>NC_135722.1:101614442-102814442 GCF_964656455.1 Halichoerus grypus | reverse complement strand
TGAAAAATATACATAAAAGTCACTAATTTGTAAAACACTCTGATCATCATTTTTCAAATGCTTATACAAGCAGTTCTTAATTTACAAAATATTACCATAAACTGTATATGTTCATGTGATTGTAGGGATCAGAGTTTTAAGCCCAGTAGTGGTTTTGCTTGCTGAGAAAGGTGCTGCCCAGCGTTGGGCCAACTTGGTGTGTAGCTGGATGTCTTCCTGTACGTTCTACTTTTTCAGGCAGTGATCGAGCAGCATCTCAATCCTACCTAGTGGACATTCCTACCTAGTGCATCAATATCATAAGCTGAATGTACACCCTTTCTGGCTCTGGCTGGGATCCTCTGCTTAGCCAAAGCTCCTGCTGAGCTTCTCTGTCTTGGCCGAGTCTTGCTTTGGTTGAGAAAAAGATCTTAACTAAAAGAACAGCTGTTTGAGGGAAAACATAAATAGAGCTTTGCAGGATAGAGACCTAACAATTTATGTTGTTAACTTATGCTTGGGTGTTATCTGTTCAAAGTCATGTGGTTTTTTTGGTATTCTGTTTTCTTTCCCATAGTTGTGGTGACGGTGCATGGAGAGGTACGTGCTGAAAAGATCTGTGTGATTTGTCCAGATTGCTGGGCCCTCTCAGCCAACACGATGGATTCTGTGTTGAAAAATTCTGTTCAAATCAATATTGCTTCATTGTTGTCCATTGTGTATGGTGAGCTGCTGCCATTCTAGGCCTTTCCTCTCCCAAAGGGTTATCTTTAATCTGCTCTATGTGGACAGGTAGAAGAGCAGTACCATGAAAGGGGTTCCTGGAGCACCTGGTGTTTCCATAATGAGATCGATGAGTGTCCCGGGGATGAAGGCAGACATGGGCACGATTTCTGCACATTGTACAGCCTTTAATAATTTAACAGAGGTTTAAATATGAAGAGCATATTATAGTAACATTCACCTTTGTTTATTCTTTAGATTGATCCTGTTACAGGAATGGTTATGAATTTGACTGACCTCAAAGAGTATATGGAGGTAATGTCATGTTGGATGCTTATTACGTACTGTCCTCTAAGTGTATTTGGTGGCCCCCTTATCACTTCCCCAACCAAGTATCTCCAGAGGTTCCATGACCTTGTGAGTGGAATTGGGTGTGGGAGTAGGGAATTAGTTGGAGGAACTACTCTCATGTTTTTCTAAAGGTGTTTGGGTGATTTAAGGGAGATCAGTCACAGTTGTATTGCAATGACGGGAATAACCTTAACAGGCTTGTCTTTCTTGTATTTCTTGCTGGTGTATCCTGATTTCCTCCATTTAACAGATTCTGCCTTTCTTTCAAGACACAGCTTTCTCCTTGAGGCTTTCTTTTCCTTCTCTGGATTTTCCTTATGCCTTTGATCATAGATTTTTAACACTACCCTGTGTTATTCATTCTAATTTTATCATAAACTCACTGAGGCAGTTCACCATAGGGATAACACAGAAGAAGGAGTTCAATCAAGGACTTGCTGACTGTATCATTATAGAAATCCTGCATTGTCAGAGACCTTAGAGATTATCTAAACCAACTTTTTCATTCCATAGATTAAGATTGAGAGAGGCCAAACAGTTCACGGACTTGCCTTACTTAGGTTGTGTGGTTAGTCTTTTACAAAATTGGGAGTGGACTTCCTTCTATCCAGCTTTGTTATTATTCCATCATTTTACCTGTTCAGTTCTTCACTTAAACTCTGCTCCTTACTTTTTTTTTTTTTAAGATTTTATTTATTTTATTTAACAGAGATCGCGCACACGTACAAGCGGGGGAGCTGCAGAGGGAGAAGCAGACTCCCCTGCTAAGGAGGGCTTGATCTCAGAACCCTAGGATGATGACCTGAGCCAAAAGCAGATGCTTAACCGACTGAGCCACCCAGGCGCCCCGTCTGCTCCTTACTCTTGTTCTAGAATCTGACATTTGTCTCATAAAAATGCTATTAATGATGATTACTGCTTCCGCAGTCCTTATCATCCATATATTCAGCCAGTTCACCCGCTCTGCATCAGTCTTCGAGCTAAGTACCAGGAGTACACAGATGAGTGTGACATAGCCCTTACCCACAGAGTGCTCATGTTACTTTTTTAGGAGGCAGACGATAATAAGTGCTCAGTAAGTTTCAACTGAATAAATGAATAAGAGGGGCGCCTGGGTCACTCGGTTGGGCAACTGACTTGATTTCAGCTCAGGTCATGGTCTCGGGGTCCTGGGATCAGCCCTGAATTGGATTCTGTGCTCAGTGGGCAGTCTGCTTCAGGATTCTCTCTCTCCCTCTGCCTCTCCTCCCACGCGTGCATGCGTGCTCTCTCTAATAAGTAAATAAATCTTCAGAAAAGAAAAGAATAATCAGTGAATGAACAGATAGCAGTGTGTTTCAAGTACTTTAGGAAGCTATAAAGACAGAATTTTTGCATTTATTGGGCACGTAAAATATATATACACGGAGTGCTGTACAATCCAAGACAAGAGTATAGGAAATATGAGGCGTCCCATGCGTGCATATGACCACGTGCTCAAGGAGAGGTTCTGTGTAGAGAACTCTTGCCCACTTTTTGTACCTGAGGGACACCATGCAGTCCAATCAGTAACAGTGGCTCATCGTGGCTTATAGAGTAAAGTCAGAGAGGCCTGTGGAAGAAGCTTCAAAACAAAAGTTGGGACCTGAACTGGAATTGAAGAGAAAACAGGTATTTTCTTGATATCCGTGTTGGAACTGCCCTTCATTTGATCTGTTTTAAAGGCTATTTGGTTTAAGGCTTAACTCTTTTTATATGGTCTGGTTTTGCTCAAAAAATTATTATTATTATTAATGTACTCTTCTGAGAACCATACCATTGGGAAATTAGATTGTTTCACAAGTGCTTAGATTTTGTACACTACCTAAAAGTAAAAAGAAAGAATAAGGCAATTACTGTTCTTGCCACTGACAAGGGAAAGCATTATGTTAATATATACACGTATTAGGAAGCAACGGTCTTCACATATTTATATACTTTTTCTCCTAAGAGTCCAAGATCATTCTTAAATTACTCCTCATAGCAGAAATTTAGAACTACTTACATAATTTCACTCTTAGTCTGCTTTGTAAAATGTAGTACTCACTGGATCCTT
The DNA here is from genome assembly GCF_964656455.1 of Halichoerus grypus. Lineage (NCBI taxonomy): Eukaryota > Metazoa > Chordata > Mammalia > Carnivora > Phocidae > Halichoerus > Halichoerus grypus. The sequence continues at coordinate 102,811,315 of NC_135722.1, read as the reverse complement.
GTCCTAATGACATTGTGGTGTTGGGCTGAAGAGAAGACTGTATGGAGAAGTATTTTTGGGATTAGTATTTTTGGTAAGTTTATGGACAGAATTCAAGAAGCGTTAAACTCAGTTCTGAACCGCAATGGCTGGTTACAAGAAAGCTCCAGTGAATTCTCTACTTTTTGGTTTCTTACCTCTTTGCATTTAGTGATGAGGAGAACCAGTCATTATGGAGATCTGGGCCTTGCTTTATTTTTCAACCTTAAGCGTTGCTTTGTGAGACATGGACGGAATACTTACAAGTACTGAGTTAGCGGCTAACTGATGAACACTTTGGAATCTGAGTCCTAAATGGAATGAGTGGTGTTTTTCCTTTGTTTTATCTATAGGAGGCAATTATGAAGCCCCTTGATCATAAGAATTTGGATCTGGATGTGCCATACTTTGCAGATGTTGTAAGGTGAGTATGACCATCTTGCCTTATGTAGATAGTAAGAAAGAAGAATTGCTGTCAACATTTTATCTGACCACTGCGTGATTTCTGAAGTTTTGTTTTAACATAAGTCTAGAATTTCTGTTCTCTATCAATATCAAAAATGAAATTTTGTTTATTTGCCTTTGATCTTCTTTCCTTTTTTTTCTACAGCACGACAGAAAATGTAGCTGTATATATCTGGGAAAACCTCCAGAAATTTCTTCCTCTGGGAGTCCTTTATAAAGTAAAAGTGTATGAAACTGACAATAATATCGTTGTCTATAAAGGAGAATAGCTTTTAGGGGTTAATACTGTAGAAAGACTAATTTCTTTCCATATTTGAAAAAGGTCTTTATCCCCTGGGACTATTAAGAAGTCGTCACATACTTGTTATGCCTCCACATTGTGTTCCGGAGTGCCCAATTGATTGAAATCCTTGTGTATAAAACCTGTTGTGAATTCAAATCTATCTTAAAACCAAACTTGTAAAACATCCTGAGTATCATTTAGAGAGTCTTTTATTTATAGATTAAAAATCACTTCATTTTCAGTAAAATGTTGTGGTGTGGAATTTAAAAGTAAAATAAATCAATTTTTGTTTTTCCGTTATCTCATTTTTAGTATTCATTTTTTTCTTGGTATAATATGAATGGAGAAAGTGTTTATAAGACATCGTAGGTGATACTTAAAAAAACAAAAATACAGGTGACCACAGAACATATACTTCTTCCTTGATTACTTCTCAGGTATGTAGGGACACAAGTTTATTCAGTGAAAATGAGACACACAAATCACGTTGGCGATGCATTGTAGGTGGATGTACAAGGATTGATGAAAATACCGTTCAGCGCACGTTGTTCAATGCAGTTTTGCATGTCTTATTGAACTATGAGTTGCTAGTGAGGATCAGCATGTTCACTGAACATTTGTTGGAGTATCATTAAACTATTTATTATGTATATTTTTCCATGTTTCCAGACCTTATGGTCACCTGAACAGTTTTAATTCAGAAAACTGAAGAATAATCACATATATTAAATCCTATTAAATTAACATGAGAAAGGATATATTATACTGTAATGTGTCCCTTATATACAGTTTTTCCTAATCGATCCCATTTTGTTCTGATCATTAAACTTAACACCTGCTTAAGTTGAACTATATTCTTGGTGTCTGGTTTCTTTTTTTCATGACTAAATCTGCAAGAATGTATTTGCTTGCTTTGCACAAAGAACTGTTCTCTCTTCTGTTCTCATTTGTATCCTAAACTTCTTAAAGGTAGGGTTTTATTTTTCTCTCCACATAGCAACTAGTACACAATAGATTCTCAGAATGTTGCTGCCTGAAAATAGTAAAAAGACTATGCAGTTATTACTATACTAGAAAAATTTTCAAAGGAGTACACTTTTATTCTGGAGAGTTAGTAACCACAGGGATTTTATAAATTTTGATAATCAATGCCCACTTAATTAAATTTGAATGTGTTTTAGTTACCAGACACAATTTTTGTTATGTATGCTTGTATTCTGTATTGATTACTTGAAAGACAGGATTTTTAATTCCCACAGATACCATGCAAGGTGGATATTATTCCCATTTTGCAGATGAGAAAATTAAAATTCAGTGAGTTTAAGCGGCTTACCTAGGATCACTCAGCAAATAAATAGCAAACTGAGTGTATGACACTCAGAGTTTGTCTGACTCCTGAACACAGACTCTAAAATATATAATAAATAAAATATATAATGTATGTATATTTGAGGATTTTTTAAAATAGATCTAATTTTGTAGATCTGATACCACATTAGAAAAACACTATTTTTCACAGTAGCATGGGTACTCCAGATATTTGCTGTTCATGAGTTGCTTCAAGAGAACATTTTTTTTTTTTTTTTTTGCTCTCCTTAAAAAAGTGAGAAGGCTGTCTGTCTGTCAAACTGAATGGGTGAGTAAAGGAGGGCAGGACCAAAGATAGTACGTAGGTGATTTTCTTACGTCTTCCTAGAACCTGCTGTCAGAGACCCTATTGAACTGTATTGTAATTGTTGCTTTACCTTTTTGTGTTCTTACTGCCCTGAATTCCTTGTGAGCAAAGTCTTTATTCTAAGCAGAGTATCTGGTAAATAGCGCTCGGTAATTTTGTTGTTGATTAAATATATGAATGGCATATTGGTAGAAACTATTGAAATTTTGTAGTGCCCTATACATAATGAGCACTTGGTAAATGTTTCTAGAATCTAATAATGTGAGAGTTTTGAGGCTTGAATTCTGGTCCTCGTGCTGTTACTATGCAGGTGTGTCCTTCTCCTCTTAGAGCCTCAGTCTCTTTACCTGTAAAATGAATGCTTGAAACTGATGCTTTCTGAAGTTGCTTCTGCCTATTTTCAGATTTTATATCTCTGTGATTTTATTTTATTATTTTTTAAAAGATTTTATTTATTTATTTGACAGAGAGAGTGCACACAAAAGCAGGGGGAGCGGCAGGCAGGAGGAGAAGCAGGCTCCCTGCTGAGCAGGGAGCTCAGTCCCAGGACCCTGGGATCATGACCTGAGCCAAAGGCAGATGCTTAACCACCTGAGCCACCCAGGCATCCCCATCTCTGTGATTTTAAATACCAAAGGAGTACATATTAAATTAGACAAGGAAAAAGATTATCATGAGGTGGTAAGTTTTGGAAAAACTAGGTAGAGGAGGTTAGTCCTGAATGGTCCTTGAAGTGATGGGGTAGGGAGGGTGGCCTTTGGAATTCAGGAGAAAGGAGGAAATATGTACTGAACAGATACACTTCCATTAGTGAAGATGCTGGTGGGAATGGACCAAGTGTATTTGGGATATAGCGAATAGATTAATCTCAATAGAAGGGTGATGAGATGTGAGTGTGGAAGGGGGAGCTAGCTTGGAGATACAGGATGGGGACAGCCTGGGGGCCTGGAATATCAGTTTAGTTTTTATCCTTTGAGAAATAGGGAGCTGTTGAGGTTTCTGTTTGCTTTTTAAGGAAGATCACCAGCTGGACACAGGAAAGGAAGGAAACCAGTTGCAAAGCCATTGTGGGGATCCAGACATGAGGTGATGGTGGCCAGGAGCTGGCGGAGCAGGGGCAATGGAGCGGCAGGGAAGGAGGGCAGACCTAACCTGACGGGGCACCTGCTGTGGCCTCAGGCATTTTGCTCAGTACTTTCTATGTTACCTCAGGTTATCCTTAGGACCACCCTGCAAGGGGAGTGCGCTGGTTATCTACCACTACATAACAAATTACCCCAAAATAGTGGCTCGAAACTGTACATTTATCATTATTATAGCAGTTTGAATGTGTGAGAAGTCTGGATGTGTCCCTGCTGGGACCTCTGGCCTAGGGTCACTGATGGGTTGCAGTCATCTCAAGGCTGGATTACGAAGGGTCAGCTTCCAGCTCACTAAAAGGGTTGTTGGCAGGATTCAGTTCCTCATGGGGTTGTTGGTCTGAGTCCTCAATTTCTCCCTCCCTTTCTTGCCATGGGGGCCCCTGCCTAGAGCAGCTTATGACAGGGCAGCTTGCTTCCTCAGCATGAGCAGGCGAGAGGGGAGGGAGAGAGAGAGTGCCAGTGAGCGAGCACATGGCCCTGCACGGTGGAGGTCACAGTCTTGTGACCTAATCACATTTCTAGATTTTCCTTAGAAGCAAGTCTCTAAAACCACGCACACTCGAGGGAGGGGATTGCACATATATTCTAGAGTGCAAAGTGTGACCAGGAGAACGGCAGGAGAGGAGGCTGGGGAGGTCAGTGGGGGGAGGGGAGGCCTGTCATGCCCTTCTAGATGCCCGGAATAAAACACATTTCCTTTTGCGGGAGTGAAATATTCGAGCAGTAGTGGTTGTTTCCAATGGGCGTGGTGGGTTTTGTGGGTAGACATACACAGATCTTTAAAGCATGATTCTTGAAATTAAAACCAACTCTAAGGTAAGAAGTTGAGAAAAATTATATTGACCATATCACTATGGACAGAATGACCAGAACTCAACTGTCATTTATATGGCCTGAATTGATGTAATCATTACCAGTGGGTTATAAAAATGGCCAGAATACGATCAGCTGTGTACATGCAGCCACTCATAGCCTAGATCTATGGTGAGTGTCTGTTTCGTTTTTTTTTTTTAAACTCCAAACTTTTACATTCCTCCTGGAAATAGAATTATTTTAAAGATGGGAAACAGATTGTGCTCCTTTTGCTTTTGTTTTGTCTGGGATATTTCTAGCCTCCCTTGCACATAGAAAAATCATTGTTAGTTTCACACAATTTAACTTTATAGCAAGATTCTGTTGAAAGACACTTTTGGAAACTGTCCCAGATAAACACTCTGTCCACATAGCTGCAGAGAGAACTGCTATCACCACAAATAAAAAGTCGGGGAGGGTGGTCTTTCCACTGGAAGGATTTTCAAAGCAGCAGTTAGGCTTTCAAGTAGCTCATCAGTCAGTTTGCTTCCTTCAGAATCTATCCACCCAATCCTACTGGCATTCTGTCATCATCGAGACAGGAGTATTAATCATTAAAAAAAAAAAAGAATTAAAGCACTGACCTTTCCTTCCTTCCTTCCTTCCTTCCTTCCTTCCTTCCTTCCTTCCTTCCTTCCTTCGTTCCTTCCCTCCCTCCTTCCCTCCCTCCCTCCCTCCTTCCCTCCTTCCTTCTTTCCTTCCTTCCTTCCTTCCGAAACAACATCCCAGGCTTGTATTCTTCAAAATGCCCAGGAAACAAGTCCTCAGTATGTCAGCCCAAGTTCACCTTCAGGCAGTCAGTTTATTAGTGAAAATTCCCAATTTAGTATAAGTATGAACTCAGTTTAAAAACCTTTTTCACTTTTCGCAAATATCTTAATAAATACAAGCACTGGCTGATGACAACCTGAAGAAATAGAAGGGCTAGTGTTGTCCTTCATCTTTTTAAAGGTTTAATTTGCCTGCAGGAGAACCATAGGTGGGTAGTGAGGTGTCTCACGGGCATCTCAAAGTTAACATTTCCAAAAGTGCATTTCCAATTCCTCCTTCAGAATTTATTCTTCCACCAGTCTTTCCTGAAAATGCCGCCACCATCCACTCATTTTTTTTTCAAGCCAGAAATCTGGGAGTTGTCCTGGATTCCTGTCACTTCTAATCTATCAGAAAGTTCTACCAGTTCTACCTCTAAAATATGCATGATTTTTGTCTCTCCATTTCCAGGGCCACTGCCCCAGGCCAAAAGGCCACCATTTCTTGCCTGGATTATTGACATGGCCTCTTAGCTGGTCTCCTGCTTGCACTTTGGTTCTTTTCCATACTTCTTTAGTTCTCCCTTCTCTCCTGTTACCCCTTGAAAGCTTCCTCTTGATTTTAAAATGAACTCAAACTTTATACTTCATATGACCCAGGCACTGAGCAGCTGGTCACATTGGCCTTTTCTCAAGTCCTAAGGCACACCAATTTCATTCCTGCCTCAAGATCTTTGTATTTTCTGCCTTTCTGCCTGGAATTCTGCCCCTTACCCCCACCTCCCACCTCTTCATAAAACCAGTCATTCTTCAGATCCCAGCCTAAAGGTCCCCCTCTTGCAGAAGCCTTCCTTGGTCACCTGTATAGGTAGAAATCCTGTTATTTTCCGTTATAATCCTATACACTCCACTTTCTTGCAGTCTCAAACATTTATCTACATTTTCTTTTGTCTCATGTATTTGCCTATTAGTTGACTGTCTTTCCTAATTACGGGGATGTCAGCGTCATGCGGGCCAGAGGCCTGTTGTCTTACTACTCCTCTTTCACCAGGACCTAGCTTATTGCCCACCACCCAGCAGGTGCTGAATAATTAGTTACTGAATGAATGAAAGTGCCTGCCACCTCTAAACTGGTTGAACCTGGTTTGGTAAAAATTTTGAGATTTAATACCGAACTTTTCTAGTATACTTCACATAGGTCTTATCTTTATGTGTTTCCACTTAGAGAAAAACCACCACAAAATAAAATCAGATCCCCTAAGTACTTCTCCAAACCTGGTTATATGGGTGATTTTATCTTCCTGGAAGTTTTCCGTTCCCATTTATGGATAAAATATTTTTAGTCCTCAACTACTTTATTTATTTATTTTTAAAGATTTTATTTATTTATTTGACACAGAGAGACACAGTGAGAGAGGGAACACAAGCAGGGGGAGTGGGAGAGGAAGAAGCAGGCTTCCCGCGGAGCAGGGAGCCCGATGCAGGGCTCGATCCCAGGACCACGGGATCACGACCTGAGCCGAAGGCAGACGCTTAACGACTGAGCCACCCAGGCGCCCCTCAACTACTACTTTAAAGACAAAACAGAACCAAGGATTCTGAATCAAGGATCTTTTAGTAAATTGCTGAATCAAGGATCTTTTAGGAAATTGCTGTCATGGCCACACCACCATTTGGTAGCTGTTCTTACACAAGTGCTCACCGACAAGGTACTCCCTTTATAGCAGGATGAACGGTCGAGATTGGTGGGTAGTTACTGTCCCAACTTGTGGAGAGGAGGTCTGCCCCAGGGAGAGAGAGCCTCAGCTGGTATTGCAAAGAATGCCTTTTATCATTCCATCTGCTTGGCCCCTAAGAGCAGGGTTTTTTGTAGAGCATGAACTAAATAGATCTGTGGCAACACTCAGGCAATTACATGCTTTTCAGCAAACAGGGGCCTAGTTTTGTTGCCATAATAACTTTCAATAACTCCCAAAGTATTAGGGGGGAAAGTTGAGGCTGTATTCTTTTTTTTTTTTTTTTTTAAAGATTTTATTTATTTATTTGACAGCGAGAGACACAGCGAGAGAAGGAACACAAGCAGGGGGAGTGGGAGAGGGAGAAGCAGGCTTCCTGCAGAGCAAGGAGCCCGATGCGGGGCTAGATCCCAGGACCCTGGGATCATGACCTGAGCCGAAGGCAGATGCTTAACAACTGAGCCACCCAGGCGCCCCAAGGCTGTATTCTTGAAGGAGAAAACTGTATTTAGAAAAGAAAAAAAAGCAACCTAACCAGATTGTGGGGTATAATGTTTTCCACTCTCATTTAAGATTGCATAGTTAACTGACTTAAGGTTGTTGGTATTGGTTGGCTTCTTGTGAATTAATGTTATGCTCACCACTGTGTGTCCAGCATCTCTGTCACTGTAGTCCTTGAGGTGGGAGTCAGCTCCAGTTCACTGTAAGAAATCTGGGGTCTAAGGAGATGAGGGGTCTTGTTCAAAGTCATTCATTAAATGGAAGAGCTGGGATTTGAACCTAAGTTTGTTTGGCTTTAAAAGAAAGAAAGAGAAGGAGAGGGAGGAAGGAAGGAAGGAAGGAAGAAAAAGGAAGAAGGAAGGAAGGGACAGAAAGAAAGAAAGAGAAAGAAAAAGAAAGGGAAGGAAGGAAGAAAAATAGACTATTGAAAAATGTTCCCAGGCTCTTGGGTGGTCAGTCGTTAAGCGTCTGCCTTCGGCTCAGGTCATGATCCCAGGGTCCTGGGATCGAGCCCCGCATCGGGCTCCCTGCTCGACTGGAAGCCTGTTTCTCCCTCTCCCATTCCCCCTGCTTGTGTTCCCTCTCTCGCTGTGTCTCTCTCTGTCAAATAAATAAAATCTTTAAAAAAAAAGAAAAATGTTCCCAAGCTCTTTAAATGTGCTGTCTGCTTATTTTGTTCATTTAGCCAAAAGCTTTTTGAGATTGTTGGACTCAAACATCTGAGTCTAAATTTATTTTTACATACAGGTTATATGCATATGCATAGATAAATATGTAGGTTTTTGCATATGTTAAATTATTTCCCACTTCTATCAGGTATATATATTTAACTTCATTCTGTCTATATACATGGACATAACTTACATAAAAGCAGGGTGGGGGTGGTCCATATGTCCCAGTTTCACTGCTGAACCATAGTCAAATACAGTCCAGTGATCAGAGGTAAAATTACTCTTATTTTCACTAGTATGTCTTGAAGGACATTAAGAGACAACCGGTTTATAACCAAGAACAGCTCTTGGGAAATCCCTGAGCCTCTCCGCTCACTCCACAGAGGCTCCTTTCCGTCTCAGCCCCCACAATACTCATCCCAAACTTTGCTTTGCTATTTCTTCTCCACCCTCTCTCGTAACTCTTTATTATGTGAAATAATTCAACCCCTCACCCACGGTTTATTTTCTCTGTAAGAAAGGAGCTGACCCAGCACGCAAGAAGACATTTTACTTAGAAGCTTGAAGGGTGGCAAAGGTGGGGCTGGGGGCGGGGGGTGAGGGGGTGGGGGTGGGGAGACTGTGGAAAGTCAGACAGCCATTTCTTGTAAGAGTTACAAGTTAGTACTTTTAGTCCTTGTTATAGGTACCATTTTATCTGCAAATATTTATATGGCTACAATACTTGTCCTTTCTTGTACATCAATATATCATTTGTGATGCCTTTTTTAGGCATTAAATAATTAAGTAGCACTTACTTTGTGCCAGGTACTGTTCCAAATGCTTTATATATATTAACTGATTTAATCTCCACAACGGCCTATGGGTAGCTACTGTATTTCTCCCTATTTTACAGATGAAGAAACCAAGTTACATAGAAGGTAAGTAACTTTACAAAGTCCCACAAATAATAAGGGGTAAAATCAAATGTGATTGAACTCAGGCAGTTTGGCCTCAGAGTTTATGCTTTAAGACAATTGCCGAACTACCTCTTGTGTGAAATAATATTAAGTTTTTTACTTAATTATTAATATTTTTCAACGTTTATTTTCAAAAGTAATGTGGAGGTTGATAGATAATAAGATAATGTCTGCATGTTCTGCCTGTTCTGAATGTTTTCCCTGCTCTGAACAGTCAGTGGGATAGCTGGACCACTGACCAGGCTTGGCACTCTTTCTGGTATTTGAAGATCTTTGAGGTAATGGGATTAGGAAGACAGCAGTTTTCTTTCCTACTCCCTCAGCACTCCCTTCCTATAAACGGGTGGGCAGTTGCTGTTTCTAACACAGGATAAGCATGCATCGAATTCACAAAACACGAAGCTGCAAACAAGAAAACATAGAAGTGGAAGAACGAGGTTGGGCAAGTGAACGTGGGAGTGGAAACAGTCCATCCTTTGTTCACCTCTTTTCTGTGCATGAGGTGCAGCCCGGGGGCTTCCTCGAATTTCCTGAATGCCTTTGTTTTCCTTGTGGTGAGTCACCTTCCCATCAGCGAGGATCAGGATTAGCTTATTCCTAGACTGTGACCGTGCGTACTTGTTTATCCCTTTACTCTTGCTCTGCTGGCCGCTCACTGGACTCGCTCGAGAGACCACAGACGGCAGCTAACCTGAAGCCTCCTGAGGAAGTGCGGCCTCCTGAGTCCAAGGAAGCTAACCCTTGCTGAATACGACACTCTGTGTCTGAGCCTGGCTTTCGCTTCCGACTCCTCCGCAGTGCTCCGGGCGGCCTCTGCCGATCACACAGGGCATTGAGCAACGCCGACCTACCATCTGACTAGACCCTGAGAACTAGGTGTGGATGTGACAGAGAAATCAAAATGGAGACCCACCCACAAGAGTGCTCAGATGCTACTTGGGCCAACCCTGTATGGAAGAGATGAGAAACCGAGGCAGAAGGTCACTTTCTTCCTTCGTAGCAGAAATGGAATTTAATAGGCTCCCTGCCTCCGAATCCAGCGCCCTTGTCTAGCTGCCTCTGTGTTGCATGTCTGAATTCAGCTCCCCAGATTTCTCTGAGTCTAAAAGTTTTCCAGCTTGAGAGAGTGTTTCTGCTGAGGCTCCAATAGTTGTCCCACCTTCCACACTGAACCTGAGATGCCTCCAGGCCGGGCCGTGACAGATAATACGAAGCTTGTTCCTAGCTTTTGGGTCAGGGCTCCCTGCAGTTTATCTCCGAGGTGGCAGCAGGGTGGTGTGTGGAGGAGCGCTGCTGGAGCACGCAGCCTGCTTGTGCCTCTGAGAGACACCCATACCCTCTCCTTGTCATGGGGCCCTGGGGAGCCACTTGTCCTGGGGGATGCCAGGGGATGCGGGAGCCACGCAGGGGGCCTTAGGGTGTCCTGGTTAATGGTGCAGGCTCTGAAGTGGTCGAAACCCAGCCCCACGACTTATTCACTGAGTGACTCTGGGCAAATGATTTCTCTCTCTCTGCATGAGTGTCCGCGTCTGTAGAACAACTCTATCTCCCAGGGTTGTTGTGACGATTAAATGGGATGATGCACTTAAAGCACCTGGCAGGTAGTAATAGTGGCTACCGAGCCATGTCACAGAAAATGGCAGGATGAGGAGCTCCAGGAATCGGTCCCTCCACCGCAGCAACCATTAAGCTGGCACAGACTGTCAGAGTGAACTTTCTCAGCACTCCAGGATCTAATAAAAAACTTCCAGCTATTAGAGGAATGCTTAATGAGGAAAGAGGCCTCTAAATTTTGACATTTAAGAAAATCTATCGGGTCGCTGACTGACTGCTGAGATAACAGGAAAGGGCTGTCAGTGACCCACACTCAACAAGGAATGCAGTCTGCACAGAACAGTTGGGAAAAGTCCCTAAACAAATGGACGGCAGCCCTCAACAAGCAGCAGGCTGCCCTGGATTTCCAGAGCCGCCACGTTATAACCTTCAACATGTCCACAGTTCAACAAAAATTAAAGACCTACAAGTAAGTAAGGGAAGTGTGGCCTATTCATAGGGAAGAAGAAGAAATTGACAGAAACTGTCCTAGAGGAAGGCTGGTTACTGGATATTGGCATCCTGGAATTTATCGTAATTATTAAAAGAAAACTTTGTTGCTTATTACCAGGGTATTACTGGAAATCCCATGCTTTCTGTTGGTTTTACATTGTATTATGAATACTATAAATATTTTGCCCATTTCTTAATGGAAATTACCATTAGGGGAAAAATGACCAGTTTGTACTTGAGGAGAAGTAGAATCCCACCATTCTATTAATTTTTTTAATGTTCATATACACAAATAAAATTAGCATGTTATACTTTAAGTTAGAGTAATCACTCATTAAAGACTTATATTTGAATTTAACACATTCATTATTCTTGTTTGAAGTGTAGCTTATTTGGTACAACATAGGAAATAATGTCTTTATACCATAATATTTCCCTGTGGTTGTTTGCTCAGACGTGATATGTTCCTGTTTTCTAGCCCTTCACATACTACTGGTGTGGCCAATAACATCAGGGCTATTCCTTTTTCTTTTCCTTGTTGGGTGACATGAGACACAGAAGCTCTGTGTAACCTGAATGAGTTTGGTCAGAAATCTGAGGTCATCTTGAAAGTGAAGAAAGGTTTTTCCCACAGAGACTCAGGTGTGGAGGAATCATTTGGCAGTGAACAAAAGTTTACATTGGCTGTGGAATTGGCTGTCAGCATGTGAAACCGAGAGCCAGAATTCCGGGTTACACCCAGACTAGGTCTAAGCAGCTAACAAAAAGCCTAATTTGTGTCCTGAGAGATCCAGTTGAACATCTGTGTGCCTCAAGTCCACCAGTGAGTGGACTAGCTGCCCTCCACCAAGTGACCCCCAGGTCTCTGTTTTGGTCCAAAGCAGTGGTAGTAGAGTTGCACATTTGAGAATGTAAAGTCTTCATTCATATGTCTGTCAGAGCACTGGCTTTGAACGGAACGTAGGAGGATGCAGTGGAAGCAGGAGCAATTGTTTTCTTAGCTTCCTTCTAGGAGAGGAGTTTGCTGGTGAGAAAGACTAGCAGGATCTGAATGGTACTTGTGATGGGGCAGAGGAAGGTTCTGTTGGCCAAGCTGGTTGTCCTTGGGATCGGGTGTAGGGTTGTCCTGGCTGTGGAGAAGTGTCCTGTCATTGGGGTTGGATGTGGGGTTGTTGTGGTTGTGGAGATGTGTTCTGTTATTGGGGTTGGGTGTGGGGTTGTTGTGGTTGTGGAGATGTGTTCTCTTGTTGCAGTTGGGTGTGGAGTTGTTCTTGTTGTGGAGATGTGTCCTTTTGTTGAGGTTGGGTGTGGGTTTGTCCTGATTGTAGAGCTCTGGGAAGTGGTTGTGTCTGGAAAAAACAAAAAACAATGGCATCAGAACCTGTTTTAGGGGGGGCACTGGAGAAAGGAGGCCAGTCTGATGGAACACTAGAGCCAGAGTTCATGAGCAAACTTCAGTCAACAATTCTCAGCGGCCAAGCATATATGTAGAGGAGGAGGAAAACTAGGGAGTACAGAATGTCAAGGAAGAAAAAATAAGTAAGAAATATTCTCTACCCTTAAGCTCTATACAATCCTATGGGGGAAGGAGTTTATACAACTACTGAATTTGTTGTTGGGTGGTACTCTGTCCTCAAATGTCTTCATGTCCTTAATGTTATATTAGATCAATCAGTGCAAATATGATCCAGAATGGCACAGTTATATTTTTTTCTTGCTAATTTCAAAGGTTGCATGTAAAGCTTATAAGAACTAGATATCAGGGGCACCTGGGTGGCTTAGTTAGTTAAGCGTCTGCCTTTGACTCAGGTCATGGTCCCAGGGTCCTGGGATCAAACCCTGTGTTGGGCTCCCTGCTCAGCGGGGAGCCTGCTTCTCCCTCTCCCTCTGCCTGCCATTCCCCCTGCTTGTGCTCTCTCTCTCTGTCAAATGAATAAATAAAATCTTAAAAAAAAAACCACTAGTATCATTCCAGACCTGAGGACGGCTACCCCTGCTCTAAAGCAAGGGCACAGAGGCCCTGTTCAAACCCTCATATCTCTTTCTGTGGTTTCAGAGGCACTGCTCGTTCTCCTGTGCAGGGATCTGACCACCCTTTGGTTCTCTGAGGTTGCCTTGTGGAGAAGCAGTGAGAACCAGGCCCTGTGGTTAGTTTGATTCTGGAAAAACTGGAGCCTTGTAATGATGCCTCCAAGGGTCTGTGGATCAAAGAGGACTATATGGAAGAAGAAGAAGGGAGAAGTCTTGTGATTTGCTCAGGCTCAGGCACTCTCCACTGGTGGGAGGGTGCCTTCCAGTTACGAGGCACTGTTTTATCTCATTTAGTGTTTCCCCAGGGCAGATGTTTCTCTAGTATCCCACTGAGCCACAAGGTTTGAACACAACCTTTTTTCTTTTCTTTTCTCTCTCTCCTTTCCTTCCTTCCTTCCTTCCTTCCTTCCTTCCTTCCTTCCAGCTGGATTTTATTAGTGTGGAGCTAAAGAATCCTGATTAGAAACAAACATTTTTTTCTTTCTTTCTTAGCATTTACGTGAGTGTTCATCTTGATAATGTCCTTAAGGAGGAAAAATAACACCCAAGTCTTTTCACAGAGGGAAACCACCAAGGAAGCCATGAAGGCATTTATGTAATAGTTTCCTCAGGCACAATCACTTTAAAATTTGTTGTTGAAAATAGATACCCATGTGCCCACATTTGCAATGTATGGCCAGCAGGAAGATGGACAGCATACTGCATGTATTTCAGTGTTGGAGGGCTCCCAAGGAAGACCTGTTATCTGGACATTGAGAAGGACTAATGTTTCTTATTCTTGGTTGAACTTTGTATTTAAAAACTTCATTAAGAATAAAAGACTGTATAGTTTTGATGTAAGTCTAAGAAAAGTGGAAAAAAGCATAATATGTGGACCATGAGCCAATTTCTCCATTTACTTTCTATGTGGCTTCTGGCAAGTTACCTATCTTTCCTGCACCTCAGTTTCTTGAATTTGTTTTAGCTCCCTAGAAGGAGGTAAGAGAGAAGAAAGAGGACGGAGAAGGCAGGAAAAGGATGAGGAGTTTCAGGATGGTTGGAAGTTGGGGACAACAGCCTATGAAAGGTCAGTGGAAATCCTTGGTGGTAGTGGTGGTGGCCAGAGGCCACTCTAAGAACTAAGGAAAGTATGAGCATTTCTATACTCTCAAGCCTTCTTTGTGAAAATCTCCCCCTCTTTCCTTGAGCCCCTTGGTTAGAGTGTGCTATACCTAGGAAGGCTTTGTGTGTATGGGAATTCTTTGTGGAAATCAAACAAAGAGCTGATTTTCCTATCCATCTATGTGGCATTGGACATAATGGCTCCCAAGGAAGCAGGAGTCTGGAGCCAAAGGTGGCTGTGAGAATTAAAGGCCCCTGGGAGTTGGCAAAAATCTTGGGAATGGCTTTTGTTTCCCACAGGGTGTAGGATAAGGGGTCAAACTGTCTTCTGTAGGTCTCGGGTGTTGGGGAACTCAACTGACATCTGGATAACACATGATTAGAAGACCCTTCTAGGGCACCAACCAAGTAATTTTCCAGGCTGACCGAGTCACGGCCAGATGTGTAAATAGGCCACAGAGAAACTTACCTTTTCTTTCTAGTTGCAGAGAAGAAAATGCAGCCACATTGTAGAAATTAATAGTGAAGGCTCTGTGGAGGGCAAATCAATGAGAGAGAACGGTGAGGCGCTCAGCTGTGGAACTCACAAGTCTAGCTCCCTTCTCTGCCCTCCCAGAGGATCCTGACCTTGGTGTTCTCTCCAGCACGATCACAGAGCATCACTGATCGGGTGCATGTTGTCTTGACTAAGATCCTCCATGGTCTTGCTCCAGTCAAGCTCTTGTCCATCCCCCACACCCCAACTTCAGCACCCTGAACTCCCCACAAGGCTGGACCGCACCTCTGGTCATTGTTCAAGCCAGTCCTGTCTGGGATCTCCGTCCTGGTCCCATTTGCCCAGATACTCAACAGTAACCTCTGTGAAGTCATTTCTCCCTGTTGTCATTCCCAGACAGAGCTCCATTAGAGAGACATGGCCCTCAACCGCATGGCCTTGCTGTGAGCCAGTCCCTCCACGGGAGGGCCAGCTCGTTGAGGGCAGGTTCTCTTGTCAGCAATGCCTGACACGTAGTAGGTGCTTCATGTTTGTTAAATCATCTGTACAGCTTGGTGTGTTGTTCTATCGGTGGTCCCGTTATTCAGTCTCTCGTTCATACGTTCAACAGTTAACTAATGAGCGCGCGCTACATGCCAGTCTCTGTGCTTGGTGCTTAGGGGACAGTGGTGAACAAGACAGGCATGGTTCTTACCTTTGTGGCACTTCACAGTCTCTTCAGAGAGACAGACTTGAAACAAAGCAATCAGTAAACAAGTTAAATAATTGATTGCAGTTGTGACATAGGTTGTGAAAAAGCAGTGGAAGTTATGAGAGTGAAAACAGGGAGCTGGAACTTGACCTAGGGGTTTAGGGAATGCTTTCTTGAGGAATTGGTATTCAAGCTCCACCATTATTTCTGTAGAGGCCTTGCCTCCCCAAAACTCATTGTGGAGCCCCGTGGGCAGGGGCCTCTTCACATCCCATTGTGTCCCACCCAGCTGCTCTCCGTACCCCCATCATATGTGCTGCTCCCCTCCCCTTCTCAGGCATGGGGACCAAGACCAAACAAGCAGAGAGGCCAGGGCAGGTTAGGAGGGGTCTGGAGACCACACTGTCAGTGGGAATGCACTGTTTGTGTGGCAGGTTGTTACTGTTGGGCCTTTTATCTGTTGTTGCATGGGGTGTGGAGGCTTTACGAGGTAAGGTGAAAGCAAAGTCTTTGCCCTGATTAGCTTTGGCTGGCTTCTAAGAGACTGCTATCATCGGGAGGCTGGAATGCAGCAGCTCCCTTGGATTTTCACTCTCGGAAATCACTGTGGGCAAAACCCCCTCTCCAGAGCCAGCCTTGTCCAACCAGGTGTGACAGGAGAAGGCAGGATGGCTTGATAGCATCATCACCACCAGTGTCCACAGAGACTTGGTGGCTGTTCACCACCAAGGGGACACCACCAGGGGCCATGGTCTGATGGTCAGACCTGCCCTTTCAGTACAAAGTGGCAGTCTGAAAGTGTGAGGGCCTCTCAACAGGGGCTCCCAAAATAACCTGGATAACATCGCTAGCTGAGAGGAAGGTCTTCTCGTTACAGTGTAATGCAAGCCCCCAGGTGGCCTCACCTCACAATCTGAGTGTGTCCATTTTGTGTGACATTAGGAAGCCAGTTTTATGACACAATCATCACACTTGGCATTTCCAAAATGAATGTGTGTTTTGAAAAATGATTCTCTGGAATTTGAAGCAAACAGCATGCTCAGTGACAAAGGCTCCAGAATCTTCTCCTAGGCCTGTCTGTGCACTTCCTTGTAAAATCCGGTTTTACTAATGATGTATTGTATGGTGACTAACATAACATGATAAAATAAAATAAAAAAAAAGTAAAATCCGGTTTTAGCAAGAACCCTGCTAAGTAAGTTGAGCAAGTACCTCCCACCCTTTACTCCTAATACCTAGTTCTCCCTCCTCTACCACCCCCGGGGAATATCTGATGGTCTTGGCCTGCCTTCTGCAAGAATCCTGTTAGGTCAGTTTAGCCAGAATGCCCCTCACAGGCCTTATTGTTTCCTGTGAGTGACCCCCACCCTCCTTCTTGGCTATAAATTCCCACTTGCCCACAATGTATTCAGAATTGAGCCCGGTTCTATCCTGAGGTCTCTTTTCTCCTGTTGCAACAGTCCCGAATAAATTCTTTTCATTTGTTTGTTTGCTTGTTTGGCTTTAGCCACTGTCCAGCTGTAGTTTTCATAACACTAGAGCTTTCTGTCTCTGTTGAGCCTGCCTGGGGTGTGGGGGTGGGGAGTGTGTGCGCATGCGTGGGAACTCCTGTAGGTAAAAGGACAGAGAGTAGTGAGGCAGAAGGGAGTGCAGCTACTAAATTCTCCACATCATGTCTGGGGTGCATTTTGAGTCGTCCAAGGTCAGCGTGAAACTGCGTAAACCCCGTCTACAATTGTAAAAGCCCAAAGCAAATCATGCAGAGATAGATTCTTACTGTAACACGATTGTAGTTATGTTTGTTGAGTGAGGAGATACCCAGTTTGCTATGAAGAGCTGGTCACTCAGGTTACTCAGGTGATATAGGGCGCTGTTGTTGCAAAGCTGGTCTACTTTCTCCCAGAGGCCTAGTGAGTTGTTGTTCGCGTCCACTGCTCGCAGGACCACAGAGCTGATACTGGCATTCACGGGAACCCATACTAGGAGGAAAGGGTAAGGAACCAATCAGCCATTGGTGCCGTCAGACAGCGGGTGGGGATCATGAAATCAACCTTTAGCAGGAAGAAAGGAAGTTACAAATAATGTACATATAGTATGATCCCATTTTAAATGAAGTTGCAGACAAAAGTCTGGAAGGAAATACAAGATATTAACTATGGTGATTTCTTGGTAGTGGGATTATCTTATTATTTTTATTTTCTTCCTCGTGCGTTTTTATGTTTTCCAAATTTTCTCCAGTAAAAGGTAAACAAAAGAAGACCTGTGCTCTGGCCCTGGTTTTCGCTGTAGAACAGAGGTGAGATCCTGGCTGGCTCTTAACCTCTGGAGCCAGGTTCCTGTCCGCCAGACGAAGGGGATAGCCTGTTCTGCCCTTCTCTCAGGGGAAGGCAGGGTGGGGAGAGGCGGGGTTGATGCCTGGAAAAGGGTCAAGTGGGCCCCCTGGGCAGTGTGTCATGACATCAGGGATCCTTAGTGCCAAGTCAAAGCAGAGCCCATTTCTTGGTCCCAGAATCACTGACGCTTTCAGTCTCTGTTGTTGAGCGTGAGAGAAGGGGGTGGGGTCTCTGAGCCCCAGTACCTGTCCAATAACCCTAGGGCTTCTTGGCCTTCCCCAGTCAGGTGAGTCTTCCCTGCTGATGTAGCCTAGGGTATGCTCACAGGGACCCCACTGACACTTGCTGATTCTAGCATTCTGATGTGTAACAGGGAGTGAACTTCAAGAGAACATTTCAGCCTGTCCATTTCCTTCCTTAGAAGATCCCTTCTGGAAGAATTTCTAAATGCTAAAGGTTTATTCTCCAGGGCCCTGTCAGCCACTCCAAATCCTTTCAAAGACTTCTCTGTACAAAGCAAAGAAAATCAAGCATGTAGCACAATAGGATCAGACAGTCCTAGAAAGGAATTCTAGCTCTCACATTTAGGAGCAAGTCATTTCGTCTCTCATCCTTGGTTTCCTTATTGTCCATCACTCACTCCACAAATATTTATTCAATGCCCACTCTACACCAGGTCTGGTCCTAGGTCTGCGGATGATGACTTTATCCCTCATGATATGGAGATCATGATACCTTATCTACAAGGTTCCTGGGAAAAGCACAGAGAAGAGTGTAAGACTTTTAACACATGATGGGTGTTGGATAAATTGTGATTGTTTATATTTTTTAGCACAAAACATTTCTGTTCTGTTTGTTTTTGCCAATCAGGTGGGCTGAGCCAAACCCCACTGGCCTGACTTGCCCACTGAGAACCTGACAACTGTAGATGTGTGCACGATGGTGAGGTGGATGGTGCTCAGTGGTGGTGTCCTGGTGTCCAAGTCTGTCAGTTCTCCTATGGGCATGCTCTTGTCTCTGCCATTTCTTCTGCTCTCCCTCTCTCACACTGGCTTCCTCCTTCCTTCCCTCCTAGCATCTGTCACCTGGATTTCTGGTCTCCACCTTCTCTCTTCAGGCTGCAGCCAGATCAGATTCCACATACAACTCTTCCATAAGGACAAAGTACTCTCCAAAACCTTCCAAGTGCCCATCTTTCTAGAGGATCTAAACATTTCTGCTTTTACATTTTCACTTCTATTGATTACAGTACCCAACACATGGCTTTTTTGACCCTCCTAACCTGGCTCACTGAGCTTTTTGCACTCCTGCTCTAGGGGCAGCCAGCCCTCCTCCGGTTCTGCAGATGCATCTGGCCCACACCTGCCCCTGGCCTTTGTTCATGTCTGGAACCCTGCCTTCTCATCACACATTCCATCCCTGCTTACTCTCCAGGATCCTGCCTGTGTTCCACCTCTGGGCCAGTTCAGCCCTCTCTTCCTCTCACTCTTGAAACATTTACATTTGTTCCTGCAGAGTTGAGTACTTAATTACATTCTGGCTTGTTCTCTATACTGTGGTTTCATCCATGTCAGTATCTGGCCAGCCCAATGCTGGGGACCTGGCCGGCACTAACTACTCATTGATTGATTTTAAAAAGTGCATCCAGTGCTGGACCACGCCCTTAAAGATGAAGGTTCAGGGGAGCCTGGGTGGCTCAGATGGTTAAGTGTCTGCCTTCGGCTCAGGTCATGATCCCAGGGTCCTGGGATCGAGCCCCACATCGGGCTCCTGGTTCAGCGAGGAGCCTGCTTCTCCCTCTCCCTCTGCCTCTCTCCCTGCTCATGCTTTCTCTCTCTCTTTCTCTGTATCTCTGTGTCTCAAATGAATAAATAAAATCTTAAAAAAAAAAAAAAAAGATGAAGGTTCAGGAAAAAAGGCAAGCACCTTTTATCCCTCTCGCCCACGGAGGCAGATCGTACCCAGCACAATCTTAATATAAATGTCACTGCATCATGGGTTTCTTTCACTGATACCAAGACAGACCCAGAGAACCTCTTCTAAGAGCCTGCCTGAGCTGTGCGTGTGCCATGGGACATGCCAAGCCATTTATATATGACTTACCAATGTTGACACAAACCCTGAAATTTAAAAAATTTCAAAATCAAAATAAGGAGAAGTGGTTGGCCTTTGTGGGTCTTTACCCAGTCTCCCCAAAAGACCCAGTGCAGTCCTGCAATGACGCTCTCACGAGGAAATCACGGAGCCTGTTGTGCAATGCTGGGTGTGGAGTCTGGCACTTCACATTTCCGTGAGCATAGGATTTTGACTCTCAACTTAAATCATTCGCTTAGTCATTCGGTTCATCATGGAGCTTTAGCACATTTCTGCTCTGAGATGAAGTCAGGTGAAGTTTGAAGTGCCGGCACGAAGTAGGCATTCAGTGAACCGGAGTTTGTCTCCTCCTTCCCCTTTCTCTCTGCTCTACCCAGCACCTCTGCAAATGTTTGATTTCCCCCTCACCCAGCATATTCCCTTTCAAGGGGTCTTATGGATCCTCTCTTGACTGTTCGTTCTCCTGTCTTGCTACTTTCAGAAGAACCCCAGTCTACATATCTCCACCCAGCATTTTCACGAGATAGGTTTCTTTTTCTTCCATTTCAACAGCAAAATCCCTTACCTTGTGATATGTTATCTTAAGTCCGAGGTCTGTGATCTTTTGTGTAGCAGTCCCTCTGACCCCCCAGGTCCTTCCCCGTGTGCAAGGTCACACATATGCCTTCCTGTCCTCATCTCGAATTATAAGATTATCCTCCCTGGCTTGGGCGGACAAGATCCACTGCCTGAGGGAGTGGGATACAGTGATCTGAATCACAGCTGAGGCCCTTAGTGACAGTCCCCATGAAAAAAAGAGAAAAGGACAAGCTGGGACAAGTGTGTGAAGGCAGACCATCATCGTTCTCCTGCCAAAGTCTGGAATCTGTGGTTCATGGGTGTGGATATCACCCTGGTGCTCTCTGCAGAATTGGTTAGAGTTCTAGGAGAGCAGAATGACATAGTAATGAGACAGCAGGCTCTGAAGCTGGACATCCTGGCTGAACAGAGCTGTACAAATCTTGGCTGTTACTTAGGTTCAAATATTAACAATGCTACCCACTATGGCCTTGGGTAAAATTTTAACTCCCCTATGCCGCAGTTCTCATCTGGGAAGATAATAGCATTTACCCTTAGAATAGCACCCAACACGTAGTAAGAAGTCTCAGCTCTCATTACCGTAAGTGAGGGGTGTAGAGTGCAGTGGTTAAGGACTGGGTGTCTGAAGCTAGACTGCTCGGGTTCATATCCCAGCTCCATCCTGTAAGTAGCTGTGTGACCTGAGCAAGTGACTAGCACTCTACCTCTGTTTCCTCATCTGTGAAACGGGAATGATCATGGTATGTTATCTGCCTAACACGTTGTTGTGCGATCTAAATGCATGAATACACGTAAACCACCATATTAAATGTTGTTGTTACGAAAGTAATCAGAAAGCACCTGTCTTGACTTATAGGTTTGGCTGACCCAAAATGGGATATTTATAAAATGTTCCTAGGTACCTCGAAGAAAAGCATTGCATTGGGAAGGAAAGACCAAGATTCAGGAGCCGGTTCTGCCCCTTACTAGCAGGGGAGCCCTGACCTGTCACCTAACTTCTCTCAGCTGCAGGCTGCTCATAAACAAGGTGGGAGAGTAACACTTTCCCTGCCTAGCTCACTAGAGTTTCCCCCCACACCCTAGAGGCAAACAGTGCCTCCCGGTGTTGTGCAATATACCGGTGTCATCCATGGTGACATTGTTTTATCAAATGGATGTGAACAGACCACACACTGTGACGCACTTGTTATTCCTGAAAACAATAAAAATGCCCACTTTGTTTAAGTCTGAGAACTTGCTGCAGGTGTGCTTTTGCCGGGGCTCAGTTAACCTGGGTGTCGGGACTTAATGACCCCTGGCTCAGGTTTGCACAGGGAGCAGGGAGGAAACAGTCCCACACAACAGACTCTCTCACACATGTTCTCTTTCTGTTTCTGCCCCCACTTCCCATCTGGGTCAAAAACACATGTTTTGTGTGATTGAGAGCAGGAGTGGAGGGGTGTGCTCTGAAATTCTGGTTAACTCCCCTCAGAAGACAAAGGACAACAAAGAGAATGGCTTCTCCTCACCTGTGTAGTTTGTGTTGCTTTCATAGACATCTGGATTGGCCATGATGCCTTGGCCAGTGGTGGTGACCTCATTGAAGAGCATGCAGTTGTCAATGTCATCTGCAGAGCTGGCAGAAGAACACAGCAGTCCGAAGCATAGAAACAGCCTGAGTGGCAGCAACATGGAACTGAGGACTGCCATGGTCTTGACCTGTTTGGAAACTGCCAGTCCCGGTACTGGGTAATACCTACAACTCAGCTGTTTATATGCTCCAGGGCTGGAGCTTCTGCATGAGGTCATACATGCAAATCTCCTTCCCACTCCTTCCTAAAATGAACTGGTGTCTGGAATTCGGCCCAGGATATCAGTAGGAGTGACTCACCCAGTACTCATCAGCATGACCCTTTACCAAGTCCAGTTTTGCTCAAGGAGGGGAAGGTATTGATCATGGTTCTATTTTGTGTCTCATTCATCTCAGCATCTGCTATTTGAAGAAAGCTGTTGAGAAAAGGGTTAGTGCTGGCAAAGTAAAATTCAGAGTTGAGTAATCATCACGTACCTGACCCATTTAGAAGCTCCACACTTCTTCAGGCATAAAAGCTCTCTTTTCTTGGAATATTACATATCCTTTTCTAGCTCTCCTTTATTGAACTTGTCTCCAATCCCAGTTCCTTTTGTGACTAGCATAAAACTAGGAAGACTGTGCTTTTGGATTTATATTTATTTTCTGGAAAGAAATAGCTTTGGTCCACCTTGCTCCTGACACATTCCTCCATAGCACTATAGCACAAGGAAACTACTAAAAAATCAGAAAATATGTTTTCTTATATCTCTCCTCTGATTTTTATGATTTACTTACGAAGGAGTACTATGTGAGTAGAAAGGAAACCAAAAAAAAAAAGTAGAATCGAATCAAGGTGATATTTATAAATGTTTCTTCAAGAGAAGTACTCACAGACTGGTAAAGCAAGGACCTCTGAGAAATCTCCTCCAGAAAAGCAGTGAGAACACTAGCAAAAACTGTCAAAATCAACTTTTTCGGAACTCTTGAAATTAACCAAAGGCTTGCAAAAATCTGAGGAGCATTTGTTTAAGAAAAATGGCTGGATCTCATTGAGCACAAAGAGCACTGTGGCATTTTAACTTGGCTTATTTACACCCCTCTCACCACACCTCTGTACTAGCCTTAGAAACCAACAGCCTTGGGCAACCCCCTCGGGTCCTCTTCGGGAGCTTTGTACTATCACTTTACTATCACTCAGTAAACTTTGAAAAAAAAAAAAAAAAAGAAACCAACAGACTTGCCACTATGGGAGCCCTGCAGACCGGCAAACAAATAGCCAATGGACGGAGACATAGTGGGCTTGGAGCTCTCCAGAAAGCCTCATTTCAGACAGTTGTCACTATGTGACTTGTCTGGAAATTGCCTATAAATCTGAATTCTTAGGTTTTATTACTTGACCACCAAGTGAACTGAGCAGAAACTTCAGTGGCCACACATGATAAAGAAAATAGACTTCAGGGCGCCTGGGTGGCTCAGTTGGTTAAGCGACTGCCTTCGGCTCAGGTCATGATCCTGGAGTCCCTGGATCGAGTCCCGCATCGGGCTCCCTGCTCAGCGGGGGGTCTGCTTCTCCCTCTGACCCTCTTCCCTCTCGTGCTGTTTCTCATTCTCTCTCTCAAATAAATAAATAAAGTCTTAAAAAAAAAAAGAAAACAGACTTCACAGAATTAATTTATAAAAGTCACTAAACAGACAACATTAGCAGCAACAACAAACAATAATAACCAATGGAAAATACAACAAACCCTGGGAGGGAGGGGTATTGCATATCCAGAATGACCACATTATATTTTTTAAATGTCCAGTTTTCAACAAAAAATTACAAGAATGCAGAGGAACAAGAAAGTATGGTCAGTACACAGGAAAACACCTCCCAAGCAACAGAAACTGTCCTTGAGGAGGCCTAGATATTAGACTTAGCAGACAGAGATGTTATCTCAAGTATTATAAATATAGTTAAAGAAGTAAAAGAAACCATGTCTAAAGAGTGAAAGGGAAGTGTGAGAATAATGTCTCACTCAATAAAAAATATTAATAAGGAGATATAAATGATCAAAAAAACAAATAGAAATTCTGCTGTGGAAAAGTACGATGACTGAAATGAAAACTTCAGTAGAAGGGCTTAACAACAGATTTTAACTAGCAAGAGAAAGTGTCAGTAAACTTGAAGATATTCAATAAAAATATCAAATAAATTCAACAAAAGAAATGTAAGACTTATATATCTAACGGGACCCAGAGTAGCCAAAATGGTCTTGAAGAAACAACAATAACAACAAAGTTGGAAGACTTACGGTGACTACAATTTCAGAACTTACTACTAAGCTATAGTAATCAAGATAGCGCCATACTAGCATAAGGATAGACATATATAGATCAATGGAATAGAGTTGAGAGTCCAGAAATAAACCCATACGTTTATAATCAACTGATTTTTGACAGGGGTGCCAAGACAGTTTGATGGGGGAAAGAATAGTTTTTCAACAAATGGTGCTGGAATGCCGTATATCCACATGCAGAAGAATGAAATTGAACCCCTAACTCATACCATCTAGAAAATTAACTCAAGGTGGG
This sequence comes from Halichoerus grypus, assembly GCF_964656455.1. Taxonomy (NCBI): domain Eukaryota; kingdom Metazoa; phylum Chordata; class Mammalia; order Carnivora; family Phocidae; genus Halichoerus; species Halichoerus grypus. Next base: position 102,786,767 of record NC_135722.1, on the reverse strand, counting down.
TGCATTCAAATCAAGAAAGTAAAAAGACTACCTAAATAGTGGGAGAAAATATTTTCAAATTGTCTATCTGATAAGGGCCTAGTACCCAGAATATATAAAGAACACTTACAACTCAACAATAAAAAGACAAGTATCCTAATTTAAAAATGGGCAACGAGTGCTTTCTCCAAAGAAGATATACAAAGGCCAAAGAGCACATGAAAAGATGTTCATTATTAGTTATTAGGAAAATGCAAATAAAACCACAAAGAGATACCACTTCACAGCCAGTAGGATGGCTAAATGACAGATAACAAGTGTTGACAAGGATATGGAAAAATTGTAACCCTCATGTATTGCTAGTGGAAAGGTAATCAATTTGGAAAACAGTTTGACAATTCTTCAAAAAATTAAACACAGAGTTACTATTATATGACCCAGCCACTCCATTCCTAGGTATATACTCAAGAAAATTGAAAACATTTGTCCACACAAAAACTTGTACGTGAATGTTTATAGGAGCATTATTCCTAAAGCTAAAAGTTGGAAACAACCCAAGTGTCCATTAACTCTGGAATGGATACCAAAATATGGTATATCCAACAATGGAATTCTATTCAGCTATAAAAAGGAATGAAGTACTGATAGATGCTACAACATGGATTTTGAAAACATTATGCTAAGTGAAAGAAGCCAGACACAAAGACCACATAATGTATGAAAGCACTTATATGAAATGTCCAGAAGATGCAAACTAATAGAGATCAAATATTTTCCGGGTATGGGGGGCGGCAGGGGAAGGGTGAGGGGTTGGGGGGAGACAGGGGAATGAGAAGTGACTGCTTACTGGTTTGGGGTTTCTTTTTGGGGTAATGGAAGTGCTGTGGAATTAGATGGTTGTGACAGTTTCGTAATTGTGTGAATATACTAAAAGCCACCAAATTGAATTTTATGGTATGGGAATACATCTCAGTAACAATGTTTATTTATATACTATTATGTGTAAACAAGTTGGGAGTAGTTGAAAGAATGCAGCAAAACTTTAGTATTAGATCCTGTTTAGAAACCTGGCTTTGGGAGAGTTTTAACCTATCTGAACTTTAGTTTCCACTTCTGAAAATTGGGGCATTAATACCAATCTTACATATTTTTATGTATGTTAAATGAGAAATATATGTTAACTGTTTTGGGGCATGAGCTGGGTCTGGCACACAGTAGGTATATAATACATATTGATTTGTTCCCTCCCTTCCAACTTCCTTCCTTCCTTCTTTCATACCAGGTTAAGGCAGTGGGTCAGAAGAAAAGAAAATATATAGGAGTTCTGCTGTTGATATGGAGACAATAGTATAAACCTCCCTGTGAATTGTGGGCAGAAGATTGGAGCAGAGGGGAAAACTGATAAGCAGAATTGTTCCATTCATTTACTGGGTGAAAATGGAGCTCCGCCCTGGAGAGGGCCAGTATGAAGTCATCAACACTGCTCCTGGGAGGAGGGAGCTGTCTGTTGGCTGTGGGTAAAGCTATTGACAAAACAAAGTTGATCTTTGATTCCTTCCAGAAAGGACTTGAGTTTTCTTGAGAATAGGAGACCACAAGAAAACTAGTTAGGGGAAAAAAAAAAAAGGTGTATTTGGACTTCCCACTATTCCTCCACCCCATTTCTCTGTAATTTTGGACTCTAGTTTCTGGAAATGCACGGTTTTTTAAAACTCCATAGGTGATTCTAGAACAGTGCTTTTAAATCTTGAATGTGCATTCAAATCACACGGAGCATCTTGCTAACATGCAGTTTCTGATTCAGTAGGACTGGTGTGGGGCCTGAGACTCCTCATTTATAACAGGCTCCCAGAGGATGCTAAGATGTTGTTGATCCCTGGAGCTCACCTTGCATAGCAAAGGTTTAGAAGCTGATCTGAGTAAACCAGATTGGGACTGAATGTCAGACTAGTTATTAAAGTCAGAAAAGCTGGGGTCTGTGACTGTACTGGGTACCCCAAAGTTTCCAGTTGGCCTGGAGCTTATATGCTGAGACTTCATGCTGCAGAAAGTGGTTGGCACTTCCATACCTCCTTGTCTCTCTAGGAAGGAGAGCTTTCAGATAGCAGAGAGCAGCTGGTCTTCCTAAGGTCAGAGTCCAAAGAGAGGTTCCCTAAAATTCCCCAGGAGCAACCACTGGTGAATGCAGGGATCATGACCCTGAGGCACCTTGGATGGTTTTTGATCTGGTCTCCAGAGGTGTGGGGGGCGCAGCATTGCCACCAAGTGGAACAGAGCACAGGCTTGAGAGTCACAGAGGCCCCAGGTTGAATCCTGCCCCTCACGTTGTGACGTTGGACTGTACTTAACCTGTTCTGAACCTCAATTTTTTAAATCATATTATGGAGTTAATAATACAAACCTTGCAGGATTGTGTCAAGGTTGAAGAGAGGACGCGGGTAACATGGCTGCCATTGTCTGCCTTCGGTGAAAGGTGGTTCTTCGCCACCCATGGCAGGGCCGGGCGCAAATCTCAGAGGAAGGGCCACCAGGGAGCGGGAGGGGCCTGGAGAATATTTACACCACTCTCTTTTGTTTGTCCACAATGGATGCTTATGTCCACACGTTGACTTAGGGACTAATTGGGTTGTACCCTTTGGCTTTTTGGATCAGGGGAGTGGGTGTTGTACTTCTGAGGATCCCATATTGTGGATCCTTAAGCCTTAGAGGATAATCTAGTGGTCAGCGGTTTAGAAGATACAGCTCATCCTTCTCATTCTCCGAGGCTCACAAATTCTCGGAGAGATAATACACTATTTTATATGACATTAAGCATTGTCAAGCTGAACTGGCATAAGAGATCATTTTAATCAAACTTCCTCATTTATGTCTGAGAAAACTGAACACAGAAAGATGAAACTTTCCTAAGGCTATAGCCATACTTAGTGGCAATGTCAGGGCTCAGACCGCACTGCCCACCTCCTTCCGTCCAGCTAGATGTTTTCTCCACTGTACACTTTTACTACCCAATTAATATATGCCTGCTCCTACTTAGCATCTGAGATTCAGATGGGCCAAAGTCAAGATATAATACCTTTTAATTTTAATATTTAATACATTGTAATAATTCAACACACTACATAATTTTAATTTTAAAATTCTAATTTAATATTTAATTTTATTTTAATATGTGTGTATACTTCGTGGTGTATTTGGGACTCTTGCTAGTCTATTTGCATTTTATAGAACTTGGAGAGAAATGTACTCTTGAAATAGTTAATTGTTATCTTTGCTCGAGACCTTTTGTTGGCCACATCCCTGGTTTCATTTAATCCTAAATTGTGTGTCAGTGGCATAGTTGGGTTGGCACAGTGCTTTATCCACATTGCCTCATTTGCGTCTTTGGTCAGGGGACTAGGGTTGGGCAGCCCTGAGTAAGCTGCTCAGGTCACAGAGCTTTAGGGAAAAATACCCCTGCCTTCCACTCAGTTGTTGCGCGACTCCTGGCTGACGACAGTTCATTTGGTTTCGTGGAATAAGGGGAATGAGAACAAAATGGTGAGATTTTGAAAGAGCATGTAAAAATTTATTCAATTTAAGGGCTTGCCTTTTATTCAAACATTATAGCTTTTTTGACATTTTGTTATTAAAATGTCCTTTCTCTCTTTTGTTTGTCCACAATGGATGCTTCTCCCTCACACTCTCCCTCTGTGCTTTCTCTCTCTCTCTCTCTCAAATAAATAAATAAAATCTTTAAAAAAATAAAATAAAAAAAATAAATGTTGCCAGGAGGTATTTTCTTTTTTCTTTCTTGCATTAAAGTATCATTAACATACAGAGTTATAGTTCAGCTATACAATATAATGATTCAGCAATTCTGTATATTACTGAGTGCTCATAGGGAAGTTGAACCTTTTAAGCTCCTCCTTCTAACATTAGCATTTGTAGTCACCCCCAAATCAGAAATTAGTTTCATTCATTTTTAGGCGGAAAGAGTAGTGTTGAGGGCACTCAGCACCTGGTCAAAGAGTGGGTTAGTGGGTGAGGAAGTGAAATGAGACAAGAGAAGTCAGGGCTCAGTGCTTCCCAGTCCCCACACAGAAGAGGAAGTAGAAAAGGCATCCCTAGCAGAGGGAGGAGGCGGGTTTGGACACCCCCTTCACTGGCCAGCCAGTGGGAGTTCCTCCCTGGAGAGACAAGAGCTCTATGCCTGAGAGGAAGTAGCCTGCAGGGTGGCCCTATCAGTTACCTCTGGAGAAAAATGGCGCCCATTAGTTCCTCTTAGCTATACTTCGGTGCGTTTTTGGAGGGCGTGGCATTTTACCAAGAAATTCAAATGCATTGTACCGACTATTTAACTGGACAGTTGAATAGTAAAAACATACAGGACAGTTCAATCAGTGGGACATGAGCTGAACTCCCAGGATGGGAGGTGGACCAGTGTGGTGGGTGACCTGACAGAATGCGGCAGAGACAGCTCTCCAGAGCCAAAGTCAAGGAGACATGCTACTTCCGGGAATCCCCTTACATCCAATTCTTTAAAAGTATATTGATTTTCTAATATCCTACCTCGTTCATGTAGGATTTAAGGTAACTTACAGAAATACAAGGTTTAAAAAGTAAGAAATGAAAGATATAGGGAAAATAAGGGTAGAAAGAACAAGATAGTAAGAGGAAGGTGGTGTTCATTATTTCAGAAATGTTTGCCCAGTGTCTCTATAGACTTGGTACTGTTGTAGGCAGAGGAGAATACGACAAACCCCTGCTCCTATGGAGTTTGTGATGTGCTGATGTGGCTTACAGCAAGGCTACTGATAAACACACAGCCCTGAATCTGGCCCATAACTTTCCCTTTTCAATATCATTCTATTAGTTGAGTCACAGAAACATCCTTCAATTCGTTTAATTCCCATCGATGCTACTGACTTCTGCCATTAATCATGAACGGTGATTTTTTTTTCTTTTGGTATTGATCTGATACTATGTGCTAGCATTTAAATATCACTACTGTATACTATGGCATCTTATCTTTCCTAGAAACAAAACAAATGACTCTCCTGATAACAAATGGGCTCTATTTCTAGCCTTGTGTACAAATATAATTTTGTCACTTATGTAATTTGTTGTTACATTAATTTCAGATTTCTTTGTAGCTCTGTTTCTGAAACTTTGAGAAACACTAACTTAAGAAATTAAAGTGAACATGAATTTAAAGAAATTCTAAATCTAAATCTAAAGAAATTAAAACGAACATGTCTTTCAGTTGAGAATTATCACTTCAAAGATTTTTTAAATAACATGTAAAGGCTATTTTTAAGTGATCATTGAAATTGAAACATAAACTCTAAAAATTCTAATGGAACTTGTGGATCCTAAGAATACAATAGATGCCATTTGGAGATATACTTATTTATTTAAATTATTTATGATGTATTGATTATTAATGACTAATATCATATTTTAAGAACTGATATAAATATTACTGTTTTATTTTTTGGCATCAATAAAATTATGTAAAAGATAATATATTACCTTTTTTATGACTACATTTTTTGGATACCCACATTATATAGTCTCAGCCAGAGATTTTGATCTAGTTGGTGTACAGTAGGGTCCGACGTCTGCATTTTGAAAGCTCTGTAGGGTTGAGAAGTGCTCTGCTGGACGGTATGGAGAAAACATAAATCAGACATCAGGGCCTGGTGACAAGTGAGACAGGGAAAGAAGTGACTTTTTAAAAAAAGATTTATTTAGTTTTAGAGAGAGCATGAGCACACACAAACACGCATGAGCAGGAGGAGGAGGGGCAAAGGGAGAGACACTCAGACTCCCCGCTGAGCATGGAGCCCCACTAGGAGCTCGATCCCAAGACCCTGAGATCATGACCTGACCTGAAATCAAGAGTCGGACACTTAACTGACGGAGCTAGCCAAGCACCCCAGAAGGGACTCTTTTTGAGCCCTCTTGAGCCAAGCTTTGTGAGATGGTTGCTTTCTAGCAGTTGTATGGAATCCTCACAACAATCCTGAGCAAGGAAACTTCACCTCCATTTTACAGGAACTAAGATTCGGCAATATTAAGTGAATTGACCAGAAGCTAGTAAGTAAAGGAGCTGAGATACAAAAATAGTTATGTCTACTCCATCTTGTTACAAAAAATGTTCTGGAGCTATGAGCAGGGATTTGAACCCAGGCCTTTTTTTGGCTATGGGTTCCCTCCGGCTTATGACGTCCCACTATGAAAGATTCTACAGACAGAAAGTTATTTGGTTCAGGCGTAACAGGAACATTACCTTGATCTCCTAAAATTGATGCTCTGGTGCCTTTCTTTTATAAGTAATTCTCAGGAACTCTCATATTTATTATCTATGAGTAATAAGGGCACTGTTTTATTGTAGGTAGAAATAAGCTTTCCTGCTGTTTTACTCTGAGGGAATAAATACTATCATTTTTATGTGATTACTCCAGAGCAGTAGTTCCCAACTGGGGACGATTTTGCTGCCTGGGGGCATTTGGTCATGTCTAGAGGCATTTTTGGTTGTCACAGCTGCTGGTGGTGGGATTGCTGCTGACATCTAGTGAGTAGAAGCCGGGGTGCTGCCAGACATCCCGTGATGCACAAGACAGCCCCATGACAAAGAATTACCCAGCCCCAGATGTCAGTAGTGCTGAGGTCGTGAAACCCTGCTCTAGAGGAAAGGAATTGCCTGATACGTGGAATATTAATGGTTTTAATAACAAATAAATGCTATTTACTAAGCATCCATGGTGTTCTGAACCCTTCAATTTATGTTCTTGGTATCACTTCCAAAGGAATATTAAAAATGATTTCTAACTTCAGGAAACTTTCACACCAATGGGAAACCAAGAGAGTTCTGAGAATTTGAGCTTTATCAAAAGGGAAAAATCAGGGGCACCTGGGTGGCTCAGTCAGTTAGGTGTCCAACTCTTGATCTCAGCTCAGGTCTTGATCTCGAGGTTGTGGGTTTGAACCCACGCTGGGCATGGAGCCTACTTAAAAAAATTTTTTTTAAAAAAAGAAAAATCATAGTCTATACAATGAGAAGGAGATATGCGGGGCGACAGGGAAGATGGCCCCTTCTGTGTGGGAGGGTAAGAGCAGGATCTCTGAAGTCAGGAAGAAAGATCTGTGTTGTGTACCTGCTTCTCCGTGGGCTGTCCATGTGACCTCAAACTAATATATCGAACTGCTCTATTCTCTGGTTTATAAAATGGGGATAATGGTAGTACTTATTCATAAGGTTGTTGGGAACTTTTAATGAGATGGTACATGTAAAGTGCAGTGTCTGGCATAAAGAAAGCGCTCATTAAATTCTTACTGTCCTTGTTCTTTATTAGAGAGATACCACTGAGGTGGTGCCTGGGAGCTGCCCACACCTCCTCCAGAGGGGAATTCACAGATCCCAGGCTTCACCCCCTCCTTGAGCAATGAAAGGTGAGTCAGGGCTGCAAGTGCTTCACTCCGGCTCCAGGACACAGCCTGTCCAGCTGGTAATGAGCTGTCCGTTGCAGCTGAGCTGAGATGGAGCTGGGCTTGGTTGGCTAAAGGGAAGCAAGAAAGGAGGACAACAGATCCTTTTTTCTTGTGAAACTGTAAACCAAAGGCCTTTATGTCACAGTCCGCAGAAGAACAGGTATATGATGTATGAATGTCTCCATTTGTGAATGAAAACTATGATTTAGAGGTGCGACTGCTCTAGCTTCCTTCCCCGGGCAGGAAGTGAGCTCTCCTTGCCCCAGAACCCTTTAGGGAAGAGGATAGGTTGGCTTGGCCCCCAGAGATTAGGATGAGGACAGAGGTTGGGGGAGTTCTTGCCCTGGACACCTGCCAGATTCTCTACTAATGAGGTCATCCTGGCTCTTCACCTTTGTTTGACGGGTTTACCAGAGCAGGGCACCCTATCTTTATCCTTTGTTATCCACACCCTTGCTGCCTTTTCCTGTGTTCTGTCAACACAGGATGGTATTTTTAGTTTTCTTTTGCTGATATCATTGCAACCCTGTGTCCTCGTGCTTTCCTTGTCCGGGGCAGTCATCTCCTAGACATGGAGTTTCGGAGGGAGGTGTGCAGGGACGGCATGTTTGATGTGTGCAGGTGTGGGGCTATTAGCTGCATCTAATGACCCCTCTTAGGCTGTTTTGTGATTCTAGGGGTTCCTGGGCCTGAGCCTTCCTTGCTTTGTCTCATGTCTCTCTTGACTTCCTTGGTTGGCTGCCTTCTGTGTTTCAGGTTGAAGGAGAAGGCTGCTGGAAAGTAGGGGGTGAGGCTAGGGACCTCCCAGTGGAGGCTGAGGGACATGGCAGCTCTTTTTTTACACAGATCCATATTTATTTATCTTCTAATATCCTTGGGATATCCCGTGTCTTGATCTATACTAGGAACTTCCTGGAGGCTTGTTTCCAAGAGAGGAGCTTATTTCTAAGAGAGAACTGAGAAAATGGTCACAAAGCATCATGGAGTATTTGTGGGAATGTCAGCTGCCTCAGGCCCAGCATGTAGAATTAGCTAGTGGGCTGCTCAGGCCTGGCACTGCCCGCAGTTTATACTATCAGGACTCTGCTTAGAACCAGCAATGCTAGGACTCTAAGTCCATACTCTTCAGCCCCCCACAATCTTGCCCACCTTCATTACCTTAGATTGTTTGCATACACCATCACCCTTAGGCGATGTACTGACATGTCATTCTCATTTCTGTTTCTGCGCTTTGCTGTGTTTTCCAGGTTGTGTTTCAAAGAGCATAGTCCTTAGAGTTGATTTGAAGTTGCTGCTCCCTCATCTACTAGTGTGTAACTTGCTGAGTCTGAGTTTTTTCACTTGTAATACCTGCTTCATTGCCCTACTGTGGCAATCAATTCAATAATTATTTTCTGACTACTTACTCTGTATCAGGCAATGTGCTGGGGGCTGGGGGAGAGGGTGCAAAGGCCAGTACCCAGTACTCGATCCCTGTTTTTGAATTTGGTTTAGTGTTGGGAGGTAGGCCCATAAAGAGATAATTTCAAAACAGTGGGCAGATGCTAAGGCAGAGGTAAGCTCACGTATGCCTTAGGAGTACAAAAGAAAGGCAAGAGTGCTTTTTGGAGTAAATGGGGGATGAGCTGTTTTGAAGGACAAGGGGTGGCTGGGGGTGGGTGTTTCTGGATGAGAGGAGTATGGAGGTAGGAAACAGTATGGCAGGAGCAGGGCATTACTAAAACATAGTGTTCAGGACAAGGGGTGATGTGCTGATGCTGGGGAGTGAATAGGATCCAAGTCACCAAGGCCTTATTATAGGTCATGCCAAGAATTTAAGACTCTATCCTACAGGCAACAGGGTTTTAAAGCAGGAGAGTGACATGGCCAGACTTGAGTTTGGATCAATCACTTTAGTGACCTTGTGGGAAGTACATGTGAGATTGAAAAATCTGGAATCAGTCCAATTAGGAGGCTGTTGTAATAGTCTAGGTGAGTGATGATGAGCTATCACAAAATAGTCATGAGGTGTAGGATGTAGAAGGGACAAAATTTAAATATTAAGGCAATAAAAAAAGGCAGATTTAGAGATAGTTGCTGAGGAGAGGGTGGAGTTAGGATGACTCCAGGTGTCTGGCTTTACAGGACGGGAGGGTGATGGTCCCGTTGACTAAGATAGGGATCACGGGAGGAGCAGTTTTGGGGCAAAGGTGGAGATGGTGACTTAGGTCTCGTTTGAGATGCCTGTGAAGTATCCCAACGAAGATGTCTAGCATGCAGTTGTATATACAAACCTGATGTTCAGGAAGAAAACCCAGGCTATGGTACTTGCGAGTTATCAGAATATCCAGTGATAGCGAAAACACCAACAATAGAAGCTTTTGTCCAGGAGCACTGTGTGGATGCAAAAAGCAGTAGTTTAAGGACTGATTGACAGGGAATCCCAATGATTAAGTGGTGGGTAGAAGAGGAATCCAAGGTGCAGACCCACGCTGACAGAGAGTGGTATTCCAGTCACAAGGGAGTAGACAGTTGCAAGAAAGAGTAGGCAATAGGGTCAAGTGCAACAGTAAGAAAAGTATAGAAATTATCCACTGGATTTGGCAATGGGAAGATATTGATTTTTTACTGGAGGGTGATAAATAGGGGATCAGAAGCTGCAATGGAATGAGTTGGGGAGGGGAGAAGAGGCGGTGTGGAAGAACAAGTATAGGTTTCAGTAGAGAAGGAAGGAGGGAGATAAGATGGGGCTGGGAGACCCAGGGGAAGGAAGGTTTCTGTTTGTTTTTGACTGTTGCAAAACTGGAGCATATTTATAGGCTAAGAGGCAGGAAACACTAGAGAAGGAGGGGTTGGAAGCTAAGGAATGAAAGCCGAGGGGGACGGGTGCCAAGGGTGGGGAACACAGGTGGAGAGACTGGCCCGGGGCAGGAGGAAGAACCCTCATCCTGGGAGACTGGAGAGGAGAAAAAAGAGGAGTGCAGAGATGGGTAAGAATGTAGCGGGAACAGGAAAGTTAAGGCAGCTCTCATTTTATGGCTTCAAGTTTCTCATCAAGATAAGAAGAGATGTTGTCTGCCAAGACAGAGGAGCTTTGGGGTTGGATGGCAGGGACTTGAAGAGGGCTCTAGAGATCGGAATAGTTCCTGAGGAGAGTGGGAGAGATGGCCTGCAAAGCATGAGTTAAAGGATCCTCGATCCGCAGCACTCAGACCCAGTTGAGTTTGGAGATCATGGTGCCATCGGTAGAACTGTGTGCTTTTCTTCAGCAGCACTTGGCCTGGGCAAAGGAGGGTGGAAGGCAGATCACGGGATTCATTAGGGGTGGGTTTTTCCAGAAAAATGAGATTGAAGGTAGATGCTTGTGAGAGTATGGTTCAGGTGGTCCACTCTGAGGTCTCGGCTGGGCAGGCAGCAAATGAAGGACTCGGGACCAGGGGTGTCTGTGATGCTGAGGAGCAGATGGAGTAGGAGTGAGGGCAGGGCAAGAGCCACACAGGAAATGGCTTGCTGTTTGGGGCTGGACTATTAGATCTTGAGATTTCTGATGAAGGGCAGTTCTGACAAGGTTCCTGGATGTGGGGAATCCAAGGGGAATGGAGATGAGGAGGTTTGTGAGCTGTGAGACGCCGGTGCTGGACAAGTCGTGGACATCCAAGTTGCATAGCAAGGTGGTAGGTGTAAGGGAAGATATCAGCCCTCAGTGATGAGGTTGGAGGCCTATGACCATGGGGCCGAGTCGCAAATGGCAGAGACTTCTATAGGAAGGGGAAGAGTAGAGGTTTGGAAATGGCACTGGGGAGTGAAGAGGACAGCACTCCCTTCTTGATCTTGGTGCCAGTGGGGAGTGGGAGGTTGAGCCATCTCCATGGAAGGTTATAGGGAAGCGGTCAGGCTAGAGTTGGTGTAGTTTGTGCTCTGTCTGAGGAAGGGTGCAGCTGAAATCTGAGCTTTCACCACCCTTTAGGTCCTGGGGAGAGAGGGGAGCACTTTTAACCAATGCCCCCTCTACCCTCAGAGGGGCCTTCTCTTTCTAATTTACTCAAGGCATCATAGAGGCCATTGGTGGCCGTGGGAAGTGGTGTCCGCAGTGGAGTTGGGTTTCTTCTGGGACCACAGGGTAAGATCACTGGGAAAAGGTTGAAGGTGTAAGGGGCTCAGTAGGCTTTGGGGGCTTTGAGTGGCACAGAGGAAATGTTGCTGAGAGCAGGAAACAGACAGGGAGAGGGAGGGTGGAGGGGCATGGAGGTGTCCTGAGGAGGAGGGATGACTGGAGGGGCTTTCACTGCGGACAGTGACCAGGTCAGCTCCTCTGAGGCATTGATAGATGGTGATTCCAAGGGTCCGAAGGGAAGCCACTAGCCTCCTGGGACCAGGCTGGTGCTCCACAATGGTCTCATCTGGATACGCTACTGTGGTCCTTGGACATCTGCACCATTGTCACAGGATGCTTATAAAAATGCATGTTCCTGCCATTGTGCTCAGCTCCATGGTTATTCGGCAGCAGCCTCCAGTTTGAAAACCCCTGCCCGGGAGCCTTGGTGGTCTTGGGTGCAGAGTGCCCTGTGGCACTCAGTGATGTCTGAGAGACATGCCACCGAATACGGGGCCTGTCTGGTCAATGATCTTATACACACTGCGACCCCTTGGTTGTCTTGGTGACCTCTGGGGGGGGGGTGTGGGCACAGAGAGTTTTATTACTGGCTGACGCACATGCCAATACGCAAAGGGCAAGGGGTAAATACGGCTTCACTTCTCCCTTCCAGGACCTCTCAGTCCCAGTTCCGGGAACTCGCCCCCCTTCTTGCTCTGGTCTCCTTCCCTCTTCCACAGTCCTCTTATTCCTTCCTGTCAGCACAGGAGAGAGGGCCCTGCTGTGCGTCCGAGAGCCAGCGTTGTTCTGGAGGCTGGTGTGTGGACTCTCCTCACTTCTTTCAAGTGTGTTTTGCCAGCAGTCTCACCTTTTCCCTGTATTGCCAAAGGCTCCTTACAAGTGGGCGGAGGGAAAGAGGGAGGAAAGGTTTAAGGGGACCAAGACCCCTGGCCACCTTGTCACCTGAATCTTACACTTGAGGCCGGTTCCAGCCCCACTGTGGCGGCCACCTCTTTCCAACCCTCCAGCCCTCACGAATCTGGAACACTCTTGAATCAGAATTTGAGTTAATTCAGGGAAGCAAATGTTTATTTAGCCGAGCGGGCCTTAGATGCTTTGGGCAACACAGATAAGAGACATGAGTGCACAGTAAAGGGGAAACTTGGGGATCCGTCCATGGTGTTGTGAGATGTGCCTTAGAGAAGAAAAGAGAAAGGAGACCTAGCGGGGGCTGGGTGTGGAGCTGCAGAGAGGGGAGCAAAGGGGGAAAAGGGCCCGGAGGGGCCAGGAAAGGCGTAGCCTGTGGGAGGGGAACTGAGCCTTGTTCTGTCTACGCGGAGGGGGGAGCCCCTGTTCCCGAACCAGACACTCAGGTTGGGTGGTGGGAGATGATCATGAGGTTTGCGGGGTCCTGGAAGGGCAGGAAGGGGATGTGAGCATCAGTAAGGTATGAGAAAGTGAAAAACTAACCCCAAACCCTTGAACCTCTCTACATGTTGGGCCATGTCGATGAACTGGCAGGTGACCATCCTAGGATTCTGACAATTGAAGGTGGTGTGGTGGTTTATTTAATCAAACCAGTAAGTTAATACTGTTAATGTTACTTTAATGTCTAGTCCTAGAACCTGGTACATGTGTTTCTTATGCTCTCCGGCGTGCGGTGGACTAATATGGGAATAGGGGTGGGCAGTGGGTAGAGGGCTTGGCAGCCTGCTGCTATTTTATAACACCGAATAATTGTGAAGGAATTATGAAATCCTTCACTGACGTGATGTGACAGGTGTATGAGTAATACACCATCCCTGCCCTCTGGGGCTCTCAGGTGATCAGGAAATAAGGCTTGTAGACAAGTAACAATAGTTTTAAGACTGACCCAAAAGCCATACTGGATGTGGGGAGGCAGCCCCATGAAAGAACAGGGGAGGGAGGCATTATGCCCAAACACCTTGTGTGTTGGTTTTCTCCCTCCCTAACTAGCTTGCAAGTTCTTGGAGGTTAAATACTGTATCTTCTTTAGTGTCTCCCACGATACTCCGTATGCCTTGGTGCTCAATATCTGCTCGCTCTTACTCATTTTAATGCCTGCAGGGTTTACAACATGCTCTGCATAGGTTAGGTACCTGATTTTTGTTAAATGACTAAAATTAATTTTCCCTGTCTTTCCTCCCATTCCTTCACTTCTCTCCCATCTCCCAAGGGTTTATATAATAAATGCTTATTAAAATGAATCGCGAAATTGTCAATGACATTAGAAGTTCAACTTCACTGATAAGAAATTCCATTTATTATATCGGCAGAGATTAATAAAAATAAGATAATTTTCCACATTAATGAGGTCGCAGGTAGACGGCACTTTTATAAATTGTTACAGGGAGAACAATTGTTCAATTTTAGGGGGGAAGGCAACCTGATATTATTTGTCAATAGCTTTAAGAAAGCAGATATCCTTTGATCTAGATGTTCAGCCTCTACGAATTTACCCTAAGGAGATTAATTACCACTGAGTGGAAAGAAGATAACCATAGCGTTGTTCGTGAGAGTGAACACTGAAAACATCTGAGATGCTAACCAGTGAAGGACTGTGCAATTAGTGCCTGGAAGGTACTTATAATAACATGGTACAAAAGTATTTGAAAAATGAGATGAGAGCATGTTAAAGCAGAATTAAGTAAAAAAAAAAAATCACACACACACACAAACAGCTCACAAAGCTAGTATGGTAAGATTTCTGGAATTCTGGTTTTTTTCTAGCCATATGGCCTTAGGCAGGTCACTTGACCTTTTTGTGCTCAATCTTCTTTTCTATAAAATGGGGACATTGCTATCTGCCCTGTAAGATTGCTGTAAGAATTGCTGGTGTTTGGGAGGGGAGGGGGCACTTGTTTCTGAGCCTGTGTATCAGTCCGACGCTCAATTAGTAGTGGATATTATTACCCAATTTTTGTAAAAAAAAAAAAAAAAAGAACATAAACTGTGTATTTCCACAGTAAAAGAAAGGCCAGTAGAAGTTACTTACAGTGAAATGTTAGCAGTTTTGTCTCCAACTGGTGATATTGTAGTGATTTTTCCTTTCTTCTTTAGGCTTTGCACCTTTGCCAAATTTTCTACAATGAACACTATAGGAATTATATTAACGTTGTAATTAGAAGTGAAGTACTCAGAAAAGAAATGGTCCTGGGCTTGTATTAAAAAAAAAATTAAAGAGTTAAAGAGATGGATTACTGATCCGTCTGTGTTAGAATTACAAGGGACCCAGGGATCGTTTGTTTAACTTCCTTTTACAGTAGAGGAAATGCAGAGAGGGAAAGGGATTCCCCCGAGGAAGTACATAGATTCATAGTGGATTTCACATTTCCGGAGCTAGGACTTTTTAAACTACACTAGTCTGTCTTTGGGGACACAGGGCTCAAGAGAGGGTCTGCTTTAGGCCTGATTATTCTGCAAAACATTGGTGTTCCCAGTGGAATCCTGAATCCTCTGAATCCCTTCCCAATTCCCCAGGAAAGACTTCTGCCTCCTTGCCTCTCCCAGCCAGCATCCCGCTACTGCAATCTACTTTATTTCTCCCAGACAAGTTTGAACAAGCCCCTTCTCCAAATGTCATTCTTTTCCTCATTAAGTGGAGACAGTGATGCCTCTGGAAATCCTTGGCGTTGTTTCCAGCCTACACGTCTCTCCTAGGTGAGACGCCCATCTATTCATCCTCACGTGGATGACCTGCAGGCATATCCAGCGCCTGGTGCCTGAGATGGAATTACTGTCTTCCCCCCCAAACCCGCCTCTCCTCCTGTATTGTGCCTTAGAAAATGGCAGACCCAGAATCCAGGATAACTTTCTCTACACCTCCTCCTCCTAACCTCTTATTGATTAGACCCCTTACTGACTAGTTGTTAAGTCTCACAGATGCAGCCTACATCACTCAATCAGGATTGACTGGCCCGAGTGCTCTTCATCGGGATAGCGGGTGGCTAGGAGGAAACGTGAAGATGAATCAGGCCTATCCTCAAGGGGCTAATCCTTTGCTTCACCATGAGTGAAGAAGAGATATTGGGCTTTGAGATAAAGGGGAAGGTATTTCTAATGGGAGCTTGGTGGGAGAGAACAGAGGCATTTTACCTGGACCTTGAGGGCAGTGTAAGATTTGGACATGTGGAAAAGAGGAAGAGAATATCAGACAGGAGAGCGCAGTGGATGAGTTGAGTCCTTTTGGAAGAGGGAAGGATGGTGGTGGAGACAAGAAGAAAGGAGGGCTGGTGTGGGCCTGGGGAAGGACTTGACTTCCATACATAGAGCCCAGGGCCAGAGGGGCCAGAGGTCAGAGCACCTGGGCAGAGCAGGCTCCAGGACATCCTTTTCACCCCTCCGGGCTGGTGGAGCTGTACGGTGGAGCCTTGAACAACATTGGTAAGACTTCTGGTCAACAGTAGGCTATCAGTAGTTAAGTTTTTGGGGAGTTAAAAGTTGTATAGGATTTTTGACTGCACAGGGAGTTTGCACTCCAACCCCGCCCCCCCCCCCACGTTGTTCAAGGGTCAACTGTTCAATCAAATTGTCAAGATTCGATTTTTGCAAATCTGGTGTGAATCAGTGTCTCATTGTTTCAGGTATATTTCCTTTATGTTGGTGAATATAAGTTTTTAATGTGTTCTTTCTCACATTTATGGTATGGCCATTTTGGTTTTCCATTCTATGACATGCCTCTTCATATCCTCTGCTCATTTCTCTGGTTGGTTGGTCGGTTGTCATTTTCTTGTTGATTTGAAAGAGTTTTTTTTTTTTTATAATACTAGATACTGAACATTTGTTGGTTCTGTTATATCTTCCTTCAAGCTATGGCTTGTCTTTTACCTTTCTTGTGGTATGTTTTGCTGAACACACATTTTTAATTTGAAATTAGTCATATTTACAATCTTTTATGGGCAGTGTTTTGTTTTGTTTTTAAGCAGGGTCCACACCCAGCATGGAGCCCAACACGGGACTTGAGCTCACAACCCTGAGATCAAGATCGGAGCTGAGATCAGGAGTCGTACCCCTAACTGACTGAGCCACCCAGGTGCCCCATAGGCAGTGGGGTGGTTTTTTTTTTTTTTTTTTTGAGTCTTTTTGAAAAATTCCTCTCCTTTCATGAGATTTTAAAAAGTTATCCCCCTACATTTTCTTTTAATGTTTGGAAGTTTTGCATGTCACATTTGGGTCTTGAATTTACTACTGATTAATTTTTGTGACTGTGGGAGGTAAAAATCCAGTTTTTTTTTGCATATGGGTAACTGATTACACCAACACCATTAAGAGGCCATTCTGTCTCCATGGATCTGTAATGCCAGTGATGGGGGCAGAGTGAGGTACTTAGGATAGGGAAGTTCTCTGATGAGAGCTTCTTTTTGAAGTAGATATGGAGAGGTAAAGGTGGGTGTGTCTAGGTCTGCTCCCTACAGGTGGGCTTCCTGCGGGGATCCACAGGAGCTGGCCCAGTGCATATGCCAGCCAGTCCTGACAACGGCAAGGACTGGGTACCAGCCCTGTGCTCACGTCCCCATCATGCCAGGAGAGGGGGGCTGGCGCTTCCCGAATGGCTAGGTCGTAGAGCTGTAAGCGCCGGGCTTGGACCTCTGTCTCCATCATCTGGGGGGGTGCTGGTCTGGAGCTCCCACAGAGAACACAGCCCAGGCGCTGCCACATCATTTTGCTGTTGCATTCCAGCCTCTGATTGCTCCAGGAAGGGGCCGATGCTTCCCTAGTCAACAACTTCAAAGCCCCTCGGTCTGAGAGTCAGGCTCCCTCGCCTAGAGTCTGATGCTAACCCGTGCTAGACCTGCACACGAGCTCCCGCTCCTCTTGGAGTCGCCCCCAGTGAGCATGGCCCCAGAGGGCCAGCCGCGTGTGCCGCTTGGCCATTTGTCCTTTTCAGTGGCCGACATTATGCCTTCATTTGTGTCTCAACCATCCCCAACATACTGATGTGTGCCTTTGATTCTGTTTCCTAAAACTGATTTCATGTGGACTGGTTTATGTTCAGATTGTTGATGTCTGTGGCTGTTACGCTTAGCACTTGATTTCTGCGAGTATTTTGTAATTTGGGATTTGCAGGCTCATTTGGAAGGGGAAGCTTTCGGATTCTTTTCTTTCTCTTCCTATGTGTTCACCTCCAGGTTTAGAGGTGCTGTAGCTTCCTATTGGCCTCTTGAAACTCTGGTCCCAGAACAGCCCTCGTGCTGGTGGCGGGTGAATGGAGATAGTGGGGATAGCACAGTGGGCAGCCCGGCTCAGGTCCTGGAAGGAATGCTTCATCCTCCAGCTGCCCAGGCCCATGGCTCCCAAGGAAGCCGGCAAACCATGCAGCACTTAGCAGCAGTTTTCTCCAGCCTTCTGGATTGGGGGTAATCCCCCCAAAGTTGACTTGAAGCAGGGAAGCACTTTTAGTTCTTCTTTTGTTGTTGTGTTGACCAAGGCAGGGAAGGAACCCATTTGGCACCTGAGAGGATGCTGCCTAAAAGAGGAAGAAGGGGAGCTGGTCCTTTTGCCCCTTCAAGTCTGTTAAGAATCCCCCCTGTAGGGGACTGGCTAGGACAGGTTTCATAAGGAAGCGTCTCCCTCTAGTGGCCGTATGGATGTATTGCAAGATGCTTTCCTTCCCTAGTTCTTTGCTCTTTGGGGGGTTCCTTACAGCTCTAGAAGATCCACCAACTTGTGGGTAGGAGAGCTTTAGATTACAAAGCTCCATCTTTGTAATTACTCCATCTGCCTGGTGACTAAAATTAACGGATTCTGTAGTGACTGATGAGAGAGAGCTCCCCTTCGATTTCCATGTTTCTCAAAAATTTTCCCAGCCCAAATTTGCAAATGGTTTTACATATATTAATTAGTATTATTCCCAGGAACTCCAGAACAGTTGTTCTTCCTTATTAAGTGGCCCGTTTCATGGTTTTCTCCGTCCATCTCTACTTGCTAAGTGGTTTAGCTGAGTTCTTTCAGTTGCTGTAAGTGGACTTCTCCACACAGTTGGCGGGAAGTTGGAGAGGAGGTAGAAGGGACTCTGGAGCAACGGAGGGAGCGATTGTCCTCAGAGCCTGCGATCTGGATGTCAGGTCACTCTGGAGCAGGAGTCTGGGTTCGCCCTGGTTCTCCACAGGAAGGTGGCCTGCCTGCTCTCACTCTCTCTTTGCTGCTGACCTGGCCCTGAGGCCCCCCCTTGCTTTTCTCTGCATCCTAGCTTCTGCTTATTCAGAGCTATGGTTTACCCCGAGCTCATCATGGTCCCCCTGGCATCTCTCCACTCTCTCCACCTCATGGCATTTCAGTCTTAGCACATACCACCAGCTGACTTATCTTCTTGGCATTTCCCAGTTCTGTTTCCTGAGACAGAAATCTAATTGACACTGCCACCCCCCTTTTTTGGTGCTTGGACACATCAAAGGTCTCTGCCCAGCCTGCAAATTGGCCCTTCGAGGGTCTGCTACCTTTGCAATCAGCTGGGCAGGGGAGGGCGTGGTACAGAACAGGACTGGCTGGAGATGCCTTTGTAGTGGGGGCTGAGGACGGGCAGTTCCTTTAGAAGGGTGCGGCCGTGCCACACCATAGGGCTGTCCCATTCCCCCCCCCCCCCGTGGCTGCTGTGAGTCGGAGCCCTGCTCTGGGCACTGAGTGATCTGGTCTGCTTTGCAGGGGGCTGGGAGCTCCCACAGGATGGAAGTTTCCAGATATCTCTTGGTGGGCTGCATCTCCCCATCTGTCCTGCTCTGTTTCCCATCCTCACTGTGTGGTCAGTGCTGCGGAGCCACCCACAGAATGGCTTGTGTGTCCCTGAGGCGGGCATCATCACAACGTACCTTGTGGGCAGGTGGAGGGGTTGGCCGCTGGGGGGCGATGTCACATGGGGGCAGAGGAGACAGGGAGTGGGGATGGCCCCCTGCTGCTGGCTGAAAGGGTATATTTGCTCAAATTCAGAAAAGGGTATCGCTTCCCCAGGGCACTTCACTGACATCTTCCAGAAAGCTGTTGCAGTAACCAGTCAACGCCGTGAGGAGCAGCACAGGGTGAAAGGGGTCCTCGGGAGTTGTGCAGTGCAAAACTTGGCCTGCTGTTCGTGGCTGCCTTGCTGGGGCCACGCTGAGCGTCACCTGCATCTCGGCCTGCCTTGCGTCTACAGGTACCCCGGCGAGGATCTCACGTGGCTGTGGAATAGGGGCCCCTGACACACAGGGGACACCGATACGTAGGTTTGGGGATATAGAAGACTTTTGGGGGGAAAGTAGGAGAAAGTGAACATTTATTGAGCACTTACTATGTGTTAGGTGCGATGCTGTGTTATATCATTGTTCATATTTCTGCATCATATATGTGTGCTGGCTGTCATGATTCCTGTCTCACAGCTAAGAAAACTGGGCTCAGAGATTCAGCCAGGGCTGCTACAGATTGTGTATTTGTACTACTCTGGGGGATGCTCTTCACTTTGTAGTTAAAGTGGCCATGCTGGTTAGAGGTGGGGCCATTAAATCACCTGCCCAAGCCACACAGTGAGGGAGGGGCAGAGCCAGATTCAAACCGGGTCCGAATGACTGCACAACCTTTCTGTTCAGAGACCCCATGGGAGTAAAACGCAACTGAATTTAGTTTTCTCTCCCTCCTTGGGAAAAGTTCTACTCAGATATTCTGAAGTCAAGTGCAGGAAATATGGAATTTTATCCCAAATGACAGCAACCTCAGAAAGAACAGCGAGCATCTGTGTGTGACACCGACTACTGTCCTTGGTGCTGGGTCATCAACATGACACGGAGCGCACCGGAGGCCATGCTGGGCTGGATTGGGCCCAGAACAACATGGCTCTAGGGTGTGATGAAGCCAGGCTGGAAACTGGATTGAGTTCCGAGTTAGAGGTTCTCTATCCCACAGAACTTTGGTTTTAATTGGCCTGGCATGGAACTCAGCATCTCAGTTTTTAAAGGCTCCTGGGTGGATTCTAATGAGTGGCCAGGGTTGAGAAGCACCAGTCAAGTCCAATCCTTCATCATAGAGAAGGAGAGAAAAGGTGCCCCGAGAAGCCAAGTACTTGCTCAACCTGCTCAGGTGGTTACTGTGTGTTGGCTGCTAATGGATCCTCTGCTGTGTGCCTCACAGGGACAGGGAAGGGGGCGCAAGACAAAGCAGGAAAGAGGTAGATGGGCTGTTGGAAGAAAGGAGAGGCCGTACTTGTCTCAGCGTAGGTGGTGCTGGGCGGCACTTACTAATTCAGCAGGAGTCTCAGTACCCACTCCTAACCACCACGTTAGATGAGGTTGATCCTCAGAGGGCATTGCCACTGTTGTGAGCTGAAACAGATGTGACTCATGCCAGGAAATTGCTTGCTCTTGTTATTTGTTAGGGTGAAAGGCAAAGCCACTGTAAGAAAAACACGCAGGAATACAGTGGCTTGAAGAATATCAAGCTTTATTTCTCTCTCATTTAACAGTCTGGGGTAAGTAGATGGGCTCATTTATCCTGTCAGGGCGTTCGGGAACCCGGCATCACCCCAGGGCATTAGCTCTGCTGACTGAAGCTGGGATGCGGGCTCTTCTGGGTTCCAGAAGGAATGTGGAGGAACACATGGAGGTATTTTAAGTGACACGTGTCACTTTTGTTGATTTTCCAGTGCTGAGAACTGAGTCCCATGGGAGCAGGGGGCATGGGGAAGTGTAGTCCCTTCTTGGTAGCCAATGCCCAGCTATAAATCTATTCCTACGAAAGGAGAAGGCAGATCTTGGTGACCAAGAAGTGTCTCCATGGCAGCCCTCAAGGGACTTTATTCCTGGAGCTCTTTGTAACTACTCTTCCAGTCAAGAAACATTTTTGAATGAGTCAGGCAGGTATGGGAGAAGGAGCACAGGGTGGGGGCCCGGGGGGTCTAGGTTAGATGTTTTCCATCAGGGAACATTCCCTAGAGGCAGCAATGTCTGGACTGGGTTTTGAAGATGAGTAGGACACACCAGGCAGAAGACACAGTCGTGCAAAGGCTTGGTGGTGGATGGGGCAAGGGGAGGACTGAATGTGACAAATGGTGGAGGTGGGCTAGAGAGAAGAGAGAGCCAGGCCGTGCAGACTCTCATGAAGCGAAAGAGCACAGACTTTCAACTGATAGTTTCGAGGAGAGAATCCATGTGAAAGGAAATTTGGTGGGATCGGGCCCCCAAATTTTAACCTTTATTGAAAGAGAGTAAGAAGAATCTGGACTGAGCTTTTTAGCTCCCCTGAGCTGAGCTTTTGACGTCCCCCACACGAGGTTATTTAAGAATGGAATCAGCCAGACCTTGGGAGATGCGCCATTGTGTGATCTTACAAGGTGGTTTTGCTTGAGCCCGTCTGGACTAGAGCGGAGTGGGAGTGGTGTCCCCTGGAAGGGAAGGGGTGTGGGAGGGAGCAGTCCAGGGGGATACTGGTCATGGGAGGGTAGGCCTTAGATCGGGAGAGGTGCCATCCCTGACTCAGCCCAGAGCATGGAGGTGAATGGCACATTTCTGGTGGTGGGAGTTGAGAGGCACCTGGCCATGAAGGTGGGTGGGCATGACGTGGGAGGCAGGTGGGTAAGGGGCCTTTGGCTGCACTGGGGCCTATGTAGGTCCCTTCTATTCCTCCAGTCCTCTGGGAAATTCATGGTAAATGTAGCTGATCTCAGGCGTGCTGTGTGATATTGGAGAAAGGTGGGTCCCATAATAAGGACTGAGGAAGACGTGTTTGAACAGGGCCCTTTCCCTGGTGGATGGAGTGGTAGTTGTGGTGGTGGCCCTGGTTGGGGGGCCGCTGTGCTTTGCAGAGCAGTGAGCTCAGGGGCCCATGTGGAGGCCTGGTGTGGAGGCCAGAGTTGAAGGTCTTCCTCTTCAGGGGCCCCTATTCCACAGCCACGTGAGATCCTCGCCGGGGTACCTGTAGACGCAAGGCAGGCCGAGATGCAGGTGACGCTCAGCGTGGCCCCAGCAAGGCAGCCACTAACAGCAGGCCAAGTTTTGCACTGCACAACTCCCGAGGACCCCTTTCACCCTGTGCTGCTCCTCACGGCATTGACTGGTTACTGCAACAGCTTTCTGGAAGATGTCAGTGAAGTGTCCTGGGGAAGCGATACCCTTTTCTGAATTTGAGCAAATGTACCCTTTCAGCCAGCAGCAGGGGGCCATCCCCACTCCCTGTCTCCTCTGCCCCCATGTGACATCGCCCCCCAGCGGCCAACCCCTCCACCTGCCCACAAGGTACATTGTGATGATGCCCGCCTCAGGGACACACAAGCCATTCTGTGGGTGGCTCCACAGCACTGACCACACAGTGAGGATGGGAAACAGAGCAGGACAGATGGGGAGATGCAGCCCACCAAGAGATATCTGGAAACTTCCATCCTGTGGGAGCTCCCAGCCCCCTGCAAAGCAGACCAGATCACTCAGTGCCCAGACCAGGGCTCCGACTCACAGCAGCCACGGGGCGGAGGGGGAGGGGGGGGGCGCGGGAGGGATGGAGGGTGGGGTTGTCCGAATGGGACAGCCCTATGGTGTGGCATGAGAACTGCCCATCCTCGGCCCCTCTCAGCGACCCCTGCAGGACATGCTGGCAGGTTGGTTGGTGGGGGCTTAGAACCTAAGCCTCAGGTGGTCACAGTTTGGGAACTGAAAGTAAATATGAGCTGGCTTTGAAGTTACTGGTGACTAGGTCTAGAACTTTCTGGTTGTGCTTTCACAACCCGCTCCCCCTCGCGCCCTCACACCTCTTGTGGATTGGAAAAGCACATTCTTCTCTAAGTTCTCCATTTGGGCTTCTCAGTCTGCGTCTCTTTGTGTCTTCCTCCCTGCTTGTTCTCTCTGTGTCTCTCTCATTTCTCCTCGTCACCTTGCCATGGGCAGACGGTCAGTTGCCTCATGCTTCCAGTGTTCTCTCTCTGCCTCTCGGGGCTCTGCTGCGGACCAGGCACCATTTCTCCTCGGGCCTGCCTTTTCCTCTCAGCGTTGGCTTCAGGAGGTCTCTGCAGGCCCCCACACAAGACCAGCCTCTGGCTCATGATGAAAAGGGGGTGCTCTGCTCTTCTGAGCTAATGCATCAGGGGCAGAGCCTGATGACTAAAGCCTGAAGCCCAGGGTCTGTGGCGCTGATGCCCGGGGGCCGGCAATTGGAAACTTTGTTACTCAGAGCCATCTCCTTTGTTTCCTACATGTTGCTGCTCTCTTGTTAGCCAGTCCATGTTCATTGCTTTTCTCAGTCTTTCTGGCAAGCTATTTTTGCTGTAAAGGAGCCTGGGGTTGCTGTGGCCTGTGGAGGTGGTGTCACAAGCCCCAGAGGGTGCAATCACGGTGACCTGATGCAGAGCCCGGGAGGCTCCACGCAGGGTAGCAGATAATGACGTTGAGTCGCAAGGAGTTTGTTTTAGGTAGTCTGGCTTAAGAAATGACAGTAGCCCATGGCCAAGCCTTTCCTGGGGTGTCCTCTTCTTAGGGTGTGTGTTTTTAGCAGGCCATCCTTCTAGGGCAGGGGCCCCAGGAGGCAGGCACCTGTGTGCTGGACTAGCTGACCTCTAGGTCTTTCCCAAGACCCTGTGGACACCGGCAGCGAGGAGACCAGCACCGTGCTGTCACATCTTTCCAACCACACGTCAGAACACGTGGGTGGGGGATTCAGTAACTCAGGCATCACAAATATTCACTAACTTCCTACTGTGTGCCCGGCATGGTGCTAAGGGCTGGGGACACAACTGTGAGTCCGTCACAGCTCCCACCTCAGAACAGCCCCCCGTCTGGCTGGGGGACAGACCCCACACATGTGGTGAGCCCCAGCTACACATGGGGCAATTTGAGTACAGGGGAGAGGTACTTAGCCCAGTGAGAGCCAGAGCGGGCTTCCTGGAGGAGGAACCAAGGGGACTAAGTCTACAAGAATAAACAGGTGTTGGCTTGGCCAGGCAAAGGGGAATATAAAGGTGAGGAGAGGAAAGGTGGATTGCTTTCCTATCTGCACCACCCCATGTAATAGTAATGCAGTAGAAGCAAGCCATATGAAGAAGGGAAAATGACAAAGTGCAGACCTTTTGACTTTACAGACCCAAGTTTAATCTCCCCTCCTTCGTAAGAGGGTCTCAAACTCAGTGTCCAGCTGTCCAACGTCTGAGCTGCATGTCCCCTTCATAGTTCCTCCCAGCAGTCATGGGAACCTGAAATTCCTGGGACTACAGATGAATGTGTCCTGATCGTCCTCGCCTCACTCAGGGACTGTCTAAAATGTGGGCCCCTTGGTACCCAGCGCAGTGCGGAGAGCACGGTGGGTGCTCATCAGATCCTTTCTTACAGCCGTGTGTTAGCCCCTACCTGTCAGGGTGATTAGCGGACACTCGGCAGTTAGAGGCCGTCACCAGTTCCATGTGCTATTACGCTTACAGCAGAACACGGGCCAGGCCAAAAGATAAGGCTGCAAGAGGCCTCCCTGTGTCAGCCCCTGGCCTGAGGAATCAGAGGAGAGCCCTTCCTGGGGAGGGACATCTCTGCTGGTCTCTACTGGGGGTGGGGGAGCTGGAGCCTCTAGAGGGTGAATTCCAACCCGGGCCAGTTTCTGTTTCCCAGCACTCTGGGGACTAGCCCCAAGGCTCCATTTCCTTCCTCTGCTGCTGGCCTCAGCCTTTTGGGCAGATAATGGGAAGTCCACGGAAGGCAGTGTGCTTTTACGAAAAGCAGCCTTGGAGACAGCTGGACCTGAATTTGAATCTTAGCTCTGCCGCTTTTGCTGTGCATCCTTGAACACGTCACTTTCTCTGAATCTTGATTTCATCATCCATAAAATGGGGTTAATCACATCAATTTTTTTTTTTTTTTAATGGCTGTTGTGAAGATCAAAGGATAGCACATCTAAAGCACATTCTTCAAACCTTTTATCTCTCTGGGCTGGGTGTAGTGGCTGCATTCATTCATTAAACAATTATTGGTTGTCTGCCTTTTGCTAAGCATTGTTCTGGGTTCTGGGGAAACAGTAATGAACAAAATGCTCTGCTTTCATAAAGCTCACTTTATTCTGATAAGGAAGCTAGAAAATAAGTAAGTAAACCAATATATAAACAGGATAATTTCAGATAATGATAAGAGCTACAAAGACAAGGAAACAGGCTGACATAGCAGAGAGGGATTTGGTGGGAGGCCTGAGAAGTCTTCAGGGAATGGGTGATATTTAAACCAAGATATGAAGGCTGAGAAGGAGTCTGCCTTTTGCCAGGACCTGGGGAAGAGCATTCCAGGCAGAGAAACAGCAAGGAAGACACGTATTGAGGAGGGAGGGTGCCTGGTACATGCAGGGAAGAAAGAAGGTCCTTGTAGCGGAGCGTCGTGAACCCTGAGGAGTGTGGTATGAGATGAGCTGGTGAGCTGGAGTGAAGGCCTTGCATGCTCCCAGACGCTGTGCTGAGGTGTCCCAGGGCCCTGTAGAGAATCCACAGGGGCTCCATGGGGTAGGTTAAATGGTTAAGGCGACGCTTGACATCTGTTGGACTCCATGTAAACTACTAGCTAGTCAGGATGGTTTGCAGTTTCACCATTAGATTGCTTTACATGCTTTTTGATGACAGCGTATCTTCGTGAAGCTGGCTTTTTAGTGGTTGCTGTGATAAAAAGCAAGCACCATGGGAAAATCAATATAGAGTAGGAAATAAGGGTGGTAGTGTCTAATCTGATTCCAAGGTTTAAGGTGCGGTGTAGTACCCAGCTAGCACACACATCCCATTAGTAAGTAGTTGGTTATTTAAGAATGCAATAAAAATATGATCCCCCCCAATTTTTATGTATTATTTTTTCTAATGGCTATTCGGTTATTAGAACATAAATACTTATTACATTGTTTGGGCCTAACTACTTAATGAACAGACCCTTAGGTGTTTCTTCTGGCCCAGGGGGACTGTGAAAATAATTACTGAACCACGAAGGGCACTCTGAACAGAGAAGGTTGGAAACCGGGCTAGGGATGCATGCTCAGGGAAGTCTTTCGCATTTTAAGCCCTGGGCCCGATATTAGGTGTTTGTCTTGGCACAGACTCAGGAGTGTGTGTTTGTGTGTGCAGGCAGCCTGTAGGTTTTCTAACTCGGTGTCCCTGGCCTGCGGGACCATTAGGATCACCTGGGGAAATTTGCAAAGTAATAGTTTGCTGTCCTCAGCCCTGGATATTCTAATTCAGTGTGTCTGACAGAGGAGTCTTAAGAACCTGTGCTCTAATCCGCATTCCTTTAGGCAGCCAGGATAGCTCAGATTTGGGGGTCCTGGTTGTTATCCGGTGTACCTGGGGGCCAGGCTGTGGCCCGGGGCAACTGTGTGGCCTTTCCGGATCTCCCGGCGGGGAAGGGGTGCGGGCACGTGCCGCCCAGAACCAAGGCGAGGTGCGCGCTGGCAGCACTCATCCCCACATCCCTCCTGGGTGCGCAGCGGCAGTGACCCGAAAGGAAGACTCTTCATCCATAGGAAGTCCCTGTGGGGAAATGGCTTCGACCGCCCAGGCCCACTGATCACACACCTCCTCCAGCCAAGCGCCTACTAGACCCGAGACGCCCGGAGAGGGTTTTGGGGCGGAGTGGGAGGGGGAGTGTGGGGGATGGCTGGGTGCGGCCGGGAGAGGGGCGGCCGAGAGGTGGCAGCAGCTGTCCGCACGCCGCTGACGCCGCGGAGCCTCCCAGCCGGGCGCGGACACGCGGGTGGTTCGGGGACGCGCGGGCGGCTTGGGGACGTGCGGATGGCTCGGGGACGCGCGGGCGGCTGGGGATGTGCGGGTGGTTCGGGGGCGCGCGGGCGGCTGGGGATGTGCGGGTGGTTCGGGGACGCGCGGGTGGCTCGGGGACGCGCGGGTGGCTCGGGGACGTGCGGGCGGCTCGGGGACGTGCGGGTGGCTCGGGGACGCGCGGGCGGCTGGGGACGTGCGGGTGGTTCGGGGACGCGCGGGTGGCTCGGGGACGTGCGGGCGGCTCGGGGACGCGCGGGCGGCTCGGGGACGCGCGGGCGGCTGGGGACGTGCGGGTGGCTCGGGGACGCGCGGGCGGCTGGGGATGTGCGGGTGGCTCGGAGACGCGCGGGTGGCTCGGGGACGCGCGGGCGGCTGGGGATGTGCGGGCGGCTGGGGATGTGCGGGTGGCTCGGGGACGCGCGGGCGGCTGGGATGTGCGGGTGGTGTGGACGGCTCGGGGGATGCGGGGGTTGTTCGGGAACGCGGTGGCCCGGGGACGCGCGGGTGGCTCGGGGGACCCGGGAGAGGAGGAGCCGCGGAGAGCGGAGGCAGAATCCGGATGCTCCAGGCGGCGGCCTGATGGCATGTTGTGGCCCGGCTTGGCCTCTATACATGATTTGTGGGGGAACAAGAGGTTGAGTTAGGTAACACCGAGATTAGCCAAGGCCCTCGGTACACAAATGAGGAGAAACCACGGTCTCAATATGGTGTGATGTGAAGATTTTTTGTTTTTGTTTTTGTTTTTGTTTTTTGGTGTCAATGGTGGTGGGGGAGGGAGGTTTAAAAAGAACTCCCTTGCTGGTGTCTAAAATTTCACTATTACAGGTGCATTCTCTTAAGTATTGTTCTCCTCAAAGCTCTGGGAAGGAGCAGTGCATTAGACCTTGAACTCTTGAGGGTAAATCAGTGACTTAATGTCACTTCTTTCCTGGCAAGAGAAGGGTTAGCTCAGAGTACACAAGAAACAAAGAGGATGGAAGGTCCAGTGGTACTTACTTGCTAATCAAACCTCGGAGACCAGGGCAGGCTCTGGGAATGTCTCAGAACCATTGATGTTGGGGAAAAAGCAGCCCCATATCCACTTTGTGAACGTTTTAGAGAGGATTAATGAGGTACTAGCACAGTGTGATTAATCCAGTGCATTGCATTACTATTATTATTATTATTATTATTATTATTATTATTATTATTATTTTGTAAAAGAGAAAGCACTTGTACTAATACTTTGATACATTATGAAATCAATCTCTCCACTCCCTTTCCTTCTTCCTTCTCTCTTTGAATTAGGGAAACGGTGTGGTATGGCATGATGAACTTCTAAGCCAGAAATTCCTGTCGTGGAGCTCCCTTTCTGCCACCCCCTTACTGGCTGTGTAATTCTGGGAAACAGTCTTTGAATTCTGGAAAAACAAGCCTCAGTGTTCTCATCTGTAACATTGGCAAAATGGTGCCTGTGGATGGTTGTTGTGAGCATCCAATTAGGTAGTGGATGGAAAACACTTGGTGTAGGTATTGACTTCAGGCCTAGGTGCTGTGTGTGTAAGTAACAACAGTACCTTGGGGAGTTTCCCCCTGATTGAATGTTTGTGTCTTTTTGGGGTGCCACCAGCAACTCTGTTGAACAAGGTGGTCCTGACTGAGGACTGTCCCATCTTACACTGACACGAGACAGAGTGGGGCGACACTGACCTCAGGTAGAGAGAGCACCACCCTGATACAGGATTCTGCATCTTTTCATGCCAGACTTTAGGAATCTTTTACCAGAGGAAATAGAAAATATAGGTTGGCAGTAAGGTATAAACATCATTGGAAGACTGGTTCTCCACAGGCTTCTTCAAAGAATTTAACGTTTGTTTATTTTTATAACAAATTAAAATGCATCCTGCGTGTTGTCTAGAGGTCTTCAAATATCTTGAGGCAGGGGTGAAGTTTTATTTGTCTTTTTAAGGAAAGTCTCCTGTTCTCCTATGTAATGTGCTTCTAAAAATGTATGTGAACACCAATTAGTATTTCTGATTGTTTAGTCAAGAATAAAATGGTATTTTTAGGCTCACAACTGTGTAGGATATAGACTTTTGTATATTTTTATTTTCCTCTGTTCCCCCTTCCTACCTGAAAGTTTATTAAATATGGCTTTAGGATCTGGGTTATTATAAATATTTTTTGTTGTTGTATGTCCCTGGTTCCAGAGTATTTTTGACACATAGTCTTTCTTGTAACTGTATTTAAACAATTATTTTAGACCCATCTCTATGTTTAATTGGTTTCACTGCTCACTGCTAGTCCTTTTATGTTCTGATTCTCCCATTTTTGAGCTCCTAATTTTAATTCATCACTTATGCAGTTAGAATATATTTTAAAGTGATTTAAAAAAGAATATGTGAGTGACAGCCATTTTGAGCTTTTATTAATGTCTTTTTGTTGTCTCCTCTCAAAAACTAAAATTTACCTGTGAGTAAAACTCTTGAGTCTGAATCTTTGTCATGTCAGAACTGTAGACATTACTCATTGTGGAAGAGAAGACGAAGATCAGCATGATTTTTATTCCTTTATAGATACCTCTTTTTTTTTTTTTGGTCCGGATGTATATGGAAAAATGCTTTTTATTTGTTTGTAATTTAAAAGCTTGTCAGGATATTTCTCTCTTGGTTACTTTTACCTGGAACCCGGTGAACCCATTTCATTCTTCTCAGGTTCCCCTGTTCCCACCCTTGTTTGGAAAGTTTTCTTTAATTATATCTTCAATGATTATATCTTATTTGACGGTTTTGGATTTTTCTTTGGCAACGTAAGTCTTAGGCTGAATCTCTATTCCCGGTCTTCCATAGCTATCATTTTCCTTTTAAATATCTGTATTTTTTTGAATCTAAGATAGTACTGATTGAGTACTATCTTAGATTGTAAGAAGCACTATTATTTTATGTATAACCGAGGAAGAAAAAAATACTGCCAATTAAAAATATGACATGGTGTTGTAATTACCATCCCGTGAAATTCGTAAATTAGTTGCACCAGGCCCTTTCCTGTTTTAAAATGTTTCATCTATTTTGGGGAATTTGGCAGTTTCTCCTGCATTCAGTTGCGTTGCTAGCATGTGGCAGGCCGTCCATTTTGCATGCCTCTCTGTTACAGAACATCACAGAGTTCACATCACTTCAAGAGAACATTTCGCTTTCTTAGGTCCTGTAAAGTACTTGGTTTTTCTTTAAAAAGAAAAAAAAGCAATTGTAGTCATTGCTCCAATATTTGCTTCAATAATATCAAATTACCTCCTGCTGCTTTAATCCCATGCCTTTCTGCATACACAATAACTTCTTGTTTCAATGCCCAATCATAGTGTAATCTTTTAAAAGACATTTCAAATAGCAATTAAACTCACATGTAATCACAAGGATGTACATAACTCAATTAAAGTGCCTACGACATGAACAGCTGAGACCAAGTTTGCCCATGGCCAGGAGTTGCCAACCTCACCACGACAGCTCCCTGGTCCAAATGATTATAAGGTGCCACTGACTGTTAAGACTTAACCTGATTTCCACAGTGTTAACAGGTGGAAAAATGGATGTCTTAGAGTCAGTGGAACAGGGTAGTTCAATCTTTTTGTTCCCTTCTCTGCACTTTGAAAGCGTTTCTCGAGTTTGCCATCCATAATACTTATTTGACTTTCTGCCATCTGAATTCCACTCATTTACTGCTTTATACATGGTGTTTAATTATTATTTAATACTTCTATTTTCTTGGAAATTTTTTAAAAGTCAAAAGCAGCTTCCTTTCCATCTGTTCTTGGGAGACCATTGGTCAAATTCTCCTTTATAGGCTTGAAGCCCCTTGATATTTACCATGCAAGTGAGTTCTAGACAATAGAAATGTGAACCCAAGTGATGTGTGTGATTTATAGGACTTACCCATAAGAATGTTCAATGAGCTTTCATTCATGCTTTTTCCCCCATTCCAGCTGAGTGCCAGGAAATGACAAGGACAACCTTGGAGGCCACATGATGAAGACAGCAGAACTTTTGTTAGCGTGGGTGTCCAGGGGTGGAGAGCTGCTCTTGAAAACTGGGAACCTTTGCCGTGGGCTGTTTTGTAAGTGACAGATCCACTTTTATTATATTTCATCCAGTCTACAAATATTGAATGTGTTTATACAACAGCTGAAGTTACTGTGATAACATATTCTGAAACCACCAGGTATCTTTTCTAAAAGACTTCTATAAGAACTTCTCTGAATTGTGCTTTCTTAATTATTTACTGCTGCTGCTGCAAAAAAGAGTAACTTCGACAATGAAACTATCTCAAACGAGGTAATGAGGTTATTACTGGATTCAACACTCCCATCATTTCTGCCAAAAAAAAAGTTTCGGAATACAGTCTTTCCCGTGGGTGTGTGGTGTTCTGATTTGCCGAGACATTTGATAAAAGAGAAGAACTCTCACAAGCAAGGGGCTGAAACTTGGGCAGATAATAACAGAATATTGCTTAATCCTGTTTTGGATGAACTATTTTAGAAACTCCACTCTTAAAATTTTAACAGCAGTTAGCTGTTTCTTGTGTTCTAAGAGTTCTGTCCCATTGTTTATTTTAAAAGAATCACAATTAGGCTTAGCATAACCAAAGGAGCCCTCCCCTGCCATTACATTTTTGTAAGAACTAAAATGTCATCTGTGGTGGCAGTCTTTGAAACTTATCTGTTTATTTCAGCTTGTTTTCCATATGATTTTCAGTTTCAACTTCACAGGGCCACATTACATTTTTCATATTATAGATGCCAATTTCCTAAAATTTTCTTCTGGTTTCTATAGCAAATCATCTTCAGAGGTGTGCTCTTTTTCTTAGTCTTCTGGGTGATGCTCTAGTTCCTGAATGTGGCATTGTTTTTCTGTAGGCCCCATGAGGACCCCCCCTCCACCCCTACCCACTTCACTTTACTTACCTTTAAGCAAGTAGAGCTCTATGGAGACTTGGTGCTTGCTAACAGAGAGGAAGTGTGGGTTGTCCTTGGCTTTGCTTATGACCCTAATTTTTAGGACTGTAGCTGGAGAGCCAGTTGAGGTGCATAGCTCCTCTGTACTTCCTCTGTCGGTGCATAGCTCCTCTGTAGTTCCCAAGATAGGATTCATCTTGTATAGCCCTGCTGAACTGATGTGGGATCTCCTTCTACTTCTGCCTATAACATTCAGGACTGGTGGAGTATGTCAAAAGCTTACTCGCCAGCACATACTGCCTTCATCCTGCCTACAAAGCATCGTACATGGAAAAAAATACCTTCCAAAATGCGATGTGCCATTGCTAGTTCTCTTCTGCTTCCTGCTCCATGCCTTCCCAGGAATTGTATTCTGTGAAAGGATGTGGGTATATTGGGGAAGATGCAATAGTAGTCTGGCCCATCCCCAAAATAGCACCCAGAGCAAAGAGCCAGATTTTTGTTTGCTCTGGTCCTGGGTCTCTGAGCTGTGGGTGGAAAGTAGGAGAAAGGTGAAGTCTTCATTTTTCAGGTGTATGAGGCTGCTCTGTTTACAAGGTGAAACATAGATTGTTTGTCTCAATGCAGCTCAGCTTCATTACCTTTATTTAGTTAATAGAAATTCCTTCTAGATGCTGGTAACAGATTGTTGATTAGTCTTCGTTTTCAATGTTGTGAATTTTGTCTTTTTTCTGTGTCATAAGTAATTTAGGGAGAAGTTTAGAGATACTTCATCAGGAGTGTCTAGCCAGATGCCATTTTAAACTCAAAGTGTACCTGAATTTATTTTATTTTTAAATATTAGGTCTAGAGATTAGTTCAGTTCACTTATTTATAATGTTCTGTTTGCCTTAAAGCACTTCATGAAGCATCCACTGTGTCCAAAGTTGTCTTCAAATATTTTTCTAAATTCTGTCCTATGGGCCTTTGGAGGAGGCAGGGGTGAACCTCTTTGGTAGCATGTAGCCATGTCAAATGGTCATCAAAGGGTGGGTTATTTCTCTGACCTGGGGTCTTTTTTTTTTTTAATTTTATTTTATTATGTTAGTCACCATACATTACATCATTAGTTTTTGATGTAGTGTTCCATGATTCATTGTTTGCGTATAACACCCAGTGCGCCATTCAATACGTGCCCTCCTTAATACCCATCACCAGGCTAACCCATCCCCCCCTCCCCTCTAGAACCCTCAGTTTGTTTCTCAGAGTCCGTAGTCTTTCATCGTTTGTCTCTCCTTCTGATGTCCCCCTCTTCATTTTTCCCTTCCTACTATCTTCTTTTTTTTTTTTTTTTAACATATAATGTATTATTTGTTTCAGAGGTGCAGGTCTGTGATTCATCAGTCTTACACAATTCACAGCACTCACCATAGCACTTACCCTCCCCAATGTCTATCACCCAGCCACCCCATCCCTCCCACCCCCCACCACTCCAGCAACCCTGTTTGTTTCCTGAGATTAAGAATTCCTCATATCGGTGAGATCATATGATACTTGTCTTTCTCTGATTGACTTATTTCGCTTAGCATAATACCCTCTTGTTCCATCCACGTCATTGCAAATGGCAAGATTTCCCTTTTTTGATGGCTGCATAATATTCCATTGTATATATATATATACACTACATCTTCTTTATCCATTCATCTGTTGATGGACATCTTGGCTCTTTCCATAGTTTGGCTATTGTGTACATTACTGCTATAAACACTGGGGTGCAGTTGCCCCTTCGGATCACTACATTTGTATCTTTGGGGTAAATACCCAATAGTGCAGTTGCTGGGTCGTAGGGTAGCTCTATTTTCAACGTTTTGAGGAACCTCCATACTGTTTTCCATAGTGGCTGCACCAGCTTGCATTCCCACCAACAGTTTAGGAGGGTTCCCCTTTCTCCGCATCTTCACCAACATCTGTCTGACCTGGGGTCTTATTCAAAGTTCTTTTGGCTGTTAATAGAAACCAACTACAGCCAATTGTGAGATGGTGGGGGAGAAGGCAGAAAGAAAGAAAAGAAAAGGGAAAAAAGAGAGTATATTGGGTTGCAGCGGGATCCTACAGAATCTAAGCACAGTTGGGCCTTTTAAGAGTTGGGACTAGGAGCTCTTGAAGCTGTTAGGAACCTAGACCCATCACTCACTGTCTTCCTCTGCTTCCCTCCAAAAAAAACATTAATTGTAAACAAAGTCCTATTCAGGATGTACCTGTGACTTTGCTTCTCCATATGCTTG
Organism: Halichoerus grypus; assembly: GCF_964656455.1. NCBI lineage: Eukaryota > Metazoa > Chordata > Mammalia > Carnivora > Phocidae > Halichoerus > Halichoerus grypus. The sequence goes on along the minus strand of NC_135722.1, from coordinate 102,752,361 downwards.
GAATGAAATGGATGCCTTATAGCTCCTGAATTTTCCTCTTCTCCATTCATGTAACCCAACTCAGATGGATGGATGCCTCTCCCGGGAGCCTGCCCTAATTCCAGACTCCAGGGAAAGAGAGCCTGGCCTGGGGCAGGTGACCCCATTGGTCCAGTCAACAGTGGTTGGGTATGTGAAGGCAAGTGCATATGTATGTGAAGTTACAGGCAGGGCCGCTGGCTCCACCTAAGGGTGGGAGGCAGTTCCCAGAGAAAGAGGCTTTTTGTGATCTGGACAGATTCTCTAAAGGTGCCTCCCACTCTTGGCATTTGGAATAAAGCCCATTAGGTCCTGTCCTGAGGGGAGCTGGGATGCCCAGCCATGATCCTCCTCTCAGGCCAGTGAGTGACTTGGGTGGAAGGGAGCATCAGTCTTCCCGCTGAGCTGTGGGCCTCGGGGCTCCCGTGCAGAGTTGTGAGTCCTGTATGAAGCTGCACCCCTGCGTCTCCAGCTGCCTCCCGTTACCGTTTCCCTGGCATTGTTCCCACTCACCTCCAATCAGAAAGACTTTTTAATATGAAATCCACATTTTGCAAACTTCCTTTCTAGCAGTGGCTTTATTTGGAAACTAAACTCTCTCTTTCGTGCAAAGGCAGGAACAGTCATAACGGGACACGGCACACCTGGCACTGTTGCCTTTTTCTGTGGAGGTAGGAGTGGACATATGTTTCTCATGGACGCACTCAGTGGAATCCAGCCGCATTAGCAGTGTAGGAGAGCACTGGGCTAAGAGTCAGAAGTCCTGGGTTTTATTCCTGAACACCGCCTTTTATATAAAACTTGCAGACTTTGGGCAATCTTATCAATGGACCCAAATCTCACTTTTTAAAAATTTTTAAATGGGGATAATAATACTTTGCTTCCCATTTAGCAAGTGCTTTAAGTATGATCAAATATCTCTAAGGCATTCTTTATTAACTGACATTGTGTGGACTATTCATAACTTTCCAACAATATTCCAGTGGTTAATAGAGATTTGTAGCACGACCTCAGGAGGAGAGGTGGGATCTTAGAGCAGCTGAACAATTCATCTGATGGCATTGGTAAGTTGGAGGTAGCCCTGGGGTTCAGCATAACATTCTGGATCCTGCCCTCCTCCCCTGCAGGCCCACATGGGAACGCAGGTCTTCTCCATGTCCCTGTTCTTTCTAGCAGACCCTCCTGTCCTAGCTTGCAGTTGACCCATCCTGATGTGAGACCGTAGTAGCCCTCCTGACCCCAACCCACAGGACAGGTTCATCTGTGCGCATCCTGGACAAGACTTTGGAGCTAGAAGGGCCGATGGGTTTGTCAGACTCCTCGGAGGTCAGACCCAGCTGCTCTTTCTTCTCTTCCTTCAGAGTGCACATACTGCAGAGTGTTGCAAGGAAGATGGGGACCAGGGTAGGCAGGGGACTCAGTAAACACTAAGCAAGGCAAATCCAGTGGGCGATTTTCTCTCTCTGTGCCTTCCAGGGATTTTGTGAGGATGAATTAGGGTTAAATTAAATGACAAAACCAAAAGAAACGAGGCCTTGCTTCCTTTCCTTGGTTTTGTGCTGCAGAGGGAATGTGACATGAAAAACAAAAGGGTCGAGGATCCTTACAAGCAGTCCTGTAGGCTGGACATAGTTATTGTCGCTGCTATTCAGTGGAGGGCTCCGGAGCTCAGTGACTCGAGCCTGAGGTGACATGGTTGGTAAATGGAGTCAGAATTTGAACCTGACTCCAGAGTTCTTCCTCATAACAAGCACATGCTCAACTAACAATGATCATATTATTAAAGAGGTTGGAACTAAACATTTATTGTCTGACATGGGGTTTTGTAGACATCCTCTTGTTTGCGCCTCAGAACAACCCTGTAAGGGACATATCATCTTCTCTGTTGTACAGATGAGGTAATTGAAATCAGAAAGGTCGTGATTCAGCCAAGGATCCACAGCTAACTGTTCTAAGATCAGAACTTGCATCCTGATTTGTCTCACGTTGAAGACTCGTGTAGATTGCTTTTGACAGTTGTGGCTTATTTGACCGGTAGGAGGGGCTCCATAAACACTTTTTGACGTATCTGTTTGGGGGAGAGGGAGAACAGCACCCAGAGGGCTGGGAAGCAGCCTCCCACTCTCCATTTGCCCTCAGAGGGCAGGCTGGGATAGGAGCAGGGGTTAAGAGATAGAATGGCCAAGTCGGAAAGTGACTTTGATGGGCAGACATTACCAAGTGGTGCTGGCCTGTCCTCTGCCTTGTGAAGCAGGCCATGCAGGGTCTAGAGGAGCTGTAGGCTTCTATGCCCTCCTCAGGAGTGAAAAGCAATTTTTTTCTTTTTTTTTGTGCTCTAGGGGGTTGAGAATGAGCTGGCCCCAGCAGGTGTGAATACAGTGGATGGGGAATGAATGCGATCTCTTCATGGCTGGGGGTGGAGTGGGGGCTTCCACCCCAGTGTCCATGAAAAAGATCTTGGTAGGACCCAAACCCGCCAGTCTCCTTCTCTCCTGCCAGGCCCGGGAGACCTGCCACCTGCCACAAATCTCTGCCTTTGCCACACGTGGCTCCAGGTCGTTGAGGCAAAATGTGAATCCTGCCTTTAATACAGAAGCCTGGCAGTGCGGAGCATGCTGATGAGAAAGTGGGACTGGACTGGGGGTGCTGCAAGGAGCTAGCTCAAAGTCCCAAATGACATGACTGTTGTGGCGACATGAGTGTGGGGCTTGTCCCCTCCCTTGTTGAGGACCCTCACCATCCCAGGCCTTGCTCAGCAGGGTGAGGAAACCCTAGGGGAGGCGTGAAGACTGAGGCCAGAGATTTTATTTATCTATTTTAAAGACTGATTGATTGATTGATTTGAATGAGGGAGGGGGTTGTGGGAGGGGCAAAGGGAGAGAGAATTTCCAGCAGACTCTGTGCTGAGCAAGGAGCCCCATGTGGGGCTCGATCCCACGACCCTGTGATCATGACCTGAGCTGAAATCAAAGGTCAGATGCTTAACCGACTGAGGCCCGCAGGCCCCCCGAGGCCAGAGACTTTAAATACAGCTGTTCCAGCATGGGACTAGCTGCTTAGGCCACTGTCCCTTCCAGCCAGGTGAGCTGCAACCCCACAGCCCGGGATGCTCCCAGTGTAGCCGTGGCACCGCTGGGCCCTGCTCTGCGGGAGAACAGTGACGCTCAGTTTGCACCCTTCCATATCTCTCAGCACGGGCACTAAGATGGATCCTTTTTATGGAGGTGCAGATTGAGGCAAGAGAAAAACTCTGCCAAAGTCCCTGGTCTCCCAGTAGCAGCGTTGGCCCACTTTCTTTTGCTCTGTGGGAACACGGAGCCACTCCACCTCACGTCACACCGGTTCTTCCAGCTTCAAAGCTCACGTTGTCCATCTTGATGGAAAATTTGCAGATTTTACACAGTTACAGGAAAAAAGAAACCCATGACACATGCTTCATTGTTTATATAGCTGGTTTCCTAGACTTTGGATAGTACTATTAAGTTTTCAACAAGTACCAAAATTCTTTTTTCTCTTTTTCTCTGAGACTGGGGGAAGGGGCTTTGCAGAACAAGGGTCCCTTCATCCATCTTTATCATTGCTTATAATTTCATTTTTAACTAATTTCAGACTTCAGAAAAAAGTTGCAATAGCAGTACAAAATTCCCATATACCCCCTCACGCAGATTTCCCCAAATATTAATATATATAACTTGGAGTACAATGATCAAAAGTAGGAAATTAACATCTGTAATCTACAGACGTAATTCAAATTTTGCCAGTTTTCCCACTCATGCCCTGCGTTGGGCCCAGGATCCAATCCAGTACTGCCCTGTCTCCTTAATCTCCTTTCATCTGGGACAGTTCTTCAGTTTTAATTTGTCTCTCATGACCTTTTCCCTGTTGAAAAGTTACTTGCTAGTTATCTTCTAGAATGTTCTTAATTTGGGCTTATATGTTGTTTCCTTGTGACTTAAATCCAGGCTATGCATTTCTCGCAAAAATACCACAGATGTGATGTTGTGTCCTTCTCAGCGTATCCCATCAGAAGGCGCACGACCTCTGTCTCCTACCAGTGGTGTAATCTGTGATCTCTCATGCCGGGTAGCGAGGGCCAGGTTTCTCCGCTGTAAAGTTACCTTTGAATGAATTTATACCTTTGTAATGAAAAAGTATTTTGTGGGGGAGATTCTTTAAATCATCTTGTTTCTCACCGTATCTTAGCCCACTGATTCTGGGATTCAGGAATGATCCCGCCTGAAACAATTATTGCTGGGGGGTTTAATTCACTTACAAATGTCAAGACGGTACAATTACAAGGCAAAAATAAAAGAGCCTTCTAGGCACACAGGCAGGACTGGATCCCTTCTTACACCTCTCTGTTTGCTTGCTTGTCTTCAGAGTTTTGTCTCATTCAGCGTACCTTCGTCAGCTGTTAGGTACATAAAATGTTGAATGTCACATCTGCACCACCGTTGTTTGCTTTTAGGAGGCATGATATTTCAACTGATGCTCTATCCTTCTATCTGATTCATTCTTGTGTTTCAGAGCAAACAGTCCCTTTGGAGCTCAGAGCTGCCTTCTAAATTAGATCTGAACTTAAGCTCTGTCTCCCTCTATTTAGACTGAAGATATGTGGTATTATTCTGTGTGCCCCAGTGATTCTAATTTCTACTCAGGACCAGCCTTTTCCTTGGTGAATGACTCAGCATTTTACAATCTGACATTTTAAGAGAACCGCTTTGCGATTAAACTGAAGCCATATATTAAGGTTAAACCCCGAAGCCAGCGTGGGTCCCACAAAGGTTAGACAAAGATAAGACAATTTGTCATACCTACGCCTACGAAGTGCACAGCAGAAATGAAATGAGATTCCAGAACCAGAATGGGCCGGGGCCCCTGCCTACAAGTTCTCACGGAGACAGACTCTTCTCCGGTGGCTGTCGCTCTGGCTTCCGACACAGCCCGTCCCGGCCGTGCTGATGGCCCGTGTGGAGGGCTTCTGTGCTCCAGACTCGAGGCCTGAGTTAGGACAGCGTACTTAAAGGAGGCTTAAAAGTTGAACTTCTAAATTGGGGAAGTTGTAAATTTGAAGCGAGTTATTGATTTTTGTTTTGTCCCCACGAAGAACTGATGAAAAGAAAGCCTTCCTGTAGGAGCACCTCGCAGCAGGCAGGTTGTCAGTCGGCTGATTGTACTTCCCTCATCATGTATTTCAGGCGGCACAGAAGTGCTGGTGCCTTTTCTGCCCGCGGAAATGCCGGCCGGCTGCGAGGGGCGGCTGAACGCAGCAGCAGAAGCGGCTTAGTGCCTTAGTGTTCGCCTTGTCTGTCTGGGATCGACCGGCGCTGTAGTCGTGACCCAGCCTGCATTCCTCGTTAGCCTCGCTCTGTCTTGCTCTTCAGAAGGCCGGGAGGGGAGGAGGAGGCAAGCAGCCGGAGGAAGGGGAAAGAGAAGAGAGGGGTGTGAATGCAGAGCAGGAGGGAAGGGGGAGGGGAAGACAAGCTCTTTCTGTCTCCATCCCTTCCCAGTGGCCTGCCGTCTTCATCCTGAGACCTTCTGGCCCATAATACCTCCAGCGAGGCCCGGGCACCCCACCTTTCCCAGCACACTCCGTTGCCCCTTACCACCACACCTAGCCCTCAGGGCTCTCTCTTCCACCGGCTTCCAGAGCACTGCACTCTGACTTACAATCTTTATCATTCATTCATTCATCCATCAATCATTTATTGGTGCCTCTGCTAAGCCAGGCCAGGAGTCGTACTAAGTAGTGGGTATATAAAAATAAATTAAACACAGTTCTTACCCTCAGGGAGCTCCTGGTTTCGTGGGGAGAGAAGTTTTTAAGTAGATCATCGTAGTGCAATCATAAGATACCATTTAGGACATGCACGTATCCTTCTGAATACTTTACACGCTCTACTCATTGAACCTTTGTAACAACCCTGTGGAGTAAGTGCTGTTATATCCCTTTTACGGTAGATGAAGCACAGAGAGGTTAAGTAATTTACCTAAGGTCACACAGTTACTAAGGGACAGAGTCAGGATTTGAATTCAGAGGCACCGGCTTCAGAGGTAGGGCTTGGGACCAGTATATTTCACTGCCTCTCTGTGAGTCAAGTACGGTAATGGGGCTCTGAGTATCGCAGGCACATGTGGCCGGGCCTGGTGGAGGTGGCAGGGGTGGAGGGCTGGGACAGGACTTGGTTTGGTGATGGGGAGGAGGTAGCTTAGTGATCTGGGCAGCCTGGGGTTCCTTCCCTCCCTCCTTTTTTTCTGCCTTCCACGTTCAGTAAGCGAGTACTAGTAAGCAAGTGTGCTAGGCATTGTGCTAGGTACTGGGGGTACAAGGATGGGCCTAGTCCAGCCGGGGATATGCCCGCACACAGTGTGGCCAGCGCTCTTCCTGAGGAGGATGGACGTGAGGCCGCAGCAGGAGCAGTGGGGGAAGACTTCGTGGAGGGACAGGGGCACATTGTGTGGGTCGAGGGGGCAGGCAGATCTGGTGTGAGCTGCTTGGTGACACACAAGTACAAGTGTCTAATCATGTCACTTCTACTTCTGAGTCCCTGGCAGCCAGGGTTGACCAGACATCTAAAATCCAGTCATCATTTGGGCCAACACTCTCCATCCAATGGCCTTCCAGGACCCCGGAACCGATGTGGGTCTCAGTCTGTGGCTTCCTCACAGCCCGCCTTCCTCCATCAGTGTGGCACGGTCCCAGCTTCCTGGGAAGGCTAGCCCGGTCCCTCGGAGGACGAGCAGCGTTGCAGGTGGCAGCAGTCCCGTCACATCACGCTGCGCTCCCACAGCGGCAGCCTGGTGCCCGAATGTCCCCCAGGCCCCGCACGGCCACCGACCAGCTGCCAGAGCGCAGCCTTCACCACCAGGCGGCCACTGAGCCAAATCCTCCTGTGCCGCCTTTGACCCGAAACTTAAAACTATGTTGACTGCCCCCTGGTGGTAGGGGAGCCCTAGAATTTAGGAATGGCTGCTTACCTCTCCGGGGGGGAGAAGTTCTCTCTTCCTCTCCAGTGACTCTAGAGTAGCCTGACCATCAAGTACTGTTACAGGAGCATTCCAGGCAGGGCAGACGCTGTGAGCAAAGACACAGAGGTGTCACTGTGTTGGGTCTGTTGACAGTATGCACCATGGCTTGGGATGTCAGTGGGAGATGGGGGCAGGGCGATGGAGGTTGGGCTAGGTGGTGAGGGGCCTTGACGGCCCAGCTAGTAGGAAAAAACCAGCTTTCACCTGAAGCAGAGTAGTGATGTGAGTCTGGAGTTTAGAAAGATCCGTGCGTGCGTGTGTGTGTGTGTGTGCGTGTGTGTGTGTGTGCAGGAAAAGGCTACTAAGAACAACTTAACCTATTGCATAATCCCCCCAGGGTGGCCTGGGGCTGGTGCTGTCCTGTCCCCTCACTGAATGATGTGCCGTGTGGGGCGATATCACTCACAGGCACACAGCCAGATGCTTTCCCACTTCACTGTGGCTCTTAATCCAGGCAAAGCAAGAGCAGGGTGGGGAGACTATAGCCCATGTCCTATGGGATAGGTGGGTAGCAAAAACCAGTCAGTCGGTGACAAAATTAATTTTGTATCCTGTCCTTGGGAAATAAAAAAGAACGGGCCATGGAAGACTCTTCTGACCAGGCTCATTAGCAGAAGTGCAGGAGAGATTAGACCAAAGGTTTCTCATTTCCCCATTATCCCAGCCAGATCCAGTTTCGAGGACTCAGAGCTTCCTCTCTGAGCCAAGAAGATACCCCACTCCCCCTAGTCCTCAAATGACTCCAAAACCGGAGGGACTGCAAAGGACGCTAGCGTCCTACAAGCCAGAGCCAGGTAATGAGGTGCGAGGGAAAAGTGCCTAGCCGTGACATTAAGTGGGATTTATTTTCTTCATCTCAGGTTCCCTATTGTATGGCACGCTCCTTCCCCACCTGCAAACACAGCCATATTTTAGGATACAACTCTGAGGGTTTCAGGGCTATCTGAGAAATAATGGCCCCGTGTGCTGTCACTGCATAGATGTGCCCTTTCCAAATATACAAGACAGGAAGGTGACCTGCCGATTCAGTGGAAGGCAATAAACCACACATTCAATTAGAATGACATAGATTTAATCACAATTGTCTAATGGTATTTGAGATTTCTTATTTAATCAGTAATGAGACGACCCAGCAATTAATGTTCCTCGAATCGCGGCCGCCCTTCCCGGCGCAGTGTTGATTTTAAACTAATCTTTCTATTTTATATCCTCTTTCTATTTCTGGAGCTAATAAAGGTGCTCTAATGAGTTGTATTAAAACATCAAATTCTTCTTTTGTTGCACTCGCAAGTTTATCATGATTTTTAATCAAAATACCGAGTTAATTTGCAGGAGGGAGTTTTGGACCTCACAGTTTGCCTGGATGGGGAAGCCACGGTGGGCTTGGCTCATTTCCCTCTGACTCTCCCAGCTGTTTTTGGCCCCCTCTGGAGAGGTTTGAGAACTGGGACAGCGTCATGGGTGTGTGACGTATGAGGCCACGGAGGGCCCCGTACTCAGAAGGTCCCTGTGCTTAGTTTAATGTGATGTCAGCACGGTTTTGAAAATCTTAATTCCTTTTGTAAAAGGGGCCCCACATTTTCATTTTGCACTGGGCCCTGCAAATTATGTAACCAGTCCTGTTTGAGGCTCTGTCCGATTAGCCTCTTCTTGAGGTGGTGCTTCAGGCTCTAGGCTGAGAAGGGCAGTGTGCGGAGTGGACAAGAATTGACTATGGGGTACAAGTGAGATGAAGTTTGCCCTTGGGTTTCCCACATGGCTTTTAATGTCACTGAAACTCCCTTCTTCTTGTAGTCCTGAAGCTCAGGCTGTAGGAATACCAGATAAAAGTAGGTGTCAATGAAAGAAGTATTACTAGAAATTCTTTTTTGGAGGGGAAAAGTGTATTTTTTTTTCCTGAAATCTATTTTTAAAAAATTATAATAATGGCTATTGAGTACCTACCATGGCCCAGGAACTGTTGTAAGCACTTTACATACATTATTCCATTTGATACAACAGCTCTGTGAGGTAGGTACTATGATTAATCCCAGCTTGGAAACTAGGCAAGAGAGGTTAAGCAAATTGCCTAAGCCATATAGTCAATAAATGGTGCAGCCAAGCTCAAATCCAAGTTTATGTTCTGGCGTGGTAGAAAGAGATGGGTTTTTGAGAGGGGCAGATCTGGGTTTGTTGTTGCTCCTGCCATTTGTTAGCTATGTGAATGTAAACAAATCACTTAACCTCTCTGACCCTGTTTCCTCATTTGTAAAGTGGGGATAACAGCACCTGCCACGTAGGGTTGATTTGAATGAAACAAAATAACACATGAACAGCATTTAGCCTGGTGCCTGGCATAGTACCCAATTAAATGCAAGGTCATTTCTCTGCCTCCTTGCAAATTCATGCCCAAGCTCTCCTGCAGAAAGCCTTCTTTTGTCTGCTCTAAACTTATACTCCTCACTCATTTGCTCTATTATTTCCTTAAGAATTTTATTCATACCATTGTATTGGTATATGCTTGTTTTATGTTAGTTTATTCATCAATAATTTATTGCGCACTTGTTATATTATTAATTTAGCAGCTATGTTCCAACCATGAGCAAGGCACTGTGCTAGGCATGATAAGGCATATTATGTTACGACTGCAAGGGCTACTGGCCGCGTGAAGGACGTGATTCATGCTCAAGGGACTCAGAATCTCCAGTCCATAAACACGTCAGATAGGAAAATAACTAACAAAACATTCTATGATTGTGTCAAAGTGAGTCTACAGAGGAGGATAAGAGTGTATAAATTCATTTACTCCTTCATTCATTCATTTGAATATTAAATGTTTGTTGTAGATACTGTGCCAGGAGCTGGGAACATAATGATGAATAAAACCAATAGGATCCCTGTCCTCATGGAGTTTATATTCTAATGAGGATGACAGACAATGAATAAATAGATACACACATAATTAGTTAAAGTTTTAATAAGTGATGTGAAAGAGAATATGGGGGTGATAAATGCTCAGAGAATGGGGACTGACTGCTATAGGCTGGGGTTGTTAGTAGTGTGTGGCAGAGGTCGGAATGAAGAATAGTTGATGTGTGGGGCACCTGGGTGGCTCAGTCAGTTAAGCATCTGCCTTCGGCTTGTGTCATGATCCTGGAGTCCTGGGATCGAGCCCCACTTTGGGCTCCATGCTCAGCGGGGAGTCTGCTTCTCCTTCTCCTTCTACCCCTTCCCCTGCTCCTTCTTTCTCTCTCTCTCTCTCTCTCGCTCACTCTCTCTCAGATAATAATAATAAATAAAATCTTTTTTTTTTTAAAGATTTTTTATTTATTTATTTGAGAGAGAGAGAATGAGAGAGAGCAAGCACATGAGAGGGGGGAGGGTCAGAGGGAGAAGCAGACTCCCTGCCGAGCAGGGAGCCCAATGCGGGACTCGATCCAGGGACTCCAGGATCATGACCTGAGCCGAAGGCAGTCGCTTAACCAACTGAGCCACCCAGGCGCCCAATAATAAATAAAATCTTAAAAAAAAAAAAAGAATAGTTGATGTGAGTAGTTGGAGAGGAGAGATGGGGTCACAGGTCAGGATGTAGGAACAATGAATGTTCAGGTAGTAATGGTAATTCTTTACATTTGGATTATACTTTAAAACTGCACAGTGCTTTCACATAGGTCATGCATTTGTCAGGATGGACTAAGTTGTCTTGCAGTAACAACCCAAATAGGCAATGGTTTCTATCTTGTTCACCCTCCTTGCTCAGCGGGGGTTGGTTGGAGGCTCTGCTCATCATAGCCGCTTAGGGATGAGGTCCATCTCAACCTGTGCTTTCAGGATCACCCCAGCAGGCGGAAGGAAGGGTGTAGTGGCTCTATGTTGGTTATCCATTGCTGCGTGACAAATTATCCCAAAACTTAGCAACTTAAAACAACCTGCATTTGTTGGGTGGCTCAGTTGGTTGGGCGGCTGCCTTCGGCTCAGGTCATGATCCTGGAGTCCCGGGATCGAGTCCCGCATCGGGCTCCCTGCTCGGCGGGGAGTCTGCTTCTCCCTCTGACCCTCCTCCCTCTCATGCTCTCTGTCTCTCATTCTCTCTCTCTCAAATAAATAAATAAAATCTTTAAAAAAATAAATAAATAAAAAAAAATAAATAAAACAACATGCATTTATTACGTCACTGTTTCTGTGGGTCTCAGCTGGGTTCTTTGGCTCAGTCTCTGCTAATACTGCAGTCAGGGTGTCAGCTGGGCGGCAGTCATCTCAAGGTTTAACTTCCAGGCTCACTCATATGGTTGTTCACAGGGTGTTTCCCCGAGGACCGTTGGACTAACAGCCAGAGGCCACCTTTAGTTTCTTGCAAGGTGGACTGCTTTATCAGGGCAAGCACATGAAACGAGCCAGGGAGAGGGAGCGTGCCAGCAAGACAGAAGCCACAGTCTGTTTTATTTTACTGTATTTTATTATTTTTTATTTAATTGATTAATTAATTATTATTAGTTTCAGGGGTAGAGATCAGTGATTCATCAGTTGCGTATAACACTCAGTGCTCATTACATCACATGTCCTCCTTAATGCTCATCACCTAAGCCACAATCTTTTATTACCTAATCTTGGAAATGACATCCCATTATTTTTGCTATATTCTGTTCATTAGAAGCAAGTCATTAGGTCCAGACCACACTCAAGGGGAGGGGACAATACAGGTGGGTAAATGCCAGGAAGTGAGGGTCATTGGGAGCCATTTTAGAACATGCCTATCACAAGCTCCTAACACTTCCGTCTCTCATCCCTGTCCATTAGGGGCATGACACGTGGCAACCCCTAATTTAGAGGGGGCAGGGAAATACAGTCTTACCCTGTGCCTGGAAGGAGAACTGGCATATTTGTGAACAGCTCTGACGACTAACAGAAACGGTCCCATTGTGTAGACTAGGTCACTAGTGAGAGGTTCTGCAGGGGGCTTTGATCAGGGACAGGTTAGAAAGTCAGGCTGGGGTTCATGAGATTAACTGACTTGTAGGAAGTAGGTAGTTAATAAATTCAATAAATATTTTTAAGTAGGAGAGTAATTTAACCAGTGATGCTTAAAATGATTCTTTGCTGACTTCTTAAACTGACAAAAGTAGAAATACATGCACAAAGGTAAAAATTCAGAGTCCAGAGGGATATGTAAGACAAAAGAAGGTTCTTTGCCATCCCCAGCTACTAGCTCCCCCTCCCTAGAGTCAACCACTTTTTAATATTCTCGTCTCTGCTGGGAATATTTAGGAATATATAAACAATGTATGTACATATTCCTCCTCTCCTTTTAAGTCAATTATGCATGTATTATATACATGCATTGTTCTGAGTCTGCCTTTTTTCACTTCACTGTGGAGATAATTTCACAGCACCTATAGGTCTGTCTCATGAAGATTTTAGAGGGATTGAAACTGGTGGCCACGTGGAAAGGAGAAAAGAGAATGGAAGAAGCTAGATCAACTGAGAGGCTCTTCCAATAATTCTGATTATTTTTGTTCATTCATTCATCAAACGTTTATTTGAAGTCTTTGCTGGGCTCTGTGATATTAAGTCACATTATCCTTGAAATTATCCTTGCCTTCAAAGAGCTCAAGAGAGCTGAGTAAACAAATAAATCATAACGCAATGTGCTAAAATGTTGTAACTGGAGTAAAGTGACAAGTGTCTGGACTGGGATGTCTCCATGAGATAAAAAACATGAGGTGGCTGGAATACTTTTTCTTTAGAAAAAAATGTCAATAGTTACAGTCTGATAAAAGGTAGCTGCAGGCCTTCCTGAAAGGGTAAACTGACACATTTTCCATTTATTTTATACCCTCTATCCCCATCCCCCCTGCCACACACACACTGACACAGGGTCTCTGACGCAGACACCTGTCACCTGACGTGTGGAGGACAAGGCTCAGGAGATGATCGTGATGGAATCGATGGTTTCTCTTTTTTCTCCACCTCTGTCGATGGCATCTCCTACTCCCGCCTGGCTTTAGTACAAACAGTGAGCAAATTCTTGATTATGCAGCAAGATGAGCCTCTGATTCATTTTTGATGTTCAGTGTTATGAGGCAAGCTCCCCGGCCATCTGTTCAAGGGAGGAATGTGTTACGTATTTTGATTATTTTATTTTTATCTTAATCAAGTGGCAACTTCCCGTCCTGATGCATCTTAACCTGAGCAGTTGTGGCTGGAAGGCAGCGGGCTTGAACAGACAGATGTGGGAGGGGAGCAAGGATATGCCACCTGGTGTGACGCTGGTGTCAGGTGCAGGCGCAGAGTCTCCCCTGCACGGCCCTTTCACCTCCCTAATTAGTGAAGAAATTGCAAGCCCTCCAGTGGGCACCTAAATGCTCAGAGTGCCAGCCTCCTGGGGCTCATTACACAAACGGAGGCAGAAGACCAAAACCACTAGGGTCTGTTGCTTACAACCAGGGGGCCGCAGGGAACCTGGGCTAGGGGCGAGAGGCACAGGCAGCTTCCCGAAATGGTTAAAGGCAACTGAGGCTCAGGGGAGGAGGCTGCAGTGTCCTCGTTAGAAACAGCCAAACATCTTAGTCCATTTACCAACATTAAAAGATTTAGGTTTTCCCAGCCATTGGCATTTGATGGAAAAGTGCAGGTATGTTCCAGGAGCTGTCTTTAGGACGTCAGAGTGAGTGTGATGGAGCAGAGAGAGAGATAATCTAGGCAATTGTCTTAGTTTGGGTTTTCCTAGAAGATGAACCTGAAACAGAGACTGGGGAGGAGTTTAGTTTAGTTGTCAGGGATCCAAGGAAAAGGGGTGAGGAAGATACGGGAGGAGAGAAAGCCAGTAGAGAGCTGGTAGCTACAGTGGGCAGCTGGGCTCAATCCTGATGAGGACCTGCTGGAATTGTCACTCTGATGCATTTATTCAGACTTCTAACCCCACTGATTGAGGGATGCCCTTGGGAGTGTTAATCCCTTAACCTTCAGGCTGCTCTTAACAACTGGGATTTAGAGGAAAAAGGCCCTGAGGCAGTCAAGTGGAGAATCAAGGAAGGCGCTTGAGTTTGTTCCCTGAACCCTGTGTGGGAACCCTCTGTCCCTTCTCTCCCAGGTGGGCTGAAGGGAAGCAGTGTGGGGCACAGAGAGCGTCCCCCTCACGTGTGGAGAAAAGGAGTGGGGAAGGGAGGAAGGAATACTACTTAGTCATTGACCATTACCAGTGTGTGAGTTTCTTTTGCATGGCAGGCACCAATCTTAGCCCCAACCTCAGATAGGTAAGAAATCTCAAATTGTATACTTGTCCATAAATTAACCTAATCTTGACTCTGCGTTCTCATTATACTGTGCTGGTGGGAAATTTAACCTCATTCTGGAACTCTCCTCCCCGCGTGCCAGCCTCCTTCCCAGCTCCATGGTTGGTTCCAAGTTTCCGGGAGCCACTGGAAGCCTCCAGGCGGGAAGCTTTGTGCCTATGCAAGCTCCCGCTGAGAATAGATTGTGATGCTTGCATCATGCATAGGGTTTTTATGATTGTTTTTTTTTCTGTTTTTTTGGTGGTTGTAACTTCTCTGGTTAACTAGTCAGGCAGAGCTAGCTGAGCATTTTCTTCTTTTTTGCAAGCTGCTTTATTTTGCACACTTTGGAGGTTTCCTGTGAATCACCGTGCACAGAAAATGCCTCTCTGTAAGAAGATGTAATGGCTTTTGTGCATAGTTATTGTCCTACTGCCTTCCAACCAGTTGCTGGCCCCCCCCGCCCCCCGCGCCCCCCCCCCCCCCCCCCGCCGCCCCATCATTGACCTGAGAGCTCATCCCTGCAGCCATTTCCACGTGACACATGACCTCTGGGTGTGAGTTACAGCACGAGACTGGCACCCGGACGCTGGCCGTCTAGACACATTCACTGGGTCTCTTTATTTTTTTAACTGCTTGAAAAGACCTTTTAAATTTTAATTTAATTAAAATGCTATCATTCAGTGAGTTTGAATTTCTTTCTTTCTTTTTTTTTTTTTTTGATGTGTAGTTCAAGAGTTTTAACACACATACAAATTTGTGGAACCACCACCAACACAACTCAGGATACAGAACTGTCCTCACCCTATAAAAGCTCCCTCCTGCTGCCCCTTAGCAATCACATGCTCTCCCCACTCATAACCCCTGACAACCACTGATCTGTTCTCCATTGCTATAGTTTTGTGTTTTTGAGAATAAGATCCTTGTTATTTAAAACACTGAGATTCAGTTCAGTATTCAAAGTTGTTCTGGTCTTGTATTCGCACACATATGTTTGCTTGTCTTCTGGTTGGTCGAAGCAAGGTGTAGACCACTCTTGCATAGTCATGTGTGTCAAGGTGGCTTGCCACGAAGAAGCCACAGAAAAGACATGCCTGAAGAGGGCAACCAACTTTGCCAATCTCATCAACCTCGCAGTATTTCACAGCACCTGGTTCTACGTCTTTCTCTTAATGCTCATCCTTCTTGGGAGTATGTGGGATGGCTTCTTTTTCTTAATAGCACCGTGAAGTCTCAACAACAAAAGTGGTCTCTTTCTGAATGTTGTAATCAGACACCGGTGCATCCATCTTCTGGTTGCTCTCCCAGCAAAAGGAGTCCCTGCTGACTGGGAGGAATCTTGGCTTTCACACTTTTTATTGTACCCATGGGTTCAACCTTGAGAATGATGGTCTTTCCTGTTAGGGCTTTTCATGAAAATCTGTGTCTTGGCAGTGGTTCTCCGTGAGATAGTGAATTGGAAAAGAAGAATCGGTTCTGATTAAATGTTGCTTAACTTTGGCTTAAGCTGGGTTAAGTCTGGGTTATGGGAGGAAAAAAGAATAAGGAGTCCAGTATCACAATTAGAGTTCTTATCTGAAGACTCAGGGGAGCACTGGTCACTGGACATCCTAACCTAGCCACTTGCATTGGTAAAGGAATTAATTGAAGTTGCTCTAAAATAAAGCAGAGACTCTGAGAAACCCTTCTTCTTACCTACTGCCCACAGATTCTGCAGCCTGGCCAGTGATCCCAGGGTGGGCTGGAGAAAAAGGGAATGGAGAGAATGGAGTCTCTAGGACAGTTACAGAAATGAGATTTTCCTAGGGAAATAGAGGAAGAGGCACATGGCCCATTTCTGGAACCCACTTTGGTAATCTTATTCTTAGTTCCATGCTGCATGAAATGACTGCTGAGCTATTTCAGGACTCTGACAAGATTTATACACACACATATCTGATAAAGGTCTTGGATTCTTTTAAGGCAGAAGATCTCAGAAGATTTTGTATCTCTATTAGCCACGTTTAAGCTTGGCTATGTAGAAAATCCAACACAACAGTGGCTTAAACTTAATTGAAGTTTATTTCTCCAATACGTATAGGCTGTCCTGAACCAGTGCAGTGGATCTACAATCATTAGGAACCCAAGATACTTGTCTGTTGTCCCATCTTCAACATGAAGCTTGCACCTAGTTGAAAGTCCGAAATTGTTGTTCCCGCTCTAGCCATTGTGTTCATGTTCCAGCCAGCAGAAAAAAGGAAGGAGGAGGAGTCAGAATCTTTCTCTTTAAGAGCTCTGCCCAGAAATCCCACTTACCATTGTACTGACCATATCCTCTTACTTTTTTTTTTTGGCTAGGACTTAGGAGATTGGCCACAGTTGGCAAGAGAGCTTGGGGAGTGTAGTCTTTATCCTACACAGCCATTTGCCCAACTGAAGATTGGGGAATATGTGTGGTATGAGGGGAGATGTGGCAATCTCTGCCACATCCTGCTAAGGCAACCTCAAAACTTCCAGTAGAGAAGAGGTATAAAAAGAAGATACCCAGATGGGAGTGCAAGGGGAAGGAACTTGACCCCTTGAGGTTCACCACCCATTCAGTGCTGTCATACTTACTCACTCACCCCACCTGAGGGCACAGAACTTCCTCTTTGGAATTTTGGAATTTAGATGCACCAGACCTCCTTTTCTTCTTTTGTTCCTGGCATGAAGGGGGTCTCTCAGCAATTTCAAAGATCTTTGAAATGCTCAGGTGTGAAAGAAGAAAATAAAGAATGCTGGATGCTTTGAAACTTAGAACTTAGAGGTTTGGATCTTAAGGTAACTGCTTTCCATCCCCAAAAGCCAGGCATAAATATGCAAAAATCATGCCTGACTTTGTTCCTTTCAGTTGCTGTCAGGTCTCCACGTAGAGGAGAATAGCTTTACTTTTTCCTGGAACAAGGCACAAGACCATTTTCAAGCTTCACCCTCCCCCTGTGCTCAACCATTTAGGTCTGGCTTTCTGCCGAGAGGCAGGCTTTGTCAGTGATCACTTCCGGTGACTAACAGGTAAGATTCTTCCTGTCTATGCAGGGTACGAATTTGTCCCTTCAGGACCATTGGACCAGACTTTCACCACACTCTAAGTAGTATATCTTCGAGATCTCTCATATCAGCCCCTATGGATCTATTTCATCCTTTCTAGCAGTTGCATAGATATTCCATTATCTGGATAATGCCAATTTATTTAACCATATTCCTATTGTTGAGTGCCTTAGGAATTGATGTTTTATTTTTATTTATTTATTTATTTTTTTTTATAGCAACAGGGCCATTTTTTTTTTTTTTTTAAGATTTTTATTTATTTTTTGACAGACAAAGACACAGTGAGAGAGGGAACACAAGCAGGGGGAGTGGGAGAGGGAGAAGCAGGCTTCCCGCTGAGCAGGGAGCCCGACATGGGGCTCGATCCCAGGACCCTGGGATCATGACCTGAGCCAAAGGCAGGCGCTTAACGACTGAGCCACCCAGGCGCCCCAGGAATTGATGTTTTAACAGCAGAATTGCTTTTTTATTGATTGTTCCTTAAGCAGGGGAACAGCCTGAGTTTAGAGGGGGACTTGATAGGAAAAGGAACTGTTGGGCTAGGGGTTGGGAAGACCAACTTCTCCCTTTTCACAATATTTTGAAGGATGGCCTCATTTGAGAAGCTTGATGGTTCAATAAATTATGGACAAGAATTGAAGTCTCCTAAATCTGTCGGAGGCTGAGAACAGATCCTTGGGATCAGAGGAAAGAACAGAGTCATTGACTTAAAGACTGGGTCCATTGAAATAGCAGGTGGGCCAGCCCACAAACTTCTAAAGTTCATACCTCAAAGTCAAACCTTGGCCTCTAACACTCAAGTAGGTTGGTGCAAAAAGCAGAGGTGGGTAATAGCAAAGACGAGACCACTTCAGAAGTCCCCGATGCAGAGAGCAAGTGGCTGGTCAGGACCTCCACCAAACTGCCAATCCCCATGTGATTGATTGTTCTTAAACAGGAGGAGCTACTGCAATCTACAAAGTAGACACCCTTCCCTGTGTTTAGGGACCCCAGCCTCCCAAGTATGTTTGCCCCTCTTCCCTGTCTACCTCCACAGCTCTCAGCCTTCTCCTGCCCATTGAGAGTTCAGCTGCCTTTCTGTTCTTTTACTATCAAAATGTGCTCTCAAAAAAAAAACAAAAAACAAAAAAAACAAGAACCAAAATCATTCATATTGTAATTTAAATTCCTGATAACTGTTTGAAGTGATACCAGGTAGGGAGGGACAGTGGGAAGGTGTGTATATATATGTGTGTGTGTGTGTGTGTGTATTTACATATATATACACACATATATTTTCATTAAAATTTTTATTACATTTTCAACCACACAGAAGTAGAGAGAGACGTATAAGGAACCCACACATATCCACCAGCTTCAGCATTTTTCAGCAATCTTTTACTTTTGTTTCCAACTATTGTCTGGTTTCCCTTAGCGTACTTTCTGTTCCGCATGACTCTCAATTATTTCAAATCTTTTCATGTAACCCACAAGGAGGGGAAGGGAAGGTGTATTGAATGGGATGAAAACCCCATGGGAGGCTCAGCCGGGCCGCAGCTGCCTGGGTTGGGAAGGAGCAGGCGCTCAGGCTGCAGAGGATGCCTACTGCAACCCAGAGGAGGGAGCAGGAGGACACACCACCTACCTCCCTCTTGCTGTCCCTGCCTTCAGCCAAGGGAATGGCACTCTCACTCTGACGTTTTAGGCATTTGCAGCTGGTGGGAGAGAATGTTCTGGAGGGAAGAGAACTTCTCATGCGCCAGTCACCCCCAGTGGGCAGTTGCCGATTTCTCTACCTTCCGTTATATTGCTTTTCCAAATGCTGGATGTGGTTTGAACAGAGTGGGGTGTGAATGTCAGGCAGAACACCAGCCTGGCTGCCAGTGAGCCTCTGTGCTGGGGAACAAAGCCAGGCAGGGCTTCAGGTGACAGCCTGCACGCTGCCAGGTGGGAGGAGGAGCAACAGAACCTGCCATTTGGAGGGACTGTGGGCTTCAGGCCTCCTGCAGGAGGACCAACAGCTGTCAGTGTTATCCCGGTTCTACTTCTGCTCAGAGTGAAGATGTCGTGAGATAGGAGGAGATGCCAGTCATGCCCTTTGATTTGCTAGTTTTCTCCAGCAGCAGCAGTTTTGTCTCCAAAACTCTTTTTTGGCAAGCCAGTATGTCCCAAGGACAGCTTTTTTTTGGCATGTGTGAGAAGCCAAGAGGTAGCTGTGTGTGTGAGTGGTGTGTGTGGTGCGGGTGGACAGGCAGCGGGGCAGGGCGGCTGAGGGCGCGTGGGGCTGAGGGAACCCACTGGCACCTTTAGAAGCTGCTGCCCTACACCTCCTTACGGGGCGCCTAGAAATGTTTGTAGCATTAGTTGGTCAGCTGCTTGAGGAGCAGGTGTTCTTGGGGTGAATTCCTAGCTCTGATTAGACCAAAGGACCTGGTGGTTCAGATTCACTGTTGAGCCCCACATGATAGCAGGAGCCAAGAGGGGCCTGTTCCTGTCTGTCTCCCTTGGTAGGGGTGCACAGGCTGCAGAAATGGGTGCTGGGCTCAGATGTGGCTGCCGCTTGCGTGCCATCCACAGAATGGTAAGGGCTTTTAGGAAGAGAATCTGGTTGTTCACAGTGAGGTCTGCACTTGGCCACAGGGCCTTGCTCATGTCTAAGCTATTTTTAGCGTGAGGGACGTCATGAAGACTATTAACTTGAGCTAAGCAGAATCAACAAGCCCTCTACTTCAGCATTTTCTAAAGTGTGTCCTGCTAAGCACTAGCTCAGTAGAATTATGGTGGACAGGGGATGCTCAGGTGGGCTAGGGCCAAGAGTGGGTGGAAGATTTCCATTATGACATAAATTGGGAAATGGTGGGTTGACTAGGTCTGTTTGCTGTAGGGCTTCTCAGGGCATTTGTTATACTATCATGCCTTGTGACTTTCCAAGGGAGGGCTATAATATGCTGTGGCTATTTTAATCTGGATTTTTCCCCCACTTATTTGGCTTATATTAAAACAGAAGTAATTTGACATTTATATTGTTATAAGCTCCTCCCAAAGGGTTTTGGAGACTTTAATTGACTTTATATTTCTATTTAAAAAAAAAAAAACCCACTTTGCATCTGTGTAACCTTCCTTGGAAGTCTGGATACATTCTTACTCTTCAAGCAGCCGTGAAAGGTAGCATCCCCATTTTATACACAGGGTCACTGAGGCTCAGAGAGGTTTAGTCATTGGCTCAAGGTTTCATAATTTGGAACAGAGATGATGACTTTCTCTAGCTCCGAAGGCAGTATTCTTTTCTTTCAGGTGAAGGAGGGGCAGGTTTTCCTTGTTTGGTGGCTGTCTTGCCCACAAGAATTTAAATACTTTCCCTGAGGGTGAAGACTTTGTTTTGTTCACTCCTGAATCCCAGGGCCTCACACAGAGTAGGTGTTATGTAAATATTTATTGGAGGAGGGAATCACTATCTTCCTATCTATGCAATAAACATGTATTAAATGTCTCTTCTGCGTCTCCAGGAACGTAAATTTGAGAAAGTGTAGCTGAAGTACAACCTTGGTAAGGCCGGGTCAAATAGAAAGACCAAGGAAAAAGATGTTAGCTCTGTGGGGGTGCTCAAGTGTTGTCTCTGAATCCTGATTTCTTTTAAATTGAAAAGAAAGGACTATTAACCGCACATGCCCAGGGAAATAACAAATAAAATAGTCCAGAAGGGTATGACATGAAAAGTAAGTCTCTCCCTGTACCTCCATTGCAGATCCTGTTCTTCACTTTACCTTTTTGGGGATGGTGGTGGTGGTGATGGTTTTGTCCATAACTCAAATAATGTGCTTGCATTTCTATTCCTGCAGTCATCAATTTGATGACTATTGATTCCCCACTATGATAAATGAGGCACGCATCTTCCCCTAACTTCTTCCTGCCAATTTTGGTTATATTTTTATTCTTCTATTTATTTCCTCTATACTTAAACCTTCATTCTTTGATTGATTAACTCAGTATCTCTTGTGTCTCTACCATGTAACATTGAGGAAATTAGTTCCCCATTTCCTCCTTCCTCCTACTCCTCCCAATATTGGTCAGTACTAACTGTTCTTTTACTTTGTCAAAGTTTAGAACATTTATATTTGACACGGTAACCATAATTAGTCTTTTCATACTTTGTTTACATATTAGTTGATGTTGACCAATGAAAATAATCAATATATAGCTTTAATAATACTGTGATTTTGCAAATATTTATTCACTGTAGAATCAGTGGAGTGTTTGGATCTAGAGAGGAGATGTAACCCTGTTTCATTAAATTTTGGCTGCCCAGAGGAGGTTGTTGCAAGCATCAAGGTCAAATGGATTCCTCCTGTACTCTATCAGTTCTCCAAAATAAGAACCCATTTTTAAATTTATTAAATTTATTAAATTTATTAAATTTATTAAATTTTTAAATTTATTAAATGAGAGCCGGAACATGGCTCTCATCCTGGAATTTCTAATTGCATGTGTTTCTTTCCTTGTTGGCCAAGGTGAGACATACCATCTTCACCATACTATTAAGAATGTCCAAATTCTTAATCATTCTATTTGTAGAATGGCCAATTTTGGAACAGACTTTTTTTCTAACTGTGTCTTCCTGAGCACTCCTGACTTAGTTCCACTGTTTGTTGGACCTCATGCAGTCTTTTAAGTTTGAGACACTGGATATAGAAATAGACAATGGGAGAGGATACAAAAAAAAAAAAAAAAAAGGAACTCTGACCCATGATCTGCAGCAATCAGTGTAAGACGCCAACCCATTCTCTACAGTAACCAGCCCAGGGAGCCAGCCTGCTGTCTCTAAGTTAGACTTGTAGGACGTCAGACCACTATCTCTAGCAACCAGCCCAGAAAGCCAAATGATAACCTCTGTAATAACAGGCCCCAAATGGGTAGGACTTGATGGCTAGCTGACAATTTCTCTAATTTTTGCCCTTCTTCTAATTTAAGATCTACCAGGAAAAGCCAAATGTGCACCCCTAAACAGTCACATAGGATGCCCCACTTCTAGTTAGCCTGCTCATGTCTTCCCCACACCAACAGCCTCCAAGGAGGGTTCACCTGAAGCCTTCCCTTTTTCCACGGTAGAGCTTTCCCACTCCTCTGCCTGCCTTTGAGTCTCCACCAGAACACAAGTGATGGTGGCTGACTCCCTTGTGAACTCTGCATGAATAATCTTTGCCTGTTCCCATTTGGTTGGTCTTTGTTTATTTCCACAGATTCCTTTTTTGTTTGTTTGCTTTTCTGGAGTATATCCCCAGGTAATTTTTTTCAAGTAAAATGCCTGGCTCTTTGCAGGTCTGAAAATATCTTTATTTTGTCCTTTCACTTGTCTGGCTTCTGGGATCAAAATAACTTTACTCAGAATTTCAGAGCAGTTACCCCACTGTCTTCTATTATCCAGACTTGTTGTTGAGAGGATTATTAATCCTTTATAACTAAACTCTTTCCCAAGCAGTTTTAGAAATTTCTCTTAATCCATGTTCTGAAAGTGCATGAAGATAAATCTAGGAATTGGTCTTTCTGTAATCACCTTGCTTAGTACTTGGTGGGCTTTTCAGCAATAAAGACCTGAGAAATAGTTATTCGCTTCTTTCCTCCCTTCCTTTTTTTTCCTTTTTGTTCTCTCTCTGGAATTCCATGAGATGGATATTGGCTGTTATTATTTATCTTCCACATCTTTCAGTTTTTCTCTCATGTTGCATCTGTCTCTTTGTCTTTTTGCTTTCCATGTTGGCGTATTTGCTTGTATTTCCGCTTCAACAATTTTATTTTCATAGCACCCTATTCTTTATGGATGCACTTTCTTCTCAAAATCTCTTTGGAGTTACTGAATTGAATTTTTTGAGTTCCATGGTATTTCCTCTATTCTCTTTCTCCAGGGGCCTGTGTACTTCTTCAAGATGTTTGTTCCTTTGTGTTCTCCTTAAGGGTCTGCTGGTCCTTGACTGTCCCTGTGTATTTATGAGGACAGAACCAGGGTGATTAGGGTAGGTAGCCGTATGTGGATTTCCTGGCCATTTCCCTTCTGCTGAAGAGAGGGCTACAGGTGGTGGATGGAGATGCCAGTCATGCCCTTTGATTTGCTAGTTTTCTAGGGTGATCTGTACCAGCACACTGCATTAGGGTGTCTGAGTGGGGGGCAGTCAGCATAACTGGGATGGCCCTATTTTGGAATGCCAGTTCCACTGTGACGTCCAACCCATTTCAGAAAGAACTCCCACTTTCTTCTGACTTTTCAGTTTCAGCCTGGGGGCGAAGTGCTGGGGAGACCAATCCTCACTTTAGCCAGGGACTTCCCGGCATTCCCCTCTCCCACTGCTGATTATTGGGTGGGGGATGGTGAGGAGGGGTCCTGGCCTTAGAGAATGGCTCTTGTCTCATTGTAGTCCTCTGTTACTGTGGTTTGCAACCAGTGGGGTTTAATTCACCTTGTGAGTTCTTTGGTCCTTTCCTACCCTGTCTTCTGGTCTGAGTACTTTTATGAATTGATTGCCTTTTGTACTTTTATAAATTGTCATTTTGGTTGGATCTTGGAGCAGTCTGCTTTTTTGACCACGTTTTAATGGACTCAAGTGCTTTTCTGTTAGGCTTAGGACTGAGGTAGTTAGAACAAAGATTCTGTGACCAAAGGCAAATCAATTCAATTTTACATGTCACTGCCATCACCCCAAAGCACCCTCCAAACCACAGAGAGACAGAGGACCCAAGATAAAGAGGCATTGACAAACAGGGATGGGAGTCCTTTTACTCTTTACTGTTTAGTGGGGGTAAACTGCAGACCCATGGGAGCATACCTATGGCTCTGGGGAGATTTGCTGGGCTCTGTCACATCCTCACTGCTATAAGGATGGTCAAATAATATTGTGTAGAACTGGCAGAATTCATTTAAAATTCTGCTCTCTCTAGATTCTCTCTAGATTCTTCTAGATTCTCCTAGATTCTTCCCAGAAGAATCAGAATTATGGTAGAAGTCAGAGTTATGGTAACCTAGCTTTGGAATAACAAGATATATATGTTTCCCAGGACAATTCAAAAATACATTCATAAACAACTTTGCAGAGAATGGGAAAAAAGAACTCTGTGAAAAAGCTGGCTGCTATGTTGTGCACAAATTTTGAGGAGAGAGTAGAAGTCATTGCCTGGTGTCTAGAGAATGGCTACCTGGCACCTGCCTAGGATATTCCTCAGATTCCGCCCTGACAAGCTAGGGGACAGTGATCCTAAGTTTTCACTTGGCCCAGATCATACAGCTGGCCAGGGCAGGGCAGGGGCTTGAAGCAAGGAGTGCCTGTCCCTGAGGTTCTCTCAATGGCCAGGTTCTACCTCCTCCCAAAACAGGTGCAGCGGGCTCGTGCTGTGACAATGGGAGTCCCGGGGTGAGTTGGAGCCAGGCCTGCCGTGTCCTCCCGGGGAGGCTTGTTGCAAGTGCAGGCTTGCTCTGCTAAGGGCCAGGTTTGACCGCTGCTGTGCTTGTTCAGGACACCGAGCCAGTGCCCTCAAGGTCGATCTCAGTCACGTTTCTCTGTGCTTCTATTGCTCAGAGACTTGAGAACAACCTTGCAGGAATAAATAAATGAGGGAACAAAGTATATGCTCTCCCCCATTAAGCTTGGCTGGGAGTCTCTCTTCCACGCTCCTCGTTTGAGTGAGCAGATTAACATTTCAAACTGGTTCGTGCAATTAGACCGGAACACCTGGTTTTGCAATAACTCTCATTTTCTGTGTGTGCTGAGGGGGTTCTTGAAATTCCCATGCTCGGTGGATTACCCTAATGACTGGTCACCAGCTGTTATGTTGGCATGTTGTACGACAATTGATTGCAGCGTCCCACTGGCACTTGGCGGCGGCCCCGGCAGAAGCAGGTCGCAGGCTAGAGCTGACACCTTTTCTTCCTCGTGTCATGTGGGGCACAGGCTCCTCTTCAGCAATAAGTGGCTCAGGCTTAAGAGAAGAGCGTCAGGCTGGCAAGCACCCTCCTTGTCTCAGCATCTGGGCTGATTAATCAAAGCCAAATGTGTGGGCAGGGGGCAGTGTGAGGGAAGGAGGCTAGGAGATGCAGCATCCTTGAATCCGTACACTGCTTTGTGCAGCCCTGAGGCACATATAATCATTTTGGGGTTTTATACCAACTTTATTGGCTGATAGAGTGGGTTTTAGAATCTTGATTCACAACGACGACAAACCCTGTGATATAATGTTGTATAAGAAATATGCATTTGGTCATTCAGATACGTTTCCTCTTCATCCTCAGTTCCTGGAGATGCTTCAGAGCCATAAAAGTGAAAGAGGTGTCATGTTATACATGAAGGTGACTTTTGGGACCCCACCCAAGGGCAAGGTAGACCAACCATGTGATTAAAGGGTTGGAACTTTCAGTCCCACCCCTGACCTGTGGGGAGGGGAGAGGGGTTAGAGGTTGAATCAGCCAACGGCCAATGACTTAGTCATGCATGACTATGTAATGAAGCCTCCATAAAAGGACCAAGAGGACAGCTTCTTGGTCCTTTTTGTTGAGCTTCCGTACTTAGGGAACCAGATTGTTCCCAGGTACCACTGAGATAGTCCCTAAGCTCCATGAGGACAGAAGCTCCTTTGTTCAGGATCTTGCCCTATGTATCTCTTCATCTGGCTGTTGATTCATATTCTTTATCATAACTTTTAATGTACTGGTAAACATAAGTAAGGGTTTCCCTGAGTTGTGTGAGCCCCTCTAGCACTTAAAAGAACCTAAGGAGGAGGTCGTAGGAACCTCCAGTCTATACTGGTGGGTCAGAAGCAAAGGTAACAGCCTGGGCCTTGCGACTGAGGGCTGAAGTAGGGGGTGGGGATGGGGGAGTCTTGTTGGACTGAGCCCTTAACCTGTGGCATCTGATGCTATCTCTGAGTAGTTAATGTCAGAATTGGGTTGAAATCTTGGACACCTTGGTGGTGTCCGAGAATTGGTTGGTGGTGTGTGTGGGAACCACCCCTACCACATTGGAATTGGGTCCAGAAACCCAACAAGAAACCCATCCCTCCAAAACAAAGACAAAAACCTGGAGTCTAGACAGAAAGATATAACAGACATTTATCATTTTTCCCGACTGCCTAACATAAGGCTCTCTTCCCCACTGTGTGTAATATTGGTAGGATGCAGAACCTTGCCTTTCTCCTCAGAAAACAACACAGGCAGTTTTTCTTCTCTTCAGCCCTAACCACTGTAGGGGAGGAAAAAATATTTTCTATGCTTCTAGGTTCTTTGGCTGGTCTAATAATTAAACTGACATAAGACAGATTAAAAGGAGAAAAACAAATTTAATTGTGTATGGACAGAAACCCCATAAAAATATGAGACCCAAGGGCGGTTGAGGCTTATGTACTATCCTGAGCTAAGGAATAGGATAAGGGGCCTGAAGCTTCAAGGGGAAGGAGGGCAACTCACAGGACAATAGAATAGCAGATGTTTGGTAATTAGATGTTTGCCGGGACATACAGATAGGCCTTTCAGATAAGTTATCTCTGGTTATCCTGAAAGCTAGGCCCCTTATCCAAATTTTTTTAGATAATTAAGGGAGAGGTAGAAGTTTTTCTGAGTCCGCTGGGTCTTGATTGCCTTCCGCTCAAAATAATCCACATGCCAGAGGGCCATATTTTGAGGTCTCATATTCTGCTCCTCTTCACAGAACACAAGTGTGCAACTTGAGCCAATCAGACACTCCCAAGCAGGACTTTGAATCTGGTGCCAAGGCCTCAAAGATGACAGTAAAAAGGTGTGGGAAGGGAAGATCAGAATCCATCCATCCATCCATGGCCACAATAGTCCCCAGCATCAGTGGTGTCTTGGAAGAGCAGTGGGGTCCTGACAAAGGTTTTACTAAAATATATATGTATCATCTCCTCTTAATTGCTTGGTTCTTGGACACTTGCTAAGACTGGAGATCAATTTTAGAAGAGCGTTGTTGAATCTGAGATTTCCTTAGAGTCTTCCCATGGCCAGTGGCAGTCACTGTTGCTTATAATTGTCAACTAAAAAACAAGCCCAGACTTAGTAAGTTAAGAAGAGACTTCACTTGAAAGGATTATTCCAAGGGGTGGGAGAGGAGGGCCTAGTCCAACAGGGAGAAGCTCTGGCCATAATATCTGCAGGTGTCTGAAGAGTTAGGGGAAGAGGTTTTTCTTTTATAGGGAGGACTAAACAGTGCTAGAAAGAACCAGGAATGAGGAAGTGAAATGAAGTGATCAGGGCAGTAGATCAGACAATGGTTTATCCTGAGGCCAGCCTAGCTCAGGCTGTTGGGTGGGCCAAAGCTTTGGAGGCGCCTGGAGGAACAAGAGAAACTTAGCTCCTTGCTTAACAAGCATTTTATTTCAGTTGTTTCCAGTGAACTCCTGGGGACAAAACAGATCAGCTAATCACCTACGAGGCAAAGAATGGGAACTTGGGAGGTCAGTGCCTGGCTTTGTCCTAGATAAACCAGGCTGGCTTCTATGAGTCTTATCTGTGTGGTAAGGGGAAGAGAGGATCTTTGTAGTAAGCCATTTCCTGGAACACAAAAGGGTGGAGGGACTTTTTAACCACCGTTTCCAGGAGCGCAGGGCTCAGTCAGGTACAAGTCAAGGCTGTCACCACAATCCTGGCTGATAAGAGGGGAACGTGCCTACAGGGCCTCTGCAACTGCCAGACATTCTTACCTACATTATCTCAGGTACAGCTCACAAGGTAGGTTATTAATATCATTACCATGTGACAGCGAAGTGCAGTGCAGAGCAGAGATAGACATTTTCAAGGCATTTTACCAAGAAATGGAGCTGGAGCTGAGGCTTGAACCTGGTTTTGTAGGTCGCAGGTGCTTACCTGCTCCTTTGCATGCTGCTGCGTCTCCACATGGGCTCAGTGACTTCCCGAAGACCACAAACCTTGTTTGTGTTTAAGACACGAGCACCATTCTTTGACACGTAAATGATCCATATGTATTTGTGGACTTTTTCATGATAATTATGTTACATCAATATCTAACGGAATATGAAAATGGGGATCAATTACAATCTCAATTTTCTAGTCTGAAATTTTCCTCTATAATTTCTAGGCAGTCATCAGCACTTCACCTGGCTTACAGGCTTGTCTTTGAACGCAGAAGGCCTGCATTAGCTCAGCCATCAAACCCTGTCCGCCTCCAGCATTGCGATCAATGCTACGGCAATCCTTCTTTACCAAAATAACAATTCTTCTTAAAGAGGAAAAAGGAGAACGGAAATCTGACATCTTTTTTTTTTTTTTGTAGTTTTTAATTTTATTATATTATGTTAGTCACCATACAATACATCATTAGTTTTTGATGTAGTGATCCACGATCCATTGTTTTCGTATAACACCCAGTGCTCCATGCAGTACGTGCCCTCCTTAATACCCATCACCGGGCTAACCAATCCCCCCTCCCCCCTCCCCTCTAGAACCCTGTTTGTTTCTCAGGTCCATAGTCTCTCATGGTTCATCTCTCCCTCCAATTCCCCCCCCCCCATTTTTCCCTTCCTTCTCCTAATGTCCTCCATGCTATTCCTTATGTTCCACAAATAAGTGAAACCATATGATAATTGACTTTCTCTGCTTGACTTATTTCACTTAGCATAATCTCCTCCAGTCCCATCCATGTTGATGTAAAAGTTGGGTATTCATCCTTTCTGATGGCTGAGTAATATTCCATTGTATATATGGACCACATCTTCTTTATTCATTCATCTGTTGAAGGGCATCTCGGCTCTTTCCACAGTTTGGCTATTGCGGACATTGCTGCTATGAACATTGGGGTGCATAGGGCCCTTCTTTTCACTACATCTGTGTGTTTGGGGTAAATACCCAGTAGTGCAATTGCTGGGTCATAGGGTAGCTCTATTTTTAAATTTTTGAGGCACCTCCACACTGTTTTCCAAAGTGGCTGTACCAACTTGCATTCCCACCAACAGTGTAAGAGGGTTCCCCTTTCTCCATAACCTTTCCAACATTTGTTGTTTCTTTCCCTGTCCATTTTGGCCATTCTAACTGGTGTAAGTTGGTATCTCAGTGTGCTTTTGATTTGGATTTCCCTGATGGCTAATGATGATGAACATTTTTTCATGTGTCTGTTCGACATTTGTATGCCTTCTTCAGAGAAGTGTCTTTTCATATCTTCTGCCCACTTTTTGACTTGATTATTTGTTTTTTGGGTGTTGAGTTTGAGGAGTTCTTTATAGATCTTTGATACCAGCCCTTTATCTGTAGTGTCATTTGCAAATATCTTCTCCCATTCTGTGGGTTGCCTCTTTGTTTTGTTGACTGTTTCGTTTGCTGTGCAGAAGCTTTTTATCTTGATGAAGTCCCAAAAGTTCATTTTTGCTTTTGTTTCACTAGCTTTTGGAGATGTATCTTGAAAGAAGTTGCTGTGGCTGATGTCAAAGAGGTTACTGCCTATGTTCTCCTTTAGGATTTTGATGGATTCCTGTCTCACATTGAGGTCTTTCATCCACTTTGAGTTTATCTTTGTGAATGGTGTTAGAGAATGGTCGAGTTTCATTCTTCTGCATGTGGCTGTCCAATTTTCCCAGCACCATTTATTGAAGAGACTGTCTTTTTTCCATTGCATGTTTTTTCCTGCTTTGTCAAAGATTATTTGACCATAGAGTTGAGGGTCCATATCTGGGTTCTCTATTCTGTTCCATTGGTCTATATGTCTGTTTTTGTGCCAGTACCATGCTGTCTTGGCGATCACAGCTTTGTAATATAGCTTGAAATCGGGCAATGTGATGCCCCCAGCTTTGTTTTTCTTTTTCAACATTTCCTTGGCGATTCGGGGTCTTCTCTGATTCCCATACAAATTTTAGGATTGTTTGTTCCAGCACTTTGAAAAATGTCATTGGAATTTTGATCGGGATGGCATTGAAGGTATAGATTGCTCTGGGTAGCATAGACATTTTAACAATGTTTATTCTTCCGAATCATGAGCATGGAATATTTTTCCATCTTTTTGTGTCTTCAATTTCTTTCATGAGTGTTTTGTAGTTCCTAGAGTATAGATCCTTTACTTCTTTGGTTAGGTTTATTCCGAGGTATCTTACGGTTTTTGGTGCTATTGTAAATGGAATCATTTCTCTAATTTCTCTTTCTAGAGTTGCGTTGTTAGTGTATAAGAAAGCAACTGATTTCTGTGCATTGATTTTGTATCCTGCCACATTACTGAATTGCTTTATGAGTTCTAGTAATTTGAGGGTGGAGTCTTTTGGGTTTTCCACATAATGTATCATGTCATCTGCGAAAAGAGAGAGTTTGACTTCTTCTTGGCCAATTTGAATACCTTTTATTTCTTTTTGTTGTCTGATTGTTGTTGCTAGGACTTCTAATACTATGTTGAACAACAGTGGCGACAGTGGGCATCCTTGACGTGTTCCTGATCTTAAGGGAAAGGCTCTCAGCTTTTCCCCATTGAGGATGATATTCACTGTGGGTTTTTCATAGATGGATTTTATGAACTTGAGGAATGTTCCTTCTATCCCTATACTCTGAAGAGTTTTAATCAGGAAAGGATGTTGTATTTTGTCAAATGCTTTTTCTGCATCAATTGAGAGGACCATATGGTTCTTCTCCCTCCTCTTATTAATGTGTTCTATCACATTGATTGATTTGCGAATGTTGAACCACCCTTGCATCTGGGGAATAAATCCCACTTGGTCATGGTGGATGATCCTTTTAATGTATTGTTGGATCCTATTAGCTAGGATTTAGTTGAGGATTTTGGAATCCATATTCATCAGGGTTATCGGTCTGAAATTCTCCTTTTTGATGGGGTCTTTGCCTGGTTTGGGGATTAAGGTAATGCTGGCCTCATAGAATGAGTTTGGAAGTTTTCCTTCTGTTTCTATTTTTTGAAACAGCTTCAGTAGAAGAGGTATTATTTCTTCTTTGAATGTTTGGTAGAATTCCCCAGGGAATCCATCAGGCCCTGGACTCTTGTTTTTTGGGAGGTTTTTGATCACTGCTTCAATCTCGTTACTGGTTATTGGCCTATTCAGGTTGTCAGTTTCTTCCTGTTTCAGTCTTGGCAGCTTATAGGTTTCCAGGAAGGCCTCCATTTCTTCCAGATTGCTTAGTTTCTTGGCATATAGTTGTTGGTAATAATTTCTAATAATTGTTTCTATTTCCTTGGTGTTAGTCATGATCTCTCCCCTTTCATTCATAATTTTATTAATTTGGGTCCTTTCTCTTTTCTTTTGGATAAGTCTGGCCAGTGGTTTATCGATCTTATTAATTCTTTCAAAGAACCAACTTCTAGTTTCGTTGATCTGATCCCCACTGTGTTTCTGGTTTCTAATTCATTGATTTCTGCTCTAATTTTAATTATTTCTCTTCTAATGCGTGGCTTAAGCATCGTTTGTTGCTTTTTCTCTAGTTCTTTAAGGTGTAGAGTTAGTTGGTGAATTCGGGATTTTTCTATTTTTTTGAGTGAGGCTTGGATGGCTATGTATTTCCCCCTTAGGACTGCCTTTGCAGTATCCCATAGGTTTTGGACCGATGTGTTTTCGTTCTCATTGATTTCCATGAATTGTTTAAGTTCTTCTTTGATTTCCTGGTTGACCCAAACATTCTTGAGCAGAGTGGTCTTTAGCTTCCAAGTGTTTGAATTTCTGCCAAATTTTTTCTTGTGATTGAGTTCCAGTTTTAGAGCATTGTGGTCTGAGAATATGCAGGGCATAATCTCAATCTTTTGGTATCGGTTGAGACCTGATTTGTGACCCAGTATGTGGTCTATTCTGGAGAAAGTTCCATGTGCGCTCGAGAAGAATGAGTATTCTGTTGTTTTAGGGTGGAATGTTCTGTAAATATCTATGAGGTCCATCTGGTCCAATGTATCATTCAAAGCTCTTGTTTCCTTGTTGATTTTCTGCTTAGACGATCTGTCCATTGTTGAGAGTGCAGTATTGAGGTCTCCTACAATTAACGTATTGTTATCAATATGACTCTTTATTTTGGTTAACAGTTGGCTTATGTAGATGGGTGCTCCCATGTTGGGGGCATAGATATTTACAATTGTTAGATCTTCTTGTTGGATAGACTCTTTAAGAATGATATAGTGTCCTTCTGTGTCTCTAATTACAGGCTTTAGTTTAAAATCTAATTTATCTGATATAAGAATTGCTACCCCAGGTTTCTTTTGAGGTCCGCTGGCATGGAAGATGGATCTCCATCCCTTTACTTTCAGTCTGGATGTATCTTTAGGTTCAAAATGAGTCTCTTGTAGACAGCATATGGATGGGTCCTGTCTTTTTATCCAATCTGCAACCCTGTGCCGTTTTATGGGAGCGTTGAGGCCATTCACGTTGAGAGAGATTATTGAAAGATATGAATTAATTGTCATCATGTTGCCTGTGAAGACATTGTTTTTATAGATTGTCCCTGTAAATTTCTGTTCTATATCACTCTTGGGGTCTTTCTCCTTTTATAGAACCCCCCTTAATATTTCTTGCAGGGCCGGCTTAGTGGTCACATATTCTTTCAGTTTCTGCCGGTCGTGGAAGCTCTGCATCTTTCCATCCATTTTAAATGACAGCCTTGCCGGATAAAGTATTCTTGGCTGCATGTTCTTCTCATTTAGTACTCTGAATATGTCTTGCCAGGCCTTTCTGGCTTGCCAGGTCTCTGTGGATAGGTCTGACATTATTCTGATGTTCCTCCCTCTGTATGTAAGGAATCTCTTCCCCCTAACTGCCCTTAGGATGGTTTCCTTGGTTCTAAGATTTGCAAGTTTTACTGTTACATGCTGGGATGTTGGCCTGTTTTCCTTGATCTTAGGAGGGGTCCTCTCTGCCTCTAGGACACGAATGTTTGTTTCATTCCCCAGATTAGGGAAGTTCTCAGCTACGATTTGCCAAATATATCTTCTAGTCCTCTCTCTCCACTCCCTCCGGGATTCCAATAATTCTGACATTGGAACGCCTCATGGTGTCACTTATTTCTCTGATTCTATTTTCATGGATTCTGAGTTGTTTTTCCCTGGCCTCCTCTTTTCCCTTTTTGTCTATGATATTGTCTCCCAGGTCGCTTATTCGCTCTTCTGCCTGTTACCCTAGCTGTTAGATTATCTAGATTGGATTGGATCTCATTGATAGCATTTTTAAGTTCTGCCAATTCAGCTTTCATTTCTGCCCTTAGAGACTCTATGTTGCCATTAATTGATTTCTCCATTCTAGCCATTGTCTTCACAATTGCTAGCCTGAATTCCATCTCCGACATCTTGGTTATATCTGCATCCATTTGTAAATCTGCAGCATAAGTCATAGTCTCTGAGTCTTTTGGGGGCTCCTCCTCCTAGTCATTCTGTTGATGGGTGTTTGAGGGAATGTATAGAGTCCAAATTATTGACCAGAACCCAAGCAAGATGCACCTGTTTTCTTGGGACCTTAGGGTTGCTGGCCTCTTGTTTTCCCAGCCTGTCTTCTGGGGGAGGGGCCTGCGGCGCTGTTACTCAGGCAACCCTGTTCGGGCGGAGTTGCCCTGCGCCCCTGTGGCGGGGGATGGGCTCAGCGGGAATCAGTTTTTGGGGCTTTTGTTCCCTGGGGGCTTTCCGCGTCTCTTCCGCGAGTCAGAGCAGAAGAGACCGTTTCCAACCCTCTGCCTCAGAGCAGAGAGACCGCAGTCTGTTCTTCAGTGAGCTCTCCAGGCCACACCGTCTCCGTTTCTGTCCCTGCTGCTATAAACTGCAGCGGCCTGGGTTGTGCGCCCCTCCGCAGCGCCCCCAGTCCTGCCTCCAGGTCGGGGCACGTCTCTGCCCTTTGTGCTTCTAAAACCGCCAGCCGCTCCCAGTTCCCATGCGCGCGACCCCGCCGCTCCGCGTTCCACCCCGAGGGCTGCCCTAGAGTCCTTCCCCCTGCTACCGGTGTGCGAGTCTGTGCCCATCCGCAGCCCGTGAGGCTGTCGCTCACTGGCGGTGTAGGATCCCCACGGCCAGGCTCCCTCCCGCTGCTGTTTATCCTCCGATATCTGCCCGCGGAATCACGGCTCCCCGCTTCGTACCTCGCAACCAACTGCCTGCGATATTCTGTTTGTAGAGATCCAGATCTTCTTACATCTCAGGCTGGTTTCGTGGGTGCTCAGAGTGGTCTGGTAGATATCCAGCTCAATACCGGGGACCAGTTGAAATAGGGTCCCCTACTCCTCCGCTATCTTTCCCCTGAGACCTACAGTGATTTATTTAATGACCTACTTGGAGCACTATAAATTCTACAGCATCCATGCAATTTATTATTTAAAACCCATATAAATCATGCAAGATGAGGAGACAGAATTGTGCATAAAGATCACGGGCTTGGTTCAAATTGCCTTATGGGAACCCAAAGTGGGCTTTGTTTCGAGGGTGGAAAACAAACAAATACACTAACGCATCAGCTCTTTTGTGTGTGTGGGGGGATGTGTACCAGCAGCCTTCATCTCTTTGCTCAGATAGGTAGCCCCCCATGGGATTCCCCGTTGCTCCGCCTGCAAAGTGTAGGATGACCCGTGGGGAAGCTTGGCACGCTGTCAGAAGGGGCCTGGGGGCTCTGTATGGCCAGGGACCATGTACCCAGTACTTTGACATTTCTGAGCTTCAAGAATGGAGCCATGCTTCATGCAGAAGTGACAGAATGGGCCCTCAGGCTCTCGTCTGAGCCCTAGCACCTTTGCTTAAAAAATATCCTCTCTTGTGTGAAACTACCCACCTCTTCATCTTCCTCAGTTGGTCAGTTCTTTC
Organism: Halichoerus grypus; assembly: GCF_964656455.1. Taxonomy (NCBI): domain Eukaryota; kingdom Metazoa; phylum Chordata; class Mammalia; order Carnivora; family Phocidae; genus Halichoerus; species Halichoerus grypus. Next base: position 102,717,266 of record NC_135722.1, on the reverse strand, counting down.
TCTCTATTTCCCTCCAGGCAGCAGTGGGCAAGGGGAACCTATGGCTATTTTTATGGAGGGCTGTCCTTCTCCAGCCCTCCCCAGATCTGGAAACAGGATGCACGTGACCTAGAAGTACAATGTGCAGGATAACCATGTATGTGGCAGGTCCATCACGCGTTCCCTCATTCACTCACTCATTCATCCAGATCTTCCTAAATTCCAGGGTGTGTGTGTGTGAGAGAGAGAGAGACCATGCATGGTGGCTAAGGGACCCTGGAAGTCAGTCAGAGCTGGAGTAGAACAGTCTTAGAATCCGCCTCCCTAGCACAGAGCTAGGCAGCTTTAGGAAAGTTTTAAACCTCCTCCTGGACCCTTAGTTTTCCTGAGCTGTAAAGCGAGAATAATAGTACCTATTATCAGAGGTCATTATAGAGAAATAAGTGAGATAATGCATATAAATAATGGAGAATGGGCAGATAATAAATGCTCAAAAATATTAGTTATTTATTTGGCATGAATTCTACCCTCTTAAACTAAAATATGGAAGATTTGCAAAACTTGTATGTAAATAATGATGACATAAGAGAAAAATATATGTACCATTGAGAAAGGTATAGATGGAGTGCTAGGCTAAGCTTTTCTTTTTTATCATTTGAATATTTCATAATAAGTAAATCGTACACATGGTACAAATTCAAAAGACACAAAAAGAAATACAACAAAGGGTAATTTTCCCTCCCTCAGCTGTCCCAGCCATACAGAGTCCCTCTGTAGATACAGCCACTGTTAACAGTCTCTTAAGTATCCTTCCAGAAAGTCTTGGCACATTGAACATATGTGTACATGGGCTCTTTCTCTATACACAAATAGCAGCTCATCACCACTGTCCCGGATAGCTTTCTTTTCGTCACTTAGCAACACAAGTTGGTGACCAGTCCGTGTACTGGTTCATCTAGACCTGCCCTGTACCTGTCTTCTGTGGGAGGACATTCCTGAGCTAACCGGCTCTGCACCAGTTGACTAAGGTTGCTTCCAATATTTTCCTATTAAAAAAAAAATGCCACAATAAATATCATTTCTTGTTAAAATATTTCTCAAGATTAAAGAACTACATGTAGAATATTTGGGACAAAGAGCATATGTATTTGTAATTTTTATAGCTGTTGCCAGATCGTGTTTCATAGAGCTTGCCCCACCTTCACTGCCACCAGCAGTGGTGAGAATACTGCTTCGCACGCCGAGCCAACAGTGTGCTACCAGACTTTCAACCTAGGACGCTGAATATCTTTCATCTTTAGGAGCTATTCATGCTCTTTTAAATGAGCTATCTATTCATTTTTTTTCTTATTGACTTGAGGGAGTTCTTTATATATTAAGGGAATTAGCCCACTGTCAATGGTAAGTCAACAAGAGGGGTCCTTGCCCTGGCCCCACTCTGGCCTCCCATGGATGATACTGCCCCACAGGGTGAGGAGTCTATAGTACTAAGGGAAGGGCTCCCTCTTCTAGAACATTTGATGGGTACCTGGGACTCTAGGATTTCCTGCTCAAACAACCCCAAGCTCATTACCAGGCCTCTTTTCCAGGTCTGTCCTTTAGAGACTGGGGCTGCGCTGCTGGTGTATAGGCCCCTGGGCCCACTGGTGTGCGTGTGTGTGCATGTGTGCACAGAGCGTGGACATGCGGGCTGTGCTGTTCACGAGCAGGACTGTGAGGCCCCTCGAGGTATGATATGGAGCCAGGAGTGGGAAGGACTGGGGGAGGCTGGGGTTAGCTCTTCCCATTGCCATGTCATGATGTGAAACTGAGGACTTCAAGATTTCTAAAGTCCAACCTGGTCTTCCAGGTCATTTTGAAGGCATATTTGCCAAGGTAAGAGAACAAAACAGATTCTAAATAGCAGTTTATTAGCTTGATTTTTAACTTTTAAATAGTTCGACATATGCTATGTGGGCCTCCATTTGTAATTTTCCCCTGGGCCCTGCAAATGTGAGGGCAGGGCCTGACCACATACCCTAGAGTCAGCAGGAGCCACGCCGGCCTTTATCTGCGTACTATTTTGGCATGAAATGGTAGGCCTCTAATTTATTATAGATTTCAGACCTTGAAGGAAGTATAAGAAAGTCACCTTCACTCTGGGCAGTTGATGTCTTAACCCCATTTTACAGATGGGGCAACTGAGGCCCAGTGACTTGCCCTATGTTGGTCTGCTGCTTTCCTTTTCCAGGCCCCGTGAAACCTTTGCTAAGTGTTTCTGTGAAAACTGCTTAAACATCCAGGTTTTCATTTTGTAATAAAATCAGATAGTGACAAATTCTAAAGCAAGAGAGAATAAATATAGCTTCAGATATAGGGATCAGACCAGATTTCACACCAGACTGGAACTGTCTGTCTTCAGACGCAGCCTCCTGACTGCATTTCATAACAGAGGATCCCTGTCTTTGATTTTCTCCTGTGTGATCATCTGGAAGTGCACGCACCAGATAGCTGGAATGACGCCGTGGAAAATATTTATATTGGTGTGGAGTTGTTTGCATCTTAGCCTGTGCGCTACTCGAATAGCACCGTGGTGAACATGACATTTTCCCCAAGTAATTATAGAAGCCAGCAGACATGTAGAGGGGGTTGGCTGTTTGTTGACATGGGAAGCACAGCCTCACAGACCGGGGGTTCTGGAATCATGGCAGTGCAGCTTTTTAACCCAATTTGTGCGCCTTCCTGGTAACGAGCAGAGGCCCTGCAGAGGGCCGGGCACTGACCTCAGGCACCCCCAGGTGAGAGACTCTCACAGCTTCACCAGGTGAATCAAGAGCAGTGTGTTGCTCGTCCCCTGTGCTGAATGAAGTCTTGAGGCCTGTGTGTGTGTGTGTGTGTGTGTGTGTGTTTGTGTGTGTGTGTGTAGGGGAGAGTAGAGGGGTCTCAGCAGGTGTTGCTCTCCTGCCCAGGGAAATCTGTCACTGGTCATAGCCACAGATCAGGCCTTCTACAACCTTTGAAGGTCCCTTCTGCCTAGAAAGGCCAAGGGACTATGTCCATGAGGACACTGGAATGTGGGGAATGGGAGGAGACAGGTTCAGGTCCAGGGCTGACTAGGTGACTCCACGTCTTGGCCCCTCCATGGCAGCTACTGCCTCACCACATCCACTGTCATTTAGGGTGGAGATGGTCTCTGCTAAGGAACTCCCCAGGGAGATGCTAAGGTTATATTTTTCTCAATGCCCTCTTAGTCTTGTGCCTAAGAGGAGAAACTGGACCACACTGGAACCCGGTTAGTTTTCAGTGTGGTGTGGTGGAAAGCATTCAGAATCCAGAGTCAGATACCTGGCCTGAGCCTGGCTCTCCTTCCATGAGCCTGTTGGCCTCATCAGCCAATCACTTAACTTCTCTGAGCCTTGGGTTTCTTCTCTGTTAAAGGGAATAACAATACCCATTTCCAAGTGTTAGAAATTTTACTTTTTTTTTAAAGATTTTATTTATTTATTTGAGAGAGAGAGTGAGCGAGAGAGAGAGAGAGAGAGAGTGCGCACACCAGCCAGGGCAGAGACAGAGGGAGAGGGAGAAGCGGACTCCCCTCTGAGCAGGGAGCCCGATGCGGGGCTCGATCCCAGGACCCTGGGATCATGACCTGAGCTGAAGGCAGATGCTTAATGACTGAGCCCCCCAGGGGCCCCCCAAGTGTTAGAAATTTTAAAAGGAGGTGATATAGGACATGCTGATCACAGTTTGCATTGCTTAGTAGCTACTATTTTTAGAATTCTACATGGCTAAAATGTTTTTAACTCTACAGATACTGTCACTGTGCTTTTCATTAATCCTCAGGGTGCTGCTGTAAGAGAAGGAGGGTATTATTCCCCTTTAGCAGGTGAGTAGAGTAAGGCACGGAGAGGTTTTTACAACTTAACGTAGCAAATGTCCTTGACCGGGGCACTAAATCTTCCATCTGCAGTTCCTGTCCTTGAGAAATTTATGAGCTAATGAGCAGTAAAACATGAACTCTCTGAGGGGAGGAACTTGGGCTATGTTGTTCGCTGCTGTGTCCCCGTGCTCCCTAAAAGTTTGTTGACTGTGTGAATGATATGATTCTAATCTGGGACACAGGGAAGGATCATAGCAGATTGACAAAGTCCTCTGGAAACTCAGAAGTGAGAGAGGAGTTCAGGGCAGGAAGTGTGAGGAATGCTTCAAGGAAGTGGTCACATTTGGCCTGGGCTTTGAAGAGGCTGTTGGATCCTGACACGTTGAGATGAGCAGGGAGGATATTCCGAGAAGCAGGGACAGCAAGGAGCGAAAGCACCGACTTGCACAGAGGCAGTCACATGGAGGAAACACGAACGATGCAGGTTGGCTGGAGATGAGGCTGTGTGATGCCCACCCTGGGATCCACGGTTTGGGCAACCATATGCCCAGGTTTGCCAGGAAAAGTCCCAGTTTATGCCTGTTGTGGATTAATGAACACTTGTTATTTTTGGTGCCCCTTTTGACTTTCAAAAGGGGCCCAGTTTGGATCATACATCATATGTTCACTCTGTCTATAGCGAGAGATGAGGCTTCAAGGGAAGCTTGGGGCAGGAGTTAGGAAAGGAGCCAAAGAATTTGGACTTGAGACTCTTGGCTCGGGGCTCCTCCTCCAGCGTCTACAGGGCCCTGGTGTGAGCAAGCAGATGAAGCTGGCAGAGTGGCAGATGCTGTGACCCCCAGCTCTGGTGAGGAGCTGCAATGTAAATGTGTGCACTTGGGTTCTTAGTTTAGCTTTTCCAGAGGGAGAGAACCAGTGAGATGTATATAGATATAGGTAAGAGGAGATTATAGGAATTGGCTCATGTGTTATGGAGATGGAGAAGCCCATTGAAAGCTGGTGGTGTAATTCAGTCTGAGTCTGAAGCCTAAGAATAGGGATGGGGTGGGACAGTGGTGTTTATCCCAGTGTAAATCTGAAACTCAGAGGACCAGGAGCGTTGATATCGGAGTGTGGGAGAAGATGGATGTCTCTCAAGCAAGGAGAATGATTTTGCCCATCCTCCACCTTCTTGTTCTGTCAGGCCCTCAACAGATTGGATGGTGCCCACCCAGACTGGTGAGGGAGATCGTCTTTACTCAGTCTACCAACTGAAATGCTAATCTCTTTTGGAAACCCCCTCACAAACACATCCAGAAATAATGTCTAACCAGCTATCTGGGCATCCCTTAGCCCAGTCAAGTTAACACATAAAATTAACCATCACACTTGGGCTTGCCAGATTTCCTGGTATTTGAGACAAGCCAGAAATCTTAATTTTTATGTGCAACTCCTGATTTTAAAATATTGGTTCAAAATTTTGAAAACACTGTCAGTTGTACAAAACCTGTCTGCACACTGTGACTGGCCTGAGGCCACCAGTCTGCCCTGTCGCTGGGAAGTGGGGAGCTGGGGAAGATTTCCAAGGAGGGAGGGCAGCTCGGTTAGAACTGAAGATTGCGAGGATCTTGATGTCAAGGAGGCATCAGGTGAGATGAAGGTAGAGGTGGGACTTGTGGTTGGGAGCTCCTTGCCATTGTCCAGGTGGGCCACAAGGCAGACCTGAACGAGGCCGGGGCATTGAGGGTGCAGATGAAGACAAGACACGTTGCAGAGGCCTGGAAGGTCTGGGTCTGGGAGGTTGGATCGAGGAGGTGCAGTGAAGTGAGGCTGAGGCCCCCAGCAGGTCTGTGGGTTTCACACAGAGACGTGGCAGTCTCCACAGTAGGCCCGAGGGTCCAGGAACACAAGCACCATGAGGCTTTGCTTCTTCCTTAGAATTCAGCATCACCTTTGGTGAAAGAGGAACATCCAGGAGCTCTGGTGGTGCAAGTGCTGCCGACCAACTCCTCTGGCTGGGGGAGCCCAGCCCCTGGGGGGCTGAGTCAGTGGCTGAGCCTTCTCAAGGAGTGGAACGTGGCTAAGTCCTGGGGAGGTGCACTGACTTCTCAGCCAGCCTCTGGTGGTGTGTGAGAAACCCATCATAAGCTTGGTTGACTCATTTGGCGGACCTATGCTAATTCTGTGTCATTACCTGTAACATTTATGGTTCATAAGCGCCTTTTTTTTTTTTTTTTTTTTTAAGAGCAGGTATTTCAGATAGCCGCAAACATAGCCATTTCCTTACTGAGCTGCTTCCTGCTCCAGGAGCGTGACTTGCTGATTCTGGAAGCCAAGTAGGAATCTGAGCTGTTGTAATCAGAGGTGGACTTCTATGCTGGGGTGTTAACCATGGTGCAGGTCAGCAAAGCCAAAGCCATATGTAGCTCTGCAGATGATAACTAATTCTCACAGGGGCCCTGTGCAGTAGATCTGATATTATCCCCATATTATACATGAGGAGACTGAGGCTCCCAGAGGAGAGGAGAGATAAGACAGCAAAACAGAGAAAAAGGTCAAATCGAGTATCAATCAAATTGAGACCTACTGTGGGTAGGATGTGCTTAACCACTAGACAGTACTGTCTATGAGTGCATGAAGGATACTATGAAGAATAAGGGGGACAGAAGCAAGATTAGGCAGAGAGAGGCTTCGGGTCATGATGTAGACGGAGAAAGGAAGAAGTGGGTAGGAAGAATCTCAGGCTGTAGCACGATGCTGAGTAAGTCTGGGTGAGGCAAGCTAGGTCCCCACTGGTCCCCAGCTAGTCTCCTAGAAAGGTGGCCCATTGCAAGAGTCCCCTGGCAGGAAAGGCTCAGTCCCAGCACCCTGCTGCACTTGGCCTTGCACCCTGGAAAGTGCAACATTGGTGCAGATGTGATGGGGGGTCCCCAGGGTGGCTGCTGGGTTGTCAGTCACCTGCTCTTCACAGCAGATTGTCCCGAAGGAGGTTTGAGCCGTCCCCTCCACAGCCACCATAGGCCCCGCCAATGCTCGTTCCCCAACACTCACACATACTGCAAAGAGCCCACATGCAGTAGAGCCCAGATGGACAGGGGAGAACATTCTAACTTCAAGTCAGGGTTCAAGTTTTGGTTATTGCTTGGGATCTGACCATTGTAAGTGCTGAATTGGGACTGTTTGCATTTTAAAGTGACTGTAGGACTTTTTATTACCTTTGAGTGACCAGAAGGATTGTGCAACCTTTTTCAATTTTCATGCACGAAGGGCCACCCCCACTGAGGAAGTGGAAGTGAACTATGGGACTCAAAGTAAAAATACCTTTATGACACCATTTCCTGAGTCCTGCTGGTTCAAGGTCGTGGTTACGCTATAAAGTGCTTAGAGCAGTGGCCGGCTACAGTAACCACTAAGTAATAGAGCTTCAGGCAACCTTGAGGTCCTAGAAAGGAGAGAGAGGAGACTGGGGACAGGAAGGGAAGGGGGAAAACAGAAAGGACAGTGGCAGATGTGTTAGGGTGGATATCCAGCCCCGTTCCTAGAAGCTGAGCTCTAGGGGCGCCCTGCCCAAGCACAAGGGCTGCGAGGGGCCCAGAGCTGGGAGGGGATTGCTGGACATACATCTCTGCAATTAATTAGCTCATGAAGCCACTGTGTTTGGAGGAAGACAAAGAGGCCCTTCTGTTCTGCTGGCTGGAGCCCACCTCTCCAGGGAACATGTGTACCTCCCTGGAGGAGTGGGTATGTCTTAATGTTATTCAGAGAATAACCCTCAACTTGGGCTTAAAACATCAACTGTCTCTACTGAGCCTTACCTGTCACTATGAAGGGATCGGTCCAAGTGAAAAACACATTTTTGTTCTTAAGATACTGAAAATATAGTTGGGGAGAAAAGACATGTGAATAGAAAATCGATAATAAAGTCTTAATAAAGGCTCGAAGTAAAAGCTCCAGGTGATCAGGAAGAGCTAGCTTCAGGGTGCTGTGGGCAGGCTTAACTGCCAGAGACTGCTTCAGGCCAGAACTGCCGCCGTTCAGGGCGAGGAGGGCCGTGGACTCGGAGTCAATCACACAGGTGGGGGTAGAGTCACATCCTGCCTTCACTTGCTGAGTGACCCTTGCTACAGTACTTAACCACTCTGAGCTCCCATTTCCTCACCTGTCAGCGGGGCGTAGGAATACTGGAGAATAGAGTGATTCTGTGCTGGTGAAAACACACTGTAAGGGCAACTGTTAATTTTCTTTCTTCCTTTCAAATGACTGGGGTGGAGAGAAAAGTCAGGCTAATGGGGCCTGAGCTGAGACTTGCACTAAGTGGAGGATTTGGTGTTAGTATCATCATAGGTAGATTATAGTAGTGAAAAGTCTGGGGGAGGGGAAGTTCAAGGTGCTTTGGTTAAAAGTGACTTGAGAGAGTGATTGGTATGGAGGTAAGGGACATAAATATGGGTGGAAAGGCAAATTGAGATTGTGGGGTCCTTGAATTCCAGGATCATAGTAATAGCTATGATCATTTAGCTGGTGTTATGGGCTGAATTGTGTCCCCCAAAATTCATATGTTGAAGTCTGCTCCTAGTACCTCTGAATGTGACTGTATTTGGAGACTGGGTTTTCACAGAGGTGATTAAGGTAAAATGAGGTTGTTGGGGTGGACTCTAATCCAGCATGACCGGTGTCCTTATAAGAAGAGGAGATTTGGACAGAGATACATGCAGAGGGAAGGCAATGTGAAGACACAGGGGAGGATGGCCATCTACAAGCCGAGAAGAGAGGTCTGGAACAGATTCTCCCCCATGGCCCTCGGAAGGAACCAACCCTGCTGACGCCTTGATTTTGGGCTTCCAGCCTCCAGAACTGTGAGAAAATAAATTTCTGTTGTTTAAGCCACCCAGCTGTGGTATCTTGTTGGAATAGCAGTCCTAGCAAATGAATATAGCTAGGGTAAGCCTATTACGTGTGTTACCTCGTCCATAGGTGATGGGAGTATTTTCACCATGGAGTGGTTACAACCTTGGGGTGGCTGCCTGGGTTTGAATCCTGACTCCACCATTCAAGCTTGGACATCACATGCAGATGATAATAATAGTGGAGGTGGGGTTGGGAAGACGGGATGTAAGTCGTATGGAGATTTACTTAGGATGTAAGCAGGATTAAGCCATACATAGTCTAAAGTGCCGTCCCCTGGACTTGTTCTCAGGAGGACATCTGCAAGCCTACAAATACTGGCAAATACCTTGACGTGTTTTACCTGGATCTTGAGCCAGTGCTAACTTATAATTTGCCATGGAAGCATTTTTGTTGCTGGCTAGGTCCTGCCTGTGATGGCTACACCTTGACAGCCCTTGATTTAGCTCACATTCTCTGTTCTCCCACCCTCAGCTCCCTTCCCTGGCTGCCCTGATCAATTTCCATATGCATAACAAGGTCCTGGGCATTGTTACGGATTCAGTGTTTGTTCCCTCTCTCTAGTTCACATGTTGCAGTCCTAACCCCCGGTATGATAGTACTAGGAGGTGAGGTCTTTGGGAGGTAGTTAGGTCACAAGTGTGGAGCCCTCGTGAGTGAGAGCAGTGCCCTTATAAAGGAACCCCCAGAGTTTTCTCTTGCCCTCTTCCCTCCATGTGAGGACACAATCAGAAGTCAGCAGTCTTCTGGAGGTTATAGGATCCAGAATAGGATCCTCACCAGAACCTGGCCACGCTGGCTGGCACCCTGATCTTAGACTTCCAGCCTCCAGAACTGTGAGAAATAAAGCTTATTGTTTAAGCCACCCCATCTACGGTACTTTGTTCTAGCAGTCTGAACCAAGTCACCAACTGGGCACTGGTAGTTGGTAAAGAACTGAATGTAAGAAGAATACAAAAATTGGATAACTTCAATGGCCTTGAAGCTATATTTTAAAAAAAGGTATATTTTATATTTTTACCCACTTAAGGGTGGCTCAATCAGTTAAGCATCCAACTCTTGGTTTTGGCTCAGATCATGATCTGAGGGTCATGGGATGGAGCCCCACGTCGGGCTCTGCACTGAGCATGGAGTCTGCTGTAGATTCTTCCCCTCTCCCTCTTCCTCCTCCTCTGCCCCTTCCCCCCGCTCATGTGCACTCTCTTTCTCTCTTTCTTGCAAATAAATAAATAAATAAATAAATAAATAAATAAATAAAAAATCTTAAGGTAATATTTATTATAAGAAATTTTAAAAATTCTCATAGAAGTAACAAAGGGAAAAAAATATACTCAATCTGATTACATAAGGGTAACAGATTAACTGGTACCACTGAGCAAATGGCATATGCAAACGACTTTGAAACTTTTTTTTTTTTAAGATTTTTTATTTTATTTGTTTGACAGAGAGAGACACAGCAAGAGAGGGAACACAAGCAGGGGGAGCAGGAGAGGGAGAAGCAGGCTTCCCGCTGAGCAGGGAGCCTGATGCGGGGCTCAATCCCAGGACTCTGGGATCATGACCTGAGCCGAAGGCAGAAGCTTAACCGACTGAGCCACCCAGGCAACCCCAACTTTGAAACTCTTGTCTAGACCTTGTTTAAGCCAGCTCTCTGGCTCAGACTTTTTGGTTCCTTTGATGAAATCTAGGGCAGACCTCATGCTTCTTTCTACCACTGTTAAATAATAAAAATTCTCGTGTAACTTTTAGCAAGTTACTGACCTTTCCAGTAATCTAAATGTTGATTCTGTGTAATAGGCAAATTCAGGACTTAAAGTTTCTCTGTAACAGAGGTTGGCAACTGTCCACTCAAATCCATTTCCCCCATAAGAAGTGTTCTGGTCACATGGGCATGTTCAGGCCAGCTGGACTACATTTCCCAGTCTCTTTTGCAGTTGGGAGTGGTCATATGATTGGCTTCTAGCCAATGGAATGTGAGTGGAAGGGACGTGTGTCATTTCCAGGCCTGCCCCTTAAAGACTTCCCATGTGTGCGGTTCCATACTGTTTTCTCTTTCTAGTTAACTGTGATGGAAGTGACCCCAGGGTGGTTGTTGGAAGCTATGTGTTAAGGATCATCAGCCAGGGCCCCTGAATAAATATGGGGAGCAAAACTTCCTGCCTTTTCCACTACCCCGACCTGGAACTTTCCTATAGTGTTACATGAGCAAGAAATAAACCTCTATTGTGTCGAGTCACTAAATGTTTGGGTCTTTTTGTTACTGCAGTCTAGCTTCCTCTAACACATTCTCCGCCTCAGGTTCGCTTCAGGCTAAAAGCCCGCAGTGGGAAAGGCAGCACAATCAGCTTTCTCTTTTCCTGTTTTGTGCCTCCTTTCCTGGCCCTCAGCTGTGTTGACCACCTGTTGTTTCTGTCCCCTCTGGGATTGGCAGGAGCACAGAGGAGAGGCCAGAGGCAGGAAAGATCCTATTTGACTGGGACCATCATGATCTTGCTGTTTTTGTGCCCAGGTTGTTTTGGTAACAGATTGAAAGTGGACTCTTTCTCTTGTGGATTGCTTCTGTGGAGTGTGCTCAATATCTTCTGTTTGGACCTCCAGACCTAATCTCTTACCCCCTTCCACCTGCTCTAGCCCCAGTAGGGTGACCTGCGTAGACTGTCTCGAAGGGCTCTCTTACATTTTAGCTTCTGCTTGAGTTCGGCCATTGGGGAGCACGTGACGGAGACTAGAGAGAGGCAGGAGAGGGAGGTTGGGGTATTGATTTCCCTGGTTCCCTCCCTGTGGTGGTGTCACCGTCCAGCTGCCTGGCTCTTTTAAAGGTCACAGCTCCTGTTGGGAAATTCTCTCCACATACTGCACTCTGAATCGGGGTCTGGCAACCACTCTCACCCCTTGCCTTGTCAGGATGGTTAGGGTGCAGGCAGTTCTTGGCTCCAGAGCACTGCGCTCTTCCCCAAGATCTCCCTCCATGCTGCCCACACCTTCATACGTCATCTGTTTACTAAACTCTGTTCTCCTGTTCTCCTGTGAGGCCACGACTAATACAGTGGGCTCTTTGAAGATGCCCCTGCCTGAAGCACTGAGGATGTTCCACCGAATTCAGAAGCAGACTCTCTGCCTCCACTCACGTGGTTGTGCTGGCCTCACCAGGGTGAGGTGGCACAGGAGTGGCAAGGAGAGAGGTGCGGACACTCCAGGACTCACTTCCAATCTGGACTCTGCCCATGGTCTTAGAGGTATCACTGAACAGCACTTCACTGACTTGGTTTCCCCCCTTGCAAAAAAAAAAAAAAAAAAAAAAAAAGACTGTCAAGGAACCCCAAGCCCCAGCTTCTCCAATAGTCAAATCTGTTCAGTGGTTCAGCAAGCATGTATTGAATACCTAATATTTGCTTGCAATGTGCAATACGCTAAGATACAAAGATTTCTTTAAATAATGATATTTTAACATAATAAGACATGCAGAATTCTAGCCAAGCTAAACATATGATTATTTCCTTTTTAAAGTCGGTGATTTACCTGTTGTCTTTGGAGTAGACAGTTACAAAACAGAGATACAAATGTTGTGAGAGAGTTTAGATTTCGGAACAGGGCTAGGCACATCGTTGTGTTGAATGAATAGCTGCTGAGCTAATAGAGGTTGTAAGAACCGGGCATCATGAGAGCACCTAGGAGAGGCACCCAGCCCATGGGTGGAGCAAGGGAGGCATCCCAGGAGAGCAACTCCAGATGCCACGTTGCAAGAGAACCAACCGCCCTCTAGGGAATGTGAGGCAAGAGAGCAAGAGCCACATTCCCACCGTGCTTCCAACACTCAAAGGTAGACTGCGGTTCTGTGGGGTCAGTACTGCACTGATGGAAGCAGAGACAGCCTCTGCTCAAACCGAAGTGTTCACGAACATGGCCGCTTGGCCCACACCTACCTGTCGAGGGGGCCTATTGCTGACACCTTGTTTTCACTAAGTCACTAGGTGTCGTGTTCAGCAGAAGCACGGCAGAATCCAGGCCTCAATTACTTGCTGTATCGTCTTCCTGTAACTTCCTGATAGAATTATCTTGTTAGGCATTTGTCTTCATGCCAGAAAAATGAGCTTGCCAAAGGCCAGCTCCATCAACTCAATTTTTTTCCACGCAGAATTCCAGTCAGGCCCAAACTAGGATGATTTCACTGGTGGGAGTACAAGCTTATTTTGGAAAAGAACTCCTTTGGAAAAATGGTTTTATATGCATGTAGACACATGACAGAGAGAAGAGTATTAACTTTGATAGTAACTGGAGCTGGGTTTGACTCTGGCCTCAACCACTCACGTGCTCTGGGGCTCTGGGTGCTGAGAAGACTGTTGGGGCCATCACCATTGTCTCTGAATGTTCCAGAGGAGGACATTGAGGTCCAGAGGACTGTGGCACCCCACGGCCACCCAGATGACAGTAGGGGTGAGGAACTAAGTCTGTTGCCTTTCAGCCACACAATGGTGTGTGGTTTCATGGGGTCCTACCCTGGAAGGGTCTGCGGTCTAAGTACCTACATAGTGCTGACATTCACGTGATGATGGTTGGTGAGCAATCAGGCCATGTGGGTGGGTGTCTGGGGAAGTACGGCATGTCCTTCCTCTCGTCAGCCCTCCCAGCCCCTGGCTTAGGCTGGGCACGTCACAGGGGGTCCATGACTATGTACGGGGATGAGTGATGCTTTGCCTCAGGAATCTTAGAACAATGCCAACAGCACTAACTGTACTTTGTACAACACAGTTCTCTAAGTGCTTCTAACATACATTATCTCATTTCATGTACCTGCTCTCATTTGAAATTGTTGCAGGGTGTAAGCATATAATTAAAATATCAATTAAGCCAGGTTCTGGAATAAATCAGGCTGTGCCAGAATGAATTAAAAAAAACCCCACAAAAAGAAAAACAATGACAACTCATCAATCTAGGACTCATTCCCCAGGCTATGACCCACAACTCACCTCCCCTTCACCCCAGCTTTGCTCCAATTTCATCATCATACTCACTGGACCCGCACTGGCAGTTCTCCCTGATTTTGCTCTTACTATGTCCCCTTGTCAGGAATGCTCCTGCCTAATCTGTGGGTGAAAAAAGTCTTCTTTAATCTTGAAAAGTCCTGGTATGGAGCTCCAATTTTGTTATTGTTTTCTTAACACCTTCTTTTGCCCCGTCCACTCCCACAGCATTAGCAGCTTCTCCAGACTGTGTTATATCCCATCTTAGGTAGTATCGTAATGATTCACTTTTACTCACCCTCCTTCGTCAGCTGTTTTATGACCTCTAATGCCTGGTACCCGATAGGTGTTGGTTATATGTCTGTTACCTGAATGAAGAGATAGGCCCGGGGCATTTGGTGGCCAGGTGGAATCTCTGGTGGATGGCATTTATTAAGCCTGCTGTTCTCCACATGCCTCAGCCCAACGCCAGACAGAGCAGGTTCCCTGGGGTGAGGCCATCACTGAGGACCAAATTATTCTTTCAGTGCAGCCCCGTTTCTGCACGAAGCTGCTTGCCAGGTAAAGAATAAATCTCAAGTTTTACAACTTGTTTATTTTCTAACCAGCCTTCTCATTAAAACAGAACAGAACAAAACAAAACACCCACAAAAATTCATTCTCTTTCACAAACAATAAAATACCCAGGAAGGATTATGGAAGACTTGGCTTCTCTGAATGCATCTGGCAGTATGTTCTATGTTGCTTTTTCCAAAAAATAATCGCCTCTGTAGACAGTAGATAAGGGGTGTGTGTGTGTGAGCACATGTGCATGCATGTGTGAGTGTGCGCACACACACACACACCCCGATGATGTGGTGTGGCTGAAGGTTAAGCCTGACTGAGGTTCAAATCCAGATTGACTCTTCACCAGCTGTGTGATCTAGGGTTTCTGTATAATAGGGATGACAAGACCTACACTGTAAGGACCCAAAGGGAGCAGAAAAGCCAGTGCAGTTCCCAGCACTCAGAAACTCTCTCCCCAAAAGCAAATTGGAGTAAGGATGGCCTGCAGTTCCTGGAAAGCTCTCCATCCCCTGGAGCCCTATGCACACACATTGTCCCATATTTGTGGCATTCGACAGTACTGCCTATTGTCATTTTATCTTTTCTTGTGCATCTATCTATCTCCCTAACTGCACTGGAACCACCTCAAGGGCAGGGCCAGCTCTAACACTTTTTCTGTCTTGCAGAGATGCTTACTAGGTGGGTTGGCCAGATGGGCCGTGGTCCCATCCGGAAGGCCCTGGGGAGAGTCTGAATCTCCATAGGAGTCTTCTCTGCCCTGCTTCTAGGTGTCACTTCAGACTTACTGCTGGTCCGCTAGAGGGTTCCTGACACCAATAGATTATTCCAGAAGCTGCTCTTCAGCCTTTCCTCCTGGTCAAAAGTGTGAGGATGGGTAGCACAATGGAACAGAGCTTCATGGTGCCAATTCCAACACTAGTGAGCTACAGCCCCCTGACCTCTGTGTCTTGTTCATAAAGATGGGAACAATAAAACGTCCCTCATAGGCCTGCTTCTAGGATGAAATGATAGGGCCATGGAATCATCTAGTGTAGGGCCTGGCACCCATTAAGGTCCTCAGTTTTTCTTGTTAATACCACAATCCTTTATTTTTAAGATGCCATTGATTTTGAGATGCGCTACAGATAACAGCTTTTCAGGAAAAACTTGAGTGCCAATTACCAATTAAATTCATACATCTCAACGTCAGATACATTAAAAAGTGCACAAATGAGCCATGAATTGTCTCAACTCTAGTCACAAGGTGAATGGCTGAGGGAGAAGTACACAAGATAAGAAGCAAAAACCACCAATGCAATTAGATGACAACCTCGATGATCAGCCTGATACAAATATGATGCTGATAGACCCAAAAGATTACACTGCAGGCTCTCCCAGGCCTGGGATGGAGAGTATCAGGGACTCAGCCCTTGGCTTTCCTTTCCCCAGCATCTCTGGGCTGGATCTACTGGGTTCTGTTTTTTTTTTTTTTTTTCTTTTTCTTTTAAAGAATGAACATATTCTAAGTCTTGTTTCTTTTCTTTCTTTCTTTTTTTTTTTTTTTTAAAGATTTCTTTATTTATTTGAGAGAGAGAGAGAGAGAGAGAGCACGAGCAGGGGGGAGGAGCAGAGGCAGAGGGAGAAGAAGACTCCCTGCTGAGCGGGTAGTCCCACTCGGGGCTCAATCCCAGGACCCTGAGATCATCACCTGAGCTGAAGGCCGATGCTTAACCAACTGAGCGACCCAGGCATTCCTTTACACAGATTTTTATTAGGTCCTAGTCCTGTCCTGGCTGCAGCCCGGGGTTATTTGTACTGGCTTCACCTCCTACCTTTTGTAGGCTCTGAAGAGAGATAAAAAGGGTGGGGCTTGAGGACAGATCCTAAATGGGCTTTATGCTAACTTGGAAAGCCATTGTCACCTGCTCAGTACCCACTTCCCCCCCCCCCCCATTCCCAATCAGGAGTGGAGGTCCACTTAAGCCCTAGCTCAGTAACTGGGATTCTCTGTCCTCAGATTCCAACTGACACACATTGTCTTCTAGACTGTGGGCTTCCTTTTAACATGACCCTACCTATTTCAAGTGTCTCTGTGTGTCTAACCAGTGCTTGGCACCTAGTAGGGGCTTAGTAAATACCTGTTGAATGAATGAATGGTTAAGAGGATCCTTATATGTCACATCCACCACCAGCATTGTGACAGGTTGATTCAGCTGACTCAATCAAAGCCAATGTCGTTTGAGTGCACAGAATCATCCAGTAGTGAGTTGGAGTCAGCTTGGAGTTGGAGTTGCTTGATCGAATTTTTTTAACTAGTTGCATGCATTGTGTGGGTTATAGTCTCAATCTCCACGAAAACTCTGGGGCACAGAAGGTGTGTCCACCCCACTGCTTTCTGGTAATGACAGAGGTTTTTTTCCCCTTCCTTTTATTAGTGATAAAGGTTTTGTTGGAGATAATTGTATTTTTAGCAGCACAGTTAATGAACTAGCTAAGCATCAATAGATGGAATCATAAAACCATTAAGCACCAAGAGCAGTAATGGGAAACTGTGTCTGGTGGTAATGAAATTAAGTGTCTTTATGAGGTCACTTTATTCCTTTTCTCCCCAGCTCTCTTGCCCTCCTGAGTACATGGTGACTGCCACCCCTAATTGCTGTTTCACTAAAATGCACAATGCCATCCATTTTGTGTTTTAATTCAATGTATTTCTCGGGCCTTCAGGATCATTAAACCCTCCACCAAGAGAGTGCAGTAGAAGTGGCAGTTATGAAAGCTTCTGGAAGTGGCCCAGGAGTGTAGGAGAATAAAGACAGCAAAAAAGGTTGAGAAAGAATAAAAAAGCTCTGCTGGACTTAGTATTGGACCCAAACTGATGGGTGTCAATGCTCAAGGCTGAGCTCATTCAGGTCTCTGGTGCAATCTCTGCAGAGAGGACAGGGCTGCTCTGAGGGATTGGGGTCTATGGTTATACCTGTCTGGGAACCATACTTTCTCAGTTGGGGAGTACGTTCATATGTATAATTTACTTTGAGCGTCGTGACAACCCCTTATGGTAAATTTTTATTCCCACTTTTCAGATGAGGAAACTGAGGCTCATGGAGTTTAAGTGACAAGACTCAGGTGCCACTGCTAATTAGAGGCCAAAGCTGGTGTTCTTTCCCTTATACTAGGAAGCCTCATGGATGTTGAGCCAAATCGCTTGCCAGTGATTCAAAACTTGCCCAACCAAGGTCACAGCATCATTATTTCATTCCATAATTCAAGATATATATTTTTTAAAGATTTATTTAAAAATGTGAGCAGGGGTGGGGGGTGGAGGCAGAGGGAGGGACTCTTTAAGCAGTCTCCTTGCTGAGTGTGGAGCCTGACACGGGGCCAGTCCCACAACCCATGAGATCATGACCAGAACCAAAACCAAGAGTCAGATGCTCAACCCACTGAGCCACCTAGGCGCCCCTAATTTGAGAAATATTTATTGACATCTCCCATATGCTGGGAGTATGAGAATGAGCAAAGCAAACTCTTCCCGCATCCTGATAGAACTTAGATGTAGCTGGGAAGGGTTAAAGGGCAGCGCTGTGCAGTGGCTGGGTGATATGATAGAGAAAGGACCACACTGGGGAGGCAGGATGAGAAATCTATAGGATGAGAAGGCTTCCTGGAGGAGGTGAGGTTTCAAACTGAGGCCTGAAGCATGGAAGTTAGAGAAAGAGATGAAGGAGGGGTAGAGTGTACAAAGGTGTGGCCGAAATGTGGGAGGGAGCAGTGGCTGAATGGCGGTATTTATTGAGGTGATAGCATCCGCCGATAGGACTAAAGAACTGACTCCACGTGCAGGCTGAAGGGGAAGGAGGAATTAGGAATGCCTTCCCTTCAGTGAGACAGGGAGCACTGTGGGAGTAGCCCAAGGGAGAGGGTGGGATAAGATGGTAATTACTGGGCACGTGTCGCTCTTATAAAAACGCACCCTCACAGACTGCTCAGCTGGCCAGGCCTCATGGGATCTCAGGGCTAAGAAGTGAATTAAAGCCCTGCTCTAGACATGGTGCTGATTCTTTCATCAGTCACCCCCCCCCCCAAAGCCCGAGTACACTGTTTCCACCCGCTGAGGAATTGAAAGGATGGAATGAAGCCCCCAAATGGTCACCACCAGCCAGAATGATAAGGCTAAACATGATGGAATTTAATAGGGGCAAACGTAAATAACCCCCCTTAGGTTTACAAAATCAGTTGTTCATGGGGCACCTGGTGGTGCCGCCAGTTAAGTGTCCGACTCCTGGTTTCAGCTCAAGTCATGATCTCAGGCTCATGAGATCGAGCCCTGTGTTGGGATCTGCACTCAGCGCAGAATCTGCTTCAGATTCTCTCTCCCACTCCCTCTCTCTGCCCTTCCCACTCATGCACTCTCTCTAAAATCAATCTTTAAAAAAAAAAAAACCAAACCCCCCAAATCATTTGTTCATGATAAACAGAGAAACAACAGGCCCCAAATAGAGTCACTTGTGCGAAGTTCCACATCTGCAAAGCAGGACTTAGCACCCAACCTAATTGCAGTTTCAGCCTCTCCCAGGAACGTGACCTTTGATCAGTCAAGCTGGAATCACCTGGTCAGGACCAGTGAGGTCATCTGCCGGATAGGCAGCCCCCCTCCCCCGCCGCCTTTACCCAAAGGAAGATGACCTTGCCCGAAACAGTCCACTCTTCATCTTGCCCCCTTTCTGCCTATAGAAGCCTTTTATTTTGTACAGTTCTTTGGAGCTCCATTCTATGTGCTAGATGGGATGCTTCCCGATTCATGAATCATTGAATAAAGCCAATTAGATCTTCAAATTTACTCAGTTGAATTTTGTTTTTTCTAACGGTGTGAAGAATGAGAACCTGCCTTGACAGCAGCCTGCGTCAGCAGAGCCTAATGGAGCCAGCTGTGAGCGGGAGCAGGCCAGCAGTGTGACGCCGCGGCCCTTCTCCCACTTCGAATGCCACCTTGATGGTCAAAGCATTGCAGAGGAACCCATGAAAGTGGTTATCTGACCGGAACAGAGAAGAACCTATAAGGACAGAGCCCAGTTCAGAGAGCTGTCCGATATGGCCTGAGCTTCAGGGGGCTGCTTGGAGCACGGTCCAGGCGTACCTCCAACAAAATACCTGGAAAAACCAGAAGCAAGGGGCATAATTCTCAACCGACCAGGGAACCTCCAAGAGAAGGATTTGTCTGGGCTAGGAGCAGAAGGAATGGTGGACCAAGGAAATTAAGAAGGGCAGAGGAGCCCAGAAAAGCTGATTGTCATATTAATTTGTTTCAGTCATGTTCGAATTCTGATCAGGTATGTGCTTAGCTCTCTGCTGTGGGAAACGCTATAAAAGAATAGTATGAACGGTGCTAATAAGTCTAGCTCAGATGGCAGGTGCTATTCAGAGGGCGATGAGGTCTGGGAGAGCTGAGGGCCAGGGACCATGTCCCTGGCAAGGCATGCGTTGGGGGGAGTGAGAAAAGCCTCTGACTGGAGTCTTGGGAAATTGGTGGATACATAAGTGAGTTTGGCAGCTCGGGGGGCCTGACAAAGAGCTGAGACGTGATGGAGCTCACTGGGCTGAGCTCTTGCTCATTGGGGAGCGGGGGGCAGGGTTCACAGAAGAGTCATCTGTCCTGTGGCGCTGAATTGTAGGATACCAGAATCTGTGACTTTCCTCCTGATCGCTTCTCCCTCTGTGGTGTGTGCCCTAGCTGGCTGACTGCCCTGTGTTGTGCTGAGGACCTGTAGCACACATGAGTGCCCGGACTGCAGTGACCAGGAAAACTCCAAGGAAAATCTCTGGGAGAGAAGCCCCCATGCCCTGTGAGGGGAACTCAAGCTAAGTGAAAGCGGGATGTGAAGGTGCTTCGTAGGCTGTAGCGTGTAAGAGATTCCCTTCCTTCCTCCTTTTCTTCCCTCTTTCCTCCTTTGTCCGCCCCCCCCCCCTTCTCCATCTGTGGAGCAGTGGCTGCTGAGCAGGCACTTGGCATAGGGACGGACACACGAAGATGGTCAGAACACAGGTCCTGCTCCCACAATTCACGGTGGAGAGGGGAGATCAGACACACAAATAAGTGACATTTCTTTGATTTTAAGATGCACTCCCAGGGGCGCCTGGGTGGCTCAGTCGTTAAGCGTCTGCCTTTGGCTCAGGTCATGATCCCGGGGTCCTGGGATGGAGCCCCGCATCAGGCTCCCTGCTCCACGGGAAGCCCGCTTCTCCCTCTCCCACTCCCCCTGCTTGTGTTCCCTCTCTTGCTGTGTCTCTCTCTGTCAAATAAATAATAAAATATTAAAAAAAAAAAAAAAAAGATGAACTCCCAATATAATAAGAGTTTTTGAGAGGGGAAAAAAAAGTCAGAAACAGTACCACACTAAATGTACGCATTGTTTGCAAAACATCCTTATCTTAGAAACATACAGATGTGGAAAACGGGCATGTTTGAAAATGAGCCTGTGGGCAGAGTAGTCAGTATCACAATAGAAGTAGGTACAGTGACCTATCAGAACATAAAAATATGTGGGGGGAAATCTCTGTCTTAGAAGTAGTAGTTGCAGCGGTGTGATCATTGTCATAAGAGTGGGGGCACAGGGCACCCCTGGAACCCCCTGCAGGGAGCTCTGAGCGGTGCCCGGGGACACCAGGTACGGCTTCAGTGGGAGGTGGAGTTGGAGGGCCACCTTCCAGGTGAATAATGGTGGACAGGCATGGGTAAAGAGGCCAGAGGAGGGGGTCCCTGGCAGGGGAGCAGCTCTGGCAGAGGCAGGAGACAAAGGAGAGTGCGGTGCATTCCGGGAGCAGCTGCTTGCCATCCTGGAGGTGGTTACTAATAGCGCAGGAACAGAGGGGGCCTTCCGTCTGGACGCGCCTCATCACAAAGACAGCAGGGAGGGAGAGGTGGGCTTCGCAGCGTAACAGAGTGAGGCGTCTCTGCTAAACTTGCCCATCTCTTGGAAAGTTCCTCTGTTTTCTATTTATATAAGTCATAAATTGATTGCCTAATGCAAAAATGATGTGTTTTCCAATAGTTAGGAAATACAACAGTTTTCAATCAATAGATTCAAAATTCTTTATTACATCTGCTTGCTTATTCCCTTAAACCTTTTTTCCAGAGGAAGTATGCCCTTTGGAAGTGATTGATTGTGTTGCTCCTGTGGGCACATGTACTTCTTAGAGGTTCTTCTCTCTCTCTGTCTCCCTCTCGCTCTGTCTTTCTCTCTTTTCCTTCTTCCCCCTGGTTGTCAAGCAGCTGCTCAGCTGCAACACTAGGCAGGCATGAAGGAATATATATTTTTGCTCAGATGTGTGTGTGCACGCGAGACTCTCTGAATTGCATCCTCACAGAATAACATTTGGGTGTTGGCATGATGAGGATGCTATTAGCAGGAAATTCATTTATGTTGGTCCCAGGACAGTGAGAAAGCTACCACAGTGTTGAAAGAAAGCCAAGTAAACAGTCTGGAAAGTGCTTCCTAGGACGGCCTGGTAAAAGAGATGGACAGTACTGGGTTAATTAGGACATTCTTCTAGACTATGTTTCTTTATGCTCCTGTGGGGATGGACATTCTCTGGGGGCAGAGAGGCACCCCTCTGGTCCTTTTGCGTTCACTTATTAGTTCAACCCATCCTGGGCCAGGAGGAAAGAATCCCCTGGCTTCTCCCTCTTCATGCTCTTTCTCAGCCCTGGGAGGGCCACGAGCTGTCAGAACACGCACTGTGATGGAAAAGTACTGACCACCCTGGCTCCTCCTCCTGGTTCTGCCACTGGAGCCTCTTTGGATCATGTCTCCTCATCTGTGAAATCAGCCTGTTTACTAGTTAATCTCTAAGGTTGTGCCTCAGCTCTATGACAGTAATTCAGACAAGCATAGAGTGGCTGAATGTTTATACCGTGTGCCACGCATTCTGCTGAGAGCCTTCCTCATTTAATCCCCATGGCAACTCTGTGTGGTTCATACTCTTATTATCCCATTTTACAAATGAGGCACTGAGGCTCTGGGATAATAGCTACCTCATCCTGGGGAATATAAGTGTCAGAACTGGAATGAGGCCATGTCTCTGGTTCTGTAGCCCACATGTTTGATATGTTTTCTTAGTCAGGCTGCTGTAACAAAACCCATTGACTTGATGGTTTAAACAACAAACATTTATTTCTCACAGTTTGGAGGCTGGGAAGTCCAAGATCAAGATGCCCACAGATTCTGTGTCTGCTGAAATCTCTCTTCCCAGTTTACAGATGGCCACCTTCTTGCTAAGTCCAGAGAGAGAGAGAGAGAGAGAGTTCTAGTCTCTTCCTTTTCTTATAAGGACATTAATTCCATCATGAGGATCCTACCCTTATGAACTCATTATATCTAGTCCTGTCCCAAAGGCCCTACCTCCTAATATCACCACACTGTGATGTTAGGGCTTTAACATATGAAATTTGGAGGGACACAAACATTCAGTCCATAGCAGACATTATGTAGTCTTGCCTCCTTCCATGATTTGGAGGGAGTGTGGGTGAGATTTGAGTCACCCTTAGAAGCAGTAGGAGGGCACGCTTCTCTCCACCTCCAGCACTGCGTGGAGAGGGAGTAATCAGGGGCAAAGATGCTGTGCCCGCGAGCAGGACTCTGGTAGCTGGTGAACAGGGATCCTGTGTAAGGTTTTTGAAGCCAGATACTCGTTGGAGACAAGCTACTGCCTGGGAGTATCTGTGATGATTTGTGAACATCCAACCATTCCTTCCACAAATATCTTTTGAACACCTACACTCTTCTAGGGGCTGGGAATGCAGTGGTGAACAAGACAGGGAACTTACATTTTAGTAGGGAAAAAAGACATCAACTAATCCCACAAATAAATGGGTGATTGAAAATTGTGTTAAATATGAGGAAAGACTATACACAGTGCTGTGGAGTGTACATACTGGGGGCCAGATCTGGTCCTGGTGGAAGATGGGGTCATCAGGGATCTCCCTGAGGCAGTGGTTGCTGAGCAGAGATCTCAAGGGTCTGAAGGCTCTAAGGAGGTGTGGCAGGGGTGGGGGTGGGGAGCTGTGTGACTGCAGCCAGAGGGCGGGGGTAAGGGGTGTGGAGGGCCAAGTTCTGTAGAGCTTTGTAGGTAACTTACGTAGTTTGCACTTTATTCCAAGTGCAATA
The DNA here is from genome assembly GCF_964656455.1 of Halichoerus grypus. Classification (NCBI taxonomy): domain Eukaryota; kingdom Metazoa; phylum Chordata; class Mammalia; order Carnivora; family Phocidae; genus Halichoerus; species Halichoerus grypus. The sequence continues at coordinate 102,693,876 of NC_135722.1, read as the reverse complement.
GAAAACCATTGCAAGGTTCTAACCAGGAAAGTGATGTGAGCTGGTCTGGTTTGAAACAAAATCACTTGGCTGTGGTTTGGAAGAGGCCCTTGTGGGAGCAAGAAAGCCGGTTGGAGGGCTGTGCCCATCAGTTGTGTAGACTGAACAGCTAGCAGTAGCTGGGCTAGAGTTGGCAGTGGAAATGGAAAGAATAGGACGGATTGGGGGATATGTAGGAGGTAAAATCAGCAACATGGTGGGGAGTAGCTTGAGTTAGGGTTGAAGGAGGGATAATTGATATAAACAGGGACAGGCAAGCTCATTTAGTACCCTGATGCAATTTTTTTAAGAGGTAATGCCCCTTCCGAAAGCTTCCCAAAGTTTCTAGCTGGGTCAGTTAGGATAACTTCATTTGTATGTTAGAGAAATCCCCCAACTCAGTAGTCATAAACAATTAGGAACCATATCACATAGCAGGGAATGCCTCGGCAGCAGGGCTTCTGGGTGGTGGGATCAGCATTTCCAGACATCAGACACCCAGTCACAATCCCATTATTTTCAAGTTCAACTGGCCAAACTGAGGCATGTTTCCACCCTGTAAATCAATCTCTGCTCAGGCAGGAGGTTTACCATGACAGCTTAGACTGCTCAGGATTTTGCTCTGGACTAGGAACAGATTACCTTACCTGAGGAGCAGGTAAATGGACCTGGGTTCTGTTAGGTGAGACTAGATATTGGGGCTCTTTGGATTTGCCATGGTGTCCTGGACCAAGCCCCAGGTTTTGGATTTCTTAGACCAATAAACATGATAAAAGGAGTGGATGAGGCAACTGGAGACAGGATTGCCAACTTTTCATTTTTACCTGGTAAAGACTTAAAAAAATTACTATCTACTGTTTCTATCATTTCATCAAAAAGATATTTTAAAAGCAAAGAAGAAAAAAACCTTTTAAGCTTAAAGAATTTAGCATTATAAAAACTTGCTATTTTTCCTTATTTCTCTTACCTGAAATTTGGAAACCGTTCTCTTGGACCACTATGAACAATATAAAACAGAGGTTCTTAACTGGATCCATGGGCCCACGGGGTCTGTGGAATAGAAGTTGGAGCGGCCATGAACATAGGTAGGGAAAAATTACAGCTTCATTTTTACTATCCTGTATCTGAGATGTAGCATTTCCTTCAATTACGAGTGTGACAACAAGCTGCTAGTATGAGCATGACCTGTGATTTTTGTCATCAATGGAAGTCACAAATATTTTCATATCACATTACAGTTGCTGTAGGTATCTGAAATGTCATTTACACCCACCACTATTTTGAAATTACAGAAGCTATTAGATAGCCCCTGGAAATGTGGGATCAGTCTTCCGGAAGAACTCTCCTCCATTCTAGCTGGCAGTGGCCACTCTGTGCATGGGTAGGGTGGCCACTGGGCAGTGAGTTAGGAGTGTTCTCATGGGGGCGACCCACTCATTCCAACATTCCTTAACTGTAAATGTTTGTGGATCAATATGCAGAAGGAGATGAATCATTTTCATAGTTTGCCCAAGTTTCGTCCATCTGAATTGCTCTCATGAGAGTTTTTCACTCTCCTTTGGCAGGGCAGCCTTTGGTGACATAGATGAGCTCAAACATGTCTGATGGCTGAGCTGACTGCTGAAGTGTGAGATTTAAAGTAACTCCTTGTGGTCGCTAACAGATTGCACGGTGACACGGGTTATGCACAGTGTGGTAAGCTCTTGAGCAGTGGAAGTCCTTTCTCTGATTTATTTTTCTGTTTTTACTCTGTTTGCACAATGTTTGTGTTTTGAAGTAGAGTCTTGCATGCACAGTATATCATTCACATGTTGTTCTTGTGTTATTGTTCTGTGAAAATGCCACACACTTAAAAGAATACCTCTGTGGGAAATAGTGACAATATGAGAAATGAGAACCATTATTTCTAGAAAGTCACAGAGAGTCACATGAAGCAATTGCTAAATTTCAAGAACAGGACTGTTGAGCAACTATCTAATCCCCTGGTCTTCACAAAGGTGAGAAGACGTTACTAGTGCAAGCACTCTGTCTAATCATAAAAACTGCCTCATTTTACTTACCTTTCATAAAATTTAATGAATGTTTTATACTTTACTTAATTAACATACAAATTATTCCCTTCTATGTAGATTTATCAAACAAATTACTTAGGAACCATAAACAAAATATTACATTTCAAAGAATGTCAAAGAACAAAAATGTTTTAGTTTAGCTTTATGTATTATTTATATTTTACAGACCCAGCTTATCTTGAGCTGGCAAAGAAAAGGAAGGTGTGATCAAAACTGTGTACCTGGTTTCTTTTCATTAATGAAGGGATGGGACATAAAAGCCACAATGACTTCCTTACTATTGTGGAAAGATTCTTGAGAAGGGAATTTTGAAGTCAGGAAGACTGAGAGAGTCCCTCATGTCTGTCAATCGAGACAATGCATCCAAGAAAATGAAGAGCTTTGTGTGTATGTGGATGAAGAAAGCTCAATTTGAAAAAGCCAAGACACTTCGAAAATGTGGATTTGCTGTTTCATGAAAACTTCTTCTGGAAGCACTCCTGAAGTTTCTTTGCAAGTGCCAGACAGAAGAAGGCTCACTTTTCTGGAGGAAGTTTACCTAAAGCCACACGCACGGGGCATGCTGAGAAGCAGGGAAATGGCTCTCTAGTCAGGGGAGGTGCTTCCATGAAGAACGGCTGGCATATTTTGAAGTGGATTATGGAGGGGTCGGCAGCCTTGCCACTCCTGTCAGCAAGCCACCCAATGAAACCATAGACCTCTTTCAACATAGCGACCTCCTTTTGCTCATGATGACCCTGCTTATGTCAACAAAGAACAACTATTGTGTTTTCACTTGCTGCATTTAACATAGACATATTCAGGATTTTCCAAAAATCCTGGGACAAGTTTTGTTGGCGGTCATTAAAAGTCATCACCTTCATCAAAAGGGTGTGTCAAGAAACAATAGAAAATGAGGGGTTTCTCTACCTTAGAGAAGCTCACTGACTTTGAAGAGGCAAGTTTTACTTTTTCTAATAGAACCAGAAAATCCATTCTTGGAGCACTTTGAAAGAAAGAATTTTGTCTGTGGGTTGGTTGGCTTCCTTGGCAGGTATTTTTAACCATAAGAATGAGATGACTCTTAATTCCCTGATACCACCATTATGGATGCCTCTGAAAACATTCTGAGCTTACTTGGCTCCACTGCTGATATGAGGCTGACATCTTTGCAAACTTACAAGTGCTTTACCTCAATGGAGCTGAGTTACAAAATTCTGTCAATTTCCTTGAAAAGAGTAATCTACAAACACCTGGAAGCACTTTAGAACTCTTTGAAAAGTTATTTCTATCTTGATGGTAACAAAATTGAACACTAGAGTAGGGTGCTTTTTCTTTCTGATATGAATTGCATCAGAGGTGTTGACCTAGCCAAAGATGAATTCATTGATCTTAGGATCACAAACCCACTATAACTAGAGTTTCACTAAAAAGCCTCAGGGAGTTTCGGTGGTCTTCAGGAGACACTCATCTTTGTGAGAGTGCTGTGGAGTTTTTAATCCCATTTTCAGCACTGTATTTTTGAGGATTGGATTTTCAACATTGTCACCATAAAAAAAATATCAAAATCAATTGGATTTCTAATAGGACATGCGTATTATCTTGAAAAAAACCATTCCACCATTTTATGTTCTTATTTAAGGTAAGCCAAAGCAGTCTTTATAGGGGGTTATCTTTAAAAATTAAAATTCAGTTTTAACTTGACTGTACTTCAAATGTAATTTTTAAAACACAGCACAGAGAAGCAAATCTATTACTATACTAAAGAGGATTTTAAAATACTTTGGTAATTGTATTGTAGCATATTTAGTTTTTTCCCCCCTTTTTTCTTTTTTTGTAATCCTGTGTATTTACGCATTGAAAAACATTCTAAGAAAGGTCCACAGGTGGCAGCTTTGAATGTTCAGCCCTCTCATGCCCAGGACAAGGGAGGAAGGGAGCCCCATATAAGAAGGCACCTCTTCTTTACTTCCTATAATAAATGATTGTAGGAAATTGGCTACTTTTCAACCAATGCTCAGGTCTTGAAGTGCAACGCGTTACTGAGTTCTTCCTGAGTGCATGGAGTATGATGTGATAAGAAGAGGACCATGTGCTTCCTTCCCTTGAGGAATTAATTTATTTGTGGAGACAAAACGAGTGCATAAAACAATTAAGGAGAATTCAGTGCAAGGCTAGGTGGTATCTTGAGAAAAACCCGCCTGTTAGCTTTTTTATTATAGCATCCCCAGAGTCTCAAATATTGCTTGACACATAATGTGTGCTAGAAAAAAAATCTGTTGAATGAAAAAATTGATGACTGAATTTCAGAAATATCTATTGTTATGATCGTAACACATGTTCATTAGTGAAACCTTAAAAATTCAGAAGAATATAAAGAAGTGAAGAAGTAAAGAAGAAGAAAAACAGCCAACATTTTCTAGATTTCTTTTTTTCTAAATACATATGCACGACACACACACACACTCATACTTCTTTTAAAGAACAGAATAGGGACCTGAGTTTTATGGCCTGATTTTTTTTTCTCTTAAAATTATATTGTGAACGTTTTTCTGTGTCATTAAATATTCTTCAGAACATTATTTTTAATGGCTTCATCATATAGTATTCTATAAATAAATCATGGCGTAGCCTAACTTATTAACCACTTCCCTGTTGTTGAATATTACTGTTGGAAAGATGTTGTAACACCAAGAGCTGTGTTTATGTGCTGCTCATTCTATTACAAGTTTGTGCTGAGCTTTTTTCACCTTTATACATAATCTCATTTCCTTTCATCCTCACAATAATCCTATGAGGTGGCATACACTATACCCATTGTACGGAGGGCAAACCTGAAGTTCAGAGGAGTAATGTGTCAGAAGTCATGCCGCTAGAAATTGACAAAGCTGGGATTCGAACCCAGGTCCTATTTAATGTCAACGTCTTGACCCTCAAATGTTACTCCAGACTGCTCCGCCAGCACACTCTTCATTAGGCAATCAGGAAGCTGAGAAACATATCAGAAAGGTAGGAGGAGTTCCAGGGGAGGGAAGCATGGTAGCAAGCCGAGAGATGCTAAGAAGGAGGGAGTGTTTTCAACATGCACAACCATGGAGATGTCAAGATGGGTAAGACCAAAGCAAAAGTCACGGAATCTGTTTCAAAAGAGGCATTGCAAAAGTGAGACGAGAGGGAACGGTGCGTCCCCAGCTCAATGCTCCCGACTTCCTGGCAGTGGAGTGAGGAATCCACTCATTTCTTCCTGATATCAAGAGTCATCTGACAGCCTTCATACAAGTGGCTGAAGGGAAGGTGACATGGAAAGCAGCAGAATGCCGCTCTGTTACTAAGCATTCCTGCAGCCTCTCACATGTGAGCAGTATCAGAAGGGAGCTTAGAGGCTGGTCAGGGATGGAGAGCAGTGACACCAGCCCATAGGGCAGGCAGAACTGCAGGGTGACCAGAGCAGCTGTCTGGGCCTTGAATGGAGCAGCCCTTCAACCTGGGCAGGTCAGGGACCAGGCCTAGATGACCACCCATCCTGGTGTGCTCGGGACTTCAGAGTTTCCCTGGATGCAGGACTTGCAGTGTGGAGATTGGGAAAGTCCCAGGGCAGTCTCTGAGCTGGAGCTCATCTAGAGGGATGGTCCATGCGGATTTCTTGAAAGAGTCATTAGTGGTCCAGGATCCAGTGCTGTCTGCACATGCTCACCTCACCCCTCACCCTTGCCTCTTCATTGCAACTGTGTCTGCAAGTCACAGATAACTTATGTCCTGCCATATTCTAGAGCCACATTCAATCCAAGCCACTGTATCTCTCACCTGGACTCCTAATAGTCTCCCTGCTTCCAGCCTTGCCCCACAGTCTGTTCTCAACCTAACAGCCACGGTGATCCTTTTTTATTTTTCTTTTCACTAAGGAATAATGTATATACAGTCAAATTCATCTGTATTTTTATACAGTTCTGCATGTTTGGACAAACACATCCAGTGGTTTAACCATCAGGGCAATCAAGATAGAGAACGTTCTTTCACTCCAAATAACTCCCCTGTAGCCACCCTTTCCTTCCCCTCCCCAGCCCCTGGTAACCTATGACTTGTTTTCTGTCTCTCTACTTTTGCATTTCAGGATGTTATATAAATAGAATCCTGTAGTACATAGCCCTGGAGTCTGGCTTCTTTCACTTAGCACAGTGCACTTGAGATTCATCCATGTTGTTGTGCGTTGGTAGTTCGTTCCTTTTTAAGACTGAGTAGGGTTCCGTTGTAGGGATACTCCATTGTTGTATATCCATTCTCCAGTTGAGAGGTGTCAGGCACTTTCCTGTTTGGGGGAAATATGAATACATTGCTCTAAAATTTTACATACGCTTTTTTTAAATTTTGTGATTGTAAATTTCCATTTCACTTGGGTAAATACCTGGGCGTGGGATTGGTAGGTTGTGTGGTAGGAGTATGTTTTACTTTATAAGAGACTGCTGAGCTGCTTTCTGAAATGGCTGTGCTATTTTTGTATTCACCAGCGATGAAAGAGAGTTCCAGATGCCCCGCATCCTCACCAGCGCTTGAGATTATCAATTAAAAAAAAGTATTTTAGCCATTTTACTAGACGTGTTGTAGTGTCTCACTGTGGTTTTAATTTGTGTTTCCCTAGTGGCTAATGATGTCGAACATCTTATTGTGTACTTACTGCTATGCAAAGTGTCTATTCAATTCTTTTGCCCCTTTAAAAACTTGGTTTGCTTTCTTATTATTGCATTTTGAGGATCCTTTATATATTCTGTATTGTCCTTTATCAGATATGTGATTTGTAAATATTTTCTCCTAGTCCACAGCTTGTCTTTTCTTTCTCATAACAGTGTCTTATGAAGAGCAGAAGTTCTTGATTTTGATGGTCTTATTTATCACTCTGGTATCCTATCTAAGAAATATTTGCCTAGCCCCAATTCACGAAGATTTGCTCCTATGTTTTCATTTAATAGTTTCATAGTTTTAGATTTTACATCTATGTCTATGATCCATTTTGAGTTAATTTTTATATAAGATACAAGAAATAGAGGTTTGTTTATTTTTTACTTTTGTTTTTATTATTTTTTAAAAGATTTATTTATTTATTTTTAAATTTTATTTTATTATGTTATGTTAGTCACCATACAATACATCATTAGTTTTTGATGTAGTGATCCATGATTCATTGTTTGTGCATAACACCCAGTGCTCCATGCAGTACGTGCCCTCCTGAATATGCATCACCAGGCTAACCCATCCTCCCTCCCCCCTCCACTCTAACACCCTCAGTTTGTTTCTCAGAGTCCATAGTCTCTCATGGTTCATCTCTCCCTCCGATTTCCCCCCTTCATTTTTCCCTTCCTTCTCCTAATGTCCTCCATGCTATTCCTTATGTTCCACAAATAAGTGAAACCATATGATAATTGACTTTCTCTGCTTGACTTATTTCACTTAGCATAATCTCCTCCAGTCGCATCCATGTTGATGTAAAAGTTGGGTATTCATCCTTTCTGATGGCTGAGTAATATTCCATTGTATATATGGACCACATCTTCTTTATCCATTCATCTGTTGGAGGGCATTTTGGCTCTTTCCACAGTTTGGCTATTGCGGACATTGCTGCTATGAACATTGGGGTGCATATGGCCCTTCTTTTCACTACATCTGTGTCTTTGGGGTAAATACCTAGTAGTGCAATTGCTGGGTCATAGGGTAGCTCTATTTTTAATTTTTTGAGGCACCTCCACACTGTTTTCCAAAGTGGCTGTACCAACTTGCATTCCCACCAACAGTGTAAGAGGGTTCCCCTTTCTCCACAACCTCTCCAACATTTGTTGTTTCTTTCCCTGTCCATTTTTGCCATTCTAACTGGTGTAAGGTAGTATCTCAGTGTGGTTTTGATTTGGATTTCCCTGATGGCTAATGATGATGAACATTTTTTCATGTGTCTGTTAGCCATTTGTATGTCTTCTTCAGAAAAGTGTCTGTTCATCTCTTCTGCCCACTTTTTGACTTGATTATTTATTTTTTGGGTCTTGGGTTTGAGAAGTTCTTTACAGATCTTGGATACCAGCCCTTTATCTGTAGTGTCATTTGCAAATATCTTCTCCCATTCTGTGGGTTGCCTCTTTGTTTTGTTGACTGTTTCCTTTGCTGTGCAGAAGCTTTTTATCTTGATGAAGTCCCAAAAGTTCATTTTTGCTTTTGTGTCACTAGCCTTTAGAGATGAATCTTGAAAGAAGTTGCTGTGGCTGATGTCAAAGAGGTTACTGCCTATGTTCTCCTCTAGGATTTTGATGGGTTCCTGTCTCACATTGAGGTCTTTCATCCATTTTGAGTTTATCTTTGTGGATGGTGTTAGAGAATGGTTGGGTTTCATTCTTCTGTATATAGCTGTCCAATTTTCTCAGCACCATTTATTGAAGAGACTGTCTTTTTTCCTGCTTTGTCGAAGATTATTTGACCATAGAGTTGAGGGTCCATATCTGGGCTCTCTATTCTGTTCCATTGGTCTATATGTCTGTTTTTGTGCCAGTACCATGCTGTCTTGGTGATCACTGCTTTGCAATATAGCTTAAAATCAGGTAATGTGACACTCCCAGCTTTGTTTTTCTTTTTCAACATTTCCTTGGCGATTCGGGGTCTTTTCTGATTCCATACAAATTTTAGGATTGTTCCAGCACTTTGAAAAATGTCATTGGAATTTTGATCAGGATGGCATTGACGGTATGACATTTTAACAATGTTTATTCTTCTGATCCATGAGCATGGAATATTTTTCCATCGTTTTGTTTCTACTTCAATTTCTTTCATGAGTGTTCTGTAGTTCCTAGGGTATAGATCCTTTACCTCTTTGGTTAGGTTTATTCCGAGGTATCTTATGGTTTTTGGTGCTATTGTAAATGGAATCATTTCTCTAATTTCTCTTTCTACAGTTGCATTGTTAGTGTGTAAGAAAGCAACTGATTTCTGTGCATTGATTTTGTATCCTGCCACGTTCCTGAATTGCTGTATGAGTTCTAGTAATTTGGGGGTGGAGTCTTTTGGGTTTTCCACATAACGTATCATGTCATCTGCGAAGAGAGAGAGTTTGACTTCTTTTTTGCCAATTTGTATACCTTTTATTTCTTTTTGTTGTCTGATTGCTAGGACTTCTAGTACTTGAACAGTAGTGGTGAGAGTGGGCATCCTTGTCGTGTTCCTGATCTTAAGGGAAAGGCTCTCAGCTTTTCCCCATTGAGGATGCTATTCGCTGTGGGTTTTTCATAGATGGATTTTATGAACTTGAGGAATGTTCCCTCTATCCCTATACTCTGAAGAGTTTTAATCAGGAAAGGGTGTTGTATTTTGTCAAATGTTTTTCTGCATCAATTGAGAGGACCATATGGTTCTTCTCTCTCCTCTTATTAATGTGTTCTATCACATTGATTGATTTGCTAATGTTGAACCACCCTTGCATCCCAGGGATAAATTCCACTTGGTTGTGGTGGATGATCCTTTTAATGTATTGTTGGATCCTATTAGCTAGGATTTTGTTATCCATATTCATCAGGGATATCGGTCTGAAATTCTCCTTTTTGATGGGGTCTTTGCCTGGTTTGGGGATTAAGGTAATGCTGGCCTCATAGAATGAGTCTGGAAGCTTTCCTTCTGTTTCTATTTTTTGAAACAGCTTCAGGAGAATAGGTATTATTTCTTCTTTGAATGTTTGGTAGAATTCCCCAGGGAATCCATCAGGCCCTGGACTCTTGTTTTTTGGGAGGTTTTTGATCACTGCTTCAGTTTTGTTACTGGTTATTGGCCTATTCAGGTTGTCAATTTCTTCCTGTTTCAGTCTTGGGAGTTTATAGGTTTCTAGGAAGGCATCCATTTCATCCAGGTTGCTCAATTTATGGGCATATAGTTGTTGATAATAATTTCTAATAATTGTTTCTATTTCCTTGGTGTTAGTCGTGATCTCTCCCCTTTCATTCATAATTTCATTAATTTGGGTCCTTTCTCTTTTCTTTTGGATAAGTCTGGCCAGTGGTTTATCGATCTTATTAATTCTTTCAAAGAACCAGCCTCTAGTTTCGTTGATCTGATCTACTGTGTTTCTGGTTTCTAATTCATTGATCTCTGCTCTAATCTTAATTATTTCTCTTCTAATGCGTGGCTTAGGTTTGTTTGTTGCTTTTTCTCTAGTTCTTTAAGGTGTAAAGTTTAGTTGGTGAATTCGGGATTTTTCTCTTTTTGAGTGAGGCTTGGATGGCTATATATTTCCCCCTTAGGACCACGTTTGCAGTATCCCATAGGTTTTGGACCGATGTGTTTTCATTCTCATTGGTTTCCATGAATTCTTTAAGTTCTTCTTTGATTTTGTGGTTGACCCAAACATTCTTGTGCAGAGTGGTCTTTAACTTCCAAGTGTTTAAATTTCTGCCAAATTTTTTTCTTGTGATTGAGTTCCAGTTTTAAAGCATTATGGTCTGAGAATATGCAGGGAATAATCTTAATCTTTTGGTATCGGTTGAGACCTGATTTGTGACCCAGTATGTGGTCTATTCTGGAGAAAGTTCCATGTGTGCTCAAGAAGAATGAGTATTCTGTTATTTTAGGGTGGAATGTTCTGTATATATCTATGAGGTCCATCTGGTCCAGTGTGTCATTCAAAGCTCTTGTTTCCTTGTTGATTTTCTGCTTAGATGATCTGTCTATTGCTGAGAGTGGAGTATTGAGGTCTCCTACAATTAACGTATTGTTATCAATATGACTCTTTAGTTTGGTTAACAGTTGGCTTATGTAGATGGCTGCTCCCATGTTGGGGGCATAGATATTTACAATTGTTAGATCTTCTTGTTGGATAGACCCTTTAAGAATGATATAGTGTCCTTCTGTGTCTCTAATTACAGGCTTTAGTTTAAAATCTAATTTGTCTGATATAAGAATTGCTACCCCAGCTTTCTTTTGAGGTCCGCTGGCATGGAAGATGGATCCCCATCCCTTCACTTTCAGTCTGGATGTATCTTTAGGTTCAAAATGAGTCTCTTGTAGACAGCATATGGATGGGTCCTGTCTTTTTATCCAATTTGCAACCCTGTGCCATTTTATAGGAGCATTTCGGCTGTTCACGTTGAGAGTGATTATTGAAAGATATGAATTTATTGTCATCATGTTGCCTGTGAAGACGTTGTTTTTATAGATTGTCCCTGTAAATTTCTGTTGTAGATCACTCTTGGGGTCTTTCTCCTTTTATAGAACCCCCCCTTAATATTTCTTGCAGGGCCGGCTTAGTGGTCACGTATTCTTTCAGTTTCTGCCGGTCGTGGAAGCTCTGCATCTCTCCACCAATTCTAAATGACAGCCTTGCCGGATAAAGTATTCTTGGCTGCATGTTCTTCTCATTTAGTACCCTGAATATGTCTTGCCAGGCCTTTCTGGCTTGCCAGGTCTCTGTGGATAGGTCTGACGTTATTCTGATGTTCCTCCTTCTGTACGTAAGGAATCTCTTCCCCCTAACTGCCCTTAAGATGGTTTCCTTGGTTCTAAGATTTGCGAGATTTACTGTTACATGCTGGGGTGTTGGCCTGTTTTCCTTGATCTTAGGAGGGGTCCTCTCTGCCTCTAGGACGCGAATGTTTGTTTCATTCCCCAGATTAGGGAAGTTCTCAGCTATGATTTGCTCAAATACATCTTCTAGTCCTCTCTCTCTCTCTCCACCCCCTCAGGGATCCCAATAATTCTGACATTGGAACGTTTCATGGTGTCATTTATTTCTCTGATTCTATTTTCATGGATTCTGAGTTGTTTTTCCCTGGCCTCCTCTTTTCCCTTCTTGTCTATTAATTGGTCTTCTAAATCACTAATTCATTCTTCTGCCTCACTTACCCTAGCTGTTAGATTATCTAGATTGGATTGGATCTCATTGATAGCATTTTTAAGTTCTGCCAATTCAGCTTTCATTTCTGCCCTTAGAGACTCTATGTTGCCATTAATTGATTTCTCCATTCTAGCCATTGTCTTCACAATTGCTAGCCTGAATTCCATCTCCGACATCTTGGTTATATCTGCATCCATTTGTAAATCTGTGGCATAAGTCATAGTCTCTGAGTCTTTCCTATTTTGGGGGTTACTCCTCCTAGTCATTCTGTTGAGTGGTGGTTGTGGGAATGTATAGAGTCCAAATTATTGACCAGAACCCAAGAAAGACGCACCTGTTTTCTAGGGACCTTAGGGTTGCTGGCCTCTTGTTTCCCCAGCCTGTGTTCTGGGGGAGGGGCCTGTGGTGGGGGATGGGCTCAGTGGAAACTGTTTTTTGGGGGCTTTTGTTCCCTGGTGGCTTTCCCTGGTGGCTTTCTGCATCTCTTCAGAGAGTCAGAGCAGAAGAGATCATTTACAACTCTCTGCCTCAGAGCAGAGAGATTGCAGTCTGTTCTTCAGGGAGCTCTCCAGGCCACACCATCTCCGTTTCTGTTTGTGCTGCTATAAACTGTGGTGTCCTGGGTTGTGCGCCCCTCAGCAGCGCTCCCAGTACTCGCCTCCAGGTCGGGGTACGTCTCTGCCCTTTGTGCTTCTAAAACCACCAGCCACCCCCAGTTCACACGCATGGCCCCGCTGCTCTGGTTTCCGACCTAGAGGCTGCCCTAAAGTCCTTTCCCCACTGCAACCGGTCTGCGAGTCTGTGCCCCGTCCCCAGCGCAGGAGGCTATCGCTCACCTGCAGTGTAGGATCCTGTTGGCTGGGCTCCCTTCCCCTTCCGTTTATCCTCCGATATCTGCCCGCAGAATCACGGCTCCCGGCTTCGACCTCGAAAACAACCGCCTGCAATATTCTGTTTGTAGATATCCAGATCTATCTTCTTACATCTCAGGCTGATTTTGTGGGTGTTCAGAGTGGTCTGGTAGATATCCAGCTCAATTCTGGGGGCCGGTTGGAATAGGGTCCCCTACTCCTCTGCCATCTTTTCCCTCCACTAAAGATTTATTTGTTAGAGGGAGAGAGAGAGAGCACAAGCAGAGGGAGTGGCAGGTAGAGGGAGAAGCAGGCTCCTTGCTGAGAAGGGAGCCCAATGCAGGACTTGATCCTATGACCCTGGGATCATGACCTGAGCTGAAGGCAGCTGCTTCACTGACTGAGCCACCCAGGTGCCCCAAGATTTGTTTATTTTTGCATATGGAGGTCCCAACTGTTCCAGCACTATTGGTGGGAAAAGACGATCTTTTCTCCTTTACATTGCCCTGTATCTTTGTTGAAAATAAATTGCCCAACTATATATGGGTCAGCATCTGAGTTCTCTGTTCTGTTCCCTTGATCTAGATATAGAGGCAGGCTGGTAATGTTTGAGAACTGGCTCTTGGGGGGAGGTGTTTGGGGGGTCCCAATTTGTAGTGTTTGCTGGTTTCTTTTTTTTAGATACGGTCACAGTAGACAATTTCAAGCAACCAATTTGACATCAGTTGACCTGTAAAACTCCTAAAAATTTAACATTTGTTTCTCATGAGCTGGTATGAGCTGGCTCCAGCACAGTGCTATGTCTACCCTGTTTTCCAACACCACACTGCCTGAATCATAGAAGCGTTATATTTTGTCTTAAAATCAGGTAGTGTGATTCCTAAAACTTTGTACTCCTTCAGAATTGTTTTGTCTATTTTAGTTTCTTTGTCTTTCCATAAAATCTTTTAGAATCAGTATATTGACTTCCACAGAAATTCCTGCAGAAATTTTTGAGTGAAACTGTGGTGAATCTGTAGCTCATTCTCGGGAAAACCGTATCTTAATGACACCAAGTCTTCAAGCCCATGATTAATATACCTTTCCATTTGTTTACATCTTTAAAATTTTTCTTTCCAAAAAAATAAAATGAAATAAAATTTCCTTCATTCATATTTTCCAGTTTTCAGTATACTGATCCTGCACATGTTTTGTTAGTCTTATACTTAAGTATTTCATAGTTTTGGGGTGCTATTATAAGTGGTATTTTTGTAAATTTCAATTTCTAATTATTCTTTGATAGTAAGTGCAAATGCAATTTTTTTTATATTGACTTTGTGTCCTGTGACTAAAATCCAAGATGGTTTTATCTTGAGATACTTAATTACATCTGTAAATACCCTATTTCCAAATAAGATCACATTCATGGTACCAGGGGTTAGGACTTGGACATATTTTTGGGGACTACTCTTCAACCCACTACCTATACCAAATAAATTCATTTATTTCTGGTTAAATTCTGTCTCTCTCCAAGTAACATGAAATTCCTACAAGGTTAGGGAGTTTTGTTTATTATATTCATGTCACTGTTCTATCTTCTGTACCTAGAACAGTGTCAGGCACATCACAGGTGTTCAATAAATCTTTGTTGAGAGAATAAGAGAATCTCATTTCTTCTTGCTTCAGCATCAGACACGGCTGTGTACCTCTTTTATTCCAAAACTCCTCTTCCTTGGTTTCTAAGACCCCCTTCTTTTTTTCTCCTTTGCCTTCTCTGATTGTTCCTCTGTCTCTGTTGTTGGAGGCTCTGCCCCTTACCTTGTGTGTCCCTGGTCTTTCCTATTTCTCCTCCCCAGGCAGCTCATCCACCTCTGTAGTCCAGCACTTTCTGGAGCAGGTGACTCACATTTCTGTATCTTCACCCCAGCCTTTCTTCTGAGCCACATTTCCACTTTTCCCTTTTATTCGAATCCTCTTTATGATTAATGCATTCAACACTCTGACACGTTGTCTTTCTCCTCCAAACCTGTCTTCCCAGGGTTCAGTACCCCCAACCTCCAAGTCAGCAAAACCAGAAGCCTGTGGTCATCCTTGACTCACCAACATCCTATCAGCATCAGGTCCTATCAGTTTTGTGTCTTAAATACCTCTTGGACCTGTCCACTTTTCCCCATCCCACTGCCATAGTCGGACCATTGTCTTCCTTGCTCCGTCTCTCTGCTTCTCGCCAAAAAGCAAAATGGCCTGCTCCCTCTCATCATAAAGCCCTCTAGTGACTCTGCATTGCCTCTATGCAAGACTGATCCTTAACCTCACTGGGCTACTCCTGAGGCCTGCTCCTTGCCTTCTGTGATCCAGCCACACTGACCTTGCCGTTCCCCCAACTCACCAATGTCGTGGGGTAGACCTAAGGGGACTGGAAGCAGACTGCCCCCTCAGAGGACTTTCTGTTGTCTCCATCTCCACCTGCCCATCTGCTCTCTGGTCCCCTGGGCTCTGGAAAAACTGTGGAAAATTGTTTGGATAGAAAACATTACCCCCTCCCCCCAAAAATGTCTTAACATGTGGAGGGAGGGAGATTTTGGGTTCCTTTTTCCTCTTAGGTTGTAGCAGCTTCTTGGAGAACTTCCATTCTGTCTCTGCTTTTTGGTGTTCATTGTTGGGATCGATGCTGCAGCAATTATATAATGTTTACTGCAGCCACCACATATCCGAGGCTTGTGTTGCTAAATGTCACTTTCATGCTCTCCAGTGCATGGTGTGTAATTATAACTGGTTCACTACCTTCTTTGTGAAGGAGGCAGATGCTTTTCGGCAGAAAGGAGAATAGAAATGCATTTCCTCTAACCTTATAAGAGCACTCATTTCCAGAGAGATCCTGGAACAGAGTGGGAGGAGCATGACACAGGCTCTTCATCATGAACAGCGTTACCTGCCGGGAGCTCCGCCAGCTCCATGCCCCCTCTCCTGGGGGGCATGCCGTCTGGAAACCTGAGATCAAAGCCAGAGGCAAAGAGACGGAAGAACTGGGAATCAGAGTGACTGTCAGTGCAGCTATGAAATAATAGGTGTCATCACCTATTGGAAGCGTGACCGGAAAAAAGAGCAGCGGGCTGGAAGTCACACAGCTTTGGGTTTGGAGGTAACCATGTGACTTCGGATAAGTTGCTTGACTCTGATTTCACTTTTGTCATCTATCAAGTGGCAATAATAAATCCTGTCTGACTTGCCTCCGTTAAATTCAATTCCATGCTAATTTATTGAGTGCCTGCTCTATTCCCGGCACTGTGAGAGGCTACAGTAGTGCACACGTTCCTGCCCTCAGTGAGCTTATACTCCTGGAGCAGGAGTAGGCAGACCCTGAGCCACAGGCCAAGTCTCATCTGTGGCCTGTTTTCCTACAGCCTATCAGCTAAGAATGGGTTTTACATTTTTAAAGGGTTGTAAAACGAAAAGAAAGGAAAAGAAATAGAATATGCAGCAGAGTGTGAATGTGGCCTGTGAGACCCAAGACATGTACCTGATCCTTTGCAGAAGGATTTTTGTTGATCCCTGGTCTGGTCCCTGGTGACAGCCAGTCACAATTAGCCACATGTGGCCCTTAAGCACTTGAAATGTGGCTAGTAAATTGAGATGTGCTGTAAGTGTGAAATAGACACTGGATTTCAAAGACCATATAAAAAATAATGAAATAAAAAAATATAAAAAATAATGAAAAACATCCCATTTAAACGTTTTATATGGATTATATGTTAAATGTTAAAATGATAGTATTTTGGATGTATTGGGCTAAATAAAATATGATTAAAATGAATGACATGTGTTCCTTCTTACTTCTTAAAAATGTGGATATTAGAAAGCTAAAAACCACGAAAGTAGCTCACATTCTTTTTCTGTTGGATAGCGCTGGTCTAGACAGGAGTTAGATCGTGAGTCGAAAATCAGATCTATTGCTTATTAGTGTGTTATCTGGGCAAATGGTGTGACTAAGCCTCAATTTTTCCTTTCTAAAATTGGAGGTGCAGTAAGAACAGCTCCTGGATAGAGTTGTCTTGAGGCTCAAGTGAAGCAATCCATTGAAAGCATTTGTCACGTGCAAGTTGTTACACAGATATTACCGGTTATTGTAGTTCAGCCACCTGAGGACACAGGCTATGTAGCGCCCTCCACCATTGTTACCTATCCTCAGGGGACTGGTGGCAGGGCTGGAGTGTGTGCCCTTCAGTGCTCCCTCCCCACTTCCCACCTGCTCTGTGGGCTTGCCTCCTGCTGATCCACCCCCAGGCCCCTCAAGGCGTTGGTTTGTAACATCTAGAGCTGCTCCTTCCTCCCGGAGTACCTGCATTTGATCTTGGAGACACAAAGGCATCAAAATCCTAATGAACATGCTATAGGAGAAAGACGTTGTATCAGGAGCCAGGAAATTTGAGTGAATTGCAATAAAACCGCAAAGAGTAACTAACATTAAGGTCTCGCTAAGCATTTCACGTGTATTGTTTCATTTACTCTAATGACAGTACTGTGAGGACCTGAAGTCCCGTTTCTACAAACCAGAAAATTGAAGGGCAGAGAGGTAAAGTGACTTCCCCTGGATCTCTCAGCTGGTGGGTTGCAGAATCAGGGCCTGAACCCACATCTTCTGACCCCACAAAGGTCATTCAGGGTCCTTTGCCTCTGTAAGGAGTGATGCAGGTAAGCAATGTGATGTGTCCGAAGGAGTCATCCTGGGGTAGGGTACACAGCTCTGCCCAGGAGTCGGAAGATGGAGATTCTGTCCCCAGTGCCACCCCTCATGGACTGGGTGTGACCACTTCCTTCTCAGGCCTTGAAGTCCTCATCGGCAGCTGAGGTGTTGCTGTCACCTCTCAGGTGTTCCCCAACACTCACATTGTAGGAGTCAGGACATACGGCCAAGAGCAGGGACCCTCAGCCCAGTGACCAGCTGCCTCAACATCACCTGACCAGTGGCTTGAAGATGCAGGTTCCTGGGCCCATGTCTGGAATGTCTCCTTCAAGGCCTGCAGAGTGAGGTCCTAGAATCTGTGTTTGTGAAAACCTCTGCTGAGTCCCTAGGCCTATGAACCACTGAGTGAGAGGTTGTGGTTGGCTCTTCCTAGAACTTGGAAATCAGTACTTTCGAAGCAACCGTCTCAAACTGTATTTTCTTCTCATCTCCCAACCTATTTAATTAGGATGCTAATCTTGTCAGCACTAATTTAAAAATGTAACCGGGATCCAGCCATTTCTCACCACCTCTGTGGGCCTCCATCACTGTCCACACCGCCATGGTGTCTCACCTGGACTCCTGCAGAGAGGCAGCGTAGCACAGCAGGTTGGAGGCAGGGGATTTGGGTTCAGAACCTGCCTCTGTCACCCGTCTGGCCTCAGAATCTTTCCACTGGTTCTACCTATTTATGGTCTGACATCATATTATGTATTTTTAAAATTGTCTGCCTCCCACACTAGGTTAGAAGCTCCATGAGGGCAGGGACTATCTCTCTCTTTCTCTCTATGTCTCTGTCTTATTCACTTCCATACCCCCAGTGCCTATAACAGTGTCTGGCACATAGTAGGTGCTCATTAAATATTTGCTGAAAGAATGAATGAATCAGTAAATGAACCCACACCCTCTTCTTCCTGCTTGACCCTGTTTTCCACATCGTGAGCTCTAGCTTGCTTCTTTTCTGCTTCAACTTCTCCTAGCTCAGACTGTTCTGCGGTGGGTGGTCTGGATATTTCGCCGTAGTTTATGAAGGCAAAGGAAATTATTCTCTGGGAAATCATAACCTGAAATACACATTGCTTTTGTACCACATTGGTGTGTACTAATGAATTACATGGAGGAATAAATATTTCTGGAGACCCGAGTTGCCCAGACAGGCCTTTTATCTTCCTTGTCAGGTAGGGTGGAGGCCATTTATTACCCCCTCACTTCCCTTCTGGAATCACAGGCAGGAGGTTGCTGTAGGTGCTCCTGCAACTTCTATCATTCATCTGATTTTTCATTTGATCAATAAATCTCTCTTTTACATGGCCATCTGTATTTAATGTATCCAGGGAGTGGGCTAATTAAACACCTAGTTAGATGGCCTCTTTGTAGGCAGCTTATGGCCTAGCATTCTGCCTGTGACCCATGGAATTTCTCCCCATAGGAAATAATTCCAAGCTCAGTTCCTTGAGCCATGAGAGAGCAGATGCCAGCCATTCATTTTCCTGGTTCTCCCCTCCGCTCATGCCAGCTTCTCAGCCTAGTCTCCCGTGGCCACTTCTCTTGGCCAATTGCTTAACCTCTCAAACCAGCGTCAGTAAAATTGAGATCATACTATCCATCATGGTTGTGGTCAGGATTCAATGTGTCACTTTTGTAAGTCCTTATCAAAGTGCAAGGGGTGATATGCACAAATATCGACCTACTGAAGTGGCCCAGGCTTGTAAATCACAACAATGCTGGGGTGTTGGAGCAAATGTCAGCTTTGTAGCTGCTGGTAGGTGGGGAGACCTGAGGAAGCTTGGAGGAGGGTTGGGGTGCACAGAGTGATGGGAACTCTTGTGAGGTGCAGGGAACTGGCTGGGTATAGCCAGTATGCCATATTTCAATACTGTAACAACACATATGACTCTACTGCAGAGTCCTGGCTAATGTTTGGCTGGCACCTTCTGATGAGCTCCTTGGAGCCATCCACCTGTCCCTGGAACACACAAGTCAGACACTAAAGAAGAGAGGGGCCACAGAATATACTCTCCCATTGCATTAGCTCTCCACTTCTCTTCCTTGTTCCCAGTTCTGTCCTACATTTGATGTGCCTCCTGCCGATCTCGCTTCCTCTCCTACTTCTGTTCTCCCTTCATCATTGGATTTGACACTCGGCACCACTCTCCTGGCCACAGGCCTGTCTTCCCTGGACAAGTGGGTCTGCTGCTAGCCCTTGGGGCCTCGGGTTGCCTTTTGCAAATACCCCTTGTGTTTTTCCTTGTCTTGGGTTTCTCCAATCTCAGCTCTAAATTTCAGGCTCATCTGGTCTCAGGAACAAGAAGGGGCTCTGCCCATTCAAATCTCACATGTCTAAGTCAAGATCCTCCTTGAAATTGGCCTCCTGTGAAAAGTTTTCTCTGCTATTCCCAGTTGTCTAAGTGGAAAAAATGAAATATCCGGCCACCCCCAAACGCTACTCAATCTGAAGCGGGTTGTGACACATGGCAGTAGTGATACATGCTATGGGAGCTGAGGAGCATGGAGCAAATGCAGAGGGCCAAGATGTTGAAGAGTTAAGCAGGCCTGGCGGGGGGAAGGGCAGGAATCTTGGTTTGTTCATCCTTGATTGTGTCATCTTGGGCAAGTTCTTTGTGAGTGCTATAGTTTCCTTCTCTGAGAAACAAAGGGTCCATGTGGGAATCAAATCAGATGTTTGTAAAATGTGTAGCACAGGGTCTGGCATACAGTAAGTACTCAAAATGGTACTGGTTGCCCATTGTCCCATGTCCCATTTCTGTTTCTTCCATGAGAAGTGGTACGACATGGTGGCAAGTGCATGTACTTTGGGATCCGGACAGATCTGAGTTCAAGTACTTATTCGGCTGCCAAATTGCTGTGACACCTTGAATATGTCACCAATCTTTCTGAGTCCTCTGTTGGTAGGACAGGCCACTCATGTCTTCCTTGTGATGTTTGAGGGAGTAGTAAGGAGGCAGATGGTGTTAAGTGGCAGGAGAGTGGCTGGTGTCCAGTAGGTGTTCCACGATGCTGGTCCCCTGCCTCCCCTTCTCTACTGGTGAGTGATCTGTGGCCACAGTGACTGAAAAAGAGAGATGGATCCATTTGCTTGATAAGGGGTAGCTTTCTGTCCTTGTTTTTGAACCTGGCATAAATGTACTAGAGGAAATGGAATTATTGGAGAAGCGTCTTGTTTTCAGAAACATTAGATAAATTAGGTTACATATTTATTGTTCCTGAATACTGTGCAATTATTTATTTCCCTCCTTTGAAGGTGCCTGTTCCAACACCCCAAAGCAATGCTTTATTTTGTTCATGCTTGATGTGATCAGCTCACCCGATTTACACCTTGTTCAAATGAACTTGCTTTAATACAATTTTAATTGTTTCTAATGCTTTAAATTAATTATAGCCATTTGAGTGGCTCCTCTGTGTCTTTGCTGTTTCTCTGTTTAATCTCCATGGCAACCTTTCTTACAAAGAGGGAGTGGGTGCGAGCATGGGAGCATGCGTGCGTGCGTGTGTGCGTGTGTGTGTGTGTGTACATGCATATTCTGTTCTAGATGTTCATTTTGGTTTGCTTCTAAACTCTGTGGTATCTGCTCCTGGGGGAAGGATTCTGGGGTAACATCAAGTGAAAGCTGTTTATCATTTTCCACTGGGGAACAATGCCTGGCCAGGAATATTAGCTGTGAACTCTGCTCCCCTCTCCCTGCCCTGTCTTCTCAGCCTGGAAGCATCTCAGAAGGAAGACTGTGTGGGGTTAGTGCTGAGACGACTTTAGTGCAATGCTCAGAATTAATAAATTAATATTCATGGAGCGCTTTTGTGTGCCAGTCAGGGCTCTTTACAAATGTTGGCTGATTTGATCCTTGTAGCCCCCTTGTGAGGCTAGAGTTATCATTCTCACTTTACAGATGAAGAAAAGGCACAGAGGTTAAACAACTTGGCTAAAATTGCTCAGCTAGTGAGTGGTATGCACAGGGTTTGATCTCAGGTTTTGCTGATGTCCAATGGCAGGTTCTATTCCCTCCATCACAGTGTCTCGCTCTAAAGGGTGGGCACACTTTTGGACTCTTCCTAAAGCTTTCCTGACAAACCAACCAGCCCACGTGCCCCTCCTATAACTCCTATGACTCTCTGTTTTCTGTACTTTGGACCCTTCTCTATTATCATTTGGATTCATCCCTGGTCAGCGCCTAGAAGTAACTTGAGGCCAAGCTGGTGAGCCTTGTGGTCCCTGCTGTCTTTGTACCCAGCATGATGCTCCCCATAATAGTAATAGTATTGAGCCAATTTGGGGAAAACCACAGATGGAAAGGCACAGGTGTTTTGGACAGTTATCCTATATTGTAAAAAGGATAGTGGTTATTCCTTCAATCACTATGTTTTGCTGATCTGTGTAGATGCTGGGTTCCATGTTCAGACGTGCTTGGGAGAGCAGGGTGAAATTCAGTCAGGCACTTTGTGAGATTAACTGGTTTCCTGCATGCGGGGGCCTTGGGGCTTTGCCTTTGAAGCACCTGAGAAGGTCACTAGCCGTTTCATGAGAGCTGGTGAGCCCTGGTGTCAGGATGTGGTCTGACTCAGGAAATGGCAGGAGGTCCAGGTCTCCTGGTTTGGCTGCCCAGGCAGGAAGGGAGGTGAGAGATAATGGGAAAAGCTATGCGACATGAGTGGGAGGCGTGGATCTGGGGTACCCTTTGTTCCTCCCCTTAGCACTCCGTGGGCTCAAAGAGTAGGTACCAAAGAGGTTCCCAAAGAGGAAGTAGGAGAATTTTACAGGTAAGCAGAGCTACGTGAGGAGACAAGGGTGTAAAGCTGTATTTTGAAAAATTATTTCAGCACACACATCCCAGTGGACACATGCCCAATCCCTTCCCTCAGCCTGAGGCCGTGCACTGATTCCAGAAGGGCAGCCTTGCTCAGAATGGTACTGAGAGCTTCTCCATGGGAACAGCCTTCAGGCCTGGCTGGTTTATGAGCTGTGGAAGCATGGGTGCTACACCTCATGAAGCATCTCCGTGCCCTGCAGTGTGCAGGTCATCAGCACCCTCCAGCCCTCTGGAAAGCCTCTCACTTGCCCGCCCTCATTCAGTCTGAATGTATGCACACCGCTTGGCCTCCCCCCCAGCCTTTGCCGCTGCTGTGGCTTGGTGGCAAAGAATCCTTTGGGTCCTTAGCAACAAGTGGAATTTGGCAGCAATTTTCTCAACTAGTGTCACTAGGGCACCTGTGCACTTGGATTTGTGGCTTGAGGTGGCTTCTGCCCCGGGAGGGCTTCCTTTTGTTACTTGTGGCTCTTCTGTTTGGAGTGTTGCACTGCCTGACACGACGGGCTGCCTTTGGGGCTTGATCTTGGGGGCAGTGAGCCGGCAGGGGCTTGGGGGGCTGACATCTGCTGTGTAGGTTTCAGTTCTGTGACCACCCTGACCTGGCCAGCACATTGGTCTTTCGTGTCAACAGCATGTCAATGAACTATCAGTTTAGTTTCCTTGAAGGGACGGCTAGGTGACCTTTGCCTCTGCCGGCATCACCCAAAACTTCCTACGAGATCAGTGGCCAATGGGGCTGCCAGTCCTGGATCTTGGGCATCTGCGTGGGTGATTAAGGCGGTCAACCTCAGCAGCTTTGCCTGGAAAGTAAGGGAGTTACCCCCACCCAAATAGATGTCTGCAGGAGGCAGAGGCATCATGCCGACTTCTGGAATTCTGTCATCTAGCAACCCCCCTTTCAGATGTCTACTCTGACTCTGTCCCACACCATTGGAACAATTCCCTGATCAGCCAGTTGTGCCCAGATTGTTGCTCATGGAGCTATTTGGGCCATCTTCTCAGGCTCTGAGCCCTTTGCACAATGATTTGTTCAGTGCATAGTAGAAGGGAGGGTTTCTGGAAGATCCCCTCTGAGGCTATGCTAAAGAGAGAAGGGGGTTGTCCTGTTGCTGTTTTTCCTTCTCCCTGTCTCTCTAAGCACTGAAAGAGAAAATTCTGCTCCAACTAGGCTGTCCAAAAGTGTCATTTCAGCACAAATACAAGGAAGTACACATACACAAGCACACACACACAAGCTCAGTGCTTCGGCGTCCAGGGCTCAGCACCCACTCTCCCCTAGGATGACTCTGAGCTGCTTAAGCTGCCAGTGGGTGATAGACCAGTGGCCTCTGGTTTCTTTTCTCCCATGAGGATCCAAACCTCTTTTGGCCCAGGGTTATCAGCAAACAGAAGCTTGGAGGGAAGAGCTGCTGCCCCAAGCCCTGAATACAGAGCATGGAGCGAGATCTAGATAAGCTTGGGGTGGGAGGGGGCTTGATTGGGTCCCCCCCTCCCCTTTCAGAACCTTCCTCCCCACAAAATTCTGTTTTGTCCTGGTCATGGCGGGGGGCATGGAAATTCACAAAGGGGGAACATTCAGAATAGAAACTGATGCTTTAATCATTTTGTCAATCCAGGTTTAAAGGGAAAATACCCTTTAAAATTCCCAACAAATATGTATCACCTCTGTTTGACCCTCATCCCTTCCTTGGCCTGCACTTCATCCAGATGCCCCCTCCATCCTGACCCCTTGCCTTTGGGGTGAGGCTCCAGGCACAGGGAGGCTGGAAGAGAGAGTTAGGGTGGGTTGAAAGCTCAGGAGTGGGATGGAAGTGTCTAAAACTAGTCACAATTTACTCATGTTGTCTAGGCTTAATGATTTTTTTATTGACATATAACATTATATGTGTAATTGACATATAACATTAGTTTCAGGTGTACAACATAATGATCTGATATTTGTATATATTGTTGGCTTAATGATTTACAACACTCTTGCTCTCAGAAGTATCGTAATTTGGATGAGTTACATGATCACCCAGTTTAAAGCCCACTTTACTTGCCACTGATCTGCATAACTTGTTTCCATATTATCTCAAGAGGTCCCTGTAATCTAAAAGGTTGCTTCAGAATGTCTCACGGCCATCAGCAGAGCCCAGCTCAGGTAGGGAGGATGGAGACAGTAGTACAAATGACCTCAAGCCTGCCCTGGAGACCACACCTGGCTTTCTAGGAGCTTCCTGTCCATTTTTACAGGAAATTCCTAAAGAATGCCCCTCCCTCCCCCCAACTGTCAAGTCTGCAGTGTCTCAGCTGGTGCTAGAGAGTGTAGGTTGGCAGTGGGCTGTTTTGGGGAGTCTCCTGAACCCTTGAGCTTCCCCAGGGAGCCAGAAACTATCTGAGGGCTCCTGGGCCTGTCCTGGCAGCCTGCAGATGCAGGCAGCTGGGACTCTGAGGAGCTGGAGTGGTGGTGATCTTTGTGGAATACCAGGCCCAGCTGGGGCTACCTTTGAGTAGATCTCTGGGTCTCCTCAGAGAAGATGGTTGATTTTTTTCCAGTAACTCACAGCTTTGCTGCAGTAGGACTGACTGCCTTACCATATTAATAGGAAACAAACACATTGTTTTGTTGTCTTTGATTTCCGTGTTAGGCTGGAGTCTTCGAGGGCTGTTTAAAATTTAATAAGTGAGAATAAAATAAGAAGAAAAAAAATTCCTTTGGGGCACTGGCTGCATCAGATTTGTTAATTCTGGCTCTGCATTTCCAGCAATAGATAGCTGACCCAGCAGGTATGGAGTGTGGCTGCCCATGTTCCTTCAGGGCTCAGGGCTGGATCCACCTTCTATACTGGGAACAGACCCAGCCTTGGGAATACCACACAGTTGTGGCTCAGGAGATAATCGTTGCTCTTACCACCCCTCAACCCCCAACAGTGAGCAGAAGCCCAGCTGGGGAATGACTTTACGGACGTCCAGCTGATATCAGAGGTTTCCACAGAAAAGATTCAGGACTGGGGCAGCCCTTCCATGTGAAAGAGGTGGAATGTCCTCAGAGAGGAGAGGAGAGACCCTGGATGGTGAGGGCTTCCAGAAGAGATGGCTGGGGGAGTGAGGGTAGTTAAGTAAACCTCCCCCTGATTTATACCTTATACCACCCTTATACCAGGTGGTAGGGGCAAATTAGCCAGGTAAAGTCCCCTCACCTTTTCCTCTGACACTACCAGGATACTTTCTAGGGCCCTTCATTAAAGGGGAGCTTGACTCTGTTGGAACAGAGGCTATGCTTTGGTTCTGTGAAGATGGCCATAGGGGTCTTCCAGGTGAGAGGCGACACTCATCTCTATCAGATGACAAGACAAGACCCTTCCTGTGTGGATGAAGAGGAAGGTGGGTTCCACACAGGAGAGGCTGGGAGGCCGACTCCTTGGATACCCTCCCCACGTGGATCTCTTCAGAGGATGCAAACATACACAACAGGTGAAGAAAAGCACCTCTCCCAGCCACTGAAAGGACACTTAGGGAAATGTCAGGTTCTTTGAGGAGGACACCTCTAGGGACTTGTACCTGTGCTTGAATGAGGCCATGTTAGACATCTGCAGATGTCAACCTAAAAAGCAAAACAGCCTGCTATTTTATTAGCAAAATAAGTTTAGGAATGGCGATGGAATTGCAATTCGGGACAAACTATGGAAGAACCATAGCCAAGTCTGGAGACAAAAGGAAGGTCAGGTTTTTTAGGTTTTAGGAGAAAATTGAGGAGGGTTGAACAAAAGTTCATTGGACAAGAACAGGAGTTTGAGGGCGTGGTGGTTTGTGCATCATTGTGGGGTAGGGAGTGAACGTCCTTCTTCCTGCTGGTTCTGCAGGCTGCAATGAGTGGTGTGTGTGAGGGCTCCCCTTTCAGGGCTTCCTGACTGACTCCATTTTAAATGAGGTTTACTCATTTTTACATGGACCCAATGCTATTTTGGAGTGAGAAAGGCCAGCTCAGAGCTTGCCCAGCCTTGTGGCTCCACGTGGGCTGCACACACAGGTGCATAAATTCTCTGTGTCTGGACAGATTGGTGGTCTCACCACATTCCATAGCAGCTGCCCCAGAGCACCGCGCAGCATATTTCCGGCAAGGAGTCAACCTTTCCCGGCAGCCTTATAATTTAAAAACAAATTGATATGCTATAATTGCAAATGTCTGGATTGTTTGGCCCTGACAGGAATCATCTGAAAGGCAAACAGTCTGGTCCAGCTGGAGGAGGTTGTTTCCTGACAAATGCACTCTGCTAATACGAGGATACTTTTGCATCCTCAGTCTTCCCCATTTTATGGCAGGATGTTAATTCTGCATAGGGGATTTTTTTATGATTCCTTTTCTTGACGCTTGAATTCTGAATTTCATTTCTCCCGAGAGAGGCGCTGGAATCATCCAGCCATCCTCCTCGTCAAAGTTATGGGTAATTTGACCTGCCATTTGGCCATTTCCGGGAGCGGTTGAGTAGTTCTTTGGGCCATTTCTGCCTTGAAGACAACACAGGGCGTGTTATCGTCCATGCAGCTGAGGACCCCAGACCGCTGGCTGGCTAAGAGTGGTTGCCCTTGCGAATGTTAATTCTGCCTCCCCTGGCTGCTGAAGGTTTTACCAAGTTCATGGACCCTAAGCTGGGGCAGGGGATCACTCACTTCCCCTAAGTGACGGATTTAGTTTCAAACAGCAAGCAGATTGAATAGGCAAAGAAGGGAGAGGATCAACCACAAAGCATATCATGTTACAGAGAAATTTCCAGAAGCCAGAGTAGGTTCTTCGGGTCTGTCCTGAGTCTAAATTGATAGGGAAAATGTGAGCCGGCTCAATGTGTAGTATGCTCCTGTAATACTGTGATTCATTATATTTGGTCTTCATCCTGTTTCTGGCCCTGAGCTCCTAAAGCCCTTAGAATTTCCTAAGTGATAAGAGGAATGGAGGCGAAAGGAATATTGTTATTCACAACAAGCCCCTTTCAACCACACCGACTTTATGTTAATGAGGTGATTTTTGGAAAGCCTCTAGGTAACTACAGGTGGAAATGGGTTACCAGGGGAACCAACCAGGTGATTAGTGGGTTGGAACTTTCTGCCACACCCTTCCCCAACCTCAGGGGAGGGGGCGGGGAAGTGGGAGGGGCTAGAGGTGCGCTCATTCGCCATTGGCCAATGATGTAATCAATCTTGTCATAAAATGGCGCCTTTATAAAAGCCGAGGTGCGCGTCTGGTTGGCAAATGCGGAGGCGCTAGGAGACCGTGAGGAAGCGGTTCTTCCCATGTGGCCTGAGGTCTCTTCCATTTGGCTGTTTCTGAGTTTCAGTGGGTGCCCCCTCTGGCCACCCTTACCGGCAGTTTCGCTCTCCACAGCTTTAGTTACTTGGGGTTTACGGAGGTCCCGCAGCCGGTCATCCTCCTGACGAACAATCAGAAGGTCAATAGTGGCCTAGCCGTACCTCAGCGTGCCTGCGTCATTCACTTGGCGTCATCCTGTCACGTAGGCGCTTTACCTCCCCTCAGGAGAGGAGCGGTGAGTACCGGACCACAGCGATTCTGAGAGAGAAACCATATGCACATAACCTTTATTATAGCATAGTTTGATTGTATTTTATTACTAGTCATTGTTAATTTCCTGTGCCTAATTTATAAATTAAACTTTATCGCAGGTACATACGTGTGGGGGAAAAAAGCCTGTATTGGTTCAGTTCTATCTGCAGGCATCCCCTTGGGGTCCTGGAACGTGTCCCCGCGGATAAGGGGGGGCCACTGTATATCCTCCACTAATTATAGTAAACTGGAAATACATCCGTCATCTAGTAAGTCAACTGTTGGCCTGAGTTCTGTGAGCCACTTCAGCAGATTCATTGAATCTGAGGCGGGGGCGGTGCTGGGAACCTCTGACCTGTAGCCATCGGGTCAGAAGCACAGCGGACAACAGTTGGCCTCTCAAGTGGGATGGGGGCAGTCTCGTGGGTCGGAGCCCTTAACCCGTGGAATGCCACGGGCCCTCCAGGTAGGTAGCAGCAGAACTGAGTTAAACTGTAGGACAGCCAGCTGGTGTTGGAGAATTGCCTGGGGAACCCCATGGCATTTGGTGGCCAGAAGGATTTCGAACATGTGAAAGTCAAGGAGAAAAAGTTTTTCCGTCGTAGCTTCTAACTTCTTTCATTTGCCAAGCATTTCTGAGCACCCGTAGTGTGACAGGTGCTGGAGATGGAGAGTAGCCTTTTCTTTTCTTTTTTTTCCCCTTGGTAGTTGTGAAACAGACCTGCCTTGATCATTTCAATCCAGTGCGGCTATGTGCTCAGATGTAGGCCTAGCTCAACATTTTTGGGAGTGGGGGGTTTAATCATATCAGCTCGCCTTTGCTGAATTTCTGCTGTGCAACAGGTATTATGCTCAGTGCATTCCTCCAACAGTCACATGTGCTGCAACAACCCTCTGTGGCAGATTTTATTCTGCCCATTTTACAGATAACAAAGCTGGAACTTAGGCTAAGTAACTGGCTAAGTCACATAGGTAGTAAGAGGTAGAGCTGGGATTCAAAAGTCAGCCCTGTGCTCTTTTTTTTTTTTCAGCAAATAATTTCTAATTTTTTTTTTTTTTTTAAACAAATGCACCAAAGAATCCGGCAGTGCTGTCAAGCGTGGGATATAGTCCTGGGCTACAGGTCTGCACACTCCTTTGCTACTGGTCCTGTGATAGCAGAGTCTTTCATTTCACCTTTATTGTTTACGATGACCCCCGTTATCTTCAAAATAAACACACCATCTTTTTCCAGTATGATTTCCGTTGTTGAATTACCACTGCTGGATGTACCTTCTTTTTGAGCTCTGGTTTGCCTTTCTTTACTGTGGCCTTCACGATGTCACCCACACCAGCGGCAGAAGTCTGTTCAGTTGTCCCTTGAACCCCTTCACAGATATGATACACAGATTTTTGGCTCCTGTGTTGTCAGCACAGTTAATCATGACTCCTACCAGAAGACCCAGAGAAATCTGGAATTTCCCACTGGAAGACCCACCACATCCGTGCTTCAACATCTTGAACACCAGAAAGCGACCCAAAACCAGCCTTTGGGTGTGCGTTTCCCACCTCCTTGGCCTGCAAAGGTTTAGAGAAGGCTTCGGGACACCCAAGGTGAGCCTTAAAGGCAGGGTAGGACACCCCAGTGTTAGTCAACATGGGTTTGCCTGAGGGATGTCTGCTCTGGAGGGGTGGGGTTGGAGGAGACCTTTGCCCCCAGAGCTGCTGTCCTCCTCTTTCCAGCCACCCTTCCTGGCTCCTGCAGGAAGACAGGCCAGAAGCCCCAACAAGAAGCTGTGAATCGGTGGCAGTTGAATTGAGTTTTGCTGAGATTGGAGCCAGCTGGAGATAAGGAGAAAGCAGAGAGGGTCTTTGAGCTGGATCTAAATATAGCCTTGCCAATGTGCTTAATTTTTTCCCCCTCACCATTTCATTGTTGACTTTGAAGGATCTCAACTCCCTGGAGGAAATGTTTAAAGCTGGAGAAATAGAGTTTTTCTTAAGTTTGTCTTTTGTGTAAATAAGAGGAACACGAAGCACAAATGTTACACTGGTTCTTATTGATTTAAGTCCTAACAAGTTAAACAGTTTTACAGTTGCCAGCTTAGTGTCTTTTCGTGGCAGTTCTGCAGCTAATTGTGGGGAATGCCATGCCTGAGGTGATGAAACTTAATGCCCCGGGTCCCAGTTCCCCATGACTTTCCTGTGTCTTTGTCTCTCTACATATTGTTACTTTTTCCTGGTTCTCTTTGTAATACTGTCTTTCTCGTCATCAATGTCTCTTCTCCATTCTCTTAAATCTCCACCAGTCTTTCCCTTTTGTTCTGTTTTCACTTGGGATGCTGCAATAAATAGAGCAGACACAGACCCAGACCTCAAGAAGTTTGCAATATGCTCTTTCCATATTGTTCAGTATCTGTTAGTGGCTTGGTGCAGCTGGTTGCTGTCACGTCTGCTTTTGTTGCTGTCATCCTAAGGATCTGAGAAGGAAAGAGAAATCATGCTTTTTTAAAGTGACCTAAGTCCTCAAGAGCACACAGCTCACATAGCTGTCTGTGAATCTTGGTAACTACTTCATGCTAGGTCAGGGCTTCTCAGCTTGAAGTCTGTGCATGAGCTTCAGGGGGATGAGGGAGACTCTGAAATAGTAAGCAGGTTTTTAAATACGTGTGCATGTGCATCTTTGGGGGTCAGTTTCACAACTTTCATTGTATTCTCAAGGTCAATCATGAGCCAGATACTGTCAAGAACAACCCACCCCCCTACTCCAACTAGTGAGGCCCCAGGTGGGGAGCCCAGGGACTTAAAAGAGAGTCAGAATTTGTTCACCTCTGAACAAGGGTTCTTAGTGGTTCTCTCAATCAGGAGCTTTATTTACCTTTTCAGGGCATCAGTGAAGAAATAAACCAATAGCCACATTTGACCTTTCATTTTATCTTAAAAAAAAATAATTTCCTTTGTATTTAGTCTTGTTTGTGGGTTGATTTAATACCGAAATACTAAATTATTGAACTTCGTTAGGTGATTGAAAGAGCAGAATATTTTCCTTCTATGAGAAGGATGGAGCTACTATTGCTTTATTCTTTGCTATATTCTAAAGCTATAGAGTTGGAACAGAGCTAAAACTTCATGTAGTCCACCTTGAAGCACCAACCCCTGTTGCCTCATCCACAATTTTCTCTAGAGCACTCCCATCAAATGGCCATGTAGCCATTTCCAGGGACAGAGAATGCTGTTTATTCATTCATCCATTCACCTGTGTCCTCCCATATGCCATATACTCTGCTAGGTTCTGGGAATTTGATGATGAAGATGACAACAGCACCCTTGTGTTCAAGGAACTTAAAATTGGCAATCTAGAAAGACAAACATGGAAAAAGGATGAAGAGTTTTAGAACAGGGACAGCTCTGAGGCTGATGAGGACCACTCTGGTTTGTGGGTGGTAGTGGTTCTGGAAGGGTTCCCAGAGCAAGTAACCTCCAAGCTGAACTGAAGGAATGGGAGCTAGCAACATGAAGGAAGATGCAATAGGGAGTGTCATAGGTAAAGGGAATGGCATATTCAAGGATCCAAAAATGAAAGTGGAGCAAAGCTTAGTGGGGAAAGTGAGAGATTAACATGGCTGAAACAGAAAGAGAATGAATGAAAAAACGGATTCCATGGCAGTTTTTGACAGCACTGAACCAGAAAGTCCTCCCTGACCATTAAACTTTCCATGTATGCTCCCAGGTAGACAAAAGTCTTCATGAGATTAAGACAAACAGCCAGAAGTTTCCTCTTTCCATTGTTCTAATCTGGGTGGAACTTTTCAACAATTTTTGGCCCTGCTATACCCTTGCCATGCCCACCACCTGGAATGCTGTCCCTAACCCCATCCACTCCCCTCGAAGGTTCTGTATGTGTTTACTTGTTTACTTCCCCCATCAGACTGTGCTGTGAAGGGCAGGGATTATGACTAATTCTCTGGGGTGTTTGGTGCAGGGCCTAGCACACAGCATGTGCTCAGTTAGTAGTTTGTGGCTGACCAGTGAACGGATGAATGGCTTAGATGCTAGTCAGTGATAAATCTCATGAACAGAAGTCAGGATGAAGTAGGGACCAGCAGGAAAGCTGGGCAAGTCACGGCAGGAGCTGTCAGTGCCACCTTAGAACATTGAGGTTCTTTCTATGTCCTGGATTTCATGGATGTCATGATTACATTTCTTGGCATGTATTTTTCTCCTCCAAACTACAATATTTCCCCCAGTTATATATTACTCAAATTTAATATCCTGAAAAATGGTTGCACAACAACCATAATTAGATTTTAGAGATCTTGGAAACCTTTCATGACCAACAAACAAAACAGCCCAATGTGTCAATACTGCAAAGCCCAGAATGTGAAACTGGCAGTAACTACCTTGAAGAGCAGGCCTTTACAATCTTGTGTTTGTTATTCTGTGACTTCTCACTGTTTGGGCTCATGTTGTCTTTTATTTGTGATTATTCTACTGTGGTATAGTGCTGTGGTAGACAGCTCCAAAATGACTGCCAATGATTCCTATGTTTTGGTCTTCATGCTGCTCTTGTGTAATTCCCCCCCCCCCCCCCCCCGGCATGGGCTGGACTTAGTGTCTCACAACTTCCCAATAGAATATGGGAAAAGTGATGGCATGTCCCTTCTTAGACTAGGTTATAAAAAAGACTGTGCTTCTGCCTTGGACTTCCCTCTCTTACTTGCTTTGGGGAAAGCCAACTGCTATGTTGTGAGCTGCTCTATGGAGAGGCAGAGATGTGGCAGAGAATCAAGGGAAGCCCCTAACCAACAGCAAGCAAAGAACTACAGTCCATGAGGAGCTGAATCCTGCCAAGAGCATGTGTGAGAGCTTGGAGGTGGATCCTCACCCAGTTATGTTTTCAGTCGAGGCTGCAGCCTCACCTGGCTCCTTGATTGCAGCCTCTGAGAGACCCGGAGGCAGAGGCTAAGCCATATCTGGATTCTAGATCCATAGGGAAGATGAGATAATAAAAGTTTCAAGCTTCTAAGTTTGGGATAATTTGTTATTCAGCAACAGATACCTAATATAGATTTTGGTACCATCAATGAGGTGTTGCCATAATAAATACCTAAAAACATGGAGTGGCTACCTAACTGGCCAGCAGATGAAGCCTGGGAAGATTTTTTGATGTATTAGAAAAATCCTAAGTTAAGTTGATCAGACAGTAGAAAACTGAACTTCGATGTTGCTGGTGAGTGAGGTCTCAAAGGGAAGTGGAGAAATACCATTATGGGAACTAGAGGAAGATATTTGATGTCATGGCAGAAACTTAACCTTCTTGCCTGCAGTGATAGGGAAGTGGAAGATGAGTCTAATGAACTGAGTGATCAAGCAAAGTGTTGAAGGTGCTGCCTGCTTTCTTCTTGTTGTTTATAGTAAAATGCAAGCAAGAGGACAGATAAATTGAGGGAAGTACTAATAAATGGAAAAAAGCCATGACTTTGATAAATTTGAAAATTCTGCCTCTGGATGGCAAACAGTTATAAAATTAAGAAATATCTTCTGAGCAAAGATCAAATCCAGGGCACTGCCAATATCTTTTTCTAGTTGAGCCTTCAGATAAGGCTGCAGCCCCAACTGACATCTTGTTGCAGCCTTGTAAGAGACCTTGAAGCAGAGGCATGATCTGAGTTGTGCCCAGATTCCTGACTCAGAGACTGAGATATTTAAATTACTAAATTTTGAGGTAATTTGTTATATAGCCATAGATAACATTATTATCTGTGCAGCTGGAAGAATGTCCATCTCTAACCATGCTAAGTCAAACAGAGTCTCTATACCAACAACACAGGGCAGTTGAAGGGAAGATTACTGCACATAGGGAGATAAAGTAAAAGTAATATACTGAATGTTGTTGTCTTAAGATATTTCTGGGAAATCTGACCAGTCCAAAGGAAAGACCTAAAGAGACTAACACCAGGGGTTCTGTAAGGATGGTGCAGACCTCTTTTGTTTATCAGTTGTGAAAACCAAGGTTGACAGGCCCCAGCCATACACAGAGCTTTTGATCTGTTAGCGTGCCACTCTGAAATATGAGCAGACACGGATATTTGGGGAAAATGTGTAATATGAAAGACATAAACCAAAACCAACAAAAGCAACTTTGGGGAAATGGGCACTGTGGAAGAAGGAAAAAATGTCAAGTCTATCAAATGCTCAGAGGTAAGATAGGATGCTATGAAGAAGGAACAGTTAGATCACAATCAGCTCTTGGAAATTGAAAATGTGGTAGCAGAAACAAAGGTTCAATAGTAGGGTCTAAAAACTGTATGATCAATGATGACAGGGATTTTTTTTTTTTTATGGCCTTTTCTATTTTTTTTTTTCCTGTGCCTTGAACATTGCTTTGTACGTAGTAGATATTCAGCAAAAATTTGAGAGAAGGAATGAGTGAAGAAAAAGTTGGATAAATCTCTCTGTGGTAGAGCAGGAAGCTAGGAAAGCAAAGTAAAGCAAAAGACTTCTGGGAGTCTAACATCTGAATAATGGGAACTCTAGAAGGAATAAATCAGATGGGAAAAAATAATCACACAAAATTCAGTAACAATTCCTCAAAATGAATGATCTGTATTTTCAGAATTGGCATGGTGGATGAAATAGAGCAAGATCCGTTATTGTAAATTTCAGAACATCAAGGACAACCACACTGAGAGCTAAAAGAAAATGGGGCAATGCTTTCAAAATTTGAGGGTAAAATAGTTTCCAACCAAGAATTCTATACTCGATTAAAATTAAAGATATTTTTAGATATTCAAGACCTCAAAAAGTTTGTTTCCTGTGTACATCCTTTCTTTTACTATGAAGCCACTAAAGGGTGCGCTTACCAACACGAGGAAGTAATCCAAGAAAAACAAAGACTTAGCATCTAAGAAATGGACTCCAACCCAAGACGAAGGTGAAGGAAATACTCAGCATACTGGTGAGAGGGAGGGCCCAAGATGACAGTTCTGTATCAGCCCAGAAGACTCCAGAGCGATTTCGTCTTTGGACAAAAGAAAATGACAGAACACATAATGTGGCTGAATGTATTCAGGGGATTTACACAACTGGCGGAGACTTTGGGGGTGAACTAGTGATAAGTACATTGAGAACCAACATGACCATTATTAAGTACAGAGCAAGCAGTGTTGTGCAGGAATGGAAGAGCAATAATGGTATACAAATGACTTGGCTGTGAAAAGCATTTGTATCCTAACAGGAATGTAGAAACTAAATGTCGACCCAACCAAATGTACTTCTGGCTGCAGGAGGAGAACGTGAGGGAGGTGGGAAAGTGTGCACTTAATGCAGTGGAATCTGGAGGAGGTTGAGGAGTTAAATCTTCATCTTTCAGATGAGCCAGTAGAGTCTAAAAGTCAATAAGGTAGAATTCCAAGCAGGTTATTTAGTGACATAGCAATAAATTCAAAAGAAAGTCAGGTAAGAGTTGAAAGTGATTGCCTCCAGGGAGTGGGAAATGAAATGGGGATTGTGGTGGAGGGACATGCAGTTTTTTAATAATAAGCCTTATAGAACTATTTCCTCAAACTATGTGCCTGTAATTGTTTGAAAAGATAAACTTAATAAAAAAAAAAAGTAACCGGGTGGTAGCAAAAGCACATGACCAATTTATAAGTATCAGAACACGGATTTAGAACAGAAAATGAAAGTACAAAAAAGCTATGAAGATAATGACATGCTTTTCTTCCATTCTCTATGAAATAGATTTTTACTCCCTCAACTGAGAAAATTATTTTGTGATGCTAGTGAGTTTATAAAAGAACTTATGAAAGTGAAATGTCTGTCACGTTAAAGAAGTAGCATCTTTGACTTGGGCAAAAACATCGAAGACTCTAGAACAAAAGGCTGCAGATCAAGGGTGTCTATTGGCAGAATGCTTTGAAGGAGGACTGTAAACTTTTCAAAGAAACCACCTTTCAAAATGAATCTTAGGATGTAGAACCAATTTAAGATGTTTATTTATTAAGCACCTAATGCATGTTAAACTCTTGCCAAGAGCTTTGGCATAGACCGTGTTATCTATTTTCACATCAACACTTAGAGAAGGATATCAAACCCTCAGTATGTAAGTGAAGAATCTGAGGCTCAGAGGGGTTAGCTCACTTGTACCACTTAACTAGACTAGTAGGTGGTACCAATTGGATTTAAGCCTAGGTTTGTCTGAGTCCGAGGCTAGGGTTGGGGAAAAAGAAGCAGAGGTTCCTTCCTGTGACATCTGGGTGTGTGTTCCTGATTCTAGTCCTGTGGATTTAACGAAGTCTAGGGTATGATCTCCTGTTGCCAACTTCGTGAGAGGCAGGGTACAGAAAAAGGAATAATGGACCAGGAGGGAGGAGATGGAGGTGTAGAGTCAGCTCTACTCCTAAGTTGCTGGGTGACCTAGGACAATTTCCTTCATTTCTCTGTGCCTCTGGTCCTTCATGTTTAAAATGAAGAAGAGGAACCATATGATCTTAGTTTTCCTCCCTTTTTGAATATTAGGTGATTTTGTACTTCATCCCTGATACATAAGAAATGTTCTAGTGAGCTAAAGAGGTCCAGGGCCGTGGGCACTAGCTTCAGCACCTTCTAGGATGCTGCCTGGGGCTTGATGCCTTTGGCATAGCTCCACAGAGGCAGGTGAGGATTAGGGCAGAATAGAACAGGTGGTTTTCTGCTTCCATCCTGCTTCTCTGACATCGGATTTGTTGGTTCAACTGTTGTCATTGGGTGTGCCTGATTGTTGTGGCAGAAAGACCATGGGTTTTGCCTTGCAAGCCTTAGGTTAGAGTCCTCGATTAGCCACTTGGATTCATTTTCTTTTATTTGGTGAATATTTGTTAGGCATTTACTGTGTGTCAGGCACTTCTAGAGGATGTGGAGATGAGTAATATGGGATCTCTGCCCTCTGGAAGCTCCTCGTGTAGGGGGGAGTGATAAACAAACGACTATAAATGCTCAGTGTGTCTATGAAAGAAACTTCTGCAGGGCTTATGACAGAAGGAGGTGGTCAGAAAAGGCTCCAGAGAAAGAGACATAAATTACTCATGACAGATGGGAGTGAGGGTGGCATAGAGTGGCAGAAAGAGCATTTCAGGCAGCGGGAACAATGTGAGCTAAGATAAGGTGGTATAAAGCAACAGGTCCTGTTCAGAAAACCACAGTGAAAAAAGTGGGTCTCTCAGCTTAGCTGGGTGGCAGCAGCCGGGGGTGAGGTGGGGGGAGGGGGTCATCTTCCTGGGAGAGAGATTCTGGTGCTATTAAGGCTAGGAGGTGGAGGGGGTGCTTTACGAAAGGGTGGAGAATATAGTGGTATATATTTTTACAGTGGAATGAGGGTTCCATCTCTGTATAGGTTCTGACCTTTTATTCCTTAGGAAGCTGAGGGGAAAAAAACAAAGTTCGTTTAATCCTAGAATATTATTTGGGACTAGACCTGGTCACAACACCTTTTCTTCTCCACAGCCTGTATCACTCCTCTCCTCTAGAATGTGGATCTCTGCCCTCAAAGGCAGGACGGCCAGTCTCCTGAGGGTGGTATTCTAATGTCAGAGAAAGGAATGGTGTGCTCAGTGACTTCAAGGCCTGGAGGCTCCTGCTAGACATTGGTTTTGCTGCATCAGGTATCTGCCTATTCCAGTTACAAAGACTGGTGTCTAGTGGGAGCTTCTGGGGGTGGCCAAGAAGCAGCGTTTTCCATTTTAGGCCTCTGTTCAATGCAGAGGTAATTTGTGAAGCCTAGCATTGCTGTGGGGATCCCATAGACTGGCACCAGTTGACAAATATTTATGCAGGTGATATACTCTGATGGCATTCCAGGTAGTATCTCTTCTGATGAATACCACTCACTCTCATACATCCCTTTCTCGCCCATTTTCTCTTTTCCCCTCACAGTTCCCCCTGTGGTTCTTACAGTGTTTGCAAGACACTTTCTCAAGTGAAGGGGATTTTATTCTAAGACTGTAAGTTAGAATAAAACCTGATCCTTCTAGAATGGAGGCTGCTCTAGCAATTGGTGTTGATTCCCAACTGCTCTCTCTTTCTCTTCTTGCTATCCACTGATTTCCTCCCCTACTCTGTATCTTTTCTCTACCTCAAACCTATTGCTTGCTGAGATACTTAATGGCTCTGTGTTACCTTATGGTACTTTCCCACCTTCAGCTCCCACAGCTAACTGGCCCATTCCATCAGTATTTTGTGGTTGAAATCATGAGAGATGGAATGTGATTGGCCCAACACACCAGTTTATACCAGGATCACTGGTTATGCCCACTTCTATTCCATCACCTCTGATTGTGAGGGGCTGGGACTCTGTATGACCAAACATCATCATCTGTGTTACAGTGAAACTGTGGTGGACAGGTCCTGTGATTGACATCTCCAGTACGGGCAGTCTGTACTTGGAATAGGAGTGTACGAGAACTGCAGTGTCCTTCCAACTAGAGAACTGTGATTAAACATCTTAATGGACAGGGGCATCTGGGTGGCTCAGTTGGTTAAGCCTCCGACTCTTGATTTCAGCTCAGGTCATGATCTCAGGGTCATGGGATGGAGTCCCGTGTTGGGCTCCGCACTCAGCAGAGTCTGCTGGAGATTCTTTCCTTCTGCTCCTCCTCTCTCTCTCAAATAAATCTTAAAAAAACAAAACAAAAAAACCCCAAACTTTCTTAACAAATTAAATCTAGACCCCCTGGTAGGACTGTAGGAAATGACTGTTGTATTTATGTTGTATTAGAACATTTTAGCTTTAGATTATACTTCTGGTCCTAACAGTCTCCCAAGTAGTTAGGAATGAAGCATCTTGAAAATGAAGTCAATGACTGTCTTTTCCAAATATGTCCCTGGGTTCTCAGAGACCTACTCTTTTGCTACAGGGCAGTTGGCCCAACTGGGATGCTAAGTGCAGACTCAGAAGTGCTCATGAGATAGAAGTTTCTGCTAATTGAAGGAATCCATCAGTTGAATACCCCGAGATACAGAGGTAATTTCTAGCAAAGGTTTTTGTGGCATTAATTTGTTTTACTCTGACAACTTGATTAATCAGTTTTATTGTGACAACTTGTTTGCCGCAATGCTGCCTAATCAGGGAGCTGTCACCAAAATACTTTATGGCTTCCCTGTTTTCCATCACAAATGAAAAACTCCAGTGACAGTTCACCAACATAAGAAGCAGTGATAATTAAAATGCATTCCGACAGAATTAGGAGGCATTCAGTTGGGTGATGTTATTAGGAGAGATTGCACTTGGAGAGAAAGGAACAATCAGACTGCATTCTTTCTAAGTAATTACGCAGCTTCCCTGGCGAATCCCAAATGCCACACCTGTGTAAAAGTTCAGGGTGGGAGCTGAGAATACTGTACTCACCTCTGCTGGATGCCTTGGGTTTTCCCTGCTGGATCTGGGAAAAGCAGAGCCTCTGCTCTTCCCCGATCATTAGGAGGCAGAGCCATTAGGATTCAACCAATAGACAGCAGGAAATAGAGAAACCTTGTCAGGAGTGGAGAGTGTGCTACTACAGGAAGTGCTTAGGAAACCCATTCCCACCTGCTCTCTAGGAGCTTTGCAGCAGACAATGGGAGGATGAGGGAGAACAGTAGGGAGAAGAGTATGAGGATATGCATCTTCCAGAGGGGGCAGAGCAAGTGACCATTTTATTTTTATATTTTAAAAAAGATTTTATTTGTCAGCATGCATGTGTGTGCACTCCACCCCCCCCCCCCCCGGCACAAGCAGGGGGCAGCAGGCAGAAGGAGAGGGAGAAGCAGGTTCCCCCACTGAGCTAGGAGCCCAATGCGGGACTCCATTCCAGGATCCTGGGATCATGACCTGAGCTGAAGGCAGACACTTAACTGAGCCACCCAGGCGTCCTGCAAGTGATCATTTTAAAGAACTCAGGAAATTAATGTTTCTGCCTTTTGCTTATACCTATAGCAGAAGTGGTGATATGATACACTGAAAGTGTGTGGTCTCTCAGCAATCTGAAATCCACTAGATAGTCAATATTTATAAAACACAAAACATCATAATGCTTACTGTTTCTCAAGCACTTAGAGCCTGCTGGGTACTATATAAGCAGCTCTGTACACATTATATTATTAATCATCACACTAAATGTATAATAGGCATTATCAACTCCAATTTCCAGGGAAGGAAACTGAGGCTCAGAGAGGTTAAATAACTCATTCAAAGCCTTGTAGGGAGTACCAATGATCTTCTAGTACCAAGATCATTTTCACTGGGCTTCATCAAGGCTCCCCTCACTGTCTGCTGGCCTGGGTAATCCCCTTGGCAGCCTGATTGTCTTTTCACAGGGAATGGCACTGCCTGCATGGTATGGTCTGCCATCTGTTCAGACACAGGTGGGGAAGCTTCCTGACTCACCCATGGTCAGGTGGGTGGGTGCAGCAGGTCCAGGCAAATGAGCAGAAGTGCGCAGGGCAGGGGAGACCAGCTCTGTTACATCAGGTAGCCTGTCTTCTTGCCATTCTAAATTACGAATGGGTGATGTGTGCTCTCCTGGGGAGGGTCCTGATTTGTAAGAGCTATGGAGATGAGTGTTATGATAAGCAGGACATTTATGGCCCCAGATGCCACAGGGCACAAAAGTCAATATGTTACATGCTCATTTAGCATGTTTGGTTCTAATGGAGCAGGTTGGAAATAATTGGCTTTTTAAGAAATGCTGCATTTCATTTCCTTTCTGTCAGAAGGCACATACCCGCTGGGTGGTTATAACTCCAGCCTTTACAAATTTACTTTATTCTGAGATTGGCAAGTGGGGGGAACAGAAGTGTATGTGTAGAGGCAAGATGGCAAAGAAGGTGCTCCCATAAGACATGTACAAAGCTGGATATATTTTCATGGTTGTGTAGGGCTCTGGAGTTCTTTGGTGGTTCGACATTTTCAACCTGGTAGTATTTCCTCAGATATGTGATCAGTTATTTCCCTACTAGCTGATTGAGGCCTAGCATCCCTGGCCTGGGATGGTTGGAAGTAAATCGCTTCTCCTTCACCAATTCCCAGATGAAGTCGGTCTGTGAAGTGGTGAATGGCACAGTGTTTTAAAGTGTTACGTTTTAGAATCAACAAAAGGATATACTTTTGTCATCAGTCTAGCTGGTAAAGTGGAAACTACACTAGTTATTTCTACAGGGAGAGTTGGATGTAGGGAATTGGTAAACAATGGAAGATAGAAAAAGCATCAAGGTAACATGGAGGGAACACAGAGCAGTCACTGCATAAAGCAGGTGCCATCCTAGGACTGGGGGATCTGAGGAACTAGGTTGTTGCCAGAATCCAGAAGCCCCAGGAGGATCCCACATTATTGGGACTCAGACTTTCGGAGGAGGGGTCTCTGCCTGGCTGGTACCAATACCCCAGGAGCTTGGAGCAGGGACCTTAGTCCTCCTCTGGGTCTGGGGATCAAATCTCTGAGGAGGGGGCTCTACCTGGATGGTGCTGGTACCTCTGAGTGGTGCAAGGGGTCTGATTCTAGCAGTGTGGAAAGAAGCTGGAAGTGGAACCAAATCCTATAACTGCTGCTGCCTGGTGGAGTTATTGCTGTGGGGGTGATGCTGGTGGGATATGGCAGTGAAAGGAAGGGAGCGCTCCTCCCTCTAACCTAGTGTCCCTCCAGCTCCCCCTATTGGTAGAGCCTAACAGGGCACCCGCTGGCAAAGGGGAGATGGGGTCTGCAGGTTCCCAGCCCTGGAACTCAAAGTGGAGCCTAAGAGCAGGTACAAAACTGAGACAGTAGTTGAATAACAAGTGCAACTGTCTGTACAAGACAGTAGCATGGTGGCTATAAGCATGCAAGAAACAAGCTTCTCCAATCTGGTAAGACCCTAACTTGTGTGTTTAATGTCACTGCCCATTGAGGGCAAAGAAGATCCTGCTGAGTTGTGCTGCCTTTGCTCAGATGGAGGCTCCATGTGGGTCCTC
This sequence comes from Halichoerus grypus, assembly GCF_964656455.1. Classification (NCBI taxonomy): domain Eukaryota; kingdom Metazoa; phylum Chordata; class Mammalia; order Carnivora; family Phocidae; genus Halichoerus; species Halichoerus grypus. Next base: position 102,652,103 of record NC_135722.1, on the reverse strand, counting down.
TTCTGATAAGATTCTGTGCCTGTGGCTAAATACATTGATACTTCTACCTGTGTGTTTTCTTCTTGCTAATTTGGAGTGCTCAGAAATTGCAGTTGGTGCCAGAAGTATGATTGGCACCAAACCCCCCTCCCCTCATGTTTAGATTTTGGAGGGAGTGTCAGGAAAGTAAAGGAGAAAATGTGGTCCTGAGAATGTTTTAATAAAGGCTATTGCATGAGAGCCACAGGGACCCCTTAAGATGGGGAGGCTGACTTCAAAGAGAAAATTGAAGAGCTAGTGTTCTGTTACTACTTTAACATGTGTGAGTTAATCTTTGTTTTTATAGGAAAGTCTTTTGAGAGCTACGACCTTGGCTTTCACTGTTCTGTGCAAGCCAAATGAGCTTTTTAAAATGGCTTCCAGAGAATAGAGTCTCAGAAATAATTCTAAACTTCACAAAGGTGACTTTTAAGTAGAATATTAAAAATACCAAATTAAAACAATCTCAAGATAGCTCAACTACAGTGTTAGGTAACTAACTTTGGCCATAATCTGGTTTAGAAAAAGATGTCTGTTTTTTGGAATGGAACTAAGAAACAGGAGGAGGTGATCACAAGCCTGGATAATAATCACCATCAATTCATCTCCAGGATTAGTGGTCTTGGGAAGGTCATATTCTCTCCCACTTTATTTGGATCACTTTAGGATCTTGACTTGAGGCCATGGCTTCTGCAACTTCTGCACTTAGGAATGACAATTTCTGTCCTGCCTATGACAGATTCATACCACGACCTACCTGGCTTAGCTGAAAAAGAGGCAAAGAGCTAGATGGTGGAGGAATCTGATGGAACATGGTGAAGAAGCCATATTCTCTAGCTTCTGAAAAAGAACTGAGAAAATGGACAGTTGTTGGCTTAGATGAGGGTCTGCTCAGAAAGTTGTTCTCCAAGACGGGAGGCTGACTTGAGTCTGCCCAAAGGTAGGCTGCAAGTTAGCTTAAGTCATCAGGTTTCTTTTCCTGTGAGAGGCTTGATGGCTCCCAGTGGAAGTGAATAATAGTGTCCCTTAAGTGCATAAAACCAATAACCAAGAAAATCTTTTCATTTAGAGCTACTGGATATGCAAAACGGGAAACTCTACTATTAGCCTCTAAAGACGTAGTTTATCCTAAATATGTTTCTAGGGACCAAATAAGTAGAGATTTTTCTCAAAAAAAAGGGGGGGGCCTCAGTCCCATCCAGTTCAAAGGTAGTTTAATACCTGATCAACTGGATTTGGATTTGGCAAAACAGTCTTGTATATCTAGTTGTGTCCTACACATGGAGTTACTCTGAAGAATAGGACTACATTTCTTTTTTGTAGTTGAGCAGTTAGCACAAAACGTAGACTAGTCATGGAAATCTTTACTCTGTGTAAGGTTGCGGGTTTCTTACTGTACAAACAAAATGGCTAAAACCTATTTTGATTGTTTGTGAAGTCGACTTTGGGTTGTATGAGAATGTGACATGAATCTAATGCTCAGATTGAAGTGTGTTCACCTTAAATGTCTTTCTTTGAGTTTGTTCTGAAGGAGCCCAGCCAATATTGCATAAATCTTAAGGGGGTCTTACAGAAATTGTTCCACTTGAACTTTGGGGGAAAGTATGAAAAGTCATTTTTTAATTTTATTTTGGTTGTTTTCTCTGATACGAGTTGGATTTTGAAAAGTTGGGCTGGCACAGGACAAAAACAATATCAATATCAATTTATCCAAAGGAAGTTGTAGTTCAAAACTAAAGCTACTTTTGATAAAAATTAAATAGTAACTCTAGTGATCCTGAAAATGAATTAGAGATTTTTTTTTTTTAATAAAACCTGTGAAGCTGGTGTAGGCTGTATTTTACCTTTTCTTGCTATTGTTGCTTATTGCAGAGATATTGTTCAGTGACACTTGGGCACAGCTTCAGCTTTGTCCCCCTGTAGAACTGTGTCCTCACTGACAATGAGTTTGATTCATTCTGTGATGCCAGGTATTTTAAACCTGGGTATTTTTTTCTTTTTTTTTTTTGGTGGTTCACTGGAGGGAGGTTGGCACATTGAAAATATAGTGGTCCTCCCCCTGCCCTCCTGCCATTCCATGGTTTTGCTTTCTGAGGTTTCAGTTGCTTGCAGGCAAAGGTGGTCTGAAAGCAGATGATCCTCTTACTGACATACTGTCAGAAGGTTGATAGTGGCCCAATGCTATGTAATAGTGCCTTTGTCATTCCCCTCACTTCAATTAATCACACAGGCATTTTATCATCTTACATCATCGTAAAAGGAGGAAGAGTAAGTCTAGTACAGTAAGATATTTTGAGAGAAAGACCTTGTTCACAAACTTTTATGATAGTATATTGTTATAATTGCTCTATTGATAATCCCTTACTGTGCCTAATTTCTTAATTAAGCTTTATCATAGGCACGTATGTATAGGACAAAACTGTGTGTATATAGGGTTTGGTACTACTTGTGATCAGGCATCCACTGGAGGTCTTGGAAAGTATCCCTTGTGGATAAGAGGGGAATATTGTATCAACTTGAACCCCCCCATTTTTTGAAAGATAACTTCCTTTCTGATGTCATGAAACCATCTCATGTGCTTCTATGAAACAATATGCTTGCCTAGTAAGCCACATTTGGGTTTCTGTCATTTCCACAAAAAGGAGCCAAGTTTCCTTGGGGAAGAGCTGATTCTGTATTTGGGGCATGAGAACTTGAGCTGTACTGAACTAATAATGTGAGCTTCAAAAAAGTAAATAATGACTACGATACATTATACAAGTTTATGCAAGACCACAAGTCCACAATGATGCTCAAATAGGGCAAATAATATGAATTGTGCTGACATGAGGCAATTGTTTGGTGCCAGATTACAGAAATTATAAATGTACCAACCCATGTGGTGGAAGCATGATCACTTCCAATGGTCAGAGGGTGGACTATGGGGATGTAAATTGGTCATTGTGGTGTTCAGCACATACTGAGGATCACAATTACCCAGATCAAGGGGTATTAAATCACAGAGCTAGGAATTCTTGGAGAGAAATGGACTTTTTGGATTCTGGAAAGCTGCATACAGAGCTATTGTTCAGAGACACTTGAAATTGGCTTTAGCTTTCTCCCCTAGTAAAGCTGTCTTCATTGACAATGAGTTTGACTTGAGAGGTAGGAGGGTCCCTACATCTCAAACATTTCTTAGTAAGAATCTGAACTACTTGTATAAGGTCTTCCTCAGTGGTAGTTTCAGAAGTTTTCTTTCTGCATCCATCTCTTTCCTATATTTTCAATGTCTGTCTTTCCACTGATTACTTCTCCTTAGCCTGTAAACCTGTTCAAACTTCTATTTCATAAATAACAACAAAAGACCAAACAAAACAAAAAAGAAATGAAAAAAACCTCAATCAAAAGAAAGGTCCCAAACCAAAACCCACAAATCCTCCCTAGACTCCACATTTCCCTTTACTTTTTTTTCCTTGATCTATCTTGTCATCTGAATATTTTTGCTTTAAAAAAAGCTATCAAAATTTTAATTCTGACTTTAAGAAAAACCCCATAAAGTCCATAAAACTCCATAAACTTAGAGACAATATTTATATTTAACACAGGTGATGGGCGCCTGAGTGGCTCAGTCATTAAGCGTCCACCTTCGGCTCAGGTCATGATCCCCGGGTTCTCGGATCAAGCCCCGCATCAGGCTCCCTGCTCCGCGGGAAGCGTGCTTCTCCATCTTCCGCTCCCCCTGCTTGTGTTCCTGCTCTCGCTATCTCTCTCTCTGTCAAATAAATAAATAAAATCTTAAAAAAACCCACAGATGATATATTAATTGCTTCTACTTTTATAATCTCAGATCATATTTTTGGGGGTCATTTTTCCTGTTCTTTTTAATTGATGATTTTAAAATTTTAATTGTAAAACACATAAAATTTGCCATCTTAACCATTTAAGTGTAGAGTTCAGTAGTGTTAAGTACATTCACATCGTCATGCAACCCAGAACTCTTCATCTTTCAAACCTGAAAGTCTATACCTATTTAAACAATTCTGTTTTCTTTTTCCCCCAGCCTCTAGCAAACTTTCTACTTTCTGTCTCCGAGTTGACACTTTATATAAATGGAATCATACAATATTTGTCTTTTTGTGACTGGCTTCTTTCACTTAGCACATTGTCCTCAAGGTTCATTCATCCATGTTATAACGTGTGTCAGAATTTCCTTCTTTTCAAAGTATAAGTGATACTCCATTGCATGTCTATACCACATTGTACTTATCTCTTCATCCTTTGATGAATACTTTGGTTTCCACCTTTCGCTACTGTGAATCCTGCATCGAATATGGGTGTACAGATATCTCTGAGATGGCTACTTTGAATTCTTTTGGGTATATACCTAGAAGTGGAATTGCGGGATCATATGGTAGCTATATTTTTAATTTCTGAGGAACTGCCATACTGTTTTTTATCATGGCTGCATCATTTTACATTCCCACCAACAACGCACAAGGGTTCCAATTTCTCTACATCCTTGTCAACACTTAGTCTTTTTTTTTTTTTTAATAGAAGCCATCTTAATGGATGTGAGGTGGTATTTCATTATAGTTTTGATTTTCATTTCCCTAATTAGTCCTACTAAGCATCTTTTCGTGTGCTTATTGGCTATTTGTATATCATCTTTGGAGAAATGTCTATTCAAGCCTTTTGCCATTTTTTAACTAAGGCGCTTGTGTGTGTTTTGTGATTGAGTTATAGGAGTTCTTTATATATTCTAGATACTAACCCTTTGTCAGATATATAATTTGTAAATATTTTCTCCCAGTGTATAGTTGCCTTTCATCCTGTTGATTGTGTTCTTTGCACAGTTTTTTTTTTTAAAGATTTTATTTATTTGACACAGAGAGCACAAGCAGGGGGGAGCAGCAGAGGGAGAGGGAGAAGCAGGCTCTCTGCTGAGCAGGGAGCCTGCCATGGGGCTTGATTCCAGGACCCTGGGATCGTGATCTGAGCTGAAGGCAGTCACTTAACCGAATGAGCCACCCAGGTGCCTCGTACAGAAGTTTTAAATTTTGATGTAGTCCAATTTTTTTTTCTTTTGTTGCCTGTGCTTTTGGGGTCCTAATTGAGAAATTATTGCCAAATTTAATGCTATTAAACATCCCCCCTATGTTTTCTTCTAAGAGTTTTATAGTTTTAGCTCTTATATTTAGGTCTTTGATCAATTTTTAGTTAATTTTTATATACAGTATAAGGTAAGAATCCAGTTTCATTCTTTTGCTCATGGATATTCAGTTTTACGACACTTTATGTTGAGAGGCAGCCCTTTCCCCCATGAATGGTCTTTGAACTCTTCCCGGAAAATAATATGACCATGTATGTGAGGGTTTATTTCTGGGATATTTTACTCCATTGGTCTATATATTTGTTTTTATGATAATACACTGTTTTGATGACTATAGATTTGCAAGAAGTTTGAAACCAGGAAGCATGAGACATCCAACTGCATTCTTCTCCAGGATTGTTTTGGCTATTCAGGGTCCCTTGAGATGACATATACATTTTAGGATGGATTTTTTAATTTCTGTAAAATATGCCATAGAGAATTTGATAGGGATTGCATAGTATGTGTAGATCACTTTGGATAGTATTAACATTTTAATAATATTAAGTTTTCCATTTACACGGAATATCTTTTCATTTATTGGTGTCATCTTTCTTTTAAGAATGTCTTGTAGTTTTTCAGTGTACAGGTGTTTTGCCTCCTTGGCTAAGTTTATTCCTAAGCAGTTTATACTTTTTGATGCTATTGTAAATGAAATTATTTCTTTTTCAGATTGTTCATTTGTTAGTGTACAAAAATGCAACTGATTTTTGCTTTTTTTTTTTTTAACCTGCAACTTTGCTGAATTTATTCTAACTGCATGTGTGTGGTATCTTTAGGATTTTCTATATATGATATCATCTGTGAACAGAGATATCTTCATTTCCAATTTGGAGGTCTTTTTCCTTTTTCTTGCTATATTGTTCTGGATAAGACTTTTAGTACTATGTTGAATAGAAGTGAAAACAGGCATCCTTGTATTCTGTTCTTAGAGGGAAAGCTTTTAGGTTTTCACCGCTGAGTATGTTATATGAGCTTTCCATATATGGCCTTCATTATGTTGAGGTAGTTTCCTTCTATTTCTAGTTTGAGTGTTTTTATCATGAAAGTGTGTTGAATTTTGTCAAATGCTTTTTCTGCATCAGTTGAGATAACCATGTAGTTTTCTTTCTTCATTCTGTTAACGCAGTATACTACATTGATTGCTTTTTGAATGTTAAATCACCCTTGCATTCTAGGAATAAATCCTACTTGGTCATGATGATCCTTTTAATGTGCTACTGAAGTCTGTTTGCTAGTATTTTGTTCAGGATTTTTTGCATCAATATTGATTACGGATATTGGCCTGTAATTGTGTTTTTGTCTGACTTTGGTATCAGGGTAATGCTGTCCTCCTAGAATAGGTTTGGAAGTTTTTCTTCAATTTTTTAGAAGAATTTGACAAGGATTGGTATTCTTAAATGTTAAGTAGAATTTACCAGTAAAGCCATGTGTTCCTGGGTTTTTCTTTGGTGGGGTAAGGGGTAGGGAGGTAGATTACTGATTCAATCTTTTTACTAGTAACAGGTCTGTTCCTATTTGCTATTCACAATTCACTCTTGGAGGTTGTATGTTTCTAGAAATTTGTCCATTTGATCTCAGTTATCCCAATTTGTCAATATATAATTGGTTATAGTGTTCTTATAATTGTTTTTATTTCTGTAAAATTATTTTTAATGTCCCTTCTTTTGATTTTAGTTGTTTGAGTCTTGTCTTTGTTTTTCCTTAGTTAATCTAGCAGAAGCCTTGTCAACTTTAGGATTTTCTTTTTCCCACCAAAGAACGAATTCTTGGTTTCATTGATTTTCTCCCCATCCCCCATTTTTTATTCTTTATTTTGTTTACCTGCTCTAATCTTTCTTTCCTTCTGCTAGTTTTGGGTTTATTTTGTTCTTTTTCTAGTTTCTGAAGGTGTAAAGTTAGGTTGTGGATTTGAGATCTTTATTCTTAGTATGAGCTTTTATAACAAAATTACTTAGTACTGCTTTCATGAGATTTGGTATGTTGTGTTTGCATCTTCATTTGTCTTAATACATTTTCTAATTTCCCTTGTAGTTTCTTCTTTCACACTTTAGTTGTTTAAGACTATTGTTTGATTTTCATATTTGTGGATTATCCAGTTTTCCTTTTGTTACTGATTTCTAATTTCATTCCATTGTGATTGGAGAAGATATTTTTATGATTTCAATATTTTAAAGTTTATTAAGGCTTATTTTGTGGCCTAATACATGGTCTATCCAGGAGTATATTCCATGTGCACTTGAGAAAAATGTGTTTTCTGTATTTGGGTATTCTGTATATGTCTGTCTGGTCCAGTGTTCAAGCTGCCTTTTTCCTTATTGATCTTTTTCTGGTTCCCTTTTACTACTTTTAAGTGTACAATCCAGTAGCATTAAGTATACAGTAATACACCCCCTTATCCACAGTTTCCTTTTCTGTGGTTTCAGTTACCTGTGGTCAACTATGTTTTGGAAGGAGATAATCCTTGTCCTGACGTATTGTTAGAAGGTCAGCAGTGGCCTAACACCACATCACAATGTCACTTACCTCACTTTATCTCATCATGTAGGCATTTTATCATATGTCATCACAAGAAGGATGAGTAAAGCACAATAAGATATTTTGAGAGACCACATTCATGTAACTTTGTGTATTGTTATTTTATTATTTATTTTACTGGACCTAACTTATGAATTAAACTTTATCATGGATATGTATATATAAGAAAAAAACATAGTGTATGTATATATATGGTTTGGTATCCCACCCATGGTTTCAGACATCCACTGAGAGTCTTGGAATGTATCCCCCATGGATAAGAGGGAGCTGTGGTATTCACAATGTTACACAGTCTTCACCACTATCCAGTTCCATAACTTTTTCATGATCCCAAATAGAAACTCTGTACCCATTAAACATAACTCACTGTTTCTCTCTCTCCAGCACTTGGTAATCTCTATTCTCCTTTCTGCCTCTGTAAATTTGTCTATTCTAGGTACTTTAGATACATGGAATCATAAAATGTTTGTCCTTTTATTTCTGGCTAATTTCACTTAGTTTTCAAGGTTTGTCTATGTTGTAGCATGTTTCAGAATTTCATTCTCTTTAAAGGCTGTAATATTCCATTGTGTGTATATACCAATTTTTGTTTAACCACTCATCTCTTGAACATCTGGGTTTTTTTCTACTTTTTGGTAATTGTAAATACTACTAAGAACATTTGTACAACTCTAAGTTCCTGCTTTTAATTCTTCTGGGCATCTACCAGGGAGTGGAATTGCTAGAGCATACAGTAATTCTATGTCTAACTTTCTGAGGAACTGCCAAACTGTTTCTCACATTGGCCAAACCATTAGCATTCCCACCAACAGTGCACAAGGAGTCCCACTTTCCACATCCTTGCCAACACTGTTTTCTGTTTTCAGAATAAGTTATCTTAATGTGTATGAAGTGGTATCTTGGGCTTTTGATTTGCATTTTTCTGAAATCTAGTGATATTGAGCATCTTTTCATATTCATTCCTTTTTAAAATTGTTATTTTACTTCTACATGTTTTGTAAACATCATAATACATACTTATTGTCCTTCTGTAAACAATCATCCTTTAAGGAGATTTGAAAATTAAAAACATTTTTTTAGTCTTTCAGATTTACAGTTTCTGGTATCCTTTGTTCCTTTGTGTAGATTAAATTTCCATCTGGTATTGTTGTCCTATCTGAACTACTTCTAACATTTCTTGGGAGGGTCTCTCAGCTTCTTCTTAGAAGAAGTCTAGTTTGCCTTCATTTTTTATATTTTTGTTGGGTGTAGAAATGTAGGTTGACAGTTTTTTTCTGCTTTAAAGATAACACTCCATTTTCTTCTGGGATGCATGGCTTCTAAAGAGAAGTTTATGAATTGCCTTATTTTCCCTTATGTAATTTTTTTCCTGTTTGCTTTTAAGATTTTCTCTTTATTCCTAGCTCTCAGAAGTTTGTGCTTTGTTGTGATTATTTGTATTTATTCTTGGCTTTTTTGGGCTGCCTTGGATCTGTGGATTTATAATTTCAATCAACTAGAAATATTTTGCTTAATTATTAAACAGTTTTCTGTCTCTCCTCCCCTCTCTCAGACTTAAATTACATAAATTTTAGAATGCTTAGCATTTTTTTTCATTGGCTACCTGCTCTTTTTCCCTTTTGCCTTCCATACTTCATTTTGCTTATAATTCCTGTAGTACCTGTTAATCTGATCCAGTGAAGTTTTCATTTCAGCTATTTTATTTTTTTTTGTTTCTAGAATTTCCATTTGAGTTTGAGTGTGTGTTTTCCATTTGTTACTTCACCAAGTTCACGTTTTTTCCTCTATATTCTTGCACATATTAATTATACTGGCTGTTCTGATATTCTTGTCTGCTAATTCTATCAATTCTGTAATTTCTGGGTCTGTTTCTAATGACTGACTTTTTTTTTTTTTCTTGGTTATGGGTTATATTTTCCTGCCTATCTATATACTTGATAGTTTTGGATTCGATACCAGACCTCATGAATTTTATGCCATTGACTCCTGGATTTTGTAATCCTTTAGAAAGTGTTGGGCTTCCCTCACATGGCTAAGTTATTTGGAGTTAGCTCAATCTTCTTAAGGCTTACTTTTTGCATTATTGGGATGAATTCAGAGCAGTCTTCAGGGTTAGTTGGTCTCACTACAAAGATAATACCCAGCTGAGTACACTATCTGATGTCCCATGTATTATGAGATCTTCCTACTGTGACTGGTGATAATATGAACTATTCCTAAGCCAATGTGAGCTGCAAAAGTTGTTTGACTTACTTCCTTGTAGAGTTACAGATCATGCATATGTGGAGAACTGTTCAGCCAAAAATTTGAGGACCTCCCCACCCCTCAGTCTATAGATTTCTGGTCCTCTTTCTCTGGGCAGTTATCCCCTCCAATGTTCCTTCATATAAATTCTAGTGACTTCGACTTCCTTGAGCTCCAGTCTTCCTCTGTACAACTCAGAATGTTGAGCTCCTTTTTGGATTTCTCTTCTGTGTTCTGTGGTCTGGGAACTGCCTCCAGGCAATGACCTGAAACAATCACAGGGCTCACTTCGTTGGTTTCTCTTTCCTCCAGGATCACTGCCCTGTGCTCCTTATTGTCCAGTGTCTGAAGTCCACTGTTAAATCTATTTGGTCCATTTTTCTAGTTGTTATAGTAGAGGGTAAATCTAGACCCAGTTATTACATCCTGCTGAAAGTAGAAGTTTTCACCCAAACTTTTAGAACAATATTTTATTGCTTTTTTTGGGTAAAATATTTTACTTTCTTTAGCTGAATTCTACACATCTTTCTAAAAAAATTTTGAGTAAATAAAAACCCAGAAATACAGACGAAGATTACAAATCCCTATATATACAACACTAGAACTAAATGTTAATTTGTTTCAAATCTTTTCCCCTCAAAATTATATTACATATTTGGTGTTTGTTATAATTTTATGCCTTGTAGCAGACATTCTAAATGTTTATATACATACATATGTGTGTGTATATAATTTTTTTTTAAAGCAGGCAAGGAAAACTTTATTCAAGGCTGTTGCAATAGGGGAGAGACACCAGAACTAAAATCTGAATTCAACTCTGCTGAAACAAAGGCTGGGAGAGCTTTGAATCGCTGTGGTATGGAGGGAAACTTCCTCTTATCTTCGTGACAGAAGGTCGTTTTACTTGGAGCAAAGTGCCCATGGAAATTGTGCTCCTACCCTCTCCTGGAAACTGGGAGATACCTCTTGGTGTTAACATTTCAAAAAGATGGCCCTTGGCTCCTAGATGTAGACATTCCTGGATTGAAAAAATGGGCAAAAGGTCTTTAAAAAGATTTACATATCAAAGAAATTACAGGTTTTCTTTTTTTTTAAATTTAAATTCAATTAGCTAACATATAGTACATTATTTTCAGAGGTAGTGTTCAGTAATTCATCAGTTGCGTATAAAACCCAGTGCTCATCACATCATGTGCCCTCCTTAATACCGATCATTCAGTTACCCCATTCCCCCCACCCACCTCTGCTCAGCAACCCTCAGTTTGTTTCCCAGAGTTAAGAGTCTCTCACGGTTTGTCTCCCTCTCTGATTTTTTTCTATTCAGTTTTCCCTCCCTTCTCTTATGATCCTTTGCACTATTTATTTTTTTAAAATTTTTTTATTATGTTAATCAACATACATTACATCATTAGTTTTTGATGTAGTGTTCCATGATGCATTGTTTGTGCATAACACCCAGTGCTCCATGCAGAACATGCCCTCTTTAATACCCATCACCAGGCTAACCCATCCTCCCACCTCCTCCCCTCTAGAACCCTCAGTTTGTTTTTCAGAGTCCATCGTCTCTCATGGTTCGTCTCCCCCTCCGATTTCCCTCCCTTCATTCTTCCCCTCCTGCTATCTTCTTCTTTTTTTTTTTTTAACATATATTGTATTATTTGTTTCAGAGGTACAGATCTGTGATTCAGCAGTCTTGCACAATTCACAGCGCTCACCATAGCACATACCCTCCCCAATGTCTATCACCCAGCCACCCCCTCCCTCCCACCCCCCACCACTCCAGCAACCCTCAGGTTGTTTCCTGAGATAAAGAATTCATCATATCAGTGAAGTCATATGATACATCTTTCTCTGATTGACTTATTTCGCTCAGCATAACACCCTCCAGTTCCATCCACGTCGTTGCAAATGGCAAGATTTCGTGGGGTTTTTTTTGATGGCTGCATAATATTCCATTTTGTGTGTGTGTGTGTGTGTGTGTGTGTGTGTGTGTGTGTGTGTATGTATATACCACATCTTCTTTATCCATTCATCTGTCGATGGACATCTTGGCTCTTTCCATAGTTTGGCTATTGTGGACATTGCTGCTATAAACATTGGGGTGCACGTACCCCTTTGGATCCCTACATTTGTATCTTTGGCGTAAATACCCAGTAGTGCAATTGCTGGATTGTAGGGTAGCTCTGTTTTCAACTTTTTTTTTTAAAGATTTATTTATTTATTTGAGAGAGAGAGTACATGAGAGGGGGGAGGGTTAGAGGGAGAAGCAGGCTCCTCGCTGAGCAGGGAGCCCGATGCGGGACTCGATCCAGGGACTCCAGGATCATGATCTGAGCCGAAGGCAGTCGCTCAACCAACTGGGCCACCCAGGCGCCCGTATTTTCAACTTTTTGAGGAACCTCCATACTGTTTTCCAGAGTGGCTGCACCAGCTTGCATTCCCACCAACAGTGTAGGAGGGTTCCCCTTTCTCTGCATCCCCGCCAACATCTGTTGTTTCCTGACTTGTTAATTTTAGCCATTCTGACTGGTGTGAGGTGATATCTCATTGAGGTTTTGATTTGGATTTCCCTGATGCCAAGCGATGTTGAGTACTTTTTCATGTGTCTGTTGGCCATTTGGATGTCGTCTTTGGAAAAATGTCTGTCCATGTCTTCTGCCCATTTCTTGATTGGATCATTTGTTCTTTGGGTGTTGAGTTTGAGAAGTTCTTTATAGATTTTGGATACTAGCCCTTTATCTGATATGTCATTTGCAAATATCTTCTGCCATTCTGTTGGTTGTCTTTTGGTTTTGTTGACTGTTTCTTTTGCTGTGCAAAAGCTTTTTATCTTGATGAAGTCCCAATAGTTCATTTTTGCCCTTTCTTCCCTTGCCTTTGGTGATGTTTCTAGGAAGAAGTTGCTGCGGCTGAGGTCGAAGAGGTTGTTGCATGTGTTCTCCTTTAGGATTTTGATGGACTCCTGTCTCACATTTAGGTCTTTCAACCATTCCACATATGAGTGAAACCGTATGATAATTGTCTTTCCCTGACTGACTTATTTCATTTAGCCTAATACCCTCCAGTTCCATCCACATCGATGTAAATGGTAGGTATTCATCCTTTCTGATGGCTGAGTAATATTCCATTGTATATATGAACCACATTATCTTTATCCATTCATCTGTCGAAGGACATCTTGGCTCCTTCCACAGTTTGGCTATTATGGACGTTGCTGCTGTGAACATTGGGGTGCAGGTACCCCTTCATTTAATTACATCTGTATCTTTGGGGTAAATACCCCATAGTGCAATTGCAGGATCATAGGGTAGCTCTATTTTTAACTTCCTGAGGAATGTCCATACTATTTTCCAGAGTGGCTGTACCAGCTTGCATTCCCACCAACAGTGTAAGAGGGTTCCCCTTCCTCCACATCCTCGCCAACATTGGTTGTTTCTGTCTCGTTAATTTTAGCCATTCTAACTGGTGTAAGGTGGTAGCTCATTGTGGTTTTGATTTATATTTCCCTGATGACAAGTGATGTTGAGCATTTTTTTCATGTGTCTGTTTAGCATAGATTGATTTAATCCTTAAAACATTTCTATGATTTCAGTATAATGAATGACACTGTTGTATAAATGAAGATCATAAGTAATACAGTGGTTAAATAGTATGCTTAAGGTCAGACAACTAGTAAGTGAAGCGGAGATATGAATCCAGAGAATTGGGTTATAGAATTTGAACTCATAACCACTATCCTATATTACTACTTAAAATTATTGAAAACCTGAAGATCAAGTAGAAATTCCCTATCCTTGATTCCTCGTCCTAGTGCCCTTATCCTTTATTCATAGACAAATCAAATGTGAAATTTTATATCCTTCCAGTTCATTTTTAATGCTTTAACCTTAATTTGTACATATTAATAAATAAGTTGTTTTTTGTTTTAAAAACTTACATAAAGTTACCACATTCTATGTATAATTTTATGATTTAAATATTCTTGAAAGTAATGCATGTTGAGAGATGTATAATATTTTTTAATGTAATTACCTATGTTACATATCATTGATTTGACTTAAACACTCCAAAAATTAGTAAAAATGCATTCCAGGTAGTGAAACACGTTAGGTAATCTATGCCTGTTCCTTCTTCCCTTTCCCTGGAGTTCCTTCCTCTTTTCTTCCGCTCTGTATTATTTGCTCTCTAGCTCTGCTGAGCAGCTGTCCTCCTGATCTTTTGCCTCTGTCCTGTGTAGGATCCTCCATTTTCTAGGTTTTGTGTATTCCTTTTCTGGTTTGCTGCTTTTTGATGGATGCACTCTCTAGTTACTTCCTAAGAAAGGGAAACTTGCATAGAAAGCAAATTTATTGAAACCATACTTTCTGAAATTATCTATACTTAACAGATGATTCATAAGTGGTCTGAGTATATGTTCTAGCTAAAATAATTTCCCTCTGACTTATGAAGACAATGTTCTGTTGCATTCTAGCTTTCAGTGGAGCTGATTCTAGATAGGTTTTATGTGACCTATTTTTTTTTCCCCTTCATGTAAGCTTTTGAGAACAAAATTTTAGCCCTGGTATTTTAAGATTTCAAAATTTATCTGCATTGGTATAGTTTAGCTTTGTTTTTTTTTTTTAACCTTCTAGGCACAGGTTGTAACTTTTTAATCAAACTTCTACATTTTGGGGAATTTAAAATATTTTTTTAAAAAACCTTATCACCTCTGCTTTTCTTTCTTTCTGGATATTTTGATGTTGAACTTCCTAGATTGATCTTGTCCTCCTATTTTTTTTCTAAATTTCTTTGTCTTTTTGTTCTATTTTGGGGGACAAGTGCTCAACTTTATCTTTCAAATTTTCCATTTTATTTCAGTTACTATGTATATTTTTTTAATTTCAAGACTTTTATTCTGACTATTCCTTTTTATAGCAACCTATTTTTGTCTTGTGAATATAATCCTATTTCTCTGAGAATATTACAGTTTAAAAAATTCTCCATTCTTCATTGTCTCCATTTTATTTCTTTTTCTGAGTGATTTGGTTTCCTTTTTTATCCTGGAGAATTTCTCCGAAGGTCATGATACTCTTGGTCAACCCATCCTAATTAAGGGTAAGGCACTTAGAAGAGCTCCATTATGGGTGCTTCTTGCTGACTGTTGTGCATCACTGTGGGGTGGTCAAGTGAAATTCCTGATGCCTTATTTTGAAACTCAAAAATACCAGTATCTGTAGGTTTGTTCTCTTGAGGTGTTCAATTTCCCCAGAGAAGAATCCACCAATTTCCTATCTGGAATCTATTCACCTAGGATTATTTCTTAGAGAAAGCAATGAAAGGAGGCTGGGAGTCTCACTCTATCAACTCCTGATTTTAATTAGGCATCTGTCCTTCAATCTTTGTTGGCCTTGTCTCCCTGAATATGGAGCCCATTTGGTTTAGTTTCATCCCAAAATGAACAATTTATCTCATTTTGGGTTGGGGAAGTATTGTCACTTGGCTCTCCCAGAGCGGGGAAGAGTACACAGAAATCTACTTTTTCACTGTTATTTAGTCCATCTTTTTCAGCCCCAGACACCACTCCTGCCCTGATAGCTTCTGGTGTTGCAGACCATGGAGACTTTCCAGTGTTCTGCATCATGGTTTGACATTGGTGCCCGTACTTGGTATTCAGCTTTCTAGAGTCTGTTAATGTTTTTTCCTCTTTTCTGTCATCCATCATTTGATGCCATCTCTCATTTTCCATTCTCTTTGTCCTTGTGGGTTTATAGCATTTTAAATTCTATAATATCATTTTACTGGAATATTGGAAAGGAAAAGAGATAAATTATGTGTTCAATCAACCATATTTGATAGTTGGCCTATCTGTTTCTGTCCTTTAATTTTCAAACTTTTGTTCTCATTACCTATGCTACATGAAAAAAGCTCATTTTGACCACAATCCAAGCTTCCATTTTTAGTTGGGAATACAGTTTCAGTTCTTGGCTTCTTGCAGGGAGACAGACTCCAATCCTTTGCCATCTTTTAGGCACACTTGGTTCCTATTCTATAGTGTTAAAATAGCCCCATTTCTTTTTTTTTGTTTTTTAAAGGTTTTATTTATTTATTTGACAGAGAGAGACACAGTGAGAGAGGGGAACACAAGCAGGGGGAGTGGGAGAGGGAGAAGCAGGCTTCCCGCCGAGCAGGGAGCCCGATGCGGGGCTCGATCCCAGGACCCTGGGATCACGACCTGAGCCGAAGGCAGACGCTTAACGACTGAGCCACCCAGGCGCCCCAAAATAGCCCCATTTCTAATTTCTGGTCCTGTTGCCTTGAGGACCCAGTCATGCCATGTCTCTAGCCCACTGTAGTTTCTACTCCATTTTCATAGAGAATTTTAATCTTTAAAATTTTAGTTTTTAATTTTCTTTGAAATGCATATGTATACATTCCACCCCAGCCCCCCAAAATGTAGTTTATGAAGGAGGTCTCAAGATACTGGCTCTACTCTCTTGATCACAAGCCTTCCCTGTGACTTTTTGACATGAAGTTCCATACTTGTTGCAGTGACTTGTAATTTTCCTTCCATCTTTGTCTTAATTGAAAGTACTTTTGCTATAGTTTCCTAATTTCCAAATCCAATAGACCCTCTTTAATTCTTAGTAACTTGCATGTTGCATTTGACACTTCAGGTTGTGTCCTCCTTGAAACACTATCATTTTGGCCTTTGTGTGCCATGTTTTCCATTCCCCCCTTATACATCTTTGACCAGTCCCCCTATGACTCATTTGCAGCCCCCCTTTCTCCATCTGCTGCTGGAATATTCGTGCTCCTTAGGGTTTCAACCCCAGCCCTCTGCATCTTACTGTATACTCTTGCCCTGGTTGATCTCCTTCATGCTTGCCATTTCAGATATTAACCATATGCTGATGAGGATGAAATATCTATCTCTAGTTCAGACTTCTCCAGATTTCAAGTCTAAGACCAACTCTGCTGGCTGCCTTTACCATAGTCCTCTCAAATTCAAGAGGTCTTGGGATAAACCTGTCCTCCTCCTTCCTAACGTTGTTCCTTTTCTTTGTTTTAGTTGATGACACCAACATTTACCTGTTTACCCAAGCTAGAAACCAGGGAGTCATCCTTGAACCCTTTCTTCTTGTTGCTATTCTAGTTTTGTCTTTAGGTTGCCCAAGGAATGGGTTCTAATGGCAGTGAGACAGGCCTTACAAGAAGTGCAGCTGGACCCAAGGCAGCTCTAGAAACCTCAGGACCTGCAGTTTGTAGAACTTCCTGGTCATTATTGTAACCCCAACATTTCTGCTGTATTCACCTCTGACAGTTAACTTCTGTATTCTTTTCTTTCATTCTGTATATTTTCATAATAGATTATCTTCAAAACTTTGGCTTGCTATGATCTCTTGTGGTTTCAACCTGACTTTCTCCTTCATATAGCTTCAACTTAATCTCATTTTGGGCCTCTGGTCCTATTGCATCCTGCTTTTCTTTATGTTCAATATTTCTGATTCATGGGATCAGGAATCAGACTGGCTTGGCTCATCTCACTAGGTCCTATTTTGGGGTACTTGTCAGCCTATTGAAAGCCTTCCCTTGTGACAGGCACTCATCCTACTCTAAGCACCTGCACAGGAGGAGCAAGTTAATGGGATATGAAGTATGACCACTTTTCCCCAAATGGTATGAATTGGACAGTTACCTTCATAAGGGAAGCTGGCATAGAGCTACTGTGATTTGACATAGTTGGTATATTACCTATTTAATATATTGAGTCCTATCAAATTTATCTCGTAAAGTGTTTTTAAACCTCTATTCTCTTCTCCAATCTTAATCTTAGTGTCTTGGTTCAAGTCCTCATCTTCTTTCACCTGCCCTCTGGCAACAGCCAGTCTTTCTTCTCCCCACCCCCTTTTCCTCATTGCTTATCATATTGGTTTTAAGTGATGAACAATGACATCTGTTACTTATCACTAGGAACAGATTTTGAACACTTCTGCACTGGCCTTGGAGTCACCAAGGAAAACTCAGCATAGGTATTGGAACTGGATGGAACAATGCTCTGCTTACAAAGAGAAGAGACAGGGCAAGGTCATCTTCAGTATTGGGCATCAGTCACCAGTAGCCAACAGGTTCCTCTCAGCAGCCAACACAGGGCAAGTGGCCTGCATGTGCCCATCTTGTGCTACAGCAGGACCCTGACCCCTCCCCACAGGGGACAAATATGGCAGTGGGATTGACAAAGTGCTATATGACACACATGCTTAAGAAAAAGGAGCATATATTGGGTCTGAAACAGGGAGAGAGAATCCCACACAAGGCACTAAGTTCAGCACAAACTGTGAGGGCTCTTTATCTCGGTAAGGAAGCGTTCCAGGCCCAGGGCCCATTCTTACATGGCTGATGGGGGTCAAAAGTGGAGGGCATGCATGAGACTGCCTTTCCCAACTTTAAGTATACTTAAAATCTCTCCGTATTTATTGAATACAATTTGTTACTTGTTCTAAACTAAAATATTAGATGAATTTGAGTTTTTGTTTCTTAAAAGGAACTCAGAGAGGCTAAGCAAATTAAGTTGTTTTTTACTTTCACATGATTAATTTTTCCTCCCTGAGGGTCAGTGCTTCATCAGCCATGTCTGGGATGATTGCAGAAGCCTCCTAATTGTCTGCTGGGCCTCAGCCTCATCTCAACTCCAATCTGTCTTCCAGATTTATTTTTCTAAAACGTATATCTGATCATGTCCCTCTTCAATTTAAAAACCTAAGGCCCATTTTCTGCCACTTCCTCCCTGCCCACATCAAACACTCCTCCCTATACTTTCCTTTAGAGTTTCCCTATTCACATTCCCCACACTGAACTCAGTCCTGCAGGATAATATTCCTGCTCTGCTCTCGGAGAACACCGCATAATTTAAATTTTGGTGCCAACCTCTATGTGTCCATTTGATGCAACCTAATTATTTGAAAAGTGAAAAATTCAGTTATTTAAATTAGTGGTTTTCTTGCTGCCACCAAGATATTTATTTAGCTGTCAGAATGCTGAGCCCAAGCTCTGAGCCACTGTGGCACATTACCTGTCAGGAAGGATTGTGTTCTATTCATTTTTACTGGTCCCTTCCATCGTGTCTCTCTACCCCAATAGGTACCTAGTCCTGTGCTGTGCCTGCTGGTGGTCCGTAAATAGCTGTGGGCACAATGGCAATGCATTCTTTCCTCCAGAGTCTTTGGTTACCAGCTATCTGGGCAGAGGACTTAACAGAAGTAGCCAAAATAAAAATACTTAGTGTAAATTTATTTAAGTCCACATTTACTTACAAATTTTATCTAAAGAATTAATCTGAGGGTGAGGGTAGTCAGGGTGGAGCTTAAAGCACACAATTGGGATTGGCACCACCTGGTGGGTGGTAGCGGTGGTACATGAGGTGATGTATGGGGTCAGTGACTTGAGTCCAGTGACTTTTCAGAATCAGGCCATTCCTTTCTGGCAGGCCATTTAGGTTTTTATACTTGAGGTACAATAAATTGTATATGTTTCAAATACACAATTTGGTAAGTTTGACATGTGTGTATTTGTGAAAACATCACCACAGTCAAGATAATGAACATAATCTTCACCTCCCAGTTTCATTGAGCCCCTTTGGAATACCTACCACCTATCCTCCTTTCCTCCCTGTTCTCTCTAGGCAACCAATGATCTGCTTTTTGTCACTATAGATTAGTCTGCATTTTCTAGAATTTTCTATAAACAGAATGCTATAATATGTAGTCTTTTTTTGGGGGGGAGGGGTCTGGCTTCTTTGACTCAGTATAATTGAGATTCATCCACCTTGTTGCATGTGTCAGTAGTACATTTTGATGAATCTATTGCATGCTGTACGATGATTAATCATTGACTTGTTGGTGGACATTTAGATTGTTTGCAGTTTGGGGCCATTATAAGGAAAGCTGCTGTGAGTATTTATGTGTAACTTTCTGTGCTTTCATTTTCATTTCTCTTGGGTAAAATCTAGGCGTGACATGGCTGGTATATGAAATGGTTACAGATGATAGGTGTTCGCTTAACTTCTTACATTCCCATCAGCACTGAGTGCAAGTTGTTCCACATCCCCCCAACACTTGCTATAATAGTCTTTTTGATAGCCATTCTAGTAGGTATGTAGTAAGCTATTTAGATTTTGAACTTAAATCAGTTACACAAACAATGAATCATGGAACACTACATCAAGAACTAATGATGTACTGTATGGTAACTAATATAACATATTAAAATAAAAAAATATAAAAAAATCAGTTTCCTGGGTTCCATTCTAGGTCTACTAAATCCTGGGGAGGGGCCTTGGGGTGTTGTGCTTTTAGAAAGAGAATGGATAGCCAGGTTTGGGAGCCACCACACTATATGACATTGACTGCAGCTTTGAAGGGGGCTCAGGTAGGACTTCGACAGAAGTGGTGCGGGAAGGCAGGGGATGGAGACAACTTTTCTTCAGGATGAAATATGTTTAATTAGTTAAGCTCATGTTGGATCAGTCCTCATCCACCAGAGCCAAACCTGTCGGCTTGGAAGAGCCCGTCATTAGAAGAGAAAAACCTTGCTTTCCCTCCTCTGGATGATTCACATTGGAGAGAGTGATGGAGTGATCGGAGAGAGTGACGCCCTGCTGGGTGGTGCAGTGTAGCTTAGTGGGACCAGCATCAGAGTCCGAAAAAGAGTCAAGATGCTGCTGCAACTATTGGTGGGAATGTAAACTGGTGCAGCCACTATGGAAAACAATGTGAAGGTTCCTCAAAAAAGTTAAAAATAGAACCACTATGTAATCTAGCAATTCCACTTGTAGATACTCATTTGAAGGAAATGAAATCACTGTCTTAAAGCTATCTGCCCCCCCATGTTCATTACAGCATTATTTATAATACTTAAAATCTAGAAACACAAGTGTCCATTGTCAGATGATTAAAGAAGCTATAGTGTATGCATATACAATGGAATATTATTCAGTCATAAAAAGGAAATTCTTCCATTTGTAACAACTTGGATAGACATTATGCTAAGTAAAATAAGAGTGAGACAAATACAGGATGATCTATTAGTGGAATAAAAAAACCCCATAACTGTGAACTCATAGTGGTACAGAGAACAGATTAGTGGTTGCCAGAGGTATGTTGAGAGGGTGAAATGTGTGAAGGTGATCATAAGGGACAAACTTCCAGTTATAAGAGAAATAAGTCCTAGAGATGTACAGTATGGTGACTATAGATAATACTGTATTATATATTTGAAAGTTGCTAAGAGAGTAGATCTTTTTTTAAAAATTTTTTTATTGTTATGTTAATCCCCATACATTACATCATTAGTTTTAGATATAGTGTTCCATGATTCATTGTTTGTGCATAACACCCAGTGCTCCATGCAGAACGTGCCCTCCTCAATACCCATCACCTGGCTAACCCATCCTCCCACCCCCCTCCCCTCTAGAACCCTCAGTTTGTTTTTCAGAGTCCATCGTCTCGCTAAGAGAGTAGATCTTAAAAGTTCTTTTCACAAGAAAAAATTACAACCATGTGTGGTGATAATCACAAGTTTAGTTAACATCTTTTCATAATATACACATATATCAAATCCTCATGTTGTACACTTAGCACTAACACAATGTTACATGTCAATAATACCTCAATGAAAAATAAAGATGGTGTTGCAAGTCTGTGACTAGGAGGTGAGCCAGAGCCAAATCCCTCTCCACCTTCCCTAGCCAGCAGTAGGTAAAAATAGAAAAGAGAAAATGTAAAAGACCTGCCAAATGCAAAAACAAGATCCAACCTCTGGCTACAAGTGGTACAGAAACACATATAAAACACAAGGCCAGTGGGAGGATGGGGTGGCTGGGTGGTGGACATTGAGGAGGATATGTGTTGTGGTGAGCTCTGTGTGTTGTTTAAGACTGATGAATCACAGACCTGTACCCCGAAACAAGTAATACATTATATGTTAATAAAAAAATAAAAAAAAAGCCACTGCTGTAGGCCTGCTAAGCTCCAGGACCAGAAGCAGGTTCAGGCAGCAAGGAATTCATTATCTTGGGTAGAGAGATGAACAGTGCTCCCAAACAAGAAAGGGGCCTAGGGTTTCACCTGAAATCAAGAGTTAGGGTAGGGTTTCCCTGTCTGGGAAAGGAGACAAAAGGAGATGTTTAGGCTGGCTCATTGGAATTAGAGCTATTACATAGCACCTGCTACGTGTCATGCATTGTTCTGAACTTCTTGGTTGGATTAATGTATTCTCACAATCCTCCCAATTATTATCTGCACTTTAGAGACAAGGCAAAGAAAGGTGTTTCTTGCCTTAATCTACACAGCTAATAGTTCAGAGTTAACACCTAGGGAGTATGCCTCTCTGGAACATGCTCAACCATAACCCCAGGTCCTCTCAGGGTGTTACAGACCAAGGGAAGTTGAAGGAGGCAGATATAGTCTTGCAACCAGCCTGGGCAGAGCCACATACTATGATGGGACCTGTGACCCCAATATCACTCTAGGGCAGACTGATGGAAGATAATTTCTATTCTAGGGGTCTCAGGCTGCCTGGAGGCCAACAGAAACCTTTCTGGAGTGGGAGGGAGGGAGAAAGCAAGAACAAGAGTGAAAAATCAAGTGAGAAAGAGAAAAAGAAAAAGCTTTCTTATAAAACACATGAGGAAGACTAATACAGAGACCTAGCCAAAAACAAAAACATAGGGTGTATGAGTTCATGTAAGATGAAATGAGAATAGTAGAGCAATGTGAAAATGATTTTAGAATATTTCTGATCAAAGCCTGGAGATAAATTATACTGCAGACTCTCAATCAATACACAGCTGTTAGCACATGTGGTCCATCTGATGAAAGTTGGACAGAATAACTTTAGGCCACCACCCAAGGTAGAATCCAGCGTCTTAAGAATAGAACCTGAGAGGGCGCCTGGGTGGCTCAGTTGTTAAGCATCTGCCTTCGGCTTGGGTCATGATCCCAGGGTCCTGGGATCGAGCCCTACATCCGGGTCCCTGCTCCGCGGGAGGCCTGCTTCTCCCTCTCCCATTCCCCCTGCTTGTGTTCCTGCTCTCACTATTCCTCTCTCTCTCTCTCAAATAAATAAAAATCTTAAAAAAAAGATAGAACCTAAGAATCCACCATCACTTATCAATTTTCAGGAATGGGATGGCCTAGTAAGGATCACCTTTGTTAAGAAAAACAAGACGCTCCCTGCTGCATTTAAGTCAAGCGCAGTGCAACAGCTATTGGAAAATTACAGAATTCACTGTTTGGTCCATAATATAATACCGGACGATTTCAGCATAGCAGATAAAATACGGCAAATCCTAACCAGCACAGGTTTTAGTGACAGGCGGACCCGACCTGTTCCATGGACATAGATGACTTCATCAGATTGCTACATGGATTCAATGCAGAAGTTATGCATTTTTCTTAGGTATCTGGAAAACAGAATTTTCCAAACTCAAGAAAAAGAAACTGGAATTACATATTTTTAGTAATTTGAGAAGATGAACTATGCCTTTCCTTCACTGGAACACTATGTGCTTGACTATTTTTGACTTAATACTACTGTCACCATTTATTACTCTGAATTTTTATGGTAGTAAGTCAGTCAATTCTAATTACCCAAGTTTTTTTGGTTGTGGTGTGTTTTTAATATCTAACGTAGGGCAGGGTCCAGTCTATGCATGATAATCTTTAAGAGCTGCAGGCACGCACAACTTTACACTTAAACTTATCATTTCTAACAATTTATTGTATAAAGATGTTACTCTTCTGTTCTCTGTTATATATTACTATGAGGACCTCTGTAGGCCTTTGCCCTTCAAATAGTAAAAAAGTTAAAATATGTTTAACAGTCACATACTTCCCATACTATTTCTTTTTATTCATGTGCACAATAAAACAACTGTTTCTTAAAAAATATTTCTGATTTTTAAAGAAAGGATATAACCATTAAAAATATATCTTGAAATGAAAGGCAGAAATGAAAAACAGCTTTGAACAAGGCTCAATCAGGTAGAAGTCCTTTAAATTGAAAAAATTTTCATTAAAATAACATAGTGGTAAACTCCTGCCTGAATCCATTGAGGGAATTAGTGATTTGGAAGGTCATATTGAGGGATTCAACTAGAATATACATTTTAGGCAACACTGAGACCAGTGGCCCAGGGAGATGTTTAATAGGGGATAGAAACTCTATCAAATCTTAGCTTTCATCCAGCATTGAGTAGAAGATTCCAAAGTTGCTTCTGAGCCAGAAACACTTCTGTGGAACTTGATGTAGGAAGAATACTGAATGTGACCTGACAGGACCAGGAGTTGTGGACTGGCTTCATCATTGCCCTAACCTCTCTAAACTTTAGTTTTCTAATCTGTAGAATGGCTGTAATGGTCTTTCTGGTAGCATAGGGCTTAAATGAGAAAATTTAGTGGAAACACTTTGCAGCTATATATATGCACGTGTGTGTGTACATATGTATATATATGTATTTTAAAAACTATATTTAAAATATATAAAAATATTTTTAACAGAAAAACTTTTCCAGCAAAGGAGAGCAGAAGATTCTCTATCATTATCAGTTTTTATTCCAAGCTCTCCAGTCTTTAGCTTCTGAATAATTTTTCATTGACCAGGTGTGCTGTGTTAACTACCCAAATGCAGTTTTACACTGGTAAAGGTAGTGTGTGGGCCGATTCATCCTTTTCTTGGTAGACAGTAGTCTTTTTTTTTCTTCTGTTTATTATGTATTTACCTTCTACTCTAATTATAAAAGTTATACATATTCACAACAGAATAAAGAAATGTATACAGAAATCATCAAGTGGGTCAGGATTTTGCTGCATTTCCTCTAGTTTCTGTTCTATGTTGTCTTAGCTTGGATTGCTTTTACAAAATATCACCACCTGGGTGGCTCAAGCAACAAATTTTTTTACAGATTTGGAGGCTGGGAAGTCCAGCATCAAGGTGCTAGTAGGATTGGGGTCTGAGGAGAGCTCTCCCCTTGGGTTGCGGACAGCCACCTTCTCTCTCTTGTCCTTAGATAATCTCTCCTTGGTGCCTAACTATGTGTGTGCAGGGATGGGGAAAAAGAGAACAAGAGTAAGCTTTCTGGTGGCTTATTGGACACTGATCCTATTGGATCAGGGTGCCCCTATTATGACCTCATATAACCTTAATTACTTCCTTTGAGGCCCCGTCTCCAAATACAGCCACACTGGGACACATAATGAATTTTGCAGGATACAGATATTCAGTCTGTATCCTATGTCATACACATATGTATATATACTTGACATTATTTGTAATTATGGTATGTAATATGTAAAATTCGATACCATTTTAACCATTAATATTTTTTCATGCCCTTAAAATTTTTAGGACAACTTCCTTTCAGCTGCCTAATAGAAATACTATAATATTTTTAACCATACCTCTGTTGTTAAGCTTTGATTTAATTAAAATATTGAATTAATATAAATAACTTTGTACATGTACCTTATTTTGATATTTTCTTTGAGGTATTTATTTTATTATTTTTTATTATTATGTTACTCACCATACATCACATCATTAGTTTTTGATGTAGTGTTCCATGATGCATTGTTTGCGTATAACACCCAGTGCTCCATGCAGAACGTGCCCTCCTTAATACCCATCACCAGGCTAACCCATCCTCCCACCCCCCTCCCCTCTAGAACCCTCAGTTTGTTTTTCAGAGTCCATTGTCTCTCATGGTTCATCTCCCCCTCCGATTTCCCACCCTTCATTCTTCCCCTCCTGCTATCTTCTTCTTCTTCTTTTTTTTTTTTTTTAACATATAATGTATTATTTGTTTCAGAGGTAGAGCTCTGTGACTCAACAGTCCTGCACAATTCACAGAGCTCACCATAGCACATACCCTCCCCAATGTCTATCACCCAGCCACCCCATCCCTCCCACCCCCCCCACTCCAGCAACCCTCAGTTTGTTTCCTGAGATAAAGAATTCCTCATATCAGTGAGGTCATATGATACATGTCTTTCTCTGACTTATTTCGCTCAGCATAACACCCTCCAGTTTCATCCACGTCATTGCAAATGGCAAGATTTCATTCCTTTTGATGGCTGTATAATATTCCATTGTATATATAAACCACATCTTCTTTATCCATTCATTTGTTGATGGACATCTTGGCTCTTTCCACAGTTTGGCTGTTGTGGACTGAGGTATTTAATTAGCGAAGTGTTTTTAAAGTGTTTTTCTTTTCCCTAAACATTTTGTTCTTAATTCCTAGTCTTATTATGTTGTCAGAGAATGTTGCTTACATGATATATGCATTTAGGGACTTATTGAAGTTTTCTCTGTAGCTCACTATCAATTTTTATAAATGTTTCATGGGCAGATGAAAAGGTATATTTGGTGATTGTACGGTATGTTGTTTGATGTATTTCTATTCCATCCTATTAATTTTATTCAAATTCTCTGTCTGCACTTATTTTTCCTCTTAATCTATCAGAGATTTGGCATTTAAGTCTCCACGATTATGTGTTTATCAATTTTCCTTTGTTTCCAATAATTTGTGCTTTTTATAGTTTGATGCCAAATTATCTGACATATGAAAATTTAGGACTATTTTCATAGTGGACTGTAACTTTTATAAATGACATTTTATGTTTTGTTGAATTCTTTTTGCTTGGAATAAAACCTTTTCAGAATTTAACTTTGCCATTTCTGTGCTGCATTGTTTTGCACTGGCCTGAAAAATCTTTATTCTTTATTTTACACCATTTTTAAAATATTTTGCTTTATGTCTGTTTCTTGTAGGAAGCATATAGTAAGATTTGAATTTGTAGCACAATTGGAGAATTTTTTTTTTTTTTTTTTTAAGATTTTATTTATTTATTTGACAGAGAGAGACACAGCGAGAGAGGAAACATAAGCAGGGGGAGTGGGAGAGGGAGAAGCAGGCTTCCCGCTGAGCAGAGAGCCCGATGTGGGGCTTGATCCCAGGACCCTGGGATCATGACCTGAGCCGAAGGCAGACGCTTAACGACTGAGCCACCCAGGCGCCCCAATTGGAGAATATTTTTATTTTAATGGGGTAAACTCCTTATATTTATTTCATGATTTATTTGTTTTTATATTTCATACCTGTTTTGTGCTTCCTATTTTTATGCTTCTTACTTTTTCTTTTCTAAGCTATATGGAATATGTTTTATATCCTTTTCTATTCTTCAGTGATTTGGAAAATAGGTCCTATTTTAAATTATGTTACTGATTACCTTTGAGTATTAGAAATATTTAAATATGTACTTAAAAAGTTTGTGCTATTAAAGAAAATGCATTAAATACATTTAGTATTGAATACAGATGGTCCCTGGCTTATGATGATTTGACTTAAAATTTGTTTGACTTTATGATGATGTGAAAATGATATACATTCAGTAGAAACCTTACTTTGAATTTTGAATTTTGATTTTTACCTAGGCTAGCAGTATGTGGCATGGTCGTCTCTCATGATGCTGGGCAGTGGCAGTGAGCTGAAGCTCCTAGTCAATGTGATCACAAGGGTAAATAACCAATACAATGACAACCATTCTGTACCATTCTATTTGTCACTTTCAGTATTCAGTAAGTTTTATGACATACCCAACACTTTGTTGTAAAATAGGCTCTTGTTAGGTGACTTTGCTTAACTGTAGGGTAATGTAAATGTTGTGAGCACATTTAAGGTAGGCTAGGCTAAGCTATGATGGTCAGTGGGTTAGGTGTGTTAAATGCATTTTCAACTTCTGATGGGCTTTTTAGGATGTAACCTCATCATAAGTCAGGGAAGACATGTAGTTTTTAAGCAAATAACCATAGAACCACTGTCTTTTACTTTCAGCCTTTCTCTATCCTTATGGTTTTGATGTGCTTCTTGCAAGAGTGATATTTTTTATTTAGGTTTTTATTTTTAACCCAGCATTTCTAACCCTTTTTTTATTTGGAGCATTCAGTCCATTTAAATTTAATGTAATTACTACTATGTTTTCATTTAAATCTACCACCTTATATTTTGTAGTTTCCATTTATTCAGTGTGTTCTATGTTTCTTGTCCTCTCTTCCTTTTTATTTGGTTTTATGGAATATTAAAATTTAAAACTTTTTTTTTTCAGCCAGTTTGGAAGTGCTGACTGGGTTTTTTTCCCTTTGGTGTTTACCTGAGATACTATTATACATGTACTTAATTTATTAAAGTCTGAAGTTAATTGACATCCTTCATCTCCTTCTGATAATGTAAGAACCTTAGACTATTGTGTTTTTATCACCTTCCTGGCTTATGTGTTATTGTTGGCATGTATCTTAATTCTTTATTTTTTTTTAATTCCTTGAGGCATTTAAAATTACTGTTTTATGTAGTCAGTATTTAGATTTACCCACATATTCACTATGCTCTGAGTTCATTTCTTCTTAAATCTCAGTCCTTCTATCTGGGATTACCTTCTTCCTACCTGAAGTACATCCTTTAGAATTCTCTTTGGTTAAAATCTGTTCATAGTGAATTCTCAGTTATTGTTGGTCTGAAATTGTCTTTATTGCACTCTAATTTTTGAAAGTTTTTTTTTTTTTTTTTTTTTTTTTTTTTTGGGCCAGGAATAGAATTCTAGATGGGCACTTGCTTCCTTTCAGTACATTGAGATGACATTGACTTTTGGGTGCCATTGTTGCTGTTGAGAAATTGGTTATCAGGGTAACTCTTTCTCTTTAGGTAGAAAAGTAATCTGTCTTTTAGGAATAAAAAAAATTTTTTTTTCTCTGATGTTCTTCAATTTATGTATGTTGGAATTGGACATGGATTTCTTTTTATTCACACTTTTTAGGATTTGTTTGGCTTTTAAATCTGTGTATTGATGTCTTTAATTAATTCTGGAAAATTGTTAGCCATTATCATTTAAAATACTACCATTCCCCTATTCTCTCTCCCTTTTCCATTGAAACTTTGATTTATATTCTAAATTATTTCTTCTGCTCTGTCTTGTTCACTAATTCTCTATTTAGTTATGTTAGTGGTTATAGCCATCCATTGTTTTTATTCCAAGAAGTTTCTAGACATTCTATTTATTTAAAAAAAAAATGCTATTACTTTTTATAGCTTCCTTGCAGATATTTATTGCAGATATTTTAAAACTGGTATTTTATTTCTTTAAACACAGTAAGGCTAATTATATTATAATCTAGCCTGATAATAACTCCATTCTCTGAAGTCTTTGTGCATCTGTTTCTGTTCTTTCTTATTTCTGCTGGTTCTCACTCCTTTTACTTAATATGTTTCATTATTTTTGACTGGATGAATGTGCTTGTCCTCACAGAAATTATTTTTAGAGATTGTTTGAGGCATAGTATGAAGGTGTATTGCTTAGAGAAGATTTATTTTTATTTCTGCTACATGCATAGGGGAACCACCAGTCTAGAACCACATTAAATTCATGCTGTGAGTTTTTTTTTCCTCCCAACCAGGTTATGTGAATTTCATTTACAAATATTTTCAAGATCTGTTTGTTTGCGACTTCTCAGATAAGTTTTTTTAAAAAATGTAGTTGACACACAATTTACGTTAGTTTCAAATGTACAGCATAGTGATTCCACGACTCTCTATGTTATGCTGTGCTCACCACAAGTGTGCTACCATCTGTCATCATACAATGCAATTATAATACCATTGACTATATTCCCTTTGGTGTACATTTCATCCCTGTGATTTACTAATTCCAAGGCTGGAAGCTGTATCTCCCATTTCCTTCACCCACTCACCCATTTTGTATCCCACTCCCAACCATCAGTTTGTTCTTATATTATGATCTGTTTCTGCTTTTTGTTTTGTTTAGTGAAACCATGAGGTATTTGTCAGATTTATTTCACTTAACATAATACCCTCTAGGTCTATCCATATTGTTACAAATGGTAAGATCTCACTTTTTTTTATGCCTGAGTAATACCTCAATGTATATGCATTGAGGTATTTATTTATCCATTTATCTCTTGATGGACACTTGGGTTGCTTCCATATCTTGGTTATTGTAAATACTGCAATAAACATGGGGGTGCATATATCTTTTTGAACTAGAGCTTTTGTTTTTTCTTTGGGTAAATTCCAAGTAGTAAAATTACTGAATCATATGGTATTTCTATTTTTAATTTTTTTGAGGTATTTCCGTACTGTTTTCCACAGTGGCTGTACCAATTTACATTCCTAGCAACAGTGCATGAGGGTTCTTTTTCCCTCCACATCCTTGCCAACATTTGTTTCTTCTTGTGTTTTTGATTCTGGCCATTCTGACAGGGTTGAGGTGATATCTCGTTGTGGTTTTGACTTGCATTTCCCTGATGATGAATGATATTGAGCATCTTTTCATGTGTCTATGGTTGTCTGTATATATTTGGAAAAATGTCTATTCAGGTCCTCTGTTAATTTTTTAATTGGATTTTTTTTGGTGTTTTATAAGTTTTTTTATATATTTTGGATATTAATCCTTTATTGGTTATATCATTTGCGCATATCTTTTCCCATTCAGTAGGTTGCCTTTTTGTTTTTCTGATGGTTTCCTTTGCTGTGCAAAAGCTTTTTTAGTCCCAATAGTTTGTTTTTGTTTCTTTTGCCTAAGGGGACTTGTCTGGAAAAATGTTGCTAAGGTTGATGTCAAAGAGATTATTGTCTGTTTTCTTTTAGCAATTTTATGGCTTCAGGTCTTACATTTAGGTTTTAGTCCATTTTGAGTTTGCGTATAATGTTAGAAAGTGGTCCAGTTTCATTCTTTTGGATGTTGTTGTCCAGTTTGCCAGCACCATTTATTGAGGAGACTGTTTCTTCCTTATTGTATGTTCTTGCCTCCTTTGTTGTATGTTAAATGACCATGTAAGTGGGTTTATTTCTGGGCTCTCTATTCCATACTGTTGATCTGTGTGTCTGTTTTTGTGCCAGTATCATAGTATTTTGATTGCTACAGCTTTGTTGTATACCTTGAAATCTGGGGTTGTTGTAACTTCCTCAGCTTTGTTCCTAGATTGCTTTGACTGTTTGGAGTCTTTTGTGGTTCCATATAAATTTTAATATTTGTTGTAGTTCTGTGAAAAAAGCTGTTGGTATTTTGATAGGTATTGCATTGAATCTGTAGATTTCCTTGGGTAATTTGGACATTTTAACAGTATTCTATAAGCATGGAATATCTTTCCATTTGTGTCATCCTCAATTTCTTTCATCAATATTTTATAGTTTTCAGGGTATAGGTCTTTCACCTCCTGGTTAAGTTTATTCCTAGGTATTTTATTCTTTGTGATGCAATAGCAAATGGAATTGTTTTCTTAATTTCTCTTTCTGCTACTTTGTTATTAGAGTTTAGAAACACAATGGATTCTGACTATTAATTTTGTATCCTGCAACTTTCCTCAGGTTTTTTGTTTTTACCTCCCTCCTCCCCCTTTAGATCAGTGATAAAATAACTTTCCTACTTGCCTGGGGTTGTGGTGAGAGGTGATTTACTTCTTGCTCGCTCTTACCTTGAAGTTTGCAGTCTTTTGGGGTCCCAGCTTTATGTAAGGAGGGTCATCAGATAAATGTTGAAGTGACACCTGCCCATTTTGTATAGTTCAGGCCCTGAAGTTTATTTTTTTATTTTTTTAAAGATTTTATTTATTTATTTGAGACAGAATGAGAGAGAGAGAGCACATGAGGGGGGGAGGGTCAGAGGGAGAAGCAGGCTCCCTGCCGAGCAGGGAGCCCGATGCGGGACTCGATCCAGGGACTCCAGGATCATGACCTGAGCCGAAGGCAGTCGCTCAACCAACTGAGCCACCCAGGCGCCCGGCCCTGAAGTTTAATGCCAAAGTAAAGCTCAAGTTTGAAGGGAGGGAGGTGGGGGGGAAGGGAGAGACATCCTCAGGACAAAGACTGCTTTGTTGCTCTGTTTCCCTGACTGCGTTTCCAATCCCACACTTTGGCCTGGTACTTCACTGGTATGCTATCAGGTCATCTTTGCTTTTAAAGAGATTTAAGTAATACCTTTCTGGAGTTTCAGTTGTTTCCAGCAGGAGTGTTGTTCCAAATTATTAGCCCATGATAATCTCCCAAAGGATAAAAATAACAAAATATTTTCGACTATGGACATATAGGATAAGGAATTTGATATGCATTTTACTTTTTTCCACTATCACCATTTTATTCTGCTCTTAGATTTGTCTATTCTTTTGCCAGTATCACACTGTCTGGATTACTGTATCTTTATAGTAAGTCTTGAAGTTGGGTAGTGTCCGTTCCAACTTTGTTCTTTTTTCTTCATTATTATGTTAGCTATTTTAGGTCTTTTTCCTCTCCATATAAACTTTAGAGTCAAAATACCTTGCTGGGATTTTGATTGGTATTGCATTGAATCTGTAGAGCAAGTTCTGAAGAACTGGCATTGTGACAATATTGAGTCTTTCCATCCAGAAACATCTCTGCATTTATTTGGTCGTTCTTTGATGTCTTTCATCAGAGCTTCATAGTTTTCCTTATATAGTTTTTGTACACACTTTGTTATATTTATACCAAGTATTTCATCTTGGGAGCGTACTAATGTAAATGGTATTATTTTTAATTTCAAATTCTACTTGTTCATTGCTGGTTTATAGGAAAGCAGTTGACTTTTGCATATTAATCCTATATTGTGCAACCTTGCTGTAATCATTTATTAAGTCCAAAAATGTGATTTTTTTTCCTTTTGGGTTTTCTACATAGATGATCATGTCATCTGTGAATAGGCAGTTCTATTTCTTCCTTTCCAATTTGTAGATCTTTAATTTTTTATTGCATTAGGTAGGATGTTATATATCCTTATATATATTTTATTTTTTACAAAAGGGAAATAATGGAGCATATTTTTAAAATTCCTGCTTATCTCATATTATCTTTCCTTTACACATTAAAGAACACTTGATTGGATATTGAATTATATAGAATTTTTTCTTTTAAAAAATCTAATTAAAAATTTTTTTTGAATATAGTTATCACACAGTGTTACATTAGTTTCAGGTGTACATCAAAGTGATTCCACAACTCTATGCTTAAGCTATGCTCACTGTAAGTATAGTCACCATCTGTCACCCTATAATGCTATTACAGTGTCATTGACTATATTCCCTATGCTGTACCTTTTATCCCTGTGACTTATTCCATAACTGGAAGGCTGTATCTCTCACTCTTCTTCACTCATTTTGATAATTTCCCCAACCCTCTTCCCTCTGGCAACCATCAGTCTGTTCTCTGTATTTATAGGTCTGATTCTGCTTTTTGTTTTCTAGATTCTACATGAGTGAAATCATGTGGTATTTGTCTTTGATTTATTTCACTTACCTGTTACCCTCTAAGTCCAACCATGTTGTTGCACACAGCAAAAAACAAAACAAAACACACACAAACACACACACACACACACACACACACACACACACACACACACACACACCCCAAACCTCATCCTTTTTATGGCTATGTAGTATTCCACTGTATGTGTATACCACATCTGCTTTATCCGTTCATCTGTTGGTGGACAATTAGGTTCGTTCTATATCTTGGCTATTGTAAATAATGCAGTAAGTGTAGGGGTGTATATATCTTTTCAAATTAGTGTTTTCATTAAAACTGTTTAGTTTTGAGACTTAGTTATCTATTGACACTCCTCTGTAGAAGAGTAGAAATTAGCACTTTAACATTTCAGCCACTTCTCATCTCTACCCTACTTTGCAATTTTTATTTAATTTTTCACTGGCGAGAATATTTTCTTTTTAAAAATCTCATTTTCTTCTGACCCTAAGAGTTGGAATGAAGCCTGATGTGAGCTCAGTTTCTATCCTTTGTAGGCAACATTTTTTTTTTTTTTTTGACTAGATGATCATCTGATTTTTAAATTCATCCTTAAGTAATTAGTATGTACTAGATTTTACTCATTGGTGAATTTTGACATCTTACATTCGTAAGAGCACCCTAAATTTTCAGTGCCCCATGCTTCCGCGTACTATTGGCACTTAATTTCCAGGGACACTTGCATTTCAGCCTCAGTGTCCCACAGGTCTAACCAATTTCTGAGTCCAAAGTCAGAAACTCTAGGGCTCCCAGATGTTGGTTTCCCATTTAATCAGAGCCAATTCCTGCAGCTCTAATTATCCCTGTTCCATTAACTGCTGATATTGTTCTCTGTGCAGCAGACAGCCTCAAACTGCTTATACCAGTGCTGCCCAAGGGCACTGCCTGAGGTACTCCTACTGACATCTTCTGGGCTGTCAGCCTCCATGGCCCCTTGTCTTTCTGGCCAGTGTGGAGTCATATTCCTCTGCTTCTGTCCAGTTCTGTCAGCGTGCGTTTCCAAAGCAGAACTAAGCATTAATGCCCTTGTCTCTCCCACTGGGCTCCAAAGTTCTACAAAATTCAAGAGAAACTTGAGAACTTCTTTTAAGTGTTCTTGAACATTCTGCAACAGTTGAGAGGCTCTTAGAACATCCTATGACCAACAGTTAGGAGGCCCATCTGTCTGGGGGATGCAGACATGTTCTGGAGGGTCTGGAGGAGGGCATGCCTTCCTAACTTCACATGTCAGCCTGATAGTCTGTTCTGACCTAGCTAAGATGCCCCATTATAGTTTCAATTAAAAAAAAATGTCGGGACATGTGTATAGGTGGGAATCTTTATTATTAATTGTGCTTATTATGGTTTTGTGTATTGTCTAACGAGCATTTAGGTAGGGCTTGGGTGGGGACTGAGTGGGGATTTCTTCTGAGTCCCATGTCTCCACTGTTTTGAGCAGATGCGTAGTATAATCCAGAATGCATTGCTACCTGTACTGCCTCCTGCCTACACACTGAAGGACACATGCTCCCCTGCTAGGTCCATTTGAGTAGGAATTCTAGCCCTTGGAATATAGGGAGGCGAGGAAGGACTGGACCTCTGCTGCTATCACTGTGGTTTTCTGGCTAATTCAGATGTTACATGTCTGATCCATGAGAAGAGGCAGAAATAGTGCAGTGGACAGTGTGCTGTTCTGCCCAGGGGCCCCTTCAGGATGAGAGATATATTCCCGCAGCTGCTGGAAGTGTAGCTTGCAGACAGCCATCAGCTGTCAGCTCTCTTTGGAGTTGCTTCACCCATTGTCATGCTCCTTTCTGGGGACAGCCTGCTTTCAATGATTGGTTGATGTGGGGGATAAAAAGGCTTGTTCCTCTGCCCAGCTGGCAGACTCTGAAGGGCTATTGCAGCTTTAGAGGTGCCTGGGTGGGGGAGGAGCCTACATCATAGTTTCTGTCTTTGATCATCCTGCTTCCCTCATTTTCTCTGGTGGAGCCCCAGGAGCATTTTCTTCTAACAGCCCTGCTCCCCAGTTTCCACCCTAGTGCCTGTTTTCTGGAGAGCCCAAACCTACAGCACTGAAGGAGGGAGACTCCTTTTTTTCCTGGGTGGGGGCCTGGCCTCACCACCTGTTTCACACTCGCATCTTTACTGACCTGGTAGGTAGCAGAGGCTCCTCCAGGTTCTGAATTCAAGCAACAGGTTAATAGTAAGTCATAGTTTTTATGATTTTTTGGGTGTCTTTGATTTTTCCCTGTGATTTTTTTTTTTATATTTAGGGGCAAATGAGGGAAGGTTTGAGTTAGGACAGCCAGCCATACAATATTTTAAATGAGAAACCCTCCTCCTTTCCTTACTCCCTCTTAGAGAGTAGAAAAACTTTTCTCCTTTTCTAGGTTTCTCGGCTGGTCTAATAAATTTACATAAGATGGAACCCCAAAGATATGAGCCTCTTCAACAGGCAGTTGAAGCTTATATGCCATCCTAAGCTAAGGAGACGGGGGTAGGGGCCTGGGATTCAAAGGCAGGGGAGGCAGTTTAAAGGAAGATAGGAAGAGCCAATGTTGGTAAACAAATCTTTGCTATGATAGGTAGGTAAGTCTGTCTGATGTAAAAAGTTATCTTTGGTAATAAATTTCTTCTTGGTACAGACCAGCCTATCTAAATTCCTTTAGGCCATTAAGAGGGAGGTAAAAAGCTCTTCTGAGTCTGTTGGGCCTTGATTGTCTTCAGCTTAAAAATATCCAAATGCTAACATGGCCCATTCTGGGGCAGTCTGCCCTAAACCCCATCACTTTTCTTTTAAACCTAACGGTAAGTGAGGATGATTTATCATAAAAAGTGAAATACATTTATTCAGCGCTCTCTGCACTTAAAGTGCAAAAAAACTATTAAGGCAACACAGTGCTAGGGAAGGAGACTTGAGCTGGTGTTTGGAGCTTCATCTCCTGGTTCCGGCTCCATCGCAGACTTGTAGGAGAAACCTGCATGGCAGTGTTGGGGCAACATTCACCCTTGAGTTACCTCTTCTTTGTAAAGTTTGGTGATTGCATGGCCTTAGAGGCAAAGATGAAAGGCAAGGGGCAGTTGCTGGTAACATGATGGAGGGAGGTAGGAGCCCTGGGGCCTTGCCAGGCAACCTGTGGAATTGCCTTTCATGGACCTAGGATACTAACCTTCTAGGGTCTTCTGTTCTCTGCATGCTAAAGAAGTAACGCAAACACTAGAAGTGCTCATGTTCTTCCATTTCCAGAAAAAAAGAGGCATTGAGAGGTGTGTGTGTGACTTCCCCTCCCAGTATGAGATTGGGGCCTGGGGCTGTGATCTGACCTGAAGCCCCTGGAAGCGAGAATCAAGAGGGGCCACTGTCTGGGTTTTGTATAAGATGGGGCAGCTGTGGGGAATAGGTGTATGTCCACTTCTCAGGGCATGGGTGCTCCAGGATCAGGGGGAGGTTTGATGCATTGAACCCCGGGGAGCAGCAGAAGCAAGAAAGGGATTCAAACCAAGCGTCAGTAGCTGAGAACTAGCAGGTGGAAATGATACACTAGAAGCAGAAACCAGAGAGAATCCTTGTGACGAGAGAGAGAGAGAGAGAAAGAGAAAGAGAAAGAAAAAGAGAGAAAGAAAGAGAAAAGCCTTCAGAGGGGCTATGTGCTGGAGGGAAGCTTGGTGTGCTAAGCTGATTTGGAGAGGAAGGAAGGCAAGGGAAACTGACTGGGGCCCATGACAAAAGCGGAGGTGGGAAGACAGTACCTGCATGAGGAAGCACAGGAAAAAAAAATGGTGTGGTGATTTAAACTGTGTTTGCAGGTGTCTGCCTGAGAGGGGAGGGGGCTGTAATTGAAGTTCCAGAAGCATGGAGACATTTAGTGGAAGATTAACTCCAGAAAGCGTTGTGCTTCTAGAAGGAACAAGGCAGCTAGACTGGGGATAGAGACAGTGATGGGGGCTTCTGGTTCCCCACCTCTGAGTGGGAACCAGGTGGCAGCTCTTTGCTTTGTCCTCATAGTGCTGGGCTCTGTCTTAACCCCCAAAGACAAACACATTTCTCACAGTAACACTGTTCCAGCTCGCTGGTGAGTAGGAACTTCATCGAGCTGGAAGACCCATGTGTCCAGCACCTTTGGGAAGTCATCAGTTGTGTCCTGGAATGCAGCTGGCTGCTGGTTTCTCTAGCTAAACAATGAGGAATGACTGAATGAATGGGTGGGTGAGTGGGGAGTGCTTGTGGAGGCCACAGAGGTCACTGTGAGCCTTGGTGGACACTGTCATTGCATGAGCAGCCCCTTCCTTTCCTGCTGCTCGTTCTGGGTCTCCAGGCTGTCCATGTCTGGACATGTCTGCTTCCTCTGGAGCCTTTCTCCATTCTGGGGTGGGAGGGCAGGTGATGAGCATCTGGGAAAGCAGAAGGGTGGATTTTGTTTGATTTATAGACCAAGGAAAGCTGAAAGAAGTTTGGGGAAGCTGTTGTTTGGGCCTTAACTGCCATATCTGTACCAGGCTTAGGGCTTCTTGTAACAAACCTTGACATCAACAGGCTTGGTTCCTTGATGCACAGACTCACACATCGCCACAGAGTTTTCTGATGAAGTGGGAGTTACATGGCACATACAGAACTTCCTTCTGTAGCTGGGTCTTCTGGGAGCTCCTCCCAAGAGTACAGAAGAGCAGGCCTTACCTGATAACTTCCTGCCTGGCACCCAAACCAGCCCTGGCACCCAAACCTGGCCTGGGCAGGGTTGCCAGTCGTGGGCAGAGGTCTCCTGTGCTGGTGTTGGGCAGGTGCCTCCTTTTCTTTCTCTTTCTGCCCTCGGGGAGCTCATTCTCTGGTGCAGAAGAGGAAATTAAGCAAACCACTATCAAAGACTTGTTTTGATTGCACGGAAGAATCTCATCTGCATATATTAGAGTAATACAGGCATTAGCCAAGTGCATTATAAGTATATTTTCTTAAGATAGAAATCTCCAAGTTTTAGAGAAAGAATTGTCTTTGGTGCCTCTTGGCCTGTGAGATACTTGATGATCTGGAGAAGCAGATGGGACCTTCCATGTCTGACCTCAGAGAGGCCTGGAAAGGTGTTACCATTTTTCCAGGCTCCTCTGCTGGCCTGCTACAGTACTCCTTTGGAAGTAAGCCTCCAAAGCTACTTTTAAAAATGTAAATGTTGCCTGGGAAGGGTAACTTATTAAGCCATAATTTACATTAGCTTGAATTAATTTATCAGGTTAGCTAGTCTCCAACAAATGATCAGAAGAAGTGGAAATTGGTTTTGATTGGGGCTGGGGAGGAGGGTGTAGGGTGCTAGCTGGGAAGGTGGGCAAGTGTGGCCCCCACAGGGGTGCCTGTCCTGGGCCCTGGCTGGCTGGAGGTATGGTGTTTGAAGAGAGGGGGCACTGGAGCCAATCTCTATAGTTGTTTTTTAGGGGCTAGCCTATCAGTTACACACACATAACCAGCGCTTTATGTGGTTGTCTGCTGATCTCCATATCTGTTTCCTCTTCTCTGCCAAAGCCAAACCTTAGCTGTCTTTGCACCAGCTCTTCTCTTTCCTGCACGTGAATAGCAATATTTTTAAGCCAAGGCCAAAGTCCTTTTTATTAAAGCACAGTGGCTTGTTGGTTTTGTTGAGTTCTGTTGAAATGAAGAGTGCAACCCAAGTTTCTGTGAGCTCTACCAGGTGGAGGACAAGTGGGTCATTTGTTTTTTTACTAGCTCATGCCTCCACCTGCTAATGCGAGGCCTCTAGCCCACCTCAATGTCTTAACCAGTGTGATAAAGCAGACATGGAGCAGTTCTTGAATACCCAGGGGGAAAATTCTCATCAGGAGCCTCTATTTGCTTGGAGGCTGGGGGGTAACCCAGCATTTTCCTGTATTCCTTGGTGGGTAGAACTGGTCCCTCAGAAAGAGGTGGGTGCATAGAGAGCTGAGGACCTTCCTGGGAAAAGAGTCCTAAACCCCAACCATTCCCCTTGAAGTTCAGTAGTATTAAGGACTTCCCTAACAGATTGGGGTAGTCCTTCACTGAGGTTCTTAGACAAGAAAGAGAAAGTCCTGAAGGAAATTCACCACGAGGCCGGAGGACTTGATCTGTGCTCAACCCCAAGGACTTACCTAGATCTTGAACTCTCTTATGCCACATCCTTCCCTTCACATCTATGCTAGTTCAACCCAAGTCTGCTCCTTTACCCCAGCGCATGAGCAGTGAGGTGGCTGGAGAAGCCAGCACACATTAAGATGATACTGCTGGGCTTAAGACAGAGCACCATTCTGTCTGGTGCTCCTATGCGTTCTTAATTTACTTTTCAAGTCTATAAGATTCTTTTTACGATTTTTATTGTGGGAGGGGAGGGCACACAAGTAGGGGGAGTGGCAGGCAGAGGGAGAAGCAGGCTCCCTGCTGAGCAAGGAGCCCGATGCGGGACTCGATCCCAGAACCCTGGGATCATGACCTGAGCCGAAGGCAGAGGCTTAACTGACTGAACCACCCAGGTGTCCCTGTTCTTTTTACATTTTACTTGCACTCTCCTTAACCTCCAAAGACGCTGTCCCATCTTGTCAACTGACAACCCTACCTTTCATTTTTCCAAGAAAATAATAGAAGGAATCCGAACAAGACTGTATTTCTCCATCACCAAATCTGTTAGCCTTCTTATTTTGGCGAGCCCTGTCCTCTGCCTCCATCCTGTATGACAGATGAGC
The DNA here is from genome assembly GCF_964656455.1 of Halichoerus grypus. Lineage (NCBI taxonomy): Eukaryota > Metazoa > Chordata > Mammalia > Carnivora > Phocidae > Halichoerus > Halichoerus grypus. The sequence goes on along the minus strand of NC_135722.1, from coordinate 102,612,135 downwards.
AGTCCCTGCCCTATTGAAGGCTGATGCCTCTACCTGTAGCCTAGATCTTCTTCTCTCTTGTCTACCCAAGGATGCTGCCTTACATTTATCCCTTTTCTTCTGGATGATTGGTTAGGTCTTCTCTACTGACCTAGAGATGTGCTGTCAATTCTTGCTCAGCTGAACGACAACCTAAAACAAGCAAGCAAACAAAACCCCCAAACTTCCTTGGCCCCAAGTCTCTCCCGAGCTTGTGCTCCAGTTTGCTGTATAGCAGAATTCTTCAAGAGAATTGTCCATCTCCAGTGTTGTCACTTCCTTGGCTTCTGTTCTTCATCCACTCTGGGGGTGGGAGGGGCTCTTGTCTGCAGTCCTTACTTTTGGAACTGTTCTTGTCCTAACCACCAGGGAGAGTCCATTTGTCAATTACAGTGGGTTAACTCTCCTGCTTGTCATACTCGAGCCCTCAGCAGCATTGAAATAGTTGATGACTGCCTTCTTTGCTATAAACATTATATAATAAAATATGTCATCCCTGTGAAAGGTGGGGAAAAGGCCAGAATGCTGTCCTGTTTGTGACTGAAAACATTACTGGTACAGTCGAAGCCCTCTCCCTCTTGAATTATCTAACAAAAAAATCTTCCCTCCAAGACCCCACACCTGGTTTTTCTCCCATGTCGTGGGCACTTCCTTTTCTATATCATTTGCCTCCTGACCTCTAACCTGACTCAATCTTTGGACTTCTCATTCAGCCTGTGGCTGTAAAACACCCGTGTAGGGGTATCCCAGAACAGCTCTTCCCAATTCCCCTGGTATTCTTTCCCAGGTGGATTCTAGGACCCTCATGGAGAAGGGCTTGTGGCAAGTTGCCCCTCTGAGTTACCAGACATTCCTAGACCACTGAAGGTCAGAAGTGTGCTCGGCTTTAGCTCAAACTGGAAGCTCGAACCAATGAATGATCCAAGGACCCTCAGAGGAAAGTTGTTCTACTCTGGGATGGCAATAGAAGAATATTAGGTTAGGGGGCTCTACAAGTTACAGCAAGGGTATTCTGGCCTCCTGAAGGACCCTGGTGTTTTTGTTTTCATTTTAACTATGTGCATTTGGCTTTTTCCCAGTGCATCCTTTGAGTCCCAGGCTAAGTAGAGAATTGGAGGGCAACTCACAACCCAGAGACAGAATGGTGGAGGTAGAAGAAGCTTCTGGAGACCATGAGAAATAAGGAGATGTTGCGTGATACTTTCCCAACCACTAGGTTCTAGGTAGCTTAGGCCCAGGGCAGTAGACAACCTGAGGGAACTACAGATTCTAGGGGAAAGAATCAGAGGAGGTGTGAGTTCTTCTGATCTCCCATTTCAGTAAGCCTGCAGTGAAAATGATAATCGGAGAACTGTAGTCCATGAGCTCCATGAAGATGGGCAGATTTCACTCACCTGTGGAATTTAAGAAACAAAACAGACAAACATAGGGGAAGGGAAGGAAAAATAAAGACAAAAACAGGGAGGAGCAAATCATAAGACACTCTTAACTATATGAAATAATCTGAGGATTGCTGGAGGGGAGGTGGGTGGGGGCAGGGGAAATTGGGTGATGGGCATTAAGGAGGGCACTTGATGTAATGAGCACTTGGTGTTGTATGCAATTGATGAAGCACTGAATTCTACCTCTGAAACCATAATACACTACATGTTAATTGAATTTAAATAAATTAAAAAGACATGCAGAAAGTTGGTCTCTTTACCTTGTAATGTCCACTAGCATAGCATCTGACACATAGTAAGTGCTCAGTAAATATTGATTAAATGAAAGGAGTTATTCTAATACTGAATTAACAGATGTGGAGTCAGAATATAATGAAAATGCAAAGTACTTTTGCACAGATGAAAGTGACCTTGAGCCAAAAAATACTCCTCTCTGGGATCTCTAGATCAGATGATGGGTGGTAGAAAGAATGTGAATGTTGTAGGTTTTCTGTGCCCTGGGATTGGAGTCTGGGACAGAAGTGGGGAGATGTAAGTAAATATGTGAGAAGGGACTCAAACTCTTTTTGGCAATAAAACTTTGAAGGAGCTGGGAAAAGCACAATTCCCTGTGTCCAGAAGTATTAACATGCATACAGAAGCAACAGGTGATGGGTAGTAAAAGAATATTGATGATACTTTGTAAGTAGTTACAGGAACGAGGACGTTTATGTATGTGCATAGGTGTATGTTAATCTCTGATTTCCTTTATTTTCTCTCCTTTCCTCTATAACCTTGCCATTCTTAGATCTTTTCGGTGAGATAATTCTTCATTGGGCTGCAGAGGTGAGCCCTGTGCATTGGAGGGTTTTTAACAGCATCCCTGGCCTCTGCCCACCAGATGCCTATAGCATCCCCTATTTGTGAAACTCAAAATTATCTTCAGACATTGGGGACAGAATTGTCCCCAGGTGAGAACCATCGCCCTACTATTTTATATGAGGAGTGCTGGTCCTCATACAAAGTAGCAGCTAGACAGGGACTGTGTATTGCCTGGAGACCTTGGACTTGAAGGCTGTGGTGACCTCCACTGGTATCTCCAGCAACAGCTTGTCTGTGGTTCTAGCTCCTGCTGGGCAGGTCCATCAAGATTCCAGCTTCTCAAATATGCTTCTTCCTTTTGATGATGGAGTGCTGTAGTGCATGTTCAACTTTATTGATTTGGAGGATCAAATAGCACCCAGTTCATGATGGGCAGCTCGGGTCCCATGGTCACTTGATATCTCCTGGTTAGGTGTTTAGTCTCTGCCAAGACCCCATAATAAGTTAGGGACGGCTTCTCAGAAGAAGGGAAGTCAGTGAGGAGAGTATGTCTTTGCTCCCACACCCTGGAAGTCTGTGCTATGATTCTCCTGTTGGGACTTCTAGAGGTCCCTTACAGCCTGCTTATTTGCCACAGACACTTTGAACAAGGTTGAGTCTGCTGGGGCAACTTACATCCTCATGTTCTTCACTCCCTCAAGGGCAGCACCTCCTGTTTCTGTAGAAGTTTTTCCTGGGAGCTCTGCTATGCTAATCATTGCCCCAAAGAGGAAACTGGCAGGCACAACTCTGCTGGGTATTTTTCCAATGCCTCATTCTCATGCATCAGTCAATTATTAGCATTTGTTTTCTCCAGCTTGTTAATTAAGCACAGATACTGTGTCTGTATGTTTCAGTGCCTGAGTTGTCATAGCACCTAATTTGCAAGAAAACATTGTTAGGCTGTGTTCCCTTTTCCCAGCTCTCTGTGTGCATTGGGCAGCACCTTAGATACTCACTGGTGTATGTCTCCCTAAGTATTAACAGTGTGTAGATAAGGACCCTATAGTCAGCCTTGCTTGTGATCCCGGAATCCGCCCCTATAGCATCCCAGAAGATGCCCAGAGGAGACAGGAATGTCACAGTAGTGACGAAAGAAGGCATTCCACTGTCAGGGAAAACTTGCATTGTTAGAAAGCTACTTCTCATATTGAACTTTGTGTAATCAGGCTTGCAAGTCAGCACTCGAGTGCCAGCTTACTCCCTCTTAGGTAGTTTAGTTTCAATTAGGAGACCTTGGTTATTGTCTTAAGATCCCAAGAGTTTATTTCCCAAAGATATGTTGAGCTGAAGCTGAAAGATTTTCCTTTAAAAAATAGAGCTCTCTATTAAAAAACCACACAACGATAAAAGAAAACCCCAAAATATCAAACAAAGCCCAGTTGTTGAAGCCTTGAGTAAGAAGTATCTTTCAATTCACCTTAAATTTTCCTATTACACATTAAATCTTTTTTTATTGAATTATAATTGACATACAATATTATTACTTTCAGGTGTACAATATAGTGATTCAATATTTTTATACATTACAAAATGATCACCTCGATAGGTCTAGTTACCATCTGTCACGATACAAAACTATTATAATATTACTGACCAAATTCCCTATGCTGAACATTATATCCTGTGACTTATTTATAACTGGAAATTTGTACCTCTTAATCTCTTTCACCTATTTTCCCCATCTCACTGCCCCCTCCCCTCTGGCAACCACCGGCTTTTTTCTGTGTATCTCTTAGTCTGTTTTGTTAGTTTTGTGTTTCATATTCCACATAAAAGTGACACCATAGGGTATTTGTCTTTCTCTGATTTATTTCATTTAGCACAATACATTTTAGGTCCATCCATATTGTTGGAAATGGCAAGATTTCATTCTTTTTTTTTATGGATGAATGTGTGTGTGTCTGTGTGTGTGTGTGTAGATAATACATCTTCTTCATTCAGGTATTCATGGAAACTTAGGTTGCTTCCATATCTTGGCTATTGTCAAAAAAGCGGCAATGGCAACGTCCACAGTAGCCAAACTGTGGAAAGAGCCAAGATGTCCATCGACAGATGAATGGATAAAGAAGAGGTGGTATATATACAATGGAATATTATGCAGCCATCAAAAGGAATGAGATCTTGCCATTTGCAACGACGTGGATGGAACTGGAGGGTGTTATGCTGAGCGAAATAAGTCAATCAGAGAAAGACATGTATCATATGACCTCACTGATATGAGCAATTCTTAATCTCAGAAAACAACCTGAGGGTTGCTGGAGTGGGGGGCTGGGGTGGGAGGGATGGGGTGGCTGGGTGATAGACACTGGGGAGGGTATGTGCTATGGTGAGCGCTGTGAATCGTGCAAGACTGTTGAATCACAGATCTGTACCTCTGAAACAAATAGTGCAATATATGTTAAGAAAAAAAAAAAGAAGATAGCAGGAGGGGAAGAATGAAGGGTGGGAAATCGGAGGGGGAGATGAACCATGAGAGGTGATGGACTCTGAAAAACAAACTGAGGGTTCTAGAGGGGAGGGGGGTGGGAGGATGGGTTAGCCTGGTGATGGGTATTAAAGAGGGCATGTTCTGCATGGAGCACTGGGTGTTATGCACAAACAATGCATCATGGAACACTACATCAAAAACTAATGATGTAATGTATGGTGATTAACATAACAATAAAAAATTTTAAAAAAAGCTGCAATGAACATAGGGATACATATATCTTTCCGAATTAGTGTTTTCATCTTTTTTGGGTAAATACTGAGAAGTGGAATTGCTGGATCCTATGGTAGTTCTGTTTTTAATTTTTGAGGACTCTCCATTACTGTTTTTTCATAGTGGCTGTACCAATTTACGTTTCTTCCAACAGTGTACAAGGGTTCCCTTTTCTCCATGTTCCTGCCAACACTTGTGATTTCTTTTTTCTTTCCTTTTTTTTTTTTTGATAATAGACATTTTGACAGATGTGAGGTGTTATCTTGTAGTTTTGATTTGAATTTCCCTGTTGATTAGTGTTGTTGATCATCTTTTCATGTGCCTGTTGGCCATCTCTAGGTCTTTGGAAAATTGTCTGTTCAGGTCCTCTGCCCACTTTTTAATCAGGGGTTTATTGTTAGTGAGTTGTAGGAGTTCTTTATATATTTTGGATATCAACATTGTAAGTTTCTTGCCCCATTCAGTAGGTTGCCTTTCATTCTGTTAATAGTTTACTGTGAAAAAACTTTTTAGTTTGATGTAATCCCATTTTATTTTTTCTATTGTTGCCCTTGCCTGAGGAGACTTTTCCAAAAAAATATTGCTAAGACCAATGCCATGCTCACTGCCATCTTTTCTTTTAGGGGTTTTATGGTTTCCAGTCTTACTTTTAAAAATTTAATACATTTTGAGTTTATTTTTGTAGATGATGTATAAAAGTTTCATTCTTCTGCATGTATCTATCCAGTCTTCCCAACACCAATTACTGAAGAGATTGTCCTTTCCCCCAGTGTCGTAGACTAATTGACCATATAAGTGTGGATTTATTTCTGGGATTTCTATTCTGATCTGTGTCTACTTTTATGCCAGTAACATACTGTTTTGATTAGTATAGCTTTGTATATTATAGGTTGAAGTGAGGGAGTGTGATGTCTCCAGCTTTGTTCTTCTCAAGATTACTTTGGTTATTTGGGATCTTCTGTGGTTCCATACAAATAGGATTATTCTACTTACTTGAAAAATGCCATTGGTATTTTGAGGGGGGTTGCATTATATCTGTAGATTGCTTTGCATTGTAGGGACATTCTAAGAGTATTCTTCCAATCCATGAGCGTGGAATGTCTTTTCATTTTTTTGTGTCATTCTCAGTTTCTTTCATCAGTGTCTAGTTTTCAGTACAGGTTTTTGATCTTCTAGGTTAAATTGATTGTTACATACTGTTTTTGACGAAACTGTAAATGGGATTGTTTTTTAAATTTCTTTTTCTGATGGTTTGTTATTAGTATATGCAACAGATTTTTGTTTATTTTGTATCCTGGAAGTTTACTGAACTCATTTCTTCTAATAGTTTTTTCTTTAGGATTTTCTACATATGGTATCATGTCATCCTCAAATAGTGACAGTTTTACTTATTCCTTTCTAATTTGGATGCCTTTTATTTTTCATGTCTCATTACTGTGGCTAGGACTTCTAGTACTATGTTGAATAAAATGGTGAGAATGGGCATTATTGTCTCATTCCTGATCTTAGAGGAAAAGCTTTCAGCTTTTCTCTGTTGAATATGATGTTAGCTGTGGGCTTGTCATATGTGACTTTTCTTATGTTGAAGTACATTTCCTCTATATCCACTTAGTTAAGAGTTATTTTTAACATCGTAAATGGATGTTGAATTTTGTCAAATGCTTTGTCTGTATCTGTTGAGATGATCATATGGTTTTTATGCTTTGTTAATGTGGTGTATTATGTTGATTGATTTGTGGATATTAAACTATCCTTGCAGGCGCCTGGGTGGCTCAGTCGTTAAGCGTCTGCCTTCGGCTCAGGTCATGATCCCAGGGTCCTGGGATCGAGCCCCGCATCGGGCTCCCTGCTCTGCGGAAAGCCTGCTTCTCCCTCTCCCACTCCCTCTGCTTGTGTTCCCTCTCTCGCTGTCTCTCTCTGTCAAATAAATAAATAAAATCTTAAAAAAAAAACAAAAAAAACTATCCTTGCACTCCTGGAATAAATCTCACTTGGTTATAATGTATGCCCCTTTTAATATCTTGTTGAATTTGGTTTGCTATATTTTGAGGATTTTTGCATCTATGCTCATCAGGGATATTGGCATGTAATATTTATGTACATAATGTATGTGGTGTTGTGGTTTTGTTATCAGGGTAATGCTGGCCTCATAAAATGAGTTTGGGAGTGTTCCATCCTCCTCAATGTTTTGGAATAATTTGAGGAAGATAGGTATTAACTCTTTAAATGTTCGGTAGAATTCATCTGTGAAGCCATCTGGACCTGGACTTGTTTTTTGGGAGTGTTTTGATTACTGATTTTATTTCATTACTGGTAATCTATTCTGATTTTCTATTTCTTTATGATTCAGTCTTGGAAGATAGTATGTTTGTAGGAATTTATATATTTCTTCTAGGTTGTCTAATTTGTTGGCATATAATTGTTTACAGTTTTCTAATCCTTTTTATTTCTTTTGTATCAGTTGTAATTTTTCCACTTTCATTTCTGGTTTTATTTGGCTCTCTCTCATTTGGTTAAAGGCTTGTCAATTCTGTCTTTCTTTTCAAAGAACCAGCTCTTAGTTTCATTTTCGTTTCTTCTTTCATTCTGTCCTGTCCTTCCTGTCCCGCCTATATTTCATTTATTTCCATTCTGATCTTTATTATTTCCTTCCTTCTAGCAACTTTGGGCCTTGTTTGTTCTTCTCTTTCTAGTTCCTTTAGGTGTAAGGTTAGATTGTTTGAGATTTTTATTTCTTGAGGTAGTCTCTATGGCTATGAACTTCTCTGTTAGAACTGCTTTTGCTGCATCCCCAGAATTTTGGAACATTTGTGTCCATTTTTGTTTATCTCAAGGTATTTTTGGTTTCCTCTTTGATCTCTTCATTGACCCATTGGTTGTTTAATAGCATGTTGGTTAGCCTCCAGTTGTTTGTGGTTTTTCCCAGTTTTCGTCTTATAATTGATTTCTAGTTTCATACTGTTACAATTGGAAAAGATGTTGGATATGATTTAAATCTTAAATTTATTGATACTGTTTTGTGGCCTAACATACAATTTATCCTGGAGAATGTTCCATGTGTACTTGAAAAGAGTGTATTCTGCTTTTGGATGGGATGCTCTGTATATATCTGTTAGGCCCATCTGGTCTAATGTGTTAAGGCTGAAGTTTCCTTATTGATTTTTCTGCCTGGATCATCTATCCATTAATGTAAGTGGAGTGTTAAAGTTACCTACTATCATTGTTGTTGCTGTCTGTTTCTCCCTTTATCTCTGTTAATATTTGTTTTATGTATTTAGGTGCTCTTATATTGAGTACATAAGTATTTTAAAATGTTATATCTTCTTGTCTGCTTGACTCCTTGATTATTATGTAATGCCCTTCTATGTCTTTTGTTACAGTCTTTGTTTTAAAGACAGTTTTGTCTGATATAAGTATTGGTGCTCCAGCTTCTTTTCATTTCCATTTGCATGGTTTATCTTTTTTGATCCCTTCACTTTCAGTCTGTGAGTGTCTGTAGGTTTGAAGTGAGTCTCTTGTAGGCGGCATATAGGAGGGTCTTGTTTTTTTTTAGTCCATTCAGCCGCACTCTGTCTTTTGATTGGAGCATTTAGTCCATTTAAAATTAATTATTGATAAGTATGAATTATTCCTATTTGTTAATTGTTTTATGGTGGTTTTTGTAGTTCCTCTCTGTTCGTTCTCTTTCTCTCTTCCCTTGTGGTTTGATTGTTTTCCTTAGCGTTTAGATTTTTTTTCTCTTCTTCCTTTGTGTATTTACTAGAAGTTTTTTCTTTGTGGCTACCATGAGGTTCCCATATGACATCTTATGTATGTAACAATCTTTTTAAAGTTGATATTAAGTTATCGTGAATACTTTCCAAAGCTTTATATCTTTATTTCCCCCACTTTATATTTTTGGTGACACATTTTACATCTTACTTTATGTATACCTTAACTAATTATTGTATTTTTATTTTTTTATTTTATTTATTTTTTTTTTTTTAAAGATTTTTTTTTTATTTATTTGAGAGAGAGAGAATGAGAGAGAGCAAGCACATGAGAGGGGGGAGGGTCAGAGGGAGAAGCAGACTCCCTGCCGAGCAGGGAGCCCGATGCGGGACTCGATCCAGGGACTCCAGGATCATGACCTGAGCCGAAGGCAGTCGCTTAACCAACTGAGCCACCCAGGCGCCCTAATTATTGTATTTTTAATTTTTACATTTGTCTTTTCCTCTTCATACTTGCTTTATAAGTAGCTCATCCTCTACCTTTTATTTACCTTTTCTAGTGAGATTACCTTTGTGTGTTTTCTTTTTTTTTTTTTAAGATTGTATTTATTTCTTAGAGAGAGTGAGAGCAGGAACACAAGTAGGGGGAGTGGGAAAGGGAGAAGCAGGCTTCCCGCCGAGCAGGGAGCCTGATGCGGGGCTCGATCCCAGGACCCCAGGATCACGACCCCAGCTGAAAGCAGACGCTTAACGACTGAGCCACCCAGGTGCCCCTTGTGTGTTTTCTTAATTAGTGTCTTTTATGTTTAGCTTAGAGAAGTCCCTTAATATTTCTGGTAAGGCTGGTTTAGTGGTGGTGAACTCCTTTAGCTTTGTTTATATTGAAAACTCTTAATCTCTCCTTCAATTCTGAATGATAACCTTCCAGGTAGAGAATTAAATGGTTGGCAATTTTTCCCTTTCAGCACTTAATTTTAATCTCTCTGGATTGTGAACATAGCTTTGGGGCTTCTGGCCATTTATTTCTACTTACAGATGGGAAACCTCTGGTCCTGGAGGGCTAAGCAACTGACTTGAGTGTACATAGAAAGTCTTAGTGCTTGGATTCAAATCTTGCTCCACTGGGAGACAGAGCACTTGTGTTTTCTGCCATTCCACCTAAATGGGGAGCCTTTGACAGGTGAGATTCAGTATATGACTGCTTTCTGAAAATGAAAGAGAAAGCCTTAGCTGGTTGAGCAATTTTTCTTCTCCTAAAACAGAAGTATACAAATCACCTGTATTTGCAGAATGATAAAACCCTCATTTCCAACTTGTTCAATAAGTTTTCTTGCCACCTGACTTCTTATGACTATTTTTGTTGACGTTTGATGAAAACTTGCTCTGAGCTTAGCTTTGCCAGAGTTATTGCTTTGAATTTATCTGCTGGAGTCATCATAGGAACCAGCCTTATGTGGTAGTTACAGGGCCTTGGCTTATATTGGACACCACGAATTTCTAGAGGCACTGGGATCCTTCCAGATCAGCATTTGGACAGCACATTTAGACCCTAACAAGGCCATCAAGGACCCACTCAATACTAAGCAGGCACTTAGCATGTACCAAACATTATGCTTCCAAGTAGATTGTGCCTTATACCTACTTGCAGTGGATATTTTTGGAATGTACGTGGAGGCATAAATCATACATTATTACAAGTAATTAAAAAACAGGAGATTTTTAAGATGTAGTTTTGTCAGTTGGTCAAGTCTTTCAGGCCTCAGAAGGATCCATTAGTTCTGAAGGTCTCCTCAGTCTCTGGAGATGAACAGCAACTGTCTGGGAACATCAGTAGCCTGAAAGAACAGTCTCATCACTGCTTCCTAAGTTTTATGAATATCTATCCTCCTGCATGATGCCTTTGAGACCTTGGCCTGTGCTGCTTCGTCAGTGTGCATGAGTTTGATGCTTTCTTAATAATTCATGTATATATGTAATATAATACTGTCTTTTGAACACCTGCTCACTGTTAGGCACTTGTAACACACACCTCTCCTCTTTTACAACACCCTCATGAGCTGTATTACCCTTCTTTTGCAGATGAGGACACTGAGGCACTGAGGTTAAACAATTTGCCAAGGTCACATGGTAAGTGGCAAGGCTGAATTAACACCTGTTGGCTTAACTCACTCTCTCTCTCCCCCTCCCTCCTCTCTCCTCCCTCCCTGCCCGCCCTCCTTTCCTTTCCTTTCCTTTCCTTTCCTTTTTCCTTTCCTTTCCTTTTTCCTTTCCTTTCCTTTTTCCTTTCCTTTCCTTTTTCCTTTCCTTTCCTTTTTCCTTTCCTTTCCTTTTTCCTTTCCTTTCCTTTCCTTTCCCCTTTCCTTTCCTTTCCCCTTTCCTTTCCTTTTTCCTTTCCTTTCCTTTTTCCTTTCCTTTCCTTTTTCCTTTCCTTTCCTTTTTCCTTTCCTTTCCTTTTTCCTTTCCTTTCCTTTTTCCTTTTTCCTTTCCTTTTTCCTTTCCTTTCCTTTTTCCTTTCCTTTCCTTTTTCCTTTCCTTTCCTTTTTCCTTTCCTTTCCTTTTTCCTTTCCTTTCCTTTCCTTTCCTTTCCTCTCCCTCCCTGCTTGCCTGCCTGCCTGCCTGCCTGCCATCAAATTATCAACTAGAAGACCCCCAGGTTGTCTGTTGTAGACACTCACACCCACTCTGTAGTCCTCAATGTCTACATTTCTCCTGGGATGCTCTGGTGAAAGTGGCTGTGTGGTGTTGTCTCTCCTAGTTTGCTGGTCCATGTAGGAGAGGTGGGGTTCAGAACTTTGCTGTCTCTGGACAGGGACCCCCCCCATGGCTCTGCTGTTGGGGCAGCTCTCCTGGGGTGGATATGTGCTTCTTTACTGCAGTAAAAGTTGCAAGATGTCTACAGCCACCACAAGGTGAGTGACCTCAGCTAAGTGCCTGGTCCTGACTTCTTCCCCTGAGAATCAGGATTTGCAGGGAGAGGATGATTGTTGAGGAGGAGGAGAGGATCATGTTATTTCCTGTGGAGCCCACCACCCTCTCTGGCTTCCTCCTGTCTCAGCTGAATGACATTTGTGCCAGCTGCTCCCAAAGGGAGTCACTTTGGTGAAATGTCACAGGCTTCGGTACGAATGATGGTTCTCCATCCTTCACTTCTCTCCCTGCTGCCTCCTTTCCACCCCTCAAGTACCTTTTTTATTTTGAAAGGACACCACCTTGAAATTCAAGTGTGGGGGGATAAAAGTAATTACATTTTCTCTTCAGGTTTCCCTCTCAGAAAGCCTCCAAATCATCTCTGGCTAAAACACAGGGATTATTCCAGAGGGAAAATGTGATTAGTTGCATCTTTGCCTGCTTCCCCCTCTGGGTTTCACCCACCACTTTTCTCCCATGCTAAGGGTGATGATGACAGTGCGGCTGATTGCTCTGCAGCTCTGGGAGAGCTGAGGCCCTTCTCCCAGCAGAGGTCAAGTGTCTCACTCAATGTCACACAAGGAATAAGTGGTAGGCTTACCTGGATTCACAGCCGGGCTGCTCTGACTCCAGAGCCATGCTTGTATTAACTCTGCTGTGTAACTGCAGTGACTATATTTGCGGAACCAAAAATTGGGAGGTATTTTCTGACAAATGATTTGCTTTTCCTGATTTATTGTTTTTCAGATTTTAATACAAAAAGCCATTTGGAGTTATCAAAATGAAATCCTATTTTCCTATATATTTAATAAAATCACCATTGGAAAAAAATAATTATATATGCCTGGGATTATCCCAGGGAACCCAGCACACAGAGTTGTTATTTGGTGGGAATGTACTTGACCAGGAACTAAGAGTCTTAATTCTGGTTCAGGTTTAGCTTTAACTAGCTGTGTGATCTTGGTTAATTTACTGCACCTCTCTGGGACTTATTTCCTTAATTTGTGAATTGAGCGAGGTGGGTCAGATGATATCTTAGGACCTCTCAAGCCCTGGTTTTCAGTGACCTTGAAATTCTAGGTGCAGACTTCATTATTTGGACTGTCACCAGTATATAGATGAGATTCTAACTTTAGACATGGTTTTGCTTCTCTCCTGTTTTGGGCAAATCTTGGCAACATCTCAGTCCAGTCCTTTGCCAGTCCTGTACCCTGGGGAGCTTGCTTTCTTTTTTGCCAGATGGAACCCTGGGAGCTTATTCTTCTGATTTTTCCATTAAAACGATCTCTTGGACTTGCCTCCATGCTTGCTCCTTTCTCTTCCTTCATGCTTTTGTGCGTAGTGTCCTTCTCCCACACAGCTGAGACTGCAGCCGGACTCCCACGCAGCAGCCTCCACTCAGCTGCCCCCTGGCATTCCCAGCCCCGCCCTTCTTGCTGCTGTTCTGTCGTGCCTCTCCCGGTGTCTTCCTCTCTCTCTCTGTCGTATTTCAGTCTCTGTCTTTGCTGGCTCCTTCGTTTTCACATAAAATACAGGCTCAGCTCTCCCTGTACTGAAAGGGACAAATAAACAAGTCTTGGCTCTGCTGTCCCTGATGCAGAGGATAAAATTCTTTTTCCCCTCCCATTGCTTCCTCTCCTGGCTGCCCCTACCCCATTTAAATTTCCCTGCCCTTTTTCATACTTCGCAATTGTCCTCTTAAAGATAACCAGAGATAGCCTATTCTTGAAATCCAATAGCTGTTTCTCCTCATTTTCCTTGACCTTTCTGCAGTGTCTGGCACTGTCACTTCTTTCTAAAACACTCTTATTTGGCTTCAGTTGTCACTACGCTGTCCAACGCTGTCTGCTGCACCTTGGGAGATCCTGACTTTGACTCATTTTCTACTCTTTTTCAGAGATCACATCTAATCTCATGGCTTCCACTAAATCTCCTTGAGATTCTGACACCAAATTTCTAACTGCCTTGGATATTCCATTGCTACCTCATTCAACGTGTTTACAGTGGAATTTGCCATTCTTGGTCAAAAGCCTGCTTCCCACCCAGATCTCCCATTGCTGTCCATTTGCTGTCATTCAGTTAAGTGGGTTTGAAACCTAGTCGATGTCCCTCATTCCTCCTTGTCTCTTATCCACTCATTCATTAGTCACTAAACTGCTCTATTTGTTCTTCATAAAGTCTTCAAATGCGTTGCCTCCCTTTGTTTCCACTGCTGCTATCTCGGCTGTGACACACAAATTATCCCTTAACTAGTCTTTAATTTCTTGATCCTCCAACCCATCCTATTTTTCTCTATGTCAATAATCTTTCTAAAATAGTACTTTGCACACTTCACTGTATTCTTTTGCTTCCTGCATTCCCAATCACTAAACAAACTTGCAAAGCATCCCAGAATAATACCCCAAACTCTCAGGTTGATGTTCAAAGGCACCCCAAATTTGGCCCTAATCTATTCCAGTCTTACCTCCCATAGGTACTCTTTTCCTTAGTCAAAGGGTACATGCTTTGTCTGCCTTTTTGTGTATCCAGAGCTTGCACCTCCTCAATCCCATGTTCTTGGGCAAATAAATAGGTCTCCGTGAGACTCTGTTTCCTCATCTATAAAATAATAATACCTCTGATTTCCTTTGGTGGTTGTGAGGATAAAATTCATGTATTTAACAAACATTTGTTGGAGAGGTACTTGGGATTTTCTAAATATTTATGCTCCAGGTTCTGGGAATTTGCAAAGATAAATAAATTACAGCCCCTCCCTTGAGTTGCTCTGGTCATTGGGAAAACGTATATTTAGGAAACGGACAGCATCAGTAGGGTGGGATGAGCGTGTTTGCTAGGCTGGCAAGTGCATCGTGGGCCCAGCCTGGCCCTGCCCCTCCAACCTGAGACCTGCTCTGGGCTCCTGTAAGTCACCCTTGAGCAATGTCTACCCATCCTCCTCCCATTCCCTGAGGGCCCAGCTCTCCCTAATGTGAAAATGAGTGATAATGGATGCTAATTCAATGTGTTACTTCTTCCAGGTGACATATTTACATTTTAATAGGAGACAATTCAAGAGAGGATATTTTAAGCCCTGTGGCGGGTGGATGGAGACATATTTTGCTGTAGAGAGGGCTTGGGGGGCCTCCAGTCGTACTGCATAGGCACCCACTGATTCTAGTCATGGGATTGGCTCCACTCAGGATCCGGAGATGAGGACTCCCCCCCCAGGCTGTGCTGCCTCCCCACGTTATCTGAGTACTCTGGAGCGTGGGAGTCTCAGTACAGTGACGGATGAGACATCTGTTCCATGATGGGCTATTACCAACAATTCATTACTGCAAAATGGACTTACCCTCATTAGCCCAGGAGCTCTGAGTTTAATGTGGCATTCTGCAATCTCACAGATTCTGCTGCACACATTGGAGACATGCATCACATTTTATAGAGCCAGGAAACCTGAACTTTTCAGGAAACAATGGAGATTTAGCATGCCTCTTGAATTAGTTGACATATTTACTCTTCATGAATAAGCCTGTTTTGTAGCAAATACTGTAGCTTACAGCTTCATTATTAGAAATTAGCTCGCCCCACTGCTCTGTTCAAGGACGCAGTTCTCCTTGGAGAACAGTTTTGTCCTTATCATTTGGGTGCTTGCAGTTAGGTGAATAGGTTTCTGAAGTTCTGGCCTGGGAATGTTTCTCTAGGGGGCGGAGCTAGGTCTGTGTCTCCAGCTGTCCGTTCATCTTGACTCACCTGTGTGACATCTGCAAATCTGGCCATTTTGGGAAGGTTTCTTTTTTCCTTTGTAATGCCTCCCAGCAAAACCATAGTCATATAGTCACACTTTTTTTGGGGGGGATGTGAATTATCCGGAACCAGTAATCAGTTCAAATAATGTACAATAGACATGGTGTCAGTTTCCTAAACTTTTGATATTGTTGACCTTGCCAAACTCCTTGCCTGGGTTTAGCTTATCCTTGGGAAATTACACAGCCCCTTGTCATACTTTCACAAAATGACAGTTCTTCCAGGGATTCTATCTTTAAGGTAGAATAGCTCAGGGATCTATCTTTAAGGTATCTTCTATCTAGAAATTTCTATATTCCATTTACCAAATTATCAGTCAAAAATCGGGATTCTTTAAAACCTACGCCCCAAATTCCAGATGTTTGGCTTCATTGGTTGGTAGTGACGGTGGATGAGATCACCACTTTGGGACCAAATCATGGTCAATTTATTTTTTCCCCATAGGAGTTAAACTTGGTACTTCATTTTCCTTCCTTGATGTGTCTCATAAACACACAGTAGCTTCTCTTCCAGGCTAAAAGGTACTTATTCACTCAACCATCCATCCCTTTCACAAATAGTTATTGTTATGTTCATTATGTGCAAAGTGCTTTAGGTGTTGGGGCTGTGCTGGGCCCATAGGGTTCCCAAGGGACTCTTCAGCTCCTGCACAGACAGAATTCAATTAGATGCATCAAGGGCTTGTGGAGTATTTTGCAGTGGATCAGGCCCTGGGGTTACAGGAAGCCCAGAACACCACCTGAAAGGCACACACAGTGTTCCTGCAGGTCAGACTGAGATACACGCTTCCATGTTTAGTGTCCTTCTTCCACACAACCTGCTGCTTTCCTGTTCAGTGAAGGGGACTTCCACCTGGAGACAACATTGTTATTAGGATTCTCATCTTAGATCCTTGAAGATTTCCTGTATGAACTATATGGAAATGTGAGGAGAATGTCCTTACATTTCAGCAAAACCATCTTACCCATTGCCTTACCAGCTTAGGCCTCTTCCTTCACCACCAACTTCTATTCATTTCTCCGTTGTACTAGTCATTGAAAATCAAGGGTCCTGTCCAGTTTCCATTTACCCAGAAGAAGAGGCTGTGTGACCTGGGGCAAGTTGGGATCCATTCATCAGTTTGGGGACATTTGGATTGTTTTTACTTTTTGACTATTATGAATAATGCTGCTATGAACATTCGCGTAGAAGCTTTTATGAGGACATAGTATTTTATTTCTCTTGGGTGTATATCTAGGAGTGGAATTGCTGGGTCACATGGTAACTGTCTTGTTATGGAACTGCCAGACTGTTTTCCAAAGCAGCTGCACCATTTCACACTTCCACAAGCGAAGTCTGAGAGCTCTACTTTTTCTACATCCTTGCCAACACTTGTCTTTTTTGTTATACCTATCCTAGTGAGTATGGAATGGTATCTCATTGTGGTTTTACTTTGTGTTTCCTTGATGACTAATGACATTGAGAATATTTTCATGTGCATATTGGCCATTTGTATATCTTTTCTGGAAAAATGTCTGTTCAGACCTTTTGCCCATTTTAAAATTGAATTGTCTTTTTGATCATTGAGTTGTAATGAATTGATATATTTTAGATACAAAGTTTCTTACCAGATCTGTGATTTGCATATGCCCATTCTGTGGGTTGGATAAGGTTTCAAACTTCTCATTTTAAACTTGAGATAATAATGGTATCCACACCTTAGATTAGGATTAAGTGAAATCATAGATGGAAATCCCTTAACACAGGGTCTGAAACACATTAAACCCAATACATGTTAATTGTTGTGCTGTATTTTTTTTTTCATCCTGCAGACAAGAGCCTTCATTACATAATCTTACTTTGTCCTGGAGGCCTGCCCCTGGTGTATGAAATGCCACCAACTTCTAGGGAATACCTCCTTTCTTGAACCTTAGTTTTAGGCAAAAGCCTTCTGGCAAAGGACAGCATAATAACAAGATCCGGGGTCATAGTGGCTGCCCTTTCTTGGGAATTTCTTGCTTGCCAGCCCTGCTTCTAGTGCTGTGCAAGCTGGAGTAGGCTGAGGGCTTCAGGAACAGCAGCTGCCACTGAACCTGGCCTGTTTGCCCTGGCTCTGCCTGGGATACAGCTAGGTCAGCCTGGAAGTCTGAGGTCAGCCTAGAAGTCTAGGGCCACAAAGGCAGTGGACATTTTGTAGCCCCCTTGGAGTCAGGCCTTGGCATGAAGAAGTCAGGGACCTGTTGACCGTCTGATGTGTTTTAAAATAGGGCCTAAGAAGGCAGTTCACTTGAGAGTTGTCATCTTTAGTTAGTGCTGGGAACTTGAAGCAAGGGAATATCATGTTCCTGATGAGAATTTTGCTATCACCATTTGCTGATAAGCCATCGCTTAAACTGGGCAAGATACTTTCCAGGTGACTAGACCCAGTCTGAGAAAAAATTATCCCATTGCCATGAGTACAGTATTTGGGAAACAACTGCCCATGTGGTTTCAAGGTTGGTGCATGTTAGATATTTATTTGTAAGATGGTGTTAAAGCCAGGGCAGCAGAGCAGCTTCCTAGCATCATCTCCCCCTGTGAATCCTTTAACTACTGGTGTTGAAGTTCCTCACAAACCCTACAAAGTGGGACTATTTCCACATCATTGTCAGTCGTTCATTCCCTCCTCTGTAGGTAAGTCTCTCCCGGCATTAAATATTTAGTTCTCACCTGTGTAAGCCACTGGGCAAGGTGCTGTGTGAACAAGGATAAAACATCATCTTTGCCCTTAAACATATCCTAGCTTGGGATCCCTAGAAAGCAGAGCCTGAGGCAAAAGCCTGCTAACATTCTATTGACCAGAGAAAACCAAGAAAGTGGGAGCAAGGAAGAAAGTGGGGGCAGGCAGGGAAGGAGAAAGATGAAACACAAGGGCTCATTTCCAGGCTGGCTACTGCTTGATACAAAGCCCCAATAATTGCTCATTCTTGTGACCCCATTTTCAGGGACCATTTGAGCTACTGAATCTCAGGGCATTTTTTTTCAAAGGGACAGATGGACACAGAGAAGGGATGCTTTTCTCTCTCTCCTTGCCTTTCACCCATCTTTGCCTTAAGGAGTTACGTAGTTTGCATGACATGGTCCTTCCGGGGCCACCATGGAAGCCAGATCACGCTGCACATTGTGGTACGGTGCTCACTTGAGTCTGGAAGAGCTGGCCGGGTGCTGGTTGGTGGAGTCCACACAGAGTCAACAGCTTATGTGGAGCAAGTGAGCAAGGGCCTTGAGACGGGGGGGGGGGCGACAGGATCTGAGGTCACATGGGAGATGTTCATACAGTTCTGGCTGGCACCACTCTGTCCTGTGTTTTGTGTGTGTGGTGGTTTTTTTTTTTTTTTTCTCTGTGTGTGTGTGTGTGTGTGTGTGACAACAAGATACCCTCACTTTTTCCCTGAGGGAGAAATAAAAATTCCATTAGTCACAAATTCTGTATCAAGGCTATAACCTGCCACTCTCTCTGAAAAGAGGGTAAGTGAAAGAATCTACAGTTCCTACCTCTGCCACTGCTTTGAGGACACAGTTAATATTCATTGCCCCCTTCCTTGTAGATGTCTCTCCGCTTGAGCTAAAAGTTCTAGGTTGCTTGCCTAGTCAGTTGCCTAGTAGGTTTCTCCATGTTAACATGGATACAAATCACTGGGCCGGTTAGGGGGGTTGGGGGGTGGGGTGGGTGTGGTGTTAAGATGCAGAATCTGATTCAGAGGTCTGGGGAGGGCCCCAGAGTCTGTTTGTCTAATGAGTTCTGCAGTCACACTGCTGCTGCTGGTCCATAGGCACACGGGGTAGCAAAGACTGAGACTGAAGTTATCCCTTACTTGCCCTGCCCTTGTTACACTGTGGTTGCAGCAATTGTCCCTTTATAGTTTTTACTGGGTTTCAAGCATGGAGAAAAGCCAGTGAATCCCCTGTGTTCCAGGAGTAATGCTCTTTGTGCCCATTGTCTGGCAACCACTTAGCTTCTTCTGAGAATCAGGGTTACGAATCCCACCAGTAAAGTAACACCTGTCCCTCTGGCTTAGGGAGTGCCAAGTGACTAAGTTATGGTCTCAACTTCAAGTTCAGTGAAACCCTGACTGACAGAACAGTTTCCTCCCTGACAACCAGACCTCTTACCAGGCAAGGTTGTAGACCATAAATTCTACACGTGGGGGAGAGAAGCAAGTGTTCTGTCCATTTTTGGGTTCCCAGACTCCATCATGGTTGTTGGGGACATGGTGCCATATAGGATGTTGGTTCAGGGCACATCCCAC
Source organism: Halichoerus grypus (assembly GCF_964656455.1). NCBI lineage: Eukaryota > Metazoa > Chordata > Mammalia > Carnivora > Phocidae > Halichoerus > Halichoerus grypus. The sequence continues at coordinate 102,592,460 of NC_135722.1, read as the reverse complement.
CTTCCCGATGACAGTCCCCTAGCCCTCTGACATGTTGTCACTAAGCTGGTGTCTTTGTTCATTCTGCCAGGCTTTCAGGCCACTGCTTCTGGATGATGGGGAACATTGTAAGACCAGTGAACTCCATGGTCATGCACCTTTGTCTGTCTCCTTTGCTGGAGCCCCAAGAACTAGGATGGCAACTGGATGGTGGTTGGGTGGAGTCCATTCATGGCTGGTCACCGTAGTAACCATGGGGGTGGATCAGTGGTAAAGGGCCTGAGACAGGTAAGGCCAGGAGTCGCTGAGAAGATGCATAAGGAGTGTCTGATAGAGAAGGCTCATGCTCTGGTTCAGAAAGCAAGATACAAACACCTATAAAGACACAGCAGAAGAGATAGTGAACACTGTGGGAGTTTGGATGTAGTCAAGGTAGAGGGGATGACCATGGCCTTAGGTAGTTGGGGGTTTTCAGGAAAAAGTATGACTGGACTTTCTCTCAAAGGTCACACAGACATGAGACTGGTGGCAAGGAAGGGGAAAAGTATTCTAGGTGGTCAAGACCAGTGTAAACAAGGACCCAGATGTGGGAGTGCAGGAGGGTTTATTCAGGGACCAGAACACAGACCAATTTGAGCTGGTGTGTGTGTGTGTGTGTGTGTGTGTGTGTGTGTGTGTGAGAGAGAGAGAGAGAGAGAGAGAGAGAGAGAGATTGGGGAGTAATAATTATAATAGGTGACTTTTTGAGCACTTAGTGTATGCCAGGTCCCATTCTAAACTCTCAGATGTATTACCTTATTTAATTCTCACAACTAAGTAGGCAAGGTCATGCTGGAGCTAGAGCTAGATTTTGAGGTACCTTGAATGACCAACCAAGGAGTTGGGCCTTTACCCTTGTCACACTGGCACTGGAATAGATGGGTATAGGGCCAACTTCCTGCTAACCTTTATGTTATTAATTCCTTCTATAGGGCCTGGCACATGGGAAAGTTTACATGATTTCACTGGATATTAAAAAGAGCTCTCCTAAATAAAGCACTCATTACATTCCAGGCACTGTTTTAAGTGCTTGACATGGAATAGATTATTAAATTGGCACACTGTCCTGTGAGATAGGCACTTTCCCATTTTACAGATGAGGAAGTTGAGGACAGAGATGTAATTTGTCCAATGCATTAGGACAAGAAAGGGCCCAAGCTAGGTTTTAGACCCAGGTGGTCTGACTTGACAGTCCACACATGTAATTCTTATACTACATGGTCTCTCAAAAACCATTAAAGAAAAGATTTGGAAACCAGGTGGTGGTGAAAGTTTTAAGAGGAGGTGAGAGCAAAGTCAGAGAACTATTTAAGGGGGGAAGAGGTTGTGCTTCATTGGGTCATAGAGAGCCTGTCTGCCTCCTCCAGAGAGCAGGCGTATTCTCCAGGCCTCAAATGTTAGCAGACCTGTAACTCTACAAATCAGTAGGTGGTTTGTGTGTATGTTTTCGTTTCCCCCCACTGTGTATTTACACTCAAGATTGAGATAAACATCCATTTGCTTTAACACACATGAAAATACCTTAGCAACTTCCTGCAGCTCTGGCCTGTTGCTAAGCAGTGACCCTAGTGTTACCATGGCAACACCATCTGAGACTCCAGAGCACGGCTGGTACCAGTCTGTTGTTCCTGACATGGTTTTGGGAAACCGGATCAGCAGGGCCTCAGGAGTACATTTGCTCTCAGGGTGCAGCCTTGCTCTGTTTGGCCCTATCAGAAATCCCTGTTCCTGCCTGAGGGAAGTTGCCTGGGGAGAGGTACTCACCAATGCCCAGCCAAAAAGGCCTTTGGTCATATCTGTAGTGTTTCACCTTGCTGCTGTCTCTGTATTACTTTTGGAGCCATGTGGAGTTGGCTGGAGTTCAAGATGGCTGCCTGAGAAGGTGTAGGGAGCAATTTCTCCCTCTGTTCCTGAGAAAGGCCCATTTCAGTACGTCTGTCCAGCAGGGAGGACCTCCAGAACATCTTGAGTTGTGGTCAGGCAAGCAGGCTATCAGCTGGAAACAGAATCCAACTCAGAGGCTCAAGAGACTTCAATGAAGGGATGTCTCATAGAGGTGTGGGCAGGGCTAAGGGAACAGATAGGGGATCGTGATGCACTGGAAATAACAGCCCAAAGCCATTTCCACTCTGAGCGGTGAAGGGACAAGCGGAGGAAATAGTTTTGTAGAAACAATTTCCCAGTTTTATATCTGGAGGCGTGGTGGAGGAGCCACCGGGAGTAGTGGTAGACAGGGTAGTAGGGTGCAAATATTGTGAGAGATGCACCCCTGAGGAGGAAGGAAGAGTGAAAGAAATGCCAGGAGCTCCTCTCCTCCCCTTGATCTCCTGCCAGAGCCTAACATTAGGCAGACATAACTGGAAATTAAATAGTCCAGGTGTTGCAGTCTGTGAGGGCATCAGCCTCACAGGCACAGAGTGGGGAACTGGGGAAGAATGGATTTGGTGGGTTGGATAAATGGAGGGGACTTGGGGGGGAGAAGAGTGTGAAAGAGACTAGCGTGACTGGGTTAACGCTAATGGGACCAGGCAGGCTGGGAGGATCAAAAACTCCAACTAGACCTACCCGTGGGCTGGGCTTCGACCCAGAGAGCAGAGCCTGCTGCACACACTGGCGGGAAGCATGTTTAACAGGTGGGCATGCGTCTGGGAGAAAAGCAGTCAACTTCAGGAAGCCCAGCACACTGTCCTAAATGATTCCAACAGCACCTTCTCTGTCCTATGGGCAAGGCTGGGGGAGTTTCATAAAATTATCCTGCCTCTGGGTTGTAGGCCTGTAGGATATCCTTTCAGGTTCCCCTAAAACTTTTTTCCTATTGCTGCCTCCACCTGGCATTCCCTTGCTTTCAATCTGGTTGTCCTTTCAGCTCAGGTGCTTTGGATTGACAAGGTGTAGACTAGGGCAGCATCAGCACCACTTGGGAACTTGTTAGAAATGCATATTTGTAGGCCCCACCTCAGACCTCATCAATCACACATTTGGGTGGTCCTAGAAATCTGTTTTCACAAGCCCTCCAGGTGATTGATACACATTGAAGTTTGAGGACCACTGGTTTAGACTGTATGATTAATTTGCAGCCCTCCCTGGGAGCTGCCCTTGCTATCTTCCCTGGCTCCTTGCTCTGCATATACAGGCCAGTTCTGCCTCTTCTAATAATGTTCCGTCCCAGCCCAGAGAACTACCATGAGCTGGAGTCTTGGGGATGCTTTGCCTGGAAAGAAAGTTTGGAGAGATGTAATCTGGAGGATGGTGGTGATTGGCAGTTCAGGTGTGTGGCTATAGGCACTATAGTGGCATTAGGGGAGCAGATCCCACCTGCATAACTGGCGTTCAGAGGTAGGGCACTAGTTCTGAGAGAATCAACAAGGGCAAGGGCAGACCCAGTGGCCATGACCTTAAGGAGATGGAGCAAGTCAGGGGCTCTAGCACAGGGTGTTAGAGCTGGGATGTTGATGGGAGGCAGTTCTCTGTGGGTGTCTTGCATTTCTGCACATCTTGCAGGCAGGGCACTGGACTGTTTTTTCAAGGATGCTTGGAAGATAGAGATTGTGTCTCTTTCTGGAGCAAAGAGCAAATTGCCCATTATAAAAGATTTGGGTTTCGTGAACTCAGGCTTCCTTATCCTGTGAGACTACCCACTTTGTGTGCAGGTGCTCTCCGTTCCTCTTCATGTTGCCCTGTGGATATTGGCACTTGGGGAAGTGGTGTAAAATGATACACTGTTATTGATATCAATGAAAAACTGTCTCTTGTCTCTGACCAAGGAATATCATGCTGTCAGCATATGTGAAAATTCAGCAGGCTAACTTCTTCCCTTATAAATATTGCAAAACCTCAAACTCATCATGGTTCTTGGCAAGCACAAGGTAGGTCTGAGTCTTGAGAAATAAGGGGCTAGGCAGTGGCTGAACCTGCTGCAAAGATGGCTGAGCTTGGATTGCAGGGCCTGGGCTCAGTCAAGGATGGTCTTGAGGGGTGAGCTTGAGATGTGGTGGTCAAGGGCTCCATTTGGAGGGAAAGGAAGGAAGAAGAGACTAGTAGGAGTCAAGACATCCCTATAGGCACCAGATAATTAGCTCTGAAAGAGATACTTGGGATCTAACAGGTCATTTCTCCTTGATTCTCAACACTGTGTATTTGAATCATCTGAAGAGCTTTCAAGAATACCAGTGTCTGGGCCCCCCATCCCCAGTGAGTCTGATCTCACTGATAATAGAATGGGGTTTGTTACCAGCTCATTAGGTTATCTTAACATGCAGCTAGACTTGAGAATCACTGATCTATCTCAGCTGTCTCCCTCTATTTATGAGGAAGCTGCGGCTCAGAGCATTGAAGTGACTTGGTTGAAGGTCTGTTCACTTTACATTTTACTAGACTACATTCCTGGGTCCCCAGGCTTTGTGCCTGATTCAAGCCCTCAGAGCCATGGATGTTGCTTTATGGGGCTCGGGACCTAAACTCTGCTCTGGCCAGAGTCTCACCTGGAACTTGACCAACAGAGGCATGCTCTCCATAGTGCACCAACCCTGGGACCAAGAGGGAGGGCTTCAGTTTTATCTTGTCAAGTAGGAGTCTGGGTTGCTAAGCAACCAGACATTCTCAGGCAACACGCTGCTTTGTGGTGGTGCTTTGCATGTTAAGGTTCCTGGGATGGTTTCTGGAGAGCTTCAAGAGTTCTTAGGGGCAAAAGATGGGAGCTGTGTGTGTCTGAGGATGCAGGGGTATTGCCCTCCCACCCCTGCCTTGCCTTACCTGTTCCACATCAGACAAAGATTCTGGTGCCTCACAACACTTGGCATTAAGAGAACCAGGCTTTGTTTCTTCTGCCTCTTGGTCAGAAGTTTATCTTAAAGGGGGGTTGTAGCCTAAAGGCCCCTTAAAATTTTTTATTTGGAAATAATTTCAAACTTAGAGAAGTTACAAGAATAACAGTAGAAAGATAAAGTACACCCAGACTCCTTCATTTTAAACATTTAATCTCTTTGCTTTATTTGTCATCTGTTGTGTGTGTGTGTGTGTGTGTGTGTAATATTTTTTATTCACTGTATGAGAATAGGATACATCATAGCCCTTTAGCTCCCCCCAGAATAGGGACTTTTTTTGTTTCTCTTTCTCTTACAGAACCACAGGATACTTATCAACTTCAGTAAATTTAATATCAATACAATAGCTTTATCTAATTCATTGCCTGTATTCCAATTTTTTCACTTAATCTGATGATGACCTTTAGAACATTTTTCTTTTCCCTCCAGTGCAGGATCCAATCTAGGATAATGTATTACATTTTATTGTCTTGTCTGTTTAGTCTTCTTTAGTCTGGAACATTTCCATAGACTTTGTCTTTTATTTATTTATTTTTTTAAATTTTATTTTATTATGTTAGTCAAACAGTGACAGTTTTGAATGTAGAACCTCCTCCTCCCCCTTTAAAGAATGTTTCTCATGTTGGGTTTATCTTCCTCATGATTAGATGTGGGCTATGCCTTCCAGGCCGGTATACTCCTCCAGTGATGCTGTGTCCTTCTGAGGGTGGTCACAGCTGGAGTCATACAATATCAGTCTGTCCCTTCCCAGTTTTCATCAACTGATCAAAACATTGTTCAATTTCTCTGTTGTATAGTTACTGTTTTATCCTTTGCAACTAAGCAATCTATGGGGAAACATTTTTTGAGTATAATTAACATGTAACACACATTAACTTCAGGTGTTAAACAGTGATTTGATACTTGCATTTGACACTTGCATGCTTAGTCTGGAAGTGAGAAGTCTAACTACCATTCATCCTCCTATAAAGTAACAAAAATTTTTTTTTCTCGTGAGAACTTTCAAGATCACTCTCCTGGCAACTTGCAAATATGCAATACAATATTATTGATCATAGTTATCATGCTGTACATTAAATCCCCATGACTTATTTATTTTAAAACTTGAAGTTTGTACCTCTTGATCCCCCTCACTCTTCAGTCCCCCACCCCTGCCCAACCACCAGTCTGTTTCCTGTATCTGAGTTTTGTTTTTGCTTCTTAGATTCCATGTATAAGTGAAATCATGGTATTTATCTTTGACTTATTTCACTTAGCATTATATCCTCGAGGTCCATCCATATTGTTCCATGTGGCAGGATTTCATTAAAAAAAATTTTTTTTGGGGTGGGGGTAGGGTAGAGGGAGAGGAAAAGAGAGAATCTTAGGCTCCATGCCCAGCGTGAGCCTGACACGGGGCTTGATCTCACAACCCTGAGATCATGACCTGAGCTGAAATCAAGAGTTGGTCACTTAACTGACTGAGCCACCCAGGTGCCCCAGGATTTCATTGTTTTTTATGGCTCAATAGTATTCCTCTGTGTGTGTGTGTGTGTGTGTGTGTGTGTGTGTGTAAATATACACATACATCCTACATCTTTTTTTAAAGATTTTATTTATTTATTAGAGAGAGAGCGAGAGCAGGAACACAAGCAGGGGGAGTGGGAGAGGGAGAAGCAGGCTTCCCGCCGAGCAGGGAGCCCAATGCGGGACTCGATCCCGGGACCCCGGGATCATGACCTGAGCCGAAGGCAGACGCTTAACGCCTGAGCCACCCAGGCGCCCCATACCATATTTCTTTATCCATTCTTTCATTGATGGACATTTAGGTTGTTTCCACATCTTGGCTATTATAAATAATGGTGCAGCAAACACAGGGGGTCCATATGTCTTTTAGAATTAGTGTTTTTGTTTTCTTCAGATAGATATCTAGAAGTGGAATTGATGGATAATGTGGTGTTTGTATTTCAAATTTTTTTCGGGAACCTCCATACTGTTTTCCATAATGGCTGCACCAATTTGCATTCCCAGAAACAGTGCGCAAGCATTCCCTTTTCTCCAAATCCTCACCAACACTTGTTATTTTTTGTCTTTTTGATAATAACAGTTCTGACAGGTGTGAGAGGATATCTCATGGTGGTTTCAATTTGCATTTCCCTGATGATTCGTGATGTTGAACATCTTTTCATGTGCTTCTGTGTGTCTTCAGAAAAATGTCTATTCAGATCTTCTGCCCATTTTAAAATCAGATTGTTTTCTTTGTTATTGGGTTGTGTAAGTTCTTTATGTATCTTGGATATTAACCCCCATCAGATAAATGATTCGCAAATATCTTCTCCCATTCAGTAGGTTGTCTTTTTATTTTGTTGATCGTTTCCTTCACTGTGCAGAAGCTTTTTAGTTTGATATAGTTCCTTTTGTTGATTTTGCTTTTATTGCCCTTGCCTTTGGAGTCTGTCCCAAAAACATATTGCCAAGAGCTGTGTCAAGGAGCTTACCACTTTTATTTCCTTCTAGGAATTTTATGTTTTCTGGTGTTACATTCAGGTCTGTAATCCATTTTGAGTTAATTTGTGTGTATGGTGTAAGATGCAGTGGTCCAGTTTCATTCTTTTCCATGTTGTGGGGAAACATTTTAAGTCCATGCAAGTATCAGAATTTCCCCAGGGATTTAGCATCCTATTGATAATTCTTCCCTGAACCAATCTTTATTCTGATGGTTTCTGATGGTTTGAAAATGATGATTTTTTTCCCCCCCAACACACTCTGAGGACTCTTTTTAGAAGATTTGAAAGGGGCTTCCTGGCAAGATTCACTTTTCACCTTGGGAGGCAACTCAAGGCTGCTGAAAACGCTCCCCTGTTTCTATGTCTCTAAGAGGAGCTGTACACACTGCCTGTCTCTGAAGTTTTTCTTCCTTCCAGGTGTGCTGCACTTTCCCATTTTGGGTTTTAAACCTCTTGTGTGGGACCTGTGTTCTAAACTGCATTTTATAAAGAGTTATAAGAGTCATTTCATATTGTAATCACTGGCATTAGCAAAAATGTTTCTGGTTCTGTGGACAGTCATTCATGTATTTATTCATTCAGGCAGTTAACAAGGATTTGAGTGCCTATGATTATCACGCACTGTACTAGGTGCTGGGAGAAGATGTGAAACAAGATGGCACAGAGCCTACCATTAAAAGGCTTAAAGTCTAGTGGGGAAGACTGGCATTGTGCAGATAATTAATAGTATACTAACCTTTACAAAAGAGAAGAGTATAGAGTGCCTTATGAACATGCATCAGCAGAAGCTGACCTAATCTTGGGGGCAGGGGAACTCCTTTCTGAGGAAGTGAAATTAAAGATGAGTCCAAATGATCTCAGCAGACAGTGGATGAGGAGGGAGCAGTAGCTGCAAACTCTGAGAAGTGAGAGTGCAGGAGTGGGTGCACTCCCATCTGTATGGCTGGCTTTGGGGGGCAAGTGGCTCAGGATGAGATTGAGAAATGGATTGGATCCAAATGATGGAAAGCCTTTTGAACCTTGAAAGGATTTTGGTTTTTTATCCTAAGAGCCAGGGAAGTCTTGGAAAGATTTTTAGATAGAAGAGTAATAAAACCTTATTTGTAAATTGAAAAGATCACTTTCTCTGCCACGTGGGAAAGGGATCTGAATGGGTGGAGAAAGAAGAAAGCCAGAGTGGAAGTAGGGACGTTAAGTTAGGAAGCTAGAGTGGACAGTGATGGTGGCCTGACTAGGGTGGCAGCAGAAGGAGTGGAGAGAAGGTTTTTGATTCCTTTGATTTCCTGTATCTCAGTAGGGATCATGGGTGCTGTATGAAGCTTAAATTCCAAAGAACCATAGCCACTCTGCTTAGACACAAGAAAAAAGGTGCCCTTTAAAGGAACCATGCTCTCTACCTAGATGGGAAACCATACAGAGTTTCTGAGAAAGAAGTTTACTGATACTTATCAGAAGTAGCCAACCATGAGCCAGGATCTTGCTTACAGTTAATGAATTAGGTTTGCTGGGTAATTTCTCATTTGCTCCTTTCTATTTTTACAAAAGGAGATGATCCTATTACTAAGCATTCCACGGTTTAATTTGATTTGTGTAACCATTTGGACTTTAGAAGTGTTACGAACATGGCCAATTCTGGCTCATAGACAGTCCAGAATTCTAGTGGAATCTTCTCCCCCAACCCAGCATTCTTTGCTTTGACTGCAGTTTTTATGGCACATGATACTTCCCCGTTAACTTTTATTGGATCCATAATTTTTTTTATTAACATTGAGTAATAACTGTTTTCAATGGCATCACTCTTCCGAGGAGTTCTCAATTTGTAGTCCATGATAACTGTTGCTAAATTGAAGTTTCTTCTGCCAGCATTTCACCCGCAGTAAAATCCAACCATTCAACCTCATTTTGCTTAAAAAGCCATGAAATTCCCGGACGTTATCAGAAAGATGACCACAGTCAAAGTACTCTAAATGGAGATGGAAATTGAGCTCTGGCCTATTTGAATCAAGATGTGTCATAGTTATTGGCTGGGAGTGGGAACTTTAGACCCCAAGTTAAACCTCTCTTCTTGGTGGAGTTTCTCCTATTAGGGAGGTTGTTTGTTGACCCACAGTTCCAGACTGGGACTATGTCTGATGGATGCTAAGGGAATCTTTTAACAGCAGTTTTTCTTCTCTCACATGAAGAATAAAATGAGCTTTAGTTGGGAACCTGCCCAGAGCAGAGCAGAAAGGGGTGTGAGATCAGCTGCTTTCAGGGATGTGCTGGCAAGTTCAAATATCTCTTACCTTGAGTTTCCAGTGAAGTTTCTCTTACTTAGAAGGACAGGGGTATAGTGTACCTACTGTCAGTAAGTTTATTTCAATCTAATCCAATTCAGTTCGAAAGAAGATTCTTGATATTCCTCATGTTGTGTCCAGCCGGATATCTATATTCATTAGGATTAGTTAAGCTACAATGACAGAAAACTCAACATTTCTTTCATGTTTAAGAGCCTGCTTCTCCCTCTGCCTGCCACTCTGCCTATCTGTGCTCTCTCTCTATCTCTCTGTCAAATAAATAAATAAAATCTTAAAAAAAAAAGTCTAAAAAGAGTCTAATGGAGGTATGGATAGGTAGAATGAGAGCACATGGAGAAATCTTGTCTGTCTGGATGAGTCAGAAAATGCTTCCTAGAGGAAGTAACTCTTGAACTGAAACATGAAGAGTATATATCTTTTCCAGTACAGTCTTGAGCCTCCTCCTTCTGCCCGTTAGTTAAGCCTTGAGGGAATTAAACTCCTTTCCTTTTATGCTTATATGTAATTCAAGAATTCAGTATATCATGGGTGACTGGAAATTGCCAACAATCTATATTGGAGACTTTTGAATAATTCTCACTGCTACCCAATTTGGTATGTAAAAGTATTTACTTGGTAATATTTCTTGTATGAGTGGGTAATAGGAGATGCTTACAGTTTTCCTTGGTTTTAAGCAGAGCTGTGATAGCAATATTTAAAACCCGTCTTGGGTTTGGAGGGCCTGACAAATGCATTTCTACCATAGCAAGGAACCGGAAACCAAAAGTGATTGTGTCTCAAATGAAATGAAGAGTCTGACAAAATACATCCTATCAGTGGAATGAAATTAGATATCTGTCAAAATGCATTTGTCCTCCAAATAACCATCCATATGTTTTATGTTTTGGTATAAATAGACATTCATCAGTTTATCACAATTGCACTGTCAGAGACCCAGCAATTCGAAACTGAATTTTAAAGATCCTTTTAGAGCAATAACTGGGAAGACTTTTGGGGGGTTGTTTTTCTTGTTATTTCTTCCTTTGATTTCTTTTGGCTCCCTTCAGAGCCCACAGTTCATTACTAAAGAGAAGTGAAATGTCTATTTAAGATCAATCCAATAATACTATGTTCCGAAGCATTAATTCCTGCCTGCAATCAGCTCCTTGCAGAGCATTGGTAGCTTCCTTAGCCTGCCTTCTTCAGGTGTGGCCTGTTGGGGTGGGGGGAATGCCAGGTTTGTGACCACTGAGTGAGCTGTGGGCTCCCTCTGTTCCTGTAGCCTCTTCACTGCTGAGGAGTGAGGCCTTTAGTCAGGCCCAGCGGGGTGAATGGGTGGAGAGGCTCACTGTGAGCTCTTCCACCCTCATCTAGGCCACTGTGCTTCCTAATTTGTATGGGTAATTAGCCATAGGCAGCAAAGGAAGTTCTGAGGAGGAGAACCAGAGGACTGGCAAGTCTGTGAGCCTCAACAGTAGGCATTCCAGTCTGACTGTTTCTGAGTGGGCTGCTAAAATAATTACACTGTCTTGTCAAACATTCTGTCCAATGAAAATTAACATGGTAACTTTGCAGACAAAAGCACATTTTGGCCAAGGCCCCAAACTATGCATTTAAATAAATCCTGGAGTTAATGCTGTGATTAACATTAATATTTGCCAAGGTCATAAATTCATTATAAAAAATTGGTTTAAGAGTCAAGCTAACCCAAGCTGCCCTGGAGGAAGGAAGAACAACGTGGAATTTAAATTAGGTGTTCGGGGGCGCCTGGGTGGCTTAGTCGTTAAGCGTCTGCCTCGGCTCAGGTCATGATCCCAGGGTCCTGGGATCGAGCCCCACGTTGGGCTCCCTGCTCAGCGGGAAGTCTGCTTCTCCCTCTCCACTCCCCCTGCTTCTGTTCCCTCTCTCACTGTGTCTCTCTGTCAAATAAATAAAATCTTAAAAAAAAAAAATAAATTAGGTGTTCATGTACATTGCAGCCCTGATGCAGGGCAGATCACCAGGCTCCTCTCAGGTGGTCCCTGAGCCTCTGTTACTTGGTGTTCTAGAGTTCTGCTCTCAAGCCCTTTTGGGGCATAGGTCATGGAAGGAGACAGTAAGGAGAATCGGGTCTAGAATCTCTTAAGAGCTGGTTCCCAGATCTGGTTTCCCAGGGGGAGAAGAGAGAGAGAAATGGGCCAGAGAGGAAATAGATAGAGGGAAATATGACTTTAATTGTCCACATAGGACTCCCTCCATCATGGCTTTACATTCTTCATTCCACTTCCAACTGCCCCCATCCGCCACACCTGGTGATATTAGTTAGAGCAAAGTTCCCAGAGGGATGGATCTCTGCTACAAGCTCCATCAACTCACTGTGAAAAATTCATTCTTCAGACCAATCACACAGAATTCCTTTATAATGTTTGCATTAGCATTTACTTATTAGAGTATCTTTATTTTGGGAGTATCTGGGTTTCCCATAAAACAATACATTTTTTTTTGCAGGAAAGGAGTTGGTCTTTTGATATTTACAACCCAAGCCACTAGCACAGTACCTGCTCAGGATATCATGATTCTACTGCTTTGACCCCACAGTGAAGGAACATCATCAGATATCACACGATGTGGTCTGACACCATCAGACTGAGGGCTTTCAGTACCCCTGTGTGATGAGCAGTTTGTTCTTGGCTTTTTCAGTGGGTTGGAGAAATGGTGTACATCTTTCAAAGTGCTCAGAAGGACACCAAAGAATTGGCTTCAAAATCTAACAGACTGCTCTTGGACCACAGAGTGAGCCTGGAACGGTTTAGGAAGAATGTTTATAATTTTCTCATGGATTAACTATAAAACATTCCAGCCAATCATAATGAATATCTGCAGTTGAAATGATCGATACAAAATAAAATTGACAGCAACCAAAACTACCCATGGTTTATTGGTAGAGATCCACGTGGTATAATTTAGATATACAAAATTGGATTCAAGAAAACTGGCTTGTTCAAAATGGTGGCAAAGGAAACTTCCTGATGGCAGAAATAATAACTAAGCATTATTTGCTATGGACAAAAATTTATCAGTGAATACAATATTTGTTTAAAAAGTTATATGGAAAATAATTCTGATAAAAATTAATTTTGTTAAAAGGGAAATAGATTTTGAAAAATGGGAATGGTTTAATAATGGCAATCTATAAAACTGAGAACTTAAACTCAGTAGAGTTCAAAACTGAAAATACTTGCCCCCCTGGAAGGAAGTACATCAATGTTGGTATAATTCTGAGTGAAACATACATATTAATAACATGGAGAAAGACATCCCTACAATCAGGAGTAAAACTGTAGGTTAGAAGGTAGGGTAAAGGGGCGCCTGGGGGCTCAGTCGTTAAGCGTCTGCCTTCGGCTCAGGTCAGGATCCCAGGGTCCTGGGATCGAGCCCCGCATCGGGCTCCCTGCTTGGTGGGCAGCCTGCTTCTCCTTCTCCCACTCCCCCTGCTTCCGTTCCCTCTCTCACTGTGTCTCTCTCTGTCAAATATATAAATAAAATCTTTTAAAAAAAAAAAAAAAAGGTAGGGTAAAAACAGTCCAGAAATTCTGTATTTTTCCTGGCATGCACTCAGTAGAAGTATAACTAAGCACTCTCTGTACTACAAAAAAAAAAAAAAAAAAGTAATTTACAAACACTTTTTTTTTTTTTTTTGCTTTTGGCTTTTATCTCATCTTTCCTTTTCAAAAAATTGAAGAGATAATATAAATAGTACAAAGATATGTGGGCAACATCATTCTCCTTTCCACTTCTGACCCCATCATTTGCAATGTCAGTCTCCAAAGGTCATTTACCAATTTGTTGTATTTCCAGAGATAGTGGGTAGTGGTGTTTTCAAACATTTTTTGTCTGTATCCCAGAGTAAGAAATGCACTCCCCATTACAACCCATTATGCAATTATATAGCTAACAAAGTTACAAAAACACTATTTACCTTTACCATATATGATAAGGAAAAACATAAAGTTGATATCAATTGATTTCATCAATATTTCAATAAAACATAGAAGAATCCCGAAATAGGCAAGCATTAAAGAATATTGGTTGCAGGGAGCCTGGGTGGCTCAGTCGTTAAGCGTCTGCCTTCGGCTCAGGTCATGATCCCAGGGTCCTGGGATTGAGTCCCACATCGGGCTCCCTGCTTGGCAAGAAGCCTGCTTCTCCCTCTCCCATTCCCCCTGCTTGTGTTCCTGCTCTCGCTGTCTCTCTCTCTGTCAAATAAATAAATAAAATCTTAAAAAAAAAAAAAAAGAATATTGGTTGCAATCCACTAAATTGATTTTTGCAACCTACCAATGGTTGCCACCCAATTTGGAAAACACTGATCTCTGATGTGTAGATTTACGTACTCCAATTTTTAAAAAACACAAACATAGAATATTATACAAACTGTTCTGCATTCTTCCTTTTGCCCTTAACATTTTGGGAGATTATGCTGTATTAGTACTTATAGGTCTGCCTATTCTTCTTAATGACTACATTATATTCGACTGTATGGACATAATAGAATTTACAGTTGCCCATTTGTGTGCATTTAGATTCATTTTTTTTTTTTTTGCTATAATAGTACTGCAGTGAACACCCTTATGTATGCTATCTAGCAGATGTACTTTTAGAAGTGGAATTTGAAATTTTGATAGATATTGCCAAATTTCCCTCCAAAGAGATTGTACTGTTTGGAACTCCCAACAATAATGCAGTAGAGTGCCTATTTACCCAATCAGTGCATTATCACACTTAATGCTTTGATGCCAGTCTGATAGGTGAAATATTAAATCTTATGATCTAAATTTGTTTTTTTAAATATGAGTAAAATTGAGTATCTTTTCACATAATAAAAAGCCAGTTGCATTTTTTTCTGTAGTGTCATTTTTTCACTAATGTTTTTCTATTGCATTTAAGAAATGTCTCCAATTGATTTATTTAGAACTGTTTCTGTATATGATGGAAATTAATTCTTTGTCATATTTTTGCAATATTTTTATTGATTGCTTTCCTACTTAGTTTATGGTATTTTTGTCATGATGTAAAAAATTTTTTGGAGCAGACATTTTATTTTGGACTTTATTTTTTATTTTTTTCATCAGAACCGTAGTCTTTAATCCCTATCCCCTATTTCTCCCATCCCCCCACACACCTCTGCTCGAATAACCATCAGTTCACAATAGTTAAGAGTCTTTCTTTTTTTAATCTTTGCTTGTTTTGTTTCTTAAATTCCACATATAAGTAAGATCATATGGTAATTTGTCTTTCTCTGACTTATGTCACTCAGCATTATACTCTCCAGCTCTGTCCATGTTGTTGCAATTGGCAAGATTTCATTCTTTTTATGGCTGAATAATATTTCATTGTGTGTGTGTGTGTGTGTGTGTGTACACACTAAATATACCATATCTTTATCCCTCTATTGACGGACACTTGGGCTGCTTCCATAATTTGGCTATTATAAATAATGCTGCACTAAACATAGGGGTTCATGTAGCCCTTTGAATTAGTGTTTTTGTATATTTTGGTCCTGGATCATAGGGTAGTTCTATTTGTAATTTTTTGAGGACGCTTCATACTGTTTTCCACAGTGGCTACACCAATTTGCATTCTCACCAACAGTGCAAGAGGGTTCCTTTTCTCCACATCCTCACCAGCACTTGTTCCCTGTGTTTTTGATTTTAGCCATTCTGACAGATGTGAGGTGATACCTCATTGTAGTTTTGATTTGCATTTCCCTGACGACGAGTGATGTTGAGCATCTTTTCATGGATCTGTTGGCCATCTGCATGTTGTCTATGGGGCAATGTCTGTTCATGTCTTCTGCCCATTTTTAACTGGATTATTTGTTTTTTGGGTATTGAATTTTACCAGTTCTTTATAGATTTTTGATACTAACCCTTTATTGGATATGTCATTTGCAAATATCTCCTCCCATTCAGTAGCTTGCCTTTAAGTTTTGTTAACTGTTTCCTTTGCTGTGCAGAAGCTTTTTGTTTTGATGTAGTCCCAATATTTTTTTTGCTTTTGTTTCCCTTGCCTCGGGAGACATATATCTAGAAAAATGTTGCTACAGCTGATGTCAGGTTAATGCCTGTGCTCCCTTTAAGGATTTTTATGGTTTCCAATCTCACATTTAGGTCTTTAACCCATTTTGAGTATATTTTTGTGTATGGTGTAAGAAAGTGGTTCAGTTTCATTATTTTCGATGTGGCTACCGAGTTTTCCCAACATTTGTTGAGACTTTTTCCCATTGTATGTTCATTCCTCTTTTGTCAAAGATTAATGGACCATATGACTGTGGGTTTATTTCTGGGTTTTCTATTCCATTGATCTCTGTGTCTATGCTAGTACCATACTGTTTTTTTTTTTTTTTAAGATTTTATTTATTTGAGAGAGAATGAGAGAGAGCATGTGAGCACGTGCAGGGGGAGGGGCAGAGGCAGAGGGAGAAGCAGACTCCACGCTGAGCAGGGAGCCCGATGTGGGGATCGATCCTGGGACTCCAGGATCATGACCTGAGCTGAGGGCAGACGCTTAACCAGCTGAGCCATCAGGAGCCCCTGTACCATACTGTTTCAGTTACTACCACTTTGTAATATAACTGGAAATCTGGAATTGTGATACCTACAGTTTTTTCTTTTTTAAGATTGCTTTGGCTATTTGGGGTCTTTTGTGTTTCCATACAAATTTTAGGATTATTCTAGTTCTGTGAAAAATGCTATTGGTGTTTTGATAGGGATTGCATTAAATGTGTAGATTGCTTTGGGTAGTATAGACATTCACTGATATTCTGCCAATCCTTGAGCATGGAATGTCTTTCCATTTCTTTGTGTCATCTTGAATTTCTCTCATCAGTATTTTATAGTTTTTGGAGTATAGGTCTTTCATCTCTTTGGTTAAGTTTACTCCTAGATATTTTATTGTTTTTGGTGTGATTGTATTATGTTGAGGTATGTTCCCTCTAGATCTACTTTGCAGAGGGTTTTGTTTTGTTTTGTTTTGTTTTAATCACGAGTGGATGTTGTACTTTGCCAAATGCTTTTTCTGCATCTTTAAAAATCATTTTTTTTTTAATCCTTTCTCTTATTCATGTAGCATGTTGATTATTTGCAAATATTGAACCACCCTTGCATCCTGGGAATAAATCCCACTTGATCATGGTGTATGATTTTTTTAATGTATTGCTGGGTTCAGTTTGCTAAAAACCTGTTGAGGATTTTTTTTTTTTAAGATTTGATTTATTTATTTGACAGAGAGAGACAGTGAGAGCAGGAACACAAGCAGGGGGAGAGGGAGAAGCAGGCTTCCCGCGGAGCAGGGAGCACGATGCGGGGCTCGATCCCAGGACCCTGGGACCATGACCTGAGCCGAAGGCAGATGCTTAATGACTGAGCCACCCAGGCACCCCCTGTTGAGGATTTTTGCATCTATATTCATGAGAGATATTGGCTTGTAGTTCCTCTTTTTAAATTGTGTCTTTATCTGGTTTTGGTATCAGGGTGATACTGGCCTCATAGAATGAATTTGGAAGTTTTCCTTTGTCTTGTGTTTTGGAATAGTTTGAGAAGAATAGGTATTTAACTCTTCTTTAGATGTTTGGTAGAATTCACCTGTGAAGCTGTCTGGTCCTGGACTTCTTTTTGGGGAATATTTTTGTTACTGATTCAATTTTATTGATGGTAATTGGTCTTTTCAAATTTTCTATTTCTTCCTGCTTTAGTTTTGGTAGGTTATGTTTCTAGGAATTTAATCCATTTCTTCTAGACTGTCCAGTTTGTTGGCATATAGGTAATGTAATATTCTGCTATGATTGTTGTATTTCTGTGGTGTTGGTTGTTTTTTCTCCTCTTTCATTAGTGATTTATTTGGGTCCTCTCTCTTTCTCCCTCTCTCTCTCTTTTTGATGAGTCTTGCCAGAGTTTATCAATTTTGTTGATCTTTCCAAGGAACCAGCTCCTGGTTTCATTGATCTGTTCTATTTTTGTTGTCGTCATTGTTTCTATATCATTTATTTGTGCTCTAATCTTTATTATTAACTTCCTTTTGCTGGGTTTGGGTTTTCTTTTTCTAGCTCCTTTAGGTGTAAGGTTAGGTTGTTAATTTGAGATTTTTCTTGCTTCTTGAGGTAGGCCTGTATTGCTCTTAGAGCAGCTTTTGTTGCATCCCAGGGGTTTTGGATCATTGTTTCCATTTTCATTTGTTTCCATGTAATTTTTGATTTCTTCTTTGATTTCTTGGTTGACCCATTCATTGTTTAGTAACATGTTATTTAACTTCCAGATATTTTCTTGTGGTTGATTTCTAGTTTCATAGCATTGTAGTCAGAAAAGATGCATGGTGTGAATTTGAATTTTTTGAATTTGTTGAGACTTGTTTTGTGGCTTAATATGTAATCTATTCTGAAGAATGTTCCATGTACACTTGAAAAGAATGTTTTCTGCTGTTTTAGGATGGAATGTTCTGAATATGTCTATTAAATCCATCTGGTCCAGTGTGTCCTTCAAAACTACTGTTTCCTTGCTGATTTTTTGTTTGGATAATTTGATAAGTGGGGTGTTAAAGTCCCCTACTGTTACTGTGTTACTATCAATTATTTTCTTTGTGTTTGTTATTAACTGTTTTATTATGTATTTGGGTGCTCCCACGATGGGTGCATATTTGCAATTGTTATATACTCATGTTGGATTGTCCCCTTTATTATTATATAGTGTCTTTCTTAGTCTCTTGTTATAGTCTGTTTGAAAGTGTATTCTGTCCGGTATAAGTATTGCTATCCTGGCTTTCTTTTGACATCCATTTGCATGATAAATGTTTCTTTATCCCCTTACTTTCAATCTCCAGGTGTCTTTCGGTCTGAAATGAGTCTCTTGTAGGCAGCATATAGATGAGTCTTGTTTTTTTATCCACTCTGTCACCCTGTGTCTTCCAATTGGAGTGTTTGGACCATTTACATTCAAAGTAATTATTGATAGATATGTATTTATTGCTATTTGGTTACTTGTTTTGTGGTTGTTTCTATAGATTTTCTCTGATCCTTTCTTGTTTTCTTTCATGGTTATTGGTTTTCTTTAGTGATATACTTGGATTCCTTGTAGTTACCATTCAGTTTGTATATAACATCTTCTGCATATAGCAATCTATATTAAGTTGATGTTCACTTAAGTTTAAACCCATTCTTTACTCCTCCCCCCCATGTTTTAGGTATATGGTGTCCTATTTTATATCCTTTTATGTTATGAATCCCTTGACTGATTTTTACAGAAATATTTATTTTTACTGCTTTTGTGTTTACTTTTCATACTCTCACTTTCCTTTCCACTCAGAGTTCCCTTTAATATTCTTGTAGAGCTGGTTTAGTTGTCATGAACTCCTTTAGTTTTTGTCTGAGAAACTCACTATCTTTTTCTATTCTAAATGAAGACGTTTTAAATTTTATGTAGTCAGCTTTATTCACTTTTTTAATGTGTTCTGGGTTTAATGTTATGCCTAAAGAAGTCCTTCTTATCAAATTATATAAAAAACAATAGCAACAACAAAAAAGCTGTCCTGTGTCTAGTATATTTATTGTTTAGGTTTTTACATTTAAATATCTTATCTGTCTGGAATTTCTTTTGGTATAAAGAAATGAGGAAGGGATTCATTCTTTTTCAGATGGCCTAGCCAGTTATCCTAAACCATTTATTGAATAATACATATTTTCTCCATTGAAATAAAAAGCTGTCTCTACATAAACCAGATTTTTGGGTCTACTTCTGGTTTTTCTATTCACTTCCATTCATTTGGCTATCAATTATTTAGCCAGTATAATATTTTAATTACTATAACTTTATAATACAGTCTAATATCTGCTAGGGCTAGTACTTCTCTCATACTCTTCTTTATCATATATATTGTGGCTTTTCTTGTATTTCTTTTTTGATATAAATTTTAGAGTCCATCTGAAGATCCTACCCTCCCTCTACCCCTCCCCCAATTATTTCCTTTTAAATATTATTCATTTGAGAGAGAGAGAGAGGGAGAGATAGAGCAAGTGGGGGGAGGAGCAGAGGGAGAGGGACAAGCAGACTCTGTGCTGAGCATGGAGCCTGGTGAGGTGGGGCTTGACCCTGAGCTCATGACCTGAGCCAAAAGCAAGAGTCAGACACTTAACTGACTGAGCCACCCAGTTACCCCTCCTTTTGGTATTGATTATGTTAAATTTATAGATTTAATGCAGGGAAGATAGACATCTTGGTAAGGAGTCCTTCTACTGAAGAAAAGGGAATATCTTTCCATTTAAATCTTTCATTTTCCATTAGATATTTATAATTACTTCATATATATGTTACATATTGCTTAAGTTTTTCCTGGTTATTTTTTCTTTTGGATTACAATTCTAAGTGGTATCTTTTGTTCCATTCTATTTTCTGGTTGGTTATTTTTAGAAAAGCTCTTGATTTTTTTTTTTTAACATTAATTTTGTGAACAGTTATCTCAATCTTATTGTTTGGGTTACTTTTTCAATTGATTCTCTTTGGTTGTGTAGATAATATGATTGTATATCTGGAAAAATAGTCATTTCCCTCTTTCTGATTTCTCTCTCGTTTCTTGTGGTTTCCAAGGGACATGAAAATTATGGGGTCTTAGTATGACGTGTTTTTCCAGCCTGATTTGGTGGATGGTCAGGCCTCTGTGCCAGGAGCTTTGAGCTCTGAACCTGTGGTAAGAGGTGTTAGAGTGAAGGAGTAATCATCAAGGACTCTGGCTTCAAATTGCTGGATTCACATCTCATCTCCACCCTTTATCAACTGTGTGACCTTGGGCAAGTAATTTCTCTGTGGCTCAGTTTCTCATCTGTAAAACCATAGGATCTACTTCACAGGGTGGGTATGAGGACTAAATGAGTCTGTATGCATAAAAGTGCTTAGTCCTGTCATTGGCATATGGAAAGCATTAAAAAATGTTAATATTGTCATAGAGCCAATAGTCAGTCATGGACACTTTTAGCAGGGTTTAACTACAGAAATCTATAATTCCTAGATATTTAAACACTTTTTTTTTTTTTTAAGATTTTATTTATTTTTTGACAGAGAGAGACACAGCAAGAGAGGGAATACAAGCAGAGGGAGTGGAAGAGGGAGAAGCAGGCTTCCTGCGGAGCAGGGAGCCCAATGCGGGGCTCGATCCCAGGACCCTGGGATCATGACCTGAGCCGAAGGCAGACGCTTAACGACTGAGCCACCCAGGTGCCCCTATAATTCCTAGATATTTAGATGTTTAAGAACCAATCTCCGAGCTCTTCAGTTTTTTCCTTTATTAAAACCAGTACTCTATAGAGAATCTAAGTCTGATGAATTTATTAACATTAAGGCATACCTGACTGTCAGTTCTTAGAGCAGTATCCTCTTTTCCATGGGGACTTATCTTTTGACTGGAGACAGAACCTGAGGGAATGAAGCAGCGCAGGAAGACCACCTCTCAGGAGAAGGCAGTTGAGATCAGAGAGTTTGATGGGTGATCTTTAATTCAACATCGCAAAAAGATAAATAAGATCATTTCCTGCCATTGAGGAATAAACGGTCTTATATGTGAGATAAATGCTCCTACACCTAGCTAGAATTTAGTTTGCAGGTGTCTCAGTTCATTTAACGCTGTTTTGGAGCACCTGCTGAACAAACCATTGGTGATCTGTGTGAGGCACTAATGAGACTGGAGGACTCACCCTGAGGCAAGAGTTGAGGTATGATGATTTAATTGCAGGCAGGAGGTGAGTAATTTTAGTTGTCCATCAGTCGGCAATTGTAGCCATCATTTACTGAATTCTTGTAATGGACCAGATACTTGAAATATGTCAGTATTATCTTCTGTAACCCTTTCCACAACTCTCAGAGGAATGCATCGTGGGCTTTATTTTACAGATAAGAAAACAAAGGTTCAGTGAGATAGAGAACTTGCCCAAGGCTAACCAAGTAGTAAATGGCAAAATTGGGATTTGAACTGGTGTCTGTCTGCTGTCATCACCACCGTGCTTTATTCTGATTATTCTCTGACTTAGCTCACATGGACTTTTGCCAGAGTTCTAGGGGAGGGGCCTCTGCTAGTAAGGGGGGTAAGAACTATGAGTTCATTGGCTGAAATCCCTGGGACATTCCTGCTCGACTCAACCTGCTTTGTAACCCATGTTGAGTTTGTTGGCCTAGTACATTTCTATAGGTTGTTCACTACACAAGAGTACTCAGCTGAGGGAGCAAGAGGAAGGCTAAAATCCAGATTGAGCTCTACTTGCCAAGGGCACCTTGGTGAGGGGCTGCATGTGTTAGAGGAAGGGGGTGCCTTTTTCCAGTTCCTTCAGTGGCGACATGTGGGTTAATTGTAGCCCTGACTTAGAGTCCAGCACAAAAAGGGGTTATTTGTGTTTTCCCTGGAGTAGCTGTTGGAGCACAGAAATAACAGTGCCCCAGGCAGTTGATCCAGCAGCTTTCGGTTATGTCTGGGTATATGTCTTCTGCTTCAGGCTTTTTACATGACTTCACTGGTTCATGATACCCTGCTGTGGGCATCCTCACTCCAGATCTGGAATTGCTCTGGTTTGCAGTCCATCTGCCCCACTACTATTCTGCACCTTCAGTTTTCTTACTTTACCTGGAACAGATTCAAGTTTTGTGGGACCTGCAGCTTATGAAATTTTAGACCTCTCTCCAAAAATATATATATATATTTATATATTATATATTATATATATTATATAATATATATATGCATATATATATATATGCATATATATATATATATAACTCTGAATACAAAATTAGGTGCAGAGCATGGGAAGGGGCCCGTGCAAGTGAGGAGAACCTAAAGTGTACACTTCATAGCCTCCTGGTAAATCTGCCTGTCTCTACTGCACCCTTGCTTACCCTTTCTCCTAGGCCTTATCTCCTGTCTCTATTCAGCCCTCCTGGGTGGACATGGCCCTAGCCTTAGCCTTCAACATTCTGTCAGCACATGACTTCATGTCTGTGGGTCCCAACCCCATGCTTTGCCATGGGGAAGAGCAGGCCCTCCTTGTGCTGGTCTGCAGCCCTGACCTGCCTCTGTGTGCCCCCTGCCTGACGGGGAAGGCAATAGGCTGGACCAGAGAAGTATGGAAGGACAGCAGGTCCTGGTGGTTTCACAGAGTATGGGTGGCCTTGGGGGATATTGGCATCAACAAGAGACATCACCACAATGATGCAGAGCAGGCTGGCGGAACATGGAAAACGCTAGAAGTCAGTCCTGGGAGCCTCCACTGCCCTCCTCTCAACCACTGCTAGTGTTGTGTCCCCTATCCCTACCCATCCAAACACACACACACCTGGGTTGGGAGTAAACTCAAGATTTTGATCTTAGGCAGGTATGTGGAAAATGAGCCAGAGAAGGCTGTGGTGTGATCTTCCTGGGTGGTTGTGGGAGACGCATGGGTTATGCACACATTCATGGAATAAAGAGAAGGGGACACTAGAGCTGGAACTTGTAGAAAGGTGTCTTTCAGGCTGAAAGTCGGGATTGGTCAGCATTCCAGACAGCAGCAAGAAAAGGAGGGCAGGTGTCAGCTCAGGGCCACCTCAGGAGGTGGTAAAAGGGGCCAGCAAACCCACTTCAACTTTTCAAAGAAAGCCCAGTGGTAGCCTGGTCTCAAGCAAACCTGTCGTGTCCCCGTGCCCTGAAGCGGTGGCTCCCGGTCGTGAAGCAGAATCTGCGTGGCCCCGGGGGCAGCTGGCCCTGTACATGGTCCAGGAGACCAGCTTTCAGGCCTGCTGTTAACCCCTGGGAGGTACATGGGGAAGTTGGTACGTCAGCATGAGATCAGGAAGTGTTTTCATTCAGACACCTTGGATAAACCTCAAAAAGGGAGCCAGCAAGGGAGGGAGCATTTTTTAAGTTTATAGGAAAAAAAAAGATCCGCAAATTAGAAGAGCTCTGACAGGCTATCCAGGGAAGATGCAATTAGAGAGCAATCAGCCTGTGCAGAGATTTGAACACAGCCTATTGTGCGCGTCCCACTGCTAGGGAAGGACAAGAGGGAGCGGACATAGCTGGGGATAAAGGCAGGCACCCCCACACCTCATGGGAGGCGGAGGTGGCAGCCAGCATGTGTGTATGTGGCTGGTCTCCGAGGGGGCCACCAGGCAAAGACGCCCAGGACCCAACCACGTCTGCCCAGCCCCTGGGAGAGGCGAGAGGCGAGTTGCCACCCCTGCACAGCACAAGGCAGAGGCCACGCAGAGGGTGTGTGTGTGTGTGTGTCTCTCGGGACTCTATAGCACTGCTGGGTCGTAGCTGCAGGACTGGTCACCTGTTATAGAAGAGGTGGGACAGTGTCACGTTACCCACTAGGGACTGAGAATTTTTTGGTAACCTTCAAAGCCCTTGTGCACTATCCAGCACCCTTTTATTTTTGTTATGGTCACATAAAAAACTTTTGGTAGCCCAAGGGAAAAGAAAACCATAGAATCTGGAGTCCAACAAACCTGGCTGGCTTCCAGGACCAGCTTGCTAGCCCTGTGGCCTTGAGTGGGTCATTCAACTTTTCAGAGCCTCAGTTTCTTGATCTTAAAATGAGGAAAATAATAAAAACCACAGCCCAGGTTTTTAAAAATAAACTTTTTATATTAAGATAGATTTACAGAAAAGTTGCTGAGGTACACAGAGAGTTCCCATATATGTAAACACCCAGTTTTTCCTCTTAACATCTTATACTATGATACATTTGTCACCAATGAACCAGTAGTGATATATTATTAGCCATAATTCATACTTTATTTAGATTTCTTTAGTTTTTATCTGAAGTCCTTTTTCTGTTCATATTTCTGATCCCATATTTTACCTAGTTTTGTCTCTTCTTGTCTGAAATAGTTGCTTAGGCTTTTTTGTTTGTTTTTGAGGACAGATTAGGTATTTTGTAGAATGTTCCTCAGTTGGGATTTGTCTGGTGTTTTACTCATGATTAGATTGGGCTTCTTTTGGGGAGGAAGACCAGAGATGAAGTGCCATTTTCATCATGTCATAGCAAGGGTACATACTATTACCTTGACTGATCACGGTTGATGTTGACCTTGATTACCTGACTGAGGTAATGCCAGGTTGCTTCTGTGGAAAGAAGTTGCATCACACTCTTTGCTCTCTTTCCATACTGAACTCTTGGGAAGGAAGTCACTGTGTGTAGCCTACACTTCTGGATTGGGGAGTTATGCTTCACCTCCTCCAGGGCAGAGAGTTCCCATATATTTATATAAATTATTTGGGGTTCTTCTGCGCTGGGGATTTCTCTTCTGCCCCATTTATTTATATCAGTGTGGACTCATGGATATTTTATACTTTAGGTTATAATTCAGTGCTACATTATTTATTTTCCTGACTATATTATTCCAGCTTTGGTTATTGGGCTTTCGCTTTAGTTTTAATTAGGTAGTTTGTTTTCTTATTGTTGAGTTTGAAGAGTTCTTTGTATATTTTGGATACAAGTCATTTATCAGATATGTTTTGCAAATATTTTTCCAGGTCTGTGGCTTGTTTCTTCATCTTCTGAACAGTATCTTTCATAGAGCAGAGGTTTTTATCTTACGTCCAACTTACCTGTTTCTTTCGTAGATTTTCCTTTTGATGTGGTATCTAAATACTCATCAAACCCAATATCATGTAGCTTTTCTCCTATGTTTCCTTGTAGAAGTTTTATCATTTTGTATATTCCATTTAGGTTTATGATTCATTTTGAGTTAATTTATGGGTAAGGTGTAAGGTCTGTGTCTGGATTCATATTTTGCTGTCTTTCTCCAGTTCAATTCCTTTGCAACTTTGTGAAAAATCAGTTGACTCTATTTCTGTGGGTTTATCTCTGGTCTCTTGTTTTGTTCCACTGATATGTGTCTCTTCTTTTATCAGTATCATGCTGTGTTGATTACTGTAGATTTATAGTAAGTCTTAAAATCAGGTATGGTGAGTCCTCCAACTTTGTTTTTCTTCAGGGTTGTGTTGGTATTTTAGGGTTTTTTGTTTGTTTTTGCCTTTCTATATTTATTCACCAGCTTGGGCTACCATAACAAAATACCATAAACCTGGTGGGCTGAACAATAGAAATTTACCTTCTCACAGCTCTGGAGGCTGGTAGGCCAGGATTAGTGTGCCAGCATGGTTGGGATCTGGTGAGAGTGCTCTTCCTGGTTTGCAGACAGCTGACTTCTCACTGTGTCCTCAGATGGCTGTCTCTTTTTGTAAGGACACTAATCCTATTGGACCAGGGCCCTACTCTTAGGTAAGACCTTATTTAACCTTAATTACTTCCAGAAAGGTCCTATCTCCATGTACAGTCACATTGGGGTTAAGGCTATGTTGGATGAATTTTGATGGGGACTCAGTATGGTTCATGGCATCACATAAACTTTATAGTTTGATGAATACAAAACAGCTTGCTGGGATTTTGACTGGGACTGCAGTGAATCTATATATGTAAGTTGATTGATACTGCTGTTTAGCTTTGTCTATATCTTTACTGCTTTTCTGTGTGCTTCATCTATCAATTATTGACTGAGGAGTGCTAAGGTCTATATATTTTTGAAGATTTTATTTTTATTTTTATTTTTTATTTTTATTTATTTATTTTTTAAATTTTATTATGTTATGTTAGTCACCATACAATACATCATTAGTTTTTGATGTGGTGATCCATCCATTGTTTTCATATAATACCCAGTGCTCCATGCAGTACGTGCCCTCCTTAATACCCATCACTGGGCTAACCAATCCCCCCTCCCCCCTCCCCTCTAAAACCCTGTTTGTTTCTCAGAGTCCATAGTCTCTCACAGTTCATCTCTCCAATTCCCTCCCCCCCCCCATTTTTCCCTTCCTTCTCCTAATGTCCTCCATGCTATTCCTTATGTTCCACAAATAAGTGAAACCATATGATAATTGACTTTCTCTGCTTGACTTATTTCACTTAGCATCATCTCCTCCAGTCCCATCCATGTTGATGTAAAAGTGGGGTGTTCATCCTTTCTGATGGCTGAGTAATATTCCATTGTATATATGGACCACATCTTCTTTATCCATTCATCTGTTGAAGGGCATCTCGGCTCTTTCCACAGTTTGGCTATTGCGGACATTGCTGCTATGAACATTGGGGTGCATAGGGCCCTTCTTTTCACTACATCTGTGTCTTTGGGGTAAATACCCAGCAGTGCAATTGCTGGGTCATAGGGTAGCTTTATTTTTAAATTTTTGAAGAACCTCCACACTGTTTTCCAAAGTGGCTGTACCAATTTGCATTCCCACCAACAGTGTAAGAGGGTTCCCCTTTCTCCACAACCTCTCCAACATTTGTTGTTTCTTTCCCTGTTCATTTTGGCCATTCTAACTGGTGTAAGGTGGTATCTCAGTGTGGTTTTGATTTGGATTTCCCTGATGGCTAATGATGATGAACATTTTCTCATGTGTCTGTTAGCCATTTGTATGTCTTCTTCAGAGAAGTGTCTTTTCATATCTTCTGCCCACTTTTTGACTTGATTATTTGTTTTTTGGGTGTTGAGTTTGAAAAGTTCTTTATAGATTTTGGATACCAGCCCTTTATCTGTAGTGTCATTTGCAAATATCTTCTCCCATTCTGTGGGTTGCCTCTTTGTTTTGTTGACTGTTTCCTTTGCTGTGCAGAAGCTTTTTATCTTGATGAAGTCCCAAAAGTTCATTTTTGCTTTTGTTTCACTAGCTTTTGGAGATGTATCTTGAAAGAAGTTGCTGTGGCCGATGTCAAAGAGGTTACTGCCTATGTTCTCCTCTAGGATTTTGATGGATTCCTGTCTCACATTGAGGTCTTTCATCCACTTTGAGTTTATCTTTGTGAATGGTGTTAGAGAATGGTCGAGTTTCATTCTTCTGCATGTGGCTGTCCAATTTTCCCAGCACCATTTATTGAAGAGACTGTCTTTTTTCCATTGCATGTTTTTTCCTGCTTTGTCAAAGATTATTTGACCATAGAGTTGAGGGTCCATATCTGGGTTCTCTATCCTGTTCCATTGGTCTATATGTCTGTTTTTGTGCCAGTACCATGCTGTCTTGGCGATCACAGCTTTGTAATATAGCTTGAAATCGGGCAACGTGATGCCCCCAGCTTTGTTTTTCTTTTTCAACATTTCCTTGGCGATTCGGGGTCTTCTCTGATTCCCATACAAATTTTAGGATTGTTTGTTCCAGCACTTTGAAAAATGTCATTGGAATTTTGATCAGGATGGCATTGAAGGTATAGATTGCTCTGGGTAGCATAGACATTTTAACAATGTTTATTCTTCCGATCCATGAGCATGGAATATTTTTCAATCTTTTTGTGTCTTCTTCAATTTCTTTCACGAGTGTTTTGTAGTTCCTAGAGTATAGATCCTTTACCTCTTTGGTTAGGTTTGTTCCGAGGTATCTTACGGTTTTTGGTGCTATTGTAAATGGAATCGTTTCTCTAATTTCTCTTTCTAGAGTTGCGTTGTTAGTGTATAAGAAAGCAACTGATTTCTGTGCATTGATTTTGTATCCTGCCACATTACTGAATTGCTGGATGAGTTCTAGTAATTTGAGGGTGGAGTCTTTTGGGTTTTCCACATAAAGTATCATGTCATCTACAAAAAGAGAGAGTTTGACTTCTTCTTGGCCAATTTGAATACCTTTTATTTCTTTTTGTTGTCTGATTGTTGTTGCTAGGACTTCTAATACTATGTTGAACAACAGTGGCGAAAGTGGGCATCCTTGACGTGTTCCTGATCTTAAGGGAAAGGCTCTCAGCTTTTCCCCATTGAGGATGATATTCACTGTGGGTTTTTCATAGATGGATTTTATGAACTTGAGGAATGTGCCCTCTATCCCTATACTCTGGAGAGTTTTAATCCGGAAACAATGTTGTATTTTGTCAAATGCTTTTTCTGCATCAATTGAGAGGACCATATGGTTCTTCTCCCTCCTCTTATTAATGTGTTCTATCACATTGATTGATTTGCGAATGTTGAACCACCCTTGCATCTGGGGAATAAATCCCACTTGGTTGTGGTGGATGATCCTTTTAATGTATTGTTGGATCCTATTAGCTAGGATTTAGTTGAGGATTTTGGAATCCATATTCATCAGGGTTATCGGTCTGAAATTCTCCTTTTTGATGGGGTCTTTGCCTGGTTTGGGGATTAAGGTAATGCTGGCCTCATAGAATGAGTTTGGAAGTTTTCCTTCTGTTTCTATTTTTTGAAACAGCTTCAGTAGAATAGGTATTATTTCTTCTTTGAATGTTTGGTAGAATTCCCCAGGGAATCCATCAGGCCCTGGACTCTTGTTTTTTGGGAGGTTTTTGATCACTGCTTCAGTCTTGTTACTGGTTATTGGCCTATTCAGGTTGTCAGTTTCTTCCTGTTTCAGTCTTGGCAGCTTAGAGGTTTCCAGGAAGGCCTCCATTTCATCCAGATTGCTCAGTTTCTTGGCATATAGTTGTTGATAATAATTTCTAATAATTGTTTCTATTTCCTTGGTGTTAGTCGTGATCTCTCCCCTTTCATTCATAATTTTATTAGTTTGGGTCCTTTCTCTTTTCTTTTGGATAAGTCTGGCCAGTGGTTTATCGATCTTATTAATTCTTTCAAAGAACCAACTTCTAGTTTCGTTGATCTGATCCCCACTGTGTTTCTGGTTTCTAATTCATTGATTTCTGCTCTAATTTTAATTATTTCTCTTCTAATGCGTGGCTTAAGCATCGTTTGTTGCTTTTTCTCTAGTTCTTTAAGGTGTAGAGTTAGTTGGTGAATTCGGGATTTTTCTATTTTTTTGAGTGAGGCTTGGATGGCTATGTATTTGCCCCTTAGGACCGCCTTTGCAGTATCCCATAGGTTTTGGACCGATGTGTTTTCATTCTCATTGATTTCCATGAATTGTTTAAGTTCTTCTTTGATTTCCTGGTTGACCCAAACATTCTTGAGCAGAGTGGTCTTTAGCTTCCAAGTGTTTGAATTTCTGCCAAATTTTTTCTTGTGATTGAGTTCCAGTTTTAGAGCATTGTGGTCTGAGAATATTCAGGGAATAATCTCAATCTTTTGGTATCGGTTGAGACCTGATTTGTGACCCAGTATGTGGTCTATTCTGGAGAAAGTTCCATGTGCGCTCGAGAAGAATGAGTATTCTGTTGTTTTAGGGTGGAATGTTCTGTAAATATCTATGAGGTCCATCTGGTCCAATGTATCATTCAAAGCTCTTGTTTCCTTGTTGATTTTCTGCTTAGACGATCTGTCCATTGCTGAGAGTGGAGTATTGAGGTCTCCTACAATTAACGTATTGTTATCAATATGACTCTTTATTTTGGTTAACAGTTGGCTTATGTAGATGGCTGCTCCCATGTTGGGGGCATAGATATTTACAATTGTTAGATCTTCTTGTTGGATAGACCCTTTAAGAATGATATAGTGTCCTTCTGTGTCTCTAATTACAGGCTTTAGTTTAAAATCTAATTTGTCTGATATAAGAATTGCTACCCCAGCTTTCTTTTGAGGTCCGCTGGCATGGAAGATGGATCTCCATCCCTTCACTTTCAGTCTGGATGTATCTTTAGGTTCAAAATGAGTCTCTTGTAGACAGCATATGGATGGGTCCTGTCTTTTTATCCAATCTGCAACCCTGTGGCGTTTTATGGGAGCGTTTAGGCCATTCACGTTGAGAGTGATTATTGAAAGATATGAATTAATTGTCATCATGTTGCCTGTGAAGACGTTGTTTTTATAGATTGTCCCTGTAAATTTCTGTTGTAGGTCACTCTTGGGGTCTTTCTCCTTTTATAGAACCCCCCTTAATATTTCTTGCAGGGCCGGCTTAGTGGTCACATATTCTTTCAACGTCTGCCGGTCGTGGAAGCTCTGCATCTCTCCATCCATTCTAAATGAAAGCCTTGCCGGACAAAGTATTCTTGGCTGCATGTTCTTCTCATTTAGTACCCTGAATATGTCTTGCCAGGCCTTTCTGGCTTGCCAGGTCTCTGTGGATAGGTCTGACGTGATTCTGATGTTCCTCCCTCTGTATGTAAGGAATCTCTTCCCCCTAACTGCCCTTAAGATGGTTTCCTTGGTTCTAAGATTTGCAAGTTTTACTATTACATGCTGGGGTGTTGGCCTGTTTTCCTTGATCTTGGGAGGGGTCCTCTCTGCCTCTAGGACGCGAATGTTTGTTTCATTCCCCAGATTAGGGAAGTTCTCACCTACGATTTGCTCAAATACATTTTCTAGGCCTCTCTTTCTCTCCACTCCCTCCGGGATTCCAATTATTCTGACATTGGAACGCTTCATGGTGTCACTTATTTCTCTGATTCTATTTTCATGGATTCTGAGTTGTTTTTCCCTGGCCTCCTCTTTTCCCTTTTTGTCTATGATATTGTCTTCCAGGTCGCTTATTTGCTCTTCTGCCTCGCTTACCCTAGCAGTTAGATTATCTAGATTGGATTGGATCTCATTGATAGCATTTTTAAGTTCTGCCAGTTCACCTTTTATTTCTGCCCTTAGGGACTCTCTGTTGCCATTAATTGATTTCTCCATTCTAGCCATTGTCTTCACAATTGCTAGCCTGAATTCCATCTCCGACATCTTTGTTATATCTCCATCCATTTGTAAATCAGCAGCATAAGTCACAATCTCTGAGTCTTTTCTATTTTGGGGGCTCCTCCTCCTAGTCATTCTGTTGATGGGTGTTTGAGGGAATGTATAGAGTCCAAATTATTGACCAGAACCCAAGCAAGATGCACCTGTTTTCTTGGGTCCTTAGGGTTGCTGGCCTCTTGTTTTCCCAGCCTATCTTCTGGGGGAGGGGCCTGCTGCGCTGTTACTCAGGCAACCCTGTTTGGGCGGAGTTGCCCTGCGCCCCTGTGGCGGGGGATGTGCTCAGCGGGAATCAGTCTTTGGGGCTTTTATTCTCTGGCAGCTTTCCGCGAGTCAGAGCAGAACAGACCGTTTCCAACCTTCTGCCTCAGAGCAGAGAGACTGCAGTCTGTTCTTCAGTGAGCTCTCCAGGCCACACTGTCTCTGTTTCTGTCCATGCTGCTATAAACTGCACCGTCCTGGGTTGTGCGCCCCTCTGCAGCGCTCCCAGTCCTGCCTCCAGGTCAGGCATGTCTCTGCCCTTTGTGCTTCTAAAACTGCCAGCCGCTCCCAGTTCCCGTGCACGGGACCCCGCCGCTCCGGGTTCAGCCCTGGGGGCTGCCCTAGAGTCCTTTCCCCGTGGCTACCGGTCTGCGAGTCTGTGCCCATCCGCAGCCTGTGAGGCAGTCGCTCACCAATGCTGTAGGATCCCCATGGACAGGCACCCTCCCACTGCTGTTTATCCTCCGATATCTGCCCACGGAATCACGGCTCCCCGCTTCGTACCTCAAAACCAACCGCCTGCGATATTCTGTTTGTAGAGATCCAGATCTTCTTACATCTCAGGCTGGTTTCGTGGGTGCTCAGAGTGGTCTGGTATATATCCAGCTCAATTCTGGGGACCAGTTGAAATAGGGTCCCCTACTCCTCCGCCATCTTTCCCCCATCCTAAAGATTTTATTTTTAATAGAGAGGGAGTGAGAACACATGAGCGGGGGGAGGGGCAGAGGGAGAGGGAAAAGCAAACTCCCCACTGAGCAGGGAGCCCAGTGCAGGACTTGATCCCAGGACCCTGAGATCATGACCTGAGCCAAAGGCAGATGCTTAACTGACTGAGCCACCCAGGTGCCCCCTTTAACTGTATTAGTAGATCAGTTTCTCTTTTCAGTTCTGTCAATTTCTGTCGCATGTATTTTGCCATTCTTTTGTTAGATCATACATGTTTAGGGTTACTATGTAATGCCCTTCTTTGTCCTTGGAAACCTTTTTATTCTGAAATCTGCTTTGTCTGACATCGTTAAAGCTAATCCAGCTTTCTTTTAACTAGTGTTAGCATGGTATATTTTTCCCCCATTCCTTTGCTTTTATCTGAGTTTGTTTATTTTTATTTATTTATTTTTTTTTTAATTTTTTTTTTTTAAAGATTTTATTTATTTGACAGAGAGATAGAGAACACAAGTAGGCAGAGGGAGAGGGAGAAGCAGGCTCCCCGCAGAGCAGGGAGCCCGATGCGGGACTCGATCCCAGGACCCTGGGATCATGACCTGAGCCGAAGGCAGCCGCTCAACCGACTGAGCCACCCAGGCGCCCCTGAGTTTGTTTATTTTTAAAGATTTTATTTATTTGAGCCGAGAGCAGGTGAGCACATGAGCAGTGGGGAGGGGCAGAGGGAGAAGCAGGTTCCCCACTGAGCATGTGCCAGGCTCCACCCAGGACCTGGGATCATGACCTGAGCTGAAGGCACACGCTTACCTGACTGAGCCACCCAGGCGCCCCGAGTTTTAATATTTAAAATAGGTTTTTTCTAGACAACATATTGTTGGGTCTTCCTTTTGTTTTTTATTCACTCTGATAGGCTGTCTTTTAATTTTTATCTTTTTGTCATTACAGTGTAAAGTGATATGATATAATTAGATTAATTCTACCATGTTTGTAACTATTTTCTATTTGTTGTATTTATTCTTTATTCTTCTACCTGCACCCCACCATTTTTCTGCCTTCTCTGGTTTTAATTAAGCCTGTTATAGATTTATATGATTCCACTTACCTCCTCTGTTAGCATATAAATTAGACTTAATTTTAAAAGTTTTTTAGTGGTTTCCTAGAATTTGCAATATACATTTTTAATCTAAGTCCACTTGCAAATAATACTATACCACTTTATGTGAAGTGCAGATTCCTTTTAACAGAGCATTTAAATTCTTCCCTCCCATCTCTGGTGATATTGTTATCATTCATTTTACTTATCCATATGCTATTATTACCCAAAACATTGTTACTATTATTGCTTTAAAAACACATTAACTGTTACCTTTCAGATCAATTAAGACTAGGAAAATATAAGATTTTATTTTATTTTTTATTTTTTTTAAATTTAATTTTATTATGTTAGTCACCATACAGTACATCATTAGATTTTGATGTAGTGATCCATGATTCATTGTTTTCATATAACATCCAGTGCTCCATGCAGTACGTGCCCTCCTTAATACCCATCACTGGGTTAACCCATCTATCCCCCCATCCCCCTCCCTTCTGTAACCCTCAGTTTGGTTCCTGGAGTCCAGAGTCTCTCGTGGTTTGTCTCCCTTTGTGATTTCTTCCCATTCAGTTTTCCCTCCCTTCTCCTGTGATCCTTTGCTCTATTTCTTATATTCCACATATGAGTGAAACCATATGATAATTGTCTTTCTTTGCTTGACTTATTTCACTTAGCATAATCTCCTCTAGTTCCATCCATGTCGATGCAAATGGTGGGTATTCATCTTTTCTGATGGCTGAGTAATATTCCATTGTATATATGGACCACATCTTCTTTATCCATTCATCTGTAGAAGGCCATTTCGGCTCTTTCCACAGTTTGGCTATTGCGGACATTGCTGCTATGAACATTGGGGTGCATATGGCCCTCCTTTTCACTACATCAGTGTCTTTGGGGTAAATACCCAGGTGTGCAATTGCTGGGTCATAGGGTAGCTCTATTTTTAAGTTTTGAGGCACCTCCACACTGTTTTCCAAAGTGGCTGTACCAACTTGAATTCCCACCAACAGTGTAAGAGGGTTCCCCTTTCTCTACAACCTCTCCAACATTTGTTGTTTCTTGCCTTGTCAATTTTTGCCATTCTAACTGGTGTAAGGTGGTATCTCAATGTGGTTTTGATTTGAATTTCCTTGATGGCTAATGATGATGAACATTTTTTCATGTGTCTGTTAGCCATTTGTATGTCTTCTTTGGAGAAGTATCTGTTCATGTCTTTTGCCCATTTTTTGACTTACTTGTTTTTTGGGTGTTGAGTTTGAGAAGTTCTTTATAGATCTTGGAAATCAGCGCTTTGTAGTGTCAGTTGCAAATATCTTCTCCCATTCTGTGGGTTGCCTCTTTGTTTTGTTTTTAAAAGATTTATTTATTTGAGAGAAAAAGGGGGGGAGGGGTAGAGGGAGAGAGAATCCTAAGCAGACTCCGTGCTGAGTGTGGAGCCCAATGCAGGGCTTGATCCCACGACCCTGAGATGACGACCTGAGCCAAAACCAAGAGTTGGATGCTCAACTGACTACTCCACCCAGGCGCCCCTCAAGATTTTATTTTATCTTCTTTCTGTTCTTCTCTGATGCTTTTTCTTTCTTTATGTGCATCCAAGTTTCTGGACTATTATCATTTTCCTCTTGTCTGGAGAACTTTTCAGATTTCTTGCCAGATAGGTCTAGTGGTGATGAATTTCCTCATTTTTTGTTTGAGAAAATATTTCCCCTTTTCTTTTGGGAGATAATTTCACTGGGCATGGAATTATAAACTGGTCTTTTTTTTTTTTTTTTTTCTTTCAACTTTATCCTCTCTTGATAAATTTGTACCCTCTGCCTGTGGCATCTTTGAAAAAAATTTTTTTGTCTTTGATTTCTGCAGTTTGAACATGACATGCCTACATTTATTGTGGTTTGTTGGTGTGTTGGTCATATTTGGTGACCTTCAGATTGAGATTTTTCTTGCTTTTGGCGTACCTTATAATTTTTTGTTGAAAATGGCCATATTATATTTGGAAGTAGGATCAGAGGTAAATAGGGTTTTAGTATGAAGATTTATATTGATCTGGACTTTGTTCAATGTTTGCTGTAGCTGTAGATGCCAGAGGCTTCAGATTCCTCTAGTGTCCTTGTTTTTGTCTCCTCTGGACTTTAGACTTTCCTACATATTCCTCCTCAGAGTTTGTGTCTTGCAGTTTGGCAGCTTTAATCCACAGTTAATATATTGGAGTCCTGTTGGCATGGTGGTAATGTGTGGGGAAGGGGGACATTTTATCATCTTAGGAGAAAACCCTAGTCTTTTAGTGGGCCTGCATCTCAGGGCTGTGACTTTCACACGTGTTTCTCTAGGGCTATAGCTTTAGTCCTCTCTGCTTCCTACTCCCTATTTCTTTTCCTGGCTAAGTAATGTTCCATTATATGTATATACCACATCTTTTTTTTATCCATTCATCTATTGGTGGACATTAAGGTTGCTTCCATATCTTGGCTGTTGTAAATAATGCTGCAGTGAACATAGGGATTCATTTATTTATTCATTTATCTTTTTGAGTTAGTGTTTTCATTTCTTTAGATGAACACCCAGGAATGGAATTGCTGGATTGTATGGTTGTTCTATTTTAATTTTTAAAAGAACCTCCATACTATTTTCCATAGTGTCTGTACTAATTTACATTTCCACCAACAGTGCATGAGGGTTCCATTTTCTCCACATCCTTGCCAACACTTGTTATTTTTTGTCTTTTTGATAATAGCCATTCTAACTAGTGTGAGGTGATATCTTTGATTTGCACTTCCCTGATGATTAGTGATGTTGAACATATTTTCATGTGCCCATTGACCATCCATATGTCATCTTTGAGAAAATATCTATGCAGGTCCTCTGTCCATTTTTAAATGGATTGTTTCTTTGTAATTGACTTAAATGAGTTCTTTATATGTTTTGGATATTAACCCCTTATTGGATAAATTATTTACACATATCTCCTCCCATTCAGTAGATTGCTTTATTGTTTTGTTGATGGTTCTCTTTGCTGTGCAAAAGCTTTTTAGTTTGATGTAGTCCCATCTTTTTAAAATTTTTCTTCTGTTGCCTTTGCCTGAGGAGAGAGATTAAAAAAATACTGCTAATATTTGTCCAAAGTTTTACTGCCTGTGTTTTTTTCTATGAGTCTTATGTTTTCAGGTCTCACATTTAGGTCTTTAAGACATTTTGAGTTTTTTTTGTGTGTGTGGTGTAAGAAAGTGATCCAGTGTCATTCTTTTGCATAGCTCCATTTATTGGAGATTCTGTCTTTTCCCCCATTGTATGGTCTTGTGTCCTTCATCTTAGATTAATTGGTCATATAAATGTGGGTTTATTTCTGGATTCTCTACTTTGTTCTTTTGATTTATGTGTTTGTTTTTGCAACACTATCATACTGTTTTGATTACTGTAGCTTTGTAGCATATCTTGAAATCAGGGAATTTGATACCTCCACCTTTGTTCTTCTTTCACAAGATTGCTTTGGCTATTTAGGGTCTTTTGTAGTTCTGTTCAACTTTTAGGATTACTTACTCTAGTTCTGTGAACAATGAAGTATTTCAATAGGGATTGCATTGAATCTAT
Organism: Halichoerus grypus; assembly: GCF_964656455.1. Classification (NCBI taxonomy): domain Eukaryota; kingdom Metazoa; phylum Chordata; class Mammalia; order Carnivora; family Phocidae; genus Halichoerus; species Halichoerus grypus. The sequence goes on along the minus strand of NC_135722.1, from coordinate 102,555,632 downwards.
AGATTGCTTTGGTGATGTGGACATTTTAACAATATTCTTATTCATGAGCACAGTCATCTTTCCATTTGTTTGTGTTGTCTTTAATTTTTTTTCCTCAGTGTCTTTATATTTTCAGAGTACAGGTCTTTCATCTTCTTCGTTATATTTATTCCTAGGTATGATTTTGATGTAACTGAATGGGATTGTTTTCTTAATTTTTCTTTCTGATAGTTTGTTATTAGGGTATAGAAACAACAGATTTCCATATATTTTTGTATTCTGCAATTTTACTGAATTTATCAATTCTAATAGTTTTTTGGTGGGGTCTTTCGGGTTTTCTATGTGTAGTATCATGCCATTTGCAAATAGTGACAGTTTTACTTATTCCTTTCCAATTTGGATACCTTATATTTCTTGTCTGATTGCTGTGGCTAGGACTTATAGTACTGTGTTGAATAAAAGTGTTGAGAGTAGCCATCCTTGTTTCTGATCTTAGAGGAAACACTTTCAGGTTTTCACCACTGAGTATAATTTTGCTTGTGGGTTTTCACATATAATTTTATGAGGTATGTCCCCTCTATTCCCATTTGGTTGAGAGTTTTTTTTTAATATCATGAATGGATGTTATACTTTGTAAAATGCTTTTTCTCCATCTATTGAGATGAACATATGGTTTTTATGCTTCATTTTATTTATTTTGTGTATCATGTTAATCTGTGGATATGGAACCACCCTTGCATCCCTGGAATAAATCCCACTTTGTCATAGTGTATGATTCTTTTAATGTATTGTTGAATTTGGTTTGCTAATATTTGTGAGCATTTTTCTTCTATGTTCATCAGAGGTACTGGCCTGTAATTTAATTACTTTGTGGCATCTGGTTTTGGTATCAGGGTAACACTGGCCTCAGAATAAATTTAAAAGTGTTTCTTTCTCTTCACTCTTTTGAATAGTTGAAGAATAGGTATTAACTCTTATTTAAATATAGAATTTACCTATGGATCTATCTGGTCCTGGACTTTGGTTTTTTGGGAATTTTTAGATTACAGATTTAATTTCATTACTTGTAATTTGTCTATTCACTTTCTCTTTCTTCCTGATTCAGTCTTGGAAGATTGTATATTTCTGGAAATTTATCCATTTCTTCTAGGTTATCAAATTTGTTGGCATATAATTCTTGTAATAGTGTCTCATAAGCCTTTGCATTTCTGTGATGTTGGTTATAACTTCTTTATTTCTGATTTTATTTATTTGGGTCTTCTCTCTTTTATTCTTGTTGAGTCTGGCTAAAGGTTTATCAATTTTGTTTATCCTTTCAAAGAACCAACTCTTAGTTTATCTTTTTTCTTAAGTCTCTATTTCATTTATTTGTGCTCTGATCTTTATTCTTCTAATTTGGGGCTTTGTTACTTTTCTAGTTCCTTTAGGTATAAGGTTAGATTGTTTACTGAAGATTTTTCTTGTTTCTTGAGGTAGGCTCATATCCCTTTAAACTTCCCTATTAGATTTGTTTTTGATGCATCCCATAGATTTGGAATGTTGCATTTTCATTTTCATTTGTCTTGAGGTTTTCTTTTTTTTAATTTCTTCGATTTCTTCATTAACCCACTAGTTGTTTAATAGCATGTTGTTTGGCCTCCATGTGTTTGTGTTTTTTCCATTTTTTTCACCTTGTAATTGAGTTCTGGTTTAAGACATTGTGGTTAGAAAATATGCTTGACATGGGTTCAATCTTAAATTTATTGAGGCTTGTTTTGTGTCCTAATATGTGATCTATCCTGGAGAATGTTCCAGGTACACTTGAAAAGAATGTGTATTCTGTTTGGTGGATGTTCTGTATATATCTACTAAGTGCATCTGGTCTAATGTGTTGTTTAAGGCCACTATTTCCTAATTAACTTTTTTGTTTATATGATCTACCCATTGATGTAAGCGAGGTTTTAAAGTCCCCTGCTGTTATTATATTACTGTCAATTTCTCCCTTTGTGTGTGTTAATATTTGCTTGATATATTTAAGTGCTCCTGTGTTTGATGCATGGATATTTACAATTGTTACATCCTGTCATTGAATTGATCCCTTTATCATTATGTAATGCCCTTCTTTGTCTCTATCAATTTATATTTTCTTGATTATTAGTGAAGCTGAGCATGTTTTTTAAGTTTATGGTCATTTGAAGATCCTGTTTTGTAAATTGTGCAAATTTTTTGTCCTATATTGAGTTTTTTGACTTTTAAATTTTAATTGATTTGTAGATATTCTTACATACAGCTCAATGAACTTTTATTTAAGTTTTAATTTATTTAACTAATCTCTACACCCAGTGTGGGGCTCGAACTCATGACCCTTAGGTCAAGAATCACGTGTCCTTCTAACTGAGCCAGCCAGGCATCCCCTGATTTGTAGATATTCTTTATATATTGAGAGTAAGAGGTCCTTTGGGAATATCCTGATTTTCTCTGGTAATAGGATTTTTTTTGTGTGTTTAGTTTTCAGCAGTTTGATAATGGCATGCCTAGTTGTGAGTATCTTTTCATTTACCCTTAATGTGAATTTTAAATCCATGCTTTGATGTCTTCATTTGTTTAGGAAAATTCTCAGTCATTGTCTTTTCAACTGTTGCTTCTATTCTATTTTCTGTCTCTTTGTGACTTTAATTAAGTTCTTATTAGACCTTCTCCTTCTCTATATTTCTTATCTTCTCTTTTGTACTTTTTAACCCTTTGTCTCTATTCCTTTCTGTAAATTTTCTTTATATATTAATTATCCATTATCTTTGCTAATACATTGTTTAACCTACCTGTTTGGTTTTTAACTTTCAATTGTTACAGTATTTACTTTCATAAATTCATGTTAAAGTTTTTAGTTCTTTGCTGGTATTTTCAGTCATCTTTTTTATATTCTTGAACATGGGAAACAAAATTGTTTTAAGGTTAAGTGTGATACAACTAATCTCTGGAGCCCATGTGGGCCTAATTTTATTGCTTGGTCTTCTTGCTAGTGTTGCCATGTAGTTTTATTTCCTCTTGTGCCTGGTTATTTTTGAATGTGTGCTAGATATTGTATTTGCAAAGCTGTTTTGGAGGACTTGAGGTTCAAGATCTCTTTCCAGAGAAGATTTATATTTGTTTTTGCTAGGTGCTTGGGGATACTAACAGTTCAAGATCATTTTAATTGAATTTTAGAGTTTGAAATTGCTTGACCCTATGGTGGCCTGTATACTTCTGAGGAACAACCCAAGACTATTCATCAGGCTTTTTCCTGTGTCAGTTTTTGGACTACTGTTCTGTCTGTCTGTCTCTCATCTTTGTCCCACAAGACTATCAGAGGCATTTATCAGCTTCTAGATCACCTCGTCAGGATTTAGCAAACATCCCCATGGGAAAAGCACCCCTAAATCACCAGACTTACTTCCCAGGGGTTCCATTATCCCCCAGTCATGGAGCAGTAATTCCCCCCTATTTTGCTAGCATTCTGATGTTTCAAGCAGATGTCCTTATATATTGCCCAGATTTTCAGTACTGTGTTTGGGCTAATGGTGTAGTTTGCCATTATCAGAATCTTCAGTCTTCCATCTCCACTAGCCAAGTTTTTTTTTTTTTTTTTAAAGATTCATTCTTTCTTTATTTATTTGACAGAGAGAGATAGCGAGAGCAAGAACACAAGCAGCGGGGGTGGGAGAGGGAGAAGCAGGCTTCCTGCCGAGCAGGGAGTCTGATGCGGGGCTCTGTCCGAGGACCCTGGGATCATGACCTGAGCCGAAGGCAGACACTTAACCGATTGAGCCACCCAGGCACCCCTTCACTACCCAAGTTTAAGTGCACATGTCCTTCCCTTTCCCCCTTGTTTACATTGATAAACCTACAGGTTGCTTTAGCACTATGATTACAACAAGTAAACATTTTTAAATGGGTGATCTTTATTTTATGGGTCTCATTCTTCAAATTTTGTCTCTCAGCCCCTTTAGTACATCCTTAGATTCAGATGCCCCCACCTCTGTCCCACTGCTAGTATCAATTTGGGATTATGACTTCTAATATCACTCTATCTCTTATTTTCCCTCAAGATAACAAAATCCCTCTTCTTGTACAGGTTTCTTTGATCACTGTAGTTCAATGTGACCTTTCCTTCTTTTGAATTCTTCTGTCACTTTGTGGAAAATACAAGTTCAGTTATTAACCAGGTATATGTTAGCTCATCATTTAACATTTGTGTGCGTGTGTGTGTGTGTATTGTAAAGTTCTTGCAGGAAGACACACGTTATCATCTTTATAATCTCAGCTCCTATCCCTTTACCTTGCACATGGTAGGTGTTCAAAATATATCATAGATTGAGCATCTCAGGTCTGCTGTCCAAAAATTGTGCCATACCTAGGCCTCCATATCACTTCATATCACAATTTCACGTTATATTACATTGAATCCCTGTATTAGAAAGGTTTTACTGCTTGCCATTCCCACAGACCCCTAATCTGGGCACCTCCACTGAAGGTGTAGGCTTGGTCATGAGCCCCATTCTTTATTATACCTGATTTAATTGGGGTGTATCCCTGATGTAGGCACTAATCATTTCCTTTGTCAGGATTTTTAATTAAGAGATATGGAGCTTGAAATTGAAGTGTTTTGATAATATCATATCTGCAGAAAGGTCATGTAGATTCCATGTAAGTGTCCATGAAGAGGAAGTGAAAATTATGGAGGTGAAGAAACTAATCAAAGGAAGTTGACCAATAAAGCAGAGATGAGAAAATAATTTATGGAGAGAGAGAGAGAGAGAGACGAGAATCCTTGTGGCCTCAGAGGGGTCAGCTTGTCTTCCCAGCAATTTCCCAATATTGTCTCCTACAGGGTTTCAGTCAGTACTTGTGTCTGTGAGTTTAGGTCTTGCATCTATACCTGAGATGAGTAGTGTGGGCTTCTACTTCTGGTAACCAAAGAGCGTAGACTAGAATAATAATACATAGCTCCTTAATTGTGTGGTTGGGATATAACTGAAACCAGCTCTGGCTATCTAAAGCAAAAAGGGGCATACTGAAAAGACAAATGGAGCCCAGAACTGCCAAGTGACTAGAGAATCAGGAATGTAAAACAGACAGGAACTGAGGAGCATTGAAGGACCAAGAAATAGTAAGCTCAACAACTACTTTTTTTGAGGGACTCTGACTAGAACACTTCTAGTCTTGCTGCTGGACACTTTACCACCACCACCGGACTCCATTGCTAGGTGGTGCTGCTTTGTCAACAGAATTCTCTTGATTCCTTTTTCATGTGTCATTTCTCTAGGACTGAAGCTAGAGTGTTGTCCTGATTGTCATGACTGGGTGAGTCCCCTGTTTTCACAACTGCCAGAAGGCAAGGAGAAAAGGGATGAATATATATATATGAATATATATATGTATAGATGTCCCTTTGAGTTTTGTAGTGGGAAGCAGGGGCCTGTTCCTGATAAGATGACCCATAAAAAGGACTGTCCTTCAAAAGAAGGAGATTGGATGTTGGACATCCAATCCAACAACAAAGACAACCTTAGTCTCCATGGGGACCTTTCTGGTTAAGATTAATATACTAGAAATTTCAGCCCCTGTATAAGGTAGATGGGATGAGAAATGACTTGGTGGGTGGATGCAGGGAGACAAAGCAATACATTTGGAACAGCTCCTTAGGGATGGGATATACAGCTGGCAAATGCATTTTTTCCCCCTTCCCCCTTCCTTCTTCCTCTCTGGAATATGGACATATGGTTGGAACTCCAGTAAGCATCTTGGGATCTTGAGAATGGAAGTCATGAGACCAAGATGGTTGAGTAGAAAGATAAAATGTTTCTAGGTCTTTGATAAGGAAGGAGGCACCATACCAGTTTCCACATTTCTTTGACATGAGTAAACCTTTATGTGTCAAGCCACCATGGTCTGGTGGTTTTTTTTTTTTTTTTGAGCAGCTGAACACAATTCCTAGTAGATATAACCATCATTATTATCATCGTGATTATTTGTGTTTGCCACCAGATTAAGTCTGGCAACATGGCTATTATTTGCTGATTTCAGAATTCCTGTCATTCTCTGTTCTCCAAAAAGAACTGAGAGGTGGATAATGTTTTAATAAAAACATTAAAATGAATTGGGTATAGATTTTTAAAAAGACTTTCACCATGCACTTGGAGAAACTAGGACTCCTAGATTCCCTAGCATATTATTCTCTCCTTGCTATAGCAAAGAGCAGCACGATGTTAGGGCACATTACATCCATTCATTAATAATAGTGATATGGGGTGGAGGTAGAAACTGAAGCATGAAAACCCAAACTAGAACCTTAAAAGAACTTCTGGCTTTTCATTATTTTTATTTTGTATTAACATTTGAAACATATCTGAAAAACAAAATAAGACCTGGTGAGTCCTCAACTTGTGGTAGCCAAACATCTAGATTCCCCTTCTTGGCATACTTCACCATCACTGCTCAGCTCTAACTATTGCCCTTTGCCTCTGGCATGGGAACAGATAGCATAACTCTCATGCTAGCCATATTGTGAACCAGAAAAGAGCTGTTTCCTGTGGAGATCTTTCTTTTTTCCCCTCTTTGTCAGAGGTGAGTGCTGGAGTGAAGGTGACAAAGAGGTAGAAGAGGGCTTGAAGTGCTGAAGAAGTAACTGAAAAACTCTTTAAAGACAATTAAGTGTTTTTCTTTTTCTTCAACCCTTGCTGGATTTCAGACTGCATTTGGGAATAGAACTAAACATGTTGATAATATTGCATGGATGTTAAACAAAGGAATTAATTAAGTAGAGGAGGTGATAATAGCAGAGAGAACTTTAAAGGATGGCTTAGCACAGATTATCCACAAGGTAAGTGTTGGCAGTATAGAGTATACTCCAATGGCAGCAATTATGGTGTTAGGAAGAAAATACAGACAACAAACCATGGGGAATGATGTTATCTCCTCCTTCCCAGATAAAATGTTATTTTCTCTTCACAGTAAGATTTCAAGCTCCCAGAGGGCAAAGAACCACATCCACACAACTCCCTGTTACAGCACCTAATGCAAAACTTTAAGAAAACATGCTTAATGAGTGTTCCATAATGAATTTTGCAGAGCAAGATCTCTCTGAGGAGCCAAGTGTTGCTAATTAATTGACTATAAAGGGCACTACCTGGCAGTGGAGTCTGAGAGGCCTGCGCTAGGGTTCTGCTGGTCGATGAGGAAGGTAGTGTCGAGCCATCTCACCAGACCAGAGCTGGGTTTTCTGCTGCTTGTTCCTATCTCTATATTTACTAGTATTTGGAAGGAGTTCCCAGCCTGAAAGTGTGTCCATCTCTAGCATTCCAGCATGTCCAGATATTTTTGAAGACAAGGAGAGAGAGGGTCTCTAGAAGGCTATTTTCCTGAATAGCTGAGATGTTTTGGGATAGAATGAGGTCCAGGAATGCAGGAGCCAGTTAGAAGTTTGTAGGGAAAAGGAGGAGTAAGGTTTCTGGGTGGTAAATAATAGAGGCACATTCAGGGTGCCCCAGCTGATGGTGATATATAGCAAGTGAGGAAGCACAGAATATGCTGCAGGTAGTCCTCCTGCAGTCTGGGGATGCTGTCCAGAAACAGCAGCCACTTAGTCACCCGTTTTCCTGTGGTTCAGCTTCTGCTTTCTTTTCAAAAGCTTATGTACTCAGGTTCGCCCCCTCTTAGGGCTGCTCTTCACTCATAACTTCAAACCCCATGGATCCTGCTTTCTACTTTCTGTCTGAGCTTTCTCTGCTTCTTCGTTCTCTACAGCCTATCTCAGAGGACCCCCTTGGGTCACTTGAGTCAACATGCAGGATGGAATCTTCTTTAGACCTTATCTTCCTGCCAAATCATGTGTGTTGTAAGTCAGAAATCTGTTTAGTCTTGCAGATGAGGTTTTGGTGCCTGAATCCGACACATTCATTGCTTCTCCACTCTCCACTCCCTGCTGAGAGAATCAACTTGAAGAAAAAAGAGCCCAATGGAAAGCAAAGCACTATTTTTATTAAGCATCACTTGGCTACCACACAATGGTAAAAAATTGCTTTGGAAAATGTGGCTTCAGGTGGGAGAGTTCAGTGAGGATTCCAACCCCCCAGTCTGTCTTCCCAGTCTCAGGTTGAGAAGGGAGGCCAGACCTGACTCAGGGACATGGGCCTGCCAGATGGGAAACATCCAGTATCACCTGAAAGGCCACTTACTGAACCAACTACAGACACACCTCAGAGATAGATATTGCAGGTTTGGTTCCAGACCACTGCAATGAAGCAAATACTGCAACAAAGCAAGTCAAATGAATTTTTTGGTTTCCCAGTGCATATAAAGGTTACATTTACACTGTAGTCTGTTAAGTCTGAAATAGCATTAAATCTAAAAAACCAATGTACATACCTTAGTTGAAAGTACTCTGTTGCTAAAAAATAACCATCACCTGAGCTTTCAGTGAGTCATAATCTTTTTGTTGGTAGAGGGTCCTGCTTCAGTTCTGATGGCTGCAGATCAGGGTGGTGGTTGCTGAAGGCTGGGGTGGCTGCGGCAGTTTCTTAAAATAAGACAGTAATGAAGTTTGCTGCATTAATTGGGTCTTCCTTTTACAAATGATTTCTCTGTAGTATGTGCTGCTGTTTGATAGCATTTTACCTTCTGTCGAACTTCATTCAAAATTAGTCAATCCTCTCAAACGCTGCCACTGCTTTATCAACTAAGTTTACGCAATATTCTAAATTCTTTGTTGTCATTTCAACTATCTTCATTGCATCCTCACCAGGAATAGATGCCATCTCAAGGTACCACTTTCCTTGATCATCCGGAGGAAGCAATTCCTCATCCGTTCAAGTTTTATCACAAGATTGCAGCAATTCAGTCCCATCTTCAGGCTCCACTTCTGATTCTAGTTCTCCTCCTATTTCCACCACATCTGCAGGTACTTCCTCCACTGAAGTCTTGAACCCCTCAAAGTCATCCCTGAGGGTTGGAATCAGCTTCTTCCAAACTCCTATCAAAGTTGATATTTTGACCTTTCCCCATGGATCACAAATGCTCTTAATGGTATCTTTAATGGTAAATCCTTTCCAGAAGGTTTTCAATTTACTTTTCCCAGATCCATCAGAGGAATCACTATCTGTGGCAGCTACAACCTTAAAAAATGTATTTCTTAAATAATAAGGCTTGAAAGTTGAAATTACTCCTTGATTCATGGGCTGCAGAAAGAATGTTGTTGGGTCAGCAGGTATGAAAAATGACATTAATCTCATTATCCATCTCTATCAGAGCTCTTGTGTGACAAGGTACATTGTTAATGAGCAGTAATATTTTGAAAGGAATTTTTTTCTGAGCAGTAAGTCTCAACGGTGGGCTTTAAAACATTCAATAAACCAGATGTGCTGTCATCCAGCCTTTGCTGTTCCATTTATAGAGCACAGGCAGAGTAGATTTAACAAAATTCTGATTCTTAAGGGCCCTAGGATTTTTGGAATGGTAAATGAGAATTGGCTTCAACTTAAAGTCACCAGCTGCCTTAGCCCTTAACAAGAGAATCAGCCTGTCCTTTGAAGCTTTGATTTCAGGCACTGACTTATCCTCTCTAGCTATGGAAATCCTAGATAACCTTTTCCAATATAAGGCTATTTCATCTACATCAAAAATCTGTTGTTTAGCATAGGTGCTTGCGTTAAGTTATCTTAGCTAGATTTTCTGGATAACTTGCTGTAGCTTTTACATTAGCTCTTGCTACTTCACCTTGCACTTTTATGTTATAGAGATGACTTCTCCCCATAAACCTCATGAATCCACATCTGCCAGCTTCAAACTTTTCTTCTGAAGCTTCTTCACCTCCCTCAGCTTTCATAGAATTGAGGAGTGTTAGGGCCATGTTCTGGATTAGGCTCGGTTAAGGAAATGTGGTTGGTTCAGTTTTCTATCCAGACCACTGAAACTTCCTTCATATCAGCAATAAGACTATTTTGTTTTCTTATAATTTGTGTACTCACTGGAACAGCAATATTCAGTTCCTTCAGGAACTTTTCTTTTGCATTCAGAACTTGGCTAACTGGGGTGAGAGACCTAGTTTTCAGCCCATCTCAGCTTTCCACATGCCCTCCACACTAAATTTAATCATTTCTAGCTTTTGATTTAAAGTGAGAGACTTGGTTACTTTAACTTGAAGACTTAGAGGCCATCGTAGGGGTTATTAATTGGCCTAATTTCAATATTGCATATTAGAGAATAGGGAGGCCTGAGGAGAGGGAGACAGATAGGGAAATAACGGATTGGTGGAGTAGTCAGAACATACATAGCATTTATCTATTAAGTGTGAAGCTTTATTTTTAATTTTAATTCCAGTACAGTTAACCTACAGTGTTATATTAGTTTCAGGTGTATAATATAGTGATTCCAAAATTCTATACATGACTCAGTGCTCATTAAGATGAGTGTACTCTTAATCCCCTTCACCTATTTCACAGCACTCCCCCCCCCCAACTCCCTTCTGGTGACCATCTTTTTGTTCTCTATAGTTAAGAGTCTGTGTTTTGGTTTCTCTCTTTTTTCCCCTTTGTTCATTTTTTAAAAAGATTTTATTTGTTTAAGAGAGAGCGTGTGAGAGAGCAGGCATGGCGGGGGGGAGGTTTGGGAGGAAGTGCAGAGGGAGAGAGAGAAGCAGGTTCTCTGCAAGCAGGGAGCCCGATGTGGGGCTCTGTCCCAGGACCCTGGGATCATGACCTGAGATGAAGGCAGACACTTAACCAATTGAGCCACCCAGGCACCCCTCATTTGTTTTGTTTTTTAAATTCCACATATGAATGAAATTATATAGTATTTGTTTTTCTCTGACTGATTTATTTCACTTAGAATAATACTCTCTGGCTCTATCCATGTTGTTGCAAATGGCAAGATTTCATTCTTTTTTATGGCTGAGTAATATTCCATTGTATCTGTATTCCACTTCTTCCTTGTCTGTTCATCTATTGATGGATACTTGGGAATGAATTTGGATGTTTTATTTTTTGGAATAGTTTGGAAGAATAAGTATTAACTTTTCTTTAAATGTTAGAATTCACCTGTGAAGTGTTAGGTCCTGGACTTTGGTTTGTTGAGAGTTTTTTGATTACTGATTAAATTCCATTACTGGCAATTGGTCTGTTAATATCTATTATTCAATTTTGGGAGGTTATATGTTTGTAGGACTTTGTCCGTTTCTTCTAGATACTTGTCCAGTTTGTTGGCATATAATTTTTTATAATCTCTTATCACTCTTTGTATTTCTGTGATGCAGGTTGTTACTTCTCTTTCCTTTCTGATTTTGTTTGAGTCTTCTGTCTGTCTCTTTTTGTGTGATGAGTCTGGCTAAAGTTTTATCAATTTTGTTGATCTTTTCAAGAAACCAGCTCCTACTTTCATTGATCTGTTTTTTTTTTTTCCTACTTCATTTATTTTTGTCTCATCCTCATTATTTCCTTCCTTCTACTGACTTTGGGTTTTGTTCTTCTTTTTATAGTTCCTTTAGGTGTAAGGTTAGGTTGTTTGAGATTTTTCTTGCTTTTTCAGGTAGGCCCCTATTGCTATAAATGTCCCTCTTAGAACAGCTTTTGCTGCATCCCAAAGATTTTGGGCTGTTATATTTTCATAATAATTTGTCTTCGTGTATTTTTACATTTTTCTTTTTGATGTGTTGGCAGACTCATTCATTGTTTAGTAGCATGTTATTTAACCTCCATGTATTTGTGTTCTTTCCAGACTTTTTCTTATGGTGGATTTCTAGTTTCATAGTATTGTAGTCAGAAAAGATGCCTGGTATGACTACAGTCTTTTGGAGTTTGTCGAGACTGGTTTTGTGGCCTAACGTGACCTGTTCCAGAGAATGTTCCATGTGTACTTGAAAAGCATGTGTATTTTGCTGTTTTAGGATGAAATGTTCTGATTATTTCTGTTAGATCCTTCTTGTTCAATATGTCATTCAAAGCCAATGATTCTTTGTTGAGTTTCTGTCTGGATGATTGATCCATTAATGTAAATGTGGTGTTTAAGTCCCCTACTATTACTGTATTACTGTCAATTACTTTATGTTTGATACTGGCTGATCTATGTATTAGGGTGCTCCCACTGGGCACATAAATATTTACAATTGTTAAATATCCTGTTGGAGTCCTCCTTTCATGATTATATAGTGTCTTTTTTTGTCTCTTGTTGTGGTCTTTGTTTGAAAGTCTATTTTATCAGATATAAATATTGCTACCCTAGTGCTCTTTTCACTACTATATGCATAAGTGCTTTTCCATCCCTTCACTTACAGTCTTCATGTGTCTTTAGGTCTGAAATGAATCCCTGGTAGGCAACATATAGATGGGTCTTTCTTTTTTATCCATTTTGTCACCTGTGTCTTCTGGAGTGTTGAGTCCATTTACATTCACAGTAATTATTGATAGGTATGTAACTTATTGTCCATTTTTTAAACTTGTTTTATGGTTCTTTTGGTAGTTTTTTTCTGTCCCTTTTTCCTCTTGCTCTCTTCCATCACAGTTTGTTGGCTTTCTTTAGTGATAGACTTGAATTTCTCTCTATTTTTTGCATATCTGTTACTGCTTTTTGATTTGTGGTTACCATTAGGTTTGTGTATAACATCTTATATATATAGCAGTCTATATTAAGTTGATGATTGTTTAAGTTTGAACCCATTCCTTACTCTGTCCCCACCATGTTTAGGTATATGGTGTCATACTTGTTTTATTTTATGAATCCCTTGACTGATTTTTATAGATAGGCTTAGTTTTACTGCTTTGTGCTTCCTACTTTCCTTACTGCTGAAGTAAGTGAGTGAAAAGTTTTTCCTTTCCACTCAAAGAGCCCCTTTTAATATTTCTTTTAGGGCTGGTTTAGTAGTAATGAATTCCTTTGTTTTGTTTGGGGAAACTCTTTCTCCTTGTATTCTGAATGATAACCTTACTGGATAGCATATTCTTGGCTGCATGTTTGCTTTTGTTTTTGTGTTTTTCTTTTCCTTAACGACTGAGCCACCCAGGTGCCCCTCCTGTTCAGCCTTCTTGCTTTCCATTACTCTGTCCTCCAGGTAACTGATCTGTTCTTCTGCTTCCTGTAGTCTTCTGTTTATCCCATCGAGTGAATTTTAATTTTCAGTTATTGAGTTCATCTCTGATTTTTTTATTTTATTTTATGTTTTCTATCTCTTTGTTCAGGGTCTCACAGATGCTTTTCACTCTTTTCTCAAGTCCAGTGGTATCTTTTGACCATTACTTTAAATTCTTTATCAGGCATATTAGTTACCTCTGTTTCATTTACTTCTCTTGCTGTGATTTTGTCCTGTCATTTCCTTTGGACAATTTCCTCTGTCTCATTTTTTCTAACTCTGTGTCTGTCTGTATGTGTTAGGTAAGTCAGCTCCCTCTCCTGCTCTTGAAAGTAGTCGCCTTCTGAAGAGGTTTTATAGAGCCCTGCAGGGCATCGTCCCCTGTTCACCAGAATCTGGTACTTGAGGTGTGTCTCGTGTGTGTGTTCACATGTGCCCTACTGTTGTGGCTGAGCCCCTTTTGCCTCTAGTCCAGTCATCTGTAATGGCTCTCTTTGCCTGTTGTGGGGAGGGTTTTATCCCTGTGTTGCTAGTGGGCCAGTCTGGGGCTGCTTTGGGGTTGAGTTGAGTCAGACCAGGCATTTGCCAGAGCGGCAGTAGTACTGCAGGGTGATCATCCTGTATCCTTTCTGAGAAGCTTTTGTTGGTGAGTGTGGCTTGCAGTCAGACCAGATGTCTTCCCCAGTCCACTCCTTGGGCCACAGTTGGACTGTTGTGTGTGTTTATTTTCTACTCTTCCCCAGGGCAGGAGTCATTTTGGAGTGATGCTAGCCCCTGTCAGGGCTGTTTGCACAATGCCTGTCTTGTGGCACCACTTTGGATGGGCTTTGGCCAATGGCATAATGGAGGCAGCAGGTCCATAGGAGAACATAGGGGCAGGGTGCACAGTGTTAGCAAGTTTTGCACAGGTCTGTTTTGGGAGGGCCCCTGGAACCAGTTTTGAAAACTTGCAGCATGGCTAGAGAGGGCAAGTCTTCAGGGGAGCATGGGGGTGAAGTGCATGGTGCTGTTTGTTCAGGTATGCTGTGGGAGGGGACCTGCAACCAAGGCCTGGCTGGAGGGGGTGTGTCCTCAGGAGAATGCAGAGGTGGGGCCTGCTGTTAACATGTTAGGTGGAGAGTGTTGATAATGGAGCTGGTTTCCACAGGTGTCCATTTTTCTAGGCTAGGGGTAGGGGAGGGAAATGGCACCCACCAGCTCCTTTGTTCCTGGAGCAGTCTCCTAAAGATCCTGACCTTCCAGCACATGCTCTTAGGTTAGTAAACAAATCTCCCTTCCTTAAACCCCAGGCTTTTTTCAAACTGCTGCTTCTATCCCGTATCTTGGTGAGGTTGTTTGTTGTAGTGTCTCTTTAAGGGTGGGGACTCAGTTTCCTATAGCCCTCTGGCTCTCCCAGAGCCTTGCCCACTGATTTTTAAAGTTTCAGGTATTAAGCCCAGCTGATGGTAAGAATTCATGATGTTAGGCCCCTTTGGTGTTCAAAGCCAAATGTTATGGGTATTCATCTTCCCAGTGTGTGTCCCCCATGACCGGGGTACCCCGTGTAGAGTCTACTCCACTCCCCTCTTTGTTCCCATTGTATCCCTTCCTCCTACAGATAGTCCTGCTGGTCCATTTGTCTCCTGGCTGCGTCTCCACCCTTCCTGCCCTTCCTGTCCTCTTTGATGTGGCCTCTTCTCCACATTTAGCTGTGGAGAGTTCTGCTAGTCTTTGGGTCATTTTGTGGGTTATTTACACTGATGTGGGTGTTATCTAGGTGTACCTTTGGGATGAAGTGAGCCTAGGATCCTCCTGCTTCCCCAACCTTCCCTGCACACCCCAGTTTGCAGCTTTATATGGTTCGTGGTGGTCTCAAGGAATTGTATAGTAACATCAGTGATCTTGATCACAGTTCACCATAACAAATATAATAATAAAAAAGTTTGAAATATTATGAGAATTACCAAAATATTGTGAGAATTACCAAAAATATTGGAGCCAGTAGCCTCATGTGGCTGTTGAGCCCTTGAAAACAGGGCAAGTCCAAAGTGAGATGTCTTGTGAGTGTATAATACAACCTGGTTCTGAAGACTTAGTATAAAAGAATGTAAAGTACTTGATTAATATTCTGTATATTGCTTATTTGCTTAGATGATAATATTTTAGATATTGGATAAAATAAAACATTAAAATTAGTATCACCTGCTTCTGTGTTTAAAATGTAGTTGCTAGGTAACTTAAAATGACATATATGGCTTTCCTGATATTTCTGTTGAACAGCACTGTCTTAGTTCACATGTGTTAGCTCTCTGGATAGCAGTGAGGAAGGAAGTGTGGAGAGCCAGGAGCAGCTCTCCCTAGCAATGTCGATTGCTGGTTTAATCGGTAGTGACCAGGGTCACAGGGTCACATGATCCAAAACATTGCAACCACTTTAATTAAAGGTATTTTCTTTGTTCATCTATTCAACAGACATTTATTGAACTCCTATTATGTGGTTGCACTCTTTTAGGCTCTGGGATTACAGCCTTGGCTAAAAACAGAACCTGATTTTATGGAGTTGGTTCTGGTAAGGGAATAAAGACAATAAACAAGAAACCCAGTTCACCTATGTCATAAAGGAATGGTGCTATGAAACAAAACAAGGCAAGGCAAAGTTATAGGGAGTGCATAGGGAGGTGATGGGTACTATTTTAGATGGTAGTAAGGGAGGGCCTCACTGATATTTCAGAGACCAGAAGAAGGTGAGGACAATAGTCCTGAAGATACCTGGGGGAAGAGAAGACCCCAAGGCAAGACCATGTGTGGCATGTTCAAGGAAGAGGCAGGAAGGCACTGTGGCTGGAACATGGTGAAAGAGGGGAGGTACAGATGATGGGGGCCCTGGGTCATCTCCTCAGATCCATGGGAAGCCACTGGAGGGGATTGGAGTAGATGAATGAAGTGATCTAGGTCTTAAATGTATAAGTCTGGCCCCTTACTGAGAATAAAGTGGGCAGACAAGTCTGGTAGCAGAGCCCAGTTAAGAAGTAGTAATGCGGGAGAGAGACAATGCAACCTTAGACAAGGGGGGCAACGGTGATGGGTATTTCTTGAAGGTGGAGCTAAAAGGATTTGCTGATGGATTGGATGTGGGTTGCAGAAGAGGGCAGTAGTCCAGGATGACTCCAGGGGTCTTGGCCATTCGAGGGATGTAGTTGCTCTCAACTGAGATGGGAAGACTGGGGGGTCAGGCATAGGGAAGATCAGGATTCAGTTTGGGAGCCATTAAGTGTGAGATCTCTCTCATAAACTTCCAAGAAGAGATGGCAGACAGGCAGTTGGATAAATGAGTCTGGGGTTTTGAGAACAGGTCAGGGCTTGAGAAATAAATTTCTCAAGGCTCAAGGAACAAATGAGAGTCACAGCATAGAGATAACATCTAAAGCCCTAGGAGATCACCTGGAGGGTGAGTATAGATGGAAAAGAGAAGGCAGCATCCTGGGGCCCCTTCTGTGCTTCAGAGTGGGGAAGATGAGGAGGAATCAACACAAAATACCGAAAAGGAACAGCCAGTAAGGTAGGAAGGGAGCCCCGGGGGCTGATGTCCTGGAGTGCTAACATTCACACCCATGTCTGTCTGACCCCGAAGATGACACTCAACTGCTAGGCATCTATTTTAACACTTCGTGTTTTGATGTCTATCTCCCTCCTTGTATCCCCAGGTCAGATATAGATTCTGGCATTTAGTAAACTCAATAAATGTTTGTTGAATAAAATAGTAAGCATTTTAAAAAGGAGAAAGAATAGTCTGGCATTTTTGTTATTTAGTTTTTATCTGCATTGAAAATGAAATTTTGTTTTTTTAACATTAATATTCTAGGGGTAGGGAACCAGGGAGGCTGAGGGTGACTGGGGATGGAAAGGGGTACCCTTAAACGCAACCTTGGTCTATGTTTTGAGGGTCCAGCTTTGCCTCGTGCACAGGAAGAAGGTATGAAAACTCCTGCCATCCTTGCAAGCTGACAAACCACACAAAGGGTGATATCACGAGCAGGCAACATGGACATTTCCATTGCCCCAGAAACGTGTGCCTCCATCAGGGGACTCAGCTGATGTGTCACCAGGCCCAGATCATAGCCCTGAATCGGCACAAAGCAGAGTGCCCTTGGGAGTCGTCCTCCACATTGGTGTCCCTGCCAAAATCAAAATTCATTTTGTGCTCAGCCAAAGTGGCTGGATAGCTATTTTATTATTGATCAAACAGGGCTCTAGTGAGAGCCACCCCGAGATGAGAGAAACCTTAAAAAGCTCCCTTGACTAACTCAGGCAGCTATGATTCAAGTCAGAGAAACAAGCCCTGTACTTACTTCAGAACCAGAGGCCTGGCTGTGTCAAGACAGAAGCTGAAAACCTTACATCTGACTGCCCTAGGTCAGGAGCTCTGTAGCTGCAACCCCCACTGTAATGCTGCCATTACGGGGATCAGAGCAAACCACACATAGAACACTTCCCAGACCATGTGGCCTTCATCAGCAATATCTGGCTTAACATGGAAGACTTTAGCTGTTAGCATAGTTGCCAATATTTAGGTGTTTGGCCCTGTGTAGCCAGGGTCCTCATTGAGCCAGTATGGGGCTATTGCTTCCTGATGTATTTTAAGGATGATGTCTTCCAACTTCTGAATATCTGTTCATAAGGAGGATGCAGGTTTCTTTTTAAAAAGTCTTATTTAGAAAAAGAGAGAAATAGGGATAGTACAATAAGCATTTCCTATTCCTTACTCCATTTACTCTGCACAGTTAGGAATTTGACCCATGTTATAAATGCCCTTAGAACATATGAAAGGTCACACACTTGTAAGAAATAGAGGTTGGAATTAGATCTGGGCAAATAGCAGAGGTGAGCTTCAAACCCACCACTTTATATTGTCGGGGTAGGTGGGGGCGGGGAATTCTGGCAGAACTGGAGATACAGCCGAGGGGTTATTGATGGAGTAACAGTAACTGGAAGAACAGTTTCCTGCCTCCAACTCTCCCCCAGATGGGGGAAAAGAATGGTACCTTGCTTAAGAATTTACTTAATCAAGCCCTTGTAAGTGGTGATTTCAAGTCACCAGCAGGGTCTTTATGTCGCTAGAGGAACAGCCATTAAGGAGTGGGAGGTTCAGTAATGGGCCCATTTTTTATTCTCCGTGGCCCAAAGGGGTACAATTTGAAAGGGGTTTGGGGGAGAGGAATTAAACTAATACTGATTTGCATAGTGATGTAGGCTATTAACTCCATTGTGAGCTAAGATAGACTTGCAAATTATGGAATAGTTAGGTAACGTTTCTTTTCCTCCTTATGCTCTGAATTAATGCTCATCCTTGGAAGGTGTGTGTGTGTGTGTGTGTGTGTGTGTGTGTGAGAGAGAGAGAGAGAGAGAGAGAGAGAGAGAGAGAGATGTCTTTGAGGCTCTTTGTGTCTGATTAAAAAATCACTAAAAAAAAAAAAAAAAAATTGCTTCTAGACCCAAAGTATCTAGTATAGTAGTGATGAGCCACATATTACTATTTAAATTTAAATTAATTAAAGTTAAAATTAAATACAATTAAAAATTCAGTTTCTTAGTCACATTAGTGACTAGTGGCTAAAGTATTGGACAGCACAGATACAGAACATTTTCATCATTACAGAAAGTAGTATGGACAGCATTGCCTATGACCCTTGGAAGAACACACAGCAGCTAACACTTGGAGGTTGACTTCAGAAGGGATACGTTGGGAATGCTGAGTCCTATTTGCATTGTCTTGGGACATGCTTCTGGGCTGATTGATTGAACAAATGAATGAATACCTGTTGTTACTGGAGAAGATGGCTGTCAGGGTTAAAGGTTGAGGATGGGGGACCAGTATTGGGCTTTAAGATTTTTGGTTGAGAAGCATGGAGCTTCTCATGGAGTGAGGGGCTAGTGTGATCTGGAGGTAAAGGTTCTAGGGATTAGGAAGTCAAAATCCTGGGAAGCAAGAGGTTTGATGAATCACTATGGATGACTTGTGTCTCTTTCCTTCTTTCTTTTGATAGGAAGAAGCGAGGTGAGGGCAGAACCAGCAGACGGTGCCATAGTTGACCCTTCCTTCATACCCAAGTGTCTTTGAAGGTGGTCTGAACTTGTCTCTACTTTCTCACTGAATTCTTGGTGGGGTTGCCTGTAGACCCTGAGGTCTTCTCCCAAGGGTCCTTTAGTTTACTAGGGCTGCTATAACAAAGGGCCAAAAATTGAGTGTCTTCAAACAACAGAAACATCCTCTTAGAATTTTGGAGTCCAGAAGTCCCAAATCAGGATGTTGATAGGGCCTTGCTTCCTCAGAAGACTATAGGTAAGAATCCTTCCTTGCCTCTTCCAGCTTCTGGTGGCTGGCAATCCTTGGCGTTCCTTGGCTTGTAGGTGCAGTACTCCAATCTCTGCCTTCACCTTCATGTGGCCTTTTCACCTGTGTGTCTATCTATGTCCAAATATCCCTCTTTTTATAAGGACACCAGCCATATTGGAGTTAGGGCTCACTCTCATCCAGTTTGGATTCATCTTAACTTCATTACATCTGCAGAGACCCTATTCACAGGTTCTAGTTGGGCATGAATTTTAGGGGGGACACTTCAACAGTCCCTGACTTGGTGCCTCTCACCTATTGGTTTAATGCAAGTGGAAGTAGAGATCTTATATTTTCATTTATTTCCTTAACTCATTTTAGAAAGTTTGCAAGTTACCATGCCCAAGCTATAGTTCGCACTGGGCAGGGGGTGGGGGGGGGGTGGGGAGGGTGGGGCACACAGAAGAATAGACACAGCCCTTGACCTTAATTAAGCTCCTTGCAGTCTCTTGTGTGGCTAGGTATGAATTTCAGTTTTTCTTTGGGAAAGTGAGAGTGAGTCAAGAACCAACTTGTCTTCCTTATTTATGGAGTTCAGACAGGCATGTGAGGGAGGAAATCTGAGAGAGCAGTGGAGCCAAGAAGCTTAGGGAATACGCCTGCTCTGGGCAGAGTCCCACTTGTAGCAAACCATTAGTTGGAAGGGTGTCGTCTTACCTTAGATACTTAAAGGAGCTTTAACATCTGACCCAGACAAGGTGTTCATAACCTCCAGATTATCTCTGTGCAAATCTCATTTTTAGGTAGTTATACAAATCATATTAATGGAAGTCCCTTTGCAAAGGAAATCTATTTTGATACCATTATAATTTACGGCAATGAAAAATTTTAATATACCCAAGAGTTATCTGGATGTTATAATGAGCCATATACACAATGGGATTTAAAAAAAATTATCTCTTTATTAGAATTTGATATTGACTCATCATACAATAATGAATTTCTCTCACTCCAGCCCAGGGGGTGGAGGTAGGCAGAAGGAAAGAGCTGGGAATTAGTTTTTCAAATAGAATTGATGAGGCTCAAACATCCGATTGGATACACTCCCTGCAATCTGCCCCCTGCCTCCCACCAACCCCCAGGGCCCATCAGTCCTGCCCTTGGCACATATATGATGCGCCCTGTTCCTTGGGAAGAAATCACTTGCACATAATTTGTATAGGAGAAAATGGCTCTGGACTTCATGGGGTCTGTTTTGGTGTTCAGTTGAATTTTGCATTAATTATTCCCTGACTCCAGTCAAAATTTTTTCTCTCTCTTTGAAGTGCTTTAGGCTGGCCCAATTGCCCCTAGGTGGGAGAATGTTCTGCTGGTACCAGATAAATCTGATAAACAACCTCACTCTTGCCCACATTAGTCCTTTAGAAAGATCTACAGTGGTTTGTGTGTGAAGCTAATGTGAATGTTGAGTGTACCAGGGCTCTCTTTGGGTGACCTCCAATTACTGTGTCATTATTAATAGAAGCTCTTCTTCTGTTTCCTCTCATTATGCAGCTCAATTACAGAGACTCCCTCTCAACTTTTATGTCCTTTCCATTTGTTTACCACTGGTTGGTGAGCATTTTCAGGTGCGGCCGATCCACTGGGTGCTAAGGAGTGTGGCCAGTCCTGTGTCTTCTAATCACAGCGTGTGTCACACTATTTTTTCAAAACAAGAAAATTGCAGTAGGAACAGAAGAATGCTGATTGTAAGTGAAGTGCTACTAGAAGAAATTAAAGGGTTCAGAAGGTGAATTTCATTAATGCTGTGTTATTGTGAGAGCTCAGCCCCTTGCTAAAAACCATCTGGCAAATCTCGTTTGCTCTCTCCAGTAGTAAAGGTCTGGGAAGGTCTTTGTGAGTCTAATGAGTCCGTGGAGAAGCTGGGTCCAGAGAGGAGACCAGCAGTTGCACACAGTCCCTCTGACTGCAAGCCTTCCACTGAGTAGAGGGATGACCTCCCTTCTGCCAGGACCCTGTGCTTCAGGTACAAAACTGTAACTGTGATGAGATAAAGTGGGGAAATGAGGCAATTAATTGAATTGAGTGGTGAGGACCTGCTATGGAGAGAAAAAACATTGTTTTTAGCCCCCAGATTTTCAGGCTTATCTTTTAAAACATATAACTAAATTCCAACCCTTCAAATAGACTCCACACAAAACCCTTTATTTGATGTATTCTTAGCTGTCAAAATGTTTCATTACACAAGAAAACATGTGTACTGCTAATATTTTCAAAACAGAATACTCGCTGCAGCAACCAGGGGACATGCAAGCAGATATCTTGGAGCCATTAGTAAAGTCAAGTGTTCCTGAAAGTTCCCACCTGTGTCATCTTCTGAGGGTGGACAGCCCATTGGTAAAGATACATGATTTTTTTTCCAAAACACCTTGCTTGCTGAGGATGGCCCAGTCAATTGGAAAAGCGATAAGACTCTAGGGAAAATGTTTTAAAAAAATAGCGTTTCTGTCTCTTGGTGGCACTTTATCGGGGATCAGGTGTGATCTGCCAGCTCCAGCATCTCAGTGCTAGGGGTGCCCTAGGATCAGCACTCAGTGTGCAGTATGATGTTCATGAGTCAATACACAAGACTGTCACTGCAGCTTCAAAACAACTTTCCTGATGAAATTCATTTTTCCAGCCATTAGTATAATAACCATAATCAATCTTCTCATTGCCAAGCCCAGAATATAGCAGTTCTGAGTGATGTGAGCTAACTGATATGCCAATCAGATAAATATTGTTAAATTGCACTAAACAACAGTGACAAATGGCATGTTATACACACATTAAAATCACGTTTCTTCTTAGATCCTTCTTAGAACTCAAGGGCATCAGAGTAAGGTCCGTCCTTAGATGAGCGAGCGACAGGATGGAGGCTGCCAGGTCTTTCAGGGGGTTTCAGTATGTAATGCATGACAAGCCGCTGCAAAATTTCATGGCCTAAACAACAGTGATGTTTTATTTTTCATGATTCTGTACTTGGGGCTGGGTTCAGCTGGGTGGTTCTTTGTGCCAAGAATGGCTGCTGAGGCCAGAACACTCAAGATGGAGTCCCTCATGGCTTCTGCCTCAGCTGGGATGGCTGGGACATTCTCTCTCTTTCCATGTGACCTCTCTGGTATGTTGCTGGGCCTCTTGTCATAGTGGCTCAGGGACATAAGTGAGAGCATTACAAGAGGAAGAGCCTCAGTGCAAGTGCAAGCACTAATCCAGTGTGTTTGAATCAAGCTTGCTAATGTCTCAGTAACCAAAGCAAGTCAATGGCCATGCCCAAAGTCACTGTGGGAGGGGACTACATAAAGAGGGTGTGATTACAGGGAGGCATGGCTTACTGGTGGCCACCAAAATAATTCTTTACTAGGAGTGTTCCTGATAGAACCTAGAAAGTGTGTACACACACACACACACACACATGCACGCACGCATGCACTATCTGGGGAGCCAGAACATGTTCCTCTCAGCACCAGACACACACACACACACACACACACACACGCACGCACGCATGCACTATCTGGGGAGCCAGAGCATGTTACTCTTGGCACCAGAAAACTATCCTCTGTGGCTCTAAAATATGCCTCTTCTCCTCCTCCTCCTTCCCCTCATGGTTTTCTTGATACATAATTTACATATCAAAAAGTCAACCTATTTAAAGTATAAAGTTCAATGGTTTTTAGTTTACAGGGTTTTATAACCATTACCATAATCCAATTTTAGAATATTTTATTCCCAAAAGAACACTTGTACCCAGTAGAACCTACCCCATGCCTCACCCCAGTCCCCTTGTCCCCAGCCATAGGCAGTCTATTTTCTTTCTCTATAGATTTGTCTATTCTGGACAGTTCACATAAATGAAATCATACAATATGTGGCCTTTTGTCACCAGCTTCTTTTGCTTAGCATGTTTCCAAGATTTATCAAGGTCATAGGATGCATCAGTACTTCATTCCTTTTATAAATGAATAATATTCCATTGTTTGGATATGTATACCACATTTTGTTTATCCATTCATCAGATGATGGATATTTGGGTTGTTTCCATTTTTGGCTGTTATGAGTAATGTTGCTATGAACATTCATGTTCAAGTTTTTGTGTGAATATATTTCATTTCTCTTGGGTGGATATCTAGGAGTATAATTGATGGATCAAAACTGTGTTTGTCATTATGAGGAACTGCCAAAATGTTTTCCAAAGTGGCTGCACCATTTTACATTCCCATGTTTGTTTTTATGCTGGCAGAGGACAGATACTCCCTTGTTTAAGATGGTTTGGTAGGGAGGTAGAGGAAAGACAAGATACTATCTCAAAACTACTTTTTCCCCAAATTCTGATTCAGTGGCTGATTCCCAATGTCAGAACAAATAGTGGAGTTAACAGTAATATTTGAGTATTTCGGTGTTTTAGGTTCCAACCTCCAAGACACCAAGGGGTGGCAGTGGTTGAGGCTCCTTGGGCCATGGGTCTCTGCATTACAGCCAGATTGGTCCACATTCGGCCCTTCTGCCTGCATCACCCATTTGCCTTCTCCATAAGGTTGAAGGCTGAGGGCCCTCAGAACACTGCCAGTGGGACAAACTGAGGGAGGCTTGAACCACTTCATAAGAGTTTAGTAGTCCTGTGTCTAACCAAATTCAGTTTCCAGGCATTTCTCATTTTGCTGACTGCCAGCTCTGCATGCTGGCCAGTCAAGAAGCATGTGTCCCAAAGTCCCGAGGTAGACCTGAGAGAGAACCAATTCAAAGCCCAAAGAGTCTTCAGCATAAAAAAAATCTCAGCTGTTGTGTTGTACTTCGTGGAGCTTATTGGGATGCTTCTGTGGTAAAGAATCCAAGGCTCTGAGGGGCTGGAGATTTCAGGACATACACTGAACAGATGCCCTCTTCCTTCTTGACTTGACCAGAGGGCCAGGGAGCTCTTTTCCATTACTTCTTTCCAGCTCCTTTTTATAGAGTTAATCTCCTGAGGTAATAGGCTAGGTTTCTTTGAAATACAAAGAATTGTTTCTTACTAGCTGTATGTGGGGTGGCTGGATCTGAGTAGCAGAATCTATCCACCAGCCTGGTGTTTCTCATTCCAATCAGCCAGACACCCTCATTCACATTTATTAAGTCCTGTCTGGATCATGGGATGGGATGGAAAGACTACAGATAGAACCTGAACATGAAAAAATATCTTCATAAAAATACAGCCAATTTCATTTTAATGGGTTCTTAAAATGCCCTAGAAGAATGGGCTCTTCTCTCAGTTTCTAACCTTCCTGAATGGAAACTGTCCACATACTCTGTATTTCCCATAGAAAATTCTGGGCTGCTGAGGGCAAGGCTAGAGTTTTTGTTTTAGTTTTTGTTTTTTAAGATTTTATCTATTTAGAGAGAATGGGAGCAGGAAGAGGGGCAGGGGGGAGAGAGAGAGAGAGAGAGAGAGAGAGAACGAATCTCAAGCAGACTCCACGTTGAATGTGGCGCCTGATGTGGGGCTCCATCTCATGATCCTGAGATTATGACCTGAGCCGAAATCGAGTTGAACACTTAACCGACTGAGCCACCCAGGTACCCCAAGACTAGCTCGTCTTGCCAAGGCCCAGTCACTGGACATCACAGAGTAAGCTTATGGTTAGCATCTGGAGAGGGAATGAATACGTGAATGAATGAGGACAGTGACATGAAGAAGGTTGTGTCTTCACGTATCTAATGGGCTCTCATACAGTAAGGAGCCAATCTCATCTGTGGGGCAGGGATGGTTGTTGTAGGCAGATTTGCTCTCAGTATAAGGAAATACTTAGCATTAGAACTGCTGCCTTAGGAAGGGGTGATCTTCCAGACACTTTGTGTTCAAACAGAAGCCAGTCATCTGCCTGGAGAAATAGGGGAGGGGATTCCTGTGGAAGGGCTGGATGACCACTTTGGGTCCCTTCCAATTCTCACCTTAGTCTGCCAGCTGTAGCTGGGGGCAGCTTCTGTTTTTCTAAACTATCGTTAAGGTAGCCTTAACCCTTGTAAATTTACTCCAAGGTATTTGAGAAATATAGATTGTACTAGAGGTTTTGTAGTAGAAAGTGGAGAGAGCAGCAGCTGTCCTGTCTCCCCAGTTCCATGTCTCTCCCTGGTCTCCTTGTTGGCCACCAGCATTGGGCCTTTCGTCTGTGTCTTGTCTCTCTGCCTCTGTGTGTCTGCCCATGTTCTCATTCTGGGATCCTCTCTTCTTAGGATGTTTCTCCACCCTTCTCCTTTCCTGAGAGGAGCCATGGGACTTTCTGCTTTTTCTAGTGCTGTGCACTTGCACCCCTACCTCTGCTCCACACACACCATTAAGCAATGAAGAAGCCTACAGCTACCAGGACCCATGCTGTGGAAGGTAGTCTGTGTGTTGATGACATAAATTTCCTTTGGAATCTTTGTGATAATTCAACAGTTATAGATTCATAGAGGGGAGAGAGAAAGAAAACGAGTTCATTTTTCTTTTCCATTTAGACATGCCTAACCTTTTGCACCCACAACCCCTTCTGCACCAAGAAGAAATGCACCAGTTTGTGTTGGTGAGGGCATGGAGGGCAGAGCATGCAAGGTTAATATTTCTCAAGAAATAGTCAGTGTCCTCAGGAAAGCCCTTCCTGAGCCCCAAGATTAGGTGAGCAGCTCCTTTCCCCATAGTTCCATATGCCTTTCCTTATCACACTTACCACAGTTGTGATTTTATATTTATATGTGAGGTTATTATTTATTCCTCATGATATTTTAAGCTCCATTACACCAGGGACTGTGTCAGTTTGGATTCACCATTGAATCCACACAGGGCCTAGTGAAAATTCTGGACATAGAGTAAGTGCTCAATTATTATTTGTTAAATGAATAAATGGATAGAAATAAGAACATGAATTTTTTATATGCACATATTTTACTTTAAAGATTTCATTTATTTAGGGGCACCTGGGTGGCTCAGTCGTTAAGCGTCTGCCTTCGGCTCAGGTCATGATCTCAGGGTCCTGGGATCGAGTCCCACATCGGGCTCCCTGCTCAGCGGGAAGCCTGTTTCTCCCTCTCCCACTCCCCCTGCTTGTGTTCCCTCTCTCGCTGTGTCTCTCTCTGTCAAATAAATAAAAAAAAAATCTTTAAAAAAAAAAAAAAAGATTTCATTTATTTATTTGGCAGCATAAGCAGGGGGACGGCAGGTAGAAGGAGAGGGAGAAGCAGGCTCCTCGCCAAGCAGGAATGCAGGGCTCCATCCCAGGGTCCTGGGATCATGACCTGAGCCAAAGGCAGATGCTTAACCAACTGAGCCACCCAGGTGCCCCTATATGCACATATTTTAAATAAATACCAATTTATAATGGACTGCAGAGCAGTCTTTGGAAGGAAGTTATCCTCATGGTTACACTTGATTTCAGGTACCTGAGGAAAAACCAGATGAAGCCCACATGAGGGCACCCACCAAACCCAGCCTCATTCCCTTTCCCTTCCAGGGGACCAAAACTCACTGTTCCATTTCTCAGTCAAGCCAGCAGGTGCCAAGACAGGAGCCCAATCCTCCCCTTTAGGGAGCCTGCCAAACAGAATAGAGAAAGCCTTTGATACACTTGTTGACATATCACAGGAAGGGACCCAAGGGCAAGGCTGACTTTATTTTGTAGGGAGGGTATCTAGTCCAAAGGAAAGGGAGAATGATCAGGAAAATTGGTACAAAGTAAGGGCTTATACGGATAAGACTAAAGGGAAAAAACGAAGTAGGAGAGTTCATGAGATGTTGTCCTGAAACCTGAGCAATCAAGTGTGTTCTTTGTGCAGTACAAGGGGATGAGGTGGCCATATCAGAGGCCAATGCTAGTGAGGAGGATTTCTCTATTAGTTGAGTAGGCAGAATTGAAAAGGGATAAGGAAGAGGAAAGACGAGCTTACGTCAGGTGCAGAAGGAAAATTGCAAGCATGCCAGGTTCATTCATCAGCTTGTTTTCATCTGAGATGAGCACTGGGTGGATGGAAATGATGCCTGCAATTTCAGGGTGATTACATCCAACTACCACATTCCCTCCTTCCCCTTCCCAGGTGTGGCCCCCAGCACCAATCACATGGTTCTACTCCAGACTTTGAGGAATGGTGAAGAGGGAACATTGGTGCCAGTGGAACCCTAGGAAGGGGAGTTAAGCTGGAAGGATGGTCTAGGAGATCCCTGAGGAGGGTGAGTCCTTGCCTGCCCTCTGCCAAACTGCTTATTGATATTTATTTGTTTCTTGTTTATTTGACAGGACCACATACATACACATAGCTGCTGGCATACACAATTAATCAGGCGGAGTATTTCTGATTTGTGGTTTAACCCTGCCCTGCACTTAACAGGCCTAGGTCCCAGGGCCCCATGGCTGTCTCACATGGTTCCCTAGCAACCAAATGAGACAGGGAAATGTGCACAGTTTCATCACCACAAGATGTTAGGTCAATTAATATTCATTAGCAGTGCCTGTGTTTGGCTGCTAGGAGACATTATGGAGAAAAAAAATCTTTGTTGCCTGAGTGGGGGATGGAAGGGGTGTAGGGACCAATGAATATGTATATTATGTACTGAAGATGTGTTTTTTTATACTAGCATGTTGGCCTGTCTGCACATGTGCATGCAGATTAAAAAAATTTCATCTGTGTACTTAAAATTATGTGTCTAAGGTTATTATATGGGAATAGGTTTCAGAAACAAAAGGAAGGTTCTACTCCAAAATATTAATCATGGCCTATTTAGGTCACCTGAAATTATATCACTAGTAATTATTCCTGATTTTTTTTTTCAGACTCTATTGTATGCTTAATGCCCCTATAATCTTTTTAAATAACCCTATCAAAGATCACACATGAAGTCCCCAATGTTGAATGTCTGAGTTTTATCAGAAACTTCCCTTCACCATACTGAGACTGGAGTTCTGAGCCCCTTTGAGGAAGAGGGTGCAGAAGCCTGGTGATTTTTACCTTAGCTGGGCCTAGTGTTTCTGGGCAACTCATCCTCCACGACCCTGAAATGCAGCCTGAAACCAGTCACACAAAGGTGCTCCCTGCAGTGATGAAACACTCCACTGGCCTTCTGTCCATACTTTGTTTCAGACAGACTGGCCCTGGCCTGGAGGTGGCCCCTACAGCTCACATTTTAGTGTTAAGGCTCTGGTAGCCCTGAGTCCCAGCTCTAGGAAAAGTGGGGCATGGTAATCACAGAGGGGGCCTGAAGGGCTTGCCTCAGGGCAGAAGAAGGCAGGTCTCAGCCCCCTTGGGAGTCCTGGTAAGGGAGACTAAGATCTTATCAGCAAAGGTGGGGCACCTATGGATTCAGAGTCCTTCCAGTACTGCTTGAATGTGGCACGGTTTTATTTTTACTCCTAGCAAACAGAACTCCCCTACTCTCAAGCAAGATGGGACAGGAGGTGGCACAAGCAATGGGAAGAGGAGGCCTGTTTGGCCCCTTTTCCTGGATTCTGTTTAAAAACTGGTCCTGGTCAAGGATGACCAAGTACCACAACGTGAATTTCCAAAGCAAAGGGACCAACACAAACACTTGTGCCCACTGGGCCAGATTGAGCAAAGGAGCTTGCTCTGGGGACAATCAGTGGGCCTTAAATGAGGTCTGATGCTCGGGGCAAGGACAAGTGGCCAGAAATGGGGTAAATTAGAGCAGTGGCTCTCAAAGTATGGTCTGTGGACCAGCAGATTGACATCTGGGGGCAGTTGACATCAGAAGTGCAATTTCTTGGGCTCCACCCAAATCCATTGAATCAGAATCTCTGGGATAGAGACCCAAGAATCTCTGTTTCAACAGATTCTCCAGGTGACCCTTATGCATGCTCAAATTTGAGATGTACTAATATAGCATGGGACATAAGTTTTCAGTCCTGATTTTACCTGCCACCCCCTGGACACCAGCTAAGGGCACTTCATCTCTCTGGACTTTAAGGCTTGATCCTTTTTGCTACAAACCCTCTCATCCTCAGTATGTCCTCTGAATAAGGTGTGTGTGTGTATGCATGCCTGTGTGTATGGGCATGGGTGGGTGGCTAGTTGGGCATGATTCTTCTATCCCCTTCCCTTCCCTCTCCCATGAGATGGAAAAGATAAAGCTTGTTGGAAACAAAAGCCCCTAGTAAAAACCAACCAGTGATGTTTACTGCAAAGTCTGGGGAAGAGGATCTTGAGGTTCCCCAGGGAGCTGCCTGGCAGATCCTAGCAGGATAGCAGGTTCCTGTGGAGAAGAGGGAGACAGGCCCTTACATTTCGGAGCATATATGGAATACTGGTTTGAACGGAGAGTGATTTGGATTTACGAATTTTTGTCAGCTTTAGTACTTCAGAAAATGCTCTGTTCCAGTTCGAACTGCCTAGAAGATGCTTTTTCTCTTAAAATTAATTGTTTGAGTTCATAGCCTAATAAAACATTGCTGTCTAAGTTTGATGAAAAGTTCAAATTAGTGCGGTCCGTTTGGCTCTCCTGGAGTCAATGTACCTGTGTGTGAACCCAGGCTCTAACACTTATAAATGTGTGACCTTGGAAAGTCATGTAACCTCTTTGTGCCTCAGCTTCTCATCCATAAAATGGGAATGATAATAGTAACTGGCGTGAAATATTGTGAGGATTACATGGGTTAATGTCCGCCAGGCACGGAGATTGAAGCTTGACACGTGTTGGTTCTGCTCACTCTTCAGGTCAATTCAATTCAGGTCTCCTCTGTTCAAATTTAGAATCCTGTGGCTTCCATGCAGCTCAGCCTCACTGGGGACAGGGCTGATATTCACTTTTCCTGTCATCTCTAAAGCACGATCCAGCTGCATTTGGAGCTAACTGCATCTCTCTTTCCATCTCTCTCTCCCCTCCAATTTCCATTTCTTTTGTGAAATGGTTAAAGTGCTTGACATAATTAGCTGTTAATTGTTAGCAGCTGTACCCATTATCAGTTTAATGCCTAATTAATTGCAACAATTAATGCTGCCTATCCTGTCTTAGGAACTGTTGATGAGGGAAGTCTGGTGTTGTTTAAGTTATATCTTAATTAATTTACCTCCAGTTTTTAGCATTTAACTAAAAATCCTAAATTGGGGGCTGCTTTCCTTGTATGAGGAGTGAGCAGAGGGTCAGTTTAGTGTGCAGTTCCTGGGCCCATACTGTGAAAGTTGGGTGTCTCTCTTAGCAGCTGCCAGCCATCCTACCACATTGCAGGGCCCTGCACACAAATGCACTTTTCTCTGTAAATTTTTCTGTGTTGCCCTGTTTTGAGAAAGTGCTGAGCCAAGAGCCTCAAGAGCAAATGGCTTCCTCCCCCGCTACTTTGTTCAAATCTGCAATGGAACATTCATGCCACTATAGGTGACTTGGATGGGAATCAGATGGTGATGGGGTGGGGGGGGGGTGTGAGCTCCTGCAGGGCAGTGCTGTCTGGGTCATAGCCACAACTCACTCCAACATTAGTGGGATGTTCACGTAGCCGTTGGAGGGAAAACAGAATAGATGAGGCACAGCCTCCATGTTTTGAGCTTCTCTTGGGAGCTGGGCATGGCGTTACATGTTTCACATACATTTTTGTTCTTATTATTTTAATTCTCACAACATAACCCTGCAAGGTGTGTATTTGCTTTTCTGTCTCCATGTTACAGATGAGGAACCCAAGAGGTTAAGTACCTGGTAAGCCTACATTCTCCAACTTCCAGGCTGCCTTGCCTTTCTTCAAGTAAATGGATAGGTGAATCTTCCAGCACCGTGTTCTGAGGTGACTGGTTTACTTTTTGAGCCTTAGGACTAGATTATGTCCCTTTGGGCAATCCCACTGTCAGTCATCCAAAGAAGAGGCCAGCTGGTACAGGAGATGACAGTGGGCCAGGTGGGCTTTTAGTAGTAGGGTATGGAAGCAGGTGGCAGAGGCAAGCGTGGGAAACTGATTCTTCTCTTTGGTCCTGGAGGAGTTGGGAACCTGCATCCTGGATAGGAGACTGCAGGGTAGTAAGCTTGTCCCTGCTGCATGGCAGCTGGTGGTAGACACCACCACCACTGTGGTCTTAGGCATTAAACGCTGAGAGGAGTTATGCTTAATATCTGGGTGTGGAAGACTAAAATAATGGTCAACAAAAGATATCCATGTCCCAGTCCCTAGCCCCTGTGAGTGTTAATTGGTAGGGCAAAAACCACCTTTGCATAAGTGATTAAGGATCTTGAGATAGATTATCTTGTATTATCTGGGTGAGCCCTATATGCAGTCATATTTCCTTGTAAGAGAGGCAAAGGGAGATTTGACCCAGAAGAGGAGAAGGCAATATGACCACAGAGGCAGAGATTTGAGTGACATGGCCACAGCCAAGGAATGATGGCAGCCATAGAAGCTGAGAAAGGCACAGAGCAGATTTTCCCTTCCAGCCCTCTGGAGGGAGCAGGGTCCTATGGACACCTTGATCTCAGCTCAATGATACTGATTTCAGACTTCTGGCCTCCAGAGCTATGAAAGAACACAATGCTGTTGTTTTAGGAAACTATAATACCAGGTTTAAGGTTTTCCCTGTTATAGGCTCTGTTACTCCTGAGTGTTCAGCAGTTTAAGGGTTAAAAAGAGGGTTAAAATTAAAAAAAAAAAAAAAAGGGCGCCTGGGTGGCTCAGTCGTTAAGCGTCTGCCTTCAGCTCAGGTAATGATCCCAGGGTCCTGGGATCGAGTCCCACATTGGGCTCTCTGCTCTGCGGGAAGCCTGCTTCTCCCTCTCCCACTCCCCCTGCTTGTGTTCCTGCTCTCGCTATGTCTCTCTCTGTCAAAAAAATAAATAAAATCTTTAAAAAACAAAAAGAATGATGAGAGCTGAAGTTTCCTGTCCTCAGAAATATGTGGTTGAGAGGTCCTTTGGGGTAAATATATAACCCATTATAGTGACTTTAGGGTGATAAAATCACGATTAAGTCTGGACGTATATTTAAGAGAACCCTCAAATACTGAACAAGAGAGAAGTATGTTATTAAATAAGAGTTTATTTAGTTATTTATGCTAGAGTTCCAGGCATCATTTCTGAGTTCCAGAAGCCAGTTGGTGAAGAGGGTTAGAAAGAAGAGTCCACCTTTTCCTTCCTTGGGAGGCTTTTAAGGAAGTTTCTCACACATTTCTATTTACATCTCTTTGCTTAGAAATTAGTTTCTAAGAAGAAACTAAGAAATGAAAACAGAATCTCAAAAAGATTTACACTCCCATGTTCACTGAAGCATTAATCACAATAGCCAAGATACGAAAACACCTAAGTGTTCATGAATGGATGAATGGAAGAATGGACAAAGAAGATGTTATACATATAATGGGATATTATTCAGCCATAGAAACGCATCTTCAGTGTATGATTGGAATTGAAATATTTTAGCTGGATTACAATATGGTCAGCTAAGAAAAAAATTTTTTTTAAGAAAAATAAGGCAGGAAAACATTTGGAGGCAAGTAACCACTTCTGCCTCACCAACTATTCAAATTCTAGAGTTCTGCCACTAAGGGGGAAGGAGAGGGATCAATTTTAAATAACGAATGTGCATTTTTTTTTTACATTACAATTTTAAAAAGTTTTAATTCTAGTATAGTTAACATACAGTGTTATATTAGTTTCAGGTGTACAATATAGTGATTCAACAATTCTATACATGACTCAGTGCTCATCGAGATAAGTGTACTCTTAATTCTCTTCACCTATTTCACCCCCCCCCCCAACTCCCTTCTGGTGACCGTCTTTTTGTTCTCTATAGTTAAGAGTCTGTGTTTTGGTTTCTCTTTTTCCCCTTTGTTCATTTTTTTTTAAAAGATTTTATTTATTAGAGAGCATGTGAGAGAGTGAGCATGAGTGCGGGGTGGGGAGGAATGGCAGAGGGAGAGGGAGAAGCAGGCTCCCTGCTGAGCAGGGAGTACCATGTGGGGCTCAATCCCAGGACCCTGGGATCATGACCAGAGATGAAGGCAGACACTTAATCGATTGAGGCACCCAAGCACCCCCTCTGGTAACCACCAACTTATTCTCTATATTTAAGAGTCTATTCTTTAGTTTGTCTCTTTTTTTCTTTGTTTTGTTTTGTTTCTTAAATTCTACATATGAATGAAATCATATGTTTTTTGTCTATCTCTGACTGGCTTATTTCACTTATTGTATTCTCTAGCTCCATCCATGTTGTTGTAAATGGCAAGATTTGGCTGAGTAATAAATATTCCATTGTGTGTGTGTGTGTGTATTTTATATATATATGTATATATATATATATATATGCACACACCACATTTTTTTAATCCATTTATCTATCAATGGACACTTGGGCTGCTTCCATAATTTGGCTATTGTAAATAATGCTGCTGTAAATATAGGGATGTATTTATCTTTTTGAATTAGTGTTTTTGTATTCTTTGGGTAAACACCCAGTAGTGGAATTACTGGATCTTACAGTATTTCTCTTTTTAATTTTTTGAGGAACCTCCATATGTTTTTCCACAGTGGCTGCACCAGTTTGCATTTCCACCAGCAGTGTAAGAGGGTTCCTTTTTCTCCACATCTTTGCGAACATTTGTTGTTTCTTGTGTTTTTGATTTTAGCCATTCTGACAGATGTGAGGTGATATCTCAATGTGGTTTTGATTTGCATTTCCCTGATGATGATGTTGGGCATCTTTTCATGTGTCTATCTGTTATCTATATATCTTCTTTGGAACAATGTCTGTTCATGTCTTCTGCCATTTTTAAATTGGGTTATTTGTTTTTTTGGTGTTGAGTTGTATAAGGTCTTCATATATTTTGGATACTAACCCTTTTTCAGATATGTCATTTGCAAATACCTTTTCCCATTCAGTAGGTTGTCTTGTAGATTTTTTAGTTGTTTCATTTGCTGTGCAGAAAGTTTTTATTTTGATGTAGTCCCAATAGTTTATTTTTGCTTTTGTTTGTCTTGCCTCAGGAGACATATTTAGAAAAAAATGTTGCTATGGCTGATGCCAGAGATTATTGCCTATGCTCTCTTCTAGGATATTTATGGTTTCAGGTCTCATATTTAGGTATTTAATCTATTTTGAAATTATTTTTGTGTAGGGTAGAAGAAAGTGGTCCAGTTTCATTCTTTTGAATGTAGCTGTCCAGTTTTCTCAACACCATTTGTTGAAGAGACTTTTTCCCATTGTATACTTTTGCTTCCTTTGTTGAAAATTAATTCATCGTATAATCATGGCTTTGTTTCTGGGCTCTCTATTCTGTTCCGTCGATCTCTGGGTCTATTTTTGTGGCAGTACCATACTGTTTTGATTACAATAGCTTTGTAATATATTTTGAAACCTGGGATTGTGATACCTCCAGCTTTATTCTTTTTCAAGAGTGCTTTGGCTATTCGGGGTCTTTGGTTGTTCCATACAAATTTTAGGATTGTTTGTTCTAGTTCTGTGAAAAATGCTGTTGGTGTTGTGATAGGGATTGCATTAAATCTGTAGATTGCTTTGGGTAGTGTGGACATTTTAACAATATTTGTTCTTCCAATCCATGAGCATGGAATATCTTTCCCATTTGTGTTGTCTTCAGTTTCTTTCATCATTGTTTTATAGTTTTCGGAGTACAGTTCGCTCACCTTCTTTAAGTTTATTCCTATGTATTTTATTAGTTTGGGTGCAATTGTAAATGGGTTGTTTTCTTAATTTCTCTTTCTGTTACTTCATCCTTAGTATATGGAAATGCAATGGATTTCCATATATTGGTTTTTTTTTTTTTTTTAATCCTGTGACCTTACTGAATTCATTTATCAGTTTTTGTATTTTTCTGGTGGAGTCTTTTTGGTTTTCTATATATAGGATCATGTCATCTGCAAATAGTGAATGTTTTCCTTCTTACCAGTTTGGATGCCTTTTTTTTTTTCTTGTCTGATTGCTGTGGCTAGGACTTCCAGTCCTTTGTTGAATAAAAGAGATGAGTGGACATCCTTGTCTTATTCCTGATTTTAGGGAAAAAGCTCTCAGTTTTTGACCATTCAGTGTGTAAGCTGTAGGTTTTTCATATATGGCCTTTATTATGTTGAGGTATGTTCCCTTTAAACCTACTTTGTTGACGGTTTTTTTTAAATCATGAATGGACATTGTACTTTGCGAAATGTGTCTTCTGCATCTATTGAAATGATCATTAGGTTTTTTCTTTTCTCTTGTTGATGTGATGTATCATGTTGATTGATTTGTGAATTTTGAGCCACACTTGTATCCCAGTAATAAATCCCAACTGATTATGTTGAGTGATTTTTTTTAATGTATTGTTGGATTCTGCTTCCTAATACTTTATTGAGGATTTTTGCATCTGTCTTAATCAGTAATATTGGCCTGTAGTTCTCTCTTTTTTTTGTAGTGTCTTTTATGTGGTTTTGATATAAGGGTGATGCTCACCTGATAGAATAAATTTGAAAGCTTTCCTTTCTCTTCTATTTTTTGAAATAGTTTGAGAAGAGTAAGTTTTAACTCCTTTAAGTGCTTGGTAGAACTCACCTGTGAAGCTGTCTGCTCTTGGAAACTTTTGTTTGTTGGGAGCTTTTGATTACTGATTAAATTTCATTACCAGTAATTTGTCTATTCACATTTTCTATTTCTTCCTGACTCAGTTTTGGGAGGTTACATGTTTCTAGAAATGTAACCATTTCTTCTAGGTTGTCCAATTTGTTGGCATATAATTTTTTCATAATATTCTCTTATAATCCTTTGTATTTCTATGGTGTCGATTGTTATTTCTCCT
Source organism: Halichoerus grypus (assembly GCF_964656455.1). Lineage (NCBI taxonomy): Eukaryota > Metazoa > Chordata > Mammalia > Carnivora > Phocidae > Halichoerus > Halichoerus grypus. The sequence continues at coordinate 102,519,522 of NC_135722.1, read as the reverse complement.
CCTTCATTTCTTATTTTGTTTCAGTCTTTTCTCTCTTTCTCTCTTTTCTGATGGGTCTGGTTAAAGTTTATTAATTTTGTTGATATTTTCAAGGAATCAACTCCTGGTTTCATTGATCTATTTTTTTTTTTTTAGTTTCTATTTCATTTATTTCTGGCCTCATCTTTGTTTCCTTCCTTCTACTGGCTTTGTTTTTTTTTGGTTGGTCTTTATAGCTCGTTTAGGTGTAAGTTTAGGTTGTTTGAGATTTTTCTTCTTGAGGTAGGCTTGTATTGCTGTAAACTTCCCTCTTAGAACAGTTTTGGTGCATCCTGAATGTTTTAGACAGTTAGGTTTTTTTTTTTTTTTTTCAGTTGTCTCCATGTATTTTTTTATTTCCTCTTTGATGTGTTGGCTGACTCATTGTTTAGTAGCATGCTATTTAGCCTCCGTGTATTTGTGTTCTTTCCAGATTTTTTCTTGTGGTTGATTTCTAGTTTCATAGTGTTGTGGTGAGAAAAGATGCATGGTATGACTTTGGTCATTTTGAATTTTTGAGACTTGTTTGGTGTCCTAATATGTGATCTTTTCTGGAGAATGTTCCATGTGCACTTGAAAAGCATGTGTATTCCGCTGTTTTAGGATGGGATGTTCTGAATATATCTATTAGATCCATCTTGTTCAATGTGTCATTCAAAGCCACTCTTTCTGTGTTGACTTTCTGTCTGGATGATCTATCCATTGACATAAGTGGGGTGTTTAAGTCCCCTACTACTGTGTTACTATTGATTACTTTCTTTATGTTTGTTATTAGCTGCTTTATGGTTGGGTGCTCCGATGATGGGTGCATAAATGTTTACAGTTGTTAAATATTCTTGTTGGATTGTTCCTTTCATGATTATATAGTGTCTTTCTTTGTCTCTTATTATGGTCTTTGAAACTCTGTTTTGTCTGATATAAGCATTGCTATTCTGGCTTTCTTTTCACTTTCATTTGCATAGTAAATGCTTGTCTGTCCCTTCATTTTCAATGTTTATGTGTCTTTAGGTCTGAAAGGAGTCTCTTGTAGGTAGTATATAGATGGATTTTGCTTTTTTATTCATTCTGTCACCCTGTGTCATTTGATTGGAGCATTTAGTCCTTTTACATTCAAAGTAATTGTTGATAGATATGTACTTACTGCCATTTTGTTATTTGTTTTATGGTTGTTTTTGTAGTTCTTCTCTCTCCTCTTGCCCTCTCCTCTCACAGTTTGCTGGCTTTCTTTAGTGATAGACTTGAATTTCTCTCTATTTTTTGCATATCTGTTACTGCTTTTTGATTTGTGGTTACCATTAGGTTTACATACATAAATACCTACATACATAACATCTTATGTATATAGCAGTCTATATTAAGTTGATGATTGTTTAAGTTTGAACCCATTCCTTACTCCTGTCCCCACCATGTTTAGGTATATGGTGTCGTACTTTACATGCCTTTATTTTGTGAATCCCTTGACTGATTTTTTATAGATAGGCTTAGTTTTACTGCTTTGTGCTTCCTACTTTCCTTACTGCTGAAGTAAGTGAGTGAAAAGTTTTTCCTTTCCACTCAAGGAACCCCTTTTAATATTTCTTTTAGGGCTGGTTTAGTAGTAATGAATTCCTTTGTTTTGTTTGTCTGGGAAACTCTTTATTTCTCCTTGTATTCTGAATGATAACCTTACTGGATAGCATATTCTTGGCTGCATGTTTTTTTTTCTTTCAGCACTTTGAATATATCCTGCCACTTTCTTCTGGCTGCAGAGTTTCTGCTGAAAAATCAGCTCATAGCCTATGGCATTTCCCTTGTATATAGCTGTTTTCTCTTGCTGCTTTTAAAATTTTCTCTTTATCACTACTTTTTGCCATTTTAATTACCATGTGTCTTGGTGTGGAACTCTGGATTGATTTTGTGGGGGCTATCTGTGCTTCCTAGATCTGGATTTTTTGTTTCCTTTCTCAGATTTGGGATATTTTGAACTCTTATTTCTTCATATACATTTTATTTCCTCTTTTCTCTCTCTTCTGGTATCCCTATAATGCAGATGTTACTACATTTGATGGTGTCACTGAATTCCCTAAGTCTATTTTCTTTTCTTTTTTCTTTTTTTTTTTTAAAGATTTTATTTATTTATTTGACAGAGACACAGCGAGAGAGGGAACACAAGCAGGGGGAGTGGGAGAGGGAGAAGCAGGCTTCCTGTGAAGCAGGGAGCCCGATGCACGGCTCAGTCCCAGGACCCTGGGATCATGAACTGAGCCGAAGGCAGATGCTTAACGACTGAGCCACCCAGGCGCCCCTTCCTAAGTCTGTTCTCATTTATTATTATTTTTTCTCATGTTCAGCTTTGTTGCTTTCCATTACTCTGTCCTCCAGGTCACTGATCCATTCTTCTGCTTTCTCTAGTCTACTATTTATTCTATCTAGTGTATTTTTAATTTCATTTATTGAGTTCTTCATCTCCGTTTGGTCCTTTGTTTTCTGTCTCTTTGTTAAGGGTCTCACTGAGGTCTTGCAGTCTTTTCTCAAGTCTAGTGAGTATCTTTATGATTATTACTTTAGATTCTTTATCAGCCATATTGTCTCTGTTTCATTTAGCTTTCTTCCTGTCACTTTGTCCTGTTCTTTCATTTGGGACACATTCCTCTGTTTCCTCATTTTGTCTAACTCTTTGTTTCTGTGTTAGGAAGGTCATGTATATACCTTTTGAAAGTAGCGTTCTTATTTAAGAAGAGGTCCTGTGGTGCCCTGTAGTGCCCTGCAGTGCAATGTCCCCTGTTCCCCAGAAACTGGCTCTTCAGGGGTGTCTCCTATGCATGTTGTGTGTGCTCTACTGTTGTGGCTGAGCCATTTTTGCCTTTAGTCATCTGTGATGGCTCTCTTTGCTTGTTATGGACAGGGTTTTGTCCCTGTGTTGTTAGTGGGTCATTCTGGGGCTGGGTCTGAGTCAGACCAGGCATTTGCCAGAGATGCAGTAGTACCAAACTGCAAGGCACTTTGTGTTGTGCCCTGAGAAGCTTTCATTGGTGGGTAGGGCCTATAGTCAGACCAATATCTTCCCCGGCTCACTGCTGGGGCAGCAGTTGGACTGATGTGTGCTTATCTTCTCCTCTCCCCAGGGCAGGAGTCACTTTGGAGAGGTGCTGGCCCCTGTCAGGGCTACTTGCACACTGCCAGGTTTGTGGCACTATTTTGGATGGGCTCTGGCCAACAGTGTATTGGAAGGGGCATATCTGCAGGAGAACAAGGGGATGCATTGTGTTAGCAAGGTCCATGCAGTCTGCTGCAGGGAGGGAATCTGCAGCCGCCCCAGAAAATTCCTGCTAGGCTGGGTTGTAAGGTGTGGATCTGCAGAACTGCAGGGGTGGGGTCTGCATTGTTAGCAAGTTAGGTGGAGAGTGTTGGTGCTATACCAGTTCCTGCAAGTGTCTTGTGTGTCTAGGTGGGGGATGGGAGAACAAATGGCACCTGCCAGCCCCTTTGTTTCTGAAGAAGCAATTTTTCAAATTGCTGCTTCTGTGCTGTGTCTCTGAGGGGCTGTTGTGCTGTCTCTTTAAGGGTGGGAACTCAGTTTCCTTTCACTCACCTCTCCCAGAGCTGAGCCTGCTGATTTTTAAAGTTCCAGGTGTTAAGCTCCACTAATCTTAAGAATTCATGAAATTACGGACCCTCTAATTTTCAAACCTAAATGATATGGGGATTTGTCTTCCCTGCATGGGTTCCCTGTGCCTGGGGTTCCTGGTGTGTGGGTCTCTTTCTCCCCCCTCTCTTTGCCCACATTGTCCGTCTCTCCCCCAACAGTCTTGTGGGTCCCTTTGGCTCCTGAATGTATCTCCACCCTTCATACCTTCTTCAGTGTGGCCTCTTTCTCTACATTTAGCTGTGGAAAGTCTGTTCTGCCAGTTTTTGGGTCACTTTCTGGGTTCTTTACACAGATGTGAGTGTTACGTAGTTGCATCCATGGGATGAGGTGAGTTTAGGATCCTTGTACTCTGCCATCTTCCCTGAAAGTCTGATGTGCATTTTTTTTTTTTAATGTCTCATCTGGAGTAGGCCTTCATTCTGATGCTACAATATAAGTCCATTGCTTATATAATGGAAAATATCCAGGCAAGAGTGGATAGAATGGCTATGAATCTGAAAACCATAAGAATTAGGAGAGGAGATGGATTGTTTAGTTGAAGGATAATTTTTTTAAGGACAAAATAATCTGTTTTCAAATAAATTCAGGGCTATTCTGTAGATATAAGAATGAATTACATCTATGATAAGATAGAGAAGGAATGGGGTGGAAGGGAGGTCAGTTTTAGCTCATGATGAGAACTTTCTAACAACTGAAATGCCTGCAATGGGGTGGCTGCCTCTGGGGAAGTCACTCCCTCACTAGGCTGGGAGCTGTTGGGGTTGTGGAGGGCGGGTCCTGGGCAGGAGGTTGGACTGAAGGATCCCTCTTCTGACCCTATGAGTCTAGGGAGACAGAGGGGACACTCCAGGGGCTTGTCAAAGACCACAGGAGAGGACACAGCACTGTGGGGGTCTGTGTCTTAATAAGAGTCAAATGAATTAGGCTGTCAGGGAGAAAATTTTCCATGCCCCAGGGTAACAAAGCCATGGTTGTTGCTGGGCTGAAGCCTAGAGCTCTGTGCCAGCATCCCAAGGAAAGAATGCAGGGAGTGTGGCTCCAGCTTGGAGCTGAGCCCTGAATATGGCCACTGCAAGGCAAGAGGGGGCCAGGGAAGTGCAGTGGTGGGGGCCTTGTTTTATTTGACTCCTGCAGCGCTGGATTTGTAGGGGCAGTTAGGCAGTTCCCTGTATCTTCTGAGATTAGTCTGGCAATCTGAGGTTCCCAGAAGCAAGGACAAGGGCCAGAGGAGAAGAGGAGGTCTGGATCTTTTCTCTGATTAATTCTATACAGAATTAAAGACTAATGTTTTATGCAGATTTATGCTGAAATTTCTCCAATAGGCTATTACTTAGTCATGACTTTAGGCTGATGTTTTTGTATGTGTTTGGATTTATGTTGGTTCTATTTTGAGGTGCTCATAGGTAAAGCATGAATAAGAGATGCTTCTCTAGCCAGAAGAAGCACAGTGGTTCACCTTCCATGAAATGATGGCTCATCCCCACTGAAATCAATGGTAAGCATATAGAGGACATGACACATGCATAAGACTCTGTCTTAGGAACTTGTGATGGTCTGGTCTCTTCTGGTTGCAAGTGACAGAAGCCACTTCAAACTAGCTTGAGCAGAAGAGGACCCATTTGGCTCCTGAAAACAGAAGAAGATCTGGCACAGAGGTGCACAGCCTTGCACTTTGCCATCAGGGCTGTCATCCCTCTCTGTGTCTCAGCTTGGCTTTGATTCTTTTTGCACATTAGCCAGGCAGTTGCCCGGGAGAGATGGGTCAGGAGGGATCTACACCTACAGCTCACGTTCCAGCTGCCCTGTGTCTTTATCTCTTCTCTGTTGTTGAGCCTAAAGGCCAGCTCTCTCCTAGACAATTGTCCTGATCGGAGGTCTTTAGGAAATAGGAAGACCCTTAGCAGGGAGCTTTTTGACATGTCCCAGTATGGTTCTCGGGGCCTGTCCTGTCCTTCTTCTTCAGCTACCCAGGAGTCTGAGAAGGTTAATTTGTTTATGCTCAACCAGGCAGCTGGCCAGCATTTTTGTTAGCAATGCCAGGGCTCTTTAAGGGCTTAAAAGTGGTGGCTCCTCCCCAGTTCTGGATGGGAGTAGTTGCAGCCAAGGAATTGGAAACACATCTTGCTGAGCTGGCCTGAACTTCTCAGTCTTTCCCATCACTTTTCTTGCCTTCCCTTGGCCTGATGTCTCAGATACCTCAAACTCTGGACTCAGCTGCAATCTTAGTCCTTTTGTTTGCTGTGTGTCAGCTGCCTGAAGGAGGTCTTTGGTCTCAGCCTGTAGCTGTGGCCCCTGGAGCCTGCTTTTGGAATTATCCCAACAAAGATGGTGTGGACCTCTTCTCTGGAGGAAACTGTTTTGACACATGCTCAGACGCTGTTCATCCGTTCTCCATCTATTCTCCTTGCCTAAAATTCATTTGAGTTTGAGTTTTCCCTTCAGGGCAGGGCCAGAGGCACAAGGAATTTAAAGAAACTGAGCAGATCTATTGAGCAAGAGAGATATCAGACTCAATTTCTAAATCGTCACCATGTGTCCCTGTAATTCTCACCTGTAAGAATCAGGATTCTTAGCTGTAAGCAATAGAAGCCAATTCTGGCTGATTAAGCAAGAAAGGTTTGGTAAAAGGATGTTGAGTGTCTTACAAAATCAGTGGAGCCTGGAGAACCAGGCTTGAGGCCACACATCCAGGATAACGTTCCAATACATGTTGCAGAACTGGCCTAATGAGAAAACTGCTGTTCACCACCACTGCTGCCAACTGGATGCTACAATTTGCATCACTGCCAGGAAGCTGATTATCACCACTCTTGCCCTCAGGGTCAGTGCTACATCTGGCCCAGGAATGTGACCTAGCCCATCCCTGCTGCCTCGCTGTCCCCTGCTTGTGTCTCAGCTGCAAAGGAGCCTGGGGAAGTGACTGCTCCCGTTTGTACCTTGGGAGGACATGATCCACAGGGTAGGGTATTCCTCAAATGTGAGAAGGGCATTAACAGGGTGCTGGGCAGACAGAAAACTTGACAGGTGCCCACTACACCATCTAGGTGAGGTGTGCTCCCCTACCTCTCTGAGAAAGCAGTTTTCATTTCACTCCAGGGTGTTGCCTGAGGGGCTTAAGGTAGTGACCACATCTTTGGAGTGGCAGGTTGGGGGTGGTGGAGGAGGTGAGGCCTCTGGGGCCAAGTTATGAGCAGGAAACACATAAGCAGGAAATCACTCCTGGTGGTAGTGATGGGAAGATGGGGGCCTGCAGGGGTGTTGCAGTGACATCAGCAATGTCTCCAGACACAGATGATGGGGTTCCCTGTTGTTCATTCCAGTGGGTCCTTGCCTTTCAGCTTTGGATTGCTAAGCTAGAGTAGCCAGCTTTCCAGAGTGTATCCTCCCTAGAGCTGTTTGATATAAAATGCGAGGTGGCCATCTAAGATTCACCTAGAAAAACTTAAAGGAGGAAGGCAACACGGGGAGCCCAAAAGTAGGACTTAATCCATCAGTGTCATCTCTTTGAAAAATACCTTCTTTTTAGCTTTCCCAGCAAGATGTGGCTCTTACAGAGTCTTGCTTGGGGACTGTGCTACCCAATACCTGAAACAGGTTTCCAAAAATAAAGCTGACATTTATTGAATGCCATGTGTCAGGCACTGTATGGAGGGCTTTACATAAATTATCTGAGTTAATCCTCATAGAAACACCATGAAGTATGAGCTGTTATAACCCCTGTTTTACAGTTGAGGAAACTCAGGCTTACAGAGGATAAATAGCTCAGATGATGGTTAGCCAGTCAGTAGCAGAGCTGGGATTTGAACCTTAGCAGCCTGATCTTAAAGCCCATGCTACTAAATTCCCTCTCCAGGATCTTACCCAAGAAGGTACTTTGACTCCCCATAATATGAGCCTTGGAGTCTCCATTCCTCTTCTAGGGTTCAGTCTCAGTCAAGATTAGAAAAAGGTCTGTGTGAAATCTTGTGTACACATAGAAAATCCAAAGTGGCAGAGTTGCCTCCCCTTCCTGGATCACACAGCCCATCATCCTCGGATACTTAAATCTGGAGCTTGACTAAGTCACTCACTTGTGAGCAAAGGATGACCAGGGTATAGAAGAGTTGAGGCTAGAAGGCAGAACCTCCCAGGAGGACATTCATGTATTTGAGGCTTTTCCTATTTAGACAGGAACCAGGAAACTGCCTAGATGAGCAGGAGGATCCAGGTGTCTGGTGCAAAAGGAAAAGACTCACTGAAAAAGAGATAGATGGGGAGAACAGACTTGATTGGGAAAGAATAAAATAATCACCCAGGAAAGTCTTAGGGAGCTGAAGTCCCATGCTCTATTAGGCTTTTCCTCTGAACCCTTTATTTTCCACATTTTCTGATTATGTCTTTAGGTGGTTGCCTCCCCTACTGACTGCAAATTTCTCAAGACAAAGGGCCTGCCATGCAGTAAGTGCTCAATACATATTTGTTTTTTTGAGATGAGTAAGTCTTATCCTGAGGATAGCAAGGATTTGGAGGAACTGGAGAAAGATCCAGCCTGAGAAAGGAAATCCTAAAAAAAAAAAAAAAAAAATCCTCTTTGAAGCTATGTTCAACATCTAGTCTGGCAGAGGCAGTCCTGGAGAGGTGAACACATGGCTGGTGAGTGACGTGCTTGTTGGAGGATGCTGCACCATGCAGCCCTCTCTCATTCCACTGAGGCTACTTGTGCTGATGGATCCCCCTGGGTGACAGCCAGGAGAACAGGATGTTTCCATTCTTGCTGTTCCAGCAGAAGGAGGTGGGTGAGTTCTATGCTTTAGAGGCTGAAATCTGTCAGGAAAAGAGACAAGTGGCAGTGGGGGTGGGGGATTGTAGTATGTCAGAAGTTAGCGTGGTATCTTGTGATTTCCGAGTTAGAGTCATTCATTCAGAACATGTTTACTGAGCATTTATTATTATGTATCAGACACTGCTAATCACAGAGGACTGAGTGGTGAGGGAGACTGAAAGTCCCTGCCTTCCTGGTGTTTATAACCAGGTGGAGAAGACATTTAATCCACAGTTCTGATGTATCTGAGAACACCATGTGGGAGTGGTATAGGATGCTAAGGGAGATGGAGCCCAGACTTGGGGAGTTGGAAGTGGTATGTAAGCTAAAACCTTGAGTAGGAATTGGCCAGGGGAAGATGGTTGTAGAAACAAGGAGAAAAAAGCTAGCTTGTTAATGGATCTGAAGTAAGTTGCATCTGGCTGGATATGAACTATGACTGGAACAATGTGACAGATGACCAGGAGAGTCCAGGCAGTGTAAGACCTGGCTAGCCATGTTAAGGAGTTTAGACTCTGTCTTGACATTGTCAGAAAACCATGATCCCATGTAGCTTAGTGTCTGTAAAGGGTTGCGTTTTGAGAAGGGCACTCCAATCACCAAATGACAATTTAAATATTTACTTAGATCTCTTAAATAATGTTAAGAGGGATCCATTTCCCAACCACAGTAACAATTATCAGAAGACCCCTGTTCTCCCTAATTGTCTTACTCCTACAGCTGCCTCTGATGCCCCAAATCCCAAAATGTTCCTCCAGTCCAACTCACTTGTTTTCCCTTCTGCCTCTCTTCTTCCCCTCTCCCCTAACCTGTGCTGTGTGGATCTAATGAACAGTGCACTGAGTCCACTTAGAACAGCACTGTACCTCTGAAACAAATAATACATTATATGTTAAAAAAAAGAAGATAGTAGGAAGGGAAAAATGAAGGGGGGGAATCGGAGGGGGAGACGAACCATGAGAGACTATGGACTCTGAGAAACAAACTGAGGGTTCTAGAGGGGAGGGGGGTGGGGGGATGGGTTAGCCTGGTGATGGGTATTAAAGAGGGCATGTATTGAATGGCGCACTGGGTGTTATACGCAAACAATGAATCATGGAACACTACATCAAAAACTAGTGATGTATGGTGATTAACATAACATACTAAAAAAAATGTGTTGATTAAAAAAACAAAAAGAACAGCACTAATGCAGAGTCTGGTAAACCTTCCTCTGCATCCCCAGTCCATGGTCTTATATAAGTGTGTGCCACCAGTCTCACAGGGTTTGCGTATTCAGGGCACCTTTGCTTTGGGCTTTCCTGTGGCATACCTTCTTGATGCCTGCACAGTGACACAGCTTTGGATCCAGGTGGGGTAGAGATGAGGAAAAGTGACCCAAGAAGACCCAGCTAGAAAGAAACAAATTAAAGCCAAATTCACTCAGCTGAGACATGAAGCAAAAGGAGCTGGGAGGGCAAATACAGGTGCAAGGCACTTGGGCAGAAAATAGTAAATTACATGAAAACAAGAAAGCTTTAAGGTAAAAGGTGGTAAGTGGAACCGGGAGAATTTCCCTGAATGAAGAGGATGGCATCAGGATTTTTAGAAGGCACCTGTGGCCACCTCATCTACAGTTGAGGGAGATAAGATGGTCATGGTAGCCAGCTGGACATCCCACAGTTTTATATTTTCATTCCTTTGGGCAAGGAGGGAAAGGGAGGAAGGAGAGAGAGAGAGAGATACAAGGAACAAGGACGGGGAAGCAGGAAGACAGAAGCAGGAAAAGAGGGAAGACAGCTTGTCATTCACTACTCTGCCCTCAGGTCCATCACAGATTGAGTGTGCTGGACTCTCTTAGGGCCAGGGTCCTGATTTCTGATTTTACCAATATTAGGTTTTAGTAGGAATGGTTGTGGAGAGTTTTTATCCCTTTAAAAAAATCTAAGCAGATTCATGCTTTTAATGAGCTTTCCAGTTCCTGGAACTCTGTGTGGAAAAGCCATTATCCCAGAAGCCAGCTCTGATCCAAGTGCTTCTTGGTGCAGGGCTGCCCTGCAGAGAGCCTGGGCTAGAATGGCCTCAGGGACATGAGGAGAAGACAGTTCCAGGCCAGCCAAACAGCTCTTTCAGGATCCAAGTCCTGGGCCCCAGTCCTGGGATTCTAATTAGTTGGTCAGCTGCTGAAGGATCTTCTAGATAATGATTGTCCTGAGTGGGAAGAATACAGTTACCGATACAGTCCCACCCTAAAACACCCTCATCTGGAGTTGGCATCTGGCACCCAGCCAGACAACGCAATATGTATGGATGAATCTAGATATTGATGTGGACTGGGCTTTTTGAGCAAGGAGTCCAGCCTGTCTGCTCAGCTCTGTGGGCCCCACTGACAGATTCAGAAAGATTTTAGGTCAGCTGTGCCATTTCTTGGACCACAATCTCTAAAGAGTATGAAAATATCACCAAAAATGTGGTAGATGGAGAACACTGCCCTCAAGAAGAGTATTCCATGAACTCATGAGGAATGCTTTGATAAGCCACTTGGTGAAGGGTGAGATCCCAAGGGACAAGCTTGATCAACAAAAGATTGCTAAATTGCCTTTTAAGGAGGGTGGGTCCAATTAACATGGGGCTCTTGTTTTAATGATAGTGGTACGTGTGTTTGGTGCTAGAACAAATTGCTCAGGGAGGTTGAGAGATGGCAATATTTTTTCCCCTCTGCCTCTCCCCATCTTAAGTTTGGCTCTCCCCTAGAGCTTTGGGTTACCTTGTCATAGCAATCCTTCTCTGATGGCATTTATAGGAACACATTGCTTTTATTGAAAACGCTAACTCCTGTTCTCCCCCACCCTTCAAGAGTCTTCCTCTCTGCCAGCCCTGTTCTCTGCCCTTTCCCCAGCCCCTTGTCACTTGTAGGCTACTTCCCAGCACCTTTCCTCGTTTACACGGGCTCAGTCCTGGCTCTGGGCCCTGCTCATTGAGAGCTGGGCTTATTCCTCCATGATTTTTTATTTTGGTGATACGTACACTTCCTGGGGTTTTAAATTTTAGATTCTGCACAGTGTGATGCTCTAACGACTCTGGGTTTTTGGAGAGTCTCATGTAACCTCAGATGAGAGGGCTCTGCCCTAGCTATCAATCATGGAACCCCTTCTCCATCAGTCTCTTGGACACCCTTGTGCGTACAAGGAGGGGGTTGTGTGGCCAAAGCCTTCAAGACATAACCCACTGTGGATCCCTTTGGGCCTTACACTGTATACTAGGTTATGCAGATGTGAGCATGGGAAATATGTAGGCTGAGAAGCAAGGCGTTTTTACAGGCAGGAAGATCTTTTAAACCCCCTGGCAAGAGATTACCTTTTATTGAAAACAGTACCTCCATGTTTGAGCCCAGAGACAACCCAGTGAAGTTATAATTACTGATTGAATACCTACTGCAGTCGATTCTGTTCTTTGTAGGAGTTCTATAAAGTCTCCTCGAATGCTGGATTATTGAATAATGAACTGTTGCTCCTAAGGGAAATACAGGGTTAGGTTGTTCTGAGCCTCTGGTCACAGCATTGTTGTCAACCATTCAGTATATACTCTTGTTTTATATGTGTTTCTGTCTAAAGACACCTTATTTAATATATATTGTTGATTCACTAATATCGAACTCATGGCCTGCAGTGCTGTAAATCGTGCCTGAATGAAGTTCATCTAACACATGGGTTTTCTCCATACGTTTTGTCGTCTTGCTTGAGGGAACGCCAGACAGCACTGAAGCACCAGGCTTGGAGCCCCTTTAAACAGATAATAAACAGAGAAATCACACACACACACACGAAGATGCACAGAAATATGAAAAACGTGGCACAGAATAGACCTTGAAAAGGTTGCTTATTTACAGTATGCAAGCTGATATAAGAAGGCAGAGCATGGCTTGTTCAATCTCAGCTAGAGACATGTGCGTCAGGTCACAGATTTTTCACTGCTCTGTGCATGTCCGTAAATGACAGGAAAGAACATTGATTTGGGCTTACAAATAAATGCAGCAAGTAGATGAATTTGAAAATACTGAAACTGTGAACAGTGAGGATTGGTTGGATGTGCCAGGCATTGTCCTGGGAGGTGAGGATGGGTATGACCCGTATTTTGCAGATGTTCTTGGAAGGTCTGCATTTGACCATCCTTCTTGGCTCACTAGGATCTTGGGGAGTTTTCTGGTTGCACAGAGTCTGTGTTCCAAATGAAACATTTCCTGGGGTTCAGCTCCTAAGCGGGTAGAGGAGTGACCTTCAGCTGGGCTCACCTTAATATTTAAGGTGCAGAACATCTGTGGCAGGTCTGTTTGTACTGTACAAAGAACAGCCCCTTGTAATTTGGTTCTTTTTGAACAGTTGCTAATAATTTTGCACTCAATTTCCATTTAAATGGGAACATTAACCTCTGGAGCCTGGAGAGGAGCCTAGAAGGGGCTCATAAGTATGGCTCTTATCTCTCAGGCTCAGAGCGTCCCAGGAGTAATTCCAAACATACTTCTAAATCACTTTCCTCAGCAGATGAGGGTCTCACTCCTGCTTCAAAGGATCCCCTTCTCCTCTCTCCCAGAAAGAAAGTCCACTTTCTTATTTACTTACCTGCTGCAATGTAAGAAAGTCCTTCCTTAAGTCTCACCTGCAGTGTTCCTGCTGGAACACAAGACTTCTCTTTCCTCTACCATGTCTGGGGCAGACACTGGAAACCCACTTCCTAAGCTGACAGTGAAGTGCCTAAAAAACTGAGCAAAAGACCCAGGTGGAGACTGGAAGAAAGCCTGGGAGTCATCAGAAATAGCATTTTATCATCAACAAAAAGGAGCCTCATGTTATGTGAGTTACAAAATACTTTCATGTACATTCTTTCACTTTATTCTTATAATTCTCTGTGGAAAAGGTACTCCATTTACGTGATTCTACATATGAGGAGACTGAGGAGTAGAGTTACCCAAATCAATTAGTAAATGGCAGGGTGGGACCCCAGAGCCCCTGGTCTTCACCCTGCATTGATTAAGAAGTGGAAAACTAGATCAAGAAACTGATGATGATGATGTAAACTGGAATTCGGTCACTGGATATCCCTAAATCCAGCATCTCCCTCCTTTCAGATTTCCATGAATGTGACCTTCACTGCGCTCTGTCATATGGCAGAGAACCCCATGCTCCTCTGAGTCTTTGTCGGGGCAGGCTGTCCTACCCTGACAGTAGGCCCTGAATTATTCTGAGTCCTTGGTTTCTTACCTTGTGTTTGGTTTCTTACACTGGGTTTCCCTTTTTGGTAGATATTATCCCTACTTACGGAGACAACAAGCCGAGGTGTGCGGATGTGACGTGACACCTGACTGCCACATATAGTTGGGCTGTTGGGACACTGCACAAAAGTACCCTGAGGTGTTGTATCCAACCAGAAGGAGTTTTTTTTTTTTTGTTTGTTTTTTAATTTATCATTTCAAAGGGGGATGCCATTTCACGATTTGCACAAAGACACCCTAATCTGGAGCTGGTCCTCAGGAACACATTCAGGGTCACATATCTAGGAAGTCATATGGCCAGAGTGGAAAGCCAGGTCAATTTTCACGTTCTGGTCTGCTGTGCTTTCCTCCCTGCTAATCTTAGTTCCAGAGGTGGGCGAGTGAGAAGGAGAGGAAGGGCTGCCTCCCTGGTCCCAATTTCTAGTCATCCTCCTCAGCTTCTTTTCTTTCTGTTTCTAGTAACAGAAGAACCTCTTTGGTCCGCTTTCCTGTTCTGAGGAGGCACGTTCTCTTATCTGCCGCTTACTGTCCGGTTTCTAAAAATAGTAACAATTACAGAAGTTTGCCTATCATTCTGGTTTTTTTTTTTTTTTTCTTGCCTTAATTTAAATTCTCTTGGTTTCATCTCCTGGTAATTTTTGACTGAGCTGGAGGAGCCTCTGTAGACTGTGAATAAGCATGGAACATGCACGTGTGTGTTTGTGTGCACATGTGTGTATATGTGTGTGCATGTGGCATGCTTACATGTGTATACAGGGGAGGAGGCAGAAAGGAATGCAGACCAGTTATCTGTTGTTAGACACTCGTTGCCCCTTGCAGGATCCCTAACTCACAGGGATCTCTCCTGGATGTTGGTGACTGGGTCAGATACTTGCTGTTTGCTCTGCTAGATTCACTCTCCAGCTCTTTCTGCCCTGCTCTCACTAGGGACTGACCTGATAGACTGCATAATGTGCTGTTTGTCCTCTAGCTTTCTGTTGAGTTGGCCAATAGGGAGACCCAGTGGCTGATGGGAGGGAAAGAGGAGTATAAGATCAGGGCATTTATCCTCTGGCCTCTTTTCTGCAGGGTTGCCTTGGGCTGGCCATGCTCCTTGACCACTGCCTCTCTCAAGGCAGCCCTCTGCTGGTTCATTCTTTCTGGGTTCTGGTCACTGTGCCTTCCCTATCCCTTTGGGTTACAGTGATCTCCCTTTTCCCTGGGCCTTGCCTGCATTTTGTAAATAGCTTTTGTTAAACCCTCCTTGAGTCATCCTGATTTGAATGTGCTTTGTGACTGCTAAAGAGACTCTCTTGGTGGTGATTGTCACTGGCTAGCTTCATTTGTAATTCATATGCTGGTCTCTAGTCATCCCTGTCCCTCCTGTGTTTGGCCCCCACCTCTGCAGAAGGATAATGGAATGATGAGCTTTACATTTTCTCCAGCTGAGTTGTTTGCCACAGGTTGGTGCTTCTCTCTGCCCAGTGGAGCTGCTGCTCTGCCAGTAAGGAGGGTGCCATCTTTCTTTTGCCTGTTGCAAATATTCCCTCCTCTGTTGTTCCAAAAGGGTATCACTGCTGGGCCAGACGGATTATTTAAGCCTATTTTTACCCAGGAATTGGGTGTTATAACCATTGTCTAGTTGCCCAGCTCCCTCCTTCCCCATTTGGGGTGAAGCTTTGCTGCTGAGCTCTCTGACACTTCCGTGTGGGTGGGCTGTGGGTGGAATTCCAGTTTGAACCACAGTATTCCTCCCTCCTTCTCATTTTCTTTTAATCCTTTCTTCATCTGGTGTCCCAGCTCCCCCTCTTTTCCCCTAGACATTTCCCCTTCCTTCAGAAAAGCAAAGCCCATGTGAATCTAGCACTTTCTTTCTCTGGCTGGGTTCCAGTCTTAGGTGTCCATGTGGCTTGATAGCTATTCTCTTCACCTTACTTTCTCATGGCTCTCTGTGGGGAGGGGTGGACTGTCACCTTAGTAGCTGCTGCCTCTATGACGGTTGGGGGATGAAAAGGCAAATTCTGGTTCATGAATGGGGAAAAATATGGTGGCAAGGATTGGGAGCAAGGCCCATTTGGAGTAATGGCTTGTTTCCCTCCTAATGTCTGTAAACATGTCTCCCCACAATAGAGATTGATTTCCTTTCAACAACCCTCGTTTCTTTTTAGCAGTTTAATTTCATCTCTATTTCTTGTGAAAAAATTTCCCTTTCTATGTGAGACTAAATTGCAAAGCTCTTTTGTATTTAATGATAATTAAAGGTGTTGTTCCCAAATACCATCTTCTAAATCTTGGGGTGGAGACGCCCATTTTACCCCACTACAAGAGCCAAAGGGCAGAGGATCTTTGAGGTGGAAACCCCTCTGTGATTAATTTCATATGTTGAGGGGAGCAAAATACATGACCCTAGAATATGGCACTTTTAACTGTGGATTATTTTGAGCTGAAGGCAATTAAGACCCAGCAGACTTAAGAAAAACTTTTGCCTCTCCCTTAACTACCTAAAAGAACTTAGATAGGGGACCTACCTTAAGAGAGAGACCTTATACCAGGGATAACTTATCTGAAAGACCTATCTGTATGGCAGGGCAAACATCTAATTGCCAAACATCTATTCTTATTGTCCTGTGAATTACCCTCTTCCCTTTTGAAGCCCAAAGCCCTTAGCCCATTTTTTTTTTTTTTTTTTTTTTAAGGGAAAGAGAGCATGCAAGCAGAGTGGGGAGGGGTTAGAAGGTGAGAAAGAATCTTAAGCTCCATGCCCAGTGCGGAGCACAATGCAGGGCTTGATCTCACGACCCTGAGATCGTGACCTGAGCCAGAATCAAGTCAGATGTTTAACCAACTGAGCCACCCAGGCCCCCCCTCCCATCTCATTCTTAGCTCAGGATGGCGCAATAATCTTCAACTGACTGACTTCTCCTTGGGTCTCATATTTTTTTATGGGGCTTCTGTAGGTACGTAATTAAATTTGTATTTTTTTCGGTTAATCTGTCTTATGTCAATTAATAGACCAGCTGAAGAACCTAGAATGGTGGAATAAAAATTTTGCCTCCCCTCATGTCAAGTTGGTTAGGCTGTGGTGCTCAGTTGTCTAGTCAATACCAGTCTAGATGTTGCTGTGAGGGTAGTTTCTTGAGTGATTAATCTTTGAATCAGTAAACTCTGAGTAAAGCAGATTATCCCTCTCTAATGTGGGTGGACCTCATTTCATCAGCTGAAGGCCTTAAGAGCAAAGACTGAGGTTTCTGGAAATTGAAGTAATTGGGCTTCTGACTACAACATAGAAACCCTGCCTGAGTTTCCATCCTGCTGCCCTGAAAGTTTTGGACTTGAGCTACAGTAACAACTCTTACCTGAATCTCTAGGTGGGACCCACCAGGTCTATAAATTTTGGACTTTGCAACTCTCCACTCCCAGTCCATCCAACCAGTCATGTTGCTTGAGCCACTTCCTTAAAATCTTTGCCTCTCTTTCCCCCTAACCTTTGTCCCCAACACTCCCATCAGGAGAGAAGGTCAGTGCTACCTGGGGAAGCTTCCTTCATCTAGAGGGAATCATCATGAGTGGGATAGATGTGTTCCAACCACTACAATAATGGATAGAAAGTGCCAGCCACATGTCTGACACAGTGAAAACTCAGAATAGGTCAGGTCTTTCTCCCACTTTCCCCTCTCCCCTTGCCTCCAGCATTCTGTCCTGCTCTGTTTTCTCTCCTCTTCACTGATAGAATCGGTGCCAGATGGAGCCATATTGGAGCCTGAGGCAGAAGGAAAGAACAGTAACACTGGTCTTGTCTTTATTCTGTTCTTCATGGATTTCTTGCATTGATTTTGACTTTTAAAATACTACATTAGCATATTCTTTATCTTGATTACTATTTGGTACTCTTAAATTTTGTGCCTGAGGCAAGTGCCATGTCTTGCTCTTCGCCCTGGTACCAGCCCTGCTTGCCAGAGGTAGTTGAAGAGTAACCTGACATTTCCTTCCTCAGCAGCCAGCCCTTCCTGACTCCTTGGGTTTAGATTTCATTTGGTGTGGTTTTGAAAAATATATTTTTTTCCCTGCATATGCTTGTGTGTACACAGAGTATCGTTGAAAAGTGATCCAAGAAACTAGTGAACATAGGTTGCTTCTGGAGAGGGAGAGAGGAAGGGAGATTTACCTTAGAAAATGTTTTTAAACTCTTAAGGAAAACCATTAAGATATTTTTTTTTCTTATAAAAGCTCACTGTAGAAAAATCAGAAAATACAGCTAAAGCAGGAAACAAACTATAAATTTTTTAATCTCACTATCCAGCAATAATTCTGTTAATATCTTAGTGTTTATATTTTCTATTCATCTATGTAAAGATTACCAAAATGGTACTTTTTGTAAATAACATTTTGTGATCTGCTTCTTCCACTTAACATACATAGTAAATAAAATTCTAAATTAGTAAATATTTCCATTTCTTATTGTTTTCAGTGGTTGCCTAACATTCCATTTTTTGAATGCAAACAATTTATTTGACTAATCCCCTATTGCTGGATATTTAGTCTATTAACAGGCTTTCACAATTATAAATGGAGCTGTTGTGAACAACCTTGCTATGAAATTTTTTTTTTTTTTTTTTTTTGCACATCCCTAAACTTAACCGAGTAAGTTTAAAGATAAAGTTTGCTTTTTTCAGCAACTCATGAATCTGGCAGCAATTGAGCAATAGATTGAGCAATAGAAAGGGAGCTCTGCTGAAATGTAGAGAAGGAAAGGTTTTAAAGGTGGAAAGGGGGCTGAAAGAGGAAGTTATTAGCAGAGAATGCATTGTTTCAGGCAAAGTCGCCCTCCTAAGGGGAATGGAAAGGGTCTGTCAGACAGTTTACCCTACTGGTGCTGACCTGGTAATTCCAGATTGAATTCCTGGTTAAAGGTTACATTCCTGGGAGACAGTGAAGCTTGCAGGTAGGTTAGGTATAAAAGTCTTGGTTTGCTGATATGGTGCATAGCCCAAGCGACTCCATTTGGAGCTTGTTGTCTGGTTTCTTAACAGGATGAATTCCTAGAACAAGACTTGCTAGGTCCAAGTTACCCTCTAAAAAACCTGTACTGGCTTATACTCCTACAATATGTGTGAATCTCAATGTTAACTTAAAACCTGAAGCAGTGGTAGGCGGAGCAGAACATGATGTGAATATGTCTAAACCCATGTAACCTGAACACGACTATACTATTCTCATCTTGCAGTAAAATCAGCCACACCATTACTGTCCAGCCTGTACTGGCACACCAGAAGCAGCCTGTTGGGGGAGCTGAGACAGAGTTTGAGGCAAGAAGCCAGGAATTCAGAGGGAGAACTACAAAGGAGAGAAGTTGATCCCATTTGTCTCCCTCTATCAGGGCACTAGTGAGCTCTGATTGACTTGGGGGTGGACAAATGGCCTCTTCTCTGTTTATCCCAACTTTCATCACCTTCTGAGCTTTTTCTCAATTTCTACCCTTTTCTTGAGGTTTTACACGCTCAGTTCCATTGATTTCCCCAAGGAGCATTTTAGACAATGAAAATCATCAAGTGATAATAATACCCTCTTTTTATGGGGGATTGAGAAAGGCATTTCTTTTCAGATTTGCTACCTGCTAGTTCCCCAAGTCTCAGATTTATACTTTCCACAAATTATCATCCTATTGTCAGGATAACTTCAAGAAGCCTCCTGCTGGTGAAGGTGTTTCAGACTGGCTTCCTTCCCTTTCTTCTGGAAGACTCTAGGATTTGCTAGTTTTCTGTCCCTTTTCATAGCTGCCACAGCCTTTTCTACCAAGAAAGGGTTTCCTTTCTTGAGTAGATGATATCTTTTAGGATTCTCTTGGGGGTTAAGAGGAAGAAGGTGAATAAGTTTCATTTTGTGCACTCTGTGCATGGGAATCTTCTTGGTAGATGTTTTTTTTCCCCTTGGGAAAAGACAGAAGTCAAGGCCATTCAGCTGTCCAAGTTTCTGTTAGTCGCTCCAAAGGTATCATGAGCTCAAAACAATTTTCTGTGGTCCACATGATTCAGCAGAAGAATGTTTTGGTTCATTGAACATCCCCAGAAGTCAAATGATAGTTGGGGTTTGGGGAAGGGACATAGAGAAAGTTTGGGCTCTGGTCACATCCTTGGGTGCTGTAGGTGGCGCTAGACCCATCTTGTCAGGATGGGGGCTTGAGATTCAGTACTTCTCTCTGGCTCTCTCATCAGCCTCTAACATCAGGACTGTTGTAAGCCTAGATCTGTGGGTGTGTTTTATTTACCCAGGGGCTCAGAATAGACAAGGGGGCTGGGAGGCTGGTACCTTTTCTGTCTTTTCCTTTTGTTCACACATGCAATAAATAGACTTCTTTTCTATTTTTAAGAAAACTAAGAGCCAAGAAATCACAGAATCCACAAAGGGCTGCATGTTTCAAGAAGGAGTTGTAATCCATGGTGTCAAAGTCTGCTGAGAGGTGAAGGTGAGGATTGATTTGGCCACCTGAAAGCCAATGGTGACCTTGAGAAGAGCAGTTTTAGTAGTGTATAAGCAAAAGGAAAATGGGAAGGGCTGAGTAGTAATTATGAGGTATGAGACTAAAACAACTTCCCCCAGCAAAACAAAACAAACCAAAATATAAACAAAATCAATAGATAGATTGGCAGGATCAAGGGAAGGTTATTGTTTTTGATGTTTTGTAAAGTAGGAGATGCTAGAGTATGTTTGGTGATATGAATGACTTGGTAGAGCAGGAGAAATTAATGATGGAATAGAGATCGGGTAACGAAAGAAATACTATCTTCGAAAAACTGAAAGAAGACAGAACCAGAGAATCTGAGGAAGAATTGGCCTTTCATATGGAAGAGATACTTTCTCCATTATAGTAGGAGGAAAAGAAGAATTTGTTTCTGATGCAGGTGGATTTGAACGTTCAGTAGGGAGTTAGCATTTAATAGTTTCTATTTCCTCAATAAAGACTGAAGTCATCAACAGAGAAGGACTGTGGAGTACAGGAGTGGGGAGTTTGAAGAGAAAAGGCATGAAATTATCATGGGAAGTGGACAGTAAGTTCACCAGAAGGACAGCATAGGGTCTCCAGACAGATAGGAGTACCCAACTGAAATGCATCATCATGGATTTTATTTTTAAAAGTTTGTTTTGTGACTTTCTCCATTAGTGTTCAGCTGCTGCTCAGGAGCAGGTGCAGAGAAGGAAAGCAGTATTTAGAAGTCCAACAGAGGAGCTTTGCAAGCCAACTTCAATAGAGGGAGAGAGAAGCAAAGGAGCTGGAGCTATTTGTGAAGGAATTGTGAGGACAGACCATAGATTCTAGGCTAGGCAGGGAAGGAAGTCAAGTTAGGCAGGTGCTGACAGAAAATGGGAAACAAATGGGGTCAAGGGATTAAGGGTCTCCACGAAGTCAAAGATTTGGATAGAGGAGGTACCTGTGCAAGAAAGGTAGAGCGAGAGGAGGTGAGTTGGAAAATAGGTTTGAAATCGAGATCTGGGAAGTGACATGGTTTCTATTTATTGTAAGGTGCAGAGTATGATCATAGGAGTGAGGGGGCCAAGGAAGAATAGAAGAAAACATAGCCGGATGTGAGAAGCTCAAGGAGCAGACACCAGGGTGTTGAATGGCTCATCCATCTGTTGAAGTTTCTTATGCTTTGTGTAGAGGCAAATAGAAGATGTTTAGAAATACAAACCTTGAAATGGACCCACCATCTTTCCAAGATGTAAATACCCCACTTGAGGTAAGAAGCACATGTATGATCTATTCCAGTGTTAATTAGGCTTGTCCTTTATACAACTATCAGTTGCAGTGCTCTTTATGGAACATCATGAAATATGGACATATGAAACTTAAAATAGCTCAACAAAATTTTTGCAGTATCAGGCACCATCTAATACTAGATTCTAGTTTAGATAAGTGGAGTAGCTGTTGTCAAAGGCTTAAGAGAATGAAATTTAATGTAGAGAAAATTCCATCCATTAACTTAATGTTTCCCAAATACTGGGAAAAAACACCCATCCCCCATTGCTCATTTTTAACTTGAGAATGGCATACACCTGATGCTCTGCCCAAATTGGTCTCTAGGGCTTGGAGAGGAAAGGGAGTCCTGGCCCAGTAGAAAGGAGAGCTGAGAAGCTCCACCCAAAGACTTAGTAATAAAGTGAGATAGAGCATCTCCTTCTTGGTCCTTGAAGGAGGAAACCTGAGGAGGCACTCTGAAAAACACCAGACAGCCCCATTTATATTTCTATATGGATCAAAGAATAACACATGTCTTCAGAAAACTGGCTGAATCTTTATACCTGGCATGCGCTTGTTGGTTTTATCCCCCAACTTCTTTTTTTCTATTAACTACTGGTTTAAAGTCCCTTAAAGTGAGAGACACTGTGTATATGCTTCACAACAGTGAGGAAATAGAGCAGTAATCTTGAGGGTGCTGGAGGATGACTTCAGTGGGCTAACTTCAATCATTTATAGCCTATTTCTATTCTCCTTGGTCCACTCAAATGGCTTATCTGAGTCAAACACTCTGTAACATGAGACCCCACTATCCACTCTTAGTTTTTTTTGCTGGATTTGTCCTTTTTGCTGGACTTCTAAATGCTGGACTTCCTTGAGGCTGGATCATGAACCCCTCTTTACATTCTCTTTCTAGATGTTCTCATTCCCATGACATTAAAATACCATGTGTCTTCTGACAATTACCAACTTTCTGTCTCCAGCCCTGCCCTATCATCTGAATGCCAGACTTTGTACCCAAATACTCACTTCATGTCTTCTCCCAAATGTCCCACTGATACCTCCTAATTATCATGTCTAAAAGAACTCTTCACTTCCATGTCTTCAAACCTGCCCTCAACCTGACTGATCCATCTCAATAAACGTCACTGCCACCCATCCAGTTACCTAAAGTAGAATTCTAGAAATTGTTCATGATTCTTTCCTTTCTCTATCTCCCCCTTATCCAATCCAGTGACAAATTCTGTCACTATTGCCTCCAAGATACATTCTACGTTCATTTACCTCTTTTTTACTACTTTCCCCAATCCAGACTACAGTTATTTCCCCATAGGACTATTGAATTACCCTTCTAACGAGGCTTCCTATTTCAACTTTACCTTCTTTAATCTCCAAACAGCAACAAGGATGACCTTTATAAGATATATATTAGGTCATGCCATCTACCTGTGTAACACCCTTTAGTGTGCTGAGCTGAGACTAAGTCCAGACTCTTCCTTGGCAAACACAACCCTGTGCAGCCTGCTCTCTGTCTCCCTTCACAGGTACCACACTCCCATTCTGTTTATTCCAGCAAGTCTGGCTTCATTTAAACATGCCGCAGTGTCTCCCTCCTCTGGTGTGGATAGCTGCCCCAGGCTGTGAGCCTGAAATGATCTTCCTGGTTTCTTCACGTAGCTGGTTTCTTTTCCTCTTTCCAGTGAGACCTCATCACAGAGGTTTTTTCTAACCCTTGTATCTAAAGAACATACCCACATTCCCCCTTATTATCTAGTCCTTTATTTCTTTGTTTCACTGCACTTAGCATAATGCAGAGGGGCTTTTTGCTTATTTTCTATAATCTCTATTAGAATTTAAATTCTGAGAGCAGGAACTATGTCCCCTATGTTTCTCATCATGTCCCCTATGCCTGGTACAGTGCTTGACTTTCAGAAACATTTCTAGGTTGAATGGATGCATAAATAATGGATGTTAAATAAAGATACACACTGCATCCAGCCCATTCAGTACAGTTCATGGATCTCCGCTTCCCTTTCTATCCGAGTCTCTTCCTTTCTCGGATATAAGTGGGTTACCCTGAAACTGCTTAAACTATTTCTCATGGAAGATTAGTGGGAGACCAAAAACAACCAGTTAGAGTTCTTATTTTTTAGGATTTGTCTTGCTGCCTCCAATCCAACAGTCACTGCAGAGTAGGGAACGTGGTTTAATAGAGAAACCAGGGCGATGAAGGGAGGAGGTGTTGATTGAATCCCAGTACTGCCACTCATGAGTGTGTAACTTTGAGCAAGACAGCCCTCTCCAACTCTCCCATTTTCTCATTGTAAAATGCAGAGTAATATCTATTTAATGTTCTTCAAAGGGTTGTGGTGCTAATTAAGTGGGATAATATAAGTGAAAGACCTTTGTAAATTGTAAAGCATTGAATAAATGATTTCCAGGAGTTTCATGGAGCTCTTGTCAGGAAATAAAACAGTCACTTTCAGATCCCTCCAAGTAATGATCTACAGAATGCCTTTACACAGTGCTTGACTTCTGCTGGGCTGGGGCTTCGCTGAAGTCCTGTGGTCTCTTACCACTCCCACCTCCCAGGCCCTAATTGCCCCTTTCTTGTGGTGAACAAACTTGTTAGTGTCTGCTCCATGAGGCACAGTTCCTGTCTGGCAGGACAGATAGAACGTGGGACTCACTGGCCCTTGGGACAGAACTATGCTCCAGAACCAGTGGGTGGTATTTTCTGTTTGAGTCTGCCAAGGCTGATGGTCTGGAGTAGCCCTGCACCTGCTGCTCAGCATGCCCCTGCCACCCTTAGCCCTGCTGGAAAGGAACTGGAGCCAGCCTTGCCTTCCACAGCGTCTGCACAGACGCTTCTGTTGGCTTGGTTATTACGATCTTAGATCCCACAGATGGAGAGCCTTAGCTCTTATAGAACACCTGCCCAATGTGCACAGCTCAGGAATGAGCTGGGCATGTTGCTTTACAAAACAGTTTCCTTAACTCCCCCAGCTTGGGAGCATTTGGTTCCCGTGGTGCTTCTGGTGATCTCACCTGGCCATGTCCCCAGCCTTCCCAGAGCTTAGAACTTGGCTTGCACCATGCCTTTCTGCCTTCTGTCTCATCCACCCTGGCTCTCTGTCCTCTATTCTAACCTTCTGTCACCCAGAAAGGTAATTTTAATGGATCTCCTTATTTATGGAGGCTCCACATCCTATCTCACAGACTACTGCAGTAGGTGTTCAGGCAAGTGTTGAGTGTCCAGGAATCTGTGTCATCCTGGTGGGGCCGGAGCTCTCTGCTCCACACACCATCATGCAGTCCTGCCTCCAGTCTTTCTCCTGCTGGAAGGCTCTTCCCCCACATTGCCCATGAGATCAATTTTTACTTCTCTTACCCCAACATTCAAATCCTTCACAATGTGGATCTAAACATCCTCTCTACGCCTTTTGCCCCCTGCACTGTAAGTCCCTCAGTTTTGGTCTTACCGTTCACTAATTGCCTCTCCTTTCCCTACGTCACTCTCTCCATCCTTAGGCTTGCTCCAAGAAGCCATCCTACTTTCATTTGGCCCATCCTGCTCTCTCTCCTCCCTCCTGGCATTTATCATTTCCATGGCATAGAGTTACCTCTTCTTTGATGTGTTGCATCATTATCCTAATACTTCTTTTTAGTTATTTACTCCACTACCCTGAATACCTGACTTTGCCCTTAGGTTACTTCCTTGAAGGGCGAAGACTGAATGTTACAATATTACTAATACAATGGCTGGACCATAGAGATGCTCAAAAACATGTGTTGAGTAAATGAATAGGTGAATGGGTAGTAAAAGCATATTTTCTTTAGTGTGCTTTTTTTTTTTTTTTTGCACAGGATTTCCCCATTTCAGTTCTTTTTAATCCCCTGGAAATAGTACCCTGCACTTTTCTCATCCTGTGTTTTCTTGGGGACGCTTCTGCCTTCCTCTGCCTGAAGAGTCATTCATTCAACAAATACATATTTGCTACTGTTTTTAGCACAGCACTTTTATTAGACTGAAGTTTAGACTCCAGTTCTACTTTCCCCTTTCATTACCTTTTATTGTCTTTAGTGTTTTTTTATCTAAAAAATTTTAAATTGAAGCTTAATTGATGTGTAACATACTAGTTTCAGGTGTACAACATAATTTGATACTTCTGTATATCCTAGTGTTTCTTGTGTTTTAGTTTTTTCTTCCCTACTAGATTTTAGGTTTCCTGAGGCTGGGATGGTATCTTTGCATAGAAGTTAAGAGCATACAAACAAACTTGAGCTCAAATTGCACCTCTACTACTTGTCAGTTATATTTAGCTAGTTACTTAACTTCTCTGGGACTCTATGTCTTCATCTATGGTGGGAATAATAATAGACCTTATTAGTTAAGGTGGAAACATGAGAAACAAAGCAATAATGTATGCACTGCATTTAGCAAGATGGCTCGCATATAATAAATTTTCAGAATATTATAGTAATAATAATAATGGTTATTAGTTTTTAAAGTCCTTTATTCTACAACACATATGTTAAAAGTGTATAATAGGTGCTCATCCAGCAATTATGACTTATCCACAGATGAATTTATAGCAAGAGCTAAGAGGTGTAAAGGACAGACCCATGAACAGACTTGCCAGACTACACATAGTTTAGCTGGGGTCAGCGCCTGGGTTTCCGGAATGCTAGTCTAGGGCTCTTTCCCTCCCCATGCTGTGAAGTAGACCAAGGAGGTCCTCCTAGGAGAAGAAAGGGAGGAGGCTCTCCTATGATCCCCAAGCAAAGCACATCAAAATAAAATAATAATTACTTTATTAGGCATTGTTTGGCTCTTGGTATAGGTAAGAAAGTGTGGAAGCTGTAGGGAGATAGATTTTTTCTTTAATAGGAGGAAAAATGTTTGAAAATTAAAGCAACCTAAAGATGGCATGGGTTGTTACCCCGTAAAGTCTCTAGTTCCCTAGTACAGAAGACACTCAAGTGAGGCCAGATGGCCACTTGCTAGGGACATTATGGATAGAATTTGCAAGCCAGGCACGTGGTTGGCCAGGGTGACTGAGAGGTTTCCTCTACCACTTGTGCCAGGCTAGTACTGGACACGTGGGTTGGAGAGCAGCAGCTGTTCCAGAACCTGCCACTATCCTCCATTCAACACCACACAACCCCCCTTGTGAAACCAACCATTCCCATATTCAAAGGCTCCAGCTGCAGGAGTCCAGGAAGATGGGAGGTACCATAAGATCTTCCAAGTTTTCAAGAATGCTCATGAACTCTGACATATATCAGTTCTTCTAGCTGGGCCTGGAGGACGCTCTGGCATCTGCTCCAGCCCTCTGCTGCCGTCGTTCTCTCTACCAGGAGGACTCGACTCCCCCAGAATCCATTCACTGTAACAGTGTTAGACCCACACAGTGAACCCCTAAGACACCAAATCATTCTGTCCCTTTGTCTTAAAAACTGTGACAGACTGCCGTCCCTGGACAGTGGAGAGCTGTCCCTTTCTTCACCGCAGAGTGCAGTTTATCTCTGTGGATGGCCTCAAAGCTCCTAGGTTCCTGAGCCCTGCTAGTAGCAGCCCCAGTCCCTCTGGGCCCAGCTGCAGAGGTGCACTGGGGTCAGGGCGCTGCGGGGAGAGCATAGCTAATGGAGGGAGGGAGGGGGTGGGCAGCCACTCAGAGCAAGTCGGAGCCTGACAAATGGAGAGACTTTGTGTGAGATCAGCAAAAGAGAAGACACAGACACTTGACCTGGTTTGGAATTACTGCAAATCCATCAGGCTCTGTGCAAATTGAGACCATAATTCAGATTGTTCATATCGTCACCAGCATCCCCATTTCCATTAAGCCCTACTGTCCATCTCCCCTGGGCCTGGCTCTGTCCAGCAGCTAATTGAAGGGGTCAAGCTAGCACTAAATTAACAAGCCACTTTGAAGGGGTCGCCCCCACCCCAGCCTTCCAACCTACAGTCTGTGGTTAACCTTGGATATATTCCTATCTCCTCCTCAGCCTCAGGTACAGCTTCAGCTGAAAGGGTGTGGGACAAGGGGGCCATTCAGTGGGTTTGAACCCCAACTCTGCATCTCATTAGCTATAGGACCTTGGAAGATTTATATAAACTGTTGAAACCTTAGGTTTCTCATTTGTAAACTACAAAAAAGACATACCTGCTCTATCTTCCTAGCATTATATCTGGTGTTAAGCTAATGTTGATGATGTAGACAAAGGCGCTTTGAGGTTTATAATATGCTATGCAAATATGGGTGGCTATGGGTTCTTTCCTGGGTGACTTCCAGGGGCTCTGTGCTGAGTGAGAACCCAGCAGATGTCTAGCATCTGTTCAGACTGTCCTTGTCTCAGGGTTTGGTGCTTTGTCCTGTCCCCCTGTGGATCATGCCCCCTCAAATGGGAGGTTCAGCCAAAGTGCATCAGGTGCCATTAGGGCTGGCAGCAGATGCTGCGAGGTCAGGGTCCCCACCCTCTCTCTGGGCCCCTGCTCAGAGGAAAGGGAAAGTGGAGAAGGACATTTATCATGCACCTATGTGGCAGGCCGTCCACTGGCTGTTCTCTATGTACTCATAAACTCTGCTGGCCGTCACAAAACCCCCTTGGGGTAGATAACATTATCCTCACTTTTTGAGGAATGAAGGGATACATAAAGGAATTAAGCAATTTGCCCACAGCTACTCAGCCAGTGAGTGGGGGCCTGCCTGGATTTGATTCTCTCTGCTCCAAAGCCCACCTCTTCTGATCCCACTTGCTGTCTTTGAATTAACCTTTCTGCACTTTGTCCTGGGGAGGAGCCAGGGACAGGGACCAAATGGTCATCCCTCTGGAGGTGGGATTCTTTGTTGAGGGGGATGAAGGTAGGTGGGGGTCAGTTGGCAGCAGCCTAAGAATTTGCTCCTTCTCTAGAGAAGCAAGGCAGAAAGACATCTTTGGGATCACTCTGAGCCTCATGCTTGGAGCCCTCTGCTCCAAGTGTCTGGGCAGAGCTTGGGGCTCAGTCCTGCCTTGGGTTAGCTTCAGGCCCCCCTCCAGTTCACCCACCTTGCCAACCACCGCCCCCCAGCCCCACCATGCCTGGCTCTGTGCCCACCACACTGGCCACCAGTCCCCCAGCCTCATTCCACCTGCCATTGTCATCCCCGGCCTGCCTGCCTTCTCACCTTGGCCTTAGCCCTGTGCCCCTGCTGGGGCTGAGGCTTCTCTATCTGGGGGCTCCCCTACCTGGCCTGCAGGGGCTGCAGGTTGCTGAACTCCAGTCCAGCGGGGGCTTCTTTCCTGGATCATGAAAATAATTTTCAATTCAGTATTGCAAAGGCTTCTTTTGTAAATTAAACTGAATGGGAGAGCAGCCTAGAGGGACAAAAGATCTCTCCTTAACATTGAAATAGAAAATTAACCAGGAGGGGTGAAATAATGTCAGAAGAGGTCCTCAGGGGACTATTCTAATCCTATTTCCCATTTGGAGCCATTTGAAGTCTGGCTGGGCCTGTCCACCGGCTTCAAGAACATGCAGATCTAAGGGAAAAATTAAGTTAGCTGCCACAGAGGCCTTTACTACCAACTCTTAGGAAACCTTTGGAAGTCTGACTTAATTTACCATGTTTTATCGAAGATGTGTTTTCATATGCGCAGAGTGGCCGGGCTCTGGGATACACAGCTAAACTCACCCATGTAATTCCAAGGCCCCCTTGTGATATGTGCCCCCATTGCTAAGGAGGGCCCTCTGACTTCTCCAGAGGAAAAGGCTCCAGGTGCACACCATGGGGCTCTGTCCCTTCAGCTGGAAGGGGATTGCTAATTAGCACCTTGACCTCCTGTGTTTCAATGCTGATTCGGTCACATAGTAGCTGTTGTCTTCTTATGCAAGCCACTTAACCTCTCTGAACCTCAGGTCCTTCATCTGGAGTTGAGAAGACCTACCTCATGGAGAACTTGAGATGATTACATTTGCATAATGCTTATAAGGCTTATAAGCTTTTTGTTCCAGTGTTAGCAAATATTAAACATTCAATAACTGGTTTTGCTTTCTTTGTATCTATTTCTATGTAAAATGAGCATGATTTTGTGAGGGCAAGTGAGAAAATGTAGGTTAGAGTGCTTTGGAGATGTTCAGGGAGAGGTGTGATGTGTTTTTGTTATGATTTTATAGAGGGAACAGACAGCCCTTTCCCCTCCGTGTGAGTCCATGAACCTCACGCCCCCACCGCCCCCCAGCAGAGCAACTCTCCCACCTTCTGGGTCTGGCTCCAAACTCGGGAGCCAGGCAAGTCCTGCCACAGTGCAATCCCTTGTAATTCCCTGCTGGAATAAGGAAATCATCCCCCGGGTGGGCCTCTGACTCCTGACATGGTGTCTTATCAGATACGCCAAGCTGATGAGCCACATCTGAAAGTTATTTATTACCAAAGGTCTGAGATAGCCCGTGTGAGAGGAAAGGAATGAGAATGGATGGTGTGGGGTGAAGGCAGGTCTCACTCTCTTCCTATTTCTCAGGAGCCAGACTGGGCCTGCTTTGGAGAACACTGCTCACTGTCACTTTTCCTTTCTGTCCTCTCAAAGCTTTCCTGCACCTTCCCTCCAAGCATTCATGATAATACCCTATTCTGCTGTCCTTCTTTTCTCACTTCATGTAGTTAGTTTGGTAGCTGATTTTTGCAACCCCTACCCAGGTGCCTGTCATATAAAGGAAAGAGCTTAGGATTTAGCATCAGAAAACCCAGTTATGACACTAGCTGGGAGCTGGGAAAATCACTTAATTCCTTGTTGCCTCTGTTTTCCTCATTTGGTAAAATGGGAGTAATAGTCAAATGAGGTAATAGGCATAAAACTGCCTTGTAAACATTAAGTGCCATACAAAACTAGTTACAAGGCGACAACCTTGGAGCCCTCTTCCTTCTTGGTTCAGGTCCTCGTCTTTCTAGCTACTCAGTAAAAGGAAGGAAGAGAAAAGCTGGCACTTACTTAGAAAGCAGAAAGTGCCAGGTGCATTTACTTTAATAAGTTTTATCATCTGTGTTATGGAGGTGAGAAAACCTAAGCTTAGTTGTTATTTGTTCAACCTCACACAGTTAACTGTTAATCAGAAGATTGGAGTTTGGATCTGTCTGACCCTAGAAGTGGGATTTTTCTGCTGTGGTAGGCTGGATAATGGCTCCCAAATACGTCCACATCCTCATCGCCAGAACCTGTGAATATCACCTTATGTGCCAAAAAGGGACTTTGCAGATATGATTAAGTTACGGATCTTAATGTGGGGAAATTATTCTGGAGTATCCAGGTGGGACAGATGTAATCACAAGGATCCTTACAGAGAGAAGGTGATATGAAGACAGTAGCACAGGGAGATTTGAAGATGCTGCCCCCTGGCTTTAAAAATAGAAGAAGCAGCCATGAGCCAAGGAATGCAAGAAATACAACTCTAGAAGTTTGCAAAATTAGGAAATGGATTCTCCCCTAGAGCCTCCAGGAGAAACCAACCCTGATGACACCTTGACTTTAAGCCAGTGAAACTGATTTTTGTCTTCTGACTTTCAGAATTAGAAGAAAATAAATTGCGTTGTTTTAAAACCACTAAGTTTGCAGTAATTTTTATGGCAGCCATAGGAAACTAATAAACCACTATATCATGCCATGACTTTTGTTCACCATTTTATATTTTTTTTGCCCTAAAGGTCCAAATTATAGCCTTCCTTAAACTTTCCCATCCCCTTGGCAGGAGAAGACAGTCCTTCTTGGTCAAAACAGTTGGGTGACAAATACTAAACCTACACATCCTAGGAGACCAGCCCTGAGTAAGGCATTGTGAAAGGTGCCACAGAGTAGCCCTCAAGGAATTTCGTAGTTATTTATGGTGCAACCCTAGAACTCAATGGCTCAAAACAGTAGACATTTTATTATCTCACACTTTGTGTTGGTAGGAATCCAGTTGCTGTTGAGCAAGTAAGTGGTTGTGGTTCAGGGTCTCTAAGTCTGCAGTGAAGTTGTCAGCTTATCTGCAGTTATCTGAAGGCTTAACCGGGGCTGAAGGATCCATGTTTAAGATGGAGAAAAAGTTTGCCATTTAGCATCAGAAAACCCAGTTCTGAAATTTCATTTTCTAGTATGTTGCTCACGGATTTGCTGGCAGGCCTCAGTTTCTTGCCAGTTATTGGCATGAGGTCTCAGGTCCCTCCCTACATGGGCCTCTCCATAAGGCTGCTTGGGTGTCTTCATAACATGGCCCCCGGCTTCCCCCAGAGTAATAAATGAGAGAGAGCGGGGTTGGCGGTGAGAAAGAGAGCAAGAGGAAAAGATGAGCATATGAATCAAAGTTTATAAGAACATTTTATTTGGACCTACGGTGTAAAAACAGGAATGGCAACAGAGAGGTCAGCAGTGCAGTATTACTTGTGGCACCTGATGGGTGCTAAGTACATATAAGGTGGATGAAAAATAAATTCCTGGAAACAATGAAGCAGTGCTTTCGAAGTCAGCAGAATCCATTGAGTTAAATGAGTTGGGAGAGAGGGATGTTCTTTATTTATGGTTAATTCCCTGAGATTTTCCTCACTCTAGTGGAATAATACATGTTACAGGTGGACAGAATGCCAGAGCTAGAGGTGACTTAGGGAGGTTCTACTATAGCCACTCCTTTTAAAGATGAGGGAAGCAGGATGTAGCTGACTTTGTATGCTGGCGCTGTGCTCCCTGGGCGGTACAAGTGAGGTGGAGGAGCAGGAGGAGTGTATTAATTTGCTGGGGCCGCCATAACAAAGTACCACAGACTGGGGGGCTTAAACAACAGAAATTTATGTCTCACAGTTCTGGAGGCTAGAAATCCAAGATCAGGGTGCCAGCAGGGTTGGTTTCTGGTGAGACCCTCTCCTTGGCTTGCAGATGGCTGCCTTCTCATTGTGTCTTCCTACACTCTTTTCTGTGTGTGTGTGAGTCCCTTTTGTCTTGTATTTTCTTTCTCCCTCTCTCCCTCCCTTTCTTAAGTAGGCTCCATGCTCAGTATGGAGTCCAGCACAGGCTTGAACTCATGACCCTGAGGTCAAGACCAGAGCTGAGATCAAGAGTTGGACACTTAACCAACTGAGCCACCCAGGCATTAGGGCCCACACTTATGACCTCACTTGATCTTAATTGCCACCTTAAAGACCATGTCTTCATTATAGTCATATTGTCTGAGGTATTGGGGTTTAGAACTTCAACATAAGAATTTTGGGAAGACACAGTTCAGTTCATAACAGGGAGGGAAACAAGAAAGTGGCCAAACTGAGGATCCTAAAGGAGTGGTGTTTTGAGGTGAACACTCCCCAATCTTTAAGTCTTGGCAGTGGAAAGTTAAGGAGAGGAGCTATGATACATTTGGAGAGACCCTTCCAAGTGGAGGCTTCCCAGTAGCAGAGCAGAGAAGCCAACATATGTGTAGGGTTGCCTTTAGCACAGGCTTCTGGAATTCTCACCTACTCACAGCATCAGCGTTCTCGTCTCTCATCCCCTAATATGTCCTCACCTTCTTCAGTCACTCCTCAGACAATGGGTGTCCCTTCATTTTATGGTTCATCTGGGAAAGAGGATATAGTTGAAAAGCAATGAACTTGGGTATATGACCCACCGACTTTGAACTTCCTCTTCACTACTTGACCTCGTATCATAAACATATTCATGTTTAAAGATAACCATTTAAAAAACTGCATGTAACACATTTCATTATAGTGGTTGGGTCATTCTCAGCTAATATTTCTCTTTGTCTTTATTAAAGAATCTATTGGAAATTTGGGGTGGAGGGATTGGTATTGTTTCAAATTCTGGTATCTGAAGTGAGTCGACTTGTAAACAGTTTGCCTGACAACATAGTGACCAAGGGGACAGCTTTGGCGAAGTTTAATTCTTACCTCTGTATCTACAAGGGAAATCACTGATTTTTCCATATCTAGTAAACCCACCTTGAATAACTCTCTCTCTTTAGAAGACAATTTTGCTTGGTTCTGAACCCAGAGTCCAAGTTTTGATCTGCACATTTTATCCTAATGGACAGATCTGGTTATAAAGCACCTCCTCTAATCCTCTAAGCCTTAATTACTTTTACGACTATAATTAACATTTAACTCTAGTGCAATCTTTCCATTGCATCCACACCAAACTTCAGGAATGTGGTTGCATGGTCATTTTCTTGAGCTTGGGCTACAGAAATGTCTGCATTTTCTACTTCAGAGAAGTGAATGGAAATTTAGACCTAGAGGTGGTTGGAGCTGGGAGTGAGGTCTGCATGGCTGTGTTCAGGGTGAGGTCTTGTGGGGAGACCTTACTGAAGGGAATATGGGCTGTGGATACACAGAGGAGGCATTCTGCACCCCAGCACACATACCCAGACTTGACCCTGTATGTCTGGAGTCATGAGTCACTGGCAGTGCTTCTGTTTAGAGGACCCTCTGGCAGACCTGGTTTCGTGACATTCTCTTCATCCATAGTTTTGGAATAAGGAGAGATGAAAAAGCCCCCAGAGCCTTTTCTCTCTCTCTCTTTCTCCCCCCTCCTCTTTTCAGAGAGGAACTTTATCTAGAGTCCTTCTATCCTGCAAGTTTCATGATGCTACTTTAAAGAGGTTCTGGGTATCTGTTGTTTGTCTCTTATAATGTCTCTGTCCTTAGCTTAGACATATGGAAGTAGTCATCTATTAGGCATTCCAGAATGTTATGCTTTTCAAAGGCACTTACTGGGTTTTGTAGCAGATGCTGTCAATGCCCCACCCATGCCTCCTGACCCTCACCTGCATCCTGGCCAGACTTCTACTGCCAGTACTTATGACATTTTACCTGTAGGCTTTCTCTGGCCATCAGAGCCTACTCTGCCTGCCATCACAGCTGGCTGGAAGTGTCTGGGAATGAGCACAGACCCCAGCTTCCTCATCCCTCTTGACAGCTCTGAGGCACATGCTCTACACTGATTGCAGAGCTCCCCAGCAGGGCTGAGCCCCAAGTGCTATAGTTGTAGCCTGTACGTCACTTTACCCTTGTTTGCTTTCTTACCTCCCCATCTCACTTCTCTACTTCCCTACTAATGGTTCATGGGATCACTTCTAAAGGAAAACTATTTCTATACTCTCCACACTTCAGACACCAAATATGTGGGAGATTTCTTCCCTCACCAACCAATTTT
The DNA here is from genome assembly GCF_964656455.1 of Halichoerus grypus. Lineage (NCBI taxonomy): Eukaryota > Metazoa > Chordata > Mammalia > Carnivora > Phocidae > Halichoerus > Halichoerus grypus. The sequence goes on along the minus strand of NC_135722.1, from coordinate 102,484,961 downwards.
CCAACTCTCTGGAAATCCAACTAGGTGTCCTATGATTTAATTTAATTCTGGAGCGAGTGTCAGACTTCACACGTTTAAGGGCTCAATCCCACGAGACTGCCCTCACTTCAGATGCTAGTTGCAAATAATGGGTCCCCGGGGTGCGCACACTTCTGACTGGGCCATGACGTCAGGTGCCCTATCCCCAGTTTAATAATGTGCTGGAATGGCTCACAAAACTCATGGAAACATTTACTTACATTTACCCATTTATTATAAAGTGTATGATAAAGGATACAGGTGAATAGCCAAATGAAGAGGCACACAGGACAAAGTCCAGAAGGGTTTTGAGCACAGGAGTATCTGTCCCCATGGAGTTGGGGGTATGCCCACCTCATGGCACATGAATGTATTCATCAAATTGGGAGCTCTCTCAACCCCATAGCTGAGGGATTTTTATGGAGACTTCATGTAGTCAAGATGGATTAACTCAATCTCCAGCCCCTCTCCTCTCCCCAGAGGATGGAGCATGGAGCTGAAAGTTCTCAGCTTCTAATCATGGCTTGGTCTTTCTGGTACCAGCCCTCATTGTGAAGCTACCCAGGAGCCCACCAAGAGTCCGCTCATGAGAGCAAAAGATGCTCCTATCATCCAGGAAATTCCAAGGGATTTAGGAGCTCTGTCTGTAAGATGCTTCTATCACCCCCATTACTCAGGAAATTATAAGGTCGGCTCTCTGTCAAGAACTGAGAGCAGAGACCAAATATATATTTCTTACTATGTCACAGCCTCCTGAATAAATACTTGCCAAGGCAGACTGCCGTGACTCAGTGCCTGACACTGTGGGAGGCACCTTGGTACCACCTGGTCCTGGGGGCCACACACAGCAGTGGTCAGTGTCCTGGCCTCTGGAGCCTTGACTGCCCAGGGTTCAAAGTCTCAAGGTCACCATGTAGTACTTGTGTGACATTAGGCAAGTTATGTAATACTCTCTGTCTTGCTTTCCTCATTTATAAAATAAAGTAATAGTCCCATCTCATAGGGTTGTTGTGAATGTTAAATGAAATCTCTCATGAAAAACACAATAATGTCTGGCACTTAGTAAGCTGTTAATATAATTACCATTGTTATCTTAACCAACAACACTAACCTTTCCATAGCTCTCCAATTCAGAAATCTTGAAGTTGATCTTAATGCCTCTCTCTCCTCCTGAAAGCCTCATAACCAAGTCTGGTCAAGCTTGTCCTCTCAGTATCTCTCAAGTTTGTCCAGTGCTCTCCATACTCTGCCACTAGCTGAGCTCCCTGCTGGATCACTGTGACAGCCACCTAACTGGCCTTTTCACCTCCAGGAGTGTCCTCTAATTGTCTGTTTCCTACATTGCAGCCTAGATGAGCTTTCTGAAAAGTAGATGTCTTTATGCCACATGCCTACCTAAACCTGCTCGGAGACCCCCTGTTTTTCTCAGGAGAAAATACAGGCTTCTGCCCTTGGCATGAAGGACCCTACAAAACCCCTCCATGACCTGACTGACCCCTCCCAGTCCCTCAGCCTGACCTCTACTTGTTCTGCCTTGCACAATACATCCAGTCTTGTTAAACTACCTTTAGCTTCTGGCACACACCACATAGTTTCACACATTTGTGCCTTTGCTCATTTTGGTTGTGCTACCTGAAATACCTCTTCTATCTTTCTTCATCTGGATACAATTTATTTTATTTTCTAAATTCAGTTCAGATGTCTCCTCCTCCAGGAAGCCTTCCTGGATGCCCAGGCTCACCCTAGTGATCCTCTTCTTTATTCCTGTGGCACCTTGTATACTCCAAAATCACCATATTCTACTCTATAGAAATATTAACTATTTGTTTCTTCAGTTAGATGGCAATCTCTCTTAAGACAGAATCTGAATCTAATTCATGTTTGTATCTCCAGAATCCAGCACGGTACTTGGCACATAATCTGTGTTTAATATATTTTTGTTGAATGAACTGATATGCAAGGAGACACAAAAGCTTGCAGAGAAGGCAGTATACAGACAGGGGTTTAAAAATGGCTGCTAAAATGGGACAGACCAGGCCTCCCTGTCTAGTGCAGTGAGCAAAGACAAGTATTCATTCTCTCCTGCAGCAGCCTTCCCACCCCCCATCTCTGTAAGGTTCCAATTTGGCCTAAAGCAGTCTCTGGCTCACAGTGTCCTTCTGTTGTTCTCTGTGCTGCAGAGATATTTACTGTCACCTTGTTGTCCGCCCCAGGAAGCTCTGCCTGGCCTCAGAGGTCAGTGACAGCTAAGGGGCCTGCAGTAGACAAACACACTGTCTGTGGGCTGGGGCTTGCAGGAGAGTATTTGGAGAGGAACATGAGAAACCCAGATTAGGCTTGTCTCTGCCTGCTGAGCTCAGTGTTTATTGTTCTAGACTCGGTGTTTGGAAATGTCAGGCTCAGGCCGACTTTTCACTCCTCTGGCTCCTCCACAGGGTTCAGAAAGGCACTGTGCCCACAGAGGAGGTTTTGGAAGAGCTTCCTTTCTCTGGCTGTCTCTGTAGTTTTGGGATACCACAAGTCATTTGTGTTTCTGGTTTCTGAACACTTCTGCGGGGCCATCCCGAAGGGAAGTTCAGTGTCTGATTGACAAGGCTGTTGGGGCAGAAGGAGGGTCATGGGTCCCCTGCATGCCCTGGCAGCATCTAGGCTGGCTGGCCAGCTAGTCCACTAGAGGGAACAGGCTTGCCCTATGTCAAGGGGGGTTGTGGCCTTTTGTCTTGGTGTTTCCCACAACTAGTGGGAATTTCCTCATTTGGGGCTTTAGTTCAGAACCTTGAATTTTGGTACTATGGTTTCTTACTCATTTTTTCCCCTAACACTGTTTATTGGGAGTCCGTATGTGGGGAGGTAATGGGGAGATAAAGTATGGTCCTTTCCCTCAGGAGTTCATAGTTCAGTTGAGAAGAGAAATAGAAAAATAGTGAGGAGAGGTCACTGCTCTAACAGAGCTAGTACAGGTTTCCTTGAGAGCACAGAGGAGAGAGTGATGGACTCTGCTTGTCAAGAGACATGGGTGACCTTGACCATATCCTCAGGTAGGAGCAGGAATTCAGTAGGTGACCACACCCTCTCTGATGCTGAGCACCCAGCTCATTACTGACGCTTAGTAAGAAACAGCTCTCCACTCCCATTGCTTCTAGACTCCAGTAACACTCAGCAGTACTCAAGAGGTGGAATTTCTCCATCCTCAGTAAAGACTGGGATAGTAGCCAGAGCTGCGAGGACCGGTAGACTCTGATATAAAAGCTATGTTTGTGCCTCTTGACCCCCAAAGGTGTAGGAAGCCAGCAAGGCGGGAGATAAAGGGAGCCTGACATCCTTAAACCCCTTGCAGCGCAGTGGAGTTGCTCTGGAAGTGGTGAGATGCGCACACGCAGAGTCGAAGCTGTGGCTGCACACAGGCCCTGTCAGAAGGAGCTGGAGAAGCCGGCCGGGGCTGTAATTAAAGGACCTGTAACTGTGGCACAAATAAGCACCCAGGCACTGACAGCTATTGTTATTGAAATGTCATGTTTTGAATGCAAAAATACAGCTAAAATGTAGAGAAGCTGGGTGATATTAACGTATGCAAATATGCTTTAATTAAAGCTCAGCAACCACTGGCTTAAAGTAAAGGACTTGATTTAAATACTTAGGCAAATATCATAATGGCTTCTATGACAGGTGACAAAAATGGTAAATGACACTGCAAACACCACCAGGAAATATACACGCCCAGACCTCCCTGTGTGTGTGACAATGATTGAAGAAAACCCGTTCCCAGAGTGGGGATTCTCTCAGTTGATCTCTGGGACATCCAGGGTTTGAGGGATGAGTATCCAGGCCTCAGAAGGCAGGTCCAAGGGGGTATGAATGAAGCACTGACAACGTTTGACTGAAATAATCTGTTGACCTGCCCTCTCCCCCAGCAGATCTTCAGCCGTCTGAGGGTAGCAGTCATGCTGATTCACCTCACTGATTCATCTCTGTTCTTGTCCCCTAGTCCTGTGCCCTGCACAGGGTAGCATTCAATATGTAGTTGTTGAGAGGAAATTCTCTGTATTTTTACCCCTGGAAATTTGACAACCACTGGTGGATCTCAAGGTCCGTGACCTCTTTGGCACCTTGGCAAGTCTGGCTTCTTAAAGGTACAGCCAGGCTCAGATATCCCTGTCTCTTCTCTGGCTGGAGCCCAGGAATCTGCCTTCTCAGTAAGGAGAATGCATCAGTGCTGTGCCTTCCTGTGGAGTGTGTGTGCTCATTTGTGCATGCCTTAATGATCTAGATCAGTAAAAGAAGATCTTGAGGGGCCTGGGTCCTTACTATGACATTCAGTGTTGTAAAATTAAAGTATACTTACGGGAATAAAAATTATTACTTTATAGTGAGCAGGAATTATTTCAATGAGGGCAGAAGGGGTTAGTTCCAATAAATAAATGTTTAGAGTTGATAGAAGATGTGTAAATAGGGCCTCAATCTGTAAAATTTGCCAATTCATAATGCTAAAGACATTATAAGTATGTAGTGATATTATAAGAAAAAATATGTAGTAATTTTGTGTCAGATTCAGAGTGGAATAAAAGAAACCCATCTTTTATTGGGGAAGATACATCCTTAATCTTTTGTGGTCACACCTTTCTGTTGGTACTTTTCTCAAAGACAAAAGATATAGGGTTAAATGAATAGTGGCCTTGAACCATTGTTAATGAATTTAGATAGTTGTTAGCACTGTTAATGATCATTAGCAGACAGTTGATATTATTTGTTGGTTACTTATTACTTACTAGGCATTTAGCTGATACCACTTCATTTTATCTGCATAATAGTCCCTACATGGTAGATACTATTCTCCTGCAACTGATAAAGAAACTATGGATCATAAAATTAAGTGATTTTCCAAATTGTATAGTTAGTGAGTAGTGGATAGGTTAAAAAAAAATCCAACCCGACAATCTGTCTTTTAACTGGTGTGGTTAGATTACTCATACTTAATACAGTTGTTGATGTGCTTGGATTTAGGTCTACCATTATTCATTTTCTGTCTGTCCCTTCTATTTTTGATTCCCTTGTTACCTGTTTAGTTATTTTTAAATTATTTGATTTTTTTTTTTTTTTAGTATTTCATTTCGACTTATCAGTTTTTTGACTATTTTCTTTGTATTATTTTTTTAGTAGTTGCTCTAAGGATTACAATATATGTACTTAACTATCCACAGTCTAGTTGAAGTTAATATTTTACCACTTCAAGTAGAATGGAGAAACACTAGAAACACTTAGGTCCCTATCCTCCCCCTTTATGTTATAGTTGTGTATATATATCACCTCTGCATATATTGAAAACCCCATCAAACAATGTTACAATTTTTACTTTCAACTGACACACCTACTTTAAAGTCCTCAGGAGGAAAAAAAAAACTTTTATATTCAGATACTTACCATTTCAGTTGCTTTTCCTTATTTCCTGAAGATCCAAGTTTTTCTCTGTTAACATTTCCTTTTATAACTTCCTTTGACATTTCTTTTATAGCAGGTCTGCTGGTTATGAATTTTCTTAGTTTTCTTTCATCTGAGAATGTTTTTATTTTACCTTCATTTATAAAGAAAGTTTTTGCTAGATATAGACTTGCTGAGCTTCTTGCACCTGTAAATTTATATCTTTCACCAAATTTGGAAAGTTTTTAGTCATTATTTCCTCAAAGACTCTTTCTCTTCTCCTCAGGGGACATATAGTAGGAGGGGAAGAATGAAGGGGGGGAAATCGGAGGGGGAGACGAACCATGAGAGACGATGGACTCTGAAAAACAAACTGAGGGTTCTAGAGGGGAGGGGGGTGGGGGGATGGGTTAGCCTGGTGATGGGTATTGAGGACGGCACGTTCTGCATGGAGCACTGGGTGTTATGCACAAATAATGAATCATGGAACACTACATCAAAAACTAATGATGTAATGTATGGTGATTAACATAATAAAAAGTAAAAAAAAAAAAGCTAAGTTTTGCTAACAACTATATAACTCTATCTGTTTGCCTTTGGAAACTCTTGTCACCTTGGTTAAATAAATAAGTTAAAAAAAAATGACCTTTTCATGTCATCCCAAGTCCCCAGGGCTCTGTTTGCTGGTTTTTCGTTTTTCTTTTTCTCAGATTGTAAAATTTCTATTGATTTACCTTCAAGCTCTATTGAGGCCACCCAGTAAACATTTTTAAAAATTTCAGTTGTTTGATTTTTCAGATCTAAAATTTCCAGTTGGTCCTTTTTTATTATTTCTGTTGCTCTGCTGAGAACTTTCTTTCCACTCTTTTTGGGTGTGTTTACCTTTACCTCTACCTCATGCAAGAGAATTCTATTAGCTCCTTTAAAGTCTTTTAAAGTGTCTATCTGATAATTCCAACAGCTGGATCAGTTCTTTGTTAGCACCTGATGATTGTCTTTTGTCTTGAGATTTGGTCACATTTTCTTGATTTGTCTGTCAAGTGATTTTAGATTGCATCCTGGATTGTGTAAATGCTACGTTGTGCCAGGCCTGCATCCTGTTAAAATCCTCTAGGGAATGTTGATTTTTTAAATTTTGTTTTCCTCTGGTTTAGTCAGGATCAGACTGTAAATTTTGTCTTCCTTTCTGTGGGTAGTGGTTCACAGCTCATTTCTCAGCCCTTGCTATACTGTCCCATGCATCCACAGCTTAGAGTTGACCCTGGGACTTGTGTGGGTTCCTACACAGAATTAAGAGATTTTCTTCTCCAACTCTCTCCTGTGTATTATTTCCCTCACCCTGTCCACCTCCGAGAGCCCCTTTTCCCAATTTCACTGGCCAGAAAAAGTGTTTCAGTCAGAGTTTTAGCTGCAAGTGCCAGCAATGGGTCATGGCTCCATGTGTGAGCCTGGCCCCATTGTGTGACCCATCCTAGGGCATTGCTGTGTGAGGAAAGGGAAAGAAAGCCCCAGGAAGTCATCCTATATTGTTTGCATCTCCAGGTGTCAATTCCTCTTCACAGTCTGCTTGCTTTGGTTTCCTTTCCCAGTTCTCAGAGAGTTGCTTTTTATATTTTGCCCAGAGTCATTTAGCTGTAATCAGTGTGTGAAAGAGAAGGGCTTGTTGCATCTTGGAATGTCCTTATGGTAGAGGTAGGGTTTGAATGCAAAACTGACCACAAAACTTCCATTTTTCTAGTACTACACCATCTCTGATTCTTATGCTTTTATAAATATGACTACCAAATTGTCCAAAAGGTTATCCACCTTTGCACACTGTGTTTCTGATTCAGTTAAGGAGGCAGAACCAGCAGAGACCGCAGTTAGTTTATTTTTACAGTAGAAACAAATTAATTACATGATTTGCTCACCCAACAATTGGCTTCTCCTATGGATGACAACCCCTTCTCCTCCCAGCACCCCCACCAAGCTGCGCAAAATTGTCCTGAGAATTGTTGAATTGCTTATGTTTTATGGCTATGGCCAGAGGCTGGAAGAACTTGAGCGTGGTGGGGATGAGGTTGGGGGTTGGGCGTGGGGGGCGGGGGTGGGGGTGGGAGGAGTGGAGCAATTGCAGAACCAAGTGCAAACAAAACTTTCTTTTTACATTTTATTCTGTGAAAGGAACACAAGAAATGGGAACAAGCCAAGTAAATCCCCCCCAAGGGAAATGGATTTAATTATAGAACAATCCTGCCAAAAAAAAATCTGAAAAATAATTAATACCAGCACACTGAGTTTCAAACACACACACACAGAGTAGGGGGTGGCAGAAGACAGATGACGGAGCAGGAAAGAGGAGAGAGGGTCCTGCTTATTTACGATTCATAGTTTCAGGGGCAATGCTCCATTGTGTGAGTGTATGTATGTGGTGGGGGTAAGAGTTTTTCCTCTTAAAATTCTACACAGAATAGTTCTGAGCTGCACATATTTTACTGTTTCAATTAACAAAGATTACTATTTGTTTTTCTTTCTTTCTAAGCACTGAGGCAGTAATTATGCCTGCAATGAGAGAGTTTTTGTAGGTTGCTTTCTCATTTTGTGGGCACTCCCTGAATAAAATACAATAATAAACTATAATGAAATAAAGTTGGTTCGTTGGAGAAGACTGGCCTCTCCTAACAGACCATTAAAGGTGGATTGGGGAAGAGGATCAGCAAGCAACCATCATAAATGTATCATCAGGCAAATTAGCAAAGCATTTACTACTCAATGGTGGGAGAAAGTCCTTTCCAGTAACTTTATCTAATGCCACCATAATTGGGGAAATATGTGATGCCGCACAGCTGTGCAGCTCATTATCTGAATGGGCATTCAGCTCTGCTGTCTAAGACCGGGTGCTTTCTGTAGACAGGATTTCCAAAAAGTTCAGAGGCCCTGATTAGGTGTGAGCATCCCATGGCTCTCTGGAAACTACTGGAATTTACAGTAGCAACTTGGAAAGGGTAGTGGTTAAGAGTATCTCCCCCAGGGCTACGTTTCAGAGCTTTCAGAAGCCAGCCTATTTGGTTTTGAGTTCTGGATAATATGGGGGAACATTACCACCACTACAGTTTATCATTTGGGAGTGAGGTTTGGGGGCACAATTTTTTTTAAGTTGTAAATAATAATAATCCTCACCTCCCTTTACAGTTTGTAAAAGGTTTCCACAGGCATTAACTCATTTGATCTTCACAACAGTGTTGGGGGTAGATGATTATTATACTCATTTTACAGCCTGATGAACTGAAGTTCCCAGAGGAATAAGAAACTCAGCCAAGATCTAACAGTGACTTAAATGGAAGAGTCTGGGATTTTACCTCTGCATTTCCCATAATTGAAAACACACCTCTTAGCAGTGTCCCATCCATTGCTCAGCTTGTCTTGCAAAATGAAGACTTGTGTAGGTCATGTGTCCTCCACAGACTACAAGCTCTAGCTAGTCAGGGACTGAATCAAGCACGTCTTCCTTCTGGTACCACACTTCAGCACCTGCCCTAGTCCTGTGTTCCATGTAGGGGATCCTTCATGAATCTGGGTTGATGGAAGACTGGTATGTACAATGGAAATCAGGGGCCTCCAACATCTAGTATAGTGCCCAGTATATGGTAGATGCTCAGTATTTGAATAATGAGTGAACAAACATTAAGAAGCAGCCATGTGGGGCAAGTGTTAAGTGTGGAGGAGATAGGGAGGGAAAGTCAGAATAAAGGTCATCACTAGCAAGGAGTCATGCAACATGAACAGCAAGAACCTTTGAGAAGAAGGCATAGAGGCATTGGAGGAATTCATGCTTCAGGCTTTCCAAACAGCTGGACAGGAAAAACTGGGCGATGACTAATTCCTTTGGTCAAAAGAAGGATGTTTGGGGACAGTCCCTCCATGGCCTGGCATGACCGGCTGGAGCTCCTTGGGTTTTGAAACTAGAGATCTTAGAATTGATCTCAGATCAACTACCTTTTATATCCACTTTCTCTGTCTCCTGTATCTTGATATCCCGAGTGCCCACATTGTGTATTGGAATAGCAACAGATTCGAAAATAAAGACCCTGAGAAATATGGGCCATGGGGACTCCACTAGGAGGCACCAAGGATTCATTTCATCCTTTCCTGTTTCTGTGGGGAGAAGTCAAAGGCAGTTCCCCCAAATATGGCAACCTTCTCCATTTACATAGGCAAAGCCTTAAATCTCCAAGCTACCTTGGGCTTTTGGTTATTCTACTGGGAGTAGGACATTCAGAAGCCAAGAAATCCTTTCTGCAGGGGCTTATGCAGAGTTCTCATTAAAAAATATTCAGGAACTTCTTAGCCACATATTATCAAACAAATGGACACTCTAGTTTAGTCAGGCTTCTTGAACTACTTGGGACGTCAGCCTGTGCAGGTCCATGATCCAGAGCAGTCAGTCCAACCATGACCCCTACTCCTTGTTCCTCTGCCCTCATGAGCCTCTCATTTACTGTCTCATGCTTCTTTTCAAGCTCTATGTTCTGTCTTCCACTCCTGATCTCTTGCCTACTCTTTCCATTGTTCTCTCTGGAGCTGTTTCTCAGCCTGAACTCCCTACATTTCTGGACTCCTCCCTGTAAACTCAGGCCTTAACCAAAACTCCATTTTCCCCTAAGGATACTGCTTCCTTTCTGCTCATGGGCCCAGAGGAGGTGTTGGCACTCTCTTAGCTTCATTGCAGCCATTTTCAGACTCTTACCTCAAGGCCAAGTCTCTGTCCTTGTGGCTTGAGTTGTAGGATTAAATCATCTTTTATTCCTCCCAGTTGTTTTCACTACAGAGTTCACCATCACACGCTATATTGTCTATATTTCCTTATTTTCTGTATTCTTGAGACTCTGGCATTTGGGAACTTGATTCTGGAAAGCTTACTCATTCAATTATTATTCTAATTTCACAAATGAGGAGACTTAAGAGATAATGTAGCTTGTCCTTAACTTATGGTAAGTAGTAGAACCAGGACTTAGGTGTAGGTCTGTTTAACCACAGTCTGTATGCTCTATCACGTGCAATCATGGATAATGAGAAATATTGTAGGTTCTTGAGTGGGTGGTATGCATCCATCAGGATAGGCTATGTTATGTTGCAGTAATAAAGAATCCCCAATTATCAGGGCCTCAAAAAACAAATGTTACTTTTTTGCCCCACGTCCATGGTTGGTTAGCAGAGGTGTCTGTTCATCCTGCTCACTCAGAACGGAGCCTAATCTCAAATGATGATGGTTGCTGTGCCATACTGACAGAGACCTGGAGGCTGTCACAACATCAGTGAGATGATCAGGCCCAAAAGCAACATCCATCACTTCTTCCAATTCACTGAACAGAACTAATCACCCACTTATGCCTATATAAGGAAAGTCAGAAATATTGATAAGCAGTCCTAATGACAATCACATGGGAGTAAGATAGAAGCGGTATTTCAGAAGGTTGGCCTGGAAGTGGTATGCATGGCTAATATGGGGAGACAGGAGGCATCAGACTGGGTAGGTGATCATTGACATCACCAGGGGAGAGGCGGTGAGGTTGTGCACTGTGGTATCAATAGTGAGAACAGAGAGGAAAAGTGTCACTCCGCCAGAGCTGACATAAGATTTGGTAGAAACTGATGTTGGATTGGAGGAGGCCAGGGAGTCAAACATGACTTCCAGGCAAGAGGCCATACTTCAGGCTTTACTCACTACCTTCTTGTTTATCACCTCCTGAATTAGGTCCTCCTCACCTGTATGCTTTCCTGTTAAGCATCATTCTGGAAAGTACCTATGTTCCATAATGTCATGGCAGAGGCTCCTGTCCTCAAAATTTATTAGCTGAGAATTATTATTAAGACTTAAAGTGCTATTCTAGGGATGTTTGCATTTTAATAACTTTGAAGCCTTTGAAAAATAAGTTAATAGGGGCACCTGGGTGGCTGAGTCGGTTAAGCGGCTGCCTTCGGCTCAGGTCATGATCCCAGGGTCCTGAGATTGAGCCCTGCATTGGGCTCCTTGCTCGGCAGAGAGCCTGCTTCTCCCTTTCCCTCTGCCTGCCTCTCTGCCTACTTGTGCTCTCTATCTCTCTGTCAAATAAATAAATAAAATCTTTAAAAAAAAAGAAAAAAGAAAAAGAAGTTAATAAATCTCCAAGAATAGGGCTTTGGGCCACAAGTGAAGAAATAGTTATTTAATGAGAACTAGCTATGTGCCTGTCGCTGTTTTATGGACTGGGGCTGCAGCAATGAACAACAAAGTCCTTACCCTCATGGATTTTGAAACTAGAGTTCTTAGAATTAGCTGATATTCCCTGGTGGGGGGAGACAGAAAATATACAAATAAATGACTCCAAAAAAATTTGTACTGTGGGAAAAATAAAGCAAGATAAGAGGATTAGGAAGTGCTGGTGTGTGTGTGTGTGCGCGCATTTGCATGAGGTGTAGTTGTGTATAGGTGTGGGTCATCTTCCAATGGTCCTGTCATTGCCAAAAATATCAAATTCCTTTTTGGGAATTCCTTTGAAAGCCCAATCCTTCATGGATGAAAGTCTAGAGATTTTCCTGAATTTTCTCTCTGGTGTTTCTAGAAGCTGATCATGTAAGTTACCTGACTGATGAAGTTGGAGAATTCCAATCCAGGCCTGGGAGTGGCTCAGGAGGTGCCCAGAGGGCCACTGGTCAGGGACACACTGAGGCTATGGTGCCATGTCCTTCCCAGACACCCACATCCTTCACCTGTCTTCCCACTGTCTGACTCCTGCCCATGAGAACAGAGCATGCTACTCAATCTGATGGGATGGTGTCAAAACAAGGTTCTCACACTGTCTCTCAAAAGCCTGCTCAGGCTATCGGAGTGACTCACTTGGAGAAATAAAAGATGACGACAGTACTGCCAGCAGCCTATGGTCCAACATTTGCAGAAGTCCTGGCCTCAGGACCTGCCCACTGGTTTCTACTTCAACCTCAAATGGAAGCCAAATAAATAAGCCAAAGCTCACATTTATTGGTCTCTCAGAGAAGGCCATTTCCCCATAGAGCCAATGATCTTATCACAGCCCTCTGAATCCCTATATTTTATTTTTAAAAAAGCAGCATCACCACTGGAATTAGGTCATGCATCTTCCCTTAGAGCTGAACAAAGGCGCTTTCCCTCTCTGCCTGTGCTTATCATTCTCCTGGGCTGGTGGCAAGGTCCACTGCTCAAACAGTTAATATTTTTCTGACACAGCAATGACTGTGTTTGGAATTCCAAATGTAAAGGATGTCGGGTTCTACGTTTCAGAGGGAGACTTGGGAGATCAGTCAGGTCATTCATCTGCCAGATTCTGTGCTTGCAATAACAGAGTAGGGAGGAGGGGACAGGGCAGAAGAAAAGAGAAACTTTCTGGGACAAAATCCACCAAAGGAGAAAGCTAAACGCATTATGGTCTCTTGGCAAGAACAGTAAATGAGACTCAGGAGGCCTGAGTTCTCCCCAGCCCTGCTGTGAATGAGCTGGGTAACTTTAGGCCAGTCTCCCATGCTGTTTCTGTTGCTTCATTTCCTTATCTATTTAGACATGGTCTTAGGTGTAGGTTAGGTGTGAGTTTCAGATGTTATAATGTAAAACTTCTTCCAGCAGATTAGAGGGGAAAGGGTGTTATTGATATAAGGCATCATTATTATTGTTTTTGTGGAGTCTTACCATTTGAGCATTAGGGGCCTGGGTCTCCAAGGTTTAAATCTGAGGGAAGTCTGTGGATTAGATGAGTAAATTCTTTGCAGACAGAGATTCTGTCTTACATAGAGTCACAGAATAATAGGAGCCAAGAGACTTTAGAGGTCATCCCATTCCACCTCCCACCCAAGTGTGATGTGAAATCCCTCCTGCTAAACCCTCTGTGCTCCTACAGCAGCTGATAGCATCATGCACAGAATTGTTTGCTTTTGTTGAGCACCTTAGATCCAGAGGCTGTCTTTTTTCTTTTTTTTTCCCCTTTTTAATCCAAAGATTCCTAGCACAAGATGACAGCACATAGTAGGCACTCAAGAAATATTCTGTTGAATAAATAAGTGACTGTATGAAAAGCCCTGGCAGATGTTCCTCCAGGCTCTGCTTTAAAGGTACCAGCAATGAGATGCTCCTTGCTTGATGAGGCAGCTCACTGTATTCTTGGCAGCTGTAGTTGTCAGAACATTTTCCATACCCAGAATCCAGCTCTCTAATTCCTCCTGTTTGGTGCTGCCTTCTGGGGCTCTGCGGGATAAGGCAGCTTCCTTTCACTGAGGAAAGCTCTTAAATCATCTTCATCTCCTTGGCCCCTCAGTCTCTCCTGCTTCCTGACCCTCTCTTCATTTTGGTCTCTGCTCTGAACAGACCGATCTGCAAATGCCTTTCTTAGAACGTGACACCCAGAATAATCCAAATACAGTCCTGCTGGCACATGAGTCAGAGGCACGATGGAGACTTACAGCTTATTCTTACTAGGTTCCATGTACCTTTGCGGACTTTATGTCTGTTAACCCAATCTATTTCATTAAATCTGCCAAACAACCCTGGGAGATGAGGATCATCATCCTATTTTACTTATGGGACGCTAAGGTTCAGTGAGTTGATTCATCTTGCTCATGGTCTCCCTGCTGGGAAGCTGCAGAGTTGGGCCTTGCCTTTAGATCTGCGAGCCAGTCTTCTTTCCCATCCCTCCATCAATCACTTACTTATTAAATTCTATGTGCCAGGCTCCGAGGTTGGCCCTGGGGTGAAATGACCTCAACACTGACTCCCTTAAAACAACAAACTCTCTGCTGTAGCCCAACAATATACTTGTTGCCTGGGGGAAACCAGTGTTAATACAGCACTTGGCAAATACCATCATTTCAGCACTTTGCACACTGTAATGTGTATGTTTGTGCATTTCCCCATTGCTGTGTTTATCTTGTTTATCATCCCACCCCTAGCACTAGAAGAAGGATTCAGTATAGTGAATACATATGACAGGTTCTAAATAAATATTTGTTGAATGCATGAAATGCTTATTGGCTAAATCAAAAGTTAAGCTCTCTATGCCTAACGGTAGAGCTTCAGGAAGGAAAATCAGACAAAAATGAGAGGATGAGAGGAGGATGTCTTTCTAGCTGGCCAGAAAATCAGATTATCCTTGGTCATTTCTGGGGTGACAAAAGTGCCTGAATCAACTTTGTGTGCAGTGGGACTATGACTTTTTCTGATCTGGAACAAAATTGCTATGAAAGTGGACTTTCAAATTTTATCAGATCTCTGGGCAGTTCTGTCACCCTTCTGATTCACACTGAGCTTGAAGCCTCCTCTGAAATCCCCAGATGTTTTCTATTTAAACTGTTATCAAGGCAGATGACTTTCACAGCCTACACTGCTTCAGGGCCTAAATTTGGGTTTTGTGATTATCCTTGTTCAATGTACTCTATTACTCTAGTCTATTACTCTGAGTGTGGGTTTGCACTTGTTCACCGTCCCAGCATTGTGTCACCCACAAACTTGATTAGCATGCTTTCTGATTTTTTTTCATTCAAGTAATTGATAAAACTGTCAGGGGATGACCAAGGCCAGAGTCCTGAGTCACCCTGCCAGAGGCAGGCCTTCAGGGTGACCGTAATGAGCATTTTCTAAGGAGCACTCTAAATAACTAAGATTTGACTGAACTGTATTATTATATTGCCCATACTTCTAGCTACAAGAATATTGTAGGAGTCTTTGTCAAATTTCTTACTGAAATCTACAGGCTTTCCAAAAGGAAACAAGTAAATTTGGCTTGGGTATGTTGAATGGAACTATGGGGAATGGGATCACCACTTTAAAGGATTCAGGAACCATCTCCGTAGTGATCAGTCTGGACTTAGGGATTCAACCTTGAGCTTTTGTTTTTGGAGTTCCCTTTTACCCTTTTTCTGGAAGGCCAGAATGGTGTTCCCTGTTCTAGTTTTGTTTTTTTTAGTAATTTTTTTTTTATTATGTTATATTAGTCACCATACAGTACATCATTAGTTTTTGAGGTAGTGTTCCATGCTTCATTTTGCGTGTAATACCCAGTGCTCCATGCAATATGTGCCCTCCTTAATACCCATCACCAGGCTCACCCATCCCCCACTCTCCTCCCCTCTAAAACCCTCAGTTTGTTTCCTGGAGTCTCTCATGGTTCATCTTCCCCTCTGATTTCCACCCCCCTTCATTTTTCCCTTCCTTCTCCTAATGTCCTCCATGCTATTCCTTATGTTCCACAAATAAGTGAAACCATATGATAACTGACTTTCTCTGCTTGACTTATTTCACTTAGCATAATCTCTTCCAGTCCCATCCATGTTGATGCAAAAGTTGGGTATTCATCCTTTCTGATGGCTGAGTAATATTCCATTGTATATATGGACCGCATCTTCTTTATCCATTCATCTGTTGAAGGGCATCTCAGCTCTTTCCACAGTTTGGCTATTGTGGACATTACTGCTATGAACATTGGGGTGCATAGGGCCCTTCTTTTCATTACATCTGTGTCTTTGGGGTAAATACCCAGTAGTGCAATTGCTGGGTCATAGGGTAGCTCTATTTTTAACTTTTTGAGGCACCTCCACACTGTTTTCCAAAGTGGCTGCACCAGCTTGCATTCCCACCAACAGTGTAAGAGGGTTCCCCTTTCTCCACAACCTTTCCAACATTTGTTGTTTCTTGCCTTGTCAATTTTTGCCATTCTAACTGGTGTAAGGTGGTATCTCAAGGTGGTTTTGATTTGAATTTCCCTGATGGTTAATGATGTTGAACATTTTTTCATGTGTCTGTTAGCCATTTGTACGTCTTCTTTGGAGAAGTGTCTGTTCATGTCTTCTGCCCATTTTTTGACTTGGTTATTTGTTTTTTGGGTGTTGAGTTTGAAAAGTTCTTTATAGATCTTGGATACCAGCCCTTTATCTGTAATGTCATTTGCAAAAATCTTCTCCCATTCCGTGGGTTGCCTCTTTGTTTTGTTGACTGTTTCCTTTGCTGTGCAGAAGCTTTTTATCTTGATGAAATCCCAAAAGTTCATTTTCGCTTTTGTTTCCCTTGCCTTTGGAGACGTGTTTTGAAAGAAGTTGCTGTGGCCGATGTCGAAGAGGTTACTGCCTATGTTCTCCTCTAGGATTTTGATGGATTCCTGTCTCACATTGAGGTCTTTCATCCATTTTGAGTTTATCTTTGTATATGGTGTAAGAGAATGGTCGAGTTTCATTCTTCTGTATATAGCTGTCCAATTTTCCCAGCACCATTTATTGAAGAGACTGCCTTTTTTCCATTGTAGTAGTGTAGGGATAGAGGGAACATTCTTCAATTTATAAAAACCATCTATGAAAAGCCCACAGCGAATATCATTCTCAATGGGGAAAAGCTGAGAGCCTTTCCCTTAAGATCAGGAACATGACAAGGATCCCCACTCTCGCCACTATTGTTCAACATAGTGCTGGAAGTCCTAGCAACAGCAATCAGACAACAAAAAGAAATGAAAGGTATTCAAATTGGCAAAGAAGAAGTCAAACTCTCTCTCTTCACAGATGACATGATACTTTATGTGGAAAACCCAAAAGACTCCACCCCCAAATTACTAGAACTCATACAGCAATTCAGTAATGTGGCAGGATACAAAAATCAATGCACAGAAATCAGTTGCTTTCCTATACACTAACAATGTAACAATGTAGAAAGAGAAATTAGGGAATTGATTCCATTTGTAATAGCACCAAAAACCATAAGATCTTGGAATAAACCTAACCAAAGAGGTAAAGGATCTATACTCTAGAAACTACAGAATACTTATGAAAGAAATTGAAGAAGACACAAAAAGATGGAAAAACATTCCATGCTCATGGATCGGAAGAATAAACATTGTTAAAATGTCTATGCTGCCCAGAGCAATCTATACTTTCAACGCCATCCTGATCAAAATACCAATGGCATTTTTCAAAGTGCTGGGACAAACAATCCTAAAATTTGTATGGAACCAGACAAGACCCCAAATCACCGAGGAAATGTTGAAAAAGAAAAAGCTGGGGGCATCACATTGCCTGATTTCAAGCTATATTACAAAGCTGTAATCACCAAGACAGCATGGTATTGGCACAAAAACAGACACATAGATCAGTGGAACAGAATAGAGAGCCCAGATATGTACCCTCAACTCTATGGTCAACTAATCTCCTGTTCTAGTTACTGGCCTATTGACAGCCTCATGAAACTATGGACCCTATGTACAGCATTCTCCTTATATTTCCAGGAACCCCAGGCCCCAAATTCTTCGTTTAGTTCATCAAAGAGAATGATTTCTAAATTGGAAAAGATAAACAATGAGAAATTAAAGCTTCAGGCAGCACCTCATTGCTTGAGAACTTAAAACTGTAACCTAAGTATTGCTATTGGGATACTTCTAGAGATCCAAAGTATGAATCAAAACACCAGCTCTGAACAGTAGTCCTATTTCTTCCTTAATCTGCTTTCCCCAAAAGTAAATATAAGCACATGACAACAACAACAAAAACAACCTCTTCTTTTTGTTAAAGCCTGAACTCACTTTTAGGGTTCAGATGAAGCTCTGTTTTCTACTGAATCACAGTGAGGTCATGCCATAAATTGGATTATTATGCAGAGATATTCACTCTTCAACACCACCTCAGTGATGATGGTATATTTTCCTACTCCATGGATTTTGAACTTGGCTGGGTGATTGCTTTGGCCTCACAGTAGGTGGAGAATACCTTCTGGACCTTTAACCTGGGGCTTGGCCATGTGTCTGCTTTGGCCAATGGAGTATTATTAGATATGACAAAACAGGCTTGCATCATTGGGCTTGGACCTTTCCCTCTACCAAGGCCATGGAAAAGAACATTCCTTGGGTAGCTGTGGGGTCCGTAAGAATGAGAGACACATAAAAGCATGGTCTCCAGCTGACCCACAGACCTGCAGCTAAGCTCAACTTAGACAGTCTGACCCTAGATGAGTGAGAAAGAAATCTTGTGTGTGAGAAAGTAACCTTAGGTCTTGTGGTTTTTGTTGTTATGCAGTATTATTGTAACACAGAGCTATTTGTCAGACTGTCGCAGTGCTGGGCACTTAGTAGATGTTGGATAGAAATCTGTTGAACTGAACCAAATTGAAAATAAGGCTGCTGTCTCTGCGGCAGCTTCGGAGCAAGGCTCTCACTGGAGGGCCCCAACTGTAACATAATCTTTCAAGCACATGTCCATAGCTCTGAATCTCAGTTCTTCTGAGGTAGTTAAATATTTCCATATACATATGCCCACACACATCTCTTAACTGTCCATCAGAATCTAGCCTACAGCTCCCTATGCCTGGAAGGGTTGAGCTATTTTGAAACTAAACCAATTAAGAGCAGCAAGGCCCTGAGGCTGAGGGAAGACCCAGCAACCACAGATCCCTAAAATGTACAATCCTGGGACCAAACTGACACATGTGGGCAAGATCTGAGCTCATGATTTAGAAAAAGCAGCTCCTGGGTTTTATGTTTAAGTGCATATCTGGCATGATCTTCTGTGAGAAGGTGTTTGGGTACTCTTGGCGAAGATTGTGGTTGGAGGATGGGGATGGAGCTAACATCACCCCGAGTGTGTGCGCAACTACCAGCTATGCTGGGATAATATAGTCCTGTTCAGTTATCTTTCCACTAATATTTAATAACCACAGAACCTAGTAATACACCAACAGCTAACATCTATCAAGCACTTGTATGCCAAGCCCTTATGTACCTCATCCCATTCAGTCCTCATAAATGAATGAGGAGGTTGTTGAACCCTCTGAGATAGGCCTGGTAATTGCCTCTGTTTCATGGGTGGGGAGACTGAGGCTAAAGTGACACCACCCAAAGTCACACTGCAAAAAGTATGTGAAGGAGCTGGAGTTTGAATCTAAGTCAGACCAGGTAGACAAGGATAAATAATGCAGTCTTTGACCTCATAGAAATCACATTTTAATCGCTAGATTAACTCCTAAATTATAACAGAAGGTGTGTTTTGTTTTTTGTTTTTTAACTTATCATTATTAGTTTGGAGGGTGGGGTACGGGAAGAAGTAGTAAAATGAGGAAATGGTGCATCCTGGCAGCCGAAGCTTGCTGACTGTGCTGTGATGGGAGAGTTTGCAGGTTTGGGGGAGGAGGTGGGGTGGGCCGGGGTCATAAGATGGGCATAGGGAGCAAAGGGCATCCAGGAGGCAGGGGTTTCCGCTGCAGGTGGCTGGGCCAGGAGGAGGGGCATGGCTCTGCTGTTAGTGGAGCGGGTCACTTGTGGGGAGAACACAGTGTGCCGGGCAGATGAGTGAGATGTGTGCCATAACGTCAGATGCACAGCTGCTGCTTCCCTGTGTGGTTCTCTGTGAAGTCTACAAAAAAGCTGCACAATACCGTGTGTGACTGATTATTTATGAGAAGCAGTGAAGGAGCTGAGGTCATGCCCAAGAGTCGTACCCACAGAATCAGAGCAGGGCTGCTGGGGGCTCATCAGTGTCTCTGGGCTTTGTAGGAAACACACCTCTGGGCTGAGTCAACCAGGGCATGGCTTGGGCAGCTGAAGGCTGAGCCTTTAGAGACAGAAAAAGACTCCCTTCATGCAGGCAGATTTAGCCACAGGCCAGGGACCACGGCTTGGTGAGGGCTGGACTTCTGCCCCCACTCGCCCCCTCTGCTGGCTGTCTTCAGGCAGGTACAAGCTGCATTGAGGTCTGCAGGGGCCCAGACACTGTCTGGCACAAGAGTGAGACAGCAGACGTCTGAGTTACGAGGTGGTGGTATGCCGTGTGGACTGTGCAGAGGTGTGGCCAGGGTGCCTCCAAGCCCGGAGGACAGGGGTGCGGTCTGGCCTGGCCAGGACACTCAGGTTGGAAAGATCTTATGTTTAAGCTGAACCCTGGGGGAGGAGCAGAATCTCACCAGATGACAGAGCAAAGGAACTTCCTGTTACTGGGAAAGGTACAGAAGTCTGGATTTCGGACACTGTCAGTGGCCGATAGCGCTGTGAACTGCACACATAAGCTCCCCACAAGACTTCTCCATGAGAGGCCCTCCTCAGCCCTCATAAACCGACAAATACTGTGAGAGAAACCTCCGCGCTTGTCAGGCATTGCAGCTTCAGAGCAAGACCTCTAGTTCTCCTTTCCACATAGCCTAAAGCTTCTACACAGAAGATGCCATCGGACCAGTAGGTGACGAAATTATAAGACATCTGTGCCTGGTGTGTGAAAGGGCTGGGTAGGAGGGGCTGCTGCCTGGGGAGGGGGCTGGGGAGGAAGTTTGACCAATGTAAGGGAGTCTAAAGAGATGTATTCAAGGTTCCTGCTACAGGATTCCTGTTACAGCATTATCTCAGCATTAGCTATCAAATCAATCTATCTGATGAGCTGCCCTGTTTCCCAGCAAGGCACTCATAGAGCAGGACACAGGACAGGTGAGCTAGGTTGTAGGGAGAGAGGTTTAGAGAGGCACTTCTTCTTTAGTAGGAGGACAAGGCTGGGTAGGGAGGCAGAGAGAAGTCCAGAATTACCATGGGGCAGCTAGCAGCCAGGGAGCTGGGATAGCAAAGTGGCACAGGAGGGGAAGAGAAACTTAATTTGTCCATTCTCCTTTTCAAATACGGTGTGGTAAAGAGCTCCAAAGTGCTGGCTGTGGTGCCAGACATTGGAGAACATATGTGAACAATTGTTTTCTCTGCCTGCTTCAGTGTCTTGTCTGGGTCCGGGCCTGGGGGTACACACCCATCACCCTGCCCATCTTTACTGCATCAGAATTCATGACTTCAGATCTGACATGCTAGAAACTCTATCTCTGGAATACTGGGGGTTTGGAATAGGAGAGTTCCCCCAGGAAGCCTGACAGTCAGTGGGCAAGGAAAAACAGGCCAGGCTGAAGGGAGATGTGTCTAGTCAACCGGGCAGAACAATGGAAGCTGGTGATTGATAGATGTGCATTAGCCCTGAATTCTTGGGGAAAATGCAACCTACAGAAGAGCTATAATAGCGTATATCATCTTTTCCCTGGGAAGGAGAAACAGTTGCACCTTCCTACCTATTAATCACATCTTCCATTAATCAGAATAACTCACCATAATTGTGATTACAGTTGGGAATCAATTAATGTTCACCTTAAAGTGTAGAGAGGAAAGCAATTAACGTAATAGAGTTAGAGCATCAAAGTGACACAAATGTTATTGACAATTACGAATCACATCTTGCAGTTTTCTGGTTCTCTGCTCTTTCATGGAGAGGTTTACAGTGGAGGAGGGGAAGCAGTTTCAGATCTTCCAGGTAAAAATGTAAGTTCCAGCTCTCCTCATTACCATCCACTGAAAGCAATATTCTATGTCTACATTGTAGCTCCAGTTCCAGCAACGAGGCCCCAGGAATGGAAGGAATAAGTCTGAAGAAAGGCCAGAGTTTCCCTGTTGGTTAGAGGGACTGATTTATCTGTCTTAGCCCAGCATTTTTTCTCAAAGCAAAGTCTGATTCTTCAGACATGGATTGTTTGGCTGTTTGATGGGAATCCTCTGAAAGACAGTTATAATATTAAATAGATTTGACCTAACCTAAACAGAAAAATGGCATTTAAAATTCATATTGAGCTTTTTAAGGAAGCACTTCTCGCATCTGTTTATGCCTTTTTTTTAGTTTGTTTGTTTCCATAGTCCTGAGAGGGATATAGGATAGGGGGTTGTTATTTTTATTTTTTAGATGTGGAAAGCAAAGCCTAAGTGAGCAAATGACTTCCCAAGGTCACACAGTGAGTTAGAAGCAGGCTGGAACCCAGTAGGCTGTCTTAACATGAGGGCTGCTCTACAAAAATTGTTTTATCATGCCCACCTGATGGTCACTCAAGTTCATATGCTAGCTCAAATAGCCTCTTGTTCTGGATGAACACTCCTTGGGGGACATTCCAGGTGATAGTAAAAGATCCCTAGTTCAGTCTGTCCCAGACCTTGAGCGTTCTCTAGGCGAAATTTGAGGAAACCGTGAGAAGGAAAATTTAGACTTGAAGAATTCAAATTCAGCAGGGAGAGATCTAGGGGTAATCAAACCCACCCCTTCATTTTCCAGATGAGGAAACTGAAGCCTAGGGGTGGGGGTAGTGGAGAGTGCTTTGGGTTCATTCCCAGCTTTGGACAGAAACCTCATAGCCTCCCAGGGCAAGGGAAGAGGGATATAACCTAGGAGAACATGAAGCTACAATAACTGAAAAAGAAATCTTTGCAGATCTCATTCAAATGCTTTGTGCAGATTTGCTTTGCATCCTTATGTGGTTGTTGAGGCAGAGATGCAAATGTTTTGAGTCATACCAAGTTTCTTGTCCATTTTGAAGACTAACTTATGCACATTTGCTGATTCCTTATGTAGTTAATCTGATTCCTTTCTTAAGCTCCCTGAAAACTCCAGGTCAGCAGTTCCTTGATCTGCTCTGTCCCTGAACATCGTTGTCTGTCTTCAGAACGACGACTTTAGGTAAACAGAAGCTTCCACAGAGGGAAGTTCTAGGGTCTAGGCCTGGCCCCTTTTTCTCTTATTTCCTCAATTAAGGGCATCACCTGGGAGCTAAGCCCAGGGGGCTACCTGAACAGGATAGCCCAGCCCTACCAGAGAATGGCTGCAGGGACCCAGATTTCTGTTTCCTACAGAGGGCTTCCTCCCATCACCCCAGCCATGCCTGTGGTCCAGTGTGGCCACTGCAGCCTGCATGGAGAGCTCAGAATAGAGCAGTGAGGCGGTTACCCACAGCCTTAGCACTGGCTCTTTGTAAGGCTCTGAAGGACAGTTTTGATTCAACTGCCAATTAAACTCCAGAACACTGATGACCCATAGGCACTGAATTTTTTAACTTTTCCTTTTTCTCTGTTAACCTGTGTCAAAGGAGAAATTACATATGGGGATCTCCCAGGGTGATTGATCCATAATCCTACCCACAGGCCACCCTAAGATCTGCTGCCCTAATTAAGCATAGCATCTCTCAAGATCAATGGCCAACCTCATGTCGGTTAGGAGCTGGATCATCGAAGGCCTCCACATCCACTAGATGGCAGTAGTCAGTTAATCATGTAGAGAGGGACAGCCTAGAGAAGCATGATCCCCACAGAGCAGCCAAGCTCTAGGATTTATAATCAAGTCCAGAATATCTAAATATAAGGCACCCTCTCCCCTCCTCTAGTCCTTGAAGATTACTGTCACTCTTTTTAATTATTATTTGAAATAACAGCTACTCTGGTAGTCCAGAGTAGCTATTTATGATACATGCAGGACTATGGCAGAAAAGAAATAGAGGCCACTCCCCAAAACTATAGCTGGGGGAAGCAGTTTTTGAGCTGCCCCTTGTTGAGTCAAGAGGAACTGGATTCAGCTGTTAGCTCCTACTGCAAGGAAAAGATTTCCCCTTTGCTCCTTTCAAGCCACAGCTCTCCAGGCATCGAGGCCTTCCATCAGGGACCTCTGCCAGACCATGAACCCCAAACCACAGCTTACCACACAACTGTGCTGAGCTCTGAACCAAGCCCTAATATTAATTTATGGAACCACAAAGCAATTACAAAGTTGTGCTCTATTTTTCCTCCGAAAACCCCCTATTGAAGGATGAGTTTGAACTGGAATCAAGCCTACATATTTCCTAGAACTACTGAACCGGGACTTCAGAATGTTCTCTGAACCCGGAGCTGAACTGAACCTATATTTCATAGACCGGGTCCCCTTGTTGAGACTCAGTTCTTTAAAAGAACCTTTATTTTAGCTAAAGCTGCCCTCAATCCTGTTCTTCTACCCCCCTCCCCGTTTTGGAAAGTCTAACATCAGGATTTCCTGGTCAGTGCCCCCAAGGCAGCCTTTCATATGGAGATATCCTCAGTTTCTGTAGCAAACTCCTTATTAGGCCATTTTCTAGTTGGTCACTTCTGCAGCAGCCAGAGTTTGGTGGTTGGGGATAGGAGATTTATGTAGGACACTTGGCTAAAATATAAACAGTGGTTTAGAGAAAGGGAATCTGCCTTGTGTCAACAGTAATACGAGGCTGGGGGCCTCCAGCAAGCTGCATTGGATGTTTACCCACTGAATCAAGTCACTACATCATCTGTCCCTGGCTGGCTAGAGGGGCCCTGGCGCTGGAGAGTGGCAGGCTCCCCACCAGCTCTACAGTCTGGAACCTGGGGGAGGTCTCATGGGCTAAACTTGCTCCTCCTACCCCACCCACCTCACCTAGGTAGAAGGGTACTGAGTTAGGGACCTCAGAATCAGATTTAATAAGCATTTATTTCCAGCTTTTTGTGAGCCAGTCACTTTTTCTGTGGCCACTTGATTTAACAACTCTCTGATGTCTTTAGGGGTAGATCCAGGTTTTGTGGGATCTGAAGTACAGTTTAGGGGGAGGGGGCCTTAAGAAAAAGAATACAAATATAAAATTAGATATAAAAGTGAATATTAATTTATAATGAGCAAAAAAAATGGATCACCCACACACAAAATGGCTATTTGGAAATCTAGGTCTCTTTCTTATGAGATCTTTTTAGGCATTTTACCAGAAATGCTTACGTACAAATGTTTCTCATTGGCAGCCTGGCTTCTCCCTTCCCCCAGGAACACTCTGCACTCAGTTTGCGGGGGTGGAGTGGGGGGGCATGAAGGGCAGGGGCCAGGGGCTTAGCTTTGCCAGATCCCAGTTAAGTCTGCTCTGCAGGTATGTGAGGATCCCCACCTAGTGACTCTGCTACATTATGTGACTTGGGCCAGGGCGCAGCTCTCGTAAGGTGTGAGGCTGAAATCTGCCGTCACAAGTTCTGATGCTAAGCCTAATGTGTTTTTCATTGCTCTCTACTGCCTCCCTCCATGGCTGCCAGATTGCTCTGGGACTCCGGTGGTGTAGCTTGTAACCTCCTCAAGGGCCACTTTTGGTCTGAGCCACAAATCCCACAATCCTCTTCCCTGTCTTAAAGAGAGGAGGAGGTTGTGGTCAAAAAGTGGGCCATTTCAACTTGCGGCAGCTCCTTTCAGTAGGATGCTCCTTCTGCTCTTGCTCTTGGCCTTGGCTTGTTGACTCTTGCTACCTTGAGGGCCACACATCCTCATCTTCTGGGAAGGGAGGGGCCTGTGTAGGAAGGGCTGCCTGGGGGAGGGGCCACGTGGGGGAGGGGCCATATGTGGGAGGAGTAGCCTGAGGGCCTGTGTGAGGGAGGGGCCTTGTGTGGGAGGGGCCATATGTGGGAGGAGTTGCCTGAGGGCCTGTGTGAGGGCCTGTGTGGGAGGAGCTGTGTGAGGGAGGGGCCTTGTGTGGGAGGGGCCATATGTGGGAGGAGTTGTCTGAGGGGCCATGTGAGGGAGGGGCCTGTGTAGGAAGGGCTGCCTGGGGGCGGGGCCTATGTGGGAGGAGTTGTCTGAGGGGCTGTGTGAGGGAGGGCCTGTGTAGGAGGAGCTGTGTGAGGGAGGGGCCTTGTGTGGGAGGGGCCACATGTGGGCGGAGTTGTCTCGGGCTGTGTGAGGGAGGGCCTTGTGGGAGGAGCTGTCTGAGGGAGGGCCGTGTGTGGGAGGGGCCTGTGAGGGAGGGGCTGTGTGTGTTGTGGGGGGACATGGAGGGGCGCCTGTGGGATGGGCCTGTGTGGGAGGAGGTGTCTGAAGGAGGGGCTTGTGAGGGATGGACCAGACCGTTTAGGGGAGGGTTAGTGTGTGAGGGAAGGGATCTGTGAGTCGGTGCTGTCAGGGATGGAGAGGATGTCTGAGGGCAGGGACTTTGAGGGAGCGGCTCTCTGGCCCTGGCCTTTCTGGACAGATTCACAGCAATAAATGTGTCTTTGTTATGTCCTTGTGTCCAGGCCGTCTTTCTGGGCCTTTCTCTTCTTTCACCTCTGAGTGTCCTTTCTCTAAACCCTGTCTTACTCCCTCCTCCTCTCTTTCCCCATAAAATCTTCCTTCCTGTGCAAGGATCTATTGTTAGTCATTTGTGTCTTTGGGTGAGTTTAAGTCATTTGGTTTCTTCCTCCAGGAGGAGTTGTAACTCTCTATTACGGAACAAAAGCTCTAACCCTTCAAAGGAATGGGAAGCAGGGAGACGAGAGGAGGGATGTAATCTGAATTGGTGGTGAGGATGGAGAGATTTCCCACATTTTTAAAATGATGCAGCAGCAGCTGTTACACTGGGGTTTTCTATTTGTTTTGCTTTTGTAAGGAAAGGAAGACACACTTAAAATGGGTTGATCATCGACTGTGTGTCAAACCTTGTGCTAGGTGCTTTCAGAAACATTACCTTAATCCTCATAGTAAATGTGGAGGAGTAGTTATGATAGCCTTTTAATGGACGGCAAAGCTGAGTTAGCCCCGTGTACAGTCACGCAAAGACAGAAGCAACTCTTTTTTGGTACCTGCCTTGTGCCTCTGCTGTGCATTCTCATAAATATTTCTTGTTCTTATAGTACTTCCCACTATATAGCATTAGCTTTTTTTTTTTTTTAAATGAGAAAACTGAGGCTCAGAGTGGTGAAGTGACTTTCCCAAGGTCCCCGTTATATGGGAAATTACTTTGAAGCAGTGGTGGTCTTTGAGTGCTCTACCGGGTAGGTTATTTCAGAGTCCTCAGAACAGAAAGCCTTATGGGGCACCTGGGTGGCTCAGTCAGTTAAGCGGCTGCCTTCAGCTCAGGTCATGGTCCCAGGGTCCTGGGATCGAGCCCCGCATCAGGCTCCCTGCTCGGCAGGAACCCTGCTTCTCCCTCTCCCACCCCCCTGCTTGTGTTCCCTCTCTTGCTGTGTCTCTCTCTGTCAGATAAATAAATAAAATATTTAAAAAAAAAAAAAAGAACAGAAAGCCTTACAGACAAAATTAAGGGCTCAAAACACAGTTTACTAAATCTACTTAAAACACAAAGCAAGAAGAAAGGGGAGAAGGATAGGGTCGGTTAATTCACTTAGGATGGGGACAACCAGGTGGAAGGTCCGTATTCCCTAAATCATGGCTTATAAAATGCCCTCTGCTGCATCAGCCTTCCCTGCTGATGGTTTGATTGTGAGCATTAGAGCCTCAGCTTTGAGCAGAAGGCCCCACAAAAGGTGCCTGGGGCCAAAGCTTGCATTTGCTCTCTGGTAGGAGGAACACAGTGGCAAGAACAAGTATGCTTGCCCACAGCTATCGCTTGCCAGTTAGCTGTCTGAACAGCCAAGAGTGTTATTTGCATTTCTTGCCCAGAGCACATGGGGCCAAAATGAGACCATACGGTTGTCAGCCAATGGGTTGCTGATTTAAGGGTGACAAAACTGTCAGCCCAGAGGTGGCACGATCATGACTTATTCTATCTCTTTCTATCTATAAGTAACATTCTTGTTTGTTTCATCATATGTTCCATTTATTCTGTTTATCTTTAGCATGTCTTACAGGTTACTACTTCATTATCTATAATTAGCATATCTTATGAATTCTGCCTACATCTTGCAAGCTCATAAGGGACTTGCTTGCTTTCTATCTGTGCTAGCTTTAGTTAACTATTACTGTGTAGCAAATTACCCTAAAATTTAGCAGCTTAAAACAATAATACACTTTTTTTTTTTTTGTTCCTTATTCCTTAGTTTTTGTGGGTTGGGAATTCGGGAGCAGCTTGGCTGGGTGGTTCTGGTTCAGGGTGTTTCTTGAGGTTACAGTCAGAATATCAGCTAGGTCCACAAAATTAAAAAGCTAACCTGGGATGGAGGATCCAGTTCCAAGATGCCACTGACATGGCTGGCAAGTTGGTGCTGGCGGATGGCAGGGGTCCTCAGTTTCTCCCCACATAAACTCTCCACATAAAGCACTGGGCTGCTTGAGTTTCCGCATGGCATGTCAGTTATCTTCCCTGCGCAAGTAATCCAAGAGAGAATAATGTCTTTATGAACTAGGTTTGGTAGTCACACACCATCATTCCTGCAACATCCTATAGGTTATATAGGATAGTCTTGCGCAGCTGGGGGGGGGACTCTACCAGGGAGCCATGGGGCCAGGATCACTGGGGGCAACTTAGGGGCTGGTTTCTATAATGAAATATGTATGAGTTTCATCCATCTGATCATGATCATGATCATCATGACTGAAGCATGCTGCTCAGTAGGAGCACTCTGAATAAGGTTCTCACTGAGTAAGGTTTTAGTTGGGTTGTATCCTATCTGGACTAGAACAATTTTAGCCAAGCCACAGATGACTGTATTTAGGTAGTCTGTCTGGGTGATCTATCTGGAACATGGCATCCTTCCATGGATAACTTCTACTTCCATGTGGTGGTAGCAAGGTATCCCCTAGCCATGAGTGGTACCCTCAGTGGTTACTGGTTATTAACTGTCCCTAACTTTATAATTAGATATGACTTTTGAGTGGGCGAGGAAGCCGATCTGCCTTGGTTTCTGGGTGGTTCTATGTGGTACTCATAACTGAGTAGAGTATGAGAGCAGCTATGCATTATCCATCCCTGAGAGATTTCTGAATGAGTGTATAAAGGTTCTGGTGTTTCATTCTTTTAGGGTGAACTGGAGACTCTGTAATAGGTGAACCATTACCAAGGTTTCCCACTTGTCCACTTCCTCCATCTCCTGGTGAATGACTCCTGGGCTGTGGATAATGGTCTCATTTACTGGTCCTCTCATTGGGGATGTATCTCATTAAGACCACACTGCTTTGGTAGAGACACCTTTGGAGAGATATTAAGCCTATTGAAGAGTGTCAGTATCAGAATCTATTATGATGATAACCACCAGAAGGCCGCCTCTTCCTGCCAATGTCTTTAACATGGATGCCATGACTCAAGTTGTCTTATCCTTAATCCTCACCCTTGTCTCTCTAGTACAGAAAGGCAGTGGTAAGTACTAGAGAATTCTACCCCCCCTATTATGCAAATGCATTTTTTTTTATATTAGTTGCTAGCAATATGGATGGGCCCATTGAGATTCCCTTTTATATGACTATGTTAGCTAGGTATTATTGGCCTGTTGACTAAATGGGACTCTTTACTTTTGGCCTGGGCAAAAAATTTACACTGACCATGGGAGACTCTGATTCTGGGTTTGACATTGCTTTTTGGTTTATTTGTTTGTTGTTAAAGCAGCCCACTCTGCCATTAGAGACCTGGAATTTCACCACATGGCACCTCACAGTGTCCCCTTTTCCACCTTCAGTGACCAGACCACTCATTCAGCTGATGCTTCTGCCCAATCTTTGAGTATGAAAGAAGGACATTCAGTAGACTTCCTATCTAGCCTACTAGCTCCAAGCAGGCAGCATCACTGAAATGTAGGTTGGCTTTTCAGGAGCAGCTGTGCCCTTGCCAACTCCCTGTCTCTCTGTGTGTGTGTACTATCTTGTCCATGCAGAAGACGTCCTCAATGAGCACCTCCTTAAAGGCTTAGTTTCTTCAACCATTCATGTTCTTGGGTCAAAGAGAAAAAGGTCAGACGTGCTTTTTGTGACCTGGTCATTTACCTGCATCGGTATCTATAGCTATGAAATACCAATAGCCTATCAGTAGGAATCCTGAGCTTTTAAATGCTAGAAATGCCACATGTGCTCCCTGCCATGGAATATGGGTTAAGCTAAAGAGTTTTTCTTTCTTTTAGGGATTTCTTTACATTTTCCATTCTATTGAGAGTACTGTTTCTTGTTTTTCAACATGGAATCTGTATATATTTTTTCCACTATTTTTATGTTTCCTACTATTTCTAGGAGTTCAGTAAAAGGAGAGATCTCATCCTGTGCTCAGTCTGCCATCATGAACTGACAGAAAGCCTGATTCCTCCTTTCTTTTTTTTATTTTATTTATTTATTTGACAGAGCAAGAGAGGGGACACAAGCAGGGGGAGTGGGAGAGGGAGAAGCAGGCTTCCTGCCGAGCAGGGAGCCCAGATGCGGGGCTCTATCCCGGGACTCTGGGATCATGACCTGAGCCTAAGGCAGACTCTTAACGACTGAGCCACCCAGGAGACGATGATTCCCCCTTTCAAACTCAGTTCTCCTTTCTTTATTGTGTAGATCAACTTACCTCCCCATCCCCTGCTCAGCTCTGAAGCCCTGTTTATATATGCAAAGACTCATTGATGTGCTCTACTAAACAATAGATTATATATTCGAAGTATCCTCTTTGGCAGCCTGGAATAATTGGCAGAAGCTTTGAAATTTCCATCTTTGCCTTCATCCTCCCCCATTAATCTCAGCCAAGAGAAGGGAGCTATATAGAGATTTGTATCTTCTCTAATATTAAGAATTATGTCTTCTTTTTTAAAAGACAGATGTGATTGTTTTAAGTAATAATTTTTCTCTATTACAATTAGAAGTAACATTTATGGAGTACTTATGTACCAAGAATTATGTTAAGTAGATTATCAATGTTAGTTCATTTAATTCTTACAACATCCTCCATGCAGGCGTTACATATACAGGTGAGAAAACCAGGACTAAGAGAGGTAGTTGCCTATGGTTTCATGGCTACTGAAGGTCAGAAATGGGATTCAGACTCATGCCTGGATGACTTGAGGGTAAACTTTTTTTTTTTTCTTAATAAAGACCCTGATAGTAAAAATTTTAGGCCTTGCAGGCTATGTATGGTCTGTATCCCTCTCTCTCTCTCTCTCTCTCCCTCTCTCTCTCTCTCTCTCTCTCTCACACACACACACACACACACACACACACTTAATACTTCCTTAAAATGTAAGAAACCATCCTTAGCTGGTGGGCTGTCAATAACAGGGCATGGGGCACATCTGAACTGCAGGCCATAGTTTGCCAATCCCTGCTTTAGAGCATCTGTCTTCAACCACCATAGCTGGGAGTGGGTGGCCATATGGGGCACATTTCTATCTTGCTTGTGCCTGCACAAGCACCATGAGTACCAGGCATATTGCAGCAACCATGGTTTAGAGGCAGGCAAAGCCTGTATTCTTCAAATAGCTGAAATGTTCCAGCTGGGTTTTTGCCCCTGCTTTCTGAAATGGGAAATAGGACAACAGGCACTAGGATTGAGTTTTTTTGTTTGTTTTTTGATCTCTTTGTCCCATTGATGACACTGAGCATTCAGGGCTCTAGGTGAAGAGGCAGTGAATTCTGTTGTACTTTTTTCCTTCCAAGACTTTAGGCAACAATTGCTTTGCTGTTCTTTCATTCTGAGAGGCATTTATCATAAGGTTGTTTGGGGAGAAGAAGGAAATGGAAAGGGCAATAATTGGTCCTCATTGCTCTTCATCAATAGATAATTATTTAACATTTATTAGGGAACATCAGGGAGACCATTTGGTAGGCAGAGAATAGGTCAGAGCTTAGAGATGGTAAAGGCACATAGAGAGATTGACAATGGGGTGATTTTCACAGACCTTGAGGGCTTGTGTAGAGTGTGATGAACGGGCAGGAACCTAGGCTGGTTCTGAGAAGGCCAGCCTGGGTGACTGAAAGGTGATGTTGCCACTAAGTAAATAGGAAACATTTACTTAAATAGGAAGCAGGAGAATTGGGTTTGAAGGGGGAGGTGTCCAACTCTGAACCGGGTGAGTTAAAATTTCAGGCTACTGCAGTTTTCACATGGAGATGTCAGACCAACAATTTGAAATGCAAGTTCAGAACTAATGAAACTGCCAGACTGAAAAGTTTTGAGTTTAGCCCCAGGACAACTTAGACCTCTTGGAAAAAATTTGTGCAGAGGTGTGTCTTCACAAAAGCTCTGTTTAGAAAAATTATTTTGGGAAGAGGAAGAGGTCTTGTGACGTAACCTATCCAATGATCCTGGCTATAATATGTTGAGGGTGGGGGCAGTGAGATGAGAAAGTGATAGACGCCAAAAGATATTTTGCAAAAACTTAGCAAAAAAATTAAAGATTTTTTAAATGCTTAAAATAGCATTTGCAAAATATCTTATTTTGAAAAATTCTAAATCAATTATTGGAAAAAGTAGTACAATAAATATCCATATTCTCTTCACATAGATTCTCCAGTTATTATTATTAATTATTGCCATATTACTAACAATAATAATCATTACTGCCATTTTTGCTTTCTTTCTCTTTTCAGATAAAGGAATTCTTCTATATAGACACATTATAATGATCACACACAGGATATTTAACAAAGATACCATAGTATTATCTAGTATATAACCTATGTTAAAACAATGTCCTTTATAGCTATTTTTTAAATATGCAATCAATGGTCCAGCATTGCACTTAGTTTATTATGTCTTTTTAATCTTCTTTAATTTAGAACATTTTCCCTTCCTCTTTTGTTCTTTTATGATATTGACCTTTGGAAGAATCTAGACCGTTGGTTTTGAAGAATGTCTGATGATTTGGATTTGTCTGAATGCTTCTTCATGATTAGATTCAAGTTAGCAGTTTGGGGCTGACATTATATGTAGGTGGTCTGCATCCCAATCAGAGCACATCGGGAGGCGTATGAAGTCAGTTTGTCCCATTATCACTGTCAGGTTTGATCTCTTGGTTAACGTGGTGTCTGCCATATTTCTTCATTGCAAAGGCACCTTTTCGCTTACCTCTTGGGTGATACTTTGAGACTATTTGACTATTCTGATCTCCAAAATCATTCACTTAATATTTTAGCATCTGTTGATTATCCTTGCCTGAAGCAATTATTACATTGGTGGTTGAAATTCTACATTTGCTAGCTGGCATTCTTCTGTAAAAAAGAGCTTTCCTTCCCCCATCTTTTGTTTTTTAATATCATTTTGGACACAGGGATTTTTAAGAAATTTTAAGTTCAGTATGTTATAATCTATTACTGTGATTATTAATTTTAAGAATTGAGGTATAATTTACATACAGTGCAATGTATAGATCTTAACTATGCAGTTAGATGAATTTTGACAAGCATATACACTCCTATTACTCCTCTATATAGAACCTTTCCATCACCACAGAAAGTTTTCTCTTTCTGGTTAATGTCCTTTTCTAGTTAATTCCTACAATTGCCCCAAGCAATCACTTTACCTTATTCTTTTTAATACTCAAATTATTCCAAATTTGGCTAATGAGAACCTCTTTAAGCTGGCTCTTTTTATCATGCTCCCATCAGTGCTTGAGTATATCTTTGCTTTCTGGCACACTAAGATGCCCCAGACCTTTTGATCAGGTATTTCTTCGAGGAGCTCCTACTTT
The DNA here is from genome assembly GCF_964656455.1 of Halichoerus grypus. Lineage (NCBI taxonomy): Eukaryota > Metazoa > Chordata > Mammalia > Carnivora > Phocidae > Halichoerus > Halichoerus grypus. The sequence continues at coordinate 102,451,431 of NC_135722.1, read as the reverse complement.
TATGTCAAATGGTATTTAGAAACCAAGATTTGGTTGCTGGTTGCATTAGTTTCTTATGGCTGCTATAGCAAAGCACCATAAATTAGGCGGCTTAAAACAACAGAAGTTTACTCTCTCATAGTTCTGGAGATTAGAAGTCTAAGGTCATTGTTGGCAGAGTCATACTTTCTCTGGAGGTTCTGAGAAAGAATCCTTCCCTGCCTTTTCCTAGCCTCTGATAGTTGCCAGCAATCCTTGGTATTCCTTGGCTTGTAGCTGCCTCACTTCAATATCTGCCTCTGTCTTCACCTGACGGTCTTTCCTCTGTGTCTTCATGGCTATCTTCTTGTAAGGACACAATTCATTGGATTTAGGTCTCATTCTAATCCAGTATGCTCTCATCTTAACTTGATTACATCTGCAAAGACCCCATTTCCAAATTAGGTCACATTCACAAGTACTAGAGTTAGGACTTCAACATATCTTTGTGGGAGACACAGTTCAACTCACAATTCTGGGTATACTTGTTGAAACTAAGATGTCAATATTTTTCTGAGCCATTTCAGTGAGCAGATCTAGGCTAAAATATACATCTATATATCACACATAATCATGATTTTATACTGATAGACTGAATTCCAATTCCGTTGAACCCTGGCAGATAGGATTTGCCTCCTCCTACAATAAAAACAAAATAGTATCAGAGTTCAACATCATACCACAAAAAAACAACAAATTAAAGTTCAAGATTTTTTGCAGATCCTTTTGTCCTTAGAATATATTTTACTGAGGTTGTTCAGCCAAATTACTGTGTTCAAAAGTTACTTGAATTACTTCTTTATTTCCACGTGGTTATATTATCACTTTGATATACAATTAGGGCTATTCATTGTTGTGGGTTTTTGTTTTTGTTTTGTATTCAGTGTTAGATATCTTTTTTGATGATTTAGTTTATGTTTTGAATATGTAAATCATTAGCTTCTTGGTGATTTAACTTATTTTTTAAAAATATGTAAAAAGCATATTCAGAGAATTCTCTCTCCCTTCCCTAATCCTTTTTACTTTATGCAACTCATGCCCCGTTAGGTGTAATCAATTCCATATTTCCTCGTTCACCTTTCTGTGTTTTGTTTTGTAAACATAAACAAATACATATATATATGTGTTTATATATATACACATACACACACACATATTTTTTCTTATCTCTCCTTATTTCTTATGCAAAAGCCAGTGTATTATAGAAGTCTCGTGCAATTGCTTTTTGTTCAGTTTACGATAGATCAATCACTCAATATCAGTTCATAGACATCCTCCTCAGTCCTTATCATTGTATAGTCCTCCATCATGTGGTTGTATTATCAATTATTTAATCAGACTTCTGCAGATGAGCATTTAGATAATTTCCAAACATTTTTATTGCAAATAGTGCAACAAAGAAAAACCTTGTGATGGTTTTCATTTTGTAATTGTTGAAGGAGTATCTTCAGGGTAAATTTTGAAAATGAGACTGCTTAGTCAAAGGGCAAACATGTTGGTAGCTGTATTAGATATTGCTCTATTCCCTTCCATAGGAGCAGTGCCAGTTTTTCATTCCCACCAACAGTGTATGAGAGTAACTTTTCCCTTACTGCTTCATCAACAGAGAGGCTGTCAAACTTTTGAAATTTTTGCTGATTTCTTAGTTGAGAATATAACCTATTTTTAATTTGTATTTCTTCATTATGAGTGAAATTGAACATCTTTTAATATCTTTAAGGGACATTATATATTTTTTTGGTGAACTGTTTATAGCTTTTTATAATTTTTCTATCTGGTTTGTTTTAAAAATTTATTCTCAGTATTAATACATTAGGGATACCAGTCCTTTATCTGTTAAACATGTTGTACTTTTTGTCTCCCAATTTGCCACTTATATTTAAATTTTACTAATGGTGTTTTTTTGTCATATGAAAGGTTTTTTAATGTAATTGATCAGTTTATTGTTTTTACTATTGCTGGATCTCCAATTATAGTTAAAAGCCTTTTCCCATACCTAGTGTCTGTATGGTTCCATCTTTACATTAAGACCTTTTGTGCATTTGAAGTTTATTCTGCTAATGATAGGAAGAACAGAGCTACTTTTGTCATTTTTTTCAAAGGTGCTTCAGTTCTAATTTCATTTGTTAAAAAGTCCACTTTTTTTCATTGATTTGAGACATCAGCTTTATAGTACACTAAACTTCTGTATGTACTTGGGCTATCTCTCCACTTTCTGTTCCAGACCACTAGGTGTGAATTTTATTTTGTCTGATTTTAGAATCCTAACCTTTCTTATTGCTTCCATTTGCCTGATATAACTTGGCCCATCGATTTATTTTTGGAATCACTTTATTTTTTGACATGTCTTTTGTATTCACTTCATTTTAGAGGTGTCTTTTGTACTTACCATAAAATTGGGTTTTGCTCTTTGAGCCAACTTGAAAATTTCCTTATTTTAATAGATTATATTAGTATATTTGAATTTATTAACGTGACACCAACTTGTCATATCTTTGTGTTATATTTACCATAAGTATTGTTGTATTTACTGTGCTCCTTTCTATTATCTGTTCTTTGCTGTTTTTCTTTTTCGTAGTTCTTTCAGGGTTTAAGAATGTATATGGTTGTTCCAGTACCTTATACTTTTTATGGCACCCACAATCCCCCTTTTTTTCTACTTAAGCATTTACTATTTAGTTGTCAAGTTTAAATGTAACCTTAGACTCCTCTCTACTACCTATGTGACAATGAGTTTATTCTACTTTCTTGTTTCTTTCTCACTGCCCTACTCAACTTTGCTTTGTATTTACTTTTATAGAACATTTAACAGTTGCACTATGGTCTTCCACCCTTCCACATTGGTTTTAGTCTTAGAGCAACAGGTAAACATATTTCAGTACTTGCTCTAACTCCTTTCTTGATGTTTCCTAGATATCTCCTGGTTAGATGAAGTTTGATTTCTAAAATTGCTCAGGAAGGGTTTCTGAGTACAGATTTCCCACTGTTCTTGCATATTTACAACTCTTCCTCCAGCCCTGCTATTTGACGGACAGATTGATTGAATTTAGAATCCTTTGTTCACACTCTTTTCTCAAGTTTCTTGAAAGTACTATTCCATTGTTGGCAGAAGTCGAAAAGTCTGACTTCAAGTCTTTGCTTCAAATATCAAGCTAGAGGAAAGTTTTAAGTTTGATCAAGATGGGTCTCATATGTAAGCATTCCAGTCAATCTTCCCAGGTACATTTCAATATGCAGATTCTGGTCTTCTTTCATTTCTGCAAAGTTTTCATGGATGATAGGTTTAAATATTATTTCTTTTTTTTTTTCCTTCTCAGAGACTCTGATTATAGATGTTGGATTATCTTTTCTATCTTCGATATTAATCACTTTTTCTCTGATTTGTTTTTTAAGCACCTTCTTTACATGATTTTTGTTTTCTTGACTGTGTCTTTCTTTAATGTCTCATTATATTTTTAGTTAAATTTATTCTCTTTTGGGCACTTTGTAACTTAGTTTTCACTTCTAAGATGATTTTGTCTTTTTCTTCAATTTATTTCCTAAGTTTGGTCAACTCCTATTTCATATATTTCTTTTTTTTTTTTTTTTTTTTTTTTTTTTAAAGATTTTATTCCTTTATTCATAAGAGACAGACAGAGAGAGAGAGAGGCAGAGGGAGAAGCAGGCTCCCTGCTGAGCAGGGAGCCCGATGTGGGACTCGATCCCAGGCCCCTGGGATCATGACCTGAGCCGAAGGCAGACGCTTAACCATCTGAGCCACCCAGGTGCCCCTATTTCATATATTTCTATTTTTTGTCCTTTCTGTTTTCAGTTTTTAAATTTTTAATTTGAATTGTTTTCATATGTGAAAGTGTCTGTTTAAGGATATTTAATCCAGGTTGAAGTGTTGTGGTACAGTTTTGTTCTGCTTCACGGTTGGATTTGGGGGAGAATTTTCACCAACTGAAATACTTAAAAATTTTTGACTTTTTATGGTAACTTTGTATAAACATGCTCATTTTCTTTTTGCTTAAAATATTTATTTTCCTAGACTAGCAGCAACAGTTGTACGTAGACACGAATGGAGGAGGCTTACCAGAATTCTGTTTGTTCAGGAGTACCCTCTTGTTGAGATATGAAATGCAACTTTTTTACTGCATGGTGCCTTTTTTACTACAGGAGAGGGGTTGGAATGCCTTTTGAGTTGTTGATTCTCTTTTGCAGGGCCGTTAATTTCCATCTCCTATTCCTTCTTTCCCTTTGCCACTAAGCCTCCAAATGATGGTTCTTTGTAGTCATCTTTCTCTCCCTCAGAAGTAGCCCCTACTCAAGACTGTCACCTTTGGCCCCTTGAACCTCCAAGTCTTTTCCATTTGATTCCTCAGTGGCCAGCACTCGAATCCACCAAGTCTATGACAGATTTTCATCATTTCTTCACTCTGGATCCTCCTTTCTCTTTTTGGTCTTTGTATCCCTTCCCTTCCCTTCCCCACCCAATATTCTCTCTCCTCTTTGGCATGCATTCTCCAGATGACTTGGCTGGTTAGGTTTATTTCCTGACTTATGCACAATTTTAATTTCATAGTATTCTTGGCTCCCTACTTGTCTTGGGTTATGAGTAGTTTTATTTACTCTTGTGTTGATTTTTTTTTTTTTCGGAGGATGTATGAATTGATTTGGATTTATTATCCTACTGGAACTTGGAGTCCTCATAGGCTTTTAAATTTGAAATAAGTGTTAGAGATTATTTCGTTCAAACTTCTATATTTACAAATGAGAAACTTAGTCCTAGTGAGAGCAAGCAGTTTGCCCCAGGTTATACAGGAGCAGACTCAAGACTGCTACTACATTAACCTTTCTGTCCTTTAACACAAAATTCTCTTTCAAAACACAGGTAGATTATACTATGGGGAGAAATCCCCAAAGTCAGAAGTTTCAGTGGTTCCCACACACTTATTTATATACGGAGAGGCTATAGAAAATAGTAGTTGTTCTCCTGAGTTGCTTGAAATTCCAAAGAAGTCCAAGGAAACATCTCTGGTCCTAGAGGAATTTGTTCCATCTTTTTATCTCTGGTTGTGCAGGTAGAAATAGTAGAGATTCTTAGGGATCTGATCTAAGCTAGGGTTTTGTTTGCATTAAGAAGTTGAGAGAGGAGAAGAAATAAGAACATAGAATTTTCTCTTTTTCTTCCTCCCAGAATCCTTAGGGATTGTTTTATCACCAGTTTTTCATTTGCTTCTTATTTCTCTAGTAAAGAAACCATGGGGAGAGAACTGTAGAGTCAGGGCCCAAAGCACCAGCTAAGGCTCACTCATTCAGTCAAACAGCATAAATGGCGAACATACATACAATGTGCTAGACACTCTGCTGGACATTGGGGGAAAGAGTGAGAAATAAAGCAAAATCATTTTTCACGGAGTTCATTGTTTAATGGAATGAGTTTGCACACATTACATAACCAATATATGGCAAGTGCTACAAGATGTAAAGACAACTATCACTGGGAGCACAGAGGCAGAAACAAGGATTCTGCCTTGCTAGTGAGGCGGAATTTGAGTTGAGTTTTAAAGAATGAATAGGAGTTTGCTAGACTGAAAATGCGGGAAAGGGTATTTCGTATTTAATGAACTGGAAGCAAATGGGGAATGGCTGGAAGATTAGGCTTGGCTATGTACCAGAGGCTAGATCTTAAAAGTCCCAGTATATCTCAACCTTTAATTTGAAGGTAATATGAAGTGGTAAAGCGTCTTAAGTAGGTCAGTGACAGGATGAATTTTGTGTTTTAGAATGCAGGGTGGATTGGAAGGGGCATGCCTGGAAGCAGGGAGATGAATTAGGAGGCTACTGTCATATAGCTGAAAGACAGTGAAGGGCTGTACCTTGATGATTTCCTAGTCTTCATCTTCACTCTCATGTACAGCCACTGTCTGCTAGAAGCCAATCAGACTTGATTCAGTCTTGATTCAGCTTGTCCAAATCAAGACTCATCATTTCTTCCGTTCTTCTTAACATGCATTCTCTGTTTAAGTTGTTGAGACTAGTCACTCAAGCCAGCTACCAAGAGTCTTCTTTTCCTTCATTCCATACATTCAGTGGTCACCTACCCTTAAAAATTCAAATACTTAAGTATCAGCTCTTGGTGAGGATATGAGGAGAATAATATGGAGTAAAATACCAATGGTGGGGGTCAATGAATTAGAGGTCCCAACAAGGTCATAGAAATTTGGAATGGGAGTACTAGAGTGTGTTGGAAAGGTGAGAGATTGTGAAGGTCAGCAAGTGTGACGTTTGAAGCTGAGATTTCAAAGGTGGTGCAGTTTTTGTTGATGCTACGATCTTGGTTTGGCTATGTGGGCAGGACATTATTATAATAGATAAGGAGGTTAAGGAACTGAGAGGCCAGAGTATTAGATGTATCATCAGTGTGGATACTGAAGTCCCCAAGAATAATAGCAGTAGCAGTAGTCACAGTCATAGTAGTAGAGAGAGCTCGAGGCACTGAAGTCATCAGTAAATGAAAGGAAATTACATTAAGAGCAATAAGGAGGCAGTAGGAGGTCATGTTCATCCCTAGGTGCAAGTTGTATCAAAGAAATATACATACATATCACAACCCAAGGGGGACCCCTGATATGCTGATCAGGCACTGAGCCACAAAGAAACATCAGGTTTGTGAATTAATCCTGCCCCTCTTGACTTTATTATTCTGGACCTTTCAACTCGCATCCTTCCCTAGGAACCCAGACCTAACTCTGATTTTTCTAGCTGAAACTTCTAAGTGAGAGGGAACATCAACAAAAGATGGTAGAGATAAAGGGTCCCATTGTGGATTTAAATGGTATATTCTGGGTTATCTGAGAATTTCCCTCAACCAAATCCATCCTCCTTGCTTTCTTCTTCCAAGAGTCTGTATAGCAGTTTGGAGGTCCCAAGGGTCAGTAGGTTGGTTTTTTCCTCCTTCCCACTCTTTGGTGGTCATTGAATCAGAAGAAAATATTCTGGAACTTTCTTTACTTCTTGGTGGCCTTTCCATTTCTTTATTTTCTATTTCAACTTTCCATGTGTGTGTTTTACTCCTGTTCCCCTTCCCCTGATCCAGGAAGGCGGAGTCAAGCCCTAGCACTTTAGAATGTGGATGCATCAGCATGTGTTAGAAGTATGTGCCTGCATTTGTGTATGTGTAGCAGTGGGGTGATGGCTGGTGATGGCTTTGGGCTGGGTAGGTGGGAGACCAGGCAACACAGAAGAACTTATAGGTTAGAGTAGGAAAGCTACCAGGCAGCATTACAAGTTGACTGGAGATGGGGGGAAAATGGCACACTGCAAAATGATAAAATGTTTACCAGGACACTCATTTAGTTCACAGTGTGGTTTGATAGTCACTCCATTGGGAGCAATTATTGAAACTGTGAATGTGTGCATTTCTGAAGAAGAGAGTGCAGACAGAGATGGAAGGCTAAACAACAAGGTTCAGAGCTTGAGAAACTCTCACATTCAGGGGTGAGGAGGAGGAAGAGGGGCATTGGTTAAATAGTGTGAAGAACAACCAGGATATTGTTTCTGAGGTCAGTGAGGAGCAAGGAATTTCAAGAAGTAAAGGTGTCGTCTGCAGCGCCAAACGATGCTGAGGGGCCTTGGAACTTGGTGCCTGGAAGCCACTGGTGGCCTGCAGAAGAACCGCTCAAGCAGAATGGCTGCTTAGCAGTAGGGATTCAGGCAATGAGTAGATGGAGCAGATACAGGGTCAGTAATTGCACACACAAGGTTGAGGAGCTTGTCTGGGTATAAAGGAAGAATGAGGTAGTACTAAAGAGACACATTTATCTAATGAAGGTTTTGTTGCTTTTTGTTTTGTTTAAATTAAAGCTAGGGGAAATGTGTGCCTATTTGTCCTCCATTTTCTCTCTCTGAGGGAAGAGGGGAGGACCTAAGGAAGGGTCAACACGTTCACTCTGAGTCATCCATCCCCTTGTAAATAAGGATGTGAACTCACAGGGAGTTAAGCCTGTGATTACTGGTTCAGACTTTCTAGGAGCTATCACTTGGATTATTTATTTATTTATTTGAGAGAGAGAGAGAGAGAGAGAGAGAGAGAGAGCGTGCACCAGTGAACAGGAGCAGAGGAAAGGGGCAAAAGGAGAGGGAGAGGTGGGCTCCCCACTGAGCAGGGAGCCCAACGCGGGGCTTGATCCCAGGACCCCGAGATCACGACTTGAGTGGAAGACAGATGCTCAACCAACTGAGCCACCCAGGTACCCCTAGGAGTTATCACGTGGGAAGAAACAAACCCCAGCTTTCTAAAATTAACTGCTGAATTCTCATCTTTGGAATTTCAAGGGCAATGAAAATATTATGGACTGCGCCCCCCTCAATTTCTGTGTTAAAATCTAATCCCTGTGTGATGGTATTTGGAAATGGGGCTTTAGGGAGGTGATTAGTTCATGAGGGTGGAGCCTCCATGATGGGATTAGTGCCCTTAGAAGAAGTGATTCAAGAGAGCTAACTAGTTCTCTCCTCCATGTGAGGACACAGTGAGAAGGTGGGCCAACTACAAGCCACGAAGAGGGGCCTCATCAAGAACTGAATCTGCTAGCACCATGATCTTGGACCTTCTGGCCTCTAGAACTATGAGAAATATATGTTTGTTGTCTAAACCTCCCAGTCTTTGGTATTCTATTATAGCAGCTCAAATGGACTAAGATAGAAATCCAAGTTCCACCTATTCTGCAGCCCCAAACAGCAATGCTGCTGTGTCTCCATCTCTCTTAAAGTGAATCTTTAAACTGTTTAAAGACTGTCCCAGTGTTCCCAGATTATGATTGGCTTTTTGTTGACAGGCAGCACTGAGCATTGGCTCATTCATGGGGTAGATGGTTGTTTCCTGCTCTCCAGCCATGACAAATTGCTGACTCTTGGCATCACTGATGAAATAAGTAAGGGCTCTGCCACCCCAGCTTCTATTACTTTTTAATATGAGTTACTTTAATAGAAAGACTTAAATGCTTCTTTCTATTGCTTTGCCTCAGCACTTCTGGGGTCATAAATTCTTCTCCCTCTTGTCTGCTATTACTGGCATATCAATACTTTCTAGTTCTGTGAGCACTAAAATTGAAAGAAAACAAGGTTGTAGCTTTATGCATTTTTAATTTAACAAAATCCCAGCTTTGAAGTTGGGGAAACAATGCTCGTGGCAGTTCAGGGTGGCTACCAGGAGAACCTTTAGAGAGGAAGGATCATTGGAAGCTTTGCAGGGAATCATCCCCATCCTTCGTCTTTGGGGGACTCCCAGCTGACTTTGTGTGTACTTCTTATGAATTCTAATCAGGTTGTAAATCTTCTGTACTCACCCCTCTTGTTCTGTGTCCCCCTTGAGAACATATGGAAACTGACTGGGATGGGAGAGTTTGTACTCTCAGCCTTGGAGAAGAATCCATGCATCATTTGGTTCATCCCTGGGGCTCCAGGATGAAGTGTTTAGCTGGTTGGATGACAATAAAGGGAAAAGAATCTCTCCATTCTTAAAAATCTCTCTTTAAGGTAATTCCCTTTGGCACTTAGTTCCAGGGTCTCAGAAGGCTATTAGTCAGGAAGTCCTTCCTCACCTCTAGCTCACACTTTATCCTCATGGAGAGAACCTATTCCCTAGAGATGGAAAAAAGTGCAAGTTGGCATAAAGCCCAAGAAAGAATGAAATAAAATGTCCCTTTAGGCATGGCCCAGAGGCATGATTAACACCATTGCTCATCAGCATAAAATATATTCAATTATGAGGGATTAAGAGGCTTGGGAAAGCAAAATGTTAAAGTAGATGAAATATGAGCATATTAGTGGGAAGCAGTGCTACAGGACAGTAGAGACTGAAGCTACCTTCAGGGTAGAAGTACCTGTCAGATGATGCTAAGGAAGTGCAGCTACATACTCTACCGGGGGTGGGGGGACTCCTTCCCAAATTCTGGATTCTTGAGAGGTTCTGTACTGTTAGGAAGTGGTGGTGCTGGAGATGTACAGTCTGCCAAACCTGGCCACATTTACTCTGAAAAAGAAAGTGCTTTGCAAAATTCTTCATTTTCTTTATAGGAGTGGTTGCTGAAATTAATCACTCAAAGGGGCTCCAATGTGGGCTGGCCACTGAAATGCCCCACAAGGGAGAACCACTTGGATAATTCTCCCAGATTCTGTCCTGTGGATTTACATAGCTTAGATGGAGAGGAGAATGGGTGAAGTGTGCTGTGCCAGTGCAGTGGTGGGTGGGCAAGGCATCAGGTGGGTGGATGACAGACTGCCAAGCAAAAGGCAGAGAATCAGAAGGACAGCAAGAACTACCCTTCAGTATACAAAGGAGTGACCTCAGAACTAGGACCAGAATGCAACCAGTCAATTAGCTGAGCAAGGATTTGTGGCATCTTCTATTTGCCCAACACTGTTACTCACCATGTCTTGAGTGATGCTGAGATGAGCTAGCCTGAGCCCAGAGCTGTGCTGGGCAGTGTGAGAACTGGCAGAGGGCTAGTGCTAGAGGAGCAGTGATGGGGACTCTTAGTCTTTCCATGAGGCAAGTTTTTAGATGATACCAAAGCTGAATTCCCAGAGATAGAACAGGGTACTCCAAGATCAGAGCAGATGGTTGGAGAACGGTGTTGTGTTTAGGAGAATGACCTTTAGAGTCAGAAGGACCTCAGCTTGAGCTCTGAATCTTAGACTCACCAGCTATGTGACTTGAATGAGTTGCTTAACATTCCTCTCTTTGTCTTCATGCATAGAATGGGGATCATAACTGTACCTATCTCTTAAAGCTGTGATGAGAGAGATGTTCATAATGTGTGTGAAGCTCCTAACACAGTGTCTGGTACTTAGTAAGTACTTAGTAAGTACTAAGTGCATTTTTTAAAGTATTATCAGAGATGGAGCTGAGAAATGTGAGCAGAGACTACGAGAAATGGAAAGTGAGTAAAGTGACAGAAGCAAATGGCAGGGGATTTGATAATCAGGCACATTTGTCTGGCCTGGGGGTGTTTGCCTTAGACCAGGAATATCACATTTCTCATGCTGTAGGGGTCTTCAAGGGGCTGCGTTGTCCTGACAGCCTAGGTAGGGAAGCCAAACAAGAATAGAAATACAGGAGTTCAGAAACCCAATCTGAGTGCCTCACCACGTAGGTTAGGATGGGTTGAGTTGGATTCATGATCAATGAGTAGGGTATGTGATCAGGTCCAGAGAGACAGTGACTTAAGTAACATTGGCAGATCTCTCTGTTACTTGTCCCCATCATGGTGTGGAAAAGGTGAGCCCATTGACATCTAATTGGCTTATCTGTTCCTTAGAAGTATTCTATTTGGGCTGGTTTACGGAAGAATGGCTTGAAGATCTTTGCAAATAAGGCTCAAATGTATCTGCCCTTTCTCCTCACTTAGAAAGACTCAGGATGCAAAATGAGGGTTACTCTCTTCATCCCAGGAGAATGGAAGGGTAGCTTTTTCCCCCCCCCCCCAAATCTGGGCTTTCAAACAAAGACACTGTGAGGGTATCCTTTGTATCACTTTGTAATACATTCATTCCTTCACTCATTTGACAAATATGTATTGAGCTCCTCTTAGGTGAAAAGTTCTGTGCTAGACCTCAGGGATGAGCAAAGCAGCCCTTAAGGAACTCATAAGGGAACAAATCGGGTTAACAAACATCTGTAATCAAAAGAGGAGAGAGCAATAGTGAACGTAGATGAAGGGCAGATCCCCTTCTATCTCTGGGATGTGTAGTCTACATACAAAGCAGGGGTGAAGAAAAGGAGTTGTGAGATTCGACATGGTATGGCCACAAGATGCCTAATAGGAAGTAGAATAAAAGGCATGGCCAAGAGATCTTTGGGATCATAAACATACAGCATCTCTTTTGGTCCCTGGGTCTCCAGATCATCTGAGGCTCCAGCTCTAATACCAGAATTCAGAATAGTTGCTTTCCAGGTTAATATCACCTGGCCAAAGGCAGCACTGGAACCAGAGGGAATGAGAGACCTGTGCCCAAACCCATCCACCTTCTGAGCCACATCCACCAAGTTCAAAGCCCTCAACACCTGGCTCACTGGAGGCAAGGCGTTCTCTTAAAAACCAATTGGCCTAACAAAACAGAAGACAAACTTGAGAGTGGGGAGGTCTGTCCTGGGAGCTGAGAAATGGCAATAGTGGAATTCTTTCATATCCAGGAGAAGGGGAAATTATTCATACCACTTAAGGCTATGCTACCCTCTGTTATGGGGACTATAGAGGAAAGTAACATAGGCAACAATATAGCTTGGGCCAGAAAGTTGGAATAGATACCTTCCCCCTAATAGGGGTCTGTAAATATCTGTTGAATGGATGAATGAATTGCATATGCATGTACCATATTCTTCCAGCCTCAAGTTTTGATTTGGTTTCCATGGCTAGAGGCCAGATGCCTACTGGGAACTCTTCCAAATCACCAGTCTTGATCTTTTCTTAACTGCTCTCAGGGGATCCAAAGAGTGATTCTGGCATCTGGCACGAGCAGTGTGGCCGTGTGCCCTGAGAGAGCCAATGCCCTACTCATATTGGCCTTAAGTCCAGGCACCCGCTGTGCAGAGCCTACCACCCAGATGGTATAGACTCAGATTCCAGTCCATTTGGAAAGGCCAGGTCCTGCCAACTCCATCTCCAAGGGGACAGTCTGTATGAACCCAGATGCCAAACTATCCAGGAGTTTGCCAACCAAAAGATGGCGAGTGGTCCTATAAGTCCCACCTAAAACAGGTAGCAGATGGGAAACTGGGGCAGGGGGTGGAGAACAGCTGGATGACATTTGCTGCATAATAGCTCTTGAGGGGTTTGAAAATCATTGTTTAGTTTCCCTTCCTGCTTTCTCATGTAAACAAATGTCCTATATCAGGGATGTGGAAGTCAGAAATTTTGGTGGTTGAAACTCATTCTTATAGGCTCTCCAGCCTTCTTCCTGACAGCCAACACATACATGCAAGCACCTGCACATACACACACTTGCACACGCACACACACGGACATATACATGCACATACAAGCATTCTCCTCCATCAATACGGCAATGTTGCTGACTGCGAACCTAAGGCTTTATTTTGTTTATTGTGCGTCTAAGGCCTTGCCAGGGGCCTGGGTTTCCTCTCTGAAGTCTCTTTTAAAAATTAAATCTGGCTCTTTGGGGCTGCAACAGGAAAACTGAATTTGAGATACAGTAATTCTAGATATTTATATCCTTCCGTCATTTGCTCAGTTGGTCTTCTGCAGCTGTGGTCTGTTAGGGATTATCACACCAAAAGGAATAGCAGAAATACACATATTAAATAAGATTTTTTTTCTCTATTTCTTTCCCTGGCTCTAAATAGCCACTTGGAGGGAGGGGAGCTCTGCCATAGGAGAGGATCTCTAGGGCCAGGAACAGTTGCCCTGGACCTGGGGGGCCAGCCCTGCCTGGAGGAAGTATGGAGATGGGAGCCTGGAAAAGCTGGAGCTGGATTCTGGTCCCCAAAGTTCCTACTGAGGAGAGGAGAGGAGAGTGGTTCTGCTGATGGCCCTATGCAGAAGAATTTAAAGCCCAGTTCTGCTTTCTTGAGTGCCTAGTTTGAAGGCCAGGTGTTCTGTGGTCTAGGCAATCCATTACCTGCTCTCTTCATTGCTTTTGGGTATATTCCCTTGGGCCCCAAAGCGAAGCTAATACCTGATACCCCTGCTGTGACATCAGGGAGCATTCCTTCTTAGTGGCAGGAGGGGCAGGTAGTTACCTGGGTGTGGGCTAAGACCCCTGCAGGCCCCTGGGGCCCATAAACAGCCCTTGGTTTCAGTTCTGAGTCACCTCAAGGTGCACAAATGCTTAGAGGCTATGTTTCCATTTACTTTCTGATTCTAATTAGTGTTCTGGCATCTTTGGTTGGGGATGTTTCACAAGTATTTCTTGACTCTCTTTTGCAATAATCCCTCAGTCCAGGCAGGGGTTTATTCTTCCCTGCCAGAGAAAAGAGAGAGGGGAAAAAGGACAAGACTTTTCTTCTCTTTAAAAGCTGTGCCCTTTCAATTGAGAGCAACTTACTCTGGCTCTCTGCAATGTGGTGAAATTTCCCCAAGCTAGCCCCTCGTGTTCTGGGAGCTCAGCATAAAAATTATGGCTGCCTTTGAGACCACCTGACCCTGACGCATCAAGCCCTGGAGTGAGGCCAAACCACCACTTAAAATGACAATCCTGTACATAGTGGCACAATGACATGTTAAATATATATAGATGGATATAGATGTAATATGAAAATATATATTTTTCCTGCTCTCACCATCAGAAGCAGGCATGTTAAAGGTATTAACAATTGGTGTTCCTCTCTGGAGGGATCCTCTAGTTATGGGCTTTGGAACCCAGACAGGAAGCATGAATCATGCAGCAATGCAAAATTAATTCAGACAGACAGAAATGATGCAGCCGAGGTAACTGGGATGGAGAGACCCAGGGGGCAGGAGGTGTCTAACCTGCCTCCTGCCCTGTCTCCCCACCTCTCTGTGGGAGAGGAGAAGCTTTGTTTGAAGGGGACAGTTGTTGTGGGACCCGGAAGTTACCAAAAGCAGAGTGAGTTGGCACATCCTTTCATTCTGGGGAGGAAATCTCTGCAATGGCCAAGCCTCCACATGGCTGTCTCTAACTTTGTAGGGCCCCTGGAAATCCGTGGAAAGGTTGGCATGCATACATTGAAGGCACAGATGTGGTTCCCACCCTCCTACCCCCTTGGGGCTGGCTCCAGACACACAGAGGTGGGGGTGACTCAGACAGAGGTCATAGGTAACTGTCCCTGGCAGATGCCCCTCTTCTGCTAGGGGGATGGCAATTTCCCAGACTAGATTTCTTCCTCAGGGGTGGGAAAGACAGAAACAGCGTTGCCTTTGTTTCTAGATTTTAATTTCCTAGAATCCACCCCAAGGGTAATTTCTAGGTTGTTTTGTTTTGTTTTGTTTTCCAAAATAACCCCTCAGTTCAGACAGGAGAGAAAACCTTTTGGCACCTTTCTGTTTAAGAATAGAAGGTGATTTTTGTATTCTTAAAATACAGCACCTTTCCGTCACAAACTCCTTGCTCTGGCTCTTTGTAGTGTGATGTGAAATTCCTGGTACTGACAGACTCGTGGATCAAATTTCCGGAGTAAAAGAGTAATTTGGTAACAAGCTCCGTGTTTTCCAGCCCCTTCTGGGCTTGCTGGCAACCACACTATAGCTTTCTCTATCAGCTCCAGCATTTACTGCTCTCTCTATATACTTTTTATTTTTATTTTTTATTTTGGAGTTCTGATGCCTGCCTTCTTTTAAACTTTTAAATTGAAATATAACAGTAAAGTGTATACTAATGTTACCTGTAGAGCTCAATGAATGCTTACATCTGACTATGCCCCTGTAATCCCCACCCAGATTACACTGTAGGACCCACCTGGTACCCTCACCCACCAGTCCACACCTACCCAGGCATAACCTGGTCTTTCACATCTATCACTGTAGATGATATTTGTCTGTTCTAGGGTTTCACCTGAATGGAATCATCCAATCTGTACTCTGTTTTGCGTGGCTTTTTCATTCAACATTATGTTTTTAAGATTCATCCGTGGTGTTGCATGTGTCAATAGATTTCTCATTTTAATGTTCTGTAGTACGCCATTATATGAATACACAGAATTTATCTATTCCCCTGTTGATGAATAGTTGGGTTGTTTCTAGTTTGGGCTAAAATGGATAAAGCTGCTCTGAACATTCTTTTTTTTTTTTTTTTAAATATTTTATTTATTTATTTGACAGAGAGAGGCACAGCGAGAGAGGGAACACAAGCAGGGGGAGTGGGAGAGGGAGAAGCAGGCTTCCCGCGGAGCAGGGAGCCCAATGCGGTGCTCCATCCCAGGACCCTGGGATCATGACCTGAGCTGAAGGCGGACGCTTAACGACTGAGCCACCTGGGCGCCCTGAACATTCTTTTACATGGTTTTCTTTCTTTTTTCTTCTTCCTTGCCCTCACTTTTTTTTTTTTTTTTTTTTTTTTGGTGAACATATACTCTCATTTCTTCTGGGTATCTAAGAGTAGAATTATTGAGTCATAGGTTATGTGTATGTTTAGCTTTAGTAGATACTTCCAAATGTGTTTCAAAGTGGTTGTAACAGCTGACAGTCCTGCCAGCGGTATTCCCTCTATACCCGCTGTAGCACTTGGTTTCATCTGTCTGTAAACAATTTACAGTTGTTTATACATGTAGTTGCTGCATGCCTGCTCACCTGGGGCCCCTTCTCCCTTAACCACACCTTAAATTCCTCCAAACATACCATGCAAGGATTAGGGTAACAACTCCCCTGGGCTGTACTAATGTTAAGACTCTAAGTCCCATGTCTCGGGAGCCCTCTTAGTTCCAGGCAAAGTGGGATGGCTGGTCACCCTAAATGTTGTATAATGGAAAGGAAAGAGGCTTTGGCAAGGAACTGACCTGGTTTGAATCCTGCTTCACCCACTAGCAGTGTGACATCAGCCAAGGGAAATAGTAATGGACAGATGCGGCAGAGCAAATACAATAAAATGTTAATTACAAACGAGGTGGTGCGTATACAGGTGTTAACTGCAAAATTGTTTCAACTTTGCTGTATGTCTGGAAATACTAATAATAAAATATTGGGGGGAAAACAGTAGGAATAATGCTGCTTGCTGTAGGGGTACTATTTCTTTCATGTCACGGATCAGCTAAGGAGAACAAATCCCTCATCATTCAGGTCTTCACATTTCAGCTGCTCCACCCAGTTCCTCTATTTCCTAGAAACCTTTCAGAAGAAGAGAGACAAAGGAGTAAATATCAAATAAGAGCAAATGAAGGCAACTTGTCTTTAAATTCCAGCAGTCACACTGCTTTGCTCAGAGTCGTCTTGTGAACAGAGCTGGAAGTTTGGAGTCACATATTCTGCCTCCCTGTCCCTCCCCCCAACCCCACCCTGTTGACCTCCCACCAGCCTTGGGTAGAATAGGCTGGATCATTACACATGACCTGATGCCTTCTTGAGCCATATTCTCCAGCCTCTCTGCTTCTAACTTTTCTGTCATCGCTTGCAAAGCTGACTTACTTTTATCCTTTTTCAAAGCCATCTCTTGTTCCCATGGCAACTTACTGGGGGTCTTCTATCACCATGGGAACATGGCTGCTGGGTTTAAATACACCTTATCACCACAGCATTAAAAAATGGGAGAGAGGGAGACGGGTTGTCAAGGAAACAGAATTCAGGTCTTCTCCATGAGAGATAGGCTGGGGAAAAGGAAGTGCTGTTGGGAGTTTAGAACCAACACCACACCCAATCCTGGTTCTGGGATAGCCATGCATTCATGGTGCAGATTCTTTGTGTGTGTGGGCGTGTGCGTGTGCATGACTGTCTGCCTTGGCCATCCGAAGAACCTCATAGGAATTCACCTTGAAGATTTTAAGGGTCTCAGAGGAAGCTCTCACATCTCAGCCTGAGGGTAGGAGTGTCATGGTCTCTCTCTCTCTCTCTCTCTCTCTCTCTCTCACACACACACACACACACACACACACACACACACACAATGAGCAGGTTACAATAGGGCACCTTCCTTGTCATCAAGAGGGCAGCAATTTCATGGTGAGTAGCCCAGGAAAACCAATGGAGATACCTGAGGCATAGAACAAAAGGGCATAAAAAGGGTCTAAATGACAGGAAATATGAATGACATGGATAAAAAGTGTGTACCTGGAAAAGGTCAGTACTGTTTCTTCTGGGTCATCTATTATTTCTTGAGGCAAATCAAGTCCCCCATTAGTCCCCTACTTTGTCAGAGGGATAGTTGGTGAGTATTGAGGGTACCTATATTTCTAATCACAGTGGACAGCAAAGTAAGGTGCTTGGCCTCTCCCCGGTGGGGAAGAAAGAGAACACATGGAAGACACATGGCAGACTCCCAGTGACATGCTTTTAAGGACCAGAAATACCCAGTACAGGTATCCCCTGCTTTCCAAAAGTTCCTGTTAGGCCACTTCGCTTTTATGAAAGACCTACATCAGTACCTGCTTTTGCCAACCAAAGGAAATCCAAAGAGGATTTTTGCTTTTAAGAAAAAGCCATTGCCATACTAATGTAGGTCTTCTGTAAAAGCAAAGTGGCCTAATGGGAACTTCCAGAAAGTGGGGGATATTCTTTGCTTCATGCCATTTTGGCTTAGGAAAATTTTCCTAGGAGCAGTCTACTTTCAGAAGGTGGGGGGGACCTGTACTGTGTATAGTGATGCTCAATCAGTGTGACTGCACACACATGCAGAGAAAGATTTAAAAAAAATACCAACCTCATTAAACTCTATGTCATTACTACCTAGGTGCCTGAGCCTTTATGCACATCTTAGAATTTTGTCTTCCAGGAGGAAATATGAACAGACATGTCCCAGGCACAGCTAATGGTTCTTCCACCTTTTCAGTGGCTTCTAGGGTCCTCAGACTGTCCTCTGGTTGCTCAGAACCACCCATGGTGACGTCCTGTCCAGCTGACCCTCCTTTTCAGGTCCACTTCCATAGCGTCTGCCATCTTATCATGACAGAGTTTGCCTCTTCTCCCACAGGCATGAGCACAGGAAAGAGGAAGGGCTCTGGTCTTAGGAAATTGTGTGTTTGAATTGCAGGCCCACCACTACTTAGGTTTGTGAACTTGGAGGAATCTCTTATTTAAGTTTCTGTTTCTAAAATAAATTCACAGGATGATTCTAAGGATTAAATGAGATAATTAACATAAAAGTGTTCTGCAAACTCTGGGTACTATGCACTAAGGACTGAAGACTACACTTTCCATGTAGCCCTGAGCTAACAGGGAGTCTTGTACCATAGGAGTGATTGTGAGGTGGCCAGGTCAGAGGCAGGATGTGGGCCTTTCTGTCTGTGAGCCAGTGGAGGATAGGAGCCACGTCTTCAGGGCCCGGCACTGTGCTGGGTTCATAAGCTCAACAACAGCTGTTGATTGACAGGTGAGCTACTGTTGATTGGGCCGTCCGGTACCCTCCACACTACACAATGGGTCAAGGCCTCTTCAGCAGTGGGAGTCAAAGTGCCCAGGTCCAGGCCGAGCTGAGGCAGCCCTGTGGAGCAGCTGTAGAGGGAGAGCAGGAGGGCTGTGAATTTTGAGTGTCTCCAGGACGGACATGATTCATAGTCTGCTGCCAGGAGGGGACCTTTTTGCAGCTCTCCACTCCATTATATTGAGCTCACTCCCAACCCCGGCCACTGCTCCATATTCTCCTCTTAACACTTGTCCACTTGGCAGGCCAGCCCGGTAATGGCTCCAAGAGAGATTATCAGTTCCCCTCCAGAAAGAACCAATTATTCATAACCTCACCTGGAGTTTTATGAAAGACAAAAATGGCAAGAGGAGTGCTACCTCCTGCTGCCACCTCTGTTGCTTCTTCTGAGGACAGAATCTAGGCCTGGGGTGGGCTAGATTAGAGCAAGGGATAGGATATGGGATGCAGTGACAATGAGGTGGAAGGTGGATACAGGAGTGAGATCAGGAAATCACCCAGCACCAGGCTCCCAAACAAGGCTGTGTGTACCTACCAGGGGCATGTGGCATTGTACTCTCTGATAAATAATCTAAACCATCACTTTATATAATACAGTGAAAAAGGATATATTTCGATGCAAGGTATCATTTTTGCATGAATTGTTAAGAAAACAATTGGGACTTCCAATTTTTTATTGCTGCTTTTTATTTTTCTTGCTGCTCAGTCCTCGGGTATGCTCCTAGAGCGCTGGAGGTAGGACTTTGCTCTCTTCTACCATTTGGGTATTTCATTCAATCATCCATTCATCAGATATTTTGAGTGATAATGATGAGTTAGGTGCAAGAAATCCAGCAGGGAACAAAACACACATGAACCTAGAGTTCATGGAGTTTATACTCTGGGGAAATCTTTAAAACCATTGATGAACCAAAATTCTTTCATTTCTGTTTGAAGATCAGGCCATGGGAAATGGTGAGCTTTCTTTTCTCTCACCAAATCTGCAAGCAGGTATTAGATAAGCAACAACATTTGCTTGTTGAATAAATGAATGAATGATGAATGGTTTTCTATATTGGATGAGAAGGCCGACTGGCTCACTCTCAAAGTGCATGTATATCTTTGTCTGTGTCTACATGTGTATGTTTGTGTGGGGAGATGGGTAGGTGTGTGTAGCATTCAGAGGACGTGACACTGTTATCATTTGAGAGTCAATAAAACTGATTTTCAGAGGGGTAAAGCAAGTCTGTGGCTAGAGGTCTAGAGCATCATGATGCCTCTCCCCTTTAGTATCCACATAGTGTGGGCTTTAAGGACAGAGTAATTCAAATTCCCAACTCCTTCCAAGTGGGACAGGTACCTTGATCTAAGAAGACCCATCTGCCAGAGAGACTAACCATCAGGCCCACTGGAAGCAGCTGTGGGCCCTTAAGTACTCAAGAAATTGCTGGTTTGGGAAGGGAGACAAAGTTGGTCCTATACTCTTAAAAAAGCTGCTGCACTGCCAGTAGTAGCCCTACCCCCCAACTGCTGAGGTCCTCCACATGCAGGCCTCGAGCCAGTGCCAGTGTCCCAGACTGCTACACGGACATCTCCCACATTAAGTGACCAGGCCGTCTAGAGCTGGCTCCCCTACCAATGACTTAGCAGAGATATATCCTCCTCCAAGCTCCCAGTGCCACTGGCATGGAAGCACCCCACTCAGCACCAGGGAGTTATTATTCCTCACTCTTCTCCTTTCCAGGTAATTTATCACCCAGAAACAGGGTTATGGAGATACGTTTAACGAAGAAATGACTCTTGTGGGGAGCTGGAGGAATAAACCTGTCCCTAAGGCGCCATGTCTCATTCTGGCTGCAGGGGAGGGACAAGGAGAGGAAAGAGGAAGGAGCTGAGGCAGGAAGGGGAAATCTTGAGTGAATGCAAGAGGCCCTGCAGAGAAATTGGCAGTGCATGTATACTAGGTGAGGAGCTGGAGCCCTGGGAAGGTGTGTCAGGCTTTCCTCTTACTTAGAAGCTGGATAGTTCTTAACCATTTCTGGTGAGATCCCTGCCACTCTGATCTATGTGTTTCAGAAGCCCTGGCCATACCCCGGATGTGTCAGAGACAGGGAAGAAAAACCTCATAGCACCAGGAGCCCTGGGTTTCTGCATGACTCTCTTGAGCTGAGGCTGGGGCAGAAATGGAGTGATGTTACACTGGGCCCTGGATTAGCTTTGAGGTCACAGGGGAAGAGGAGAGTGTAGTTGTTTAGGACAGAAACAAAGCAAACCTCGTTGCTACGAGGAACAGGGAATTGAAAAGGTTGATGTGTCCCCTTTGGGTTTCCAGGATCCAATTCTTTTTTTTTTTTTTTTTAATTGTATAGTTGACGTACAATTTACTCTAGTTTCAGTTATACAACATAGTGATTCGATACTCTATACTTTGTGTTGTACCCACAACAAGTGTAGCTGCCATCTGTCACCATGCAATGTTATTACAGTATCATTGACTATATTCCCTATGCTGTACCTTTAATCCCTGTGACTTATTCATTCCACAACTAGAAGTCTGTACTTTGCCCTTCTCTTTATCTATTATTTCAAATTTTCATTATTTTTCTTTTTCAAGAGAGAGCATGTGCATGAGCAGGCAAGAAGGGACAGAGGGAGAAGAGGAGAGAGAATCTTAAGTAGGCTCCATGCTCAGTGCAGAGCCTGATGCAGGGTTCAATTTCATGGCCCTGAGATCATGACCTGAGCCAAAATCAAGAGTCGGATGCTTAACAGACTGAGCCACCCAGGCACCCCTCCCTTCACCCATTTTACCCACCCCCACCTTCTCCTCTCCTTTCTGGCAACCATTTATGGTTTGTTTCTGTTTTGTCCATTCATTTTCTTTTTAAAATATCACATAAAAGTGAAATTATATGGTATTTGTCTTTATATATCTGACTTATTTCACTTAGCATAATCTCTAGGTCCACCCATGTTGTTGTAAGTGGCAAGATCTCATTCTTTTTTATGGCTGAGTAATATTCCATTGCATATATGTACCACCTCTTCTTTATCCATTCATCTATGGACAGACACTTGGGTTGCTTCCATAATTTGGCTATTGTAAATAATGCTGCAATAAACATAAGAGTGCATATATCTTTTCAAATTAGTGTTTTCATTTTGTTTTGATAAATACCCAGTAGTGGAATTACTGGATCATATTTCTATTTTCAATTTTTTGAGGAATCCCATGCTGTTTTCCACAGTGGCTGCATTAGTTTCCACCAACAGTATAAGAGGGTTCCCTTTTCTCCACATCCTCACCAACACTTGTAATTTTTTGTCTTTTTGTTACTAGCCATTCTGACAAGTGTTAGGTGATACCTCATTGTAGTTTTGATTTGCATTTCTCTGACGGTTAGTGGTGTTGAGCATTTTTTCATGTGTCTCCTGGCCATCTATATGTCTTCTTTGGAAAAATGTCTCTTCTCCAGGTCCTCTGCCCATTTTTAATTGGATTATTTGTTTTTTGGGTGTTGAATTGTGTAAGTTTTTTATATATATATTTTGGATATTAACCTTTTATCAGATATATCATTTGCAAGTCAGTAAGTAGCCTTTTTGTTTGTTGTTGGTTTCCTTCACTGTACAAAAGCTTTTTATTTGGGTGTTGTCCTAATAGTTTATTTTTGCTTTTGTTTCCTTTGAGGAGACATGTCTAGAAAAATGTTGCTAAGCTGATGTGAAAAAGATTACTACCTATGTTTTCTTCTAGGAGTTTTATGGTTTCAGATCTTGCATTTAGGTCTTTAATCCATTTTGAGTTTATTTTTGTGTATGGGATAAGAAACTGGTCCAGTTTCTTTTGCCTCTAGCTTTCTAGTTTTTCCAGCACCATTTATTGATGAGACTATCTTTTCCCCAGAGTATATTCTTGCTTCCTTTACCATAGATTAATTGACCATATAAGTGTGGGTTTACTTCTGGGCTCTCTATTCTGTTCTGTTGATCTAAGTATCTGTTTTGATGCCAGTACGATACTATTTTGATTACTATATAGCTTTGTAGTATATCTTGAAACCTGGGATTGTGATACATCCAGCTTTGTTATTCTTTCTCAAGATTGCTTTGGCTATTCTGGGTCTTTTGTGGTTCCATACACATTTTAGGATTATTTGTTCTAGTTCTATAAAAAATACCATTGGTATTTTGATAGGGATTGTACTGAATCTAGATTGCTTTGGGTAGTGTGGACATTTAGCAGTATTAATTCTTAATGCTATGTCCAGGACCCAATTCTTGCCTCAGTTTTGATTGAGTTCATTTCTACCCAGTTATGTTGTATTGGATCCTGTCATTCTGCTGCCTTTCATAAGAGGAAGAAATACTCAGTCTCTCAGATAAAGTAATGCTTCATTTTGTCTTCCATTCCAATGTTACAGATGGACTGGTACTAGGGTGAGGGGATATTTCTTGCCTCTAGCATGAAATATAAGGGACACCAAAAGACTCAGTAATCAAGGTAAATGATATTTTAATACAAAATTTAAAAAATCAAAATCAATGCAAAATATCTTGATGAACAAAACATCCAAAATTTAAATGAAGACATGAACAGTGCTGATTTCTCGTTTCACCTCAGGCTCTAATATGGCTCAGCACAGCAGAGCATATAGATAAGCACTCAGTGTGCTCAGCACCAGGAGGTCCAGCGGAAAACAGGACAAACATACCCCTAACCCCTCACTAGTGGAACTTCCAATGCTAGTGGAACAGAGAAACAAACGAGGAAACATTAAAGGTTGACAGTTGTGATCAGTGGGACAAGCAGGGTTTGGAGGTGGGGAAAGTTCGGACAAGATAGAGGTGCTTATCTGGGGATGTGATGCTCTGCTACACCTTGAGGGATGGGAAGGAGCCAGCTGTTGTGGGTTGAATTGCATCCCTTCAAAATTAATACCTTAAAACCCCAACCTTCAGTACCTTAAAATGTGACCTTATTCAGAAATAGTCTAGTTGAAGATGTAATTTTTTAAGATGAGGTCATATTGGAGTAGGGTGGACCCCTTAATCCAGTATGTGTGGTGTCCTTACAAAAGGGGGAAAATTTGAACTCAGGCCATGCTGCACACGGGGAGAATGCCATGTGAAGATAAAGACAGAGATCAGGGTGCTGCTTCTCCAGGCTAAAAAACATCAAAGATAGCTGGCAAACTACCCGAAGCTAAGAGAAAAGCCTGGAACAGATTCTCCCCTCAGAGAAACCAACCCTGTTGCACCTTGATCTTGCACTTCCAGCTCCAGAACTGTGAGACAGTAGATTTCTGTTGTTTAAGCCCCCCAGTCTGTGGTACCGAGTTATGGCAGCCCCAGCAAACCAATATACTAGCCATGCAAATAGCAATGATAACAGATGTCTAGGGAAAGTGAATAGTGTGGAAAGGCCCCTTACTCAGCAATCTTTGTCATTGGCAGGGAGGTGACACTGATCAAGTAGGAATCTTCTGTCCAATTTAAGCTTACTCTTACTTGCCTTTTCTTATACCTGCATCATCTCTTGTACAGGTTCTCTCATTAATAAAACTGTAGGAACCTGGAGAAAACATCTAATGGTGATTATTCATGCCCAAGCTGGTCTCTCTTACCACAGGGACCCTGCTGGTAGATGGGTAGTGAGAGGCCAGAAGTTAGAGGTCAGAGGTCAGCATTAGGAGTCCCTGGGGCTGGGAGGAACCATGAGAAGGATCTTCTCTTCCAGTCCCCAGAGTGAAGCATGTGGAGCAGCATCACAGACAGCAGGATTTGGACTTGAAATTACTCCACAGGGTTCAGGGAGGAGTTTTGACAAGACACTGCACATCTTCGGAGCAGGTGGTCTCTTCTGTTTCTACAATCAAACAGAAAAATTTTTTTCAGCTGTTCAGACTGCTGCCTGGGATCCTAGAGCCACTGTGTTTTTGATCTCTCTCTTCTCAGCATGGACTGCAGATCCCCAGCCTGGAAGCCCTGCCCTGCCTCTCTCTGAACACTGGGGGTCCCGGGAGGCTGCACCCACCTGTGGGGAGCTCCATGAACTGCTGCATATGTGGATGTGTGTGTGCACAGAGCAGCAGGCTCTTCTGATCTCCTTCAGGGGGACACCAGAGAGTCCATTTAAAGCCTCGGGGGAGATTGCCTCATCAGTTGACTAGTAAACAGGTGAAAAAGGAAAGGAACTGTAGATTTTCCTTCAGAAACCTCTCTCTTGCTCTTCTCCTCCAGTAAACAGTACCCCACACATAATGTATCATCTCACTTTAAATGTTCCCTGTAACAATGAATATTATACTTGAATCAGATTCCATTTTACTGAACTCCACTTGGGCTCCAAATCCTTTTACAACAGTGGAATTTTGCATCATTATAAATCACATTTCCAGATCCCAGACTGGAGTTTGCATTTGTTTTTCAGCTCCACAACCAACCAGCAATGTGATCTCAGGCAAGTCATCAAAAACTCTTTGACCCTGAGTTCTGTCTACCATAACTTGGGAGCATTAGGTATAGCTGTCCTAATTCCTCATAGGCATGTTGGGAACCAATAAGATTATTTTGTAAAAGTATACTGTAAACTGTAAAAACTTCATCTAATGTTAGCTTATTCTTTTTTTTTTAATTAATTTTTTTTTGATGTAGTGTTCCATGATTCATTGTTTGCGTATAACACCCAGTGCTCCATTCAATACATGCCCTCTTTAATACCCATCACCAGGCTAACCCATCCCCCCACCCCCCTCCCCTCTAGAACCCTCAGTTTGTTTCTCAGAGTCCATAGTCTCTCATGGTTCGTCTCCCCCTCTGATTTTCCCCCCTTTATTTTTTCCTTCCTACTATCGATCATAATTGGAGAAGCTATTTGGGCTCTCTGCTTATGTGGGGTGGTGGTTTAAAATCCAGTCTGCTTTGGACAATTCATCTTCTTTGTTTTCCAGGATCTAGTAGTCCACTTTCTTTCTGTAACCTTGCATATCCCTGCTAGTTAACTGGGAAGTCTATTGTGCTTGCCTGCCCTCCCTTTGACCTTTGCCTCATTTTGCTTTTGCCTTTCCCCAGGTAATTCTGGGAACATATAATAGAGGACATATAATTTGGTGACCATCTGATTTAATGATGCTAAGCGAAGAGGAGGACTCAAGCAGTACACCCAGTGCCAAGTTAGAAGTTGAGGGAGTCTTACTTTTATTGGAAAGCTTCTCAGTGCCCATGAGTGGTCCGCATGCATCTGAAGGTGCTGAGAGCTCACAAGAAGGGGAGAGGAGACGGGTAGGGCTGAGCTGGAAGCAAAGGTTGCACCAGAAGACTTCTTCCTCTTCCTTTATATCCTGAGGCTTATTGTGGGATGTGTTGTTTAGTGATGGTAAAGGAGGGAGCCCTGCACTGGGAGGGACCTGCAAAATGTTGTAATGAGAGAAAAAATTGAACATGTAACTCTAAGTAAAAGATACTTTTAGTCAAGATTGGAAATACCCAGAGGCTGCTCCTATGGTGCCAACATATTGGCCATGAATCTTTAAGTTAAACTTTTCACCTTCATGAGTACCTCTAGTGGGAGTGGACTTGTGGAGGCATTCTGGGGAGCAATCAGGCATAGCTTCATCAAATTAAATATACACATACTCTCTGACCCGTTCATTCCAGTGCAAGAGATATATTGCAAAGGGGGCATGCATGCTCACAACAGAGTTATTTGTGGTGATGGTGAGGAGTTAAATGCATCTTGGGCATCCATTCCTGAGAGAATAGGAAGGTAACATGTGGTGGATGTATACCATGGAAGCCTCTGCAGCAGTTAGCAGTCATCGATTAGATGTAAACATAACAACAGAGATGAATCTTAAAAACAGAGCTCGTGAAAAAAAGTAAGAATGAGATCTATAACACAACATTTACACAAATTAAAAATGCATGCATACAAAACAGTACCCATTTGCATTAATAAATACAAATAAACAGATACAGATTGAACCATTAGAATGACTGACTGTAGGGATGGGAGTGGGGAAGTGACTATGTGAATAAAAGAGAATAGATAAATACATAAAATAAGAGGGGGTTGAATGGAAAAATATAAGGAGTGTGATTTACTCAATCCTCTGCACCTGAGGTCCAAAATAAATAAATCAACAAAATGTGAAATCTCCTAAGCTAGTCTGGGCTCTGCAGTTTGTATAGTCTTCAGTGACCCAAGGGAACCTCTATTAAAGGGGAGGGTGTTTTGTTGAATTAAATAAAATAAAAAAGAACAATCTGTTCTATATTGATCTCTCAGTTAGGTCTTACACAAATACCTGTTGGTCCCCACGGCTGCTCAACCATTCTTATATTTTTCTCTTGGATACCCCACCGTGTCCCTCCTGGCCATCTTTCTTAAACTTCACAGCTCTGACCTCAGTTCTGTCTTCTCCCTTACTCTCACATGAACTCATCTAGATCTTCCTGGAGGTCAACATCATCTGTTATATTTAGGGCTTTAATTGCAAACAACAGAAACTAGCCTTTTTGTCTTTAGCAAGACAAGAGGTTTATAAGGATGTGGAGACCAACAGAATCCACAGGAGGCTGGAGGAATGAGCTTGGAAAATAAGCAGAACTCAAAGCTGGTCTGGAGGCTGGCTGCAGGAGGAGTATGACTGGATGTTCCCTTGGCTGCTTCTGACACTACTGCCACCACTGTGGGACATTGGTGATGGACAGCTGACCGACCATGAGGGACTATGCTAGCCAGCTGATGATCTTCACCCGCTGCTTCTCACACCCCTGGCAGTCCTTTCTACACTGGATAGCGCTTTCCTATGTCTCCAGTGGGATATACAGTGTGTGACTTCCTGGGGATGTCATGGTTTTGCCTTTCTTTTGGATCATTTATTCTGGGGAAAGCCAACTGCCATGCCGTAAGGTCACTCAAGAAGCCCTATGGAGCAGTCTTTGTGGAGAGGAAATGAGGCCTCCTACCAACAGCCAGTGAAGGACTATGACCCCCTATTAATAGTCATGTGAGTCAACCTTCTTGGAAGTAAATCCTTAACCCCAGTCAAGCCTTCTGGTCATGCAGGCCCAGCCAAAATCTTGACTGAAATCTCATGAGAGATCTTAAGCCAGAACTACCCAGCTAAGCTGCTTCTGAATTCCCAACCAACAGAAACTGAGAGAATAAATATTTGTTGTTTTAAGCCACTAAATTTTGAGTTAATTTGTTATGTAGCAATAGGTAACTAATATGTTTCCCCTTCACTTTTAGGTCACACTCACCTCACTGAAAGATATCAGAGGAGTTTCTGATTGAACATGTCATGGGTCATACCTTGGATTTCAGGGACTAGTGGAATAGGGTGAGGTGAAGTGAGGCTATTATCCTCTTTAGGGGAGGAGAGGCACTGTCTCAACCATCACTACACACAAAGGGAAGCCCCCTAACTGGAAAGATCGTTGGAGTTTGCACAATCAAAAGGAAGCAATATCCACTCCCCCTTCGTATCTGAATTCCTACAGTGTCTATTCTTCTAATCAGAATCCGTCAGGATCATCCTTCTCCCTCTTCCCTTTTTTCTTGTCTTTAGGGGGAGATGTAAGCCTCCTTCTTCCAAAGTTACCCTTGAATTCTGCTTGGCTCTGGGACCCCCTCCCCACATGCCTGATTTTCCACTCAGTAGTTAACCTCCTTTCTGGCTCACACTTTGCAAAATGTTTGCTCCATGTGCAAACATACTAGTTTTAATGTTCCCTTTGTGTGTAAACATCCTGTTCTGGATTACCTTTCTTAATCTTCCCTCCCCAAGTAGGAATAGTCTCAGTTTGGCTCCAGGAATTTGTACACACCTTTTCATAGTGTTTCATAGTGAACCCCGCCTGGCAGCACATCCTGTCTGAGTGGGAGGGCATGGGATGGGGAGTGGATCATTCTTGAATGATCACAAAACCAATGTGCATATGCTTCAGGGAGGTGGGAACTGGTCATGGCTGACTGATTGCACACCTCTCACAGGTGCCCTGCTCGCCCCCATCATTCAAAGCAACTCTGTAGGGAAAGGTTTTTGAAGCATGGATGGGGCTACTGTAGTCTCCCTATTCTTACACGATTTTGAGAAATTACTAGATGGAAAACTTCTTGTGGAAAGAAATGTGCCTTGTGGCCATTATGTCCCAAAGTCTAACACAATGCCTCAAACATAGAACATGCTCAACAAATTTCCAAAATAATTGAATGAACAAAGGGTTGTATGGAGTATATGGAAGGTGGAGTCACTCTGACACCCCTGTATGCGTGATTGAGATGGTTTTCCCCAAACAGACCCTTGAGAGAGGGTGAAGTAAAACGTGGCACCAGGGAAGAAAATGCTGTAACATCAGGAGGTTCCTGGAGGAAGAGTGAGGAGGGGCAGTCTCAGGGCTGGAAGTCCACTGAGATCAGGGGCTTCTGCTCTGTCCTCTCGGAAGATTCATAATCCTTTCACAGCAACCCAAGAATGGACACAGGACCCTTCACTGGAGCCTCACTGCATGGTTGAGACAATGTGGAGCAACAGATTGCTCCACAGAGAAACAGAGGAGAAACAGGAGAAACAGAGACTGAAGACCATGAGATGATCTGCTGTCCAGATACAGTGGATTCACCTTCAGTGTCTGGTTCACTGTAGCATGCCTTCCTGCCCCGTGCAGCAGAAGCCATTTCTGGCTAGTACCCGCCAGGAGCACAGATGCAGGTTCAGGCCTCGTCTCTTGGAGCCTAGATCTTGGGGACTGAGACTAAGTTTCTTCCTGAGTCCTACCCATGTGCGTGCTGGTTCTTCCCTGTGGTTGACCCCAGGATCATCTTGTCCAGGGGAGATATTTCTATCCACAGAGCAGTAGTCTTTCAAGCGCCAACACACAAGAAGGCAACACTACTTGTGACATTTCTGAGAAAAAGAGGCATTTTGGAGCTATGGATCTTTTTGTGGTGATGAATGGTGGTAGGGCCAGAAAGAATTTGAGCCTGGAGGTTAAGGGGTAGAACTGGGCATGGTCTGAACATCTTTTCCTCTCTCCTTTTATTTATTATTTTTTTAAGATTTTATTTATTTATTTGACAGAGAGCAAGCACAAGCTGGGGGAGCGGCCGGCAGAGGGAGAAGCAGGTTCACCGCTGAACCAAGAGCCCGATGCTGGACTCAATCCCAGGACTCTGGGATCATGACCTGAGTCGAGGGCAGACACTTAACCAACTGAGCCACCCAGGCAACCCTCTCCCTTAATTTTTTTATTAAAAACATTTTTTAATTTTATTTTTTAAGTTTATTTTTGAATTTTTGTCTTTTGCTATTCTTTTTTCCCCTCATCTTTTTTTATTGGGGGTGAGAGCACATTTTACAGGTATTAAAACTGTCAGGGTGGGGACTCTACCAGATATATCAGACTGAGGCAGGCGTAGGGCTGGTAGTGCTTAGAGGGCTTCTGTTCCTAATAAAATACTAAAACCTGTGATGACACTATCACTCTTTCTCCCTTTGCTCTATTCATTATCTCTGCTTCCTCACTCCTCATCCCTTAACCGTTGACATTTGGGCTTCTGTCCCTACCACTCTATCAGAAACATCAGAAATCTACCCTGTGTGCCAAATGTCTTTCCCCACTTCTCTCTCTGCAGTTGGTGATGTCGTGGATCTTCTTCTCCATTGGCTTCTGTGACAGTGTCTTCTCCTCCAGCATTTCTGACCACCCTCAGGGCTTTCTTCAAATTCTCCTGTTGTCTTTGTACCCCTTAAATGCAGACCGTCCCTGAAGTTTGGTTTTCAGCCATCTCATCCTCTCTGAAGTCCATCCACATCAGCTGTTCTTTGTATCACTCCATGCAGCTGATTCCTAAATCTATTTAACCCAGAATTCTCTTCCAAGACCTAGGCCCACATTTCTCATTATCCAAAGGGCATCACCACATGGATATGTTTGTGCAACACCAAGTCTTTCAGTGGCTGGAACATGGAGGAGGGGAAGGAGGAAGAGAAAGGGCAAGAGAATAAGTAGACAGCAAGAGGCTATGAAGGGCCATACATGCCATGCCAGATAATCAGTCAGAGCTAACATACCAATAATGGCATCTGCTCTATTTCGTGCAAGCAGTAAGGGTTTTAATATAGGAGGTTAGGTGCTACAAAATTATTGAAGAAATAACAATCAAGGCTTAGAAGCACTCAGCTGCTGGCATGATCAGGAAAACTGCCTCCCCAGTTCAGAAAGCTGTCAAATCAGGAAGCATCTCCCAAATTAGGAAGCTGTTGATTACAGTAGAGCCTTACCTCTGCCTAATTAGCACCCACAACTATATGCTCTGCACCCTGCCTCTCCCTGCTCAACTCCATTTTGAAACAAAGACTCACTTGGGCTGTTCTGATTTGTGGAATCTAAGTCCTACCCATAGCTCCACCTATAGGAGATCCTGGGAAATTTATGATTTTATTTCCAACCTCTGCCTTCTATACCGTGTCAGGATAAATGCTGAGCAAGCCAGTCCATAGTCTGCCGTGTTGTGTGCATTAGGCCAGTATCTCTCTATTGTAAGTGGCAGGAAACCAACTTTATCTGACTTTGATTAAAAAAAGAAACATCATTGACTTGTAATGAATGCCAAGGAAGGGCAGGGGTCAGTCTGGCTTCAGAGGCAAGTAGCCCCTAGAACTTCCTTTTTATCTGCTACCTCTGCTTTCTTTTCTCACTATTGGTACTGTCCTCCCCACCAAAAATGAACTTTCTCTCAATGAGCCTATAGATGTGGCCGTAATGCTCCTAGGTACTCACCTTTTTTTTTTTTCCTTTTTTAAATTAACATATAATGTATTATTTGTTTCAGAGGTACAGGTCTGTGATTCATCAGTCCTACACAATTCACAGTGCTCACCATAGCACATACCTCCCCAGTGTCCATCACCCAGCCACCCCATCCCTCCCACCCCCCTCCACTCCAGCAACCCTCAGTTTGTTTCCTGAGATTAAGAGTCTCTTATGGTTTGTCTCCCTCTCTGGTTTCGTCTTCTTTCATTTTTCCCTCCCTTCCCCTATGATCCTCTGTCTTGTTTCTCAAATTCCTCATATCAGTGAGATCATATGATACTTGTCTTTCTCTGATTGACTTATTTCACTTAGCATAATACCTTCTAGTTCCATCAACATTTCATTTTTTTGATGGCTGCATAATATTCCATTGTGTATACATATACACCACATCTTCTTTATGCATTCATCTGTTGATGGACATCTAGGCTCTTTCCATAGTTTGGCTATTGTGGACATTGCTGCTATAAACATTGGGGTGCATGATCCCCTTCCAATCACTACATTTATATCTTTGGGGTAAATACCCAGTAGTGCAATTGCTGGGTCGTAGGGTAGCTCTATTTTCAACTTTTTGAGGAACCTCTGTACTGTTTTCCAGAGTGGCTTCACCAGCTTGCATTCCCACCAACAGTGCAGGAGGGTTCCCCCTTCTCTGCATCTTCGCCAACATCTGTCATTTCCTGACTTGTTCATTTTAGCCATTCTGACTGGTGTGAGGTGGTATCTCATTGAGGTTTTGATTTGGCTTTCCCTGATGCCGAGTGACGTTGAGCACTTTTTCATGTGTCTGTTGGCCATTTGGATGTCGTCGTTGGAAAAATGTCTGTTCATATCTTCTGCCCATTTCTTGATTGGATGCTTTGTTCTTTTGGTGTTGAGTTTGATAAGTTCTTTATAGATTTTGGATACTAGCCCTTTATCTGATATGTCATTTGCAAATATCTTCTGCCATTCTGTTGGTTCTCTTTTGGTTTTGTTGACTGTTTCCTTTGCTGTGCAAAAGCTTTTTATCTTTTTTTTAAAGATTTTATTTATTCATTTGAGACACAGACATAGAGCATGAACAGGAGGAGAAGCAGAAGGAGAGGGAGAAGCAGCCTCCCTGCTGAGCCAGGAGCCCGATGGCATCATGACCTGAGCCGAAGGCAGATCTGTAACCATCTGAGCCATGCAGGCACCCCAAAAGCTTTTTATCTTGGTGAAGTCCAGTAGTTCATTTTTGCCCTTGCTTGCCTTGCCTTTGGCGATGTGTCTAGGAAGAAGTTGGTGCGGCTGAGGTCGAAGAGGTTGCTGCCTGTGTTCTCCTCAAGGATTTTGATGGATTCCTGTCTCACATTGAGGTCTTTCATCCATTTTGAGTCTATTTTTGTGTGTGATGTAAGGAAATGGTCCAGTTTCATTCTTCTGCGTGTGGCTGTCCAATTTTCCCAACACCATTTGTTGAAGAGACTGTCTTTTTTCCATTGGACATTCTTTCCTGCTTTGTCGAAGATTAGTTGACCATAGAGTTGAGGGTCCATTTCTGGGCTCTCTATTCTGTTTCATTGATCTATGTGTTTGTTTTTGTGCCAGTACCATGCTGTCTTGATGATGACAGCTTTGTAATAGAGCTTGAAGTCCGGAATTGTGATGCCACCGGCTTTGCTTTTCTTTTTCAACATTCCTCTGGCTATGCGGGGTCTTTTCTGGTTCTATACAAATTTTAGGATGATCTGTTCCATTTCTTTGAAAAAAGTGGATGGTATTTTGATAGGGATTGCATTAAATGTGTAGATTGCTCTAGGTAGCATAGATATTTTCACAATATTTTTTCTTCCAATCCATGAGCATGGAACGTTTTTCCATTGCTTTGTGTCTTCCTCAATTTGTTTCATGAGTATTCTATAGTTTTCTGAGTACAGATTTTTTGCCTCTTTGGTTAGATTTATTCCTAGATATCTTATGGTTTGGGGTGCAGTTATAAACGGGATCGACTCCTTAATTTCTCTTTCTTCTGTCTTGTTGGTGTATAGAAATGCCATTGATTTCTGTGCATTGATTTTATATCCTGCCACTTTACTGAATTACTCTATGAGTTCTAGCCGTTTTGGGGTGGAGTTTTTGGGCTTTCCACATAAAGTATCATATCATCTGCAAAGAGTGAGAGTTTGATGACTTCTTTGCCGATTCGGATGCCTTTTATTTCTTTTTGTTGTCTGATTGCTGAGGCTAGGACTTCTAGTACTATGTTGAATAGCAGTGGTGAGAGTGGACATCCCTGCTGTGTTCCTGACCTTAGGGGGAAAGCTCTCAGTTTTTCCCCATTGAGAATGATATTCGCTGTAGGTTTTTCATAGATGGCTTTTATGATATTGAGGTATGTACCCCCTATCCCTATACTCTGAAGGGTTTTGATCAAGAAAGGATGCTGTACTTTGTCAAATGCTTTTTCTGCATCTATTGAGAGGATCATATGATTCTTGTTCTTTCTTTTGTTAATGTATCGTATCACGTTGATTGATTTGCGGATGTTGAACCAACCTTGCAGCCCAGGGATAAATCCGACTTGGTTGTGGTGAATAATCCTTTTAATGTACTGTTGGATCCTATTGGCTAGTATTTTGGTGAGAATTTTTGCATCCATGTTCATCAGGGATATTGGTCTGTAATTCTCCTTTTTGATGGGGTCTTTGTCTGGTTTTGGGATCAAGGTAATGCTGGCCTCATAAAATGAGTTTGGAAGTTTTCCTTCCCTTTCTATTTTTTGGAACAGTTTCAGAAGAATAAGTATTAATTCTTCTTTAAATGTTTGGTAGAATTCCCCTGGGAAGCCATCTGGCCCTGGGCTCTTGTTTGTTGGGAGATTTTTGATGACTGTTTCTATTTCCTTAGTGGTTATAGGTCTGTTCAGGTTTTCTATTTCTTCCTGGTTCAGTTTGGGTAGTTTATACGTCTCTAGGAATGCATCCATTTCTTCCAGATTGTCTAATTTGCTGGCATAGAGTTGCTCATAATATGTTCTTGTAATTGTTTGTATTTCTTTGGTGTTGGTTGTGATCTCTCCTCTTTCATTCATGATTTTATTTATTTGGGTCATTTCTCTTCTTTTTGATAATTCTGGCCAGGGGCTTATCAATCTTATTAATATCAATCTTATTAACCAGCTCCTAGTTTCATTGATCTGTTTTACTGTTCTTTTGGTTTCTATTTCATTGATTTCTGCTCTGATCTTTATTATTTCTCTTCTCCTGCTGGGTTTAAGCTTTATTTGCTGTTCTTTCTCCAGCTCCTTTAGGTGTAGGGTTAGGTTGTGTATTTGAGACCTTTCTTGTTTCATGAGAAAGGCTTGTATTGCTATATACTTTCCTCTTAGGACTGCCTTTGCTGCATCCCAAAGATTTTGAACAGTTGTGTTTTCATTTTCATTGGTTTCCATGAATTTTTTAAACTCTTCTTTAATTTCCTGGTTGACCCATTCATTCTTTAGTAGGATGCTCTTTAGCCTCCATGTATTTGAGTTCTTCCCAACTTTCCTCTTGTGATTGAGTTCTAGTTTCAAAGCATTGTGGTCTGAAACTGCAGGGAATGATCCCAATCTTTTTGTACCAGTTGAGAATGTGATCTATTCTGGAAAATGTTCCATGTGTGCTAGAGAAGAATGTGTATTCTGTTGCTTTGGGATGGAATGTTCTGAATATATCTGTGAAGTGCATCTGGTCCAGTGTGTCCTTTAAAGCCTTTATTTCCTTGTTGATCTTTTGCTTAGATGATTTGTCCATTTCAGTGAGGGGGGTGTTAAAGTCCTCTACTATTACTGTATTATTGTTGATGTCTTTTTTTGATGTTGTTATTAACTGGCTTATATAATTGGCTGCTCCCATGTTAGGGGCATAGATATTTTAAAGT
Source organism: Halichoerus grypus (assembly GCF_964656455.1). Lineage (NCBI taxonomy): Eukaryota > Metazoa > Chordata > Mammalia > Carnivora > Phocidae > Halichoerus > Halichoerus grypus. The sequence continues at coordinate 102,415,692 of NC_135722.1, read as the reverse complement.
GTTAGATCTTCTTGTTGGATAGACCCTTTAAGTATGATGCAGTGTCCTTCCTCATCTCTTATTACAGTCTTTGGTTTAAAATCTAATTTGTCTGATATAAGGATTGCCACCCCAGCTTTCTTTTGATGTTCATTAGCATGGTAAATGGTTTTCCACCCCCTCACTTTCAATCTGGAGGTGTCTTTGGGTCTAAAATGAGCCTCTTGCAGACAGCATTTCGATAGGTCTTGTTTTTTTTATCCAATCTGATACCCTGTGTCTTTTGATTGGGACATTTAGCTCATTTACATTCAGGGTAACTATTGAAAGATATGAATTTAGTGCCATTGTATTGCCTGTAAGGTGACTGTTACTGTATATTGTCTCTATTCCTTTCTTGACTATGTTACTTTTAGGCTCTTCCTTTGCTTAGAGGACGCCTTTCAGTATTTCTTGTAGGGTTGGTTTGGTGTTTGCAAATTCTTTTAGTTTTTGTTTGTCCTGGAAGCTTTTATCTCTCCTTCTCTTTTCAATGACAGCCTAGCTGGATATAGTATTCTAGGCTGCATATTTTTCTCGTTTAGTGCCCTGAATATATCATGCCAGTCCTTTCTGGCCTGCCAGGTCTCTGTGGATAGGTCTGTGGCCAATCTAATGTTTCTACCGCTTTAGGTTACAGACCTCTTGTCCTGAGCTGCTTTCAGGATTTTCTCTTTGTCTCTGAGACTTGTAAGTTTTACTATTAGATGTCGGGGTGTTGACCTATTTTTATTGATTTTGAGAGGGGTTCTCTGTGCCTCCTGGATTTTGATGCCTGTTTCCTTCCCCAAATTAGGGAAGTTCTCTGCTATAATTTGCTCCAATATACCTTCTGCCCCTCTCTCTCTTTCTTCTTCTGGGATCCCAATTATTCTAGTATTGTTTCATCTTATGGTATCACTTATCTCTCGAAGTCTCCTCTCATGATCCAGTAGTTGTTTATCTCTCTTTTTCTCATTTTCTTGATTCTCCATCATTTGGTCTTCTGTATCACTAATTCTCTCTTCTGCCTCATTTATCCTAGCAGTTAGAGCCTCCATTTTTGATTGCACCTCATTAATAGCCTTTTTGATTTCGACTTGGTTAGATTTTAGTGCTTTTATTTCTCCAGAAAGGGATTCTCTAGTATCTTCTATGCTTTTTTCAAGCCCAGCTAGTATCTTTATAATCGTCATTCTGAACTCTGGTTCTTACATCTTACTAATGCCCATACTGATTTAGGTGCCTGGCGGTCAGTACTGCCTCTTGTTCTTTTTTTGAGGTGAGTTTTTCGTTTTGTCATTTTGTCCTGAGAAGAATAGATGAATTGAGAGAACAAAATGCTAAAAGGGTAACAACGACCTCAGAAAAATATACACTAAACAAATTAGAAGAGACCCGAAACCTGGGTGTGGGGAGAAAGGAAAAAAAAAAAAAAAAAGAATATGATCAGGCTGGTGAATAGAACAGAGCCACACACTCGATTTTGGGTGTGCTTTGGTCTGTTAGAAGAAACTACCTCCCAAAATTTTAAAGAAAGAAAGAAAAAAAAAATATATGCATATGTGTATCTATATCTATATCTATACACACACACACAAATCAGGATAAATACGATGAAGGGATCGAATATGATTGTAAAGATGAAAATTAAAATTTTAAAAAAGGAATTGATAAGTTGGTTGAAAAAAGAGAATGTGATTAGGCGGGAGACTAGAACAAAGCCATACACTAGATTTAGGGTATATTTTGGTCTGTTAGAAGAAACTGTATCCCAAAATTTTAAAGAAAGAAAAACATATATATATATATATATATACAAAAAAAATAAGGTTAAGTACAATGAAGGAATAGAATTGCCTGTAAAAATGAAAATTAAAAAAAAGATTTTAAAAAAGGAATTCGTAAGATTTTGGTTAAAAAAGGAAAGAAGAAAAATTTAAAAAAATAGAAAAAGAAACAAAGAAAATTAAAAAAATTAACTTTGAAAGACTAAAGAATCAGGGGGAAAAAAGCCATGAATAGTATGTGCTGTATTCCCCTAGCACTGGGGTTTTGCAGTTCTCATTGATGGGTAAACTTGGTGTTGGCTGGCTGTTCTTGCTGAGCTTCTGGGGGAGTGGCCTGTTGCAGTGGTTCTCAAATGGCTTTGCGGGAGGTGGAATTGCCCCACCCTTGCTGGGGGCCAGGCTAAGTAATCTGCTCGGGTTTGCTCTCCGTAGCTTTTGTTCCCTGAAAGCTTTCCGTACAGCTTTGGAGGAGGAGAGTATAAATGGCGGCCTCCCAATCTCTGCCCCTGAGGAGCCGAGAGCTCAGGCCTCACTCCTCAGTGAGCCCCCAGAGAAAAGCAGCCAATCACTCCCATCTCTGGCCGCACTCTGTGCTCACCCGGCCTGTAAATGAGCATTTATATCTCCGGCACAAGACCCCTTTTGCAGACTCCAAACCCAGCAGATTCCTGCGGTGCGCTCCGTGTCACTCCTCCCATGGGAGGAAAGGGAGTCTCCCCAAATCTGCCGTTTGTTGGGTCCCTGCTCGAAGAGCAGTGGCCTGACTGTGCCCCGGATCGTGGTTTATGGCAACCCTGAGCTGAGAGCCCATTCCTCGGCTCCGTCTCTGCAGCCGGCTTCCCCACTCCGATACCTGGGAGCTCTGCCGCACTCAGGCACCCCTGGTCTTTCTGTGACCCCAAGGGTCCTGAGACCACACTGTCCCAGTGAGGGTTCCACCCCCTGCTTAGCCACTGGAGCAACGTCCCTCAGCAGAGCAGACTTCTAAAAGTTCCAATTTTGTGCTCCCCTGCTCTATAGCTTGCTGGTAGCTGGCTGATGGAGGCTTCCTTCCCCCGTGGTCAGTCTTCCCAAGTATCGCCTCGGATTCACTTCTCCGCATGTCCTACCTTCCAGAAAGTGGTCGCTTTTCTGTTCATAGGATTGCTGCTATTCTTTTCTTCGATCTCCTGTTGAGTTTGTAGGTGTTCAGAATGGTTTGATAGCTATCTAGCTGAATTCCTGGGACCAGAGAAAATTTAGGTCTCCTACTCCTCCAACATCTTGCTCCTCTCCCCTAATTTTCTTTCTTTTTTTTTTTTATTATGTTAGTCACATACAGTACTTCATTAGTTTTTGATGTAATGTTCCATGATTCATTGTTTGCATATAACACCCAGTGCTCCATGCAATACATGCCCTCCTTAATACCCAATCACCGGGCTAACCCATCCCCCCATCCCCCGCTCCCCTCTAAAACCCTCAGTTTGTTTCCCAGAGTCCATAGTCTCTCATAGTTCGTCTCCCCCTCCGATTCCCCCCACCTTCATTTTTCCCTTCTTTCTCCTAATGTCCTCCATGCTATTCCTTATGTTCCACAAATAAGTGAAACCATATGATAATTGACTTTCTCTGCTTGACTGAAAGAAGTCAAGGAGAGGCACTTACCTTTTATCATTTCACCATGGCAGAGAGAGTGACTGACTTCTCTTGGTTCTGATTGTAAAAATACCCCCCCAAAGGCCGACTGTCCTGCTTGAGTCACATACACCATGTGCAGTGGAAGCAGGATTCTATGATTCGTGGCCCCCTTTTAGAGATGGGTAAGATCCACGTACCCAAAGGAGGGGCTGATAACATAGCTCTAGCTACTAGGAGAATGACGGGGTCAGAAGACTGCCCAGTTTGTGTCCACTACACCGTGACACACTTTTTTTTTTTTTAAGTCCTAAGTATGATAGAGAACTAATGTAGAATCTCAATCTGTAAAGTGCTTCAATGAAATATTTCTCTTTATCCAAGTGCTAAAGGGACTAAATAAATTAATGAGTGTAAATTATCTAGTATAGTACGCAGTAGGTGCTTGTCTTGGTTTGGATCCCCTGAGAAGCTGACTTTGAAACAAGGATTCAAGTGCAATTCATTTATTTAGGAAATGGAAGGATAACCAGTAGTGGAGTGCAGGAAGGAAGGCAGACAGTAAAGGCTGTTATTAAGCCACAACCACAGCGGTTGCCTGGAGCTTAAGCCCATGAGGAAACTCTTGGAAGCAGTACAAAACACATGCCTCAGAATTATCCTATCTGAGGGACAAAGGAGTTGAGATATTTATACATTAACTCCTGAGAGTCATTGGCTAAGGGCTGCTCCCAGGGGGTTCTCCTCAACTCTGTTAGCCTGCTTGTCCACGTGGGCAGAGTAGCCTTCTGTGGGCCCAGCCTGATCACAGAAGGTCCAAGGGGCATAGGCAGAGCCTGCAGTGCTTAATATGTTTTAGCTCCTCTCCAGACCCCTCCCTCCTTGCTGTTAGTTTAAAAGTCCCTTGAGTGTAAGAACCACATCTTATTTATCTTCAAATTTCCCACATCACCTAGAACACTATTTAACACATAGTAATGGTCAGTGAATATTTATTCTTTGCTTAATTAATGATAGTTTAGGGTATCTTTTTCCTAGTGATCTATTGGTTTTGCCTCCTTATATCTTGGATTTTCTGGGACAGGATGAATTTCCTGTCATTGCATTTTTATCCATTAAATATAATTGAACATGATCTGATTTTTATACTTTTGTAATACTTCTCATACAATTGCATTTACAAATAAATAAGAAAGTCTGTTAGACCACAGGTCCTGTATATATATCTCAACCTTATCTCTATAAGAAACTATCTCCAAATTGGGGGAATTTGGAGACTCCTGGTGTGTAGATTCTTATTAGCTTCCTTGCCTGAATCAGCCTAGCCATCTGCCAGCAATAATAACTTACCTCTTGTGTGCTCAGCCTTATCCAATCCTTGAGCCTTAAGAACCAGGCTTTGTGATGTATTGAGAACTCCCTTCCCTTGGGGATGAGGGGAGGCATTCCATTTTCCAGGTCAGACCACCTGTCTTCAAAAAGGAATTATCAGAGCTTCAGGCACTAGATAAGCAACCATCTGAACCTCCTCCTTTCCACATCACTATGCACAGGGCCAGTTTCCTCCCAGGACCCTTGTCTTGGAGCATGGCTCTGATCCCAGGTCAGTAATCGTGGGCCCTAACTAATCTTAGTCACCTAATATTTTGGAACTCCTCTTCCCCTAGTTGCTATGTTTTACTTTTGAGAGTCCAACATCTACCCTAACTCAAAATCCATGTCACCTTAACTACCTCTTCCAAGAATTGTCCCTGCCTACAAGCCTGGCACCATGCTTGTCTGTTCCGTCAGATAGGACTCATTAGAAACTGATGATGAAGTTTATTGTAACATTTCACACTTGCGTGGTCATGCCTGGTCCTAGTCAGTCCATTTAACCCTCAGCTCTTGCCAGCTTTTGCTAGATTTCTATTCACCATTTCTTCTATTCTCCTTGTATTGGTCTTCCAGTATACTTGGAGCTGAAGGGCCATCAGTTACGTCATTTACTCTGGGACATTATCAGAGCAGGTTGTTTTTGTTTCCATTTCCTAGAGTTGGGATTCCATCTTGTTTTTCTTACCCTTAGACCACTGGTTACTGCTTTTTCTTCATCCCTGTAGATGGGAAAACCCAAGAGATGGGATTTGAAAATGGGCCTCCAGCAGTGGGTTGTTAAGAATAACTGGCATGAATGCCTTGTTCAGATCACAGGGTATGCAGACCAGTGTTCAGCTCTAGATGCCTCTACTGTGCCCTTTATAGCTTTCCTAACATGTGAATTCCTAAAGAATACCATCTCCACTTGGGGTTGGTGGCAAATAGGGATGGAGCTGTGTCCTGGGACTTGGTGTGGTACAGAACATTCCCTCTTGGACTTTCCTGTTGCTCAGAGTTTCTGATATTGCCTTTCTTCACCTTTCATCCCTTGAAGCTTTTCTTGAAACTGCTTTGTCCCTCCCTCCCTTCCTTTCTTTTTTTTTCTTTCTTTTTTAATTTTAAGAGATCAACCCTAGTTGTTTGTTTTCTCATGATCTTGGTACCTGTTTCTCTTTGAGTTCCCTTACTCTAGCTCTGAGCTACAATACAATCCTTGCTATTTCCAGAAGAGTTCAATTACCTTGGTGGTTTTGTTTGTTTCTCAAAGGGTGCGTGTATTTCTTGAAAAGCTTCCCAAGAATCAGTTGACATCTATAGAAGCCCAGAACATGGTGCCTCAAGTGGATTCTTTGCAAAGTCACCATCATAGTCTCCAGAGCTTTGGTCAATAAATAGCAAATCCAGGAGACCTAAATAATTATTTCTGGGATTGTATACTTGATCTTGAAATGGTCCTAGCTAGTGTCTTACTTGGAGTTTGAGAAGGAAGAAAGGAGGAACAGTCATACAATTTCCATTTAAATTGAGAATCTTTCCCCTGGAAACCCAGAGGCCTCTCTGCTGGCCTCCTGCTGTTTGCTTCCTTTTATGCGTCCTATTCGGAGGTGGCATGATTATTCCCTAAACATATACTGCAGCTCTTCCGGCAGATTCTCTCTTCTAGGAATGTCACGAATGAATTACCATGTGGTGTTGGCATGGGGCCTCAGCCAGCAGGAGCCAATTATTTTAAAAATTTCCAAGCAAATCAGATCAGTGTTTCACAAGTTACTAGCCAAGAAGCTTCAGAAAGTCGTGCATCATTCCTTTGCTATAATATGTGTTGCTGACCTAAATGTGTACAAATCTCATCATCTTGAGGTCCATACTCCTGGCTCTGGGGGTTTCGTTAGGACACTAGCTCACACCCATTTGCAGTAATCTAATTGGGTAATTTCACTTATCAAAACTATAAATGGATGTTTGATCAGATCAGATCATTAAATTTTCTAATTAGGCAGCACAGACTCCTTTTTGCCAGATGGATTGAGCTGCACCTATTTGTGACACAACTTAATCACACTTTGCCTTGCTGTCAAGGCCATGTTTCAGGGAGGAAATATGTTCTCTTGGCTAGATTAAACATACGCCGTCCAAACCTGGCATCTCCACCTAAGAGAAGGAGACTGCTGAATTGGAACATGTAAGAATGTATGTCATGGTTAAGATACATTAGCAACCAGCAAATGGGAAGATTCTGCCATGTTTGATTTGAATTCTTAACAAAACCGTTTGTTTATGGAAAGAATGGACTCTGCCTTCATTAGTTAGCACATCAGATGGATATTCAAAAATATTTAGTCTTAGCGATAAAAGTGTAAGCACAAGAATGATGGATTGCAGTGCCAGTTTTGTTGTTTATGTTTCTTGGAACTGTCAGGATGTTTGGAGATGGTTCTGTCTCCAAAGGACAGGTGCTCCCGAAAAGCACGGAGTTTAAAATGTCACTTACACACAACTCCAGGGATTTATGCCTCTTTCCATCACGTGTTTCTTCTGCTTTCTAATCTAAATCCTCTCTGGTAAAGTTTTATTGTTTCTTCTTATTCTGTTATCAAAAGAGAGAGAGTTCCCTCGGTCACCAATATCCACGCACAGTAGATCTTTTACTCACTGGGAAGTGCAGTGTATGGACCCAACAGATAAACATTTTTAAAAAACTCATAGTGAATACTTGAGAAATTTTAGTCCATACTTTTGTTTAAAACATGCTGTTGAGTTTGATTTTGTGGATGTTATTTTATAACAGGGTCTGGGGTGTTATATAATTTCGTAGAATTATCATTGGAGGAGATCAGTCTGAATCTGTTCTGATCTCCCAGCATACATCTCTGAATATGGACCACCACGTTGAGAAGGTTTTGTTGTTATATTTCCTTCTCTCCTATAGGAAGAAAATATACTCCTATTAGTTGGGGTACTAATTTATGTTAATTTCAGTTATTTCGTAGCCTGTGGGTAGAAAGGCATCATATTAATACTAAAGCTTAAATTTTGAAAGTCACCATATAATTGTATCTAAAATGTGTGGATAGATTTGTAGTTTCTTGCTCCTAGGAGTCTCCAGGAATTCTCCAGAGGTTGCCTCAAATGCATCCAGCATTAACTCTGGTCCTCACTGGCCAAGTTAGCTTGCCCAGCACTCCTAAACCACTGGTGACAGCAGGGCCTTGTTCCAACCGTCCACACCATGGCTTCTTGTTCCAGAGCCCTGGGGCCTTCATGCTACAAAGCTGTAAGTATATCACTGCTACCTCAGAGCAGTTCAACTTCTGGGTCACCCTGGGCAATAATGCTTTTTTTGGAAGAAAGAGGGTAGTAATATTACTTCTTTCTACATGTTTTCTCAAGTGAGGGCTTTGGTGGATTGTTGCTTGGGTCCCCTTGCTAGAGCTCCATGGCCCAGCTCTCTTCTCTGCCTTGACTCCCTTCACTTCTGTGCAGCCCAGGCCAATACTGTCCATCTTGTTGAGCTGGGTTGAATTCCCTTTGCTCCACCTGGGGCTGGCCCTGCAGGAGCTCCATAGAAGGCAGAGGATGCCCTTGATGTTGTCAAGGCCATGGCAGCTCCACAGTCTACCAGGAGGTGGACTATTACACTCAGTGGGGAGGGTGCTATGATTCAGACAGACGGCATGTCCCAGCTGGTGGCTCGGATCCCAAAGTGCTACCGAATCCTGTGAATCAGTCCTTTCAGTTCATATACACTGTCCCCTTTCTCCTGGAGGGCACACACAGCACCATGGTGGCTGGGATGGGCTGAGTTCCCACAACAGCTGCAAATGCATCTGCAGCCACCAGTTCCCCTCCTTCCTTTAGTCCTGAAGCTATGTCTGGCTCGCAGTGACAGCCTCCTTTCTCCTGGGCCCCATCTTCTTTCTCACTTCTGTTAGGAAATCCCCAGTGCATTGGATATCTGATGATCTCTTGCCTTCCATAGATGGGGGTCCAGTTGTTCCTAGGAAACTCTATAGCCCTCATTTAAACCAAGTGACAGGAGCAGAAGAGAGAGGAAAAAGCATTAATAGCCTCCACATGCCTGACACACTGGGCGTCATCTCTGCTCCCAGACCAAGGTTTTCTGCCTTCATCTAATAGAAAGAAACTTGTGTTTTTGCAGGCTGCCTTTTCAAGGGCTTGTTTTTAAGGGCCACAGAGTGGTGCCGAAAGTTTTTGACAGTTTTTATTTGACATTTAAATTTTTTTTTTTAAATTTTTTTATTGTTATGTTAATCCCCATACATTACATCATTAGTTTTAGATATAGTGTTCCATGATTCATTGTTTGTGCATAACACCCAGTGCTCCATGCAGAACGTGCCCTCCTCAATACCCATCACCAGGCTAACCCATCCTCCCACCCCCCTCCCCTCTAGAACCCTCAGTTTGTTTTTCAGAGTCCATCGTCTCTCATGGTTCTTCTCCCCCTCCGATTTCCCCCGCTTCATTCTTCCCCTCCTGCTACATTCTTCTTCTTCTTTTTTTCTTTCTTAACATATATTGCATTATTTGTTTCAGAGGTACAGATCTGAGATTCAACAGTCTTGCACAATTCACAGCGCTTACCAGAACACATACCCTCCCCAGTGTCCATCACCCAGTCACCCCATCCCTCCCACCCCACCCCCCACTCCAGCAACCCTCAGTTTGTTTCCTGAGATTAAGAATTCCTCATATCAGTGAGGTCATATGATACATGTCTTTCTCTGTTTGACTTATTTCGCTCAGAATAATACCCTCCAGTTCCATCCACGTCGTTGCAAATGGCAAGATCTCATTCCTTTTGATGGCTGCATAATATTCCATCGTATATATATACCACATCTTCTTTATCCATTCATCTGTTGATGGACATCTTGGCTCTTTCCACAGTTTGGCTATTGTGGACATTGCTGCTGTAAACATCGGGGTGCACGTACCCTTTCGGGTCCCTACTTTTGTATCTTTGGGGTAAATACCCAGGAGTGCAATTGCTGGATCCTATGGTAGCTCTATTTTCAACTTTTTGAGGAACCTCCATACTGTTTTCCAGAGTGGCTGTACCAGCTTGCATTCCCACCAACAGTGTAGGAGGGTTCCCCTTTCTCCGCAACCCCGCCAACATCTGTCATTTCCTGACTTGTTAATATTAGCCATTCTGACTGGTGTGAGGTGGTATCTCATTGAGGTTTTGATTTGGATTTCCCTGATGCCGAGCGATATTGAACACTTTTTCATGTGTCTGTTGGCCGTTTGGATGTCTTCTTTGGAAAAATGTCTGTTCATGTCTTCTGCCCATTTCTTGATTGGATGCTTTGTTCTTTTGGTGTTGAGTTTGATGAGTTCTTTATAGATTTTGGATACTAGCCCTTTATCTGATATGTCATTTGCAAATATCTTCTGCCATTCTGTTGGTTGTCTTTTGGTTTTGTTGACTGTTTCCTTTGCTGTGCAAAAGCTTTTTATCTTGATGAAGTCCCAATAGTTCATTTTTGCCCTTGCTTCCCTTGCCTTTGGCGATGTTTCTAGGAAGAAGTTGCTGCGGCTGAGGTCGAAGAGGTTGCTGCCTGTGTTCTCCTTTAGGAGTTTGATGGACTCCTGTCTCACATTGAGGTCTTTCAACCATTTGGAGTCTATTTTTGTGTGTGGTGTAAGGAAATGGTTCAGTTTCATTCTTCTGCGTGTGGCTGTCCAATTTTCCCAACACCATTTGTTGAAGAGACTGTCTTTTTTCCATTGGACATTCTTTCCTGCTTTGTCAAAGATTAGTTGACCATATAGTTGAGGGTCCATTTCTGGGCTGTCTATTCTGTTCCATTGATCTATGTGTCTGTTTTTGTGCCAGTACCATACTGTCTTGATGATGACAGCTTTGTAGTAGAGCTGGAAGTCCGGAATTGTGATGCCGCCAGCTTTGCTTTTCTTTTTCAACATTCCTCTGGCTATGCGGGGTCTTTTCTGGTTCCATACAAATTTTAGGATTATTTGTGCCACTTCTTTGAAGAAAGTGGATGGTATTTTGATGGGGATTGCATTGAATGTGTAGATTGCTCTAGGTAGGATTGACATCTTCACAATATTTGTTCTTCCAATCCATGAGCATGGAACGTTTTTCCATTTCTTTGTGTCTTCCTCAGTTTCTTTCATAAGTATTTTATAGTTTTCTGAGTACAGATCCTTTGCCTCTTTGGTTAGATTTATTCCTAGGTATCTTACGGTTTTGGGTGCAATTGTAAATGGGATCGACTCCTTAATTTCTCTTTCTTCTGACTTGTTGTTGGTGTATAGGAATGCCACTGACTTCTGTGCATTGATTTTATATCCTGCCACTTTACTGAATTCCTGTATGAGTTCTAGCTGTTTTGGGGTGGAGTTTTTGGGCTTTCCACATAAAGTATCATATCATCTGCAAAGAGTGAGAGTTTGACTTCTTCTTTGCCAATTTGGATGCCTTTGATTTCTTTTTGTTGTCTGATTGCTGTGGCTAGGACTTCCAATACTATGTTGAATAGCAGTGGTGAGAGTGGACATCCCTGCTGTGTTCCTGACCTTAGGGGGAAAGCTCTCAGTTTTTCCCCATTGAGAATGATATTCGCTGTAGGTTTTTCATAGATGGCTTTTATGATATTGAGGTATGTACCCCCTATCCCTATACTCTGAAGGGTTTTGATCAAGAAAGGATGCTGTACTTTGTCAAATGCTTTTTCTGCATCTATTGAGAGGATCATATGATTCTTGTTCTTTCTTTTGTTAATGTATCGTATCACGTTGATTGATTTGCGGATGTTGAACCAACCTTGCAGCCCAGGGATAAATCCGACTTGGTTGTGGTGAATAATCCTTTTAATGTACTGTTGGATCCTATTGGCTAGTATTTTGGTGAGAATTTTTGCATCCATGTTCATCAGGGATATTGGTCTGTAATTCTCCTTTTTGATGGGGTCTTTGTCTGGTTTTGGGATCAAGGTAATGCTGGCCTCATAAAATGAGTTTGGAAGTTTTCCTTCCCTTTCTATTTTTTGGAACAGTTTCAGAAGGATAGGTATTAATTCTTCTTGAAATGTTTGGTAGAATTCCCCTGGGAAGCCATCTGGCCCTGGGCTCTTGTTTGTTGGGAGATTTTTGATGACTGCTTCTATTTCCTTAGTGGTTATAGGTCTGTTCAGGTTTTCTGTTTCTTCCTGGTTCAGTTTTGGTAGTTGATACATCTCTAGGAATGCATCCATTTCTTCCAGGTTATCTAATTTGCTGGCATAGAGTTGCTCATAATATGTTCTTATAATTGTTTGTATTTCTTTGGTGTTGGTTGTGATCTCTCCTCTTTCATTCATGATTTTGTTGATTTGGGTCATTTCTCTTTTCTTTTTGATAAGTCTGGCCAGGGGCTTATCAATCTTGTTAATTCTTTCAAAGAACCAGCTCCTAGTTTCGTTGATCTGTTCTACTGTTCTTTTGGTTTCTATTTCATTGATTTCTGCTCTGATCTTTATTATTTCTCTTCTCCTGCTGGGTTTAGGCTTTATTTGCTGTTCTTTCTCCAGCTCCTTTAGGTGTAGGGTTAGGTTGTGTACTTGAGACCTTTCTTGTTTCTTGAGAAAGGCTTGTATTGCTATATACTTTCCTCTTAGGACTGCCTTTGCTGTATCCCAAAGATTTTGAACAGTTGTGTTTTCATTTTCATTGGTTTCCATGAATTTTTTTAATTCTTCTTTAATTTCCTGGTTGACCCATTCATTCTTCAGTAGGATGCTCTTTAGCCTCCATGTATTTGAGTTCTTTCCGACTTTCCTCTTGTGATGGAGTTCTAGTTTCAAAGCATTGTGGTCTGAAAATATGCAGGGGATGATCCCAATCTTCTGGTACCGGTTGAGACCTGATTTATGACCTAGGATGTGATCGATTCTGGAGAATGTTCCATGGGCACTAGAGAAGAATGTGTATTCTGTTGCTTTGGGATGGAATGTTCTGAATATGTCTGTGAAGTCCATTTGGTCCAGTGTGTCATTTAAAGTCTTTATTTCCTTGTTGACCTTTTGCTTAGACGATCTGTCCATTTCAGTGAGGGGGGTGTTAAAGTCCCCCACTATTATTGTATTGTTGTCAATGTGTTTCTTTGCTTTTGTTATTAATTGCCTTATATAATTGGCTGCTCCCATGTTAGGGGCATAGATATTTACAATTGTTAGATCTTCTTGTTGGATAGACCCTTTAAGTATGATATAGTGTCCTTCCTCATCTCTTATTACAGTCTTTGGTTTAAAATCTAATTTGTCTGATATAAGGATTGCCACCCCAGCTTTCTTTTGGTGTCCATTAGCATGGTAAATGGTTTTCCACCCCCTCACTTTCAATCTGGGGGTGTCTTTGGGTCTAAAATGAGTCTCTTGCAGACAGCATATCAATGGGTCTTGTTTTTTAATCCAATCTGATAGCCTGTGTCTTTTGATTGGGGCATTTAGCCCATTTACATTCAGGGTAACTACCGAAAGATAGGAATTTAGTGCCATTGTATTGCCTGTAAGGTGACTGTTACTGTATATTGTTTGTGTTCCTTTCTGGTCTATGTTGCTTTTAGGCTCTCTCTTTGCTTAGAGGACCCCTTTCAAGATTTCTTGTAGGGCTGGTTTCGTGTTTGCAAATTCCTTTAGTTTTTGTTTGTCCTGGAAGCTTTTTATCTCTCCTTCAATTTTCAATGACAGCCTAGCTGGATATAGTATTCTTGGCTGCATATTTTTCTCATTTAGTGCTTTGAATATGTCCTGCCAGTCCTTTCTGGCCTGCCAGGTCTCTGTGGATAAGTCTGTTGCCAGTTTAATGTTTCTACCATTGTAGGTTACATATCTCTTCTCCCGAGCTGCTTTCAGGATTTTCTCTTTGTCTCTGAGACTCGTAAGTTTTACTATTAGATGTCGGGGTGTTGACCTATTTTTATTGATTTTGAGAGGGGTTCTCTGTGCTTCCTGGATTTTGATGCCTGTTTCCTTCCCCAAATTAGGGAAGTTCTCTGCTATAATTTGCTCCATTATACCTTCTGCCCCTCTCTCTCTTTCTTCTTCTTCTGGGATCCCAATTATTCTAATGTTGTTTCGTCTTATGGTATCGTTTATCTCTCGAATTCTGCCCTCGTGATCCAGTAGTTGTTTATCTCTCTTTTTCTCAGCTTCTTTATTTTCCATCATTTGGTCTTCTATCTCACTGATTCTTTCTTCTGCCTCATTTATCCTAGCAGTTAGCGCCCCCATATTTGATTGCACCTCATTAATAGCCTTTTTGATTTCTACTTGGTTCGATTTTAGTTCTTTTACTTCTCCAGAAAGGGTTTCTCTAATAACTTCCATGCTTTTTTCAAGCCCAGCTAGTATCTTTAAAGTGATGATTATGAACTCTAGATCTACGTACTAATGTCCGTATTGAGTAGGTCCCTGGCCGTCGGTACTACCTCTTGTTCTTTTTGTTGAGGTGATTTTTTCCGTCTTGTCATTTTGTGCAGAGGAGAATAGATTAATGAGAGAACAAAATGCTAGCAGGGTAACCACGTCCCCAGAAAATATACTCTAAACAAATCAGAAAAGACCTGAAGCAGTGGGAAAAGAAAGGGAAAGAGAGAAAAAAGAAAAAGAAAGAAAAAAAAAAGAAAAAGATAAAGATAAGAACAAACAACAGCAGAACAAAACAAAACAAAACAAAAACAGAATGTGATCAAATATGATCAGGCTGGTTTATAGATCAGTGCCACACACTAGATTTTGGGTGTATTTTGGTCTGTTAAAAGAAAGTCCCTCCCAAAATTTTAAAGACAGAAAAACTTATATATGTACAAAAATAAGGGCTGATATGATGAAGGGATGGAATATGACTGTAAAGATGGAAATTATAAAAAATTTTATAAAAGGATTTGATAAGTTGTTTGAAAAAAGAAAAGAGGATTAAAAAAAAAAAAGAAAGAAAAAAGGGAGAGAATGTGATCAGGCAGGGGAGTAGAAGAAAACCATACAGTAGAGATTTAGAGTATATTTTGATCTGTTAGAAGAAACTATCTCAAGATTTTAAAGAGAGAACAACTTATATATATATGCCAAAAATACGGGTAACTACTATGAAGGGATAGAATATGACTTTAAAAATGAAAAATAAAAATTTTTTTTTTTAAAAAGGGATTGATAAGATGTTGGTTGAAAAAGGGAAAAAAAATTCAAAAAAAAAGGAAAAAAGAAAAAAAGACAGTTAAAAAAAATAATTAACTTTGAAAGACTAAAGAATCATGGTAAAAAAGCCATGAATTCTATGTGCAGTCTTCCCCTAGCGCTGGAGTTCTGCCGTTCTCATTGATCGGTAAACTTGGTCTTGGCTGGCTGTTCTCGCTGATCTTCTGGGGGAGGGGCCTGTTGCCGTGGTTCCCAAATGTCTTTGCCGGAGGCGGAATTGCCCCGCCCTTGCCGGTCCGGGCTAAGTAATCTGCTCGGGTTTGCTCTCCGGAGCTTTTGTTCCCTGCAAGCTTTCCGTACAGCTTTGGAGGCGGAGAGTGAAAATGGCGGCCTCCCAGTCTCCGCCCCGGAGGAGCCGAGAACTCGGGGTCCCGCTCCTCAGCGAGCCCCCAGAGAAAAGCAGTCAGTCACTCCCGTCTCCCCAGTCTCTGGCCGCACTCCGTGCTCACCTGGCCTGTGACCGCGCGTTTCTATCTCTGGCATCCGACCCCGGGTGGAGTCTCCAAACCCAGCAGATCCCCGCGGTGCGCTCCCGCACCCCCCCCCCTCGGGGGAAGAAGGTGAGTGTCCCCGGATCTGCCGCTTGTTGGGTCCCTGCTGGAGGAGCAGTGGCCCGACTGTGCCGCGGATCACGGTTTATAGCAACCCCGAGCTGAGAGCCCGCGCCTGGGCTCCGTCTCTGCAGCCGGCTTCCCTGCTCCGATACCTGGGAGCTCTGCCGCACTCAGACACCCCCCCCCCCCGGTCTTTCTGTGACCCCGAGGGTCCTGAGACCACACTGTCCCGCGAGGGTTCCACCCCCCACTTCGCCACCAGAGTGACGTCCCTCAGAGGAGCAGACTTCTAAAAGTTCCGATTTTGTGCTCCGCGGCTCTATCACTTGCCAGAAGCGGCCGACGGAGGCCCCTCCCCCGCCGTCTATCCTCCCGAATATCGCCTCGGATTCACTTCTCCGCACGTCCTACCTTCCTGAAAGTGGTCGCTTTTCTGTTCAGAGAGTTGTTGCTATTCTTTTCTTTGATCGCCTGTTGAGTTCGTAGGTGTTCAGAATGGTTTGATCCCTATCCAGCTGAATTCCTGAGAGGAGACGAAATCCAGGTCTCCTACTCCTCCGCCATCTTGCTCCGCCCCCCCCCACATTTAAATTTTTAAAGCAGTTTTGTGGGGTTACAACTTACATACACATATTTAAATAACATAAATTGCACATATTTAAAGTGTATAGTTTGATAACTTCTGACGTCTATATATCCATGAAACCATAACCACAAATCAAGATAATGAACATATCTATCACCCTCAAAAGTTACTTCTGTGCCCTTTGAACTCTTTTTTATTGTCTGGCTTCTTTCACTCAGCATAATTATTTTGAAATTCATCTATGTCACTGTATGTGTTAAGACTTCATTCCTTTTCATTGCAGAGTAATATTCCAAAGTATGAATATACCACAGCTTATTTATTTAATCACACATTGATGGACATTTGGGCTGTTTCCAGTTTCAGGCTATTACAAATAAAACTGTTGTAAATATTCATGTACAAAGTCTTTGTATGGACATATGCATTCTTTTAAATTGGATAAATACCTAGGAGTTGAATAGCTGGGTCAAATGATAGGTATATATTTAATTTTTAAAGAAATTGCCAAACTGTTTTCCAAAGTGATTGCACTACTTTACAATCCCATCAGCAGTGATTGAGGGTTTCAGTTCTCACACATCTTCACCAACACTTGGTATAATCATTCTTTTTAATATTTGTCATTCTAATGGGTAGATTGTGCATGTTGCCCTGGTATTAATTTGCATTTTTCTGAAGTCCAATGACATCAAGCATCATTTTGTGTGCATTTTTGATATCTTTGTGTATTATTTGATGAAGTGTCCATTTTACTCTTTTGACATTCATTCATTTACTAATTCATTCATTCATTTTCCTACTTATTATTTTTTAGAGAGAGAGAGCTGGGGGAGGCAAAGGGAGAGGGAAGACAAAATCTTTTTTTTTTTTTAAGATTTTATTTATTTATTTGACAGAGTGAGAGGGTACAAGCAAGGGTAAAGGCAGAGGCAGAGGGAAGAAGCATGAATTTCCCTGCTTGGCAGGGAGCCTGTTATGGGACTCAATCCCAGGACTCTGGGATCATGATCTGAGCCAAAGGTAGATGCTTAGCTGACTGAGCCATCCAGGCGTCCCTCCAGGGAAGACAAAATCTTAAGCAGGTTCCACGCCCAGCACGGAGCCTGATGCGGGGTTCAGTCTCATGTCCCTGAGATCATGATCTGAGCTGAAATCAAGAGTTGGTTGCTTAACCTCCTGAGCCACCCAGGTACCCCCTTAGTTTGTTTTGAGAGATCTTTATATATTCTGGATATAAGTCCTTTATCAGATATTTTGCAAATATTTTCTTCCTGTCTGTGGTTTGTCTTTTCATTCTATTAACAGTATCTTTTGAAAAGCAGACCTTTTTAATTGTGATGAAGTCCAATTAATTTTTCCCATTTGGGATCATGTTTTTAGTGTCCTATCTAAGAAATCTTTGTCTAACTCAAGATCACAGATATTGCCACCTATATTCTCTTCTAGAAATACTGTAGTTTCAGGTTTTATATTGGAAATCTATGCTGCATTTTGGGTTAATTTTTTTAAATACTGGGAAGTACAGGTTGAAGTTCATTTTTCGTGGGGGAGAGGGCACATAGATACGCAATTACTCTAGTACCTTTTGTTAAAAAAAGACTACCTTTTCTCCACTGAGGTGTGTTGCACCTTTGTCAAAAATCAGGTATTTATATATGTAGGTATCTGTTTCTCAGTTGTCTCTTCAGTTTTATTGATCTATTTATCTTGACACCAATACCAAACTGTCTTGAAATCAGGTAGTGTTAGTTCTCACACTTTGTTTCTCTTTTTCAAAGTTCTATTTTATGTCCTTCGCACTTCCATAATAATTTTAGAATCAGCTTGCTGGGATATTGTCAGTATAGATCCATTTGGGTAGAATTAACATCATAACAATATTGAGTTGTTTGACCCATGATCGTAATATTATCTATCCATATAGTTAGGTCTTTACTTTCTCTCAACAATGTATTAGAATTTTCAGTGAATAAGTATTGCATATCTTTTGTTAGATTTCTTTCTAGGTATTTCATATTTTTATCCTATTGCACATGATATGAAAATTTCAATGAATTCTAGTAGCTCTTTTTGGGCATATTGCACTGTGTTTTCTACATAGATAATCATGTCATCTGCAAAAAAGGACAGTATTATCTCTTTCTTTCCAGTCTGGGTGCTTTTTATTTCTTTTTCTTACTGAAAGAGCCTCTATCATTGCCTTGTTCCTGATCTCAAGAGGGTAAGCATTCAGCCTTTTACCATTTAATATGATGTTAGGTGTTGGTTTTTCATAGTGTCATTATGGATTGAAAAATTTTCTTTTATTTCCAGTTTGCTAAGAGTTTTTATCATGAATGGATGTTGGGTTTTGTCAATTGCTTCACCCATTGAAATGATCATATACGGTTTTTTCCTTTATTTGTTAATATAGTGTATTTATTTCAAATGTTAAACCAACCTTGCATTTCTAGGACAAATCTCACTTGTTCGTGCCATATTAATTTTTTTTATATCTTGTTGGATTTGGTTTGCTAATTTGTTTAAAATTTTTGCATTTGTGTTCATGAGAGACATGGGTCTGTTGTTTTCTTTTCTCCACAAGTCTTTATCTGATTTTGTTAGGGTACTGCTGACCTCATAGAATGAGTTGGAAAGTGTTTCTTCCTCTCCACTTTTTGGAAACATTTGGTATGATTCATAGGTAAAGCCATCTGGGCCTTTAGTTTTCTTTATTGAAATGTTTTTAATTGCAAATTCAATTTCTTTAACAGATATAGGGCTATTCAGGCTATTGCTTCTTGAGTAAACTTTGGTAAATTGTGTCTTTCAAAATTGTCCTTTTCATGTAAGTTGTTGAATTTATTGGCATAAAGGTGTTCCTGATATTCCCTTATTATCCTTTTATTATCTGTAGAATTTGTACTGATGCAATTTCTCTCATTCCTGATATTGCTAATTTGGTTCTTGTCTTTTTTTCCTCATCAATTTGGCTGGAGGCTTTATTGATTTTTTTTTCCCAGTTTTTCTGTTTTCTCATTCATTGATTTTCATTTTGACATTTATTTCCTTTATTCTTCTTCTTATAAGTGTAATTTGCTCTTCTTTTTCTACTTTCTTAAGATGGAAGTAGAAGTCATGACTTGAGCCCTTCCTTTTTCCATAATATAGCCATTTAGTGCTGTAAATTTCACCCAAGTGCTGCTTTAGCTTTGTCCCACAAATTTTAGTATGTTGTGTTTTTTTCTCATTCAGTTCAAAATAATTTTAATTTTTCTTTTTTGACCCGGTATATTATTTAGTTTTCAAATATTTTGGGATTTTTCTCAGAGATCTTTCTGTTATTGGTTT
This sequence comes from Halichoerus grypus, assembly GCF_964656455.1. Taxonomy (NCBI): domain Eukaryota; kingdom Metazoa; phylum Chordata; class Mammalia; order Carnivora; family Phocidae; genus Halichoerus; species Halichoerus grypus. The sequence goes on along the minus strand of NC_135722.1, from coordinate 102,396,233 downwards.
AAATTTAATTATATTATGCAAAAAGGTTAAAAGTAAAAAGGTTAAAAGTTAAGTTTATGTTCAAAAACATAATTCGTGTGGCTTGAATCCTTTAAAATTTTAAATTTGTTGAGACTTTTTTAATGACCCGGATTATAGTCTATTTTGGTAAGTGTTCCGTATTCATTTGAAGAAACTGTATTCTGCTCTTGTTGAATGCAATGTTCTATAATTGTCAGTGAGGTCAAATTGGTTGATTGTGTTGTTCAGGTCTTCTATACTCTTGCTTACTTTATTATTGAGAGATGAGATTGAAATCTCTGACTACAATTAGGGATTGGTTTACTGGTCCTTGTGGTTCTATCAGTTTTTGCTTCATGTATTTTGAAATTCTATTAGGTGCATAAGCATTTGGGATCATTATGTCCTCCTGATAAATTAACCCCATTACCATTACAAAATGACCTTCTTTATCCTTGGTAGTAGTTTTTTTTTTGACGTTTACTTTTTCTAATACTAATATAACCACAATAACTGTCCTTTGATTAGTGCAAGTATTATTGATAGCATTATTTAGTGTTGATTAGTGGTATATTTTTTCATCCCTTTACTTTTAACCTTTTTGCATTTTACACTTAAATTGTGTTTCTTGTAGACAGCATATGGTTAGGCCTTATTTTTATATCTAATCTGACAATCTCTGCCTTTTAATTTGGGTGCTTAGACCAGGAGTTGGCAAACTTTTTGGCCAGATAGTAAATATTTTAGGTTTCATGGGCTAAGGCTATGTGATCTTTGCTGTTCCTGCTGCTGCCTTCTCCTCCTCCTCCTTCTTTTAAATAATTCTTTAAAAATGTAAAGACCATTCTTAGCAGAGGTGTCTGGGTGGCTCAGTCGTTAAGTGTCTGCTTTCGGCTCAGGTCATGATCCCAGGGTCCTGGGATCGAGCCCCGTGTCAGGCTCCCTGCTCAGTGGGAAGCCTGCTTCTCTCTCCCACTCCCCCAGCTTGTGTTCCCTCTCTCGCTGTGTCTCTCTCTGTCAAATAAATAAAATCTTTAAAAAAAAAAAAGAGCATTCTTAGCTCCAGAGCCATACAAAATCAAGCTGCAGGGCAGATTTGGCCCATGGACCTCAGTTTGCGGACGTCTAGGTTAGACCACTCTATTTAATGTGATTGTTGATATTGTTAAGATAAAAATCTATGTCTTGCTCTTTTTTTCTCCTTGTACCATCTGTTTCTGTTGTTGTTGTTCCCTTTCTCCACTTTTTATGTCTTCTTTTGGACTGAATGTTTTTTGTAATTCCATTATATCTCATTTTTAGCTTATTGAAACTCATTGTTTTGTTATTTTAATGCTTGCCTTAGGGTTCATAATATGTATCTTTAGCTAACACAGTCTAGCTTCAAGTGATATAATAAAACATCACTTACGAGAAACTTAAGGTAATATACTTACATTTCTCCCCTCCCATTCTTTGGGCTATTGTTGCCATAAATTTTACTTTTACTATGTTATAAATTTATAACATTATTATGGTTTTGGTTTAAAACAGTTCTCTTTTAGATTTAAATAATTAGAAATTTTGTGTATTTACCTATCTGGTTACCATTTCCAGTGCTCCTCTTTCTTTTGTATAGATCAGGATTTCCATCTGGTATCATTTTCCTTCTGCCTGAAGGATTTTCTTTAACATTTCTTGTAGTATGAGTCTGCTGATGATAAATTCTTCTAGCTTTGTATTTCTGAAAAAGTCCTTAATTTTATCTTTGGTTTTGAAAGATAGTTTTACTGGGTATAGAATTCTAGGTGACAGATTTTTTTTTTTCTTACACTGTTTTAAAGATGCTCCACTCTCTTCTCCCTGCTGTTGATTCCGATGAGAAATCTGTCATTTTTACCTTTGCTTCTTGGTATGTAGTGTGTCTCCCCAACCCCCACCTCCAGGTTGCTTTAAAGGCTTTCTCTTTAGCACTGATTTTGAACAATTTGATTACAATGTGCCCTGATGTACATTTCTTCATGTTTGTTGTGCTTGGAGTTTATTGAGTTTCTTATATTTGTGGATCTTATAGTTTTCATCAGATTTGGAAAAAAATGGCTATTATTTTTCCAAATATTTTTTCTTTCATCTCCCTCCTTCAAGGACTCCAGTTAAATGCACAACTGTTGGAAATTATCTCACAGCTCACTTCATAAAATTCTTTTTTCTCCATGTGTTTCATTTTGGATAGTGTCTATTTCTATATCTTTATGTTTACTAATCTTTTCTTCTGCTATTTCTAATACACTGTTAATCCACTGTAGTTTATATCTCAGACATCATAGTTTTCATCTGTAGAAGTTTTATTTGGGTCTTTTTAATACCTCCCATGTTTCTACTTAACTTTTTGAACATATGGAAGTAAATTATAAGAACTATTTTAATGTCCTTTTCTGCTAGTCTAACACCTGTGTCTGTTCTGGATTGGTTTCAACTGATTGATTTTTTGCCCCATTATGGGTCATATTTTCCTACCTCTTTTAATGTCTATTAGTTTTTAATGCCAGACATTGTGAATTATACCTTGTTGAGTGCTGACTGGATGTTTATTTATGTATTCTTATAAATATTCTTGATTGTTTTTCATGGACAGAGTTCAGTTACTTGGAAATGCTTTCATCCTTTTTAGTTTTGCTTTTCAGATTTATTAGACAGCACCAGAAATATATATAGTCTACATTTAATTTTGCTAATTCTGGTGTTTCTTACTCCATTTTTGCCAGAAGTGGAAGTGGGTTTTTTTTGTTTTGTTTTGTTTTGTTTTTAATTTTTAATTTCAGGAAAACTGTTGAAGACCTACAGGAAAAATCGCACCACCTAAGGTGTCAGCATTTGGGAGTCAACTCTGTTTAGTTAATATTTATTCTTCTTAGTTCTCTGGATAACTTTACTATCTTCTAATATTGTCGTTATATAATAAGTAGATATATCCAGAGATGATAATCCACATTCTCACTCTTTTACAGAATGTTGCCTTCTGCATTCTTTTAGTTTTTGTATTGGATTTATATAATTTTTCAATTTGATGGTTGTTGGACAAGGGATAGAATTTAGCAATATTGTAAATGATAATATTTTTGAGAGAGCCCATGTCCATATACTCCATTTTGTTACTTTGTAACATATTATTTTAAAACTAAATGGCTCATGAATATGTGGAATTTAAGAAACAAGGCAGAGGATCATAGGGGAAGCGAGGAAAAAATGAAATAAGATGAAACCAGAGAGGGAGACAAACCATAAGAGACTCTTAATCTTAGGAAACAAACTGAGGGTTGCTGGAGGGGAGGAGGTTGGGGGGGATGGGGTAACTGCGTGATGGACATTGGGGAGGGTGTGTGTTGTAATGAGCACTGGGTATTATATGAGATTGATGAATCACAGACCTGTACCCCTGTACCATATAACATACATTATACATTATACATAATGTATATGTCCAATTAATTAATTGAACTTAAATTAAAAAAAAAACCTAAGTGGCTTTTAAAACATTTAATATATTCATGGATTATGTGAGTCAGGAATTCATACAGAGCACAGTGGAGTTGGCATATCTGTCTTTCATGATGTCTTGCACTTGGGCTTAGGAGACTCCATGGCTGGCTGTGATTCAGTGGTTGAGGGCTAGAATCATATAGAGACATCTACACTGACATATTTAGCAGCTGATATTGGCTGTCATCTGAGAACTCATGTGGAGCTGTTAACCAGAGCATCTACATGTAGTTTCCCCCTATAGTCTGGGCTTTCCCACAGTGGCCTTAGGGTAGTTGGACTTCTTCCATTGTGTCCCAGTGTACAAAGTCAAAGCTATATCACCTTTTATGACCCAGCCTTGGAAGACACAAATTATTATTTCTGTTTTACTGTATTGGCTAAAAGAGTCACAATCTCACCAAGATCCAAGGGAAGGGAATTAGGTTCCATCTCTTGCTAGCATATCAGCAAGGTTACATTTTAGAAGTACATGTGAAATGTGAGATATTGTTTCAGTCACCTTTGGAAAATATTGTCTGCCTCTGGCCACAAAAATTTGTCTATCTTCACTTGTATTCAGTCATTCCTTCCCCCAAGACCTTCAGAGTTTCATCCCATTGTGCCATCAGTTCAAAGTCTAAGATCTTTTTTTTTATTATGTTCAGTTAGCCACTGTGTAGTACATAATTAGTTTTTGATGTAGTGTTCAATGATTCATTAATTAAGTATAACACCCAGTGTTCATCACAACATGTGCCCTCCTCAAATCCAAGATCTTATCAACTAAATTAGGTCCAGGTGACAATGGGGGCTTCTTTGGTGCAATTCTTTTAGTATAGTTCTTCTTGCTTTAAGGATCTGTGACTTAGAAAGACAGTTATCTGTCTCCTCTCCCCACATACCCAGGTGAGACAAGTATAGGATGAAAGCTACTGTATTCCCATTCTCAAAGAGGAAAAGTGAAAGGCACACAACAGTCACTGGTTCATAGCAATTCAAAAATCCAGCTAAGCACAGATTTGTTAGTTCCTTAGTTAGGACTCAGTCCTACTCCCTGGACTCATTCTCTAGGACTATTGACTTTGCCTTCTGGGCCCTTAGTTCCATGCTCTGTGTCATCCTTCTTTTCTGTACAGAAGCTTCCATGTTTGCAGCTAAGTAGGCTTCTCACACTGCTTGGTGCCCATAAAAGTTTAGGGATTCAAAGGCTTCTGTTCATTTTGTACTTTGTCTTTTTCAGTCTAAGCTGCTACAATTCTTTTAAAAAATTTTGTGGGCTTATTGTATATTAATGTATTTCATCATTTAAACCCCATAATCACAAATGTGTTTGAGATGAGCTTTTTTTTTTTTCCACCTTGGGATGTGTTGAGGCTGCTATGAGACAGCATCCTTGAGTCTTAGAAACCCCGTTGTTTAACAGAGAAGAACTGCAAGGAATGCCCTTAAGATACTTAGAAGTCCTTTTGTCTATTTGAGAGAGTCTATGATACATCAGCTTTGATCTTTCTAAGGTCCTAAGAAAGAGTTTTACAATCACAGCCTTGGTTTGATATTTACCCTGAGATGTTTTCATATTTTAGCACCCTGGATTTGATCTTCACCTTAAGGCTTTTTCTGCTTTTGAAAATTTTCTTCTGTGAGAGAATAGAGATCATAGTTTTATTTTCAAACCCAAGAAGTCCTGGATCCTTCCTATTTCCTTTAAATTTTCTTTAGCACCGAATGGTTCCATTTATATGGATAAGAGAACTGATTTGGCACTTTGGCAATCTGCTCAGAAATCTCCTTAGCCAAATCCACCTGTTCATTAGGTTTATTTTTATTTTCCATGTCATTACAAAAACAGTTGCATTGTAAAAACAATGTTACCAAACTTTCTGCCACTATATAACAAGGGTCATATTTTTTTTCCCCCCTCAGCCTTGGTCTTTTTCTCAATGGCTCCTCAAGGCTGTTTCATCTCTATTGAGCAAAGCAGTCACAGGACTTCCCAGATTCAAGGGGAAGGGAGGGATGGGGATAAGGCAAGGTCACACTATAGAACAGCAAGTGAGATAGGAGGTGCTGTTGCAGCCACCTTTGAAAAATATAATGAGCTACATCACCTCTAACAATTTCAGTGCTTAGGAACAAGTGGGATTTGCCACAAGGCACAAAAAGTCCACAAGAAGACACTATCATGGGATGAGACTAGTGAAGTCTGCTCTAAATTATGAGCAAAAATTGCATGATTGGGCTTGTCCCTACTGCATCTTCTAAGGATGTTGCTTCTCATAAGGTAGTGTTATGGTGAAGGCAGAGAAGGAACAGTGAAGGGAATGGCAAGAGGTAGAGGCATCACGAGCCCCAGAGTGGCTAAGATAGCAAGCTAGAACAGCCTTTGCTCACTTCTTTATTACTCAGTACCTCAGGGAGTCCACAGCTGTTGAATAAAGGGTCCTGAACTAGTAAACCAGTTCAGTAGAGATGTTTCATCTCCCCACATTTGCCCCTTACTTCTCTTTCATATTTCACTGCCCACTTTATTAATATTTCATCAGCACCAACTTTGTCCCATTTACTGTGCCTGGTACTGGGGCCTGTGAAAAATATGGTTCTTAGCCTAAATTAGCTCAGAGTGATGGGCAGAGATAAGCCTGTTAAAAAACAATTTGAATACACCTGGGTAAATTCTAGGGAAGACTGTGGAAAACAGCTAAGGGAAGGTAGAAAGGTCAATAAAAATTTAATTGAAGGGTAGGTGGCCAGAGTATTGTTGATATCTGAGTTAATTCATGAAAAATAAAAATCATTTTGCAGGTAGAAAAGTAGGCAATGTAAATATCCTTCTTGGCAGAAGGAATAACAATGCAAAAGCAGAGTCGTGAAAGAGCATGGCTTGTTTTAAAAAGAACGAGAATTTCAGTATGACTGGACCATAGGAGTCATAATGGAAAGGGAGAGATGAGGCTGCAGGGGGCTGGGGCTAGACTGCACTGGACCTTGTGCACTACTTTATAAATTCAATGTTTATGTTACAGGCATTGAGAGACCAGTGAAGGTCTGTAAGCAGGAAGTGAGCTGGATGGTAATATGGGAGTAGAGGGAAAGACTGGGTGGCAGAAAGACTCAAAGATATTGCAGTATCTCAGGAGGGAGAAAAGCAAGCCCTGCACTAGGACAGTGATAACGTGGTTTCAGGGAAGACATCAGGTTCAGAAGCTTATTCTGAAGCATCTGGAGACCAACTGAATGTGAGGGGTAAAGTCATCAGGCTCGTAGCTTGGGAAACTCAGTGAACGGTGGTTCTATTAATTGAAACAGAGGATGTAGAGAAAGAAACAAGTTTCTGGAAAGATGGGGTAGAAGGATAGGGTTCAGTTTTGTGCCTGTTAGGTGTGTGGTGCATTTGGAATATTTGAAAAGAGATGTCCAAGACATAATTGGAAATACGGGCTCAGGGGTTGGGAGAGAGGTTGAAAATGAAGGGGAAGTTGAAATCATGAGTGTCTCATGTTTTGAACTATGCAGGTTTTGGGACTTGGGATTTGTTATTGTGCTAAAATAGAGCATGGCAACTATTGACAAGGCTTTGCTCAGTCAAAAACTGAGGAGCCTTTCATCATTTGAAAAGATCCACCATCTCTTCCTGGAGAACACTAAGAGAGGGCTTGGAGGTCAACTGGTAATGGGGGTCAATAGATGATTAGTGAACTGAATTGGGCCGAAAGCCCAGTTCCCTGATGGTCTGTCCCTGACTCAGCTTCTGATGTATTATTTATTAAAAGTACCCCAGTTACTTCCTAAAGGAAGAGATGGCTCAGATAGAAGACACATACACATTAAGGATGAATAAGAGAATCCAGCAATGAAAGAAGAAAATAGTTTATCAGAAACCTTCAGCTAAGAATAATAATGACCACTGAGCACAAAACATAACTTTGAGTTTACTGGCAGCCAAGGAAAGGAGGAAAACATGATGGGTTTATTAATTATCCCTTGAGTTCCTCCTTGAATTAAATGCTAGGGAAGCAGATTGTCCCATTTATCAGGAGGGACGATCTGCTTCCCTAGCATTTAATTCAAGGAAAAAACTCAAGGAATAGTAATATGAAGAGTACCTTCAAAACCTATCTTCTAAAAGACCAAATACTATTCTTTATATTGTTCTTTGATTGAAACTAAGCTCATAATGTTAAATCCTATTTTTCTGAAGATGTTTCTATGGAGAGCCAATGTAGTACTATTTACGCCTTGCAAATCCTTTCTTTTGCCTCCTCTACAGAAAGGCCAGTCAACTGATAGAGATGGGGAAGTTTTCAGGGACAGAGGTGCTCGGAGAACAGTACGGATTAGTGGATAAGAATAAAATTCAAGGAAAAGTAGAGAAAAAGCATTCTCGGATTGTGTTTAAGTGGTAGCTAGGAAGAAACAATTTCTGAGGTGACAGCCCCTCCCCAAATCAGGAAGGAAAGTCAGTGGTTCCACACGTTATCTGTAGCTTGGAGTTTCTTAAGAGCTTTGTCGGAAAAAAGGCAAAGCTGTGAGAGGATTAATTGTTTGATGCAGAATCAAGGAAAGGGAGTTTCCAGCAAGGCTTTGTCAGCCAAGAGTCCCTGTAGGTCAGGTGCTCTGCCCAGCGTAAAAGCACTGTGGAAAGCCACGGCTCCACAACACAGGTATGCGCCAACCACTCCTGGAGTTTCATTCAGTTCCTAGATCCTTACCCAGCATGGGGGAGGCCTGCCGCTGGGGTACAAATGTCAAATACGTCATATCTCCTCTGCCAGGTCCAGCTGGTAATGGCTCCCTCAACACTGTGTTTCCTCTGCCCAGTAGGAAAGAGTACATTACTGAACAGCCAGGTCTGCCGGAGATGTGAGAGCAGAATAATTAATAGAATTAATTCTTTTTTTGTGTGTGTGTGTGCCTTTTTTTTTTTTTTTAATTTTATTATGTTATGTTAGTCACCATACAATACATCATTAGTTTTTGATGTAGTGTTCCACGATCCATTGTTTTCGTATAACACCCAGTGCTCCATGCAGTACATGCCCTCCTTAATACCCATCACCGGGCTAACCAATCCCCCCTCCCCCCTCCCCTCTAAAACCCTGTTTGTTTCTCAGGTCCATAGTCTCTCATGGTTCATCTCTCCCTCCAATTCCCCCTGCCCATTTTTCCCTTCCTTCTCTTAATGTCCTCCATGTTATTCCTTATGTTCCACAAATAAGTGAAACCATATGATAATTGACTTTCTCTGCTTGACTTATTTCACTTAGCATAATCTCCTCCAGTCCCATCCATGTTGATGTAAAAGTTGGGTATTCATCCTTTCTGATGGCTGAGTAATATTCCATTGTATATATGGACCACATCTTCTTTATCCATTCATCTGTTGAAGGGCATCTCGGCTCTTTCCACAGTTTGGCTATTGCGGACATTGCTGCTATGAACATTGGGGTGCATGTGGCCCTTCTTTTCACTACATCTGTGTCTTTGGGGTAAATACCCAGCAGTGCAATTGCTGGGTCATAGGGTAGCTCTATTTTTAACTTTTTGAGGCACCTCCACACTGTTTTCCAAAGTGGCTGTACCAACTTGCATTCCCACCAACAGTGTAAGAGGGTTCCCCTTTCTCCACAACCTCTCCAACATTTGTTGTTTCTTTCCCTGTCCATTTTTGCCATTCTAACTGGTGTAAGGTGGTATCTCAATGTGGTTTTGATTTGGATTTCCCTGATGGCTAATGATGATGAACATTTTTTCATTTGTCTGTTAGCCATTTGTATGTCTTCTTCAGAGAAGTGTCTATTCATCTCTTCTGCCCACTTTTTGACTTGATTATTTGTTTTTTGGGTGTTGAGTTTGAGAAGTTCTTTATAGATTTTGGATACCAGCCCTTTATCTGTAGTGTCATTTGCAAATATCTTCTCCCATTCTGTGGGTTGCCTCTTTGTTTTGTTGACTGTTTCCTTTGCTGTGCAGAAGCTTTTTCTCCTGATGAAGTCCCAAAAGTTCATTTTCGCTTTTGTTTCACTAGCTTTTGGAGATGTATCTTGAAAGAAGTTGCTGTGGCCGATGTCAAAGAGGTTACTGCCTATGTTCTCCTTTAGGATTTTGATGGATTCCTGTCTCACATTGAGGTCTTTCATCCACTTTGAGTTTATCTTTGTGAATGGTGTTAGAGAATGGTCGAGTTTCATTCTTCTGCATGTGGCTGTCCAATTTTCCCAGCACCATTTATTGAAGAGACTGTCTTTTTTCCATTGCATGTTTTTTCCTGCTTTGTCAAAGATTATTTGACCATAGAGTTGAGGGTCCATATCTGGGTTCTCTATTCTGTTCCATTGGTCTGTATGTCTGTTTTTGTGCCAGTACCATGCTGTCTTGGCGATCACAGCTTCGTAATATAGCTTGAAATCGGGCAACGTGATGCCCCCAGCTTTGTTTTTCTTTTTCAACATTTCCTTGGCGATTCGGGGTCTTCTCTGATTCCCATACAAATTTTAGGATTGTTTGTTCCAGCACTTTGAAAAATGTCATTGGAATTTTGATCAGGATGGCATTGAAGGTATAGATTGCTCTGGGTAGCATAGACATTTTAACAATGTTTATTCTTCCGATCCATGAGCATGGAATATTTTTCCATCTTTTTGTGTCTTCTTCAATTTCTTTCATGAGTGTTTTGTAGTTCCTAGAGTATAGATCCTTTACCTCTTTGGTTAGGTTTATTCCGAGGTATCTTACGGTTTTTGGTGCTATTGTAAATGGAATCGTTTCTTTAATTTCTCTTTCAACAGTTGCATTGTTAGTGTATAAGAAAGCAACTGATTTCTGTGCATTGATTTTGTATCCTGCCACATTACTGAATTGCTGGATGAGTTCTAGTAATTTGGGGGTGGAGTCTTTTGGGTTTTCCACATAAAGTATCATGTCGTCTGCGAAAAGAGAGAGTTTGACTTCTTCTTTGCCAATTTGAATACCTTTTATTTCTTTTTGTTGTCTGATTGCTGTTGCTAGGACTTCTAGTACTATGTTGAACAACAGTGGTGAGAGTGGGCACCCTTGACATGTTCCTGATCTTAAGGGAAAGGCTCTCAGCTTTTCCCCATTGAGGATGATATTCGCTGTGGGTTTTTCATAGATGGATTTTATGAGCTTGAGAAATGTTCCCTCTATCCCTATACTCTGGAGAGTTTTAATCAGGAAACGATGTTGTATTTTGTCAAATGCTTTTTCTGCATCAATTGAGAGGACCATATGGTTCTTCTCCCTCCTCTTATTAATGTGTTCTATCACATTGATTGATTTGCGAATGTTGAACCACCCTTGCATCCCGGGGATAAATCCCACTTGGTCGTGGTGGATGATCCTTTTAATGTATTGTTGGATCCTATTAGCTAGGATTTAGTTGAGGATTTTGGAATCCATATTCATCAGGGTTATCGGTCTGAAATTCTCCCTTTTGATGGGGTCTTTGCCTGGTTTGGGGATTAAGGTAATGCTGGCCTCATAGAATGAGTTTGGAAGTTTTCCTTCTGTTTCTATTTTTTGAAACAGCTTCAGTAGAATAGGTATTATTTCTTCTTTGAATGTTTGGTAGAATTCCCCAGGGAATCCATCAGGCCCTGGACTCTTGTTTTTTGGGAGGTTTTTGATCACTGCTTCAATCTCGTTACTGGTTATTGGCCTATTCAGGTTGTCAATTTCTTCCTGTTTCAGTCTTGGCAGCTTATAGGTTTCCAGGAAGGCCTCCATTTCATCCAGATTGCTCAGTTTCTTGGCATATAGTTGTTGATAATAATTTCTAATAATTGTTTCTATTTCCTTGGTGTTGGTCGTGATCTCTCCCCTTTCATTCATAATTTTATTAGTTTGGGTCCTTTCTCTCTTCTTTTGGATAAGTCTGGCCGGTGGTTTATCAATCTTATTAATTCTTTCAAAGAACCAACTTCTAGTTTCATTGATCTGATCTACTGTGTTTCTGGTTTCTAATTCATTGATTTCTGCTCTAAGTTTAATTATTTCTCTTCTAATGCCTGGCTTAGGCGTCATTTGTTGCTTTTTCTCTAGTTCTTTAAGGTGTAGAGTTAGTTGGTGAATTCGGGATTTTTCTATTTTTGAGTGAGGCTTGGATGGCTATGTATTTGCCCCTTAGGACCGCCTTTGCAGTATCCCATAGGTTTTGGACCGATGTGTTTTCGTTCTCATTGATTTCCATGAATTGTTTAAGTTCTTCTTTGATTTCCTGGTTGACCCAAACATTCTTGAGCAGAGTGGTCTTTAGCTTCCAAGTGTTTGAATTTCTGCCAAATTTTTTCTTGTGATTGAGTTCCAGTTTTAGAGCATTGTGGTCTGAGAATATGCAGGGAATAATCTCAGTCTTTTGGTATCGGTTGAGACCTGATTTGTGACCCAGTATGTGGTCTATTCTGGAGAAAGTTCCATGTGTGCTCGAGAAGAATGAGTATTCTGTTGTTTTAGGGTGGAATGTTCTGTAAATATCTATGAGGTCCATCTGGTCCAGTGTGTCATTCAAAGCTCTTGTTTCCTTGTTGGTTTTCTGCTTAGACGATCTGTCCATTGCTGAGAGTGGAGTATTGAGGTCTCCTACAATTAACGTATTGTTATCAATATGACTCTTTAGTTTGGTTAACAGTTGGCTTATGTAGATGGCTGCTCCCATGTTGGGGGCATAGATATTTACAATTGTTAGATCTTCTTGTTGCATAGACCCTTTAAGAATGATATAGTGTCCTTCTGTGTCTCTAATTACAGGCTTTAGTTTAAAATCTAATTTGTCTGATATAAGAATTGCTACCCCAGCTTTCTTTTGAGGTCCGCTGGCATGGAAGATGGATCTCCATCCCTTCACTTTCAGTCTGGATGTATCTTTAGGTTCAAGATGAGTCTCTTGTAGACAGCATATGGATGGGTCCTGTCTTTTTATCTAATCTGCAACCCTGTGGCGTTTTATGGGAGCGTTTAGGCCATTCACGTTGAGAGTGATTATTGAAAGATATGAATTAATTGTCATCATGTTGCCTATGAAGACGTTGTTTTTATAGATTGTCCCTGTAAATTTCTGTTGTAGATCACTCTTGGGGTCTTTCTCCTTTTATAGAACCCCCCTTAATATTTCTTGCAGGGCCGGCTTAGTGGTCACATATTCTTTCAACGTCTGCCGGTCGTGGAAGCTCTGCATCTCTCCATCCATTCTAAATGAAAGCCTTGCCGGATAAAGTATTCTTGGCTTCTCATGTTCTTCTCATTTAGTACTCTGAGAACACTAAATGTTCTTCTCATTTAGTACTCTGAATATGTCTTGCCAGGCCCTTCTGGCTTGCCAGGTCTCTGTGGATAGGTCTGACGTTATTCTGATGTTCCTCCCTCTGTATGTAAGGAATCTCTTCCCCCTAACTGCCTCTAAGATGGTTTCCTTGGTTCTAAGATTTGCGAGTTTTACTATTACATGCCGGGGTGTTGGCCTGTTTTCCTTGATCTTAGGAGGGGTCCTCTCTGCCTCTAGGACTCGAATGTTTGTTTCATTCCCCAGATTAGGGAAGTTCTCAGCTACGATTTGCTCAAATACATCTTCTAGCCCTCTCTCTCTCTCCACTCCCTCCAGGATTCCAATGATTCTGACATTGGAATGCCTCATGGTGTCATTTATTTCTCTGATTCTATTTTCATGGATTCTGAGTTGTTTTTCCCTGGCCTCCTCTTTTCCCTTTTTATCTATTATACTGTCTTCCAGATCGCTTATTCTCTCTTCTGTCTCAGTTACCCTAGCTGTTAGATTATCTAGATTGGATTGGATCTCATTGATAGCATTTTTAAGTTCTGCCAATTCCCCTTTTATTTCTGCCCTTAGAGACTCTATGTTGCCATTAATTGATTTCTCCATTCTAGCCATTGTCTTCACAATTGCTAGCCTGAATTCCATCTCCGACATCTTGGTTATATCTGCATCCATTTGTAAATCTGCAGCATAAGTCATAATCTCTGAGTCTTTTCTGTTTTGGGGGCTCCTCCTCCTAGTCATTCTGTTGATGGGTGTTTGAGGGAATGTATAGAGTCCAAATTATTGACCAGAACCCAAGCAAGATGCACCTGTTTTCTTGGGACCTTAGGGTTGCTGGCCTCTTGTTTTCCCAGCCTGTCTTCTGGGGGAGGGGCCTGCGGCGCTGTTACTCAGGCAACCCTGTTTGGGCGGAGTTGCCCTGCGCCCCTGTGGCGGGGGATGTGCTCAGCGGGAATCAGTATTTGGGGCTTTTGTTCTCTGGCGCCTTTCCCTGGGGGCTTTCCGCATCTCTTCCGCGAGTCAGAGCAGAAGAGACCGTTTCCAACCCTCTGCCTCAGAGCAGAGAGACCGTAGTCTGTTCTTCAGTGAGCTCTCCAGGCCACACTGTCTCTGTTTCTGTCCGTGCTGCTATAAACTGCAGCAGCCTGGGTTGTGCGCCCCTCCGCAGCGCCCCCAGTCCTGCCTCCAGGTCGGGGCACGTCTCTGCCCTTTGTGCTTCTAAAACCACCAGTCGCTCCCAGTTCGCATGCGCGCGCGCACGACTCCGCCGCTTGGGGTTTCCACCCCGGGGACTACAGTTGGCGCGCGCACGCGACTCCACTGCTTGGGGTCCTGTCCCAGGGACTGCAGTTTGCATGTGCACGACTCCGCCGCTCGGGGTTTCCACCCCGGATGTTGCAGTTCACCGGTGGGACCCTGGCGCACCGGCTTTCCCTGTCGGAGGCTGCAGTTCGCGTGCGCGCGACCGTCGCTCCGGTTTCTGTCCCGGGGGCTGTGGTTCGTGTGCGCGCGACCCCGCCGGTCTGGTTTTCCACCCCGGGGGGCTGCCCTAGAGTCCTTTCCCGACACTACCGGTCTGCGAGTCTGTGCCCGTCCGCAGCGTGCGCGAGGCTGTCGCTCACGGGGGTGTAGGATCCCCACGGCCAGGCACCCTCCCGCCGCCGTTTATCCTCCGATATCTGCCCGCAGAATCACGGCTCTTCGCTTCGTACCTCAAAACCAACCGCCTGCGATATTCTGTTTGTAGAGATCCAGATCTTCTTACATCTCAGGCTGGTTTCGTGGGTGCTCAGAGTGGTCTGGTAGATATCCAGCTCAATTCCGGGGACCAGTTGAAATAGGGTCCCCTACTCCTCCGCCATCTTTCCCCCCTCCCAGAATTAATTCTTATACTTAATTTAATTGATATTCATGTATTAATGGACTTAAATACAATTAATTGATATAATTAGTATTAACATAATTGTCATCATTGTTGGTGTAATAGCAGAGTGGCATTAGCAACAATTGCACATGGACTTTCTAGTTAGTACTTTCTATGAACTTAATTGTGTCCCCCTCCCCCGAGAATTCATATGTTGAAGCCCTAACCTCCAATGTGCCTGTATTTGGAGATTGGGCCTTTAAGGAGGTAATTAATTGAGAGGACTGGTGTCCTTGTAAGACATGCAGAGAAAAGACATGTGGAGGCACAGCGAGAAGGTAGTAGTCTGCAAGCTGGGAAGAGCAGCCTCATTATAAACCAAACCCTGGCAACTAGATCTTGCGTGGACTTATGACCTCCAGAGCTGAGAAATAGATTTTTGTTGTTTATGCCACCAGTCTGTGGTCTTCTGTCATGGCAGTCCCACGAGATGAAAGCAGTGGGTATCCAGTGGCAATTTACAATTTACATGGCCAGAAAAGAGCAACAGAAAAGTAAGAGTTGTAACTAACCCTAGAATCCCCCTCTGCAACTCCACCCATACCTTCTGAGTCAAAGGAAATAAATTGGATCGCCTGAGGTTGCTATTAATTTGCCTACTGGCTGTAATCCTAGTGTGTTACTTGGATGGAACCACCTGTTGCTCCACTGTACACACCTCTGGGTGATAAAACTTAAAATATGTCTTAAGATTTGTAGACTCCAAGGTTTTATAAACTCAGACACTCTTGGTGTCCAGATAAGGTAAATGAGTGAAGCCAAAGACGTGTGTGGCAATGAGACTTAGCAGGGATTGTGGTGACCTGGAAAGTGAAGGTCTTAGCCTAAAGCTATTCCAAGCTACATTTTGAAAAACACAGTGTGTGTGGTGTGTGTGTGTATATGCATGTATGTGTGTGTGAATGTGGTATGTGGTGCATTTATATGTGTATATGTGTATGTGCATGTGGTATGTATGTTATGTGTGGTGTGTGCATTTGTACGTGCGGTGTATATGTGGTGTGTGTGAGAGAGAGAAAGCTGGGGCAGAGGAGAGCTTGCACACATATCTGTGGCTGAATTCAGCCGGTAGGCAACCAACTTGCTATGTCTGAATGTAGGAAACAGTAGCTTGTATGGCCCTTGTGCAACACCTCTCAGTGTGTCAGCCGCATATTTTGCAATGAGATTGAGGTGAGTGTTGCAGGTGCAAATGCTTCCTGGGGTTGATGAAGAGGAGTACCACACACCTTAACTACCAAATGAAGAGGAAGCAATGGTGATGTTTAGTGTGAGCAGTAAGGGAGTTGAACTATCATCCTCTCCCATGGAGGTCAACCCAGCTCTGCAAGGTGGCAGAGGCTTCTTCTAGACAGAGCCAAGATTGTTCCAAAGAAACTGCTTGTATTTGTTCATAAAGTTGACCGGATTTTCAACAGGAATTTGAAGACTTCTAACCAATCATCTAATGTAACAGTAAGATGGCATTGACTTGGAAGGTTCCAAGTTCCTGCTTTTACTTTAATATTCCTGCTGAACACACTTAATTTTTGCCAGGACCTGGTCTTCCTGGGCCCATCAGGATGAGCTGGCTATGGAAGGACTCTGCAAGTAATGAAATGGATTGCCCTGTTGAATGGAGATATTCAATCGTGTCCATCTGGATGCTGAATAGCCTCTGCTGAATATGACCATTTGAATTTAGCACAGTTGATATTGAGCTGTTCTTTCTGAGAGTAATTGGCCACCTGGTTCATGGCCATGCCTCTAATGTCAGGGAGACTGTGTCATCAGTGCATTAAAAGCTACTTGTCTCCTAGTCTGGCAGCCAGCATCCTGAGTACCTAAGAGCTGAATTACACTTAGTAAATGTTGGTTACAAATCTGGAAAGCCAGGACCCAGCCCTGCTGTAGGTCACCTCAGGTTAATATTTGCTCAGTTAGAGCCCCCTTTCCTCCCAGAAACACTTAACTTAGCACTGTGGCCTTTGGGGAATTGACACCCGTCTCATTTTCCTATGTGAACCAGGAAGGGAAAGTGCCAGCTGTGAGGGAAAAATACCCACTAAATGTATACAAGCCGCCAGACTGAATGTGTTTCTGAACTTGGCATTATTTTAAAGGCTGAAGTTCAGAATTGCATCAGATAAAAGTTTGTTTAATTCTCAATTAGGAATTGTTTTTATGCAATGTCAGTGGCATCAGGACTTTGATGAGCTGCGCTATTGATTGAAATGATGCCCTCATTGGGTGCTGATTGAGTGATCTTTTGATTCCCTCCCTATTAACATGCTAATGGTTAGGGGTGCAGCCCTTCTCAAAGGCGCCTGTTATTCCAAGGATGGATGTCTCTGACCTCGCACTGCACTGTTCTCCCAGGAGGCTGGGAGAGGAGGGGCGTCTAGGCCTCTTCAATGGTCTCATTAGCATATTGTAGCTCAACTCCCAAGGGTGATAAATTTAAAGAACATGGAACACAATTAGGAAGATTTTTAAAAGGTTACAAATGGTGGGCGGGTTCTCAGAATGTCTGGGTCTCCATGTCAAGGGCATCTAAGTCCGTCCTGAGAACAGCTGGAGCCCAAAGGCCAGTGCCTCTCTGTGCGCCAAATTTACATAAGCTTTGAAGATATTTTTAGCTTCCTGCACTCACTCCTCTTAATATTCTCCTGCTTCTCTGTCTCACAAAAGGGAAGGCTGCAAGCTTAGGATTCTGGGCTTTTGGTCTTCAGAAGTTCTGATGTTGTTTTCTTTTTCATATCTTCTGGGGATAAGTAGAAGCAGAAATTGATGCAGAAGCCATAAGCCTGCTGTACTTAAGGCCCTTATGTATGGGCACTAGGGGATGGTGGGGTCACTCCTTTATGGGGGGATGTCTGTCACTTGGGATTACTTATTTTAAAATGAGATTAGCTGAGATGATATACATATAAGTGCCTGGCACAGTACTAATAAATTTATTGCTTCTCTTCTTCCCTCCCTCACGTGAAATGGTCCAATTGGGCCTCTGAATCAAGGTTAAGGTGAAGGCCAAAGGAATCTTGGGAAGATAAATATCTATTAATATTCATCATTCATTCATGCATTCAACAAGCATTTATTGAGAAGTGATAGCATGCCAGGCATTGAGTTAGGTGGCATCCAAAATGATAAAATAAGACCTAGACCCTTTCTGTAGTCTAGGATTCTGAGCCTGTGGGTGTGCATGCACACATGTGTGTATGTGAGTGTGCATGCATATGAACAAGGGGCTGAAGGGGGCTTGTATAAGCTGTTACCTCATCAAAGTAACAGGTTCATAGTGTTTATTCATACCTCCAGTCCATGTAGATCAAAAGAGAACCAGAGATTTCTAGGGCTGAGAGCACTGCTCTGCCTTAAGAGCCCTGGGCATTGATCCTGATCCTGTCCCTGACCAGCTGTGTATCTTGGGCAAATCGTTGCACCCATGGCTAGTGGTAGGATGAAGTAGGCTGGCATTGGGAGATAAGCAGGAGAGGGTATGCCTTGCACAACTGTGTTCTCATTGTTCATTTTATGGGTTGAATCAAATAAGATGGGCAGAAATCTGCCCCAGGCTCTGAGCTGGAGCACTGCATGGGATGATCTCAAGCTTCTTACAGCTCCAGTGTTTAAGAATTCAAGAATACTAAACCTCCTGCCACTCTGTGCTATGAACCTTCCGGTCTACCATAATCAAAAATTACATGTGTAAAAGAATACAACAACATAAACCTTTAGAAAGACAGGGATTTTATTTCTAGGAGAGTGATTGCAGGCTCTTTGAGAAACTAGTTGGTGAAGCATCAAGTTACAAAGTTTGGGTGAACCGCTGATAGAATCTGCCCTGAATTTAGTGCTACAAGATCCAGAGCATCCAGTGACCTGGTTTTCCCATCCCTACGAAGTCAGGTCATGGGTCCTCATCTCAGCTGATTTCTCTTCATATGTGCATTTGGTCATTGGACATGCTATGTACAAACACTGCATTGGATGCATGTTCCTTGATGAGGGAGACAGATGCAGGTGCTCCAGGAGATGCTCCATTTCTTACGCACCAGCTCCCTCCAAGGCCATCCTTACACTGTCCTCTGCCCTGAATTTGGGGAGCCAACCCTTCCAGGGGCCTTTGGGCAAGTCTGCCCCAGGAGCCTGGACTCATGGCAGGTACTACCATCCTGATTTCTAACAATAACTGGAATTTCAGGTCTTGGACATGGAAAAGACTGCCTCAGGAAAACATGGCCCCCAAAACCCTATTCATACCATCATGGCTCAGGAAATATAGTCCAGATAAGATAATCCTTGAGGGTGGTCGGTAGAAGGGTCCAGTGGGGGCTGAATCTGTCCAGTCTGCTTGCCAGGCTGTGCATTCACATGAGGTCTGCTAGCAAGGAGTGCTTTTTCTAATTTTCACAAGGGAGTCATATAGGATAGCCTTCTCTCACCCTCTCAGTAAGTGAGAATAGAAGTAGAATCTTAGTAGAGAGTCCACAGATACTCCCCACTCCAAAGCCCATGTTCCGTACCTTTTCACCAGGCCCAGGTTGGACAGTACACAGGAAAGAATTGGAGGTCCACCAAAGTAGGTGGCAGAGGGCAAGGCTTAACTCCCGGCTACCTGCAGAGCTGTCATGGTCTCTGATCTAAGAGGGGCAGCACTACACATAGGCACACTAACAGATACACTAGCATGCACACAGAGAGACACATACAGAGACCAGTAGACACAGGTGAACACAATCAGGATATACTCAATCCCGTGTTTTTTCTGTGGTAGACACTGGGATGCAGCACCCAGGTCGTCTTATAACAAAAGACTCAATTCCCCAGCTAATAGGAGTGCTGCCAGCCCTCAGCCTTTTGTGGATGGTCTTGCCAAAGTCACATTTCCTTCCAAGGGCAACTTGAACCCATTGACTGAAGGGGTTGCTAATACACACCTGGCCTCCTCGTCCCAGCTGGGGATAACCTCACAGTCCATCCCAGCTGTAGGGTAATGCATGTGAAGATGGTGCATAACCCTTGTTCTCGAAACTTTCATTTTCTGGCCTTGTCTTCCCAATGTCTTCATTCTTCTCTGCACTCTTCATCCTGACCCATTGGCCTTTTTATACCATCATATCCCCAAGGCCTGATACAGCGCCAGGCACACAGTCCATGCACAATAATCTGGTGTTCAGTGCTTGAACGAAGAAGCTGGATGGCTGAGCACCAGGAGGGGACTGTAGAGGAGATGGCTGTAGGAAGGTCCAAGTAAGTCACTTTAAAGGTCCCTCCCAACCCAGACTATGATCTATGATTCTGAGAATTGATAGGCAGTTTTTTCTCAGAACAGGAGGAAGATATCCCCTCCATTCACATCCACTCCCTTCCTTCCCTCTCCTCACCACCCCCTTTTGCCTCTTCCTGCTCTTTCCTTCTCCCTGTCCCTGACCCTCAGTGCACAAATCTATGACTCCTGGGTCCTCTGGACTGCATTCCCACATATCTCATGGCTGTCTTTTTGTTCCCCCCTCCCTAGTTCAGCTCCTCCTAACAGCCTGTTGAGGTGTCTGGGCCTCCAACCTGCCTCTCTCCCATGCATTCCTCATACAGAAGCAGCACCTTCTCCCTAAGGGCAGTCCTGACCATCACCTCTCCTCCCCAGACCCTCCTCCCCTACATGGCACGTAGCCCTTCAAGACCTTTCCAGCTTCTACTTGTTGACAGTCCACTTGCACCCTGTGCAGGCAGTTCCCTATATACACGTGATCTTCCACATCCCTACCCCTTTTCATTTATGTTCCCTGTGCTCAAAAAGCCGTCTCTCAACTTCCTTGCCCACCTGGTTACTCCCCCCTCTCCTCTAAGATTCCGATCGGCATGGTCTCACCCAAGCCCCAGGTCTGGCAGATGCTCCCAGCTTCCTTCTATCCCTCCACTCTACACTGTATTGTGCATATCACCTGTTGGGGTAGGGGCTAATTTCTTTGTATGTCCTAAGCACCTGGCATAGAGAAGAATCTCAATAAATGTGGCACAAATGAATGAGTGAGTAATTATATAAATGCTTCTTCACCATTACCCTCTTTTGAGATTCCTCAGTGTGGGACAGATCAGTTGGATGGTGACCTGCACCATACTATGGGAGGGCAGCAGGAGGGTAGGGAAAACTATTTTGCTACCCTGGATTTCCTTTCAGTGAGGGGAAACCAAGAATGTTTAAAAGACTCTCACTTTCCTTGACGACTTCTTATCCCTCACCTCTGAACAGTGACCTCAGGATCCACTTCCACCACTGATCTCTCTTTCTGGGCTGGAATTGTGGAGAGGGAGCATCCAGGCAATAAGCAATTGGAATTCCAACATTCTTTTCCCCTTTCCTCCCACTCACTCCCATCTCCTCTCTGGACCAGTTGCTGAGTATTCCCTCTGACTTGCATGACAAGAATTTTGTCATCTTAGTCACTCCAGTTTCTGCCTGATGACTGTAGATCATTTCAGACATTCTCTGAGCTCAGTTTGCAGTGCCCAGCAGGGAGGGCATCACTGAATCATTATGTAACATATTCCTTCTCTGAGCTTTCTATAGAAGACCAATTAAGCTTTCACTCCAGAAGCTGTAGAACTTCCAAGATGCCCAGGAAGGACAGGCTCTACCAGGGACATTCAGATGTCCACTCCTAGAGAAGCAGGGATAACTCAGGAACCCCTTAGAGGTATGGACAGAACCTCAAGAACTCCTCCTATCCATCACCTGGTCTCAACCTCCCTCAGTTTCCCACTCAAGGTTTTTGTTCCCTTCATAGTCTATTGATTGGATTTTTACTTTTATCTAATAGATTATTCATGCTACAATTGCTTTCATCTTTGTTTTCTTATAAAAGTCACTTAGGGCAGCAATTATGCTTGAAAAAATCACATACTAGAGATTTAGATTCATGATTCTTCCTTTTTCTCTTTCTGAGCCATACTGTGTGGCCTGCTGTTACTCAAGGACCATTTATTTTTGGAAGAATTAATTCATTCCCATGTATTACTGGTTAAATACCCACCAACCACCCCCAGGACCTATTTTCTCTGAATAAGGGAGCATAAGATTAAAGAACATGCTTCACTCCAAAGGCTTGCACCCTTAATGGTAGAATTGCCAGACACTGGCATGCCCAAGATAATTTGGAGCAAAGTGGACTTCTATCAACTCTACATAGATGACCAAGTCAAGGTCTTAGAATGGTAGAGCTGGAAGAGAAAGTTGATATTATCTAATCCCTCTTTTTCTTTTTGCAAATGAGGAAACTGAGGCCCAAAGAGACATTCACTTGGTCACTGGCAGTCAGCACTAAAACCCCGTCTTCTGTGTCCTACCCCAGTGCTCTTTCCACCATAAGAATTGTTACCTTTTCTTGAGCACATGCTAAATGAGAAGTATCCTTCTAATCTTTACAAGTTAATCTTTCTTGAGCACATGCTACATGAGAAGCATCATTCTAATCTTTATAAGTATGTATTAACTTATTTAATCTTGACAGTCCTCCCAGGAAAGTGCTGTTGTTATCCCTATTTCATAGAAGAGGCAGTGGAGGCCCAGAGAAGTTAAGAAATTTTCCCAAGGACGCAAGCGAAGAGCTGGCAGGGTGTCTGTTCTTGCTCACTCTGCCGTACTCACACACGCTCCTCAGCCATGTTTCAGCAGCTGCTTTGAAGCCCTGTTGTGGCTCCGGTTTTGCACCCCATTCCATTCTTTCATGCATCTGCACTTTCTCACAACTAAAAATGCATCCCACATTTCCCACCCCACCCTTGCATTAAAGGCCACCAAGACCTCGTAGCAAACCCTCATTCCACACGGGAGGTGCCACTGTTCCCTGACAGACCCGCCTGCCTGCGTCCCTCTCATGTGGCTGCTTGTCACCAGGGCTGTTATTAAAGCCAGAAATAGGATCCCGAACTCTGTCGTCCTCCTCCAGACTTCTCGCCCAGGAAGCTCGCACATGTCTGTGATACCACAGCACTCCCCTCTCCTCCCATGATGTCATCCACACACCCCAGCACCCTGCCCTCCCCACATTTCCACCTGCCCCAGGCAGGAGACACAGACTATCTCACACACCCAGTGTTCCTCGGGAGGCTCATGAGAAATAGTATCTTTCTCTGGTTGGGGTGAGGAATTGTCCTTCCCCATCTGCCTCTGCCCCAAGGGGACAATCCATTCTGGCTATACACATTGGCATAGCCTCTCCCCAGGAGAGAGGTGGGGCCTCCTCACCCCACCCCCATCTGCTCTCCATCATGGAACCAGAGCCAAGACCCTTCTACTCTGAAAACTCCCACACCCACATGACATCTCAACTCAGCTGTGTGTTTGGGGTATGTGGCTTTGTGTGTGTGTGGCCAGGGTGGGGACCTGTGGGGACTTCTGGGGACACAGAGTTGATTCATCATCAGGAACTCAGTTTAAAAAACAAAACAAAACAAAAAAACCCCTAAGTTCCTGGCCACAGAATGGATGCTGGCACCAGGTCCAGATAGGCCTGTTGCCTCTCTCCCCACCTCCAGAGCATTGAGGGTCTGGTTGTGGTCTAGGCATCAAGAACGGGGAATAAATGGGCAAGGGTCCAGGGCTGTATTCGACACAAAAAAATGCACATTGACTTGACTATATCTTTTGGAAATGGGATCCACCGAGGCAGATAGGACTCCCTGTTCTTCAACGTTCCTTTTATATGGTGTGGACTAGCTGCATTTATCAAGTGTCCCTTTGGTACTAGGTGCTGAGCCTAACATAAGGGAAAAGGGGTCACAAAATTTAGCCACATTATAACTCAGATGAGAGAGAAATGAGCTCTGTTGTCTATAACTAATCTGGTCATCTTTCCCAGAAAATGTGAGAAGGGTGGGAAAAAGTAGTCAAACGTCCAATCTGGTTTAGAATTTGAGCTCATTCAGTAATGCAATAGTCCTATTAGGAAATGCCAGTCTTCCAAACAAAAGATGCTCAGTCTCTCCTATTCGCCCATCAACCCCCGTTTTCCTCCCCAAGAGGGAGGAAGGATGGAGGGGGCTTTATGCAACCTCATCGTGGAGGGGAGGTTGCAGGGCACCCTAGTTCCTTTGGTCTCCAGAGCCATGCCCTTCTCCTTCTGGCTGGTCTGTACCCTGCTGGCAATGTAAACCAATTCTGAGCTTGTGTAATTTATGATCTAGTTTCTTTCTTTGGATCTGGTCAGAGCCCATGTCTCTCTCCTTTCCCTGGTAGACTTACTGCACTTGGTCTCTGCTGGTTGTGTGGGAACCCCCAAGGGTCCAGAAGGGTCTCACTCCCATTGTTGGGAGCCTACCCACAGCTTTCTCCCATGTCTGTGGTGACCTGCTATCAGAAACTCCACAGAGGCCCTCTGACTACTTCTTGTCCGTGGCTCCACCACATAGGAACCAAGGGTGGCTCAGGAAAGCCCAGCTTTAGGACTTCTGCCTCTTACGCTGTGGTCTGTTCCAGCTTGCAAGGTGGCTTTCATGTCTGTCTTGTCCAATGTCAGTAAACCCGTAAATGACAGGGATAGTGTCTTATTTTTCTTTTTATCAGTAGAATCTGTTTCATCCCTGGACATACTGTAAGAGCTCAATAAATTTTTATTGAATGAATGAATGAAGCATGTTTAGCTGGACCTCAGACTATGAGGGCCACACACTCAGCATCCTTTGGAGAAAATTAGTATCTCAGAGGGAGACGATAGATGTTGTTAGAACAATTGAAATAGGAGTCGACTATACTTTTGTTGAAAAATTACTGTGAGCCAAGAGCATTACAAACACATTTCTTCAACTAAATTTCACAATATTTTGAGGCAAGTGGGTGGGTTTCTACTTTTGTTACTATTTTTAAATTAATTATTTTTTAGAGAGTTGAGCCCATGAATGGGGGCAGGGAGGGGAGAGGTGGGAAGAGAATCTTAAGCAGACTCCAAGCCCAGTGCAGAGCCTGTCAATAGGGCTCAATCTTACAACCCTGAGATCGTGACCTGAGCCAAAACTAAGAGCTGGATACTTAACTGACTGAGCCACCCAGGTGCCCCAGTTATCATTATTTTATAGATGAGGAAACAGAGATTTAAGTAACTTGCCCAAGGTCACACAGCCGAAAGCTGGTAGAGCTTAGACTTGAAACCCATATCTGAAGCACTGAGCTCTCTCCTTTCAGCCTAGAAGCCTCATCCTTTTGCTCCTAGGACTTCAGGAAGTGTTGAAACTGAAAAACCCAAAGAGCAAGAAAAGTCTGATCTAATGGAGCCCAAGAATCAGCAGGAGCTCAAGTCCCAGTTTAGAAAGTAAAGAAGACACAAGTATATAAATACAAAGAGGAACTTCTGTAAAAACCCAATGGCCTAAGGAATGTCAAATAATTAATATATTCCAGCAGCTTCCATCCAATGAGATGGGTGAGACCTACATGCCTCTGTGTCCCTTCAAATGTAGACAGACTGGGAACTCAGGATAATGGATCTTTGAACATGGCTAATGCAGGATGGAAAAAGCATCTTTCTCCTCTGGGGCTGGCAATGTAATTTCATACTAAATTTACTGTGGTTTATGTAATTCTTTTCATTCACACCAGAAGGAGTTTCTTTGCTGCTTCCCTTTTCAGAAACTTGGAGACCATACATCTTTGCAAAGTGGATTTTTAAAAATAAAACAGAAGAAAAGATTAAACCAGAGAAGCTCCCAAGTTTCCTGCCTTCTGCCTGGCCCGGCTTCCCATGCTTCTTCCTTTCCAGAATTGATGTGGTAAATGTTATGGCAGTCGCACTGGCTCTGAAAAGCCCAGGCCTTCCAAGAAAGCAGTCTTCCTGAAGGAATTCTATAGTTCTCCCTCCTCTGCAGTGATTGGAGGGGCCAGAGGTAGTGGGTAGAGAAAGACAGAAAGAGAATTGCCCCATCACTGATTGTCAGGAGAATGATACCAGGTGACATAGAGTCCTGGATCTTCTCTCTGTGAGCCCCTCCTCTTTTTCTACTATCTCCTGAGCCACCTCTGATTCCTTCAAAGACCCTTGCCTGGCAGGCTCCAAAGCATCCAAACTCCTCCATCTCCTGGAATATTCCACCTCCTTTTGCTCCTTCATGAAGGCAGTCTAGAGCCAGGAGAATGAGCAGAGGAGGGGCAGGTCACACTCAGTAGTGCATCAGAGTCCTGGCAATGTTGGTTCTTTTAAAATCCTTACCCCTGTGGTCCCCAAACTGGGAATGCTGATCTTGAGCTGAACTTATAATAAAATCTTCCTTCAAATCCCACAAAACCCTTCCATAGGATCTTACTCCTGCCTTTTTTCTACCTCATCTCCTCCTAGCCCATCTCCTATCATCGTCCACCCCACCTGGGCACAGGGATGTCCTTTCTGCTTCTTTGCCACACCACGTTCTTTCCTGTCTTTGTGGTAAATGTCCCCTTGGAATGCTCTGCCCTCCACTCTTCATTTGGCTGGCTACTTCTCAAGCCTCAGGTGGAAACCTAATTGTCTTTTTGTGGGGGATGTCCTCCCCCCATCACACTTTCTAAAGCCAGTCCTGCTCCTCTTACTCTGTTCCCTCACCTTTCAAATTGCCTTCACGGCACTTTACACAATTGGTCATGATTTCCTTTATGTGTGATTTGCCTATTGTCTGATTCCTCCACTGGAATGTTCTGCAATGTTCTCCAAGGGCAGAGACCATGTCTTTCTTTGTCCCTGCTAAATCTCCAGTGCCTAGCACTGAGCTCATACTCAGCAAACATTCATCAAATGAATCACTGAATTCCATTTGTCTGTTGTCGACATGGCTGCCTTGCCTATGGACTGCGAGCTCTTTATTTTTTTTAATTATTTGAGAGAGAGCACAAGTGGGGGGAGGGGCAGCGGGACAAGCAGACTCCCCACTGAGCGGGGAGCCCGACACAGGGCTCGACCCCAGGACCCTGAGATTGTGACCCGAGCCGAAGGAGGACACTTAAACTGACTGAGCCACCCAGGCGCCCCTGGTCTGCGAGCTTCTTGAAAGCAGGGGCTTTCTTTCCTCTCTCCACCCTTAGCACATGGCACAGTGCCTAGAGTAGCGAAGACCCTCCACATATTTGTGAATGAATGAAATTGTCCCCCTCATTCCATATCAGACTTTTTCTGCTTGTAACTCCTGCAGATGAGTCCATCTGATCAGTAGAAACTGGGCAGGCAGAGCAGGCTGGGTAGGCAGCAGGCCACATGTGAGTGTCAATTACCAGGTAACATCAACTCCAGATGAGTTGGAAAGAAAATGATCATCAGAAACAGAGCCTATTGAATATTTCTCTGGCATTTATAATCATTGTTGTACAGCTGCACATAGTCCCTCTCTCATGCCTGCTCCAGAGAGCTAAGATTGGCTGTTGGGTTTCCCTGCTCATTGCTGGGAAGGACTCTGGAGACCTTCTAGTATTACCCCAACCCCTCACCCTGCTCAGCCTCTCAACTCCTCCAGGAGCAGAGCCTGCAGTGCTGCACAGCCCTGTGTGTGTGTGGGGGGGTAACAATGTCTTGCCCAGGTGGAATCCTGTGACTTTACCCATTGTTCCCTACCCTCCTACCGAGGACCACCTTCTAAGGATGGTCCTGCCGATACATGAGATGGGTATTGGACCTTTCTGCCACTCCAACTAATTGTTCTACCCCAGTGACTCTAGCCCGTTTCTTTATCACTGCTCTTCTTTCCCAAGGGCTCTGGGCATCAGCCTATTCTCCTCCCTTCAAGGGGACCTCTGCCCACTCTAGCTGGCATGTTTTGCCCCAAACCCAATAGAAAGTAGGATCTAGTCTCTCAAATTCCATCTGTTGTGTTTAATGTATCTTTCCCACCCCTGGAGTTGCAGAAGAGAGGAGGGATTATTCTGCTTTATTGACCAGAGGTGACCAAGAAACCAAAAATGGTGAGAATGCAGAATCCTATCTTTTTATTTGTCCTATGGTCCCTGTAACTCTGCCCCTCTTGCCAAGATGGTAACCGGGAGCCTCCTTGAGGATTCCTGTTTACTATCTTGTAATACTTCCCTTTCTTCTAACTTTTCCCTCTTAGCTCCTCACCCTAGAAGACTTTGCCATTGGGTGTGCCCCAGTCTCAGGTGGGCAGCTTGCTTCTCTAAGCAGCTTTGAACTGGGGAGCAGCCAACTCCAGCCTTCATCCTAAGGAATGGCCCCACTGGAGGGATTTTCTTGGTGCCCCAGCCGTCCTGGGGTTAGCAGCCCTAGCCCCCAAATCATTATCACATTGCCATGGCCACGGATTCCTCCTGCCCACGGCTTCCCTCCAGCCACTCTCTAGCCCATCTGTGTCAGGAAGTCAGGAATAATGATTGCATTCATGCCATGAGGTAGCATTGTCATGGCAGATGACATGGTGCTCAAACTGTCTCTTATCTTCATAGGTTTGTTTCTTTCTCATAAAGTACCTCCTTTTTTAAAAAAAATTGAGATATAATAGGTTTCTTTAGTAGTCTGCTCAGGCTGCCATAACAAAATACCATAGATGGAGTGGCTTAACCAACAGACATTTAACTATTCTGGAGGACGGAAGTCCAAGATCAAGGTGCCGGCCAGCCAATTTAGTTCCCGGTGAAGGCCCTTTTCCTAGGTTGCAGATGGCCATCTTCTTACTGTGTCTTTACTTGGCAGGGGGAAGAGAGAGAGAGAGATCTTCACATAAGGCACTAATCCAATCATGAGCACCCTACTCTCATGACTTCATCTAAATCTAATGACCACCCCCCTCCCAAAGGCCCCATCTCTGATACCATCACATTGGACGTGGTTAGGGCTTCAACATGAATTTGAGGGGGACACAGTGCCACCCATAGCAGTTTCCCAAAGAAAATGCATAGATGAAGCAGACTGTTGTTATTAGCAAGGGGAATATCCCCTCACCCCCTTGCAGAGCTCAACAGAGCCCAGCTCCAGTAGAGAAGAAGACTCCTTTTGCTAGGCCCTGGCCAGAGTCAACGAAGAGCCACAACTGGGAGAGCCCCCAGAGTCTGCCTGATTCTCTGCCTTCTTAGTGGTCCTACTTGAGTCCCTGATTTTAGCCTCCAATGGGAGAAATGGCAGATTCAACCCCACCTACGGCAGCTGGAGAAAAGGAGCAATAAAAGAGCCAGAGAGAATGTTTTCTCTGCTGTGAAGAGTAGAATGGCCTTGGCCTCTGAGCCTAGGTCTTCCTGGATCAGTGGTCCTGGGCCCTAAATCTGTGGAGAGGAGGAAGACCATCCCAGGGAGAGAAGGCCAGGAGCAAGCCCTGGTCAGGATAGACAGAAGAGAGACTACACTCAAATGCCTGGGTGTAGTACTTCTTTTGAAAGTTTCATCCCCATCTTTTTCTTTTTTTTTTTTTTTTTGAGAAAGCAGATGGAGCATGTGTGTATGTGGGGGGGAAGGGAGTTGGGAAGAGGGAGAGAGAAAATTTTAAGCAGGCTTCATTCAACACAGAGCCTAACATGGGGCTCGATCTCATAATCCTGAGATCATGACCTGAGCCAAAATCAAGAGTCAGATGTTTAACCGACTGAGCCACCCAGGCACACCAAAAGTTTTACCTTTTCAAACATGATTCAGTGCCTTTGAATCCGACCAATCCCAATCAGGGGTTGGGGGGCACGTTGGAGCAAAGCCTAAGCTATCTGTGCTCTCCCTGGAAGCCCAGACTCTGCATCTATTTAAAGGAGTGTTACCCAGACTTCCCATTTGGTCATTTTCACCTCCCTTAACTTGGAGTGGCACAGTAAACACGTATTTGTAAACTCAAGATTGCCTTAGATCTTTTAGCAGCTGCATGTCACTGTTGATTTATTCTGAGTTCATGTATGTTCCACCAAACCCCAATTAGTTTTCCCATGAATTATCTTCAAGTCAGCTCTTTCCCACCCTAAAATTGTATAAATGATCATTTGCACCTACATTTGGGAGTTTAGATTTATTTCTGCTAAAGGTTATATGTTGATTTTGGCCCATCGTTGAAACCCATCAAAATTATTCTGAATTGTAATTTGCTGCACACAACACAAACTATTTCTGCCTTTTTCACTTAGATTTTCAGTGCAGTGTCTCAAGAGTCGCTGTTCAAACTAAAAATGTCCTACTTAGCATTCATCCAGCTGCCTCCCTCACTTCTTCCAAAGCTAAACTCTCGCAGGAAGGCTTCCAAGATTAAAAGAGGGTAGAAATGAAGCTCTTTCCTTCTAGGACAAGGGGAAACTCCACAGAGCTCTGCTCTGAGTGGCCTGGGGCTACTCGTGGCTTTCAAAGGGGAAGCTCCGTTCTTGGAAATAAAGAGCACAGAATGTGGTACTGCATAATGTTGAATGTGCTGCTTCTGGGGGAGAGAGAGGCCTTGTGCCTTCCGATGCCAGGTGCCCCAGTGGCCTGAAAGACCTACTCATCCCTGCCTCCATGCTAGCCCTCCTGGGCCAGCAGCCTCTTCCAGGGAGGGAAAGAAATTCTCCACGAGCCATCTCTGTGAGCTCCCAACCCCCAGCCCACAATCTGAAGCAGCAGCTGAAACCAAAGAACAACTAGGATATTCTGGTTTAAAAAAGGCAGTATAGTTTGGAGGTCAAGTACTCAAAGCTGTGGGTTCACACACTGGCTCTGCCACTCATTCATGGCTTAGCCCCTGGGCAAATGCTTCTGCGTTATAACCCTCAGAGTTTTCTCATCTGTAAAATGAGACATTTTACAGTTCCTACCTCCAAAGGACAAAATGAGATAACGACTGTAAAGCATCTCATATAGGGCCCGTCCCAACGGAGGCGCTCCATAAATGAGAGTACCCATCACTGTTTATGGCTACTCTTTCCTTGGCTCATCTCTGATTAGAAACATGTGGGAAGTCTCTCTTATTGGCACCAATTTCCCACTTGATAGCATGCTGGCCACAGTGTATATTTAAAACAAATTTTATTAAAAGCATAAAAGATCAATAAGCATTATGTTCTGAAGCCAGTGAATTAGTGAGGTTAACTGAGCAGCCTTTCAGTGTCTAAGTGATAGCTTGAGTTGAATTCTGTTTCAGTTATCTATTGCTCCATTAAACAGTAGACCAAACTTAGTGGCTTAAACAGCAAGGATTTACTCTTTCTCCATGATTCTGTGGGTTGGCCAGGTTCAGCTGGGCAGTTCTACTCCACATGGTGTTGGCCAGGGCCACTCACGCAGCTGCCTTCCACTGGGAGCTGGGATGGGCTGAAACTTCCTTGGTGGCTTCACTCACACCTGGTGCTTCAGCTGGGGTGGCTGGAACAGCTGGGCCTGGCGGGGCCATTCTTGCTTTCCATATGGCCTCTCTTCATTTGGTGGTTTAACATGACTTTCATTACATGTTGGCTGCATCCCAGGGGGGTGAAAATAGAAGCTGCAAGGCATCTTAAGGCCTAGGATTGGAAGTCATGCAGCATCACTTCTGCTGCATTGTGTGGATCCGAGCACGTCTCAGGGTGAGCCTAGATTTAAGGGAAGAGAAAATAGACTCTACTTTCTGATGGGAAGAGTGGCACACATGTATGGAAATGGAAGGGATTGTAGGTAGACATTTTTGCAAATAACCTCCCACCTTCTGTTGCTCCAGTTTCTATTCCAGCCCCCTTTGTATGGACCTGCAAGCAAGTGCTGCCTGGAGGAACCTGCTGTCAGCCCTGGCAGCCTCCATCTTCTCAGTCTCACTGGCGACTCCTCCTCATGTTCTTTGGTCCTCCCAGTACATTTGCCTCCTTACCATGGCTTCTCATGCTCGTGTAGGCTGCGAATAATGGTGGTCATTCTTTCCAAGCATATTCTTCCAAACTGGTGCTTTTCCCACATATTTTTAAAGGAAATATTTTGACCTGACAATGCTTGAGATCATGATGGAATGATGTTGGAGACAGTGATGGAAAGTTGCAAAAGGTGGCACCTGTTCTACGTACTTTTGACCTTCTCTTGTGGAAAAGTATACATATAAGGTGCTAGGCTAAGGACCTCCCCCCTACTCCTTGAGACCCAGCTTCTGTTTCCTGTCCCTGGGCAGGCAGTCTCAGACAAGAAGGAAAAATGTGTCTCCTCACAGCCCCAGGACTGGGGCTCAAGAGATCCAATGTCTAGTGTATAGAGTGGCTAAAGCTTCATGCCTCCTCCTAAATGGGCTCACTTCCATGTCTCCACAAGGAGTATGCAGTTCCTTTCTTCATAGGCTGCTTCCAATAATAATTTTCTATTAATTATTAATATATAATAAAGTTAAGAATTTTTATGATGGTATAAATAATAAAACAAAAGCATATCCCCAAGTTTCTGTGTGCCAGGCATTGTGCTAGGTGTTTTTTATGTAATATTATTGAAAACTCACGCATTCCTAGTAACTTGCCAAGGTGACATAGCTCATGGCCAGGAAGTGGCCAAACTTGGCTTCAAACCCAGGTCAGGATAACCTTAGAGGCAATGCCTTCTCCACCAGACTAAGCTGGGGTTTTCATTTCATGTAGAAGTTCCTTCACCAGTGCCAAATGCCACTTTCATCCCAGGTAAAACAGGGCCTGCAGCTGCTGCTAACGTCAGCACACCCCACAGGCTGCCTAGTTGCAAAGATGGCACGGTGGGGGATGCTCTGGACCCAGGCTCTAACTAAACAGAGCATAGTTCCCCTGGGAGAAGGTTTGGAGCCAGGAACACAGAGGAGGGAGAGAGGAGCAGTGACAAGGCAGGCAGAATGCCTTGGGAATGGGGTGGATTAGTCAGGGTTCTTTAGAACTAGTGGGATATTTATAAAAGATTTATTATGAGGAATTGGCTCGTGATTATGAGGCTGAGAAGTCCCACGACTTGCCATCTGCAAGCTGGAGACCCAGGGAAGACAGTGGTGTAACTCAGTCTGAGTTGGAAGGCCTGAGAGCCAAGGGAGCCGATGTTGTAAATCCCAGTCTGAGGGCAAGAGAAAATGAGATTAGATGCCCCAGCTCAAGTAGTGAGGCAGGGAAAAGAGGGATGAATCCCTCCTTTCTCTGCTGTTTGTTCTATTCAGACCCTCCACGGATTGGATGGTGCCCATGCACATTGGGAGGGCTATCTGCTTTACAAGTCCACTGATACAAATGCTCATCTCACCAGAAACATCCTCACAGATAGACTCAAATAATGTTTAATCTGGGCACCCCATAGCTAGTCAAGTTGACACACAGAATC
The DNA here is from genome assembly GCF_964656455.1 of Halichoerus grypus. Taxonomy (NCBI): domain Eukaryota; kingdom Metazoa; phylum Chordata; class Mammalia; order Carnivora; family Phocidae; genus Halichoerus; species Halichoerus grypus. Next base: position 102,363,349 of record NC_135722.1, on the reverse strand, counting down.
AACTATCACCCCTTGGGGCTTTGGGTAAATTAGGAGGCACAGATGCCTCCTAGAGCTCCCTCTGGCTCCTCTTAGTGGCACCCTCCCCAGCTGTGGAAGGAGGTGGCATTATCTTCCCAGTGTCTACACAGGGGCTTCAGGTCTACACAGTCTCCTCCTCCTACTTCCCTGGCGCCTCCAGCCACTGTGCTTCTGGGAAACTCCCTGGGCTGGAGTTCTGGGTCCAGGCTATAAAGAGACCACCATAGGAATTAGCCTCATCTACTGCCACGTCTTCCAAACCACCAGAGCCTTCTGTGCAGCTCTGATTCTGGCTTCTCTGGCAGCTCCTATCAAAGTAAGTTTTTGTGTTTAACTCACCACCAGCACAGCAACTCTGAAATGAAGCAGACCCAGCTAGTTTGATATCCACTTTGCATGGCAAACTACACTTTTGCTTGGGTGGATCCTGACACTAAAGTTCCCTGTTATAATCCTTTTTTTTTTTTTTTTTTTTTGATGGGGTGGGGGGTGGAGCGGTAATACCACTCAGTCTAAAGAACAATAACAAATGGACGGATGCCTACCCAGAAGGCAATCTCTCTGGGGTCCTTAGAGTCTCTGTCACCAATCCTATCTCTCTTTTGGTTTCTAACTACTTATTGCTGAATGTAACACATATATAGAAAGTGACTTAAAAATGTATAGCTTAATTAATTATCACAAAGCAAACATCCACAGAACCACCATCCAAATAAAAATGGAACGATTTTTGTCCCCCCAGAGGTAACCACTAGCCAGATTTTTATGGTAATCACTTGCATTTATTTAGTTTATCACCTGATTAGGCATCTCTTGATACTGCAGTTTTTAGAGTGAAAAATGAAATCATACCGTATACTTTTGTATTAGGCTTGTTCAATGTTATATTTATGATACACACATTGTAGCTGGAATTCATTTATTTTCATTGTGGTATCAATTTTTTTGTATGAAAATACCACAAATTAGTTAACTATTCTATTGATGGATATTTGGGTAGTTCCTAGTTTGGGGCTATAAGGAACACAGCTGTCCTAACTGTTACTGAACACACCTGTTGGTGTCCTTTTGGAATTGCTGGGACAATGTATGTTATGTATGCTTAACTTCGGAAGAAATGCCAAAGTGTTCTCCCAAGGAATTATAACCACCTTCACTGCCACAGGTACTGTATGAGGGTTCTCTTGCTCCGCATCTTTGCCAATACTTATTGTGGTCATTTCTTTAAATGTGAGTTATTGGCAGTATGCTGTTTGACTTCAGTTGGCCTATTTTTCCATTTCACCAATCACTAATGAGGTCGACTCCCTCTTCATGTATTCAGTGGGCAATCTAATACCCTTTTTTGTGATGTTCCAGTTTGTGATTCTTGCCCATTTTCCATCAAGATTTGTCCACCTTGTCTTTACCAATTCATAAGGTATCTTTTTACGTTGTGGATACGAGGCATTTATCAGTTGTGTGTGTTGTGGAGTCTTTGCCCACATATGCTTGCCTTTTCATTTTCTTGATCATGTCTTTTGTTAAACAGAAGCTCTTAATTTAATGTGGTCCAATTCATCAATCTTTTCCTTTATTCCTGATGCCTTTTTTGTGTCTTGCTCTAGTAAGACACAAAGTCATGAAAATATTCTATATTTTCTTTAAGAAACCCTATAATTTTGTTTTCATCTGTAAGGTATATGTCTTTCACATCCATCTGATAATGATGTATTTATGTACAGTGTGAAGTAGGGGGTGAAGTTTAAAATGTTTTCCCATATTCAATTAATATAGGAAATTATTTATTGAAAAAAATCTTTCCCTCTGCAATGGCACCCTTGTCAAAAGTGAAGTGCCTCTCTGTGGGTTGTAGGCTAGAGAGCTATTCTGTTCCATTGGTCTATTTGTTTGTCCTTGCATTAATTCCTCACTGTTATTAACTAGTATGGTTTCATAAGTCTTTTTTAAAAATTTTTAAATTTAAGTAGAGTTGACATACAATGTTACATTATTTTCAGGTGTACAACATAGTGATTCAGCTTCTCCGTACATTATGCTATGCTCACCATAAGTGTAGCTACCATAAATCTTGCTTTATTGTAGAGCAATTCTTCCCACCTTGTTCTTTTTTCTGTGTCTTGATCTTTCCTGTTTACTATAAATTTTAAAACCAGCTTATCAGGATCCACCAAAAAAGCTTTTGAATTTTGATTTGGATTCCCCTGATTCTTCACACAAATTTGGAAGGAACTGTCATCTTTATAATGTTGAGTCTTCCAGTTAATGAGAATGGAAGATTCCCCCACCCCTTTTATTTATTTAGGTCTCCTTTCATTTCCTTTAATAATATTTCAGAGGTCTTTATATAACTTATTTCAGAGGTTTTATATAACTTTTGTTAGATTTATTCCTAGACACATGACTTTTTAAATGATACTGTAAATGGGGATCTTTAAAATTTTTTTATTTTCTAACTACTTCGTTTTGCTAGATAGAAATCAGTTGATTTTTTTTTTGTCTTGACCTTGTATCTGTGAACCTGCTAAGAATTTGTAGGTTCTTATGATTTTTCTAGATACACAAGAAGACTTATTTTTTCCTTTCTAATTCCTATGCCTTTTTTTTTTTTCCCCTTGACTTATGTTCTAGCAAGGGCCTCCAGTCCATATTGACTAGGAGTGCTTGGCCAACTAATTATGCTGTTCAAATCTTTCAATCTTTACATGTAAAGGAAAGTTTTCAACATTTTATCATTAAGCCTTGGGTTTATTACTGGCTTACAGATTTACTTTATCAGGCTAAGTTCCCTTCTTTTCCTACTTTGCTAAGTGATTTTTGTTTATTTTAATGATGAGTGGATGTTGACTTTTATTGCTTCTTATTTATCTATCAAGATTATCATACAAATCTTTTGTTCTGTTAGTGTTAATTAGGTTGATTGAAGTTTGAATGTTAAACTAACTTTGCTTTCCTGGAATAAATCCAACTTGCTCTGATGCATAATTCTTTTATACATTGCTGATTCCATCTGCTAATATTGTGTTTCGGATTTTGCTTCTATATTCTGAGTGAAATAGTGGACTATAGTTTTCCTTTCTCATCATGTTCTTGTCAAGTTAGTATTAAGATTATGTTGTTCTCATAAAACAAGTCAAGAAGCATTGCCTTTCCTTTATTCCCTGGAAGAATTTGTATAGTATTGACATTTTTTTAAATTAAACATTTGGCAGAATTCACCATTGAAGCTACTAGGGTCTGGGAACATTTTCTTTTCTGGAGATTTTCAATTCCATTTTTAATTTCTTAAACAATTATGTAATTCTCAATTGTTTTCTTGTGTCAATTTTTGTACGTTGTGTTTCTCCTAGAATTTGTCCATTTCATCAAATTTTCAAGCTTTATTGGCATAAAGCTATTCATAATAATCCTCGTAACATCTCTTTAATGTTTATATGATATGTCAGGATGTTATCTTCATTCCTGACATTGGAATCTTCTTTCTTTTTTTCTTAAAGCTTTGTCCAGAATTTATCAAATGTGTAACTCTTTTCAAAGACCAGATTTTGGTTCTGTTTGTCCTCTCCATTTTAGGTTTCTTTTGATTCCATTAATTTTTGTAATTTCCATTTATCATTCTTAATTATTTTCTTCCTCTTTCTCAGGTTTTAATTTGCTGTGGTTTTTTTTTTTTTCCTAATCTGTTGGGATGATTACTTACTGGTTTCTTTTATTCCTTTCTTATTTTCTAATAAATGAATTTAAGCTATAAAGTTTCCTTTAAGCATGGTTTTAGCTGCATTTTACAAGTTTTGGCTAGGTCATATTCTTATTATCTTGCAATTAAAATATGTTCTAGTTTTGGTTGTGATTAATTTTTGACCTATAGATTATTTGGACATGTATTTGAAAAATACATATAGCAAGTTTTGTTATTTTTTCACAGTTGATTTCTGGCTTAACTCCTCTGTGGTCAGAATATGGATTCACAGTTTCAATCTTTGAAATTTATTGAGACTTGTTTTGTAGCCCAACATATGATCGATTTTGTAAGTGTCTCACAAACTCTGGATAATTATTTGTATTCTTCAGCTTGGGGATATAGTGTTCCATTTGTCCATTAGGTTAAATCTACACTTTGAGTTGTTAAAATATCACGTATTCTTCTTGATTTGGGGAGGCTGCTTTTTGATCAATTACTGAAAGAAGTGACTTCAGCTCTGATTGTGATTTATCTGTGTCTCCTCTTAGTTGCTTTAACTACTTTGAGGACAGAAGCATAAATAGTTTCAATTGGCTATTTTCTATCTGGTGAACTGAAACCTTTATCATTACAAAATTTTTCTCTTTTTTCCCTAGTAATTTCTTTAGCCATGTTGTCTGATAATATAGTTCCACTAGCTTCTCTTTGGTTAAAATTTGCGTAGGTTACTTTTTTCCTTTTACTTTCAATCTTTCTGTAGCTTATGTTTTAGATGTGTCTCTTATAAACGGCAAATCATTGGAACTTTAAAAATCCAGTCTGACAAATCTTTGTCTCTTAATTGAGGCATCTGGCATATTTACATGTAATACATGGTCGCTGGATTTGGGTTTAAATCTACTATTTTACCATATGTTTTCTAGTTCCTTGCCTGCTCTACCTTTTGGGTTTCCTATTTTCTTGCTGACTTTTGGATAGGTTTTTGAAGGTATCATTAAAAAGAAAACACTGTACAGTGTACACAGTGAAGTGTACAGTTCCATGGATTTTGACAGTTTACACCCATGTAACGTCCACCTAAATCAAGACAGAGAACATTTCTGCCATCCCAGGAAGTTCCGTCATGTCTCTTAGCTGCCAGTCTCCTAGCTCCCCCTCCCATTCTACCTGTAGCTATTTTTTTTTTTTAATTTCTATCAACATAATTTTGCTTGTTCTTGAGCTTCACTTGAATGCTGTTCTTCTGTGTCTGGCTACTTTCACTTGACACAGTGTTTCTGAGATTTATTCATGTTTGGGGTATATTGGTAGCTTGTTTCTGTTGCTGAGCAATATCCCATTGTATGACTGTGTCATAATTTGTTTATCCATTCTCATGTTGATGGACATTTGGGTTGCTCCCTGTTTGGAGTTACTATGAATAAAGCTGCTATTAACTTTTGTCTACAAGTGTTTTTGTGAACATATGACTTTATTTCTCTTGGATGAATACTTAGAAGTGGAATGTCTAGGTCATAGGACATGTGTATGTTTAACTTTATAAGAAGCTGCTAAACAGTTTTCTAAAATGTTTGAAGTATTTTATATTCATTTTATATTCCCTCTAGCAATACATGAAAGTTCCCATGGCTCCACATTCTTATCAATATTTGATATTGTCACTCTTCAATTTTAGACATTCTAGTGGGTATACACTGGTATCTCATTGTGGTTTTAATCTGCATATCCCTGACTACTAATGATGTTGAATATCTTTGTATATGGTTACTGGCCATTTGTGTACCTTCTTTCCTGAAGGACTGTTCAAGTCTTTTGCTCGATTTCTAAACTGGGTTGTTTGTCATTTCATTTTTGAGTTGTAGAAGTTTTTTATGTAGTCTTTATACAAGTCCTTTGTCATGTATACATAAAATATGTAAGATGCATATATATAGGGGCACCTGGGTGGCTCAGTCATTAAGCATCTGCCTTCGGCTCAGGTCATGATCCCGGCTCAGGTCATGATCCCGGGGTGCTGGGATCAGCCCTGCATCGGGCTCCCTGCTCAGCAGGAAGCCTGCTTCTCCCTCCCCCACTCCCCCTGCTTGTGTTCCCTTTCTCGCTGTGTCTCTTTCTGTCAAATAAATAAATAAAATCTTTAAAAAAAAGATGCATATATATATACATACATATGTATGTAATATGAATGTTTTCTCAATTTGTGGCTTGCCTTTACATTTTCATTTTTTTAAATTTCCAGTATAATTAACATACAGTGTTATTACTAGTTTCAGGTATACAATATAGTGATTCAACGGTTCTATATATTACTCAGTGCTCATCATGATAAGTGTACTCTTAATCCTCTTCACCTATTTCACCCATCCCCTCACTCACCTCCCCTCTGGTGAGCATCAGTTTGTTCTCTATAGTTAAGAGTCTGTCTGTTTCTATTCTTTCTTTTTTTCCTTTGTTCATTTGTTTTGTTTCTTAAATTCCATATATGAGTGAAATCATAAGGTATTTGTCTTTTTCTGACTTATTTCACTTAGCATTATACTTTCTAGATCTATTCAGGTTGTGGCAGATGGCGAAATTTCTTTCTTTTTTATGGCTGAATAATATTGATTACATATATGAATGCTACTTCTTTATCCATTCATTTATGGATGAACACTTGGGTTGCTTCCATAATTTGGCTATTGTAAATCATGCTGCAGTAAACATAAGAGTGCATAGATCTTTTTGAATCAGTGTTTTCGTATTCTTTGTGTAAATACCCAGTAGTAGAATTACTGGATCATATGGTAATTCTATTTTTAATTTTTTCAGAAAACTCCATACTCTTTTCCATTGTGGCCATACCAGTTTGCATTCCCACCAACAGTGCATGAGGGTTCCTTTTTCTCCATCCTTGTCAACACTTGTTTTTCCTGTTTTTTATTTTAGCCATTTTTACAGGTGTGAGGTGATAGCTCATTGTAGTTTTGACTTCCATTTTCCTGATGATGAATGATGTTGAGCATCTTTCCATGTGTCTGTTGCCCATCTGTATGTCTACTTTAGAGAAATATCTCTTCATGTCTTCTGCCCTTTTTTAAATTGGATTCTTTTGGGGGAGGGGGGTTTGGTGTTGAGTTAAGTTCTTTATATATTTTGGATACTAACCCTTTATTGGATATGTCATTTGCAAATATCTTTTCCCATTCAGTAGGTTGTCTTTTAGTTTTGTTGATTGTTTCCTTTGCTGTGCAGAAGCTCTTCATTTTGATGTAGTCAGACTAGTTTATTTTTGCTTTTGTTTTCCTTGCCTCAGGAGACATATCTAGAAGGATGTTGCTACAGCCAATGTCAGAGAGATTACTGTCTGTGCTCATTTTTAGGATTTTCATGGTTTCAGGTCTCACATTTAGGTCTTTAATCTGTTTTGAATTTATTTGTGTGTATGATGTAAAAAAGTGGTCCAGTTTCATTCTTTTGCATGTAGCTGTCTAGTTTTCCCAGCACCATTTGTTGAAAAGACAACATTGCATATTCTTGCCTCCTTTGTCAAAAATTAATTGACAATATAGTAGTGGGTTTATTTCTGGGCTCTCTATTCTGTTCTATTGGTCTGTGTGTCTATTTTTTTGCCAGTACCATACTGTTTTGATTACTACATCTTTCTACTATATCTTGAAATCTGTAATTGTGATACCTCATTTTGTTCTTCTTTTTCAATTTCTTGTCTATTCAGGGTCTTTTGTAGTTCTGTACAAATTTTAGGATTATTCTAGTTCTGTGAAAAATGCTGTTGGTATTTTGATAGGGATTACATTAAATCTGTAGATTGCTTGGGGTAGGGTGGACATTTTAGCAGTATTTGTTCTTTGATCTATGAGCATAGAATATCTTTCCATTTGTATCATCTTCGATTTCTTTCATCAGTTTTTATAATTTTCAGAGTAGAGGTCTTTTACCTCCTTAAGTTTATTCCTATGTATCTTATTGTTTTTGGTACAATTATAAGTAGGACTGTTTTCTTAATTTCTCTTTCTGCTACTTCATTATTAGTGTATAGAAAAGCAGTGGATTTCTGTATTTTGATTTTGCATCCTGAAATCTTACTGAATTCATATATCAGTTCTTGTAGTTTTTTGGTGGAGTCTTTAGGGTTTTCTATATATAGTATCATGTAATCTGCAAATAGAGAAATTTTCCTTCTTCTTACTAATTTGGATGCTTTTTATTTCTTTTTCTTGTCAAATTGCTGTAGCTAGGATTTCCAGTACTATGTTGAATAAAAGTGGTGAGAGTGAACATCCTTGTCTTATTCCTGACCTTAGGGGGAAAAGCTCTCAGTTTTTTTCCACTGGGTATGATATTAGCTGTGGGTTTTTCATATATGGCTTTATTATGTTGAGGTACGTTCCCTCTAAACTTTACTACTTTGTTGAGGGTTTTTATCATGAATGGATGTTGTATTTTATCAAATGCTTTTTTTGTATCTATTGAAATGAGCCTTTAATTTTCTTTATTGTGTCTTTGATTTAGCAGAAAGAGAAAGTCAAATTTATCATTTTTTTCTTTCATGGTATTGCTTTTAAGTCTTGTCTAAGAAATCTACCTACAACCAGATCACAAAAAATATTATCCTATGTTTTCCTTTAGAAAGTTTATAGTTTTAGCTTTTATATTTCAGTCTATGATCTATCTCAGATTAAATTTCGTGCATTACACAAATTAAATTTTGTGTTATGAATCAATGCTAAATATTTGTCTAAATGGATAGTCAGTTGCTCCAGTATCATATGTTTAAAAGACTATACTTGTCTTGCACCTTTGTCAAAAGTCAGTCAAATGTAAATATATGGGTCTATTTCTGGACTGTGTATTCTGTTCTGATTTTCATGTGTATTATGACGCCAATACAATACTGTCTTCGTTACTGTCACTTTGTCTTGAAAACAGTTTACTGTGTAGATTATTACAGCTTAAATCTTGGAAATAGGCAAGTCCTCTTCCATTAAGAAGTGGAGTCTGTTTATCCATCTCTTGAATTTGTGTGGACCTATGGCTGCTTTGACAAATATCATATGGCAGATATCATGTGGAAGTGTTTCTATGTGACTTCTGAGACAAGGTCAGAAGAAGTCTTGTAGCTTTTGTCTTGGTCTCTTAGAATGCTCTGGAATAACTATGGAAAGAGCCAAGATGTCCATCAACAGATGAATGGATAAAGAAGATGTGGTGTATATATATATGCAATGGAATATTATGCAGCCATCAAAAACCTGAAATCTTGCCATTTGCAAGGACGTGGATAGAACTAGAGGGTATTATGCTAAGCAAAATAAGTCAGTCAGAGAAAGACAAGTATCATATGATCTCACTGATCTGAGGAATTCTTAATCTCAGGAAACAAACTGAGGGTTGCTGGATTGGTGGGGGTGGGAGGGATGGGGTAGCTGGTGATAGACATTGGGGAGGGTATGTGCTATGGTGAGCGCTGTGAATTGTGGAAGAGTGATGAATCACAGACCTGCACCTCGGAAACAAATAATAAATTATATGTTAAAAAAAAAAGTAGGAAGGGAAAAATGAAGGGGGGAAATCAGAGGGGGAGATGAACCGTGAGAGACTATGGACTCTGAGAAACAAACTGAGGGTTCTAGAGGGGAGGGGGTTGGGGGGATGGGTTAGCCTGGTGATGGGTATTAAGGAGGGCACATATTGAATGGAGCACTGGGTGTTATATGCAAACAATGAATCATGGAACACTACATCAAAAACTAATGATATAATGTATGGTAACTAACAAAACATAATAAAATAAAAATTAAAAAAAAAAAAAAAAGAATGCTCTGGAATAAGCCAGGCCACATGCAAGCAATTGATTGTCCTGACACCAGTATGCAGTGAGCAAGCCCAAACTAGCCATGCAGAGGTTATGTGCAAGGAGAGGTGCCTGACAAGCCACAGCTACTGCAGCTGTCTCAGCCCAGACCTCACACAGGTGATTGGAGTAATCTTCAGGCAACTTTAGCCCTAGCCACACCTGACTGCAACTTCAAGAAAGATCCTGAGCAAGAACAGCTTAGTGGAGCCCACAGAGCTATGCAAGATACTAAATTGTTATTTGGATGCACCTAGGTTTGGCATAGTTTGTAAAAATAGAAATTGATACCTAGGACAGTAGAGCATTAAAAAAAGTATGGGTTCTAAGGATCAGAAAGACCTGGGGACTCACATTCTGCTTATGACTGTGTAAACACCCATTAAGTTACCAGGCTGAAGGCTAAGCAATTTATATACGATGTATTTCATCATTTAATATTTCCTTAAGCACCTACTGAAGACAGGGAGTATGCTTGGGAGATACAAATATGAATACAATGCAGCTCTTCCTCAAGGAATTTATAGAGCACAGAGGGGGGTGGGTGGGAATAGACATGTTCAATATGAAGGTAGCTGATGAAATCACTTTCTGTCAGTAGCAGTTGCTATATGGTGAATTGTAAGAAAAATAACTTTGCTAATCTGAATTCACACTAGACTGATATGCACAAAACATCAGATAATGAGTATGTCATAGCCCATCTGGCTTCCCTTTTGTACTGGCTGCTGGGAAGGTCAGAACTGAAGGTGAGATTCAATCCCAGGAGTTTCTGTTTCCTCTCTCCTCCTTCAACATGATTTCCAATTTTCTATTTCTAATTTAGAAGTGTCTCATTGTAATGTCTCAAATTCTTTTGGGGAGTGAGTTGGGGTGAAATTATGAATAAAATGAATATCAGAAAGCTAAGTGATCGATTCAAGTTGAAATCATAGCTTGGGATCCATCTGAGTTGTTCCATTTCTTGTTTTTGTTGTTGAGACAGTTCCTGCGGAACATGTTCTTACTAGGACTGTGACCACCACAACTATTGATTCTACTACTGCTAATAGCCCTAGCTGACATTTATGGAGCATGGTGTACTAGGCACTGTGCTAAGTGCTTAAATGAATCATTCCATGTCATTTTTGCAATCATCCTGTGATATAGGTGTTATTACTATCCCAGTTTTAGAGACAAGGAAACGGAGACTAGGAGAGGTCAAGTTGCTTGTCCAGGTAACGCTGATGGCCAAGTCAGAGGCAGCTCCACTCCAGAGCCCATGGGCTGCAGCATTAGGTTTTTGGTGCCCATGGGTCCATGGAAAAGGTGGCTGAATGGACTTTCATGATGACCCAATCTGGCCTAACCCTCTTCTTTATTCAAAGGCTTTACCTGGCAAGGCCCAAGGATTCTTAGAGTCCCACAAGGGATGAGTTAACCAAGATCCTCCTCATATTCACTGTTTCCTGTACATGGAATCCCATCTTCATAAACATTTATATTCCCAGACCCTGAATCCAAGTCAAGTATTCATAAAATAGATGGCATTTGTGTTCATAGTGACTAGTTCATAGGAAACTAGAGAATAGACAAAAGAGAGAAGTTAAATTCTGGCAATTATTTCAAAATGTTTGATGAGTTACAGTAATGTTCAAAGCATACATCTTTGGCATCATTAAAGCCCCCTTCCTTAAAAACTCAAAGCGATATATCTCTAGTGGAAAAAAAAAAAGGATGGTATAGTGGGAAAGAGAGAGAGAGAGAGAGAGGAGGCCCTGGAATCTGATGGCTTCTACCAATCAGTGAGGAACCTTGGCAGGTGTGAATCCTCTGTGGGCTCCGGTTTCCTCATTTGCAGACATACCGCATTTTATTGCACTTCACAGATACTGCTTTTTTTTTTTTTTTTTTTTACACAAATGGAAGGTTTATGACAACCATGCATCAAGCAAGCCTACATGCACCATTTTTCCAACAGCATTTGCTCACTTTGTGTCTCTGTGTCACATTTTGGTAATTCTTACAATATTTCAAACTTTTTCATTATTATTATATTTGTTATGGCGATTTGTGATACATGATCATGGCTAGCTGAAAGCTCAGATGATGGTTAGCCATTTTTTTTAGCAATAGAATATTTTTTAATTAAGGTATATAGGTTTTTTTAGACATAACACTTGTGTAATTAATAGACTATGGTGTAGTGTAAACATAACTTTTATATGTACTGGGAAACCAAAATATTCATTTGACTCCCTTTATTGAGATAGTCACTTTATTGTGGTGGTCTGGAACTGAACCCAAAATATCTCCAAGGTATGCCTGTATGAAATGACAGTAGAACTTGCTGATAGTGTTGCTATGAGAATTAAATAAGATAATACATATGCTGCACTTTGTCTGGATGTGATAAATATTAAGTACTATAATTATGCTGAGTGCTGAGTCTCAGCAGGGAAAACGGGGCGCACCCTTATGCTTGGTGTGGTGGACAGATGAGGGTTGGCAGGAGGGGTGAGGGGCCTGAGGGAGTGAATGCAGCTGACAGTGTTGGGCCCTGGGGGGCTGGCACCTCACAAGCGATGAGTGGGCTATCATATTCCAAATCGAAAGTGATTTTGGTAACATATAATAGTGGTTTTCTCTTTTTAAAAAGTCTATGCTTGTCAAATAAATTATATGTGTGTCAATCCTCTAGCAACTTCATCTAGAATTTGTGCTGATTTTGTCTCTGTGATTAGTTGGAATGCTATTAGTTTGATATTGTGTACCACTTCCAATTTTAGAACTTCTACAAATTTGTTACAAAGCCCCCCCCCCCTTTTTTTTTGCTCCAACTGTCATCCTGAGGCAACTGAGCTAACTCAATATTTAATTATATATCTGGCTACTAGGGTGTTTAATGGTAAAGGGGAAGAGGTATGTGGTATCTAATTTGTTATCTAGTTTTCAGGTTCTAGGACACTCCTGGGCCTCATTTCCTTGGCTCCAAGGGGAAGTAGAGATTGGCTGCCCCACCTGCACCCAGAGGGCCAGCGTGAAGGAATGGATAGTGAGCTTGCCCATGAGTGCATACATGGGTTCTGTCCTGCTTGACTCTCTCTGGCTGAATGACTTTGGGCACATCCCTTCCCTTCTCTGAGCTTCAGTTGGTCTCCCTTTCTGTAAAACAGGAAGGTTAGAATTCCTGATTTAACATATTCCCTAAACCCTACAACTTAGGGTCTTGGTGTTCATTTGTGGATGAGTCTGGCCCAGCTGGGCAAGCTGTCTGCTCCATCAGGGAGATTTGGAAACACTTCTGGAAGGAGAAAATGTGCAGCTTGAATGGTGGTGGAGAAATGTCTTGGAGAATAAGCAGGGCTTGGCATTATAGTCAGATGGCACAGGCTGGGAGTGAGTGGGAGGTGGGCCTGGGAAGGCACTCAGTAGGAAGAGCAGCTGGGGGAGGGGCAGAAGGAAGGAGGAGAATGAAATAGAGAAGATACCATAGCAGAATGCCTATAAGCAAAATGCTCCAGTGTCCTCAGAAGGTATCTTGGATTGACCCACAGCATGAGAGTAGCCCAGATACTGAGGGACATTGAGAGGGAAAGGTGATGTGGCCTTAAATCAAAGGGTGGAGGTGAGGCGGTAGGCAGTCATGAGAGGCAGGACCACAAGTGTGTTTAGCATGGCTTTGAACAAGTGGTTTCTTTCCCCCATTTGGTGTCTATACAATGAAGCAGACAATGCTCTAGGACTCCAGTGTCCACCTTGGGAGAGCTTGGGGCCATTGCCAGGAAAATGAGGTGATGCAGTGAGTGAATGGCACATTACCTGGCTTTGGAGAATTTTTAACAAATGGTCTCTATTTTTGTTATTTGGGCATAAAAAGCCCATAGTAATAAAGGAGAGAGATATTTGGAACTATGTCTGGAGTCTTAAGGACCCTAGGAGTGCAGGTTTACTGGAGTCAGGGAGTGGAACATTTTTCTACAGGTCAGAAGCACAGCCTGTGATAGGTGCTTTGGATCCTGAGGCCCCCAGGCCAGAAGAGGAACAGCGCCAATACCCGGGACTGAATGTCCTGCCTGCCAGTGTTTGGGGAGCCGGAGTAAACGCTAATTTAAAGAGAGTAAAACAGTGTGAATATGTTGCACACCTAAATGGGTGGAGTAGGATTCATACCCTTATGTCAGTTAACCCAATATATGGTGCTTCTGTGTGTAAAGAAGGAAACAGATAAATCCAGAAATGATGAACTTCAGAGAGAAAGAATAAAATTTCGATTTGAGTTTCATACAAAAAGAGATGAAAAAGGCAAATTCCTTACAAATAACTATGTGGCCCACTTAACCCTTTCTTTCATAGGTGATCCATGGGGCCTCGGATTTGGGAAGTCAGGGCCTTGGAGGAGCAGATTTTTTCCTCACTAGAGCAATAAGCTAAGCTCCAAACTGTCCCCTGTGTGTGGAATGGAACTGATGTGTCCCCAGTCTCCAGGTTCACTTGAGGTGATCTCCCTCACCCACTTGTGCTGGGCTCACCCTGCCAGTTCCCACCTTAACTACACTAAGACCTCAGGAGACAAACACACTCTGCCCAGACCCTCCAGCGCCAGGTCTGAACCTATGGATTCAAATAACAATGTATCCAGGCCCACTGGGTGGACAGAGGACAGCTGGGGACGAGGGAGAGAGCTTGAGTATAAAAGAAACTGAACATGGCAAGACTTACTCTGTAAGGAAGGAGGTAACTACAATGCGTAGGGAGAGATGAACAAACTGGGACCAAGGAAAGTTCACTTCTCACTTGGGAGGCACAGGGAGAAGGGCTATAGACAAGCATCAGAACTAACATCGAGGTCTGAGAAGCCAGAGACCACAGTGGATCTTAGTAATGGGCATGCTTCACTGAGCATCCCTTGGCTCCAGGTCCTGGGGACCACGAAGACATAGACCTTTCATCCTAGGAGGTCACCTCTGATGGTTTCGGACTGTGCTTCTTAGGGCCCTGGAGTTCCCTGGAGGTATCCTTGGATCTCTTGTGAAGGTGGGAGAGAAAGGGCAAGGGGTAAGCTTTTGGGGGAAGAGAGGCTGAAATGAAATCCAGACCCGCCTCTACCTGGATTCAGTGGAGCTGCTTCAACCTTATCTTTTTAGTATATTGTGGCTTTAGATATATTTTATTTGGGGGGAAGTTCCCCTTTTTTTCTTTTTCTTTTTTTTAAGAAAAAGATTTTAAAATTAGTCTGGCAATAGGGACATATGATAAAATCCAACAAAAGGCCTTTCACTTCATCTATTTCAAGGCAGCTGGCAAGCTGACACTCAATAGGAAAAATGACCCATCAGCTAAGGCACAGAGCACCCCTGGCTGATGCATTTAGCTAGAGAACACCACTGAGGACCATGATGATGCTGTGTGGTTGGAAGGGACTCTGGGGTCATTGGCTGTTCTCCAAAGCAGGTCTAGGTTTCCTGCCAGTCAGAAGGAAAGGAAGAATGCTAGAGAGGGGGCATGCTTTCCCATTGTTGAACCTTTACTGCAACCTGAGAAATTCCCAACACTCTTACCTGTTCCACATACTTCATCAAGGGCCTTGTGCTAATTTCTCCAGGTTCATTTTCTACTTGACTCCTTGCATTTGACACTCTAACACCACCAAACTGAGTTTCTCACCCACAGTATGCCATTTTTAAATTACTTACTTAATTAACTTACTTGTTGTCTATTCTTAATACCTGGAATTCCCTTTACTACTCTCTGTTCTGGTAATTTATTCCAGCTCAGACATTGCCTCTTCCAAGAAGTTTTCCATTTTCGTTTATATAAAGTTCTTTGGGTTCTACTTCTTTGCCTTGAGTTAATTTGAATTTATTACCCACCTATCAACTGGAATCTCTTTACCCCTTAAAAATTGAAGTGAAATTAATTTGTCCTTACATTCCATGACCTGTAGGAAGTTAAAGCCATTCCCAAGATGTTTGCCAATTCTTGGGAGAGTAGGAGAGAAGTGAGTTGTGATATTACATTACTATTGCTCTAGCTTCTGGCTTATACATTTCCTTAGTTTATGCTGCTTATTTATATTCTAATCATGTGCATGAAATTTCCAGTTTACAGATATTGACCCATACTTGGAACTCCACATCTTTCCCTGATTTCCAAAAGATACAAGATATGAAACCCTAGAAAAGACAAGTCTAATTTATAGTGACAGAAAGCAAATCAGTGCTTGTCTAGGGCTGGGAGTAGTACAAGAGCTATAAGGAGACTTTGGGGATGATGGAAATGATCTTTATCTTGACTGTGGTAATGGTTACACAGACATATAAATTTATCAGATCTAAATTGTCTACTGTATATTGAGTGATGCACCAGCTCTCCTGAATACAGTGTTCAAATGGAAAATAGTTCTTGCCTATCAGAGGCTCATAGAATAGTGGGGGAGACAGCTAAACAGATAATCTTAGCAGTATGATTCATGCTAAGAGACATAGGGACCACTGGAAGTTCTGTAAAGGTGGTGCTTAAATCTATTTGGGAAATCAGGGAAGGCTCCCAGGAAGAGTTGATTGATTGATTGATTGATTTTAATTTTCAGTTAGCCAGCATATAGTACATCATAAGTTTTTGAGTTGATTTTTTAAAAATTTTTATTGTTATGTTAATCGCCATACATTACATCATTAGTTTTTTGATGTAGTGTTCCATGATTCATTGTTTGTGTATAACACCCAGTGCTCCATGCAGAACGTGCCCTCTTTAATACCCATCACCAGGCTAACCCATCCTCCCACCCCCCTCCCCTCTAGAACGCTCAGTTTGTTTCTCAGAGTCCATCATCTCTCATGGTTTGTCTTCCCCTCCGATTTCCCCCCTTCATTCTTCCCCTCCTGCTATCTTCTTCTTCTTCTTTTTTAAACATATATTGTATTTGTTTCAGAGGTACAGATCTGTGATTCAACAGTCTTGCACAATTCACAGCGCTCACCATAGCACATACCCTCCCCAATGTCTATCACCCAGCCACCCCATCCTTCCCACCCCCCACCACTCCAGCAACCCTCAGTTTGTTTCCTGAGACTAAGAATTCCTCATATCAGTGAGGTCATATGATGCATGTCTTTCTCTGATTGACTTATTTCGCTCAGTATAACACCCTCCAGTTCCATCCACGTCGTTGCAAATGGCAAGATCTCATTCCTTTTGATGGCTGCATAATATTCCATGTATATATATACCACATCTTCTTTATCCATTCATCTGTCGATGGACATCTTGGCTCTTTCCACAGTTCGGCTATTGTGGACATTGCTGCTATAAACATCAGGGTGCACGTACCCCTTCGGATCACTACATTTGTATCTTTGGGGTAAATACCCAGTAGTGCAATTGCTGGATCATACGGTAGCTCTATTTTCAACTTTTTGAGGAACCTCTGTACTGTTTCCCAGAGTGGCTGCACCAGCTTGCATTCCCACCAACAGTGTAGGAGGGTTCCCCTTTCTCCGCATCCCCGCCAACATCTGTCATTTCCTGACTTGTTAATATTAGCCATTCTGACTGGTGTGAGGTGGTCTCTCATTGAGGTTTTGATTTGGATTTCCCTGATGCCGAGCGATTTTGAGGACTTTTTCATGTGTCTGTTGGCCATTTGGATGTCGTCTTTGGAAAAATGTCTGTTCATGTCTTCTGCCCATTTCTTGATTGGATCATTTGTTCTTTGAGTGTTGAGTTTAGGAAGTTCTTTATAGATTTTGGATACTAGCCCTTTATCTGATATGTCATTTGCAAATATCTTCTGCCATTCTGTCGGTTGTCTTTTGGTTTTGTTGACTGTTTCTTTTGCTGTGCAAAAGCTTTTTATCTTGATGAAGTCCCAATAGTTCATTTTTGCCCTTTCTTCCCTTGCCTTTGGCGATGTTTCTAGGAAGAAGTTGCTGTGGCTGAGGTCGAAGAGGTTGCTGCCTGTGTTCTCCTTTAGGATTTTGATGGACTCCTGTCTCACATTTAGACCTTTCAACCATTTTGAATCTATCTTTGTGTGTGGTGTAAGGAAAGGGTCCAGTTTCATTCTTCTGCATGTGGCTGTCCAATTTTCCTAACACCATTTCTTGAAGAGACTGTCTTTTTTCCATTGGACATTCTTTTCTGCTTTGTCGAAGATTAGTTGACCATAGAGCTGAGGGTCCATTTCTGGGCTCTCTATTCTGTTCTGTTGATCTATGTGTCTGTTTTTGTGCCAGTACCATACTGTCTTGATGATGACAGCTTTGTAATAGAGCTTGAAGTCAGGAATTGTGATGCCACGAGCTTTGCTTTTCTTTTTCAACATTCCTCTGGCTATTTGGCGTCTTTTCTGGTTCCATACAAATTTTAGGATGATCTGTTCCCTTTCTTTGAAAAAAGTTGATGGTCTTTTGATGGGGATTGCATCTATTGCTTAGAATATGTAGATTGCTCTAGGTAGCATTGACATCTTCACCATATTTGTTCTTCCAATCCATGAGCATGGAACGTTTTTCCATTCCTTTGTGTCTCCCTCAATTTGTTTCATGAGTATTCTATAGTTTTCTGAGTACAGATCCTTTGCCTCTTTGGTTAGATTTATTCCTACGTATCGTATGGTTTTGGATGTAGTTGTAAATGGGATCGACTCCTTAATTTCTCTTTCTTCTGTCTTGTTGTTGGCGTATAGAAATGCCATTGATTTCTGTGCATTGATTTTATATCCTGCCACTTTACTGAATTGCTGTATGAGTTCTAGCAGTTTTGGGGTGGAGTCTTTTGGGTTTTCCACATAAAGTATCATATCATCTGCAAAGAGTTAGAGTTTGACTTCGTCTTTGCCAATTTGGATGCCTTTTATTTCTTTTTGTTGTCTGATTGCTGTGGCTAGGACTTCTAATACTATGTTGAATAGCAGTGGTGATAGTGGACATCCCTGCCGCGTTCCTGACCTTAGGGGGAAAGCTCTCAGTTTTTCCCCATTGAGAATGATATTCGTTGTGGATTTTTCATAGATGGCTTTTATGATATTGAGGTACATACCCTCTGTCCCTATACTCTGAAGAGTTTTGATCAAGAAAGGATGCTATACTTTGTCAAATGCTTTTTCTGCATCTATTGAGAGGATCATATGATTCTTGTTCTTTCTTTTGTTAATGTATTGTATCACGATTGATTTGTGGATGTTGAACCAAACTTGCAGCCCAGGGATAAATCCCACTTGGTCGTGGTGAATAATCCTTTTAATGTACTGTTGGATCCTATTAGCTAGTATTTTGGTGAGAATTTTTGCATCCATGTACATCAAGGATATTGGTCTGTAATTCTCCTTTTTGATGGGGTCTTTGTCTGGTTTTGGGATCAAGGTAATGGTGGCCTCATAAAACGAGTTTGGAAGTTTTCCTTCCATTTCTATTTTTTTGGAACAGTTTCAGAAGAATAGGTATTAATTCTTCTTGAAATGTTTGGTAGAATTCCCCTGGGAAGCCATCTGGCCCTGGGCTTTTGTTTGTTGGGAGATTTTTGATGACTGCTTCAATTTCCTTAGTGGTTATAGGTCTGTTCAGGTTTTCTATTTCTTCCTGGTTCAGTTTTGGTAGTTGATACATCTCTAGGAATGCATCCATTTCTTCCAGGTTATCTAATTTGCTGGCATATAGTTGCTCATAATATGTTCTTATAATTCTTTGTATTCCTTTGGTGTTGGTTGTGATCTCTCCTCTTTCATTCATGATTTTGTTGATTTGGGTCATTTCTCTTTTCTTTTTGATAAGTCTGGCCAGGGGTTTATCAATCTTGTTAATTCTTTCAAAGAACCATCTTCTAGTTTCGTTGATCTGTTCTACTGTTCTTTTGGTTTCTATTTCATTGATTTCTGCTCTGATCTTTATTATTTCTCTTCTCCTGCTGGATTTAGGCTTTATTTGCTCTTCTTTCTCCAGCTCCTTTAGGTGTAGGGTTAGGTTGTGTACTTGAGACCTTTCTTATTTCTTGAAAAAGGCTTGTATTGCTATATACTTTCCTCTTAGGACTGCCTTTGCTGTATCCCAAAGATTTTGAACAGTTGTGTTTTCATTTTCATTGGTTTCCATGAATTTTTTTAATTCTTCTTTAATTTCCTGGTTGACCCATTCATTCTTTAGTAGGATGCTCTTTAGCCTCCATGTATTTGAGTTCTTTCCATCTTTCCTCTTGTGATTGAGTTCTAGTTTCAAAGTTCTACTTTCAAGACGTGTTTCATATGTCTCTGAAAATAGGCAGGGAGTGATCCCAATCTTTTGGTACCAGTTGAGACCTGATTTGTGACCTAGGATGTGATCTATTCTGGAGAATGTTCCATGGGCACTAGAGAAGAATGTGTATTCTGTTGCTTTGGGATGGAAAGTTCTGAATATATCTGTGAAGTCCATTTGGTCCGGTGTGTCATTTAAAGTCTTTATTTCCTTGTTGATATTTTGCTTAGATGATCTGTCCATTTCAGTGAGAGGGGTGTTAAAGTCCCCCACTATTATTGTATTGTTGTCAATGTGTTTCTTTGCTTTTGTTATCAATTGGCTTATATAATTGGCTGCTCCCATGTTAGGGGCATAGATATTTACAATTGTTAGATCTTCTTGTTGGATAGACCCTTTAAGTAGGATATAGGGTCCTTCCTCATCTCTTATTACAGTCTTTGGTTTAAAATCTAATTTGTCTGATATAAGGATTGCCACCCCAGCTTTCTTTTGGTGTCCATTAGCATGGTAAATGGTTTTCCACCCCCTCACTTTCAATCTGGGGGTGTCTTTGGGTCTAAAATGAGTCTCTTGCAGACAGCATATCGATGGGTCTTGTTTTTTAATCCATTCTGATAGCCTGTGTCTTTTGATTGGGGCATTTAGCCCATTTACATTCAGGGTAACTATTGAAAGATAGGAATTTAGTGCCATTGTATTGCCTGTAAGGTGACTGTTACTGTGTATTGTCTGTGTTCCTTTCTGGTCTATGTTGCTTTTAGGCTCTCTCTTTGCTTAGAGGACCCCTTTCAAAATTTCTTGTAGGGCTGGTTTCGTGTTTGCAAATTCCTTTAGTTTTTGTTTGTCCTGGAAGCTTTTTATCTCTCCTTCTATTTTCAATGACAGCCTAGAAGGATATAGTATTCTTGGCTGCATATTTTTCTCATTTAGTGCTCTGAGTATATCATGCCAGTCCTTTCTGGCCTGCCAGGTCTCTGTGGATAGGTCTGTTGCCAATCTAATGTTTCTACCATTGTAGGTTACATATCTCTTCTCCCGAGCTGCTTTCAGGATTTTCTCTTTGTCTCTGAGACTCGTAAGTTTTACTATTAGATGTCGGGGTGTTGACCAATTTTTATTGATTTTGAGAGGGGTTCTCTGTAAGTTTTTGAGTTGATTTTTTTAAATCAACTTTTTTTAGCTATAATTTGCATACAATAAAATGTATCCATTTTAAGTATATGTTTTGATGAGTTTCAATAAATTTATATGTCTGTTACCACAGTCAAGATCATTCCCATATATTTTCCCTCCCTTCTCCCCAATCAAGATCATTCCCATATATTTTCCCTCCCTTCTCCCCTTCCTCCCTACTCCTTTCCAGTTGGTGAGTCACAGAACCTTGGCTTACCCTGACCACAAGGCTAAATTACTTCTATGCTGTCAACACTTCTGATACCCAGTGTGTGTGTTTTCCATACCAAGTAATTCTCCAATCCTCTGTGGACATCAAGTGAATGTTTTATAGTTCAATTCAGTTCTGACACTAAGTCCCTGGAGTTAGTACAGACTATGAGCTGAGGGCTCAGTCCTACAAGACTGCCCCCACCCCCTTCAGACACCAATCATGAGTAGTGGGTCCCCAGCCTACCCATACTTCTGTCTAACTTGGCTACAAATTGGGGGTCCCCATGACCCCCAATAATTTGCCATAATGGCTCACAGAATGCAGGAAAGCACTTTCCTTATGCTTATGGTTTATTATAAAGGGTTTAAATGAACAGTCCGATGAAGAGGTACACTGGGCAAGCCCAGAAAGGTCCCAAGTGCAGGAGCATCTATTCCAGTGGAGTTCGGGGTGCTCCACCTGCCCTGCACATGGATGCATTCGTCAAGCTGGAAGCTCTCTGAACCCCATTGTTTAGGGGCTTTATGGAGATTCCATTATTTAGACATGATTGATTAAATCATTGGTCACTGGTGATTGAACTCAATCTCCAGCCTCTCTCCCATCCCTGGAAGTTAGAGGTGGGGGTCGGGCTGAAAGTTCCAATTCTTTAGTTGCATGGTTGGTGCCTCTGGCAACCAACCCCCAACTTGAAGCTCTCTTAGAAACCCCACCAAAAACCATAAGATACCTTGGAATAAACTTAGCCGAAGAGGTAAAGGATCTATACTCTAGGAACTACAGAACACTCATGAAAGAAATTAAGACACAAAAAGATGGAAAAACATTCCATGCTCGGGGATTGGAAGAATAAACATTGTTAAAATGTCTGTGCTGCCCAGAGCAATCTATACCTTCAATGCCATCCCGATCAAAATACCAATGGCATTTTTCAAAGTGCTGGAACAATCCTAAAATTTGTATGGAATCAGAAAAGACCCTGAATTGCCAAGGAAATGTTGAAAAAGGAAAACAAAGCTGGGGGCATCACGTTGCCTGATTTCAAGCTATATTACGAAGCTGTGATCACCAAGACAGCATGGTACTGGCACAAAAACAGACACATAGAACAATGGAACAGAATAGAGAGCCCAATTTTGGACCCTCAACTCTATGGTCAAATAATCTTCGACAAAGCAGGAAAAAATATGCAGTGGAAAAAAGTCTCTTTAATAAATGGTGCTGGTAAAATTGGACAGCTATATACAGAAAAATGAAACTCGACCATTCTCTTACACCATATACAAAGATAAACTCAAAATGGATGAAAGACCTCAATGTGAGACAGGAATCCATCAAAATCCTAGAGGAGAACATAGGCAGTAACCTCTTCGACATCACAGCAACTTCTTTCAAGACACGTCTCCAAAGGCAAGGGAAACAAAAGCGAAAATGAACTTTTGGGACTTCATCAAGAGAAAAAGCTTCTGCACAGCAAAGGAAACAGTCAACAAAACAAAGAGGCAACCCACGGAATGGGAGAAGATTTTTGCAAATGACACTACAGACAAAGGGCTGATATCCAAGATCTATAAAGAACTTCTCAAACTCAATACCCAAAAACAAATAACCAAGTCAAAAAATGGGCAGAAGACATGAACAGATACTTCTCCAAAGAAGACGTACAAATGGCTAACAGACACATAAAAAAATGTTCAACATCATTAGCCATCAGGGAAATTCAAATCAAAACCACATTGAGATACCACCTTACACCAGTTAGAATGGCAAAAATTGACAAGGCAAGAAACAACAAATGTTGGAGAGGTTGTGGAGAAAGGGGAGCCCTCTTACACTGTTGGTGGGAATGCAAGTTGGTATAGCCACTTTGGAAAACAGTGTGGAGGTTCCTCAAAAAGTTAAAAATAGAGCTACCCTATGACCCAGCAACTGCACTACTAGATATTTACCCCAAAGACACAGATGTAGTGAAAAGAAGGGCCCTATGCACCCCAATGCTCATAGCAGCAATGTCCGCAATAGCCAAACTGTGGAAAGAGCCGAGATGCCCTTCAACAGATGAATGGATAAAAAAGATGTGGTCCATATATACAATGGAATATTACTCAGCCATCAGAAAGGATGAATACCCAACTTTTACATCAACATGGATGGGACTGGAGGAGATTATGCTAAGTGAAATAAGTCAAGCAGAGAAAGTCAATTATCATATGGTTTCACTTATTTGTGGAACATAAGGAATAGCATGGAGGACATTAGGAGAAGGAAGGGAAAAATGAAGGGGGCAGAAATCGGAGGGGGAAATGAACCATGAGAGACTATGGACTCTGAGAAACAAACTGAGGGTTTTAGAGGGGAGGGGGTGGGGGGATGGGTTCGCCCGGTGATGGGTATTAAGGAGGGCATATACTGCATGGAGCACTGGGTATTATATGCAAACAGTGAATCATGGAACACTACATCAAAAACTAATGATGTATGGTGACTAACATAATAATAATAAAAAAAAAGAAACCCCAGCCACCAGTCTGCTCATTAACATACAAAAAGACACTCACCACTCTGAGATTTCAAGGGTCTTAGAAACTCTTATTTAAGGAGCCAGGGACTAAGACCAAATATTGTACTACTTTCACTCCTATCAATCTGGAAATTATAAGGGTTCTAGGGGTCTGTGTCACAAACAGTGGGCACAGACCAAATATGTATTTCTTATTATGCCACAGCTGGGTACATGGCCAAGGTCTGCTCATCGTATTCACCCCCTAACCATAGTGCTTGAGTCAAGGGGTGGGGGCATGAAACCCCAGCAGCACCAAATGATATTCTTCCTAGGAGTTTATAGACAGAGAGGAGCTCTGTCTTTCTTCTAGGGTTCCCAAGCCAGGAAGATGAAAGCCTGGGCCGTGGCGTGCAGACCATGGAGGAAGCCTGTTTATAGTAGAAGGGGGGAAGGCAACATAGAAAATGAGCCAAGCTTCAAGAGGGAAAGAATGATGATGATGTAATTTGAGTTTCTGGATGCAACCATGCCTGCAGCCCATTCCACCCCTTCTTCCTAGTTATGTGAATCAGCCAACTCCCCTTCTTCCTCATCTAGCTTGAGCTGGCAAATCTTGTTCAATTTATGGCAAGGGAATGACATTTAATAACCCTGTCCTTAGATTCTGGGAATGATTCTCATTTGGTGCCCACAGTCCTGTATAGGTGAACACACATCTATTTATGAGAAATCAATGTATATTTGTATGCCAAGGTCAAATTTTGAACTTTCTTTCAACATCAGATACGGATTTTGGCAATGCTAAGCAATGAAACTAAGATGTAATCGCTTATGCTTGCTTTCCCTTATATCCAAAGTTGTTTGAGGGACAGCAACTGAATAAAGCAATCTTTTTGGGCATGTTTTCTCACCATCCTTAGATCTCACAACTGAGTTCCCTGTGGGATGTGCTGGTTGCGCTCACATTTCCTCCAGTCCTGGGGAAATCTGCCAATTACAGTTAATGGGGCACAGAAGTGAGGTGGGGAGAATCTCTCTGTGTATGCCAATCCAGTTAGCTTCCCAGTATTTGGTTCATCCATCCATTTATTTATCAGTTGTTTTTTAAGTACCAACCCAGAGACAGCCTTGGGTGTTGGGATACAAGTCAGACACATACCTGTCCTTACAAAGTTTACAGTCCAGTGGAAAAGGCAGACATTGTGGCATATGCTGGCCTGGAGGAAGTGCTAGGTGCTAAGGAGAACGTGAAGGTAGCACCTAACTCAGCTTTCCAAAGGAAGTCAGACAGGTGAGCTAAAACATGAAGATGAGTGGGAGTTGGCCAGAGAAAGGTGACAGAGCTGGGGGAGGTGGAGGTCATAGAGGAGGAGACAGATAACTATTAACAATAATAGTTCCTAGCAGGTGTAAAGGCTTGGAGCTAAGAAAGATCTTTAAAAAACAGAGGATCTCAGTGTGGCTATGATTTTCAGCACAAGAAGACAGAGATGAGGCTGCAGTGGCTCATTCTTCTCTGTTCAAACAAGCAGCCATGCAGCCTTTCCTAGCACTAAGCCTAGGGAGTCCCCACCTTCTCCAGTCCAGGTGTCCACCAGAGGATTCAGGGAGTCCCTCCTTACTAGCAAAGCACCACGTTCTGAAGTTAAAATAATGTCTTTAATTCAACTTTATCAAGGCTGTACCTTCAATTCTCTCTCCCTGCTGAAATTTCACCAGCTCACCTATTTGAAATGGATGCTGAGGACAGGAGGGTAAAAGAATGTTGCTACGGGAGTTAGAGCAAGCTAGGGAAATTCTGGGACCAGTTCCTGGTAGAAAAAAAATCTACCCCCCAACTTTGGCAGTAAATAAGAAAACTAAATGAGGGGGTCAAAATAGTGAGTTCATGTGCCAAAAGGTCAAGGTCTATTGCTTATTTAAGAACATGGGCTTTGGAATTAGACATTCTTGGGTTCAGATCTAGGCTCTTCCTCTGATTGTCTGTGTGGCTGTGGACGACTTTCTTACTCTTTTTGAGTTTTTAGTTCATGCTGAGGTGGGAATATGTGGGGATGAAAACATCAAATGTGGTACCCGATACACAGTATGTATCTAATAAATGACAAGGTACTATTTTTGTATGATGCTGGTACTGTCGGGTTGCTATGAGAAGTCAAGGATTTCATGCATGTATTTGGCCCATAAATAGCGCAAATGTTAACTATTATAACTACTGTTGTTATCAGAGATAGCTATAAATGGAGAATTCCTGAAGCCTCCAGTGTTACTGTGAAAACAGAGATGAGAAATAGACTGTGGCACATAGATGAAGGCAGGGATGACAAATGGGTTCATCTCGTGCCAGCTGACCAAGTTGGTAGCAGCTGCTGGGAATGTGTACCTACACATCGGAGGCCATGTCTGGCTCAGCAGGGAAGAGCACTGTGATCAATTAATGATGTCTGTTTTGGGTGGCAGAGAGGGTCACACCAGCATGCATGCTATGTATTTTCTTTCTGTAGACTGAAGCATCATTCTAGACCATTGATTTGGGAGCCTGTAACAAAGGGGCCAGGTCTGACCTTGTCCGTGCATGCCAGTCCCCACTTTCTCCATGCTTTACTCCCAGCACATAATTGAGACATGGCCAGAACCCAGCCCCAGCTGCCTTTTCCTTGGGAAACTTTGGCTGGCATAAATTGAGACCTGTAAATTCACCATGTGGATGACACAGGCTGTGTGCCCAGCCCAGGCTCCACGAGCGATAGAAGAGGAGGGAGTTGCTTAGTGACATGACACAAAGGGTGTCTTTGATTCATCACCCAGATCCAGCCCCAAGCCTATGGCCAACAGTGAGTAACAGCTGCAAATGGCCAATATAACCCCTTTAAAAATGTCACTTTACTGTAAAATGTACATTTTTAACATTTAAACACGAACACCGACTCCTAAAATGCCTAGTGCTGGGTGTCTTTTTTTCATTCTTTCAGAAAATCTTCATCCTTCCATGGTGAAAGATTTCAATACAAGATTTACATCCTTGTGCTTGTTAAACTGGTGCCATCTCTTGCCCCAGACAGGGCAGCAAAGGAGCAGAGATTTGCAGGGGACTTTCTACCTTGCCTTTTAATAGAGTATTAAACATACAGTGCAGTTCTGTCCTAGCCACTGCTCAGAGGTGCTATGAACTCTGAACATAGGAGGTTTCACTTTATTTCCAATTATCCTGGACTTCAAAATACAAGATTGTGTCATTTAAGGTCAAAAACAGCAATAAAGAATATTCACTGGGAGTTGCTCATCACCTAATTCTGTCTCATGGGTCTGCAACCAAGAGGCTCCAGGTAAATCAAGGGTGTGGGTGATGGTTCTTGGTACTGATTCCTTTTCTCCTAAAGCAATTCTAATGAGGGTCATCCCAGCAGCAATTCTGGGCCTCCTGCTGATTGGTCTTTGGACAAGGATGGACCACGAATAACGAACAAGTCAAACTTGAGAGATCTGGGCAGGCTCAGATTCAGGTGTGGAATGCAGGCGGGTCACAGGGGTCATGCTGGGCATGGGAATATGGGGTGCTGCTGGCAATATCCTTCCAGTTTCACCCAACTAGAGCATATTGTTGGATTTTTCTTAGGTGTCTTGATCACAGTAGGCATTTATTGCACATTTGTTTAATTAATTAAACACGTAAACCCAGTGTTGGCCCAAGAGGTTAGGTCTAGCGTTCCAGCAAATAAACTTTACAACCTTGTACCAGTCTCTTAACCTCTCTGTACATAGTTTTATGTTATTCTTGTCATACTATTTGGCATATTATAACTAGGGTAAAGGTGGTTATCCTTAATTTACCAGTTAGAAGCAGAGGACCAGACAGTTTGTAGAGTTTTTTTGATATCACAATGAGTTTGTGATGAAGCCAAGGTGAAAATTCTGCTTTTTGGTTCTCAGTCTGTCTTACACTTCACCACACTGAATGTTTATGCCCTGTGTCATGACCCTAGATGAGGCATGTGTGCACATCAAGGCCGGCACTCAGGTACAGCAAGTGGGGAGCCTAGGGCATTTCTGGGGCCCTGAAAGTGGGTGCCCCTTAAATATTTGTGCCCTAGGTGCCTTGCTTGCTTCTCCCTTCTCCCAGCCCCAGTGATCACACATGTGAAAGCATGAAGGAAAGGGTAGTGCTCAAAAGGAGGCTTCTGCAGGTGAGTTCAAAAGAGTTCATTTTCTCTTGGCCTGGTACCTGGATGTTAGGACTCTCCTGGAACAGAAAATTGGGAAGGAATTGCTTTTTCAGGGAAGCCGAAAGAGAAAAAAAAAATACATGCACCAAAACACTGATCCTTAGTGTTCTCTACCTTTCCTAACAGAGTAACTGGTGACACTTGCCAGTAGCTCTTGATCAAATCTTTCCCTCTCAGAAGATGGATGTGGCAGAAGACTGGAGGTTCCTGCATAACTGACTGGTGTGGTTTGCCACCTCCCAGGGTCCTTGTATTAGGACACTTTTGATCACAGTGTTAGAAACCCAACTGAAACCATCTTAGGTACAAATGGGAATTTATTGGATGAATACTAAAATACTGTATACAACTAAAAAGGAAAGGGGCCTTGGAAATCATTGGAATTAGGGACCTAAATGACCTTAGGAGTTTTTCTATCTCTAGCTTCCACTTCTTCCCTCTCTTTTTTGTTAAAGGGATTTCCTGTGCAATGACAGGGGGAAAAAGTCACAGAGTTCTTAAGAGTCACATCCTGGATCCCACCAGCAGCAAAGGAGTGATCTTTGTCCCTTATATCCAATTGAAAAAACCCAGAGAAGGACTCTGATTGGCTTAGCTTGGTCAGGGGCTTATCCTTGGATGGAGTAGTGGGCTCAGAGTCAGGGTCATATAGAACCAATAAAGTCTCTGGTGCTACCCCTGTATATAAAAGTTCTCAAGAGAGTGGAGGTCTTTGTGAACTGGGCAGCCAACCCAACAGTGCTTTTGATAGCCATATCCATGACCAGCAATGGTGTAAAGTTGGGCACTCTACTTTGTGGCAGTCTAGCAGAGCAAGGCTTTCAAAGCTAAAGTAGGTGAAGAGGGTTACCTACAAGAGGCATATATTTTGTGGTCTCTTCTGAGAGCTTCTATATTATTTCCCTGGATGTCTTTAAATCACCTGGACACTTCAATAGGAACTGGTCTGCTGAGTGAAGCACACTCATCAAACAGCCATAATAACCCTTCTCATGAACTCCAAGATCCTTTATTGGAGAAATAATATAAAGCTCTGACCTGTTTCTAGAGATGATGTTGTGAAACTCAGCAATTCTCAAGGGAATTTCTTGGCTCTAAAGCCCAGCATCTGTTGAGGCTATCCCTTAGAGTTTGCCACCTCCCCAGCAAAGTGACAGTACTTGTATTAGGGTCAGTAAAACCCTTCATCCCCTGGGCTGAAGTTCTCTATGCTGTTTTCAAAGAAGTGACAACCTGGACCTACTCAGGAGATTCACAGGGCACTTCCAGCCAGGTGCCCACTACTGGTTATCTTAGATAATTTTTCATTAAAACCAGAAGATCAAAGTGAGTAGGAATATGTTCTTCAAAAATTGGGTTCCTGGCATTCAGTAGATGGGAAGGAAGAAACTCCTCTTTGGAGGAATGTGTTCAATGAATCCAAAGAGGGAATATTTGAGGTAGTAAAATTTGCTGGAAATAACATAGATTTATTTTTTTAAGTTATCTAAATTTTAAAAGCAAAAATAATTGTAGGCAGACTTGGGTAAAAGAGAAATTCACCTATATATTCCTCCATGATAGTACTGTTTTTGTGTTGACTTCTGTAGTCTTTCACATAAATAGTTGTAAATGGCATGCATGTGATCCACCTGACAGTGGGTATGAAGTGATTGTACTGTTACGCCAATGACCTGCTACCAAGGACATGTTTGTGGTATTACACAGAATGCGAATGGAAAGCCATCTCCAGATTGAAACTTGATAAGGAAGTTACAGTTCTTGTTAAAGGAAGTTTAGGTATTTCCTTCCTCTGGGGACACTTATGGAGACAAGGAGAATACAGATGCTTTAACAGTGCCTGGGGTCGTGAAGGAAAGCCATTTTGGGGATTAACAGAAAGAACATACACCCAGCATTTTACAGATCATTTTGTAGAGAAACCAAATCTTCCAAGTAAATCAACTGGTTCTTAAAGACTCTACTTTGAAATGGCTTAAGCAAAGACTAGAATTTTCTCTAATGAGAAATGTGGGTCCCCACAGAGTCAGGCAGTATGGGATACGTGGAAGGGGATCCACGGAGCATGAACTAAGCAGGGCTCAGATAGAGCCAGACAGACCTTGCTCCATTACTCCAGTGTTTTAAAGAGGAACATTTTGTAGCTTTTTGGTATGTATGTATCTATCACAAAGAATTTTGGTATAAAGTTTAAAAATGTTTTTCAGCCTTAATAACATCATTTGTCAAAGACCACTTCTGGCATCATCCTGTGCTTAGTTCAGGTGACTTGTATTAGGGTATCAAAACCAGGTAAACAGTAGCGTGTACTCCACTGATCTGGTTGAGCAAAACTGGTTGAGCAAAACTTCATTCTAATGTGGTGGGTTACATGTTATGTTCTTCTGGGCTGCTCAGAGAGCACATAGAGGCTGGACATACTTTCAGAAATATTTATCTGAAGGCTATAAACTTTAAAAATCTGTTGTACTAAATGTCACAGACACTACAGCTGCTTATGTTTCTTTGCATCATTAATTTCCACCCTTCATCACTGATATGAGAAGAGGACCCAGAAAAGATGAATTTCATAGTAACTATATGTATATATACAGATAAACACATAAATATATGTGTAACTATATGAAAACCACCAACTATAAAGAGAAAAAGAATCAAGAATCACAAACATTTAGTGCCAGATCTGTCTCTAGTTGGAGATAAAGAACATCTGTTAGGGATGGAATATGTAAGATGGCTTCTTCACTTACATGACTGGTAGTGTACACATTTATACATACATAATTTATGTAAATAACAAATACATGTATATATACCAACATATACATTTACATATATGTGTGTGCATATATACATAATATACTTCATAAATATAATTTTAACCATTATGTAATGTTTTATCTGGTAAATTTTTTCAGGGGGGTGCAGAGGAGGGGCAGAGGAAGACAGAGAATCTTAAGCAGGCTCCATGCCCAGTGCAGAGCCTGATGTGGAGCTCGATCTCACAACTCTGAGATCAAGACCTGAGCCGAAATTGAGAGTCAGAAGCTTAATTGACTGAGCCACCAGGCACCATCCTTTTTTTTTTTTTTTTTTAAGAGAGAGTTTAGCTGGTAAATTTAATGTATCTTGACCATTCTCTTCTTAGATGCTTGTGTTGGTCTTTCATTGTGTTACTGTTGTTGAAATTAATATTCAACGTTTAGTTCTTTATCTCCTTTGAATTATTCTCTAAGGACCCATGTCCTAAGGTAGAAATTTGGATTTCAAGGTCTTTGGTCTGCTGCTAAGTTGGCTATGTGATCTTGATCAAGTTATTTCACGTTTTTTGGTCTGTAAGTTGAGGGATTGAGATTTATGGTCCTTTCTAGATCTAAAATGCTTTGATCTCAGGGACATATGAGTAGGGCTGCCATGTTGTGCAATTCCAAGACATCAACAGCATCCGTAGGTTCCTCCTAGAATTATACAGTTCACTGCCAAGCAGACATATGCAATGTCCTTGAATATATGGCTTTTTGCTTCATAAAAGTCCACACCTGTAGTGTCTACCACATTGCTGATGCACACTGGGTTTTACAGCAGATCAACGATATCTCCAACACAACAAACTCCCATTCAGACGAAGTTACTGATCTGTTTCTTCCAGGTCCTGCTTGTCTTCACCACTTTTTTTTTTTCCAGCTAGTTAGTCATCATCTTCCAAAGGTAGATGTCTGGGACCTAACCCATTGCCCTTCCACCTTCTGCACCACTCCCACTCCCTTCAGATGTACCAGTGTTTTAGGAAAACCAACAGAGACAACACAGATCTAAAGCAATGCCTCTTAACCTTGAAAAAAATTCCTGGAGAGCTTATTAAAACATAGATTCATGGGCCTCTAATCCAAAGATGATGATTCAGTAGATCTGGGGTATAGCTTCAGAAATTGCATTTCTACCAAGTTCCCAGTTGATGATTATGATATCAATGATACAACATTTTTAGTAGGAGTAGTCTTAAGCAATATGAATCAGTAAAGTGTGACCTTTTGAATTTAATTTCTGCTTCTTCTATTTCTTACTGGCCCCCTTTCAAGGTTGGCCTCGTCTCTAAGGAGTAGGAGCAGAGTATTTTCCTGTTCCCAAGGTCAGCTTTGCTTAAAGATTTCAATAAGCCCAAATATGTACAATGGTATCTCACAACTGGAGGGTTCCATCCAGCTGGACTCACTCCAGCCATCCAGCTGTCAGTGCTTTAGGCTAATGGCTCCTTGTTGGGGCAGTTTCCTGTGGTTTCTGTTAATCCTGCTATTTGAAAAGAGCCAAAGCCCCCATGACAGCAATTTTAAAGCTAGTTGCTTCTGAGTTTATTAAGTTAGACTTTGCAAGGAATATGGAGGCAGCAGCATCTAATGTTGAAGAAATGGCCCTGACGGAAATGCACCAATACGCAACAGGTAGCCCCATATTGATCTCTATCTCTGTCTCTGCTGGATCACCCACTTTTCTCTCCTGTGGCTGTCTCTGGTCTATTCCAAATACTGCCAGAGCAAATATTAATCTTTTTCTAGTCTGAACCCAGGACAGGAAACCTCCTTATTCAGGAGAAATTAGGTGTAGTAACTCCTATTGATTGCCTAGCTTGTATTCATTTCCCATCTCATCCCCTTCCTCTATCCCAAGAAGAAACTTGATTTTATTCATATTTGCACTCTCTTCCATTCAGTCATATGCCTCAAAGGAGCCTTGCCCACTCCCAGACCCAGTCTTGATTGTCCTAAGCCAGTCATGGTGGTCTTATTTCCCATATTAGTTATTGGTTGAGGCATCAGCATGTGACACAATTCTGGCCAATGGGATTTGAAAGGAAGTCTTCTGGAGACTTCTGGGAAACAATTTCTCTCACAAGAAAGACACATAGGAAGATTTTCTCTCATAGAGAGACGCATTCTTTATACATTGACATGTCGAATGTGGTAACTGAACTGCTATGGCTGTCTTGTGACCATGGGAGAGGCTGGCGTGAGGAGAAAGCTGACATATTGAAGATGAAAAAGTACCAAAATGGCAGAACTTAAGTTCCTGAACCACTGAATCCCCCTACCTTACATTTCCTCTTAGGTAAGAAAAATATTTTATTGCTTGTTACTTTGAATCTGGGATCTCTGCCACTTTTAGCTGAAGGCTATATATATATATTTTTTTTCTTTTAAGAGAAAAATGTTAACATATGAGAAAACAAAACAAGATGGAAAAAAATCATACACCTACAGGCAAGAGCTTCATGGAGTTCAGATTTCTGATTCAAAGTCTAAAGGCAGACTTCGGCACAAATCATAAGACCTCTAACTCTGCTGGCCTTTCCTCAGCCATCCAGACCACAGACCTAGGAGGAGATAGATTAGGGCAGTGTCAGTCTGTGGGGGTTTCAGTTCCTCTTTGATCTGGCTTCCTAGTCCTTTCTCAGGGGCACACTTTCACCCTGGCAGTCGGTTTTGCTCATAAGGGCATCTACTCTAGCTGCCCCTGCAACCTGAAGGAATCAGGCATGTACATCTCTGGCTCCTAAATATTCCTCTCCCTGGGCTTCAGGTCAACTGCACTGACCCTGAAGAGAGCTCTTTTGTTCTTCTGAAAGTCTCTGTAAACATTTGACGCCTTGCTATAACCTGTTTCTTCCATATTCAGATTGACTGAAGCATATGTAAGAAAAGCAACTGCTCCCCTTTCCTAACAAAAGTGAAATCCAGATCATCCAAGGTAGAACCTGGCCATAGAGTCATATCTGTGTGTGAGGAGAGATCACCATGTCTTGTGACTCTGACTTGGGCACCACAGAATCTGCTTTCTCACTAATCTGGCTGCCACCACCACACCCAGGGCTGAACAGGAAGGTATGGCTCTCCCTCTAAATGAAGACAGGAACCATTTCTAATTACCAATAGCATCTGTGAAATCAGGCTAGCACATAAAGCTCAAAGAGAACAGAAAGGAAGCAGAAAATAATATTACATTAGAAAACCAGTTTGTGAGGCATAGTTTATTCATCTTCAGTTTGGGTTCCTGCCCTTAAACACTTGGCAGATCAGTAGAAAACATACATGTACACTCAGTTACAGCACTGGGAATCTCAGTCATAGACTTCTAGTATCCATTGAATTGAACCAAGGGAATCTTTCCCCCCACCCCCAATAGTTTGAATAACAGTAGTCACAATATCATTCCCTTTGCAACAAAACAAAAAAACACAAAAATTGTCCCCAGAAGCCTTTCCCACCACATTCCCCAAAGTGGAAATATATGTCTGAATCACCAACAGTAAGGAGGAGGAGATTTGATTTGGGTTGCAACCCCCCAAATATCTCTAAATCAAGGCTGCAATAGGATTATGTACAAAATATAGGAGCAGAAAGGAGTGTAAATTTATTAGAGGTAAAGGTTATATCAGTTTATATAAGACAATTAAGGCTTAGAAACAAAGACAATTTTTGTGTTTTTTTGTTTTGTTGCAAAGGGAATGATATTTGGACTATAGTCTTAAAGGATAACAGTTTATAGAAGAACAATTTATATCAACTAGTTTCTGAGCTCCTTGAATAAAGGACTTTAACCATTTTGCCCCATGGTGAGTAAATTAATGAATGGCAGAAGATTTATAGAAACTGGAGAGAAACCAAGGGATAAATTAGTATATTTATAATCATATTTTACCGCAAAGGTCAGTGAGATGCCAGGGTCAAATTGGAGGGGTAGTTTTGGGTAGTTAAAGACAGATAATCATGAGTTAAATTCTTATTTATAAATCCAGAGAATAGGAGGAAAGAGAGCTTAACTAGCTTTAGAAACCAGTATAATCTTGATACCTAAACTGACAAACATTGAACAAGACAAGAAAATTATAGATCAATTTTATTGACAGCATACATGCAAAATTTCTAAGTATAACATTAACAACTTGAATTCAGTAGTTTATTTTTTAAATAAAAGCTACTAATTAAATACAGCTTATCCCAGAAATTCAAAATTGCCAGCGTTAGAAAATCTATCAATAAAATTTGCATTAATAGATTAAAAGAGTGAAAACATATAATCATCTAAGTGCAGAAAAAGAAACATTACTAAAAGTTCAAATAAATAATTTTTAAAAACTTTCAGCAAACTAGAAATAAAATGGAATTTCTATTTGCAAGCTCTTAACCTAATATAACTTAAATTTTAATGTAACCAATTTGTAAATATTCACTAATCTTTTACTTATCATCTAGGAATATGTAATTAATAGCTGAGTATTTGTCTTTTGAAAACACGTAAATCAGCATTCTACTTTTCAAACGTTCCACTTAAATTGTCAACCAAGCGTGTACTTTCTGTAGCCCACTATTATTTCTAGCCACGGCTGTATTAAAGAATATGGAACATGTTTCCACACATGTAATAAATCATTTAAAATTACAAAAAGAGGGGTGCCTGGGTGGCTCAGTCATTAAGCATCTGCCTTCAGCTCAGGTCATGATCCCAGGGTCCTGGGATCGAGCCCCGCATCGGGCTCCCTGCTCAGCGGGAAGCCTGCTTCTCCCTCTCCCACTCCCCCTGTTTGTGTTCCGTCTCTCGCTGTGTCTCTCTCTGTCAAATAAATAAATAAAATCTTTAAAAAAAATTGCGAAAAGAGTTCAAGTTTGCTGGATAAAACATCAAAATACAGAGATCAATACAATTTGTACACAGTAGTAACCATTCAGTTAATGAAAGGTAATGGGCCCCTGAGTGGCTCAGTCAGTTGAACCACCGACTCTTGATTTCAGCTCAGGTCATGATCTCAGGATCATGGGATCAAGCCCCACATAGGGCTCTGTGCTTAGCAGGGAATCTGCTTCCCCTCTCCTTCCCCCTCTGCCCCTCCCCCTACTCATGTGTTTTCTCTCTCAAATAAATAAATCTTTTCTAAAAAAAAGGTAACAGAATAATCTCATTGTTAATAGCAAAACAACTATAAAGTTACCTAGAAATAAATATGACAAAAGAGGGATAAGATCTATGGAGAAATATTTATAATTGTTATTGATGGACAAAAAAGGAGGCTTGAAAAAAAAAAAAAAAAAAAGGCTTGAGTAAAAGAAGAGACATAATACTTCTGTTATGGGTCAAATTGTTATCTCTCAAAAAAAATATGTTGAAATCCTTATCCCAAGTACCTTAGGATGTGAATGTATAGGACCATTACAGGTGTAATTAAAATGAAGGCATACTGGGGGAAAAAAAAAAAAAGATGAGGGCATACTGGAGTAGGGTGGGCCCTTAATCCAATATGATTGGTTTACTTAGGAAAGAGGAACTTGACATATGATAGATGTGGAATTATTAATATGAATGAAATACGTGAATTACTTAGTAAATGAGGTTGAGACAATTTATGATACCTGGTAAAGGACATATGCATACAACCTAAACTATATCATTCATAGCCATTAGGAGAAAATATGGTAGATTATTTTTAAAAACCTTTGCATGAGGAGGGATTTTATTAGCCCACACATACAATTTTTTTTAAAAAAAGAGATAAAATTGAAATTTAAAACTTCTCTCTGACAAAAGATGCTACAAAATTTTAAAATATGAGCAGACAGGGAGGAAATATTTATGACACATAAAATAAGTAGAAGAATAGTATCCAACATATAAAGAATTTTTACTAATCAATAAGATAGCCAAATCTTCAGAAGTCATTAAATGACTGGAATATACAATTTATAGAAGAAATATATGCATTGAGACTAAACTCAATAGTAATCAGGGAAATTTGAATTTAAAAAAAGATAACAATTTCACCCATAAGAGTATAAAAATTTTAAAGTATGAGGCTATAAAACTTTGGGGTGTGATATTATTAGTTTTCTGTTACTCCCATAACAAATCACCACAAATTTAGTGGCTTAAAGTAACACCAAATTATTATCTTACAGTTCTGGAGGTCACAAGTCTAATATAGTTCTCACTGAACTAAATCAAGGTGTTGGCAGGTCTGCATTTTCAGGTTGTAAGGGAGATAATTTCCTTTTAGGGGAGATGGTTGCTTTTTCAGGTCCAGAAGCCTCTCTCTGATCTTTGCATAGCTTCTCCATTTTAGTACTAGCAACAGAGTGTCAAATTCTTCTCATGCTGACATTACTCTCTCAACACAGCCAGGAAAGATTCTCCTCTTTTAAGGACTCATGTAATTAGATTTGGTCCACCTGGATAATCCAGGCTCTCTCCCCATCCTAAAGATAGCTGATTAGCAACCTTAATTGCATCTGCAACCTTATTTTGGTTTTATTGCAGAGAGAGAGTGTGTGTGTGTCAAAATCAAGATAATGAACATAACCACCACCTCCAAAAGGTTTCTTGTGCTCTTTTGTAATGCTTTTCTCCTACCCCTCCCACTCCTGCCCCTCCCCTCTTTGAACAACCACTGATCTGCTTTTAGTCACTGTAGTGTAGTTTGCATTTTCTAGAATTTTATATAGATGGAATCATGCAGTATGTAATCTTTTTTGTCTGACTTCTTTCACATAAAACTATTTTGTGATTCATCATGTGTGAATCAATAGTTCATTCCTTTTTAATGTTGAGTAGTTTTCCATGGAAGACCAGAATTTGTTTATGCATTCTTATGTTGATGGACATTTGGGTTGTTTCCATTTTTTGACCACTGTAAATAAAGCTTCTGTGATTATCTGTGTACAAGCCTTTGTATGGACATAAACTTTCATCTCTAGGAGCAAAATGACTGGATCATATGGTAGGTACATTATTAACTTTTTTTAAGTGTTTATTTTAACTCCAGTTAGCAGACAGTGTTATAGTAGTTTCAGGTGTACAATATAGTGATTCTGCAAATTCCACACAACACCTGGTGCTCGTCATGACGAGTGCCCTCCTTAATCCCTATCACCTATTAAACCCATCCTCCCACCCACCTCTGCTCTGGTAACCATCCAGTTCTCTATGGTTAAAAGTCTGTTTCTTGGTTTGTCTCTTTTCTTTTTGCTCCTGTGTTGTTTCTTAAGTTCCACATATGAGGGAAATCAAATGGTATTTGTCTTTCTCTGACTGACTTATTTCACTTAGCATAATACTCTTTAGATCCATCCATGTCATTGCAAATGGCAAGATTTCATTCTTTTTATGGATAAATAATATATATATACCACATCTTTATCTGTTCATCAATCAATGAACACTTGGGCTGCTTCCATATCTCGGCTATTGTAAATAATGCTGCTATATACATGGGGGTGCATGTATCCCTTTGAATTAGTGTTTTTGTATTTTGGTGGTAAATACCCAATAGTATGATTACTGGATCGTAGGGTAGTTTTAACTCTTTGAGGAAACTCCATACCATTTTCCACAGTGGCTGCAGCAGTTTGCATTCCCTCCAACAGTGCATGAGGGTTTCTTTTTCTCCATATCCTCACCAACACTTGTTCTTTCTTGTGGTTTTGATTTTAGCCATTCTGACAGGTGTGAGGTGATATCACATTGCAGTTTTGCTTTGCATTTCCCTGATAAGTTATGATGAGTGTCTGTCTTTTCATGTGTCTGTTGGCCATCTGGAAGTCTTTGGAGAAATCTCTGTTCATGTCTCCTGCCCATTTTTAATTGGATTATTTGTTTATGGGGTGTTGAGTTTTATAAGTTCTTTAGATATTTTGGATACTAAACCTTTATCAGATATGTCATTTGCAAATACCTTCTCAAGTTCAGTAGGTTGTCTTTTAGTTTTGTTGATTGTTTCCTTTGCTGTGCAGAAGCTTTTTATGTTGATGTAGTCACAATAGTTTATTTTTGCTTTTGTTTCCCTTGCCTCAGGAGACATATCTAGAAAGAAGTTACTATGGCTGACGTCAGAGAAGTTACTGCCTATGCTCCCTTCTAGGATTTTTATGGTTTCAGGTCTCAAATTTAGGTCTTTAATCCATTTTGAAATTATTTTTGTGCAGGGTATAGGAAAGTGGTCCAGTTTGTTTCTTTTGCATGTTGCTGTCCATTTTTCCCAACACCATTTGTTGAAGAGACCATCTTTTTCTCATTGGGTATTCTTTTATATGGTTAACTTTTTTTTCTGAATCATATCATTGTTTTACTTTGGAAGGACTGGAACAGTGTATTATCTCATTTTGGATGTTTTGCAGATAGGATATGAAGTATATAACTTTCCAATAACTTCAATTAAAACATCTCAAAAGAATTGGTATATTAAGTCAATAAAATTGGAAGATTTACTTTATACTGTGAAAATAGTAGAGCATAATTCTTTGATATTTTAGTATGCTATTAATTGGACTCCAGTTGACTTTTTTTTTAAGATTTTATTTATTTATTTGACAAAGAAATAGCAAGAGCAGGAGCACAAGCAGGGGGAGTGGGAGAGGGAGAAGCAGGCTTCCCACTGAGAACAGGAAGCCCGATGCGGAGCTCGATCCCAGGACCCTGGGATCATGACCTGAGCCGAAGGCAGACTCTTAACGACTGAGCCACCGAGGCGCCCCTCCAGTTGACTTTTTAAGGAGTTTCCAAACAGTCTTCCAAAATGATTGTATAATTTTACATTCACAACAGATGTAAATGAGAAGTCTAGTTCCTCCACATCCTTAGAAACACTTGGTATACATGGTGTGGTCAGTCTTTTTAATTTTAACCACTCAAATAGTTGTGAACCTCATTGTAGTTTTAATTTGTATTTCCCTAATGACCAATATGTTGACTTGAATCTTTTGAAATCTATTCAAATTTGTTTTATGGTCCAGAATACACTCTGTCTTTGTAAATGTTCCATGTGCACTTGAATGTGTATTCTATTTTTGTTGGCTGGAGTGTTCTATAAATGTTAGTTAGGTTGAGGTGCTTGATAATACTAACTTTCTTACATTCTATCAACTATTGGGAGGGGTATGAGATTTCCCATTACATTTGCAGATTTGCCTGTAATTCTTTCAATTTTGGATTCATATATTTTAAAATTCTGCTATTAGACACATACATGTTAAATACTATGTAAATTGACCCATTTATAATGATAAAATGACCTATTTTGTTTTTTTTACCCCTGTTAATACTCTTTGCAGTGAAGTCTACTTTATCTACTAATATAGCTATTCGATTTCTCTTTTGATTAGTGTTCACATGATAATTCTTTTCTGTAAAATAATAATAAATAATAGGTTATTTTAAACCTATTTTTCTCATTATATTTAAAGTCACTTTCTAGTTAGCAGCATATTATTTGGTCTTTTTATCTGATCTAACACTTTCTGCCTTTTTTTTTTGAAGTATAATTGACACACAATGTTACATTAGTTGCAGGTGTACACCATAGTGATTGCCTGTCTCTATGTTATGCTGTGCTCACCATAAGTGTAGCTACCATCTGTCACTAAGCAATGCTATTACAATATCATTGACTATATTCTCTATTCTGTACTCTCTCAGCCTTTCAGTTGGAGTTTTTAGGCCTCACTTAATGTGATTATTGATATAGTTAAGTTTAAATCTACCATCCTGGTATTTGTTTTCTATTTATCCCATCTGTTGCATTTTTTTTCTTTTTCTTCTTTTATTTTTATTTTTTAAAGATTTTATTTATTTATTTGAGACAGAGAGAATGAGAGAGAGAGAGAGAGCACATGAGATGGGGGAGGGTCAGAGGGAGAAGCAGGCTCCCTGCCGAGCAGGGAGCCCGATGCAGGACTCGATCTAGGGACTCCGGGATCATGACCTGAGCCGAAGGCAGTCGCTTAACCAACTGAGCCACCCAGGCGCCCCTCTTTTTCTTCTTTTAAAGACTTCTTTTGATTTAATTGAGTATTTTTTATTACTCTATTTTATATCTTTTATTGGCTTTTTAACTATAACTATTTTGTTATTATAGTGGTTGCTTTAGGGTTAATAATACACACTTCTAATTTAGCTTAGTATACCTGCAAGTGATAGTGTACCACTTCCCTAGCATAAGAACCTTCCAATGCTATACTTCCATTTCTCCCCTCCTAAATATTGTGCTCTTTTGTCATATGTTTTACCTCTGTATATGTTAGAAACTGCTCACTATATTATCATTGCTATTGTTGTTTATTTTTTATTTTTATTTTATCCAGTTTATTTTGTTATTTAAATTCAATTAGCCAACATATAGTACATTATTAGTTTCAGATGTAGTGTTCAATGATTTATCAGTTGCATATAACACCAATCCTCTGCACTGTTTCTTATATTCCACATATGAGTGAAACCATATAATTGTCTTGCTCTGATTGACTTATTTCGCTCAGCATAATACCCTCCAGCTCCATCCACATTGATGTAAATGGTAAGATTTCATCCTTTCTGATGGCTGAGTAATATTCCCTTGTATATATGGACCACATCTTCTTTATTCATTCATCTGTTGATGGACATCTCAGCTCTTTCCATAGTTTGCTATTGTGGACATTGCTGCTATGAACATTGGGGTGCAGGTGCCCCTTCGGATCACTGCATTTGTATCTTTGGGGTAAATGCCTATAGTAGTGCAATTGCTGGGTCATAGTTGTTGTTTAAACAGTTATCTTTTTAAATTTTATTTATTTTTTAAAATTCTGGTATAATTAACATACAGTGTTATATTAGTTTGAGATATACAGTATAGTGATTCAGTAATTCTATGCATTATTCAGTTAATTATCTTTTAAAAAGATTTTCATAATAAGGAAAAAATCCTCTGTGTTTACCCATGAGGTTATTATTTCTTTGTTCTTCATTCCTTTGTGTAAATACAGATTTCCATCTGGTACCATTTTCCTTCTTCCTGAAAGATGACCTTTAACATTTCATGTAGTACATATCAGCTGTTGGTGAATTCTTTCAGCTTTTGAATGATTGGAAATGTTTTTATTTTGCCTTCATGTTGGAAAGATATTTTCACCCAGTGCTTTAAAGTTGTTGCTCCAATGTCTTCTCGCTTGCATTGTTTTCTTCAAAACACTTGACATATTTTTATCTGTTTCTTTGTACACAGGTATCTTTTTCCTCTGACTGCTTTTATGATTCTCCTTTTATCGATAGCACAATTGGCTATCGATGTGCCTTGGTGCTATTGTCTCCATGTTTCCTGTGCTTGAGTCTCACTGAGTTTCTTGGATCTATAGTTCATAGTTTTTATCAAATTTGGAAAAAATCTGACCATTATTTCTTCAGATATTTTTTATCTCACACCTCTCCTTTGGAGACTCCAGTTCTTTCAATTACATGTATGTTAGGCTACTCGGAGTTGTCCTACATTTCACTAATGCCTTGTTCACATTATTATAGTCTTTTTTCTGTTTGTGTTCCATTTTGATAGTTTTATTGCTAGTCTTTAAGTACACTAATATTTTGTTCTGCAATTTCTAATTTGCCATTAACCTCATCTGGTGTATTTTTTATCTAATAGATTTATACAGGTTTGATTTGAGTCTTAGATAAGTGTTCATTTACACAGGTTTGATTTGGGTCTTCACTCATGTGGAATTTAAGAAACAAAACAGATGAACCTAGGGGAAGGGAAGGAAAAATAAAAGAAGACGAAAACAGAGACAGAGGTAAATCATATGAGACTCTTAACTATAGGAAACAAACTGAGGGGGTGGGCCTGGGTGGCTCAATTGGTTAAGTGTCTGCCTTCAGCTCAGGTCATGATCCCGGAGTCTTGGGATTGAGCCCCACATCAGGCTCCCTGCTCAGTGGGGAGTCTGCTTCTCCCTTGTACCCCACTTGTTCTCTCTCTCTCTCTCCTAAGTAAAATCTTAAGAAAAATAAAGGAAACAAACTGAAGGTTGCTGGAGGGGAGGTGGGTGAGGGGATGAAGTAACTGGGTGATGGACATTAAGGAGGGCATATGATGTAATGAGCACTAGGTGTTATATGCAAATGATGACTCACTAAATTCTACCTCTGAAACTAATAATAAGGTATATGTTAATTAAATTGAATTAAATAAAAATTTTTTTAAAAAGCTGCTATAAATATCCAAGTGCTAGGTTTTTGTGTGGACATAAGTTTTCAAGTCCTTTGAGTAAATACCAACTTGCATAATTGCTGGATCATATGGTAAGAACATGTTTAATTTTGTAAGACACCACCAAAGTGTCTTCCAAAGTGGCTGCACCACTTTGCATTTCTACCAGCAATGTTTGAGAGTTCCTGTTGCTCCACATTCTTGCCAATATTTGATGTTGTCAGTGTTCTGGATTTTGGTCATTCTAATAGTTGTATAGTGGTATCTCCTTGTGTTTTAATTTGCATTTCCCTGATGACACAAGATATGGGTGCCTGATAACTTTTTATTGAAAGCCAGACATTGTGAATTTTACCTTGTTGGATGCCAAATATTTCCAGATCTCTATAAATGTTCTTGATTTTTTCCCCCTAGTTTGCAGTTAAGCTACTTGGACACAGATTAATGCTTTCTGATCTTGCTTTTAAGATTTGTTAGATGGGACTGGAGCAGCATTTAATTTAAAGATAGTCCCCGGTACTGAAGCAAGACTCTTCCTGAATATTCAACCCAGTGGCCCATGAATTATAAGACTTTTCAGTGTGGTTAGGGGGAGCTGATACTATTGTAAGCCCTGTATGATCACTAGGCACTGTTCCTCCTAATCCTTTTGGGGGTGCTTTCCCTGGCCTGTGATAGTTTCCTCATATGCATATACTGATCACCTCTATGCTGAGGACTCAGGTGGGGCCTCTGCAGATCTCCAGAGTTCTCTCTCTGTGCAGCTTGTTCCTCTCCTTGGCTCTGCCCGGTGAACTCTGGCTGTTTTTGTACCCAAGACACTCTGCTTCATCTCAAATCAGAGAGTTCTCTGCTTGAGTCATCATGCTGTAGCTTGGAATGCTTTCAAGGCAGTAAGCTGGGGCAGTCTTTGGGCTCAACTCATTTGTTTACTGTCTCTCAGGGATGACTCCCTTCATTGTCTGATGTTTAGTGTCTTAAAAATTACCATTTCAGGGACGCCTGGGTGGCTCAGTCAGTTATGTGGCTGCCTTCAGCTCAGGTCCTGATCCCAGGGTCCTGGGATGGAGTCCCGCATTGGGCTCCTTGCTCAGCGGGGAGCCTGCTTCTCCCTCTGCCTGCCGCTCCCCCTGCTTGTGCTTTCTCTCTCTCTCTCTCTGACAAATAAATAAATAAAATCTTTAAAAAAATAAAAATAAAATAAATTACCACTTCCTACAATTTTTCTCATATTTAGTTGTTTCAGGAGGGAAGGTAAATCTAGTCCATGGCACTTTATCGTGGCTGGAAGCACAAGTCTCTCTGTTCTACTTTTAATAGGAAAAAAAATGTAGTCAGTTTAAATGAACCAACAATATGCAGCTGGGTAGGTGAAATGTAGCATGTTGAGATCATACTATATCAGTTAAATGGGATGAAAGACATCCATTTTTATCAATATAAAAGTATAATAATGAGAGAAAAAGTCAAGCTGTGGCATGATATTTACATTATGATCCTATATAGGTAAATTTAAAACCACATAAAACAATATTTTTATTATTATGGATATAAATATATGTTTGGCAAATAGGACAAGTGAACTGAAAGGATATATGTCAAATGAATTGTGGGGGATGCCATTGGAATGGTCAACAAAGGGTATTTCTTTTCTTCAACCATAACAACAACAATGAAAAGATTTCAAGAAAATATGACATAATATTCCCACCTCCCTTGGGAAATAGACTATGCACACTAAGAGTCCAGCTACATAAAGGAGTGAAGTGTTATGCCAGAGCAGAAGTATGTTTGTTAAGTAGGATGGGAGATTCGCCCAAGAGTTGAGAATCAGATTAGAAAAGGGTCAAGGGTCTTGTTTTGAAGGAGCATTTGTGTGGAACCCTGCTTTGTTTTGTTTTACAAAACAAAGACAGAGGGAGAAGTAGGCTCCCCGCTGAGTATATGTTGCAGACCAGTAAGAGGAGTAACATTTAGTAAAGATGCTATTTATCTCTCATTGATAAAATACCGATTGTCA
This sequence comes from Halichoerus grypus, assembly GCF_964656455.1. NCBI lineage: Eukaryota > Metazoa > Chordata > Mammalia > Carnivora > Phocidae > Halichoerus > Halichoerus grypus. Next base: position 102,318,450 of record NC_135722.1, on the reverse strand, counting down.
TTGTCCAATAATAGTCTCTTTAAAATCTGAGGTGTTGAGGGGGGGAGCTCCTGGATAGCTCAGTCAGTTAAGCATCTGCCTTCAGCTTGGGTCATGATCTCGGAGTCCTGGGATGGAGCCCTGAGTTGGGCTCCTGCTCAGTGGGGAGTCTGCTTCTCCCTTTCCCTCTGCCCCGCCCCCTGCTTGTGCACACACTCTCTCTCTCAAATAAATAAAATCTTAAAAATAAAATAAAATCTGAGGTGGGTTTGGAGAGGTTGATGGAGATGGGGCTTAAGGCTGCCCAAGCTATCTTTTGGCATTGCCACTGACTACAGGTGAATCAAGTGTCTGGGAGCACCAAAAACAGGAGAAGAGGCACCAGAGAGTCCTATATGACTAGAGTTTTGATTGGAAATGGAAAGGCAGAAAGAATAAGAGCTATTTGAAGATTCGCAGGTAGCAACAGTAGAATACTTCATTCTTTTGGTGCTTGGTTCCCTTCCCTTCAGCTCACAGGGAGACAGACTTGAGTGAGACACCCAACACAGAGTGGGCAAGAAATGCCCCCAGACAGGGGGAGAGAACCCAGAGGAAACAAGGTTATATTGACCTCATCACAGATAATTTGAGTTGTGGGCATTCCAAAGGGTAAGAGGTGGGAAGGCCTCTAACTGAGGCTAAATATTCTTTTTATTCCTTGTTTTCTAACCACAGTGCAAAGTTTTATGCTGAGGTTGGTGGTGTCTAATTAGACAATGTGAGCCTGAGGCTAAACATGAAATGGATCCCTAACAACCAGCATCATCTTGGTGAAATGTAGAAACCACCAGCTAGTGAGAAGAGTTTTATTTTTATAAGCTACCCCACAATTTCAGGAACTGAGATCATTGAGACTGTAATGAGTTAACTAATTCCATCTATATTGATTGAGTGCCCATTCCCACCACTCTGCGTCTGGGAAGCATTATGACTTTATGGTAAAGAAAACATTTGAACATTTGGTACCATGAGCTGACTTTTCTTGGTGTTTTGCCAAGGAGGTGTCAGTATGGATCAGGAAGCTGGTGAATGTCATGCCAAGTTTTTGGGTAAGGGGAAAACATGCCCTGTTTTTTACCTTAAAGGCTTTGCCTACGGTTTCCCAACAACTTTCTTAGAAAAATTATCTTTGTGTAAAGACAGAGCTATGAGCAGAAGCAGCTACAAGATTCCGTAAGGCCCACTCTCCCTTTGAAAATCAGTTACCTACCTTGCCACACCACGCCACGCCAGTGTGGCGGGCAGAAATAGGGCTGTCAGGATTTCTGTCACCCATCAGGATTTCTCTGCCCTTGCACCCTCTCATTCTTTGGTAATTCCAAACTCCTTCTTATACCTCCTAAATGGTCTGGGAGTCCACAGAGGATGTCTCACCAGTCTCACAAGGCTTCCACAGGCTGGACCTCTTGATCCCTCTGAGGTGGGTCAGACATTTTCTTCATGGCCTTCATCTAGAACTGCTGCTAGAGTCCACTTCCATCCAGGCGGGATGAAGGCCTCTACAGCTTCCACTGGTCCAAGATGGCAGTAGCCCCATGTCCCATCCTACCGTGCTACCAATACCTCTCTAAGCCCAGGGCAGATATTAGTGAACTGTGTTTCATGATCATTATCATCATCACCATCTTCCTGACTTCCTCTCTTACATCTGGCTCTGTACCCCAGAGCTCAGGTGTGAATTCCAGGGAACAGATGCAGGCCTGGGCTCAGAATCACTCTGCTCTTTGACTCCATAAGAGTCATCTCCTCATATTCCCTGAGCCTCCTTGTTTTAGGATGAAGTCTCCCCCCAAGAGGCTCTTGGTTTCTCATAAGCAGACCCCTGATGGCCTTGAGGACCCTTCAAGATGCCTAGATAGGCCCAAATCCTGAGTGGAACATAATTGAACATGATGCTCAATTTTTCAATTGTTAAAATCCTTTAACAAGAAAGGTACTTACTGGGGAGGGGGTGAGGTGGGTTTTGAGACTGAGGAAAAGAATGATGCTTGGACTTGACAAGAAATAGTTGAAGCTAGAGGAAATGCCAGGGCCAGGCCAGTCTGAGGTGGGAAGGGAAAGGGCCACTGGGTGAGGAAGCTGACAGGGCTGATTCCAGAAGCCAATCATAGGGTGTGAAGATTTCAGTAGGCTTATACCCCCATCTCTTCCCCTTCCTTGTCCTCTGTCTACCAGAGATGTCCTCACTGTGCCTATCAAATCTGACCCTTTCCCCTTACTACCACGTTCTCCAGACTCCTCCTTCCAATCCAAATTTCCATTGCTTCTGCACCTCCCAGAAGCTTGCCATCATGGAAGAAAGCTAGTTGATTAATACTCTCTACAGTGTTAATGACTAAAGAAGCACTAAAATATTTCCCCGCTGGTGGGAGGCATAGGGGGGAGTGGCTCTAGGGGGAGCCAGTTTGGGCCAGTGGTACTCCTGAGCAGATGCTTGGAAGCTCAGATCTGCCCACCCGTGAGCCCCATCCTCCAGCAGGACCCACCCTCAGACTCTGAGAGTCCTGCTCCCCATTGTGGGCATCCACGCTGAGAATAGTTTTAGGGGATTATACAAAGCTGATCGCACTCTCCAGGAAAGCCTATAAATGTTGTTATTTATTTCCTTAAATAACACCTCTCATACATCCTAAATGCTTTGGAAATATGCAGAAACAACACAGCAGGTTCTGGGGGCCCAAGTGATTCTTTATTTTTAAAAAAAGTTTTTTATTCCTATTAGCTGCTTATAATAACCCATTGGAAGCCAAAAATGCAATCAGCTTCCTTGATGAATTAGCTGCATCACCTGCTATACCATGTGGACTGCCATGTTCAGTACTAGGCCTGCTTAAGTTTTTTGGGTTGACCACAGTGTTGTGTAGAGCTTAGGGATCTGGGGAAAACAATGTTAAATCCACCTCTTATTGGCCATGATATCTCTGCCCAAATAAAGAGCCTCTTTCCCTTCTGGGGGTCCCCGCCCCCAGGTTTTGCTTTGGGTGATTGGAATATGAAACCCTTCATTCTCTTGGAGAGTATCTGGTGGTGATGATTTTTTAGAACTTTTCTAAAAGTATGAGAAAACAAGAAGGAAGTGACTATTTCTAGAAAGCCTTTCTTACCCACTCACTGGAGCTAAAATGGGGATGATGTGGTCTACCTCACACAATGGGCTTGTAAGGATGACGACATATGTAAATAAATAGTCAAGCACAGGACTTGGCACAGAGCAGGTGCTCACTCCCCCCTATGCCTCCCACCAGAGGGGAAATATTTTAGTGCTATACTCTGTATCCTTTCATTCCACAGCTCTCGCCATCAGTTCACACTTGAGCCTCTGCCCATGGACATCCTTCTCTCTTTCCTTCTGTGGTGGCCATGAGAATGTGCCTCGGTCACTGGCCAAGGGTCTTCGCTGCTGCACGTTGGAATCCATAGCCACCTTTGCATCCAGGCCATGCTTCCATGGGCTGCTGCTGACTGCTGATGGTGTGTGGCTGGGATACTCAGGCAGACCTCCGCCTGGAAGATGGGATAACCTTCTGTCAGCCAGCTGTGGCTCAAGGGCCCTCACTGGCTTGGCTGTACCTTCCCTGGACAGCAAAGCGAGCTAGACTAGGCTACTTGCCATCTTCTTTCTCCTTCACTGGGGCCAGACCTGAATACAATCTGACAGATCTCCTTGGCTCATCCAGCTGCTTCCCTATTTCCTCCCCCATAGACATTCCTTTGATGAAGTCCACTCACAATAATGCCACCTTGGCGTTTGCTTCTCAGAGGACCTGGACTAACCTCCTGTCCCCTCTTCATTTATCCTGTAGACTAACCCAGCCTCTGGGGCTGAGTCCTCCCTGGGGCTTCCTCAGCAACCAGCATGACCAAGGTGCAGGAACTAGCAGAGGTGCAGGGAGACACCTCTGGGAGGAGAAGGAGTGGGAAACTGAGGAAAGGGGGTGCCCTTTGCTGAGGGAAGAGTTTACTGGGAATATCTACTTATCGATGAAGTTTTATTCCAGAGCTGATAACATCAAAGAGCATTTTTAGTCTTTCTGTGTGCCAGGCACTGGGCTGAGAACTTGACTTGGCATTATCTTACTTCATCCTTACCACAACCCTGTGGACAGTTACTACCCACATTTTCAGATGAGGAAAGCAAGGCAGATTCATTATTGCCTAAGGTGCCACAGCCAACATAGAAGTTGTGGAGCCAGCTTGGAAGTTGGGCCTGTCTGAGCTCTGCGCCTGTGATCCTGGAGAGTGTGTGATGACCTGGAGCAGAGGCCCTGGCAGGCTCCGGGGCTGTGGGACTAAGAGCAAATGGAAGGGTAGGCAGCCAGACCACAGCCTGGGCATGGCCCACCACACCTTGTGGGGCCAGCTTCTTCCCAGTGATGGGGAAGAACCTGGGCTTGGCAAGGGCCTTGCACCCACAAGGAAAGCATCAGCTTTAGGGTAAGGGGTACAAAGAAGGGGGAAGGCACTGGGAAAGGGGCAGTGGGATGTGTTGAGGAACACTGAATGTCATCCTGAATTAGATCATAAGAAGCAAGTACTTTTTAAAAGCAATTGTGATCTGTAGGTCAAGCTGCCCAGTGATTCGGAGGCTGTCTGCCTCACCACCCCTGCGTGGGGAATGGGGACTGCCGTGAGGGACAATGGTCTGGCCTCTGTTGTCTACGAGAGGGCGCAGCTACCCAGCCATTGGCTGGGACCAGCCTGGCTATCTTTAGCCCCTCAGCCTGGGTGTGCCCAGCAACTGAGGAAAGAGTGGGCCCAAATCCCAGCAGAACACTCGCAAGTTGTGTGACGTCAGAGGAGTCACTAACCCTCTTAGCCTTAGTCCTTGCCTGTAACATAGAAATAATGCCAATACCTTGGCACTCACTTATTGTGAGGTCTAAATGAAGTCATCTCTGTGCAGGGTCTGGCACACAGTGAGTCCTCAAGCATGCTAACTTGTTATCATTTATTGTTTGTTTTCACTATTAACATCTGCCTGAGAGAGTAATAGCAGGAACTTCAAAGTGAAAGGAAAGAAAGTCTGGCCTCCTTCCAGAGAGCTGCGGAGATTGCCCCCCAATGTTGAGTGTCCCCTCTTCCTTTGGGGCCTCCCGGGCAGTTCAGTACAGCTATGGGATGAGTTCAGGCCAACATGGTGTGGGCAGGAGCGGGGCACGCCGTCAGAACCTCCCCCATGTGACCCTCTGCCTCCTCCTTCCATCTTGGGGTGACCCTGCTGGAGACGGTAAGGAGCTGGGCCCCGCACGAATGTGTGGCACACATTCCCACCCACCGGCACCGACCCCTGCGGACCGCTGGGTGAGGGAGAGGTACCCTATTACGTTAAGCCGCTGAGAGCGTGAGGTTGTTTGCCAGAGCCACAGCACACGCTGACTCTCACACTCAGCCAGACCTCGGTGAGGTTAGAACTGTCTGTGGCTTGGGACCATCTAGCAGTTTAGTGAAATATGGAGTGACAGGAAACAGTCACTCAAGTCCTCAGCTCAGACATTCACAGGTGGCTCACTGCTCCCTAGTACTGGGTTAAGAAAATGCCCCCACACCTTCCTGGGGACCTATGAGCCAGCAGTCCTAGAAAAGCCCTCAGAGGGGCCTGGAAATACCACTCGGTCTCCGTCTCCTGGGCCTCAAGCCTCAGGCCAGTCAGACCTGCAGTGACTCTCGAGTCTCTGCTGGCTCAGCATTTTGGGGAGAGAGTGTCACTGAGCCTCCAGGTCACATGAGTGCACCCGAGTGTCTGAGTGTGTCTGTGCCAATAAGTGGGGGCTGCATCTAAGCTGCTTTACAAATATTTATTTATAGATTTTTTTTTTTCCTAAACAGCTATAGTGCAGGGGGTGTAATCGGGAGAGCCACAGCTGATCTCCATATTTCCGGGAGTCCACGGCCAGGGTGCAGGTCTGAAGCCCCTTCAGCGATGGCTGGGTTCTCTGTTCTCTCTCTCTCTCTCTCTTCCTTCAGCCTGGGGCATCTTCACAAGTGCTGACCCGGGGAATGCTCTTGCCACCACCCACTGGGCAGTGTCAGAGATGAAAGGTACCTCCCTGGGTGGTGGGCTCCCTGGAAGTGCAGACAGGGAGAAGGGAAGGAGGGAAGAAGTGAAGTGGGGGAGGAGAGGAGAGGAGAGTGCTTACCCTATATCCATATCCCCTTCTGGGGCCACATTCAAGGTATTAGGACCCTAGACCAAACAGACCTCAACTACTTTTCAAAGCTTACACTGGCCTCTTCCCTCGGTCCATTCTTCCAAGGATAGACTTCACACCAGAGTGCACACCCCTAGGCCTAAGGATTGATCAAAGGGTGGCTGTTGAGGGGGTGGAAGTGCTCATGGATCGAATTTGAACTTGTGGTCTGGGGAATCCACCCCTATGTGCATGAAACCCCTGGTGGTCTGGGTTGGAGTCAGGGTGTAAAGAGAAAGCGGCTGGCAGGAGGATTCTTTTTTGTTGTTAAGATTTTATATATTTGAGCGAGAGAGCATGAGCAAGGGGAGAGGCAGAGGGAGAGCAAGAAGCAGACTCCCCACTGAGCAGGGAGCCCGATGCAGGGCTCAATCCCAGGACCCTGGGATCCTGACCTAAGCCGAAGGCAGACACTTAAACCGACTGAGCCACCCAGATACCCCTGGCAGGGGGATTCTGTACTTCTGCTTCAGGCTTTGCAAATTTTAGGGAAGGGAGTGCATACAGATCTAGGGTTGAGCATCTGTCTGCATGCTACCCACCCTCTACCAACTTTCTTGTCTGTCTGTGGTCCTGATGTCAAGTCAGGGCAAAGGCACTGGCCTGAGGCTGCCAGTTAACTAGCACAGATGGACAAGGGCAGACCCACACACCAGCCAGCTTGCATGCATTCATCAGCAGTTCTGGCTGGTGAGGACTCCCAATTGGGTTCCAGGATCAGGAGCTTCAAGGCATTCAAGGCTAGCTCTTCCAGACTGCAGGGCTGGACTCAGCTCCCCCAGCCTTGCTAGACAGACACCGTAGGGACCTTCCAGTGACCCTGGGCTTGGAAACTCAAGCTCCCAGATCCCAAAAGGCAGCCCATTAATTTAGTTATTTGGATTGCAAGAAGCAGAGACTCAATTAGGGTTCCTCAAGTAATACAGGGTTTGTCTTAAGGATGCCCATGGGAATAAAAAAAATGAGAACCTTAGCCACAAAGCCAGGCCTCCCATGTGCTCTTGAGAACCTTCTGTCTGGAGAAGCTAAACAAACAAGCTGTGGACAAAGCCGACTCCAAGGTGAGCCAGGCCTGTGGGAGGCTGAGGCTAGAAGGCCCTTCAGAGCCCACTGGTTCTGGGACTCATCAGCGGCACCAGGGCATAGTTGCCAGGGTGTCCCGGCACTTCTGTATGCATTTCCCTCTTTTCATGTCCATCCACTTCTCTTCCTGCTGCCACCGGGCTTTCCTGCTCTTTGCTCTGTTTTCCTTCTATCTCATGGCTGTTGCTTGCTCAGAACTTTGGCCCACCTATGGCTTATCATGCTCTTCCTCCCAGCCTCTTAACCTTATGACCCTCAGCCTCAGTGTTCACTGCTAACTGCCCAATTCTTCCCATATTGCTCCAAGTCATTTATCTTGGGGGAGAATTTATCATGAGTTGGCCATTGGCCAGTCTATAGATTGGCTACCTTTGGGTCAGATGCCTATCACTCAGCTGTAGTCAGTTGAGGGGATGTTGCATTATAGAAACCATGGCTCCTTAGGGGTTGTGGGAGCACAGGTTCCTGAGGCAGAGAAGACACCATAATTGATCTGTCCAGAACAGTGAGGAAGAGTATGGGGGCCAAGGGCCCTTCTCAGGGCTCTCTGGCTTGCTCCCTTGTTCTGTTCTCTCCCACACAGCCCCCCACCTCCTTCTGTCTGTGAGGGCTCCGAGTCATCTGCATGGAAGGAGGGTACCAGTGAGGAGACTCCTGAGGAGCACTGGTGGTCCACATCAAATCCAAACCTCTGACCCTGTCGCCAGTCTTTCCATTCTCCTCCTGGTCTTTCTATTCTCTGAATATAAGCCACTCAGTTCACTTAATTTCTTTTTTAAACAACAAAATCAACAATACTCCAGTAAATATTTAATGAGTAGCTTCTATAGTAAAGTCTGTCTACTCAGCACTGGAATTTAATCTGAAGCTGGAAGAAAATCAGAGCATGTGCATATTTATAGCAATTAAGTTTGACTCTTTACTTTCATATACATCATCTTATTTGATCTTATTAGCATCATAGTAGAGTCACTAGGGAAGATACTACCATTATACTCATTTTGTGGATGAAGAGACTAAAGTTCAGGGAGGCCCAATGACCTGCCTGAGGCCCCATGGGGAGTAATAGGAGACTCAGTACAAGGACGTGGGTTGCAGCGCCTCCCTCTTGAAGCCTTATAGCATCCCTTGTTCTATGGGATGAAAGCCACTTTATGGCTAGGTTCCTTTCCTGTGCTGTTCACGTCTTCACATACATGGTTTGCCATAACATTTCTGCTTTTGATCCCAGATCTCCAAGGGGTATCATCTCTTCTTGGTGGATGGAAATGGTGCCTGATGTGTCTTGTCCTAGTGCTGATTTCCCAGGAGGGACCGTGACTTCTTCCCAGTACCCAGGGAGTGATCTTCCTTTCTGTCCATGTGCTCCTCAGGCCAGCTCTTTCCTGACCATTGTCCTGGACTCAGGCTCTACCAGCTTCAGTCCCTGGGGAATCGCCACTGTTCCTCTACTCAGAAGGCGTTCCTCACTCCCAGGCCCCTACTTTCTGGGAGCTCTATTCCTAAACTCCAGGGCTACTGAGCTGGCCCATTCTCACACTTCCAAGCAGCAGGCAGGGCAAGACTCCACATGCTTTTATACTGGGGATCCAGGTTGTGGACCCAGCCCACAACTGGTCATTTGCATCATGGGATTCCCTTTCCTCCTAAAGTTGAAGGAGAAACTTGGCAAATCAAGAACCACAGAGAATCTGAGCCAGGTTCTAGGACAGAAGATAGGAAAAGCAGAGCCTATGGGAAATTTTCTTTAATTGCTTTATGGGATAGGGGGAGAATGTAAAGGAGGAAGCTGGAGCTCAGCCTGCCTTAGAGTGGGGGAAAGCAGGTGGAGAAGTGTCCCATAATCATTCCAGTGGGAAGTGGGGAAAGCTGTGGTTCTAGCTGATTGCTGCCCTAATAGACCAGGGTAGAGAGAGCCATGCAGAAAAGAATGAGCGCTGTGTGTATGTGTACAAGCAAGGGATTGCTGATGCCTTTGAATTTCCTGAGCATTGGCTGATATTCCAGGCATCCACGTGCTATCAGGGTTTCCTTTTAACTCCGTAGGAGTCTGTTTCCTGGTCTTTGGTGAGGGTAAGATAGAGGTTGATGTCTCTCTTATGTAACTGTTCAAGGTGAATGTTCCCGTTGGTGGGAGGTTCTGCTCTATGCAGTCATCCAGGGACTCAAGTTCCTTCCATCTTGTTTGGCCAGTATCTTCTAAAGCAGTGGTTCCTAAACTTGGTTGCACATCAAGTCCAGTGACATGCAAGTTTGAGGACGGTTGTTGTAGGGCATTGCTCTAGTCTACTTGGTTGGAAATGGATCACAGGTATTCACAGGCCTGAAAATCGCATGTGTAGCTTTCTCTGACATTGTGTTAGTGAGAATTTGGTCACGGTGTATAAACCTTCAATTATAATACTGTGTGAAAAGTGCTATGATCCTACTAGAACCCAGAGGAGGAGCCTCTAAGTCAGCTGTGGGAAATCAGAGAGGCCTTCTTGGAGGCCATGACCCTTTGTAGCTGCATATGACTTTGGGTTAGCTTGGTTTGTTTAACTTCTAGCCTTGGCCTCTTCATCCAAAAAATGGAGCTAATAACTGAAATTGCCATAGAGAGTTGTGAGGATTGTGCACAATGAGTCTTGCAAAGTACTTAGCACAGTGCCTGCCCTTAGCACCAAATAAATATAAACTGTTCTGTTACGTTATTTTCTGGGGTAGGCAAGGACTGTGGACATTGGAAGCCTTTATGGGGCTGAGTTACAACCAGGTCTAGGGCTGGATTTTAGCATCTTTTCTTTGGTCAGTTAGTGAATATGATGTAGGCTGCCTGATATAGATGCCTGGCAAAAGCTGGTGGTGGTGGTAGGTGTGTGTGTGTGTGTGTGTGTGTGTCCGTCCGTCCGTCCGTCCCTCTGGCCCAGAATCTGATAGAGATTGTCTAGCTTGGCTGGGGCCCTTCTCCCTGCCTGACTCCAAGGACTGCATAAATGCTGCCAAAGAGGGGTGGAGAGCAAAGGGGGTGCCTGCACAGGGCATTTTGAACCCATGCTGCCCCCATGTCTGGGCAGGCCCAGCAGAAGCTAGCTGGCATTTTCTAGCTCTGGCTTCATTTTCAATGAGACTCATTGCTGAACTTCTCCTAAATCTTTGTTCTCTGTCTCTCTCTCTATGTCTCTCTCTGTGTCTCTCTGTCTCTTTCTTTCATTTGCTGCCCCAGACAAATGTGCCTCTATGTTTTCTGTGGTATCTGTGCTGTTCTCTCCTTGCAGAGCTGCTGGGTCTAATAGTACCTTTTAATTCTCAGCTTTCTCTCAGTTCTAAGATCTCTCTCCCTTTCTTCACTGAAATGAAAGTTAAAAAAAAAAATCAAGATTGCATATGATGTAAAGAAGAGGAAGGCTCAGGCGAATAGGGGGCAGAGTTCAGGGATCACTATGCATTCCCTGAGCTTTAAAGGTAGAAACAGGAACCCTGGGAGTCCCCAGGACCTGGGGCGGAGGTATGGAACTGACCCACCCTGCTGAGCAGCTAGAAATTTCTGTCGGGAGATCTGCAGGTGTCAGTTCCAGGGGGAGCAACCAAAGGAATGTGGGGCACTTTGGGTCATACTGTCCAGCCCAGTTTGCTGCTCCCTACGTTCACACAGACCTGGTTTTAGAGGGTTTTTTGGTCCTTAAGGATTTTCAGAGGCGCTGAGAGGCCTCAGCCCCTGCTGCTGCCTCTGACAGATAAGAAGACGGTTTCCCTTCTGCCTCCACTCTTCTTCCTCCCCAATCAAAGTGCCTCCCTAACTGCAATTGCCATGGTGCTAGTAATAGCCACAGATGCATTAGTGGCCCTCCTCTGGGTCACAGCCCCCTCTCCACAGCTCTGTCCCTCTCCCCAACACCTGCCTGTCAGCCCCTCACAGATAGTAGGCTTCAAACATTCACAAACCAGGGGAAGAGAAATTGGGGGGGGGTGAGGAGCGAGATCATCTATGTCTGTCTGTCACAGCCCTCTCTAAACCAAATACAGAAATACAAATTGTGTTTCCTCTCACCATCTGTGGTCACAGCAGCCAGCTCCGTGAGGAGGGAAAGCAAGGGAGGAGAAAGGCAGACAGGCACAGCCGGCCAGCCCGGGGACGGGGCCCCTGCATGCCTGCTGTGGGCTCCCCATTCACTCTGCATTGGGGCAGTCTCCCAGATTTTCCAGCAGAGGGATCACCTCCCCTTGTAAAATCACCCTTGTTCGAAATTTCTGTTGGGTAGGCAGCGAGTTGTGTATAAAGACATGAGCCTTCATGGAGCTTAGAGTCTGATCGGGGAGGTGAGCACACAACAGAAACATGTGCCCAAGGGAGGTGCATGGTGTTACGGCATCTTGGGGTGGAGGGGTCAGAACCAGGGAAGGGGTCAGAGGAATTTGCCCAAAGGAAGTGACAACCATTCTGAGGCTGGAGGGGCCAGGACAAGATAGCTAGACAGAAGTACATGGTTCAAAAGCCTCTGAACACAGGGTGTGGTTGCTTGGCTTGGGGGGTGGGAGAACAGTTAGGGGGTGTTACAGCAGTCTGGCAAGAGAGGGTGGTGGTCTGGAGCAGGTGGATGGTCTGGGAACCAAAAGAGGAGAGGAAGGTGAGAAGCCCTTGGGGAGCCGAACAGTAAGACTTGATGAATGACCAGTGTAAGGGGTAAGACAGGGAGACCCAAGGGGATGGTGGGCATGACTGTGTAGATGAAAGTCATTCTTTGAGAACCACAGTGTGGGGTAGGTTTGGGTGTGGGGACAGTCATGGGTCAGAGATGATGCTTTCGGTTTTGGCCACATTAAGACTGAGTTGCCTGTGGAAAGCCTGGTGGAGTTAGTGCATAGTTAGATGAATACAAGCCAAGAGCACTTGGTTGTTTGAGAAGGCAGACATGGGGTCAGTTCATGTGTACCTTTGGATTTGTAATTTCGGTGTATGTCTCTCTTGACAGTCCCTGACATACCAGGTCAGGGTCCGGTGCCTCTTCTGGGCTTCCCACACCTCCCTCCTTCCCCTGCCTTAGCACACCCTTCCATGTGGCTAGAAGGCTGGAAGTTTGGGTTTAGTGGTCTGTTCCCTTACGAGACTGTAAGGTGCACAGACACAAGGGTCTTGCTGTATCCCCATCACCTATTACATAAAGTTCTTTCTAGTGAGTTTCTGAATGAACAAATTTGTGAATGAATGAATGAATGAATGATCTTGTCAATGCGGTATATATCTCTGAGGGACAGAAATTATGTCAAAGCTACCAACATCCTATCTCTACCTGTACTTCTACAAAGTTTCCTGACTAGTCTGTATCTCCTCCCCTGACCGTCTGCAATCTGTTCTCCCCTCAACACTCAGAACTTTTAAAGATATAAGAGGAGTCCCATGACTCCCCTCAGAACTCTGTGAGGTTTTCCATAGCCCTGAGGATAAAAACAAAACTCTTCAACAAAGACATCAGGCTCTGTGTGCCCCAGCCCCAACTGCCTCTCCAGTCTTGGGCCATGCCATGCCCCCCCCACTCATCTCTCTCACCCTGCACCTACCATGCGGGACATCCTTCCTGCCTCCAACCATTTGCACATACTGTTCTCTCTGCCTGCAAAAAGGCTCCCTCTCTCCTGGCTAGGTTCACCTTTCAGGTCTTTGCTGGTCCCACATTCTAAATTCCACATCATCCCCCTTTTTCTGTCTCCTAGTACCCTGTTCTTTTCCTTCATAAGCCATCAGAGAGGTGAATAATAGCATGCATCTGTTTACTTGTTTCAAGTCTGTCCTTCTCCTGCACTGTAAGCTCCCTATCTACCTGACATCTATGACAGGCACATACCAGGATTCACTACCCAATGAATGAATGAATGAATGAATGAATGAGTGAATGAATACCTCAGTGAAAAGAGGCCAGGTCAGCCATGTTGTACTAGGGAGACAGCGGCCTGACCAGTGCAGGTACTTGGAAGAGGTGGAGACCTGTCACCCATTCAGTCTGCAGTACTCCATTTATGTACTTAAACATTTATTGAGTGCCAACTACATGCCTGGGGCTGCACGAGACAGTGGTCACTCAACCAGGGATGGAACACACAAGGTCTCTGGCCCTTTGAAGCTTACATTCTAATATCTAGAGGATAGATACTAGAGGGATATCTATCACAGAGGAAGGATACAGATAATAAACAAGTAAACAAAATTGTTAAGGGTTTGGGTTAACATGCCGAAGGGAAAAACAGGATGCTGGGCTGAAGAACATTGTTTCCAGAGTGGGGGGTTGGAGCCTTGCTGGCTGGGGAATTTGGGGGCCACATTGAAGCTACCATAGGGAGCAGCTGATCTCCCTCCTCTTCTTGCCGCCCACCTCAGCTGGCTCTGACAGGCCCCGTTTGTAGGACGGATTGGGGACAGAAGGCGTAGCAGCCCCTGGCCTCAGCCAATGGTTTCGAGTCCATGGGCTTGATCCCTTTCTGATTTGTGAGGAGCAGAGGCTGGGGCTGGGGGTAAACTGTGAGAGAAAACAGCACCTCTTTACACCTCAATCTCTTCTCTGTGCCCCCCTTTTACCTCTTTGATGACATATGAAGAACTGATATATTTAGGTGGGCCATAAGGGCAAAAAAGTTCTCCAAATCAGAGGCAGGTATTTTGTGAGTTTGACTACAGAACCAGAACTGACAGACGGGCAGACAGATCTGCTGGGCAGCCTGAAGAGAATCATGCACCTGTCCTCCATTCTCCCTTCCCTGCTGCGTCCACCTGTCCCCACTGCCCTGTGCAGCCTTCTGTGCCATCTCCCTCAGTGGAGACGGGAGAGCGGAAGTGGACCTAAGGGAAGCAGGAAGGTGTGAGTAGTAAGAGTAGCCCACTGGCCAGCAAGAACAGGCAGCCACCTCACGGCCATCCCTGTCGGGTCTGGGAAGGGAGGCAGCACAGTGTGGTAGGGGTCATTGGGGCACAGCTCAAGCTACCTAGTCCCTCTGGGCCTCAGTTCCCTCCCTGGAAAACCTCAGTGATGATACAAATAGCGAGGGTTCATTGAGTCCTTTCCAGGACTGGTGCCACTTTAGGACATTATATGAGTGATCACACTGGGTTCTCACAGCAGTCCTGGGACATGGGGCCAGTCCTCCCTATAACTCTATGAGGGACCGGGTCTCATAGAGTTTAAGGCATCTGTCTAGCATCACCTAGTTGGCAGGCAGAAGGGGTCAAGATACTGATCTAGGCAGTCTGGCTCCAGAGGCTGTACCCTTAACACAGAAGGCCTCCCTCGTTGGGGTATGTGAGGGAGAATTGAACTGAGCCACTGCAAGTCAAAGGCCTGATGAACAAATAAAGGCCCCTCCTTGCATTGACCGTGGTCAGAAGTATTTCCCCCTCTGCCCTCCAACACTGTCCAAATTTTCTTCCTTATAGATTCATTCCTTGGGTTTGGCCATAACTGGCTTAGGAATAGGGATCCTGAAACATTTTTACTCATGGACTCCCTAAAAGAAATTAGAAAAACCATGTATTGCCTTGCATATTTTAAAGTTGACATTTAAAATTTTATTATAAGTTTATATAGTTTTATAAGGTGATATTTCCAGGTTATTATAAATATTACCATTTTATAATAAAATGGCTAATTCACTCTGTCACATGTGTCAGAAGGAAACTAAACACTAAAGCACTTTGATATATACTCTCATTTACTTAAAAATAACAACAACAATAGGAAAACTTAGCCCTTCTTTAACAGCCAGGAATTTTACTTTTTTCTCCTTAAATTCCTTTTTGCTTCCTCATAGAATATTACTATAATATTATATTCTTATGCCTTAAGGACTTTCATTCATTATCCTATCATATATACATTAAAACTAATTTTTAAAAATTTCTTTGACCATAAGGCTCTAGATCATATATTTTTCTTTGCATTGAAATATTATTATAATAATTAGTATTGTAGAATCAATCAAAATAAAATACATATATAAAAATTTTAGAGAAAATATTAAATATACAAAGCAAAATGTTTTAGAAAATTATCTCTTAATGAGAGACACAGGACTTCTTTTTACAATTAATTTGTGTGTCCATGTATGAATATTAATGATACAACAGTAATAACAGAAGGAGAGGTGTTGAGTCACCAGTAAGTGGGAGACTTACCATTACATACTTATTAATGATTGTTGTAACAGCATTATTTACAATAAGGTCCACAATATATTTTTATTAAATTAATCTAAATCTCATAAGCTTTTGGTAGGAAGGAATAAATGAGCAGAAAAGAGGCTGATAACAGGAAGGAGATTCTGCTCAAGTGAAAAATGAATATGGATACACCTCTAATATATGCTCCTATGACTTGAAGGTGTAGTATTGAGCAGTTGGAAGGAAGCATGGGACTTTTCACCCTCACCTCCTTGCAATCATGCAAAATATGTAACTGAGACATGGATGAACCATGGATGAATAGGCATCACTCACCCCTGTCTCTCACGCTACTGAGAATTGTGAAAATGCAGACTGTATGCCACTTCCCAGCCAGCTTTTTATCAGTCCTAAACATTCACATTTTAAGCTCTCTACTGCCTTGCCATGAATTTGTTACCTGGATGAAATAAAGCTGCCTTAATATTTCTTACTGATGCTCTCACTGCTCTTAGCTGGTGGGCTCATCCCTCAGGAGCTGGAGGATGGAAGAGGTAAGAATTTTAAACTAAAACTCATCATTCCCATCAGCCCATGAATTCAGAACATCCCAAAATGCCTTACCTTATCCTTTGTCTCTACTGAGACCAAAAAAGAATGTTACCTTATCCTTCAGGATGGAGCTCCCGTCCCAGATAAGCATTGTTCCAGGGTCAGCTCAGAGAAGTTCCCTGAGGAAAAGTTCCCTACTGCTCTAGAAATCATTCCAAGGGACCTAGTCTAGAATCTGCACTTGGCAGCCTTTCTATTGATTTTTGTAAGTCTCCTTGCTCCTTGCTCTAAGTCCCTTCTTATTTAAAATACTTTTCTAGGTTCTGTTTCCTGCACTAAACCCTGACTGGTATATTGATATTTTGAATTATGTCTTTTCTTGATGCTCTGGAGTTTTTTTTTTTTAATTTTATTTTATTATGTTATATTTATTATGTTAATTTTATTTTATTATTTGTTATGTTATATATTTTATTATGTTATAAAATAAAATAAATTTATTTTATTTTATTTTATTTTATTATTTTATTATGTTATGTTATTTTATTATGTATAGTCACCATACAATACATCATTAGTTTTTGATGTGGTGATCCTCGATTCATTGTTTTCGTATAACACCCAGTGCTCCATGCAGTATGTGCCCTCCTTAATACCCATCACCAGGCTAACCCATCCCCCCCCCCAGAACCCTCAGTTTGTTTCTCAGAGTCCATAGTCTCATATGGTTCATCTCTCCCTCCAACTTCCCCCCTTCATTTTTCCCTTCCTTCTCCTAATGTCCTCCATGCTATTCCTTATGTTCCACAAATAAGTGAAACCATATGATAATTGATTTTTCTCTGCTTGACTTATTTCACTTAGCATAATCTCCTCCAGTCCCATCCATGTTGATGCAAAAGTTGGGTATTCATCCTTTCTGATGGCTGAGTAATATTCCATTGTATATATGGACCACATCTTCTTTATCCATTCATCTGTTGAAGGGCATCTCGGCTCTTTCCACAGTTTGGCTATTGTGGACATTGCTGCTATGAACATTGGGGTGTATAGGGCCCTTCTTTTCACTACATCAGTGTCTTTGGGGTAAATACCCAGGTGTGCAATTGCTGGGTCATAGGGTAGCTCTATATTTAATTTTTTGAGGCACCTCCACACTGTTTTCCAAAGTGGCTGTACCAACTTGCATTCCCACCAACAGTGTAAGAGGGTTCCTCTTTCTCCACAACCTCTCCAACATTTGTTGTTTCTTGCCCTGTCAATTTTTGCCATTCTAACTGGTGTAAGGTGGTATCTCAATGTGGTTTTGATTTGAATTTCCCTGATGGCTAATGATGATGAACATTTTTTCATGTGTCTGTTAGCCATTTGTATGTCTTCTTCAGAGAAGTGTCTGTTCATCTCTTCTGCCCATTTTTTGACTTGATTACTTGTTTTTTGGGTGTTGAGTTTTCTGGAGTTTTTTAGTTTTGCACAAATCATGCATTATAGTAGGACTTAGAACAACAGAGAGGAATGCTTTTCTTTTGTAAAATGGGGGAAAGGCGATTATGAAATGGAAGGTGGGAAGGTTGAAACAACATGATGTCTTAACAGGAGACATGTTCCTGTTCCAGGTTGTTCGAGGAAAGAGGGTGTTGGAGGTTGTGGAAATGGAAATTTGTTCCCTTCAATGTACCCATGTTCACAATCCCTTTGGAAGATCTCCATATACTTCTAGATGTACCCTAGTTTGGAGACTTGGTGCTCTCTAAATAACTCTCTAGAAATTTTTACAGGGCCCTCAGCTGTCAGTCATGAACCCTCCAGTGTACATTGGTGGGCCCATGTGGTTTCTGAGGGACAAATGGCTGTGGTTTGGGTTAGGGGTTTGGAGGAGGCAGGGAGCGATGGTAGAGTTGGACTATACAGATATGATTATGGAGAAATCAGAGGGTGACTAGTGGCAGATAGAGAGGCTCTAATGCAACTTTGATCCGAATTGTATTTGGCGAGTTAATTAGTTTATGGCCATGTTTAACATCCATCCAGTGCTCAGGACATAGTAGTGCTCCGTGAGAGTGTGTTCAGTGAATGAAGGAACAGTTCCAAAGATTGGGGGATGCACTTAATGGTGTAAGGCCAATGCTACCCATTTAAAAACAACTTTTAGAAGACATTTAATGAGAGACAGCCTAGTGTACTGGAAATGCTGGCTTTGGACCCCGAGATCCAATCCCAGGCTGGCTTATAAATTGTGTGGCACTGGGGAGTTGCTTAACTTCACGGAACTTTTCCTTCCGTAGAGAAAAAGGAGATTACAAAGATATGAGAATCATGGGGTGGTTGTGAGAGTAAATGAAACAATGTAGGTGGAAGAAACACTTAGTAATTGGAAGGCACAATATAAATAATATAATCTTGTTCAAAAATGTATATCTTATCATGTACCTTCTGTTTTTAAATTATATGTGCTATTTGAAGTTAGTAAAAGATGTTGATATATAATTGTTTAAGCAGAGTCTTATTTTTATAGAAAGCAAGATTCAACAAAAAAGCAATTCTTTGTCTCTACTGAGACCAAAAAAAAAAAAAAAAGCACAAGTTGGCTGAAGTTAGAGTAAGGAGGAATGAGGATTGATCAAAAAAAAAAAAAAAAAATCTTGACATGAATGTTATAGAGCTTGGGGCAGGTGACAAATCTTCCCTGACAGCCAGGAGTCCTGCCAGGGTGCAGGAGAATGAAGCAGAGGACCCCTCAGCAGCCCTTTTACCCCCAGGCTCCTTGCACAAAAGGTCAAGGCTGTTTCCCCTGCTGGTGGTCAGAGCTAGTTCCTTAGTTCTAGCTTCCCTCCTTCATCATTCAGCATTTTAATGCATGGCACTCCCTCCTCTCCAGTGACCAGTGTAATGAAACGATTCAGTGTTTGACACAGGTAGACATCAGAGCTGTTGGCTCTCTGTGGAGAAATATATGCTCATGGTTGATGGCTTTAAAAGTTTATAAAAGTCAGTGGCCGAGGCTCCGTCTGGCCAGGTTTTGGGCAACAGAGGCAAAGTGGTAGCCCCTAAAGTACACACTCATCTCCTGGCTCACCCAGTGGAAGACAGAAAGATGGACAGACAGGGATGTGGGCACGCCAGCACCTGTCATTTCAACTTATTTGCATCTTCAAAAAACAACTGAGAGTAATGTTAAAATTAGAGCGCACTAAAGGCAGTTGGAGTTGAGGAAATTAGTTGAATGCTTCCTCAGTAATTGTCGGTGAGGATGTGAAGGGTTTGCTGTACCTGAGAGAAGCTGATAATAAACAACTCAGGGATCCAGAAATAAACACCCAGCTCTTCTCTTTCTTCTGTCTCTCAGAGGCACCTTTGCATGTCTGTGTCTTTTTTTTCCCTGCTCTTTCATTTTTTCCTAAAGACAGAAGCAAAGGTGACCACTGACGCCCACTGACCTCTGACATAAGGGAGACCTGGGCTGGCAACAGATCTTGTGGCATTTACTGATCGTCTGAGCCAGGGAGGCCCTGTCCTGGGCTGGAGGAGCAGATGTGGGCCCTGCCCCTTTGGGTGGTAAGGTATGCACATAAATAACTATAAGTCAAGATAGAAAGTGATCAGAGAGGCAAGAACAAAACCAAAGAGACTTTGTACTGGCAGTATCCTCTGAACTGAGCCTGGATGGGTGAGGATAGTTTGGGCATCACAGTCTTGAGCATAACACAGAGTGAGCCAATGAGTGGCTTCATTTGGGTGGATCCTAGGTTGCATAAAATAGAAATAAGGCTATAATAAAAGAGGAAAATTGAGGCATGGGGGCCTTGAATGCCTGGCTAAGTCATGATTAAGGATTTATTGCTGGGCCTTGGGGGGGGCGTTGAAGGATTCTGAGCACAAGTGGCCGATATAGAACTGGCCTTCAGGAGGGATTCCGTGGCAGCAGGTCTAGGAGGGCTTGAAGAGAAGAGAGTCAGGGAGAAAAGGAGTGATGACAGCCTGGCATGGGGTGTGGGGTTGGACACAGAGTAATCTATCCAAGGACGAGGCAGGCAGTCTCAGCTGCTACCAGAATGTTAGGCCACCTCTAGCAACTGGAGGATCCCAGCTGCCCACAGCATGAAGTGTCTACCTCCTAGCCAGTTCTCCAAGCTCCCCCCCATCATCTCCAACCGACCTTCCACTTCTTCCCTCGTGTCTGTGTTTTAGCAATATAGTTCCCTCAACGTGCATCACTTCAGGTCTGGCATGGACTCTCTCACCTCCATGCTCTGAGCTAACTGCATTTCCAGCCTTCTGTCCCACCCCAGTCTCTGGGTCCATGACGATCCCACCTCCAAACGTTAAGACAGATGAGTAGAGATACCCGACAACCCCAAGGGATGAGGCCTTAAATTCTGGTTCTGGAATCCTCTGGGGAAAGGAATATAGAATATATGCATGTGTGTAGCATGGGAAGGGCAGTCTAGAAAGCTGAGCTCATCCCCATGGGGACAGAGCCTGAAGAGTAAAGCTTGTTTGCTTTGCCTTCTCCCTTCCCCTCCACCCATCCCAAATAGATTGTTCATAATGTTGTGCTGACAGGAACTGCAGCTCATCACTGTTGGGTTTCAGCAGATGATAAAGTGACAGGAAGATTGTACCACGTTCTCCAAAAAGGCCCCCTGGGGACGATGTTGAGTGAGGGTGATTGATTTGGTTAGATTGTGATGTGTTATTTAGGGAGAAGACAGAGGAGTGAGGAGAATAGAGGAAAAGAAGGGGAGGAGAGAAAGGTAGTAGAGAGGGAGGAGCCTCCTCTCCTCACATGGATGCAGGCTCTGTTGGGGTTGGGGTTCACTCACCCACAACTGATCAAGAGGGCGAGGGTGTGGTCAGCCAGCAGTTCCCAAGAGACCTTGGAGAAAGAGGGAGTACATGTCTCCCTTTGGAGTGGTAGTAATTGTTCTAGGAGGTTCGAATGGAGGGAGCTATCTCTATGGAACCTGCTGCCCTGAAAGGCTAATGCATGGAGTGGGGATCAGGTGAGCTCCAGCTTCAAATGAGAAATCAAGTGCACTGAGAGGAAGCTGGCCTAGAGGGGCAAAGGTCTGGGAAATACCCATTCTTCGTGGGCCAGGAAAGCACGTGCCTGGCACAGGGAAGCATCTGCAGAGTAGAACGCCATGGTGGGAGTAGGGAATCAAGTCTTCTTGGAAGCCCTGGCCTCCTCTGGCCGTCATAGAGGGTGTTGAGAACTGCTCCAATTAGGATTCAGCCAGGAGGGTGGTGGTGGTGGGGAGAGTAAATATCCTTGGGAAGGGGTACGTGGGTATCAATGCCCACTGAGTAGCCCCAGATCGGGGGTTTTATTAGGTGCATTTCTTTCCCTCCCAACACATACTTCAGAAGCTGTTGTCTGAAGAGAGGTGGCTGATGCAAAAGTCTTGCTCAGAGGACAGTTTCATCCCACTGTGCGTCTTAAACAGAGGCTGTATTTTAAGTCACCTGGGGAGAGACTCAGTTTCGTGAGAAAGGAAGAAAATCACTGCACAAGATGACGTGAGATCCTGGAAGGGATGGGGGATGGTGCTGGGAGCACTTCCCTGGGATCCTTTTAGAATCACCAAGCATCCTGGCTGTAAGGACTGGGTCAGAGGGATGGCAGAGGGTGGGACAAAATGGTCCCCTCTTGCAGGAGTGGAGCTTCTTCTTGTGTCTCCTTTAGATTCTTAAATATTATTCTTGAGAACAACATCAGCCCCCGGGTCTTTCTGGTGAGGGAGAGAGAACAATGTCATTTTGTAAGCGGGAAACTTCGTTTCCACAGACCTGCTCCCAGGTAATAGTGATGACAGAGGATAGTCAGGACCTAGAAGGGACTGAGGTTAAACTCATGACCCAGGGAGGGTGTGGACCACACTTCCAAAGAGAAGGTCCAGAGGGTGAGAGGATTTACTGAGGGAGAGAAATAAGGAAGTGAAGCAGGAAGGCCAGCACAGGTTGGAGATTTTGGGGGAAAGAGTTGGAAAAGAGGGATACAGAAAAATGGAAAAAGTCATCCTTCCTTCAAGACACTTTAGTACTATCTGCAAAAAATTACTATAATAAATATGTATCTGTTATGGCTGCACATGTGAATGGTGCCCCCTAGAGTTGTGCAGTGTACGACCTGCATCGCTGTATATTGCAGCTTTGCTGCTGGTGAGTATTGTAGGACCTTGTAGAGACACACTAGCAAACAGGGATTTGTAGAATGTTTTTCTCTGTGTGATGTGATACATGTTCCCCTTTACCATCTCCTCAAGAACCTTTAGGGAAAAAAAATTACACTGCTATTTCACAGCTTTTGGAGTTAGATTTGTTTTTCTTTTTAATGTGGCACTGTATGAAACCAGGCCTTAAGGCTGCAGCAGTATGGCTGAGATATATTTGGATGACACTCATTTGCGCACACAGCTAACAGGATGTGCACTCCCAGACTGATGATGGCTTGGCTCAAGGTCACAGTAATCAGTCTCTAAAGTATAAGGTCTTTCTTCTGCTAGGGAGGCAACGGGGCAAGGGGGTGCTTCTGGTCCTACAGGATCTCTTACCCACCATTTCAATGTCTGAAGCTAAATCACAGGGAACAGAAATCACAATGAGGTTCTCTGCCCACTGGGGAAGTTGGTCGAAGACTGGGTTGTTAATACAAAGATAGAGGATCTGAATTACAGAGCGAAAGTGAGTGCTGGGGGTCTTAAAACCAGAAAAGCTGCAAACTGGGTGGGCAGGAGGTGCTTGAAGGATTCTGGAGCCATTAGCTGATGCCTGTGGTGATCTTCTGAACAATCCCCAGCATGGACATGTGTGGGTTAGGCTCATTTAAAGAGGCTTTTCAGGGACAGACATGCAGAGGAGAGCAGCAGGGCTGTGCCTGGCCCCCTCACTCCCACTGGGCCTGCTTTGCTGCCGCAGAACTCCTTGGAGGTTTGCTGGGGGGCAGGCTGACTGGAAGTACTCTGGGAGTAGATGTAATGAGGAAAGGCAGCAGTGCTCAGGGTGGGTTGAGAGCATCAGCCTGCTGGAGGCTGGCCCAAGTTGTAGTCCCTGAGGCTCTGCGACCTTTCACCCTTGGCCTCCCGTTCTCCTACATGAGGCAAGGAAGAGGGGGGCACTGGGGAAGGGGTCAGAACTATGAATCTCACCAGCTGGCTAAGCGGGATTATTGTCACATAATAAATCCAGGGCTAGGCATGTTTATGAGGCTCTCAGAAGCTGCAGGAACAATATCATTTAGAAAACATTTATGCTCACAAGGCGAAGGCAATCCCTCCCTCCCCCCACCCTTTATTTATGAAGCATGCCGGGTAATTAAGTGAGAGCTGGGAAGGGAGGAGATTGGGAGAAGATCACCCCTAAATAATCCTGCCTGGTGAAGCCACCATCTGGGCTGTTGTGCCAGAGAGATGGTCCCCATATGGCCAGATAGTTTATGAGCAGTGCATGGATCTGAGGGCTGAGTAAGAAATAGCCAAGAAATGTAAATGGACCCACACAGGCATGATCTGAGCTCCTGGAAGGAACCATGTCTTATTCATTAATAGATCCCTGGCACCCAGCACAGTGCCTGGCATATGATAGCTGTTGAATGCATGTTGTTGAATAAATTCATTCACCCATTTATTCCAAACAATTTAATGAGTGCTACCATGTGCCAGATAATGTGCTCATTTGCACTGCTCTGTAACAATGAGAAATAGCAGACAAAGCTGCTGCCTCCACGGAGCTTCCAGTCCAACAGACAAATCAGGCTGAAGAAGTAATGATTCCAGTGATCATTTCACTGTGCTTGACTTATCTTTCCCCACCAACTACAGTTAAGGAAAAAGGCGGGGGGGCTAGGGAGAAGAATGAAAAATTAGAGGTAATTAGGTGTAGTGCCTTGCAAAGCCAAGTTATTACCAGGGAGCTTGAGAACTAAAGGTCAGAACAAAGGATCATTCTTCTAGCATAAAAAGGTTCAAAAGTTTTGTTGGCAGAAGGGCTGTGAATTGTGTGTAGACCCAGAGAAGGTTTTAGCTGGGTAACCCTCACAGGACTTGATCTCTGACATGTCTGCATGTTTGCTTGCTTTTATTATCTCAGAGTGACCAAGAAAAGGGTAACCCGAGGTCAGAGCCTGTTGCCACCCAGAGTCATCAACCAGCTGGATGTTCTTGTTCCCATCCCCCACCTTACGACTCAAACTGTCCTCCTCCTCATCCCCCACCTCACTTGCAACAGAAACTGGTGAGCCAGTCCTCACCTGGGACCTGAAGATTCTTGGGCATCAGGAAGGGTGTTTCCACCTGAGGGGCTGGAGCCACATCGCTGGGTGATGTAGTCTTTTGGTTTTTAGGATGGCACTCCAGTCTTGGACCATTGAGCTGACACAAAAGTACTCTAGTAGATTTCAAAATATGTCTCCATATGTAAAGAACATTTAACTGTAAGAACACCCATTAAACCTGTGAAGTATACACCCACAGGAAACAGTTTGCCCACTCTCACAATGTGTACTTGGGAGTGCAGGTCTGCGTCTTCACACACGTGTGGATGTGTTGGTTACCATGAGCAAGAACCAGTGAGGAGAACTCAGAGCCTTGGTTCTATATGAGTGACTTAGAGACTGGGGAAGTTTCCTGCAAGATGCCCTTCCCTCCCCATGTGCACATCCGGAGGTAAAATGTATCTCCTCCTCCCTTGGACCTGGCTGGACTCACTGACTTCCTTGATCAATAGAAGGAAGCACATGTGATCTCAGGCACTTCAGCTAAGTCATAGAAGCCTTGCAGCTTTCCTCTGTGCCTCTTTGAACGCTCGCTTTTGAACCTCCCCTCAGGAGGACCAGTCTTGAAAGCCATGCTGTGAAAAGCATGCAGAGGTCTTGGAGGATGAAACATGCTGTGCAGAGATAGGGGCCACTTTGTCAGGAGGCACCAACCATGGGAGTAAGGAAGCCATCTGAAAAGTGGATCCTGCCCCATATGGTACCTACAAGGTTTGGAAATCTAGAATTCCTAAAGAATACAATTGCCAGCTAGGTAAAATTGTTGTTTCAAGTCAGTGTGTTTTAGGGCAGTTTGTTGTGCAGCAATAGAAAACCGGAAAGAGACCCACTAAATAGGAGGTCTTTTTGCTAGAGTCCTGACTCATATTAGAACCTAGTAAGCTTTGAGCAGACTCAGTTCAGCCTGAGGCTTCTCTGTGGAGAAGGGATTTCACCAGAGCCATTCCCAGTGCTAGAAGAACAGAGGCCAACTCCTCTAGCTCATACCCTGCTGGCCCTGGCCGTTAATGCTCCTCCAGGCTCACCCAGAGCCTCCACTCCCTTGTCTCTGCAACCAGCATGCTCAAAGCGCCAGGCTATCCTGGCACTTAGGTGCCTCCAGCCACTGCTGAGTGAGCCCTGGAGGAGGGTATGGGGTCCTGTGAGTACGGGATGCCAGGCTCAGTGTCACATGGAAGGAGACATCTGGAGAGGCAAACAGGAGCAAGAGGATGATAGGCCATCTCAGCAGGCAGGGGCTGGGGAAGGTAGGGGGCACCAAAATTCACTCAGTAGGTAAGGCCTCAGAGGAAAGTATTTTATGCTATTAAGTAGTACCAAATTGAGCTTTATGAGTGAAGTAGAGTCTATCTTTAAGACTTAAAAAAGACATCTACTGCCAATTTCTGCTTAGTGCTTTACTTATGCTATTAAGCTTCCATTTCATGCACAGATGAATTATGCAGAAAGCGCTATAGCTTAGTTTCAGCAGGCAAACAGTGGCCAGGCTAGCGCCTCCCTATTACTGTGGTGTTAGTGAACAAAAGGATGTTGGATGCAGTTCTGGCAGATTAACAAATTAGCTCTGCTGCGATTACCTATGTGTAGCCATACTGTCAGGGAGATTCTCAAACTCCAGGATTGAGAGGTAGAGGGAGGAAGCTGGCAGCTCTCTGGGCCACCCCAACTTTACTGGCTCCTCAGTAAGTTCCCAGGGAGTGTGTTGTTTTTAAGGCACAGAAGAAGTAGACATGAGGGGTTTCTCTCTCAGAAGCATCCCCCATCCTCAGTTTCACAGTATCTGAGTAGCAGCCCATTGATTACAAGCAAGAGGGCAGATCCCACCAGAACCTCTGATTCCTTAAGGAACCACTTCAAGCCATTCGCAGAAGCTTGGGGCACGTGTCTACCCTTCTCTGCTATTGGGGATACTTTCAGAATTACAAAGATAGACCTTTTACGTCTATTGCAACTAAGCAGCTTGTCCTCAGCTTTCAAGTAACGTTGTAGGATGGAGAACCTGCTCGACCTTTCACCCATCTTACTCAACAGTTCCCCTAGATCCTTCTTTATCTTACTATCTCTGACTTGAGGAAAGGTAGCTTTCTGATTCAGTTTTAGTGGCTCCAAATCTCTTTCCCTGGGGGCTTGCCGCACCATCGGAGATTCTATTATTTGAGAATTTGTGCTCTAAGTGAAGGTGTTGCCTCTCCAGGAATCCTCTGTGAAATTGTAAATAACCCCAACTGTGGAACCATGTGAAGCCTTATTACCCATTAATGTTCCTGTCCTTCTCATCAGTTGGGGCTCCCACTTGCCCATAGCCCCATAGAAACACATAACTCATGTATTTCCCTGATTTACAGCATCCAAGCTGCTCTCTCAACCTCCACCAGCTTTGTCCTCTGCTTCCCAAATGGTACCGAATACTTCTGGCTTCTGACCTCATGATGCTCTTTCCCTATTCTTGGCTCTACCTCACATCTCTGATTTACCATTTGCCTTCTTTCTCAACCACAGTTCAGAGATTTCCCCCCAGGTGCTCTGCTCTAGGCCGTCCTGGGGTAAACAGCCAGCTGGTTCCCTGGGAAGGTGCACCCCGAATACTTCCCACATTTGCCAGGCCCTTCACAGAGCAGGAGAGCCAACGCCTAAGGATTGCTTAGTAGGGCTCTAAGGAAAGAGTGGAGCACTGTGGAAAAGGCCTTGCTGAGCAGCTACCAGACAGAGCTTTGGGGGCTGTTTCAGGGGTTTGAGTGCTCATCACTAGGTGGGCTAGGCTGGGAGAGAAAGTGAAGATAGAACTCGAAAGCAACCTCCCCCTCTGCACAACCAGTCCATTTTATTATCATCCTGGCTCATAGCCCATGGTTCCTATTTATTTGTAAATCCCAGGACCCTGAAGAGAGGGTCACAGTTGGAAGGGATATTTTTCTTGCAAGGCCAGAGAGGTAAAGGCCTTTGACCAAGATCACAGAGCCATTGAGTGGCAAAAGCTGGATTCTGCCATCCGTGCCCTCCTCCCTGTTTGTTTAGGACAGCATCATTTCCAGAGAGCCATTCATGCAGAATTCAAAGTCCACAGTGCCTCTGAGATACAACAGTGACTGCACGGGAGAGTAGCCTGGGCTGCCTACCCAGACCACGCCCAGAAGGCAGAAGGAACTGGATTCTGCCAATGGCTATGAACCAGTTTACCTAACAGTAGGGATGGGGACAGTTCCTTTATTCTCTGTGTGATTTCTGTCTTGCTCAAAACAGTCCATGAAGCATTTCCAGCTAGGCAACCCCTGGGGAATCTGAGTTGGATTATGAGCATTTATCCATCTACCTAATAAACATTTTTGGGTATCAACAGTGTGGCTGGCTCTGTACTGGATAGTGAAGATCAAACAGTGAACAAGGCAGAAAAGGTATCTGCCCTCAAAGACCTTGCAGTTTAATGAAGGATTTAGAGGAATCAGATATTACGCAGATCAACTTAGTGCTGTGATGTGGAGAAGTTCAGAATGTTATATAGGAGATGGTGACCCGTATAATTTATTGTCCAAGATACTTAGGAGAATGTGCTATATTAATGATTATGTGAGTACAGCATATGCTAACCAGGACCATTCTGGACAAACTGGGACATCTGGTCACTCTAGTCATGGAAATAAAGAAGAGGATTTTTTTTTTTAATTTAATTTTATTATGTTATGTTAATCACCATACATTACATCATTAGTTTTTGATGTAGTGTTCCATGATTCATTATTTGCATATAACACCCAGTGCTCCATTCAATACATGCCCTCTTTAATACCCATCACCAGGCTAACCCATCCCCCCACCCCTCTCCCCTCTAGAACCCTCAGTTTTTTTCTCAGAGTCCATAGTCTCTCATGGTTCGTCTCCCCCTCCGATTTCCCCCCCTTCATTTTTCCCTTCCTACTATCTTCTTCTTCTTCTTTTTTAACATATAATGTATTATTTGTTTCAGAGTTACAGGTCTGTGATTCATCAGTCTTACACAATTCACAGTGCTCACCATAGCACATACCCTCCCCAACGTCTATCACTCAACCATCCCATCCCTCCCACCCCCCACCACTCCAACAACCCTGTTTGTTTCCTGAGATTAAGAATTCCTCATATCAGTGAGATCATATGATACTTGTCTTTCTCTGATTGACTTATTTCGCTTAGCATAATACCCTCTAGTTCCATCCACGTCATTGCAAATGGCAAAATTTCGTGGTTTTTTTGATGGCTGCATAATATTCCAGTGTGTGTGTGTGTGTGTGTGTGTGTGTGTGTGTGTGTACCACATCTTCTTTATCCATTCATCTGTTGATGGACATCTTGGCTCTTTCCATAGTTTGGCTATTGTAGACATTGCTGCTATAAACATTGGGGTGCACGTATCCCTTCGGATCACTACATTTGTATCTCTGGGGTAAATACCCAGTAGAGCAATTGCTGGGTCGTACGGTAGCTCTATTTTCAACTTTTTGAGGAACCTCCATACTGTTTTCCAGAGTGGCTGCACCAGCTTGCATTCCCACCAACAGTGTAGGAGGGTTCCCCTTTCTCTGCATCCTTGCCAACATCTGTCATTTCCTGACTTGTTCATTTTAGCCATTCTGACTGGTGTGAGGTGGTATCTCATTGAGGTTTTAATTTGGATTTCCCTGATCCCGAGTGATGTTGAGCACTTTTTCATGTGTCTGTTGGCCATTTGGATGTCATTTTTGGAAAAATGTCTGTTCATGTCTTCTGCCCATTTCTTGATGGGATTATTTGTTCTTTGGGGATCGAGTTTGATAAGTTCTTTATAAATTTTGGATACTAGCCCTTTATCTGATATGTCATTTGCAAATATCTTCTGCCATTCTGTCGGTTGTCTTTTGGTTTTGTTGACTGTTTCTTTTGCTGTGCAAAAGCTTTTTATCTTGGTGAAGTCCCAATAGTTCATTTTTGCCCTTTCTTCCCTTGCCTTTGGCGATGTTTCTAGGAAGAAGTTGCTGTGGCTGAGGTCGAAGAGGTTGCTGCCTGTGTTCTCCTTTAGGATTTTGATGGACTCCTGTCTCACATTTAGGTCCTTCATCCATTTTGAGTCTATTTTTTGTGTGTGGTGTAAGGAAATGGTTCAGTTTCATTCTTCTGCATGTGGCTGTCCAATTTTCCCAACACCATTTATTGAAGAGATTGTCTTATTTCCATTGGACGTTCTTTCCTGCTTTGTCGAAGATTAGTTGACCATAGAGTTGAGGGTCCATTTCTGAGCTCTCTATTCTGTTCCATTGATCTATGTGTCTGTTTTTTGTGCCAGTACCGTACTGTCTTGATGATTACAGCTTTGTAATAGAGCTGGAAGTCCAGAATTGTGATGCCACCAGCTTTGCTTTTCTTTTTCAACATTCCTCTGGCTGTTTGGGGTCTTTTCTGGTTCCATACAAATTTTAGGAGTATTTGTTCCATTTCTTTGAAAAATGTTGATGGTATTTGGTAGAGATTGCACTAAATGTGTAGATTGCTCTAGGTAGCATTGACATCTTCACAATATTTGTTCTTCCAGTCCGTGAGCATGGAACGTTTTTCCATTTCTTTGTGTCTTCCTCAGTTTCTTTCATGAGTACTTAATAGTTTTCTGAGTACAGATTCTTTGCCTCTTTGGTTAGATTTATTCCTAGGTATTTTATGGTTTTGGATGCAATTGTAAGTGGGATCGACTCCTTAATTTCTCTTTCTTCTGTCTTGTTTTTGGTGTATATAAATGCCACTGATTTCTATGCATTGATTTTATATCCTGTCACTTTACTGAATTGCTGTATGAGTTCTAGCAGTTTTGGGGTGGAGTCTTTTGGGTTTTCTACATAAAGTATCATATTAAAAGAGGAGGATTTTAAAAACAGTAAGATGAGGGGAAGAAATGAGGGAAGGCTTCCTGGAAGAGGGGACCTACAAGCTGACTTGAAGTAACTTTACTACAATGAGGATTCCCATAATATATATTGATAAGGAAATTGTAAGTATGTATCAGAGATTCAGAATCTAGCTTTATTCATCTTATCCACTGGACATGCAACTGCTTTTAATCCATCCGGCATCATCCCCTCCCCCAAGACATCCTGGGCCCACCGTCAGGTAATCTCTCAATAAGAATTCCCCACATTCATCCTCAGGAAGCAAAGTTATTTCCAGAAAGTACCAGACACAAGCCCCAGTTGCAGATTCTTCAGGGTGACTAGAATCTCCTTTTATCCAAGACCAGGAGTGGTCAGAACAAAACCTCTTTCTAAGTACCAGACACTGTCAGTTGCTCAATGTTTTTTATTCTTGGCTGAATCAATACTTTTCTGTAATTTTTTTTTCTAATGTGACTTCTCACCTCTCTTTCTCTCCTTTCTTGTCTGACTTTTATGTTTCTTGTCCCCAAGAAATTTCCCAGATGTTTTTCCCACTGTTGTATCCCCTGCATTCATATTCTCACCCATTGCCATGTTAGCATTCTCCAAACCCACACCAGCATCCTTCATCCATGAGACATCCTCATCCATAGCAAAACAAGAAGAAAATTGAAATAACAATGGGGAAAAAGGGTCCATTTGCTGAAGTGACCTGCTAGGTTTCAAACAGAATTATTATCAGTTAAGCTCCTGGAAGAGGCATAACTGGCCAGGGAGCTGCTGGTCACAGCTACAATGTAATGAAGCTCTGAAACCCGAGTCCCTTCAGATGCCACAGCACGTCAGTGTCTGGTGGAGAAAGCCGGGGGCCAGTGGAGGTGGGTGATGAGGGGATAATTATAGCAACAGCCAAGAGCTCTCCTTGCCTTGTGTAAGCTTAGCCGGAGCCACGATACCTCATCCCTCCAGACTTCTTTGATCTGGGAGGTCTAGGATGTTGGGAAGGGTCAGAAATAAGCAATTGTAACCCATGTAACTGTCTCACCAAACCTAAGACAATTTTAAATTTGCTGTTTATAATTAGTCTTGCCCTAACAGTTAGCTTTACAAATAAGTGAGGTAGGGCCCCACAGCATTTCACAGTAAGTTCCTTCCCACAGTTGAAATGAAGAACAAATTAACAAAGTGTTGGTGAAGTGGAATTTGCTATAAGGGGAAACATTTTAATTCAACCACTGCAGCTGGGTTTGGGGGCCGATGCAGATGGGATTGGGGGGGCGGAGATGGTGGAACTGTTTTAAGGGGATAAAGAAAACATAGAGGAAGGGGCTTTGAGAGACCATGGGATGTCTTTCATGTACATCATTAAAGTCAGAAGGTAGGCAGAACCCAAACCACCCCTTAGCAAGACACTAAAAGCCCTCCTACCACCAAAGAGGACATTCTAAGCAAAAAAAAAAAAAAAAAAAAAATTTTTTTTTCAGAGGCCTTTACACTTAGTTCTCTGTTCTAGGAACCTGTGGTATGGAGGTCTGTGTACTAACAATTAGGAATGGAATTTGAAGGTGAAAGAGGAAAGTGGTATGATTGATAGTTTCTATTTGGCCAGAGCAGTTATCTTACATGTATTCAATATTGAGCAGCTGTAGACAGACACTGAGAAATCCCCACACTCTGCCATGATCCCAATGCCCAAAAGAGGCCTTCCTGATGGATGCCAGACTGAGGTACAGAAAATATGATAGGGCACCAGACTCAGAATCCCAGGAAGGGGAGGAGGCTGTAGGTCAGGCCAGGTTGGGGACCATCCCTGCCTCTTCTTCTCCTTGCCCCCCATCCTTAGAAAGAGAAATTAGTCATTAACACCAGCCCTAAAGAGCCATTCTATCTGAATATTCTCTGTAATTGGCTGTATTGAAGCTCATATCCGTGTACAGTTTATATTCAGATATAATGTTCAATTCTTCTCAACTAATCCCTTTGAGTATCCTAATAAATTATCTTTGACAAATTATAAAGAAAAGGTATCCCCCAATGAAATAAACCAGATTTTTATTCCCCTTGCGGGCTGGTGCCCGAACAGAAGCTACTCCCATGAGAAGGGGCCACCCCTTACAAATATGCCTCGCACATTATGGCAAATGCAATTTACCTTTGGTTCTGTGTCAGAAGCTCTGACACTTTTTAAATTTCCAGCCCGAAGTAGGATTCCGATGAGGAGTGGCTGGCAGTGTCATAACAATACCAGGGGAGGGGCCACCACGGGCAGCATGCGCCCCCAGCCAGCATGGAGACTCAGCAGGGACTGGCTGCTGGGTCCCTAAGCCATCATCTATGTCGAACACTGGGGTCAAATGGGGTGATTGTGGCCTGAAACATGAAGGATTTAAACAATTCAGACCATCATTTCTGGTTTATTACCCTGACTTGTGTTTTCTGTGGAAGGGTTGATGGCTTTGGTTTATGAGAGCCAGTGAAAGCATGACAGATTCCTGGAGGCCCTGAAAACTCATTCTCATGTCTTCCTCCCACCATCCATCCATCCTCTGGCACTCTCTCTCTCCCCCCCCCCCACTCCCCACCCTCCACACATACAAAATACAAATACTCTCTCTTTTGCCATAACAACTGGACCATCATGGGCTAGAAAACCGGTGTGTTCAAAGCAAACATACAGAAGCAGTGGGGGAAGGGTTTCTAAAGGATGGGGGTCCGTGGGCTACTTGGGTCATCTGTAGCACGTCAGAGCTGAGAGAATCTTTGGAAACCATCGAGCTGGGCAGTTTCCTTTTACAGCTGAGGAAGCTGAGATCCAAAGATGAACATTAGTAACACAGGCAGTTTGACTTCCTAGTTCTCCTTGTCAAAAAAATTGATCTCACCCACAGCCTCCCTAAACCCCTCCATCTCTAGCCTCAGCCATACTCAGGATGTCATTGTTCATACCTGTGCTCTGCACATGCCTGGAGAAGACAACTGTGCCCACCTGCTTCACTCCTTCCAGGCCAAACCATGCTTTTCCTTGAAGAACAAGGAGAAAGGGCACAAGGAGTCATAGATCAAAGGGTTGACTTCCCCAGGTGCCTCACTAAAGATCATCTGGCCCTGCACATCACTGAGGAGGGACACTGAAATCTCAAGTGGTGACATGATCTGAATAGAATCTCACAGCCTGCTAGAAAAAGCCAGCTGGAAACCAGGCTGCCTCATTCCTGAACCTGTTGTCTTTCTACCCCAGGGTCCCTGCTCCACTGTCTGCTGGAACCTCAGCTCCAGCCCTGCCTCCATTTTAGCCTCATTGCAATGAAACCAGAATTCCTGGCTCCTGTCCACAGTGGTCCATGAAGGATAGAAAGGGGAACTGAGGGTCTGTGGACAGGCAGCACTAAGCCCCAACCTGAATCTCTCTCCCTTCTGCTTAACACAAACCCAAGCCAGCAGAGGAAAGCCATAGTGAGGTCACTGCATTCCTGGTGGATAAAGAGCATCTTTGTCCACTCCTGCCAGGCCTCTTGCTCTGGGCTGACTCAGGCTAGCAGGCTTCAGCTGAACATTCTCTCCCCATTGAAAAATGAGCATTCTCAGAATCTCAGGACACACACAGCCATGGAAAAAGTAAGTACACGCAGACCCACAGAGACACACATGCACACACACTCAAGTACACCTCACCAATAGGAGCAAATACTGAAGAATGAACATACCTGACATAAAATCCAGCTGTATCTCCAGAAAAAGAAGATTCCAAAAGTGCTTGAATTTACCAGGATCAGTGTTCCAGGGCTTGCTAATCTCAAATCTCCTCCATTTCCTTCTCTGAAAAATGGGAATAACAATACCTACCCTGAGTGATCATTATGAGAATTCGAGAAAAATATAAAACCCCTAACCTAGTGTCTGCATCAGTAAAATGTAGTTTTTGCTATGCTAATCCATCACTGTTCACAGTCACCTCTCCTTTCTTGGATTATTTTATTCCTATCCTGAGACATGGGCATATCGCACTCCAGAGCATCACTGACCAACATGATAGGGGAAGGATGTCATCAAGAGGCATGTGACCTAATATGGGCTAGTTGCAGGCTCTTCTTTACAAAGAGAAATGGGACCAAGAGAAAAATGAAGCTTCCCAGGTGGCCAGGACCATAGCATGCAAACTCAAAGATTGTGGGCAGCCACATTATACAGTATTTATGGGGAGTGCAAAAAGCAGGTCTGCAGATCCAAGAGGAGACTTGGGGAGACAAGCATAGAAACACGGAGGTGGAAGGGAGTGCCTTCCTGGGCCCCAGCTACGTTTCTTTCTGTGGCTGCCACAAGGCAACTCTGCAGCCTAGCATTTCCCTTATTTTCCTTAAGCTAGCTTGAGTTGGTTTCTGTTGCTTGCAACCAATTAGTCCTCATTAAAAATGATTGATGATGAATATATGCACATAAAGATAGATTTTATCTTTGACTTCTGTTTCCCCAAAGCTATTTAAGAATGTGGCATTAAAAGCGTAGTGATGCACACAACCCTGGGGCAATGGGCAAACCGTTGCCTAAGCCACTGTCATCAAATATGAGGAAGAAGGTTGGTTGGGAGTAAAGACAGAGATGCCTGTCTGACTCTCTTCTTTCTAACTGAAGTCTTTTTGGAACATACCTGGCTTACTGGAAAGTGCATAGCCCTTTAGATCTCTGCCATTTACCTTGGGCAAATAGCCTGGGGTTCAGAAATATTTAAATAATAATCTTATTGTGAACGGTTATATATAAAGCACCAGACACAAAGTTGAGTACTCAGTGAGTGGTAGCTATTACTATTAAACACCCCCCCCATTTGTAACTAGCATCCACAGACCTTCCCAGGACACATCCCTAGAGTTCCTTTAATCCTTACTACTCTCAGATATAAGCAAAGGGACCCTTGTTAAACAGAAGAGTATGGCACCTCTCTTTTCCTTCCTAGACTGAGAGTTCTGGAAGAGAAACCTCCAGCCTTTGGAGGCTCCCACTGGCTTGCCTAAACCACCCTTGGCTAGCTTTCTCCTCCATCTTTGGGCAACCACATTTACTGGTCATCAGCATTTTACAAGGTACCCTAGGATGATATGAAAATAAACTAAAAATAGAACACATGGTCCCTCCAACCGTCAAAAAGCTTATAATAAATTATATTTTTGTAAAGCAACATAAGCACAGTTAATGCTGCACAAGTGAAATGTCTGCACATCACAGAAGTGCTGAGGAGAGGGGTGAGCGAATTAAGGTTGGAAGACAATGGATGCAAGAGCTCAGAATGATGGCAAGGAAGAAACAAAAGTTCAGAACTTGTAAATCAGTTTTGCAAGAGAGGATGCATTGAAACAATGAGAAGCTTGGGACAGAGGGTGAGTATGTAGGCTGATGATACAGGTTTTCATGTCATCTGAGTACTAGAATCATGTGAAGAAATGAACTCACAGTATAGTGGTTTTCAAACTTCGCTGCATATTAGAACCACCTGGGAGCTTTAAAAATACTGAAGGATGCCCACCCCCACTCCCAGAGAATCTGATTTCACTGGTCCAGGGCACTGCCTGGGAATCGGGATCTTTAAGAGCCCCCCAGATGATTCTAATGTGCAGCCACATTTGGGAACCACCACCGCCCTACAGAATGAGGATAAACAGGATGGGAGCAGGCAGCTGTTGTGCATTTTCTCTGTTGATGAGGATGAGCTGGGTGTGAAAAGTTAGGAGGTTTGGGGTCAAGGATGAAGGAGATACTCTCTTAAGTGACCCATCTTTTACTCTTCCCTAGAGTCTGATTTCACTCCTATGAGTGACCCAAGCTCAGGCATCCTCCCATCACTTATGTTGCCACATTGCTCAGACCCCCAGGCTGATTCTCACCCGGTCAGTGCCCAAAGGAAAGTTTCCAGTGTCTGTGGCCTGATAGACCATTCATTGTGAGCAAAGGCAGGTCAAGGCCAGCCGAGTGGGCGGCACTAGCCTCTGCTGGCTCTCAGCACAAAGAGAGTGTTGGTAACTGCACATTTCCAAAGTTCTGATTCCACTTGTTCCTCACTGATGCTGTTCCTGCTGACCAGTATCTTGGCACATGACAGGAGAGGGGGTGGGCAAGAAGCAGCAGCAATGAGAGTCATTTCAAGCCCAAGGGAGCTCTGGAAATCTATCTAACTCTTTCCAAAGTTTGATGAGCAAACTGAGTGAGCTATAATTCTTGTACTTTGAGTCTATGGTTAGACTTTGGTTAATCTGTACTCGGCACTGGCTATGTGTAAAGTACTCTGTGTTACAGCAAACTGATGGTAGGGAAGTGTAGAGAGTCCCCTGCACTATGGAAGATAAAATTTGAAGTGGCTGAGGGGTTCATGACCACCCCTCACATACACACACACACACACTTAACTGTAAGCCCTGCAGCCATTTTATATGACATGGCCCGTCATGCCCTCTTGGACAGAGCTGATTGGATAAAGATTGAGCCCCTGATCCAAACTGGACCTCTCAGAGGCTTTCCTCACAAATTAGTAAGGAGAGCTCACGTTCACCGTATGGCTGGACAAGTGACTGGGGAGCAACAGGTGGCCATGTTTCCTGCTGGAGGACCAAGAAGCAGAGAGAGATGATTCTCACAGGATGACCAGGGGTAACCACCTCCCATCTGGCACCAGTGCCCACCTGAGGCCCAGATACATCTCTGCCCTGGGGTTCTACAAGAGATTTATATAACCTTCCTTATAATACTAAATTATTGTTTAAAAAGCTAAGCTGTCTTGAGTTTATTTCTGTTATTTGGAAATAATAATAAAAACTTACATTTATATAGTATTTACTATGTGCTGAACACTGTTCTAAGTACTCTACATATATTACCTCATTTAATTTTCCCAGCACCCTTCTGAGTTAGGTACTATTATGATCTCCAGTTTATGGGTAAGGAAAGGGAAGGCACAGAGAGACTGAGCTGCCTAAGATTATGCAGACCAAATTGTATAAAATAGATTCATAGTCAGATTTTATTTACAACACTCCTGTGCAAACAAGAGACAAGACACTCGTGACACAGTCAATATCAACATGAGACACAGGACAGTGTCTGAATAGCCACACTTTAGAAAGGGCCCCAGCAGCCAGAGTGGGCCAGGCAAGCATCCTGGAGAGGCAGACCAGAATGGAAAGCCTTTCCCCATAGAGACAACAACGAGCCAACTGAGTGGAGCTGGAAGTGAAGCTAGCACAGACAAGAGGAGCCCGGAGGCAGGTCTGGGGATCCACACTGAGGATGTCCTGTGTGGCGGAGACCCAGGGGTGTGCAGCTGGGAGATGCTCAATGATGGTGGCATTCAGGAATGTCCTCCTCTGCTGAAAGAGATGATGGAGGCAGGCAGCCCATTGGGAGGCTCTGGCAGCCTCTCTGGTAGGAGGCCATGAGGGCCAGGGGTGGGGGCAGCAGGGAATGGAGAAGACTCTGATCCCTGTTTCAGTTTCTTTTCCAGAAATGCTCTGGTTTGCCTCAGAGCTTCAAAGACCGTACTTTTGTTTCTTCCCTCTTTCTACCTAAAGAACCTGCATCCAAAGTAGGGCACTCTCTAATTCGGTCCGTCAGTCAGTTGGTCATGAGGATGGAATCCCTGTGAGCATGGTACTGGACTGAATTCTAGTTACAAAGGTGAGAGGGGCCAGGCTGCACACTGCAAGCTGGCCTGCCTACAGGTTCTCAACTACACCGCTCGCATGGCTGTGTCCCCAGCCTGCTTCCAGAAAAACGCTCAATCTGAGATACACAGAAAGGGACAAAATCCATCATGCTTCAAAACCCTTTTCTGTGGTGTTTGCATAATGTGAACCTTCACATGCTCAGGAGGCAAAGATGGGCGGGGGGGGAGACAAGATCCATGACTGAGCCTAAAGCATTAAAGTAAAAAATGGATTTCAATAAAACATGATATAAAAACAAGAAATAACTGTAAATGGAATTGAAAGCAAATGACATAAAACTTCAGCACAAGGCTGCTCATTGCAATTCTGGAAACTTTTCTTCTCGCAGCTGCACTGCCATCAGTATTCAGAGTATTTTTCTTTCCATCTCTGTGGATTTATCACGTGAAGTGATGTATGACAGCTCTCAGGTCTCACACAGCTTCTGCAGAGGCCTCTAAACTTCAGGGGACTGAGGCTGGACAAGTGTCCAGCCTTCCCCAGGGATATCAAAGGGGAGGCCAGGGCCAGCATTGAGGGAAGGACCCTTCCCTCAATGGGAAGGTTGAGGACAGGAGAGGCAGGAAGGGGCCCCAGTCTTCTGCTCCATCCAATAAGAAACCATGACACCCTCTCAGGTCTCCTCTCCAAGGGGCCTCTTTTCCCATAGGCAAAATAGAAGCCATGGTTCCAGCCCAGAGAAGGCTCCTGGGGAGAGGGGAGCTGAGGGGATGTCTCAGGAGACATTAGCTCCACAGTCATTGGGTCATGAGGACAGGCAGGGAGCATGTCCCCAAATGGCACAAGACTCACAGCATCTCTGCAGATGCAATGTGGGCCGTCCCCAACCAGGATGAGTTGCACAGGGGAATACAAAAACTGGAAGCCGTGGGACTTGACATAATGTTCAGCTCCATAAATTTTCCTAATAGAATCTTCAAGTCCTAGTTGGACATCTTGATCATCATCTGGAACAGTCTGTCCTTGCAGCTCTCAGAAATCAGCCAGTTGGTGCCAGGCCACTAGCTGCCTCACTCTGATGATCAGGGTTGAAGGGGGCTAGAGTCACATGAGGTCAAAATCTCTTCCCACCTCCGGAGTCTGTGGCTGCAACTTGGAATTCATATTAAATGTTGCCTCCTAAAGTCATTGGATAGTAGAAAGATTCCTGTTTTGGGGGAGTCTTACATGTGTTACCTTCTCCCATCCTCAACCTAAACCTAGGAGGCTGGCATTATCACCCCTATTTTACATAGGAGGAAATCGAGGCTCAGAGAAGTTAGGGGAACCGGTCTGGTGAGAAGGTGCACTGGTTACAAGCATGGACGAAGTTCATGAACCTGACTTCAGATCTCACTTCTGCTTCTAGCAGCAAATCCTTGCACTGGTGACTTAACCCCTTATAAGAAATAATAAGGTGGCACCATAGAGTAAGCCCCTGGCGCATAATAAACACTTGGTGAATGGTAGCTGTTGGAGCTGGTGGTTATTCTTGTAGTAAGAAAATTGCCCAGGATCATACAGTTACCAAGAGGCTGAAGTGGAACTTGAGCTCAGTTCCTCCATTTCCAAAATCTGTACCCTTTCCATAAGTTGACACCCCTTTTAAGTGTGTGCAGCCAGGGAGCAATAAAGATAACCATTTATTGATCATCAACAAATGCTAGCTATTGGAGTGAGTGCTTTACACAGATGATTCCATTCAGCCTTCTTAACATCTGATGCAGGTGCCATTCTCCCCATTTTATGGATGTGGATACTGAGAGATAGAGCCTCCATATTGCCCACCTTCAGCTTGTAAGTGACAGGGCCAGAATTTGATCTCCAAATTCTCTGAAACCAGTTAAACTGTGCACCTCTGCACCCAACATGCTACTACATTCTGGAAATACTTAGAAGTGAAGTCATCAAGGATTTCAGCATGCATGGACTGTTCCTGAGTAGGGTGGAAGCCAACCTGAAGGGAGAGACTCCAGTGGCTTTGTCAGACTGGGATTGGAAGTTTTGTGGGAGCATTGCCCATTTTAGAAGCCAGCTTGCTCTTTGGAGTCCCCCCCACCCCAGTTCACTCAGGCCCTCCATCAACTTGTCACTCCATTGACAGGGATGATGGAGACCTGCTTGCCCTTCAGAGCCCAGGGTCTGTGCTAGATCAGTGACTGATTTCTCCCATCTCCCACCTCAATCCGTGCCCATCTGAGAATGAAGAGATACATCATGAGTCTTAACAAGAGAGATTGCTCAACCAGGAGCCTGGCAGTAAGTGCTGGGTAGAGCAGGGGAGAGGAGAGTGAGACTTACCACACAGGGGAATGTAGCTGCATGTGGTTTGATATTACAATCCAAATCCAACCTTCCGTCACTCTACACAGGGGACCTTCTTCTCCCTTTGAGGAGCCACTTGCCAT
Source organism: Halichoerus grypus (assembly GCF_964656455.1). NCBI lineage: Eukaryota > Metazoa > Chordata > Mammalia > Carnivora > Phocidae > Halichoerus > Halichoerus grypus. The sequence goes on along the minus strand of NC_135722.1, from coordinate 102,278,243 downwards.
CAGTGATGCTTTGCTGAGAAGTGAGCCCTGCCCCCTCTGCCAATTTAATGAAGACAGTGACATCCAGATGCCCAGCCCAGGAGGCCCAGAAGACCCCCGGGTTTGGCCGAGTCTCAGCTCCTGCCAGTGCTACCGACATGTGGGCTTAGTGCAGCCCTCAGGCTTAGAAATGAGAAATGCTGCCTTAGGTCAAAAGAAGTGCTTTTGAAGTCTCAGCTTTCATCTCTCGGTGCTCCCCCAACCAGAAGTGACAGGGAGGAATAAAATGCAATTTATTCACCAGCCCAGGAGGCTCATTTCCAAGCACAATAGCCATGCCAGGCAGCGGGCCTTCCCCAGATGAGACGAAAGAGAAGAAAGGAAAACCAAAGAAAAAAGAAAAGCGTCTGAAGAGAATCAGGCCATTAGAGGAGGGCTTTACAGGATGACCTGCTGGGCCACAAAGGAAGCCAGGGGCTCTGTTTGGTGCCTGAGATACCTCTGCCCAGGCCTGTCTGGCATATGAAAATGGCACCCTTGGGGAGAACAGCCCTTGAGTGATGTTAGAAATAAGGCAACGGGTAAGACATAAGGCCACGGGTGGGAATAAGGTCACCAGTTAGGAATAAGGCCACAGGTGCTGGACCTGGAAAGAATCAGGGCAGCCCCAGGGCACCACCTGAGGTAGTGGGAGAGTTGGGGGCACAAGGATATGGGCATTTTCGGGCCACTTCTCATGAGGCTGGGAGGTTCTTCTGGAGCCACTCTCAAGGCTGCAGAGAGCAGTCACTTCCCTTCTCTGAGCCTCTGTCTGCTCCTTTGCAAAAAAGAGAAAATATCTACTTCATCCTGTTGGTTTAGGATGAAAGGGAAGAACACATGTAGAAAATACCAAAGTGGTACCATTCAAAGGGCATTCAAGACCTGTTTTGGCTGGCCCCTCTTTCTAGAAAGCCCTACCCCATCTTGTTCTCATTTCCTGGGCAAACTTGGAATCCATCCTTCCCATCTCTGCTTTGGCTTCTGTATGAAGCCTTCCCTAATTCTTCCAGACACTCAATCATGACTTCATTCATGTTATCATCGTGTCTGTTAGAGCATCTATCACACTGGATAGATGGACACTACATTCATATTTTGGCCAAACAACAAATGTGAAAATCAATATGGGGCCAAAGCCAAATATCACCATCGTAAAAGTGACCTTCCAGAATTCAGGAATAAATTTGAAATATTATACCAAATAATTATCATTACAATTGTTTAATTAAAATTGTTAGTGGTTAAATTTCAGAAGTTTGGTGTTATACTTCAGAACGATCACTGTATGATCCCAGTGCAGGCACGAAACTCTGATGGATGTTCATTTCCAACAGAGATCAGTAGGAGACCGGAATATTTGGGGTGTGCTTTGGTTGTTCCCAGTACATTTTTTTTCTTTCCTATGCATGTTTTTATCATATCTTGACAGAAGAAGGTTAATCATGGATATTGTTGCACATGATTTTTGAGGTTTTTCTCCTCACAGAATCCTGAGATTGACATACTACTCTGAATTCAACCTCTAAAATGTGGAGAATTTGCAAATAGGAAAAACTCATGATCTAAGTGGCATTTACAAATGAAGCAGTAAATACAGATTTTAATGGTTATTTTGTTTAGTGTTATGAATGCTAATACACGAAAACAATTCTGCAAAAAATAAGAATTATGATATAATCTAATCTCTATCTTCAGCTTGTATTACTATTTAAATTTTTACAAATATTTCTATGTTCAGAAAAGATATAAAATTCTTCCCAAAGTTATCTAGCCAACACACTTTCTGTCTCCTTTTTATTTAACCCTTTGAAAGCTCTGAATAATGTTTTGCACACAAAAATTAACAGCTTTCAAAATGAGCATGAATTGTTGCACCATTTTAATCTTTCAGTAATGAATATAGATTTATTCCTGAACTGACATTGATAGGATTTCAACATATCAAACACAGGAGATTTTTTTTTCCAGTTTGATTCTCATATGTTTGATTACCTCTGTACCCATATTTCAAAGAGAATGTTTAAATAAAAACAAACCTTAATGGAGTACCCTATATTATTGATATTGCTATGCTGATTTTGTATGTTAGGAACCTATGTGATTAGTTATACAAAAGTCTAAGAATGTCAGAAATGAGCGGACATTGAATTCCCAGCCTTCCAAAGGCCTGTGCCTACATCGGACCCGCACCGCAGACTGCGGCCAGGGCCCAACCTCAGTGCCTGGGGCTGCCTGAGGCTGCAGCATTACAAGGGCCCTCCTGGCATTGTCTCTGTGGAGGGGGTGTCCAGGGACACAGCGCTGTTCCATTCTCCTCATGTCCTCTGTTTTGGACCAGAGCTTCATTCAACTTCTTTGTATACAATCGTTGGCCACTCCCCCCCCACACACACACACCAGGCTGCAGCGACATTTATGATGTCTTTAATAATGTCAAAGGTCTTCTACACTCCCTAATTGCCTTCTTTCTACTCTGTGGTTCCTCCCCCATTTCCTGGAACGTACCTTGAATGACAGGAGAGCTCACGTTGTAACATCTTGCATAGTGCTCTGGTCTCACTGCAGTCCCACCACCATCTCTGGACACCTTTGGTCAGCCATTAAGTATCACTGTTGTTTTCAGGGACACAAAATAACAGGCTGGAGGAACATCAAAACCAAGTACACAGCACACATGGCAGATCATTAGCTGAGGGTGTTTGCAGTGTACTGATAAGCCAAGACGCACAGAAAGGTCTTGAGAAGTTTTCATTGGTTGAGAGCCTATGAGAACTTCCATAATATAAAATATATATTTAACAGCTGAGTACTGCAGTGCTACTATATATAAATATAGCAGGGAGCATTAAACAAGCAATGCATCTCTGGTAATTATCTGTTTGCATATGTCTTTGTCTCCAACAGACTGGAGGTTTTTTGAGTTACAGGGCCAAGCCTCTCTATATGCCCAGCTTTTAAAGTAGAATCTGCTGTATCACAGCATCTTAATCAACATGAGATGAATGATTGAATGAACAAGTGAGGAACTGTCAGAGGGAACCACAATTTCCCCTCTCCAGCCCCCTAGGCACCTGCTCCAGTTCTGCCCTGGAGATCCAGCTGCCTGGTTGGTGGGGCAGGAGTGCTAAAGACTGCAGGGACCCAGGGTGAAAGGAGCGTGGCTGGACACAGAAAGGAAGGAATGGGATGCTGATCCTCTCATCCAGTTCAGAGGGGAGAGAGAGTGAAGCAGCTGTTCCTGGCTGTTTCTGATTCTATTTAAAATAGCTCAGCCTCAGTCTGGGACACCCCCTCCCCCCAGCAAGAGCCCCTACATCTCCTTGCCATTGGTTCATATTGAGCACTGGGCTGGGCTGGGCTCTGAGTCCCTGGGACCACGCAAGTGGCAGGCACCACACTGAGCACTGGGGGTGCAAGAGGCCAGGATGTGTGACCTCCTCTTGATGGCTCATGGTGAGTGGATACATAGGTGCGAGCCATGCTCTCCCCCCCCCCCCCCAACCTCTGCCTCTCCTGGCTGCGCTGTCCTCCTGCTCTGCTCTCCCATCTCTCAATGGACTCTCCTGGACCCTCCTATATTTAACTCTCTAAGGCTCATTAACTACAAAATCCCTAACTTTACCACCAGACCAATTCAAAGGAGTTCGTTTTTGGCTACAGTTATTCTTTCTTTTGAGTATTAATTTCCTTTAACACTTGCCCTATTAATCACTTTAACAACGAAATTAAGACAATTATTTTAATGAGGTAATGGGTGATAAAGAGTGGGAGATACACATTTATTACACAGTAGGCCAGAACGTCTTGATAAAAGTCAGCCTTGTCAATAATATATAAGGTGGGGATGTGCTTCAGGAGGGTCAGGCTGAGGCCTGTTCTGTCTTACTGGTTTAAAGACGCCTGTTTCTGTCAGTGTTGCTGCCTCTTTGCTTTCAGGCCCCATAATGTGGAGTGGCAGTCACGGAGAGTGACGGGCTGTTATTTTTCTCTGGAGTCCGGCTGCAGCTCTGGAGGCTGCTGTCCAGGGGTGCTGGCTCCAGCCCTTTCCCTCTGGAAAAAAGCCTTCCTTCCCCACTGCCTTCATCATCTTCTCTTCATCTCCTTCTTCCACTCCTTCAGCTTCCGCTCTCCCTCTCTTCCTGCTTCTTCCCTTCTCTCCTGACCTTTCCTCCTATTCTTACCCCCACCTAGCCAGGGAGGACCACAGTACGTTTTTCATTTCATACCTTGCCTTGTTGTAGTTGTTGTGTTTTTAATCTATTCCAAGATGCCTCTTTAAAGTCTCAGACATCTCCCACTTGTCCTTGTTTATTCTCTTCCTGTCGACAAGGGAGTTATTGTCCCCACGGAGTTGTGGGTCACTAGGTTCAGGGAGCAGGGGGCATGCTAGGTCACAGTGAGCAGAGCTGCCACAGAACCCAGGGGTCCTGGCCTCCATCACCTCTTGCGTCAGTTGTGAGTGACCAAAGCTAGGAGCATCTCTTGCTTCCTTGCCTTACCCAGCCCATCCTCATTCAGTCCTCTTATTGGCTGAAATTCATGCAGAAGTTTTTGTGTAAAGGAGAGACCCATTCCTTTGGCTTAAAAGAAGTGGATCCAACCATTCCACTCCTGGGCATATCCTCAAAAGAACTGAAAGCAGGGAACCAAACGGAAACAGATATTTGTACACCCATGTTGATAGCAGCTTTATTCACAATAGCCAAAAGGTGGAAACGACCCAAGTCTCCATCCTGGTGGGTAAACAAAGTGTGGTATATGCATATGATGGAGTGTTATTCAGCCATAAAAAGAAGTGAAATTCTGATACATGCTATGACGTGGACGAGCCTTGAAGACATTATGCCAAATGAAATAATTCAAACACAAAAAGACAACTATCGTATGATTCCACTTAGATGAGGTACCTTGAATAGGCAAATTCATAGAGACAGAGGAGACTAGTGGTTACTAGGGCTGGAAAGAGGGGGAAATAAGAGTTATAGCTTAATGAGTACAGAGTTTCTATTTGGGATGATGAAAAAGTTCTGGAAATGGATAGTTGTAATGGTTGTACAACATTATGAATGGACTTCATGCCACTGAATTAAATGTACACTTAAAAATTGTTCAAAGTAAGCGATGCCTGGATGACTCAGTTGGTTAGGCGTCCGACTCTTGATTTTGGCTCAGGTCATGATCTCAGGGTTGTGTGATTGAGCCCGGCATCAGGCTCCGCGCTGGGTGTGGAACCTGCTTGAGATTCCCTCTCTCCCTCTCCCTCTGTCCCTCCCCCCAACTCTGCTCTCTATCTCAAAAAAAAAAAAAAATTGTTACAAGTAGAATTTGATGTTATTCTTTATTTTGCTACAATAACAAAGTGGGGGGGAAAGGCAGAAAAGGAAAGGAAATTTAAAAAGTAGTTTAAAAAGTAGTTTCTAGGTATTTTAAGCTTTTTGATTATGGAGTATACCGCATATTCAGAAAAGTGCACAAAAGAGGTGTGTGCATCTTGATTTATCACAAAGCCAACTTTGCAGTAACCACTTTGTGGGTCAAGAAATAGAGTATGCCCAGCCCCTAGACATCCTGAATTCCCCCACCCCAGTACCTTCTCCCTCTAACCCCCACTTCTGAAAGATCACCACTCTCCTGACTTTTGTAGTAATGATTCCTTTGTTTTGTTTTAGGGTTTTCCTGTCTCCACATCCAACCGTAAGTATTATAGTTTATGTTTGCTAATTGTTTTTAACTTCATATGAACAAAGTCATGTGTGCTTTTGTGTTGTAGTTTCTTACACACTCAACATTTATTTGAGATTCATACATGCATTTATGTAAAGCTGCAGTTTATTTTCGTTGCCCTATAATATTCCATTGTGTGGATATTAGGCAACATACGTATCTGTGGTGCTGTTGATGGGTGTGTGGCTGGTTTCTGTTTTGGGGGCTATTGTGCTCTGAACATTCTTGAACATGAGTGCTCGTAAATGTGAGTTTATAACTAGATGGGAGTTCATAGGACACAGGCTATTTGAATTTAAGAGACTGTCTCCCAAAGTGGTTATATCAATTTCTACATCTACCAATAATGAATGAGAGGGAACTCTTTTTAGAGTGCTTGCTTATAGCCCAGGAACGATGGGGGGAAAGGAAGGAAAGCACCCATCAAGGGAATCAATACTAAGGTAGACACTGTCAGTGCTTACCCCGATGCCCAGGGATCCTTCCTACCATTTACATGCACCCCTTCCCCAGCTCTGGTAATTTTTGCTTTATTTTTGCCCTCCCTGACTCTCCCTGAGGCCAGCCTTGTGGCTCTGTGCCCATCGGTGCAGACTGCTGACTGTGCCTGGCCGGTCAGCACCCCGCACACCCATCTCCTGCACCATGCTGCCCCTTATGCCCCATAAGGGGGCTTATACTCAGCTCTTGTTCCAGTCCTGACAAACTTTGAGGCATCCTCTACACCCCAGAGATGTCCTACAGAACTGAAGCCACTGTCCAGGGAGTCTGCCTGAAATCACACACGTGGTGACTTTTCTGCCTTCCTTGTCCTGCTCCCCTCACTTCCTTCACTTTTTCCTGAGAGCCTTTCCCTAATAAATCACTTGCAAAATAATCTTTGTCTCAGGATCTGCTTCTGAGGCATCCAACCTGAGAAAGGCACCCAGACCTATGACAACCCAAGTGTGTTATCTCAGACAAACCTTCCCTTCTGTGAGCCTCTGTTTCCACCTATTACAAAAGAGTTGAGTTACTGACTCCAAAGATCCAAAATTCCATTGTGGTATAAAATTATGATGATGTGCGGGCCACCCAGCCCAAACATGACCACTGAGGAAGAGTAAGTCTAACCAAGATCCCAACTTCTCAGAAAGACCTCTCAAACCTCCTCCCCTCAATCCCTGCATCCTCATGGAGGCCCCCAGACCCATGTGTGTCCACGAGCACAGGCACATGCGTGCTGATTGGGGGATGAGAGGTGTTAGGCAGACCAGTATTGTAAGGAAAAATTGGAAGCAGACTCAGGGAAGCTGACGGGAAAAGAGTGAGAGTTTAACATGCTGGTGTGCATGGCAGATGTGAGCTAGTATGCCATAAAGCCGGTCTGTGATGCGACTCCAGCTGTTGTGAGGACAGTGGGCCCTTTCTGGATCCTCTGCCTTGGCCCGAACGCCATTTGCACGGCAAATAGATGGATAAAGCACTTTCACACAGCCAGTGTCTCTCAGCCCCACAGCTGCCTCCCAAGGTGGTGTGTCTGTGCCTTTCAAACTCATGAAAAAACTAAGATCAGAAAGGTTAAGAGACTTACCCAAGGTCACAAGGCCAGTACATGAAAGAGTTGAGTCTGAAACCTGAGCCTCATGACTCTAGGTCCCAGAAAAAGAGAAGAGTTAGAGGACTCCGCAGAGCGAAAGTTAACATTTATTGAGAGTTTACTGAGGGGCCCAGTGCCTGTATGACCTCACTTAGGCCCCACAAGATGGGTCCCCTTCTCATATCTGCTTTACAAACAAGGGGTATAAAAGGCTTAGTCACTTGAAGCCACATGGCTGGCCGGTGGATGAGGAGGGATTCAAACTTAGCTAAATAAGCATGCCCACTGTGAACCAGGACCAGAGAGATTTACAAGAGTGCCTGAGGCCCAGAACACAAGATTTGGGTTTGGGGCAAAAGCAAATGGATACCGTGGAGTAAATTTCAGTGGCTTTGCAGATTGCAGTTTCAACCCAAAGCCAAAGATGCTTATGTGGGACTCAGAAAATACCTCTCCCCCCAACACACGCGTGTGGGGTCCTGAGAAACTGAAAGACAGAAATAGTCCTCTGCCTGAGCCAGAAAAATGTGTAATAGGGAGTGAGAGAAGGGTGGATGTGGTCTTCCTTGGCAGCAGGGGAGGGTATGAAAGTCCCCTCTCTCCATTGGGACTTCTCTGGCACCGCCCTGGCAAGGGGGTCAGAGCACAGGCGCCCCACTCGGCCTGTGCTGGCGGGGGGTGGGGGTGGGGCCACAGTTTCTCCTGTGGTGTTTGGCTGGAGTAGAGTAGTTGTTGTCTAAAAGTTTTCTCTCTTGCTAGACTCTTCTTTTCCTGGTCCTTTGGCTAGAAAGAGCAGATCTTTATTGGGGCTATTTTGCCGGTCCTCAGTGGTTATTTCGAGCTTGCCAACATCTTCAGATGCAAGCTTGGAATGTATGAGGCAAAGGAAAGCCTAGAGAACTCGCCTCCATGTTGTTCCTCAGGTCGCAGAGCCCCTACCTAGTCTGCCTTCTTCTCTCCACCTTTCAGAGCCTTCTCGTGTTTGTTTTACACATACTGTGCCAAGGTTTGGTTGTGCTTAATGGGCAGAATAGGGAAAAGTATGTCTACTCCCTCTTCCCAGAGGCAGAAGGCACTAGTATCTTTTAAGGCCGTTGGTCCTTATACACACTTACAGAGCATGCATCATGCCTGCTCAGGCTTTTTCCTCCTCCTTAGCTGGTCTCACGAGATTCCCACATAGGGCCTCCAGTGTGAGCTGAAGGAGGAGCTCTGAGGCAAGCAGAGGGTGCCATGGGGGTCTGGGTTACGATTTGGGCAGCTTTCTTGTGCTCCCTGGCCCTGCTTGTCCTCCGTCCCCGACACACCACTTCCATCTTACAGTGGATCGCTGCCGGGCCTGCCTGACTTCATGATAGACAAGCCACAGAGGTCCGTTCCAGGCACATCAGCCCCTGATGTCCCATGGTCAGGCATTCCATTTCTAAAGACCTCACATCACACCAGGACGTAGTTTTCAAAAGGCATATGCTGCCGATGGCAGGGTCTTGCTTCAGAAGCCCGGGGGCCTGAATTGTGATTCTGCCCCTGGGACTTGCCCCGAACCCCATGTGGCATCTTTTCCTATCGCTGACACTTCCAACAAGGGCGTTCCAAATGGCAGGCAGCTTGCACTGCAATCCAGACCTGTTGCAGAGCCCTTTTCCTGCTCTGGGTCACTTGAAGCTGGCAGCCTTTTGTGTTATCTGGCGTATGGGCCAGGGCAGTTTGGAATATGTTGTTTCCAGAACCCAGAGACGCCAAAAATGGTGTTTTGCTTCCATTATTATGACAGGAATTTCAAGATTCAATCATTTGTCTTTTAGTTTGGAGGAGCGATCCGAGCACTGCCCCTAAAACTTTTATGGATTTGGCAGGCCCCTGGGTCTTCCCAGGGTTTATCTCTCACCCTCTGGGGCCCATGTATTATGCCAAGACCTCCAGGGATTCTTCAGGAAGGGCATGACCTTAGCCAAAGCAGTTCTGTGCAGCTGAGCAGACCCTAAAGCTGCTGACAGCCGGGGGCTGACTGCTGGCCGTGTTCGCCGTAGGTGGGCCCTCGTTCTGTCTTAAAAGGGGGTAATTACAGGTGGCCCAGTGCTGTTTCTACCCCCCATGTGTAACTCACTGGTCCTCAGGACAATAATCCCTCACAATGGCATGTTTCCATTTAGCTGGTGAGAAATGGAGGTTTTCGAAGTTAATAAGCAGTGGAGTCAGGCAATCTGAGTGCAGAATGCACCACAGAAACCATCCAGGACAGTCTGGTTCCAGTACACGTTGGCGAAATGGTAGCTCACTATTATCGTCATTTGCTAACTAATTAGATGGCACAGTACTGAAATGTGACTGGCTATTCGAGCAGGAAGCACTGGTTTTGCTCTTAGACAAGGCGCTGTAGAATAAAAACGGATCCTGGGTCATGGAGAAGCACAAGCCCAGGGCTGGGACGCTTGCTGGTACCAGCTGCAGGGGACAAGGTTCCCCTGGCTCAGACCCCTGGGTGTAGGGGTCCATCCCCAAAGTGAAAGCATGGCCTCTCTGTGTCCTTTACTCAGGTCTGTGTGTTCATTGCCATGGGAAGAATGCGTTAAGAATCTCTTAGCCTTGGCAGGGCTGACCTCAGGATGTACAGTGGCTCCTCTCCTGCGTGGCGTCTGCCAGGGCCCGTCCTGAAAGTGAGTCTCCTCTGCATGGGGGAAGGTCCCGGCACACAGTCACTGTGCCTTACGAGCGCCAGGCAGGGATCCAGCACCCAGCAAACCTCCAGACAGGGTGTGTTTGTCTCCCTGGGTGGGAGCCCAGCCATCTCTCCGCTCCGCCCACACACCCACTCCTACTTCCCCTGGCCCCGTGCCCACTCTTGCCCACTCCTCCTCTGTCTCGCACCCAGAGGCGATTCGGAGGCGCAGGCATTTTTTTCATGAAGGAAACAGCCCCCTCCGTCTGCCGCCTCCCGGGGTCGATAAGAGAGGGGATGCTCAGCCAGGCCTGAGTCAGCCAAGGTGATGAGACGTGTCTCTCTCTAACAGCCATCATGATGTAACTAGGCTCAGCCTGCTCGGACCTCCTCCCCATTAGGAGAGGCGATAGGTGGACGGCTGGTAAGGTAAGGACCACCTTGCTGTCTGGGCCCTGACCTGACTTCAGGCTGACTTCATTAGCAACAACAACTGCTTGTATTTATCGAGAGCTTACTATTTGCCAAGTATTAAGCGAAGCATTTTATAAGCACTGCCTCACATAATCTTCATAACAATTTGGTGATGTACATACTACCATAATGTCCATTTTATAGATATAGTCAAATTAATAATATCAGATACTTAGTGTGCCACGTGCTGTTCTGAGTTACTGATATATCCTCATAACTACCCTATGAGGGAGGTACTATGATAATTTCCATTTTATGTGTGAAGAGATAGGCACAAAGATAATAACCTGCCCAAGGTCACATGGCAAGTATCTGCTGTAGAGTGCACCCTCTTTACTGCCATGCTGTATTGACTCTCACTGTGCGCACCCCTGAGATTCCTGGCAACTTGTCCAAAGCCTCACCCAGCCACTATCCAGAGGTCAGTGTTTGAGCCCTGCTTAGCCCGACTCTGCAGACAGTGCTCTTACCAACACATCACTCTCTCTCATTTGGGTAAGAAATGTGAACTCACAGCCTGGAAATCCAGCCACGTAGGCTGGAGAAGAAACACTTTGCTGTTGGGGCCTATCTCAGCAGCCCCTGCCCTCCTCGCCCCAGGCCCAAAGTGGAGAACAGACCCAATCAATCATGCAAACCAACCCAAGTTCACAAGCCCAGGGTTGAAAGGAAATGTAGCTACAGGCAGAAGAGATTGGAATTAACATCTAAAATCCCTTCCACAGCTGAGAAACCAACAATCTGGAATATTGTGGGAAGTAAGTCTGAATTCTCATCCAGGCTCTACTAGGATTGGAGAGTGCACCTCTGCCGTTTCCCTCAGCCATGCTCTGTCGGCACTGTTATCTGTCCTCCCAGCAGACAGCATGCCTTTGAAGGCATGTCTGGTTCCGTTCACAGGCACCAAGATAAAGACAGTCTCCCTGCCCGCAGGGGCTGGATGTCACTGTCAGGAGCTCTCGAATATAACTCCGGTTACTAAAATAAATGATTAGGGAGCTTTCTCTCTCCTACTCTGAGCGCTCCATTAAGCAAATGAAATAGAAGCATTCAGACACACTCCCTTTTTCCTTTCCCTCTTGTGATTAACTGCATAATAAAAATGATATTACGTGAGCATAAATTTCAAAGAAGCCCATCTAACTGACAAATCATGCGAAGGACAACAGCAAACAAAGGTCATATATTTTAGGTGACCTCAGTGTCCTGTCGGATCCATTCCCTGTTCCCGTTCTGAGCCCCTGTGGGTCTTCTCAGACACTTCTTCCCCATCCTACTCCACAGCCTCAATCTTCATTGGAGGCATTGGTGGCTCATGTCTCTGGAAGAGCCAGGTTACCTTCAGACTCTGATCTCTTACTGGTTCCCCAGCCAGGCACCATTGCCACCCTGCAGGAAATTTTAATGGGCTCTGCCTGAGACAGCCTTTGTCTAGAAATTACCTTGTGTTCTGATGGCAGGAGGAAACATGGCTCAGTTTGCCAGAATACCTGGTCAGATGTTTTCCTGTCCACCTAGGGTCTTCCGATTACTGCCAAGCCCTCAGATCTTACTGAGCGTTCTAACCTCTTGACAGTTCTAGCCCCCGGGTTTGGCAAATTCTTTCACTCTGCTCTTGCCTTCCTGGGTCCTGGCTTCCTGCTTGCCTTGACCTGTGGTCAGTCTCTCATGTCTACCCAGCTCTTTGGGTCCTCACTCTACCTGGCACGAGGTGAGTGTGATGTGAGGCAAAGTGAGCTCCCAGCTTCCAGAATCTTTGGAGCAAAATGCTTCCAGCAATAACTCCCTGTTTCTGTAAACATAAACCTCAGGCCCACTAGAGAATCCTCCCTATACTTTCTTCTTAGTTATTGGAGAAGAAGGTGCACACAGAAATACTTAAACATGTAAACTTACCCACACAGACTTATATATGTAATCATATACACACATAAACATTCATGCACACCCAGATTTACATATATGGGTTCACACATGAAAACACATATGTAAACATAACTACTTACATAAATCCACAAAGATTGACATAAAATACACACACACACATACTTTCATACATATATACACATTAGTAATGAAAACTAAATGAGAATTTGCCTACTATCTTATTTATGTGTGTAAATTCTGTGTCTAGCCCAGTGCCAGGAATAAAATAAGTGCTTAATGAATCTGTTTTTAGTAAATGAAAAAGAGGCACATATCTGACCTCCTGTGTAAGCCACATGAGTAGCTAGAGAAACTCACCCAGTTCTCCAAAGCCCGAGTCAGGGTCCCTGGGACTGGGAAATCAAGCTGCTGCCCCATAGAGGACATGAAATTCCAGGTGGTATGGCAGGAAAGTGTCCTGACTGACTTTTCCCCTGACCCTCTTGAGGTCCTGGTGTGGGTGGAGCCCAAATGTTCCTCCACACCTAGGCTGGCAGAGAAGCATCTGCCCAGGAGGGCCCTGCCCACTGCTGGCATCCCTGGTCCTTTGCCCTCTACCGGGACCCATCCCCAAATCCTCATACTGCAGGAAATCCTGTTTTGATATTTGCACAGAGCATTTCCTGTTTTTCTTTATTTCTCAAACTCTATGACAGATTTCTCAGGAGCCATGTCATGCTTACCGGCTACCCTCCACCTCCCCACAATATGTCGACTGCATGGAATTAGGGAGGCTTCCTCCCCACCAAGACACGCTGCCTCCCAGCCTCGCTAGTCACCAGGCTGTGAGTCACCAGAAAGAGAAGGAACCTCCACTGCCTCTGGGCTCCTGCCTCCTCCCGCTCCTCACACTTGAACACACGCCTCCTCACCCTCCCAGCATCGCTCCCTCTGCTCACGTGGGAGGCACACGGCCAACTGATGTTGGTCATATGTCATCTTAGGCAGGGTGGCTCATACCCGGTCTCTCGTTTAACCCTCACAGCGGACCTCTGTGATGAGAATTTGTATCCCCATTTTATAGATGCCAAAACCAGCCTTTGGAAAGCCCAAGTTCATGTGGCTCATAAGAGCAACATTCTAACGTACGTCTGTCTGGCTCCCTGCATTCTGTCAGCCTGAACCAGGCTGTCTCCTATAGAGTGGTGTGTTTGGATCTGCCTAAGCTATTAGCCAGAAAACACAGGCGCTAATTCCGTGTGGGGCCAACTTGAGCCTCAGTTTCTTCGTCAGTGAGGCTGGACTCTTCCATTCCTGATGGCCCTCACAGACCTGTTTATAAGAAGGGCCGCCTTATTCAGTTGTGCAGTTTGTAGCCTGCACAAAGGGGCCCAGTCGGGGTGTGGAACTCCAGTCCAGCCTGCTCTGGCCAAACTCCACACTGGCCCCAGGGGGGTGTCTCTGTCTAATGCACATAGAAGCTCAGTAGAGGCTGGGATGGTCCAGTTTTTAGAAACAAGGAAAGTCAAGATGCCCTGCAAAGCTTGCAGGGAGAGAAGTCTTACTGCAGTGAAAGCTGCAGGCATTCCAAGCTGCCCACAGAGGCTCCAGTGTTCGCAGGTAGCCTCCTGGCTCCTGCCCAGGCGCTCTGATGGAAACGGAACGAACTGCAGAAAGAAGGAGTCGTTGGGGGCTGGCTCATTTCTGGGTTTCCACATTGAGTGAGGGGCAGAGGGATGGGGACAAGGAAGGAGGATGCTGGCTAGCACATTATTTGGAGGACTGCATTTCAGTAATTAAAAAAAAAGTTTATAAGAATCTCCCTTGCCAGGTAGAGAGTCAGAAATGTGCCATGCAGTGGAAGTACCCTTCTGGGCCAACCAAGGGAGCAGAACTGAGGTGGAAATAACAGGTAGGCAGCAGTCTGAAACGAACTTGATTTTCTGGGTAAAATGTGACATACCTGCATCTCTTTCCAGCTTCACCTCCATGTCTATCATCCTTCACTCCCTATGGTCCAGCCACGTTGGCCTTTCATGTCTTCTGTCTCCTCTTCCTCCTTCTCTGGCTAACTCTTACTTAGCCTTTATCATCTTTAAGCCCTAAATTAATGCAGGCACCCCCACCCCATTAAACACATGTATGAAACCTGTACTTTTTCACTGCCTGGCCGGGGTCAAAAATGTCTTACCAGCTGACAGCACTCCGCCTCTTAGATGGAAAGTCCTCTGCTTAGGGAAACACTTAATGATCAGCTTCAGGCAAAAGGTGAAGCTCTCAGGGTGTGGACAGGAGCCTATGCAACAGACAGAGAGGAGCAAACTGTTCTGTGTGAGATGAGAACAATTTGTATTTCTCTAAAATAAGAAGAAAATATGGGGAGGAGTCAGCCAGGTGCTATGAAGTTGGGGCCAGCTCTGAGTAGGATATGGGGTAGGGTGGTGAGTGACATTTCTCAGTGCTGGGAAATCTGGAGGACATTTTAAGAAAGTGAATGCTTGATGTACAATTTGATCCTATTTGGACTGCTATGATATAAACCCCTTCTCTGATACCTCCTTCCCACAAAAATCTGTAGGTAGGTCTAACAACCCACAAGTTATCTTATATAAGCAGAATTCTCTTTTTTCAGCTTCATTGAGGTATAATTGACAAATAAAATAAGATATTTAAAGTGTACAACATTATGATTTGATATACATAAACATGAAAAGATTCACCCGATTGAGTTAATTAACACATCCATTCCCACATATATTTACCTTTAGGGGTGGGGGGGAGGATAAGAACATTTAAGTTCTACTTTCTTAGAAAATTTTGATTATGCAATACAGTGTTATCAACTGTAGTCACCATGTTATACACTAGATCCTCAGACCTTGTTTATCTTGTAACTGAAAGTTGTGTATCCTTTTACCATCCACTCCCTAGCTCCTACCTTCCAGTCCTCAAAACCACTTTTCTACCCTTGTTTTTCTGAGTTCAAATTTTTTTTTTTTTTTTTAGATTCCACATATAGTGATACCATACAGTATTTGTCTTTCCTTGTCTGGCTTTTTTCATTAGCATGATGCCCTCCAGGTTCATTTATATTGTCTCAAAGCGCAGGATTTCCTTCAACGCTGAATAATATTCCATTGTATATGTTTACCACATCTTTATCCACTCAACCACTGACTGACGCTTAGGTTGTTTCACTTCTTAGCTATTGTGAATAATGCTGCAATGAATATGGGAGTACAGATATCTGTTTGAGAAGTTGTTTTCATTTCCCTTGTCTATATACCCAGAAGTGGAGGTGCTGAATCATAGGTGATAGCACTATTTTTAATTTCTTGAGGAGCCTCTGTAGTGTTTTCCAAAGTGGCTGCACCAGTTTGCATTCCCACCAACAGTGCACAAGGGTTCTCTTTTCTCCATATTCTTGACAGTTTGTTATCTCTTGTATTTTTGATAATAGCCATCCTAACAGGTATGAGATGATACCTCATTGTGGTTTTGGTTTGCATTTCCCTGATAATTAGTCACTTCCAGCACCTTTTCATGTACTTGTTGGCCATTTATATGTCTTCTTTGGAAAAATGTCTATTCAGGTCCTTTGCCCATTTTAAAATTGGGTTATTTGGTTTTTTGCTATTGGGTTGTATGAGTTCTTTATATATTTTGTGTATTAACCCCTCATCATATATATGATATTTTCTCCCCATTCTACAGGTTGCCTTTAATTTTGTTGATGGTTTCCTTTGCTGAGTAGAAGCTTTTTAGTTTGATATAGTCCCACATATTTATTTTTGTTTTCATTGCCTTTGCTTAGATTCAAATCCACAAAATCATTGTAAAGACCAATGTTGAGAAGCTTGTCCCCTATGTTTTCTTAGGAGTTTTATGGTTTCAGGATTTATGTTCAATTCTTTAATCCACTTTGAGTTGGTTTTTTCTTTATTAGCTTCAAGTTTTTATTTAAATTCCAGTTAATTAATATACAGTATAATATTAGCTTCAGATGTAGAATTTAGTGATTCATCACTTCCATACAACACCTAGTGCTCATCACAGCACATTTTGAGTTGATTTTTGTATATGGTGTAAGATGGGATACAGTTTCATTCTTTTTCATGTTTTTCCAGCACCATTTATTGAAAGATTTTCCTTTCCCCATTGTTTATTTTTGGCTCCTTTGTCAAAAATGAATTGACCATATAAGCATGGGTTAATTTCTGGGCTCTCTATTCTATCTTACTGATCTCTGTATTTGTTTTTTATGCCAATAACATACTGTTTTGGTAATTATAGCTTTTTACTATAATTGGAAATCAGGAAATGTGATGCTTCCAACTTTGTTCTTTTTCAGGATTGCTTTGGCTATTCAGAATCTTTGCAGTTCCATACAAATTTTAGGGCTTTTTTTTTTTTTTTCTATTTCTGTGGAATGTACCTGAACATAAAAATCGTCATAAATGAGAAGCCCACAGCTAATTTTTTATAGGGATTGCATTAAATCTGTAGCATGAAATATCTGTCAGTTCATTTGTGCCTTCCTCAGTTTCTTTCACCAATGTCTTATAATTTTCATTGTACAGGTCTTCCACCTCCTTGGTAAATTCATTCCTAGGTATGAATGGAATTTTGATGCAATTGTAAATGGATCATTTTTTAAATTTCTCTTTCATCATTCAATATTAGTATATAGAAATGCAACAGATTTTTGTATTTTGGTTTTGTATCCTGCAACTTTGCTGAATACATTTATTCTAGCAGTTTTTTTGGTGGAGTCTTTAGGGTTTTCTATATATACTATCATGTTATTTGCAAATAGTGACAGTTTTACTTCTTCCTTTCCAATGTGGATGTCTTTCTTTCTTTTTTCTTGCTCTTTTTCTTACTGCTCTGGCTAGCACTTCCAATACTATGTTGAATAAAAGTGGGGGAGTAGGCATCCTTGTCTTGTTCCTGATCTTAATGGAAAAGCCTTAAGCTTTTTGCTGGTGAGTATGATGTTAGCTATGGGCTTCTCATTTATGACCATTTTTATGTTGAGATATATTTACTCTATACCCAGTTGCTTAGAGTGTCTATCATGAAAAGATGTTTAATTTTCTCAAAGGCTTTTTCTGCATCTGTTGAAATGACCATATGGTTTTTATCCTTCATTTTGTTAATGTAGTGTATCACATTGATTGATTTGTGAATGTTGGACCATCCTTGTATCCCTGGAATAAATTCCACTCGATCATGGTGTATGATCCTTTCAATGTATTGTTGAATTTGGTTTGCTAATACTTTGAGAATTTTTACATCTATGTTTATTAGGGATATTAGCCTATAATTTTCTTTACTTGTGTTGTCCTTATCTGGCTTTGGTATAAAAGTAATGCTGGTCTTGTAAAATGATTTTGAAAGTGTTCTCTCCTTTTCTTCAGTTTGATTGAGAAGGATTGGCATTGGTTCTTCTTTAGATGTTTGGTTGAATTCACTGGTAAAGCCATCTGGTCCTGGACTTTTCTTTGTTTGAAGGTTTTTTGTTTTTTTTGGTTTTTTGTTTTTAAAGATTTTATTTATTTATTTTTGAGAGAGAGAGAGAGAGAGAGAGAGAGAACAAGTGGGGGGAGGGGCAGAGGGAGAAGCAGGCTTCCTGCTGAGCAGGGAGCCCGATGTGGGACTTGATCCCAGGACCCTGGGATCATGACCTGAGCCGAAGGCAGACGCTTAACCGACTGAGCCACCCAGGTGCCCTGTTTGAAGGTTTTTGATTTCTGATTCAGTCTCTTTACTAGTAATCTGTCTGTTCATATTTTTTATTTCTTTATGATTTAGTCTCAGTAGGTTGTGTCTTTCTAGGAATTTATCCATTTCTTCTAGGTTGTTCAATTTTTTGGCACATAATTGGTCACAGTAGTCTCTTATGATACTTTGTATTTGTGTGACATCAGTTGGGATGTTTCCTCTTTCCTTCCTAATATTATTTATGTGAGTCTTCTCTCTTTTTTTTCTTAGTAAGTCTAGGTGAAAGTTTGTCTATTTTGTTTATCTTTAAAAAAACCCAGCTCTTAGTTTCGTTGGTATTTTCTATTGTCTTGTAGTTTCTATTTCATTAATTACTGCTCCAGCCTTTGTTATTTCCTTGCTTCTACTAATTTTGGGCTTAATTTGTTCTTTTTCATAGGTCCCTGAGGTGTAAACCTAGGTGCTTTATTTGAGATCTTCCTTTTTTCTTAATGTAGGTATTTATGGCTATAAACTTCCCTCTTCTTCTTCCCTTCTTCTTGTGATTTCTAGTTTCATCCTTCATGGTCAGAAATGATGCTTGATATGATTTCAGTCTTCTTAAATTTGTTAAGACTTGCTTTATGGTCTAACATATTATCTATCCTGGAGGATGTTCCATGTGTGCTTGAGAAGAATTTATATTCTGTTGCTGTTGGGCGGAATGTTCTGTATTTATCTATTAGATCCATCTAATCTAACATGTAGCTTAAGTTCAATGTTTCCTTATTGATTTTTTGTCTGGATGATCTATCCATTGTTGAAAGTGGGGTACTAAAGTCTCCTACTGTTATTGTATTGCTATCTATTTCTCCCTTCAGATCTGTTAATATTTACTTTATGTATTTAGGTATTTCTATGTTGGGTACATAAATATTTTTAAATCTTACATCCTTTTGATGAATTGATCCCTCTCATTATATAATGACCTTCTCTGTCTCTTGTTACAGTCCTTGGTTAAAATCCATTTTGTTGATATGAATATAGCTATCCCTGCTTTATTTGGGTCTCTATTAGCATGGGATGTCTTTTTCCATCCCTTCACTTTCAATCTATGTGTGCTCTTAAAGCTGAAGTGAGTTTCTTATAGGCAGCATATAATTGGGTATTTCTTTTTTTAAGTCTATTTAGCAATTCTGTATCTTTTGATTGGAGAATTTAGTCCATTTACATTTAAAGTAATTATTGATAGGCATGGACTTACTACTACCATTTTATTCATTGTTTTCTGGTAGGTTGTTTTATAATTCCTTTGTTCCTTTCTTCCTCTCTTGCTCTCTTCCTTTCTGATTTGATGGTTTTCTGTAGAGGAGTGCTTTGGTTCCTTTCTCTTTATCTTTTGTATATGTACTATAGGCTCTTGCTTTGTGATTACCATGAAGTTTACATAAAACATTTTATATTTATAACATCTATTTTAGGCCAACAGCTTAACTTACAATGTACCCAGAAACTACATTTTTACACTTCCCCCTATGCACATTTTATACTTTTCATGTCAGAATTTAAATCTTTGTATATTAGGTATCCTTTAACAAATTATTGTAGTAAAAGTAGGGTTTTCTTGGAAATTGAGAATGAGGCTGAGTTTCACATCTGGATGATACAGTGTGGAACAACAACAACAAGCATATATAAAAGAATTAGGTGATCCATGAACTAAGGAAGCAGGACTTTGGCTCCAAAGTTGACCATAAGAACTTAAGACACCTCCCCACATACACACACACAAGGAATCCTGGAGAAGGAAGAAAGTGGTTTGGGGACATGAACTGATTTTATCTAGACTGTGGGCATTCCCAGCTGACATGGTACTTAAATCACATTAATGATTATTGTAATTAAATATTTGTGTTATCACATATTAAGTATTTGCTTCTTCCCCTTGCAGTCACAATGACAAGAATTGTTTGTGTCCTATTTTTACTGGTGGGTCCTTAGCATGTTATTATATGTTTGGCATAGCCTGTGAGCAATTACTATTTATTGGATGGGTTGGTGGATGGATGGATGAGTGGATGGATGGATATCATATCATTAAGAGGTGATAGCACTAGGTAAGGCAGTAGAGAAAATGTTGTGGAAGTGGTTAAGACCATTTAAGAGAGGGGCTCCTGGTTGGCTCAGTTGGTTGGGCACATGACTCTTGATTTTGGCTTGGGTCATGGTTTTGGGGTTGTAGGATGGAGCCCCACATCAGGCACTGCACTCAGCACGGAGTCTGTTTGTCCCTCTTCCTCTGCTTCTCCCCACTCCCTGCTCATGCTCTCGCTCTCTTAAATAAATGAGTGAATAAAGTCTAAAAAAAAAAAAAAAAGAAGAAGAACCATTGAGAGAATAAGGGTGATAAAATTGAAGATTCCATCTAGCCCAAGACTTCCTGATACATGGGGCGGTGGGATTGCAGCAGATATTCCTGTGTGGACACAGGAAGGAGAATGGGGCTGGGTCCTTCCAAGAGCAAGAAGGTAGCATCTTCTTGTACCCCCTTCAGGGTAGGGGGTAAGTTTTCCTATGTTACAAGTAGGTAAGTAGACCCTTCATAATGAAATTCCTGGGCATTTGAAACCTCCTTCCAAAATTCAGGGTCCTTTGAATGACTAATTAATACTAGCTATATTTTTTTCAAGTTCTAATTTTGTGGCAAGCACAAAATGCTAAGCATTTTACATGGACTAGTTCACTTATTCTTCACGACAAAAGTCCTGAGGGTAGATGATATTACTGCTACTCAACAAACAAGAATGCTGGGGCTCAATGTGGTTAACTTGCCCGAAATCAGGTGCCAAGACTGGAACACAGGTCAGTTTGACTTTCAAGCCCATGCTCTTCACCACTTAAGGGTTCCTAGACCTTTCCCAACATCCTTTCGTGTATCACATCTTCACCCAGACAGCACACGCCCCCCTCTGCTGGTGTGCAGGGGAAGGGTGATAAGCCACGGGCATAGATGCCGAGTCTGGGCACAACTCTGAGTATGTCTCATGCCTCAGAGGTAGGCCCAGACCCTCGCTGGATTCTTGAAGCTAGAGGAAGGCCCTGTGCTTTGTGGAAGCATTCTCCTGGAAGATAGCTCTCTGAGCTTAGGCTGCAGCCCCACTCTACCTAGGCCTCCTCTAACTGGCAAAAGGCCAGGAAGTTGGGGGTCAGTTCCCCAGATCAGCCATTCCTGGAAAGCTTCTAGGTTTAAATTGCTGACAGATAAGCCAACCATGTCTCCCAGGTTTTCCGCACGACTGTGCTTCCATGAAACCCGTTAACTGCTCCTTTCACTTTGATCAAAGCCCTCTGGGGCACGGGAGAGGAAAGGGAGGAGAAGGGTCTGGATTCCAGGGCTGAGACTCTTTGGAAAGTGGCCAGCTCTGCCTGCTGAGTGAGGGGAAGGCAGCATGCATGCCTGACCTTAGAGCCCTGGGACAAGGGTGGGAGGTGGGCGGCTGGAGCCAAGTGCTGACCCTAGATGTCCCTCTAGCTCCAGTGTCCAGCGTCCTGGCCCTGCTCTGCAGTTTCTGCTCAGAAGGGTGGACCTTATCAGCAGGGCCTGTGGGGGTGGACCAGTGAGCTGCAGTCCTGAGGCAGTTTGCACACTGAATAATTTGCTCAGCCCAACAGCACCTCAGGTGGATTCTTGCTTGAAGCCTGCTGCTAGGCATTTGAAAGGTTTTCCCAGGAACCTGGGGCTCAGGAGCCTTCCACAGCCAGCCAAGGGAGAGGAGTGGTTTTGAGGTGGCTCCCTTAGGAAATAAAAAGTCCTCCCGAGCTGTCAGGCTATACAAAATTAGAAAAGGGGAAGGCCATGGGATTACTTAGAGAAATAAGTTGGGGGGGGGGGTAAGAGAGAAAAACGTGGCCTTTGAGAGTCTTGGATCAGCAGGTAAGAGGTCAGTCCAGAAGAAACCAGTCATTTCCCTTTATCCCTGATGGAGTGTGGGGTCCTCCTCCTCCTAAGACTTCAGGGAGGAGTCATGTCATCCCCTTCCAGCATGGGGCTTATTGAAAGCCAGCTGGCCAGGGGTCCAGGGATACCACAAGACACTGTTTCAACTTCACAGTCCCAGCCTGTCAGTGACAGGGCATGCAACAGCCTCAGGAAATCTAGAGCTGTTAGAGCTGGGGTCCTCTGGAATATGGCCTGAGCTGGGGTCAATGTTCAATCTCTGTGCCCCTGGAGCACATCCAGCAAAAGAGAGGCTCTGCCTGGATTGGTTTATCACCATCCAATATCCCCTATAATCTGGCAATCCCACTCGTGGGTATATATCCAAAGGAAATGAAGTCAGGATCTTAGGGAGGTGTCTGTATTCCCAGGTTCACTGCAGTATTATTTTACAATAACCAAGATATGGCAGCAACCTCAGTGTCCATTGATAGATGAATGGATAAAGAAATAGTGAGATAGACAATGGAATATATGACATATATAATATACATAATGGAATATTATTTATTCCCTTAACATTTAATGTTATTTTAATATTTAATATTATTATTCCTTTAAAAAGAAGGAAATAGTGCCATTTGCATCAATGTGGATTAGCCTAGAGGATGTTACACTCAGTGAAATACAAATGCTGCATAATCTTACTTACATAATCTTACTTACAATATGTGGAGCCTAAAAAAGCCAAATTCATAGAAGCAAAGAGTAGAGTGGTAATTACCAGGGTCAGGGGGAAATGAGATGATCAAAAAGTACAGTTTCACTCATCTATGACAAGTGCTTTCTGGAGACCTAATAATGTATAGCAACATGACTATAGTTCACGGTACTGTATCGTATACTTGGATTTTGCCTAGAGTAAATCTTAGGTTTTCCTACCACACACACATACAAAATGGTAACCGTGAGGTGATGGATATGTTAATTAGCTTGATTGTGGGAATCATTACGCAACGTATATGTATATCAAAACATCACATTGTATACCTTAAATATATACAATTTTTATTTTAAAAAATTTAAAAATAAATTAAAACACAACAATGAAAACAAAACCAAAGTCCTGCCACCCCTGAGGCCAGTCATCTCTGGCTCAGGTACAAGTCCCTAGTCTGATCAGCTGTGGCCAGGCTTCCTCTGCATGCTTAGGCACAAGACCCAGAGACATTATACAGAAGGATTTTCTGGGCCTCCCCTCAGAAGCAGGCACTTCCCAGATAGCCCCCTCTAAACTGAAGAATGAAAATCTGAGTCCTCTCTGGGAGGTGCTGCTTTTACCCCCAGACTCTTGGCTAGAAGAGCAAAGGCATTGCTGTCTCATGACATTGTGACACATCCTGCAGGGTCCTGCCACAGAAAGTCCAAAGATGACTTCTTCTTTCTTTCTTTTTTTTTTTCTTGCCATCTACTTACTTCCATCCATAATCCTGGGGCAACTGCCCCAAGGACTGAGTCCAACTTTGGTCTCACCCACACCAACTTATTATAATTCAAAAAAAACATATTTGTAGCAAACCTTCCTGATCCAACTAAAGGCATTTTCAAAGAACATATAGCCCAGTGAGGCGCTAAGCTGCTTCTTAATTGCTCCAAAGGAATGTTTTCAAGCTCCAGACCCATCAACACCTTCTGTAATCTTTGCTTGCAGCCCACGCTTGTGGATACAACCAGAAAGTTCTCAGTTCCTTCTGGGAGCTCTACGCCACACTGTACATGCATTTGTTCATTTCTTGCACCAAATTAATGACACCTTCCTGAAGCGGAGACATGACTCAACTCCAGGAAAGCAGCCAGAGGTTTTCAGAGCCACAAGAACTCTATTTCACTCGTGTTCTTCTCCAGCTATGACCTGGGTCAGAGATAAAGGCGCTAAAGCTCTATTTTGCTTTTCTTGTTAAGAGATGGGAGGTGGGAAGAGGGGGAGGGAAAGCACGGCCCCCAAAGGACCTTCATAGTTGTCAAGTGCAAAGGGAGGCACATAAGTCAACCTCTGGGCCAGGTGCCTCACCCCACCCACACTGCCACATGCCCCCAAAGACTGCATTGCTCTGGCCATGTGGGTTTTGGGAAACACAGGCTGGCATAAGAGAGGGATCTCTGGGTATACTGACTTCAGAGTCAGAGACCATTTTTATCATGAGCTGGGTGGTCCAGGCAAATGTTCTGCCTACTCTGCGCCCCAGTCCCTGATCTGTGAAGTGGGGCCACCACACTCACTGTGTAGGGCTGCTCTGAAGATTAGTTTCTTACCGACAGTCCCACAGCACACCCCAGAGTTGTTTGGAGTGAGGGTACAGCAGCTCTAATGGAGCCCTCTCCCCTCAGTTTCACATGAAACTTAGTTAAATTGAACAACGTATTTGTCTTTTCTTTCTTTCTTTCTTTCTTTCTCTTTCTTTCTTTCTTTTTTCTCTTTCTTTCTTTCTTTCTTTCTTTCTTTTCTTTTTCTTTCTTTCTTTCTTTCTTTTCTTTTTCTTTCTTTCTTTCTTTCTTTCTTTTCTTTCTTTCTTTCTTTCTTTCTTTCTTTCTTTCTTTTCTTTTTCTTTCTTTCTTTCTTTCTTTCTTTCTTTTCTTTTTCTTTCTTTCTTTCTTTCTTTCTTTCTTTTCTTTTTCTTTTTCTTTCTTTCTTTCTTTTCTTTTTCTTTCTTTCTTTCTTTCTTTCTTTCTTTCTTTTCTTTTTCTTTCTTTCTTTCTTTCTTTCTTTCTTTCTTTCTTTCTTTCTTTCTCTCTCTCTCTCTCTCTTCTTTTTTCGTTTCTTTTCTTTCTTTCGATAGAGAGTGCATGCACGAGACATGGCAGGGACAGAGGGAGAGAAGAGAAAGAATCTTAAGTAGGTTCCACACCCAGCGTGGAGCCTGACATGGGGCTCAATCCCACAACCCTGAGATCATGACCTGAGCTGAAATCAAGAGTCAGATGCTTAACTGACTGAGCCACCCAGGTGCCCCTGAACAATGTATTTGTCTTTAAATGAGAAAATCTGAGAGGCATTGGGAGGAAGGTGGGGGGAAGAGCTGGGAAGAGCAGGGCTTAGTTAGAGGTGGAGTTCATGAGCTCTTGGATTGCTTGTTGGTTCATCTGTTTGGTACCAGAGTGCCAGAACCCTTTCTTCCCCCAGTGTCTGGCCTTTTGGCTGCAGGTGGAAAGGAAGGGGGTCTAATAGAGGATGAGGACAGGTAAAGTCCAAGAAAGGCCTAGGAGGAGGAAGGCCACATGGATCATTGTGGAAGCCCAGTGTTTACTACCCTGGCCAGGAGAGGATGGCTGGTCCCTGACTGAATCCAGAAGCCATGCTAGAGGAGCAGGAGGGAAGGCCCAGCTTCTCCATCCTAGGCAGCCATCTCTGCTATCCGCAAAGGCCAAATGAGGTGATAAAACCATAACATTATGGGACATGTGAACTCCTAGGACTCAGAGCTGACCTGGGAGACAATGAACTTAAGACATAGTAGGCTCAGAAGAGAGGCAATCTCTAAAGTACATTTTGTTCTCAGGTGATGGTTTTAAAAGAAGAGACATGCATCAGTACATTAAGGCCTACCTGTCACACCTTGTCATGGATTGTGGGTCTCATCTTTCCTGCAACAAATGCATCATGTTCTCTCTAGTCAGCTCCTCCCAGAAGATACTAAGAAGAGATCTGGGTTCACAGGACATGGGCTTTTTCTTTGTTGTGTGAGCCTCACCATTCAGTCTACTGCTCTAGGCAGGGCCCTTCCTGTCTCTTCTGGGTTAAAGTATATACAAGGTGCCAGGTATTTCACTTGGAAAGTTCTAGGACCACTCATGAGCTACACTCTGAAAGCCTGCCCTATGGCCTGCCAAGTAGATTTAGTTTAAAAATAACTCCTTACAGCTCCGGTTGACAGTAATTTGTGGAATTAAGATGGTGTCAGAGACAATTTTATGAAAGCGAGTGTTGTCCCTGGTGATTGTGTTTCCTGAAAGATGAGTGGATAACTCACCACAGGACATTCCATTAGCCTGCATTACCCTCCCCCAAGCCAAACAAAATAGACCCCTGTTTTTCTCTAAGACAGGTCTCATTTTCAGAGCTGACAAAACTGTTCTCACTGGGCCCAGAGATCAAAATGTGTGTCCAGCTGGGATGAAGAATGACACTGACATGGACTGAAATTTTCCTTAAACCGAACTCCCTGCTCCCAAAAAGCACACTGCTGGTCATCAGCCATGAGGCCCTTTCCAAGTACCCAACAGAGCTGCCGCCATGAATTTCCCCTCAGTCAGCTTATACCCTCAGTGAGCCTCTGAATCAATTAGGGATTTTTCAGTATTACCTGGCCCAAGGAAACCCTAACTAACTTAAAGAAGAAGGAAATTTATTGGCTTGTATAAGGAGGAAGCCCAAGTCTAGGGCAGGCTTCAAGCACAGTTTGATATAAGGGCTCAAATGATGTCATAGGAGCTCAGTCTCTTCATCTCTCAGCTGGGAATTATACTCTCAATGTTAGCTTCGTCCTCAGCAGGTTTTCTTCTGACTATAATGACATGGCTGCCACAATTCTAGACTTTGTACCATCATAACTCCAAATCCACAGGTAAAGACAGTCTATCTTTTTGATGCAAAAGTCCTGATTTATTTGGATTGTTCCAGCTAAAGTTGTGGACCCATATCTGAACCAAATATTGTAGACTAGAGAAAGTGATGCCCTGATGAGCAGATGGGTGGCCCTGGGTGTGAAATCAGAGCCCTTGAAAACCCCAAGGATTGGTGGCGGGGATGGGGTCTATTGGAGTCTCTGCTGGGGGTTGCATTCAGAGGCATGTAGTAAAAGCCCCACCACAAGAGGTTTGTTCTTCTTCCATCATGAGATGTCCAGAGGTAGTCCAGGAAGCAGCCAAGAGCGCAGGTTCCTTCCAGACCCCTGCTACACCAACATAGTTTGAAGCTCTCATCCTCTCGGCTTACAAGAATGGCTGCTCTTGGGGCGCCTGGGTGGCTCAGTCGTTAGGCATCTGCCTCGGGCTCAGGTCATGATCCCAGGGTCCTGGGATCGAGCCCTGCATCGGGCTCCCTGCTCGGCGGGAAGCCTGCTTCTCCCTCTCCCCCTGCTTGTGTTCCCTCTCTCGCTATGTCTCTCTCTGTCAAATAAATAAATAAAATCTTAAAAAAAAAAAAAAAAAGAATGGCTGCTCTTACAATCCAGGCATTCCAGACACTTTCCAGGCATGAAGAAGGGGGGAGAGGGCAAAGGAGAAAGTCTAGTGCCAGCTGAGTCTATTATTTATCAGGGAAAGCAACCTTCCATAAAATTTCTCCTTCTATCCTATCTGCCAAATCATATGATCATATGAGCACTCTTAGCTTCAGGACAGTCTAGAGAGGTCTTTTTTACTTAGAAACAAACTTGGGATTCTGATAATAGAGAAAAAGAGGAAAATAGATATTCGGTATATCAACTAACAATGTCAGCCAGTTACCTGCTACGCAGTCAAAAACAAAAAACTGTCCGCTAAAGCATTTGTCACCCATTGTGTCCAGTTCCCCTTTCCCAACCAAAAATCTACTTTTTAGTTCCTGACTCTGAGAAGGATAATCAGCTCCTGTTTGGTGGTTTGGAGCTGAGCATCCCTGGGGTCATCTCCAGAAGCACCACAAGCTACCTTATTCAGCATCCATAAAGGTGCCACAGCCATTCTTGGCAGATGGTTTTAATCTTTCTTTAAGTCCAAAGAAACTCAGAACTGATGACAGTTGGTTGTTAAATATTTTAAAAGAATATTCTTTTTAAAAAAATTGTATAATGTAGCACATATTTTAAAAATTGTTCCAGAATTATAATTTTGGGAGAATGGTATTAGAAAAATGTATGTGTACATCCTTATGTATATGGGGATATATTAAGTATCAGTACAAATCTTTCGCATCTTAACTGAGTGTGCTGTCTCACTCTTAGTCCTGGGAAGCCTGAAGAAGTCCATTATTTCAGCAGATCTGAGCAGGGATTACCCTGGAGGAGGAGCTGGGGTGGGCTGTCTGAGACCCGAAGGGAATGCCTTCGGCTTCTAGAGCAAGGGCAGCTCTGCAACGGCAGTAGGTAGAACAGCCACTCCCCTACCACATGTGGTCTTAGGGAATATCAGCAGCACAAGCAAAGCAGGAGGGTTGTTTCAAGTTGTTTTAAAGACCACAGATTATTAGTGTTTTTTCTTCTACTTCATGGAATCAGAAGTTCACAGAAATGTTGGAGCTAGAAATAAGCTTAGTGGTCATCTGGCTTGACCCCTTCGATTTTCACTGGTTCCTTGTGCAAATTTCTTCATGTAACCTCATTGTATAAAAGACTTCATCATCTAGAGAAATCAGTGGGATCCACAACTCCCTATGTATTTTGAGATGTAAATCACAAACCTGACCATGATTTGGATGGAAAGGATGGTTTGAAAAGGGGGAAGAGAGAGGGATCTGAAACATACTGCTTCACTGGTTGTCATGGTGGCAATCTCTTTATCAATTGGATTCTTTTTTTTTATACTTTGTCATGATTTCAGACTTATAGAAAAGATGCAAAATTAGTACAAATAATTCCCATCTACTCTTCACCCAGATTCCACACATGGTGACATTTTACCACATTTGCTTTCAATAGCTAGATAGATAATTTTTTTTCCTCTACATTTGGGCTGCAGATATGATGCCACTTTATCCTTTCAGTGTGTATTGGCTAAAAATAAGGACATTCTCTTATAATATAGTATAATAAGTTCTCATATTAACATAGTACAATAATCAAAATTAGGAAGTTAGCATTATAACAATACTAGTAACTAATTCACAGACTTTATTCAAAATCTCCCATTATTCTAATAGTGTTTTCTATGGGTAAAGAAAATCCCGGATCATGGGTTACATTCAGTTGTCATGATGTCTCTTTATCACTTTGAATCTGGAATAGTCCCTAAGTCTTCCTTTATCTTTCTTGACATTGGCAGTTTGGATCAACATGGTCCAGTTACCTTGTAGAATTTCTGAATAATTTTGTTGTTGTTGTCAAAAATAAAATTTTATTATTTGGATGTTCCAGTGTACAATTTATGGAGATATTGCCAACATTTTCCATTCTCAAATCCTCATCAACACACGGATAAAATGCAGGCAACATTGTAATGCACTGCTCATTGGAATACCAAGTACAAGGAGGGCTATTAGAAGCAATAAAAATATATCTACTATTAAACTCAGAAAAAGCACTCTTTATGGGCACTTAATGAGGATCCCTATCCATAAGATCTAACATCTCATCATATGGAATTCACCCATAAAAATCGTCAATAACAATAGCCTGCCGACCACTATAACCACCCCATTTACCTATAGGCTTGTAATACACACTCCAACCACTAGAGACACACTTCAGCAGCAGAACAGGACTTGCCCACTCCCGAGGGACCAACTGTTACAAGTGACGTAAAAAAATCCCACTCCTTGGAAATCCCAGCTGTTAGGACAAAGTCACAGAAACCACACCCACAACTTAATAAAAGACAGACATCTCGTTAGCCAGATGCTGCAGATCACCACCACTCTCACGAAGTAACTCCACAGTGGACTCGAGATCTGCGCTCTTCCCAGGATTACAAGGTGCACCACATTCTTCCAATACTCCATCCTTTGAACAAAACCTTTAACTGTCCTGGTCAGTCCTGGGTGCAGGCTCACAGTGAGCCCTGCGAAAGCCAGACACCTTCTTGAGAGCACTCAGCCTCTCGTGCCTATCCTAGCAGATAGAGGGTGCTGCTCTCCCCGACTTTTTTTATTTTTATTTTATTTTATTATGTTATGTGAGTCACCATATGATACATCATTAGTTTTTGATGTGGTGATCCACAATCCATTGTTTTCGTATAACACCCAGTGCTCCATGCAGTACGTGCCCTCCTTAATACCCATCACCGGGCTAATCCATCCCCCCACCCCCCTCCCCTCTAAAACCCTGTTTGTTTCTCAGAGTCCATAGTCTCTCATGGTTCATCTCTCCCTCCGATTCCCCCCCCTTCATTTTTCCCTTCCTTCTCCTAATGTCCTCCATGCTAATTTTTAAGGCTATTTAAAAATTCTATCCTTATCATGAAGGAGAAGAATGCTATGACTTTCTCTTTGTGATTAATGCTAATGAGTCCAATCACCGTAGGATTCCCATCCCATTGCAAGGAACATAGAACACTTAGGTATTCACCTGGGCCCCAGTTTGGGGTAAATGGGTCTAAATCCACTAATGGTTGAGTAGAGCTGCAACCCTTTCAGAAGATGTGATCCCTTGGGGAGGATCTATATTGGCATCCCTCAAGATCTAGGATATTGCTCATTTGCAACAACTGACTATGGGCCTTTTTTTCACCATGGTTGGTTGTTGC
Organism: Halichoerus grypus; assembly: GCF_964656455.1. NCBI lineage: Eukaryota > Metazoa > Chordata > Mammalia > Carnivora > Phocidae > Halichoerus > Halichoerus grypus. Next base: position 102,247,841 of record NC_135722.1, on the reverse strand, counting down.
AAATGAAGGACTGTTTTGTTTGTTATTCACTCAAACCTAATTAAAGCCAGGGTTAGCAGGGCATCTGCCAGCATCCAATGTCTTCCCTCTTGCCTTCCTCATCCCATCACCAGTCAACATGATTCATTGGCTTTTAGTGCATTAGGAAATTTGCTATAATTGCGGAGGGGAAGGAGCAAGCGGCCCGTGGCACCACCCAGGCGCTACACCATTGCCTTCCTGTAAGTCACACAGACTCTAAGAAAGGGGCTTAAATTGCCTTTATTGATTTGTCAGCCTCTAATAGATCATTTCTCACTGAGCAAAGGACAGGACCCTCAAAGAAAATTCTTCTCCTCCTCCAGTCCTCATCATGGGTCTTGTTTCAGTGGGAAGAGTCTCTGAGGGGTTAATGACATGTTGGAGAGAATTAAAATGCCAACATCAATTCTCCCAAAGATGCAGCTGAGAGGGGCCCAGTGGGGCTTGTTTCCACCTGTGACTGCTCCAAACTAGACTTCTTGATCCCAAAATTAAGCATAGAGAAGCAACCCTCAGGATTCTAATTTCCTTCCATGTGGGATCTCCTAAGATGAGCATACTGTGATTTCATATCTAGTCCTTTGGAGCAGCTCCTTTTCTTACGCACCTTGGAAGGAGGATGAAGTATAGTGTAGCCATGTTACAGAATCCCACACAGAAGGGCAGCCAGCCAGTAGTTCTCTAGCACCAGTCTTTAACTCACATTACATATCCAATAAATTTTTAAATATTTCTTATACACTGACTGTGTGCCAGGAACTTCACTCAGTCCTTTGCAAGATGGAGCCTTAAAGCTCAACATGCTTGTAGAGACAGATACAAATAACCACACAACACAATGTGATAAGTTTTATAATAGAATTTTTACAATATTTTACAATAAAAGACTCTGAGGCATTAGGAGGAAGGGGATGGAAGGGAAGGCCAGGTTAGTCTTCCCGTGTGCCTGGAAGGATGGGTTCATGTGGCAGACAGACTGGGGTTGGCCTTTGCAATCCACACAGTTAACTAGGTGCAGCCCTGTTCTGTTCAGTTTGATTGTGTGTGTGTACTGGATGCACCTCCCTCCTCTAGACGGTAAGCACCTTGAGGGCAGGAATCTTGCCTTACGTTTGGGGAGTTCCTCTCAGTACTCAGCCAGGTGCTAATCACACAGGAGGTCCTCAGGGAATCCTAGGGGGGATAATTAAATCCAGCAGATCACACAGCTGTGAGGAACACGTGGCCAGCTATTGAATGAAGGCCTCTGTAAGGACTCAGGAGTCTGGCGGGGGCGGGGGGCAGGTGAAACTCTGTGGTCAGAGTAAGTGTCAACACCATAACCCAGGATATCCCTTTAACACAACATTATGTCCACTACCTTTATAGTGAAAACACTTCTGTGGCCTCAAAAAAACCCAAGATTAAGTCACATTTTTTTTTTCTAGCAACATTTGCTACAAAAACTACCAATATAACACAATTACTTAGACAGTTTTTTTGGAATTCACTGTTCACTGACAGAATGTAACCTGGAGTTAAAACTAACGAGAACCCCATTGGTTATAGATGGGAATAGTGTTACAGGGCTGTGATTTAGGCTCTCTGCTCAGTAAGGAAGGTAGGGGTTTAGGGGAAAAAGAGGAAAGGAGGAAGGGATAGAGAGGAAGGGGAGAAGGATGGGGGGGGCTGTTACTGGGAAAGGATGGCTTTTTGCAAGAATTTTCTCTGTGTTGCTTTGCTTTTCACTTCCTTCAGAGGAGCCTTTTGCTGTCAGGGAGGCTTGGCTCAGCCTTTATTATGGGTTTTCCTTTCCACTGTCATTTTTATTTTTTATCTCGAAGTCTCACAATGTTGGCTCCACTCACGGGGTTCCTAGAGGAGACAGAGTGGCCAAGGGTCAAAGCATCTCTGGTGCAGGAGCTCAGAGAACAGTCTCCTGTAGAAGCTGTGACTGTGAGGCCATGACTCCCTTCCTGCACACCTGGAAGCAGAGGCTTGCATCCAGGCTTCCAAAGACTGGGAGGGCCCTAGGGCATCAAGGACCCAGAGCACTGTTAAGTTATCACTGCAGCTTTCCTTCGGAGGTGGTGGGCAAAGCAAACCAGCCAAATGGGCAAAGAGTTTGACTTCAGGGCCCCACAGCGGAACAGCCGGCTTGCTGGTGGATGTGGATGCATGGAGACAGCTGGGTGCAAATTCTCAACCAGAGAAAATTCTTCAGGATTTTCAACTTATTTTTTCCCCCCTCCAACAATGAATAGGGAGAACCCCGGACTGTGGTAAAAAAATAGCTCACACTCTCCCTCAAACCTGTCTGGCTTGAGTTTGTGGAAGAGGCTTGAGGGGGAAAGTCACATTTGAAAGTGGAATTTATTTTGAGCCAGTGATGGTGACAGGAGGCAGCTTTCCAGAATAAAAACCCTCTTCATCTTTTTTTTTAATTACTTCCCACCCCCCACCCCCCAAAACACACTATTCCTCAATGCTTTTCTTAGTGAAAAGCTAGAGGTAAACCGGAACAATCACCTTTGTAAGGGGAGCAGGTTTCTGGAGCAGTTCTGCCGAGGCCCGGGCTGAGATGGATGAGGCCAGCCCCGTCTAGTTCCCACTGGTGGCGTGAACTTGCCACCATCTAACCTGAGGGGGTCTCCTCAGCTCTAACTCGGGGCTGCACCAGCTGTGTGCAGATCAAGTCTGAAGACAGCTCTGAAGTTTCTCCATAAGCTGAAGCACTATAGGCGAGGAAGGCGTTGGTATTAAGGAGCTGCATAAGGCCTCCCATGGCCAAGAAAGCTGTCAGTGAGAACTGGGAACACCCCTCCCTCAGCAACACTGCAGGGGTGAGAGCGAAGGAACAGCTGCTGGCTCTGTTGGAGGAGCTCGTGGGGAGAAATGAGAGTCCTCAGCATCACAGACAAACAGAATTGCCTCGGAGTCCTGCACGGTCTCCCCACCCACTTGGAATCGCAGAGGGCTGACCAGGCAAAGGGGACGAACCAGTTTCACAGAGAGGTAAACTGAGACCTGAGGGGGCAACCCCTTCCATGCGGCCACATTGAGGCTCACCCAGAGCAATGCCAAGCTTGGCCTCCCTCATGATCCCCTCAACACCAGGGTCAATGCAAGCCTGACCCCAGTTAGCCTCCAGCCTGAAAGGTCATTGGCCTGAGTAGTGAAAGCAGGTCAGTGCCCCAGGAGAGCTGCTGTAAGCCACCACTCTGAAAGGACAGCTAGTCTCCTGGCTGCAAGGACCTCGCCTCAGCTCCCAGAGGAAGGGGGCTGATTGCTGAGGCCTGCTCACCCCTGAGCAAGGCTGAGAGCCCTTCAAGCAGAACAAGTTTTGCGCATGGGATCCCTACCCACTCATGGTGGGGAACCAGTGAACATGGAATGAAAAACTCTAATTCCCTTCACTGGGGTGGGGGTGGAGTCCTAGGAAAACCCCACTGCCTGGAGCCGGCATAAAGCAGTGTTCTGAGTGAATTAGGTGTCCCCAGATCCTTCTCTCGTTCCCTGAAACCTCACTGAGAAAGGCCTCAGTTAAGAGTGTTAGTAGCTCAAGGCTCAAAACACAGGCCACAGGGCCTTTTGCACACCTCTCCAGAGATGCCTGCCCATGGCCTGCAGCGGCCTGCAGCAGCCTGCCCCTGAAACCAGCCTGATGATGTCACCACAGTGAGGTCACACTCTGGAGTCCCTTGTCCCTGTGGCCGGGATGCAGATCATTCATTCTGATACAGCCCTGACCCAGAACTCGGGCTCAGCTCCCGCCATCCAGCAAGGGCCACCAGGAGGCCACACACCCTGAAGTTTTGCTGGAACACTGCCACACCCTGTAGGTCCTACTGGCTTCTCTCTTGCTAGAAGGACAGAGTGGAATAGCTGCTACAAAGACCATATGGCCTGCAAAACTGAGGTGTTTACCGTCTGGCCCCGTTATTGGAAAATTCTGCCACTCCTGCCTCACATAATTATCTTATTGAAGCCTAACAGTCACCCCGTGGACGAGGTTTTATCACCTCTGCTTCGAGGGGTAGAAGCCGAAGACCAGGAAGTAGCTCGCTAGTGAGCGGCACAGTCCGTATCAAACTTAGGTGTCTGGGCCCCAAAGCCCAGGGTGGTCGTACATGTAACCCTGCCCGCCTGTAGGCACAGCCAGTCGACGGGCAGGATGTTAGTATGTAGGAAAAGTCATCTTCCCCCAATGGTTCAGCCAGATCTGGAACCATGTTGTTGAATAAGGACTAGCTTAGGTCTGTGTCACTCCCAGCCTTTCCCTCAGGACCCTGATCACAGGAGTGGCTCCTAAGATCTTCCTGGCTAGAGCTTGCAGCTTGTGAATAAACCTGAAACCCAGAGGAACCAGGCAGGCCTAGAGCAGGCCCTGGCCAGGCCAGCCATGGTTACCATGACAACGGAGTCATTTCCATTACAAACCCTGCAACAGGCTTCCAGAAGGTGATTAATGGCTGACCTCTGGGGGCTGGGAACTCTCTGGGGGGGGTGGGGGGTGGGGGGGCATCCCTTTCAGTCTGTGCCACACTTAGGCTAGCCACTTCTCTACCCCCCACCCCCTAAATTGGGAGGTTGAGGTGAATTTTCTAGTTGGGGTGTAAATGCTAAAATACCCCATCCCCTGTCACCTAACTCCTAAAAGTCAGCCCAAGAAGCGCCTTGTAAAAATCTTGCTCCAGCCTTGAGCTGAGACAGCCTAGCCCAGGAAACTCAGGGGCAGACAAAGGAAAACAAGAAGCCAAGGGAAGGAGTGCAAGCCTGTAAACTGGTTCATTCTTGCTGGGTAAATGGCACCCACTCCCCAAAGGGAAAAGGTACAAAAAGAATTCAGTGAAGCAAGAAGCAGGTAGTAAAAGGCAGGGAATCCTACCTCCTTTGAGCCCAGAGAAAAGCCTTTTCTACAGACTCAAGAAGAGGGGGTGGAGGAGGGTGGGCTGCCTGCCAAAGCAATGACCCATGCTGTGAAGCTGAGGAGACTCAGAGGTCCCCATGTCCCCTCGATCACCGCCAATTGATGGGGGGCCGACTCCACTGCCTGCCAAGGGAGGGGTGAGCTGGGTTTTACACCTCAACCTTGGGGTGTTTGTTGCAGGGCCATTCTGGGCTCATTCATTGACAGTTTTTCTCTCTGCTGACATTTGGGTGGCTCTGTTTTTGTTTGGCCATTTTTATTGCTGATGAGTCACTCCCCGTCCAGCCGGCTGGGGGCGGTCAGGCATTCGCTGTGTGGGTACCAGAATCCAGCATGGGGCGTGGATCAGTTTCATCCTTTCTGCTGAGTTAGTGTGACTCTGGAGTTAAAATGGGAAGTTTCTGTGAGAGAGAAGAGAGGCACCTCACTTCTCTGGAGTCTGAGCACATTGGTGTGATGTGAACTTCAGGAAGAGACTACCTGCCCTCACTCTGCCCCCAACCCCTTTGGGAAAGTAGAACCAGGGAAAATCATCTCCCCTGTGACACCCCTACCACCACTAAAACTATCCCTGACCCTTGGCTGGCATCCCACAGCCAGGCCAAGACCAAAAACTCTCCAAGCAAAGTGTTATAGATAAGAATCTCAGTCCACAGAATCCATCCTACAAGAAACCTAACTACTTTTTCTACAACTGAGATGATTTTTGATTTTGAGCTCCCATTCTGTGGCAGGGAGTCAGCCCCAGTTAATTCCAGGGCTCCCATTTTTCACTTTATGGGAGGCTGCCTCTAATCTGGGGAGGGGCTAGCTGGTGCCCTTGCATGGAGTGGGGACAAGAGTGATGATTCCATTCTCAGAGTCCTCTAGCCCCTCTGGCAGCCACCCACACACGTCCTTGTCCCGTCTGGACTGCAGCTCTCAGGCCACGCTGGTCACGGCTGGGTCTTCCTCTCCCCAGCCACACAGGCTCTCCAGGCCCCTCGGCTTCACTGAGCCGTATGCCCACAGCTCTCAGCTGTACACCAGACATTCTGCTTCTTGGGGACCCAGGGAGGCGGCCTCTCCAAACACCTGGATACTTCACAGAAGGTTTTTCTGCTCCCATGACAGGCTAGGTCCTCTGGAACTCAAGAAATTACTACTTTCCTCTTAGTGGGAAAGGGGACACAAGTTTCTCTCTCCTTGGATCCTTACAGTTATCTGGAAGTTCTACTATTGCACAACCCCATCTCTGGACTCAGCCTGGAGTGTGGGGCAGGGTACATACTCCTTCCTTGATGTGCCCACCAGGAACTAACCTGGTTCCCCAGCTCTCCTCCTTTCCTCTAGCCTATCTGGATACATCTTGATTCTAGGGGGTGGGGCTTCATGGACTCTGATGGCTTTCATATTGCTCCACATCTTCTGATTTTGTCCTCGGTTCTCTCTGTCCTGCTTTGAGGGCTCAGCTTTTGAAACACAAAATATAAGAATTGCTCTCTGGACTTATCGTTACTCCCTCAGTGCCTTGCTTGCCATCCCCCACCAGGGGAAGTGTGAGATACAAGAAGTGCTTGGAAAAAACACATCAGCCAATATTCCCAAATATTATCCTGCTACACTATGCTTGCAGGGGCCTCTCTGGACCTGCACTCATAGCCGTAGAGCTGGTTTGGGCCCATCACCGCCTCACTCCATGGAAGTCAGACTTTGCCCAAGATTTCCTTAAGTTCTCAGACGTCCTATGTTCTCTTGGTCACTTCCAACTCCAAGCGGTGTTTGCCAAGAATTAGTTCGTCTGTGACCATCCTGCTGGTCACACCCCCGTCCCCTCCTTCCCATCTCCATGCCAACGCCGTCAGCTACAGCCTTGGGTGTACAGGGCCTGCTTTCAGGAGGACATTATGGTTGTAAAGCACAATCATTTCTTTTCTTTGCTAAATAAACACAAAATACCTGTTCAGTATGGCTGTTAGAAATAAGAAGATAGATGCAGTCCCCATTGGAGACTGGTAGAAAAATTGCCTACGGCTGCAACCGTTGTTATGTGTGTGTTATCTACGTGTTACCCTCGTTGAGACTACCTGTAGCTTGGTTTTAATATCAGCCTGATTTTCCCCGCTAGTAATGTGTGTCTCTTCTCCTTCAGTCAGTGTGTCTTGAGGGAATAGCGATTAGTATTAATATTAGCTTAAGTAGCAAATGGTTAGGATAATGTATGGCAAAACAAAATGTAATGATTTCCAAATAATCTACAGAGCTCTTTCTTTTCCATTTATTATCGGGAAGAGACTATCTTTATCCTAAGATGCTCCACATGGGTAGGGGATGGGCTAGATGGGTGATGGGGATTAAGGAGGGCGCTTGTTGAGATGAGCATGGGGTGTCCTATCTAAGTGATGAATCACTGAATTCTACCCCGGAAATCAATATTGCACTATATGTTAACTAACAAAATGTAAATATACAAAATAAAAATAAAACAAAGATGCTCCTTCCTGAAACTGAGGTGACACTGGAGCTTGGGAAAGCAGCCCTGTGCTGACACCATGACGGGCCATGCTGGGCCTCCCTGCCTCTGGCCTGTCTGGTAACTGCAGTCTCCTTCCCTGGCTTCCCGCATGTCAGGGCCTCATCATCTCAGGGCCCCTGCCCCTTCCCCATGCCAGACCGCACCTGTTCTGCATTCACCCCTCCTTCCCCAGGCCCTCCTCACAGCCCAGGAGCTGATAAACCGCACTAACGTGATAATAGATGATAATAAGTTAATGTGTTACCCCTTTTTGGTAACATTTGCATTTTTACAGGGTCTTTCTGAAGAAAAATCATTCTTAACAACAACATGACTGGGACGGGAGAATCTCAGCACCTGCGTCTGCAGGGCCTAAGGAATTATATTTGTGACAAGAGGGATTTTGGTTCCTCAAATCACAGCTCTGTTCCCGGGAAGAGAGTGAGAACAAGAGGCTTCTTAGGGGGCTTTTGGGCAAAAGGCCCTGAGATGCAGGCCTAGGACAGAAAATCACTCTCACCTCAGAGAGAAGGAAGAGATACCCCCCCTGGAGACACAAATTACCCAAAATAGAAAGGGGGTGGGACAGAGGAAACCCCAGTAGAAGAGAAGTGACATTTCTGGGCCATGTAGGTGCCTGCCCCTGCACACAGGACGATGGCAAACGCTCCTCACAGAGACTGCTTCCAGGGGTAATATTGCATTAAACAGACCGATTCCATGTGGCTGGCAGCCAGCTGCCTGGGTTGGGGTAGGGGGTCGGGGGAGCAGTACGGGAGGTGCGGAGACATGCTGCGGGATTGCACAGTTGCCAGAGTCCTGGGAGCCCACCTCTGAGCCACAACAGCTTCTCAATGGTCATGGGTGTTCTTCCTTAGAGCTGGCCACATTGCAGGGCCACTGGGACCACTGTCCTGACCTCCCTCGAGCAGGCCAGACTGCCTTCTGCATTAGGACCAGGCTGGCTGGAGACTGGGCGTTGGTGCGCGGATGCCGCATCTTAGCCCGGACCCTGCCAACCTCCTCTTGCCTCTTTGAAGACCCACCATCTCACTCCTCGATGGTATTCCCGGTTACAGCGAAACTCTCCTCCCACTTCCTTCCCATGGCTCTGCCTCAGTCCCAGGGAGAACCCAGGCTCCTGGGGCTCAGACATGACCCTGACTAACCCCAAGCCTCCCACCCTGAGCACTCTCCTTTCTGGGGGATTCAAAACAAGCAGCTGCCCACAGCAGAGTTGCCCCTGCTGCCAAGCATTTGGCTGGCATGAACAGAGCACAGGCCTGGTTGCAGCTCAAAATAAATTCCACTTCCGTAAAATAATTCTGAGAGCTGCCGGCTGGCCATGTTGGCAGGGACAGCAGGAGCCTGACTACCACAGAGGAGGAAGGGCCTGCCAGGCTGCTGCTGCAGGACCATCCTGCACCCCTGGCTCCTGGGGCCATCGGTCCCTCAGGCAGGGGGTTAAGCACCATTTAATGCAGATGCCTCCTCCAGAGGCCAGGCCCCCTGGGTTACCTGTATACCTACACTAGCCTCATGGGCTCAGCACAAGTGGACCCACTGGCCTCTTCTCCAGATTCTGAGAGAGACTTACGATGGGGAGGCTGGAAACCGAGCTCTACTGAGGGCCCCAAATACATACTTGGCTTACACAGGAAGTGCACAGAGCAGGCGGCACATCCCCGACCTTCCCCTCTGCCATCTTGACCCGGGAACTTCTCACGGGCAAGGTCTGTGTGTTCTCTATGATCCCCACCATGCCAAGCAGGGGAGGGATCAGAATCGGTCCAGGTGCTTCCAGGGCAGGGAAATTGACACCAACAGGTAAAAGTTACAGGTAAGAGGAGTTCAGCTCTATTGAAAGAACTTTCAAACAGGCAATTCTGTCTAAAAATAATGGGCTATCTTGGGAGCTAATGAGATCACTGTCCCTAGAGGTGTTCAAGCAGAGGCTCAAAAGCCACCTGCAAGAAATAGAATAGTCGGCAAACCCTAGCGGATGGTTGGTGAGTTGCCTTCTAATGGTTGTTTAAAGACATAGTGCATGTAAAAGGCTTCTGATTGGAGGAAAGAATATTGATTGAGTATTGTTACCCCACTTAAAATCACCACATCGCATGGGGAGGGATGGAAAGGTAAATTAACATTTATTGAAAATCCATTATGTCCTGGACACATTACCTTTAATCTTCACAAGTATATGAGGCAGGATTTATTATTCCCGTTTTACAGTGAGAAAAACAGATTTCAGAGATGCTAAGAACCTTGCCCCAAATCACGCTGTGTAAGCAGGCAGCACAGAAGGTGGGGGGCAGCTCTAGTGGCGGTCCGGCTGCACAGCACCCCACTTCCTCTGAAGAAGCTAACGTGCCTCCCCTCTGTACCACCCTCCTGGAGCCGCATCCTCCTCTTTCTTCCACGGCGAGTGGGTTGTGCACTGGCCAGTCTGACCTGCCAGAATCTGTCACTGAAGCAGACTCATCAGGCAGGATCTTGGGGGGGGGGGGGGCAGGCACAGTTAAGGAAGTATACTCGTCCAGGCTGAGCACGTGGGACCTTTGCAGGGTTGATGAGAGCCTGTGTACTTTTCACCATTGCTGCTGCAGTGAGAGCCGTGATGGCAGGTGTCAGGGAAGCTGCCACTCTGGCAGTTTACAGGCAAATTGCAGTATTGTTTACAGCAGCCCGAGCATCCCTAGGGCGATCTGAGACCCAGCAATGCGGCAGCTTCCCTAGCAGGAAATTGCCAGGGTGGCCAGTGATGTGGGGTTCTGGTTGGTTCTGGGACAGGGGGACCAGCACGGTCTGCGGGGAGAGGGTCAGAGGGGGATCAAAGGGCCAGCAGACCGTGCCGCAGGGGGGATGCCTTACGGCTTAGATGACTGCTGGTGGAAGCATGGCTTTGTGCGGTCACAGCACTCCTGCCTGGTGTGATCGAAACTCTTCCTTTAGTTGACCTTGCTCTCTCCATCTACTTTAACCCCATGGGGAAACTGAGGCAAGCCAGAGCTGAGAAAGATGCAAGTGTTAGCTCTGAGCTGGACTGTGTAGGCCCAAGTCATGTGGAAGCTAGTACTTATGGATCTCTCTGCTCCTTGCTTCATTGAAAGAAGCCCAAGATGGCAGAGAGAGTCCTACCATTCTCAGCAGAAGTAGCCAGACTTGCTGGGGAAGGAGAAGCAGCCAGGGCAGAGCCTGAGGAAGCAGCCAGACTTGCTGGGGAAGGAGAGCAGCAGGGCAGAGCCTGGGGAAGTCTGCTGGAGCCCAGCCATGAGAACCTGGCTTCTCTAGCCCCACTTGGTGTACTTTTGTACCTGGGCTTGCTAAGACCTTCACTGCAGGGAAACTACCCAGGGACTGTCCCTTCACCTGCCAACTCCTCCCTAGCTGCTTCCCTGTAGCCTCCGTAGGGTTCATGCCCACTGGGTCGCCTCTCTGTGGGTATCTCCCTCAGGGCTCCTGGCCCAGCCTCACTGTGGTCAGTCTTCATGGGGTGAAGACAGGAGATCCTAAAGCGGTGAGCACTGAGCCTAAACAAGGAATTCACTCATTCTAGCTGATGCTCAGAATCAGAAGCCTTTGGAGTTTGTTGCTTAGGAGATGGTTAACATCCAGCCACTCCAGGTCAGGGCCTGACACTGGCTCAGAGCAGTGACCTGGCAGGGATGGGGCTAGGTTCCTGAAGAAAGGTGCTGACAGCAAGCAGCCTTTCATCTGCCCAACAGCTGCTCCTTCTGCTCCCTTGAAGTGTCCTGAAATGGGACATAGACCTGAGGCGCTGGCCAAGGCGGGGACTGCAGTATTTCCAAGTGAAATCCTGTCCTGTGGACGGGAAATGTGACCATTCATTTGCTAAACTTGTCAGCCCATAACTGAGCTTCCTGTGTGCATTTCCACCCAGCAGGGACAAGGCAGGGGGGTGAGCAAGCTGGTTGGAAGTAGGGACACGAATTCATAATCAGGATTTACCAGATCCTCTTAGGGAGTCAGCATTTATGTGGCAATGAGATTATTTACAGAGCTATGAGCGATAGCTGGTCAGAGAGACTTGAAAAGCAAGAGAAGGGAGCAGAGGGGTGGAAACCTCCAGAGGCCTTGTTTTTGGAGCCAATGGACAAACGATTTTCAGACCACAGCAGACATCACAACTGAATTCACATATCCTTCAGTAACTACTAGCGTCATATATTAGCTCTGAACTCACAGTTTGAATTGAGGAGATAATGGTTTCTAGAATAAAAGAAACAAGATTTGTGCTTTGTTTGTAGCTGAGAATTTTTTTCTTCCTTCCCCTATGTGAAAATCAGGTGATACTGAAAATTCAAGCCCCTCAAAACAGAAGGAACAAAGCAGACTCTGCAGGTGGCCCTGGCCTGGCAGAGCAGCAGAAGCTGAAATCAGAGGGGGGCTCCAGGGCCAAAGAGGTGTGGAGCCCCATGTCACAGGGTGCTTCCATCAGGCCCAGGGTGGGGACCTCGGAGAGCTCCACACGCCCGCCGTAGCTCCTCCCGCCGGAGGCGCCGGAGGATCTTGCTTGTTTTCAGGGCAAACCTTGCCTGGGTCCCAAGAAGGCAGGGCGAGCAGAGTTGGGGGTGTAGGAAGAAAGTGCACTTTGCTGTTTATCAGCTAAGCGCTGGTGTCTGAAAGTCTCAAACTGAAGGCATCAATATTTCAAACATTCATATGCTGGAGAGTATTTCCCCTTTTGTCACATTTCTGGCTAATTGATTTCCCCTGGCCACAAACTTGCTGCTTTTAGAACATCATTAATAACAAATCGACTCTGGTAGAATCTGCCCTGGGAGGGGGCATTGGCTGGGAAAGGTCCCTGACCTTGTTTCCTCTGAGAAAAGGGGCTCTGGTCAGTCACAGCTGCATGAGGACTGGGAGGCTTGCTTTGGTAGCAGAGGGACCGACCAGGGAGCAGGGAAACAAGTGGCCTACCCTATGCCTCCCTAGTCAATTGCCAGAACCCTTGGATAGGGTTACTGGGAGAGAGAGAGGGGCAACGTGGAGGTCTAGAACAAGAATACAGGGTCCAAACCCATCTCTAGTCTCCTCCTTACCCTCTGTCCTCCCCCACAGGGTCCTATCTCTGGAGGCTTCCAAGTCTGTCCCAAAGCCCCATGAGATGAATACCACTCAGGGGTCTGGAATTAGCTAAATAGCTGGCAACTCACAGTGCCACCTGGGGCCCCTGCCTCAGACCCCTGCACCTCCCTACTCAGGCCAGTGAAGTAACGCCAGCCTCTCTTCTCTGAGCCCATCTGTGGCAGCACTTCCTGACCCTGCTGGCCCCCGGAGCCCAGGTGGCCTCTCTTCCTTTTCCAGTGATTCTCTCACCCCTCCGCTCCACCCCCACAGCGCCTGGCTCTCAAGACAGGGCCTGGGATGGGTGCTCACAAAGTATAAATGACAGGGAAAATGTTCTTACAACAGTCTGACATTCCTGCTCCTATCCCCAGAGTGGCAAGCACTAACATCAGCCAAGATCAGGCCTCCCAGTGGGCTCAGGTCTGCTGATCACACGGCAGAGGCCTCTCTGCTCCCACCCAGTCCCGTGGCTTATATCCCTGGAAATCTCTTGGTTGTCCTGATATTGATTTGGCTTTGAAAAGGAATCAGTAAGAAATACACACGTCGCAGGCCTGAAATAGAATCTGCCCTTTGCAGTTGTAGCAAATACTATTCCACTGGCTGGGCGCAATTTGAACATGGCTACCCCAGGACAGGGCCTCCGGGGTCCAGAGATGCCTGCTGTAGGCCAGTCTTCATCTTACAAGACCACAGGGGCCCAGCGACAGTGGGCAGGTTGTCACAGTGTTTTACGGGCAGGATAAATATTTGTGTTATATTCGCATGCACAGCATGGAGCCTGAGCCCACTTTATGGCCAAGCCTGGGGAGATTGGAGGGTTGTGCTGAGCCAGCTACAGGGAAATGTACTTTCCTGGTAGCTTTCCAAGAAAATAGTTTGGGCTTGAGGATTAAGGAAATTATGGTCCTGAATGGGCAGAGGCTGAAGCCATAGATCTCCCCAGTCCAGCATCCCCTCCCAAATGGGCTGACCCTGTGCACCTCAGGATCACAGCATGTGCTAGACCATGACTCCCCACGGGTCCCCGGGAATTGTCTTGTCCTTGAATGGATGTTAGAGCTTCAGAGAACTTGATAGTTTATCTAGTCTAGCTGGATCAACTGAGGTTGGAGAGGTTCACTATCTGGCCTAAGATCACCTAGCTGATAGTGATTTTGTTTCCATGGATCCCTTCCTACTTGGAATCTTCGAGAAAGCCTTCTTTTTCTAAACTTCAAACCTTTTTTTTTTTTCATCTCTAGAAGGGATCAGACTTGGAGGGATGTCCTGCCTTGGGCAGAAGAGTACAGCTGGTGAAGTTTTTCACCCATATCCTACATTCCCTGTTCTACATTTCCTACCTACATTTTCACATTTCCCCACTCTTTCACCTAGAAAGAAACTGACTTTTGTTAAGCACCTAACATAAACCAAGTTGTTTTCAATTTACAGCAACTCTATAAGGTGGGGTTATTATTCCCATTGCAAATGTAACCACTGTGTTGAATAAACAAGACCCATGAGGTATATAGTCAAAAGGCAAATTTGTGTTTGTTTGCCACTATCCCTTTAAACTGGCTAGTCCTTTTCCTTGACACTGGGTAAAATCTCTGACTTTTTTGCTCATTCTTAGAGACTATAAGTCACTTTACATCACCAACATAGTATCTAGATTCAATAATGTAAGGTGTCCAGTTCAATAGAATATTCCACACATCAGTCTTTATACAAAGATATATTAATCGGGATATTATAGGTTTCTGCTGTGCTAACAAACAACCCTAAAAGTTCAGCAATTCATGCATAGGTTTTACTTCTCACTCTTTCAGAGTTCACTGGAGGTCAGGAGACTCCCCCCCCCCCCCCCAGCTGTCCTCCATATGGGGACTCTGTCACTTTGTCTTGTGGTTCCATGTTCCACAGGGAAAGAGAGAGCCTAGGGAATCATACAGGGGCTTTTCTGTGCTCAGTGAGATATGACACACATCACTTCCAACCCCATTTCCTTCCCCAGAACTAATCGTATTGTTTCACCTAACTTCAGGGAAGGAAGAAAAGTGAAGAGAAACCAGTGAATACGTGACCTTGTCTGTCAGTAAAAATAACCCTTCACCCACTCCCGCCTCAACTTCAGTGGGCTCCTGCCACAGGGTAAGGGGCAGAGAGGAGGGGGTGACATGAGCTTCTTTATTCTTTCTCAAAGACTTCCCCTCTGTTCAACTGCTTCTGACCCCTCTGGTGTTGGAGCGATGGGAGGAAGGGGAGGTAAGAAGAGCAGGGAACTTTTCTGACAGGTATAATAGTAAAAGGGCTTCAAGAGCTCTAGGTCTGGAAGATGTCTAAAGCCTCCTTCCTTCCCAATGGGTGCTGTCATGGCTTGTCAGAGGCCCCACTGGAACAACAGACAACATTTGCCATGACCCAGGCTCTATGTTGCCTTCCCACTGGCCACCCCTCCCCAGGCCCTGGTTTTCAGATGGCCCACTCCACACAGATGCTCCCTGTTGGATTTCCACTGCACCCCCTTGGGCAAGGCTTAAAATGGATTTGGGCCAGTTCTCTCCCTGTCGGGGTCTAGAGGGGCAGAGGGGCCATAGAAAACATTATTGCCTCTTCTGCCCTGATAAACCCCAGTCCCAATGCAGCAGCAATCCTCCTTAGCTTCTCAGCCACAGCAGCTGGCTTTCAGGCCATGGTGCCTTTAAAGTTTCATGGGCAGGAGTCAGACACCAGCCTCCTGGGTCCCTCTAACTGCAGGGGGAAATATGAAGCTCTCCAAGTGATGCTTTCTTGTGACTTGATGTGCAGGAAAAGTGTTCCACCCTTTCCTTTTATGGGGAAGGGAAGCTCCAAACAGGGCTCACCTCAGAGGCATTCTCTTTTATAAAACCCTCTCTTGATTTCCAACAATTTGACAATAGAGGATTGAAACTAGTTCTGAATCAGGCATTAGAAGGAAGCCAAAACTGGGAAAGCATATTATTTAAAACTCCCATTAAGACTCTATGGTGTGTGGGGGGGTGCTAATTTCAGGAGGTGACTGAGTAGTTGTAAGTACCCAAAATTAATTGATGGTTTTAAGGAAGAAATAGAGTGTAGGTAGCACTGCGTCATAAACCTATCGTTGGAGAAGAGGAAGACTAATAATTCTCATGATTCCTCATACCACAGGACAGAAAAGTAATAGTTCAAGTTGTGTATGATGAAATCTAATGCTGTGGCATAATTTTTTCTCATCGATTGGTTCCCAGCCTATCTCCAGTGATTTATAGGAATAACGGGGAGGGAGTGCTCACTGCAGGATGGCCAGGGCTGGGGAGGTTTATGTGCAATACTGGTTTCCAGAGTTAATAGATTTTCAATTATGGTCTATGGAATAGTATTATGCTCCTGGAGTCAGCAAGCCTGATCCCACTCTTACCTCACCAGATCCCGTCTACCACTCCAAAATAGACATTTGAGCAAGCTGGGAAAAGCTCCTACCCCAGTCAGTATCCTGGGATATGTCTGGCTGGAGGGAGTCTAAGTCCCATATTCCATCAATAGAAACTAATGACCCCAAACTACTCATTCCCTTATCCCTGAAGCTGAAAATCTGGAAAAGATATGGCACACAGAACCAGAATTATACCTACTCTACCCAGAGTACTGTGGTAGCCCAGCAGAGATTTGATCCAAGAAACAGAGTCTAGAATAGGAGACAGGAGATCACAACAGAAGGAATGGCTGAGAGTCTAACCAGGAAGGAAACACTCAAAGAAGTCCTCGGGGTCAGGAACCAGAAGAACAAGAAGGCATCAACGTTTAACAAAGAAATCCCCAGTTCAGGCCACAACTACTTCATCATTATTGTATCCTTAGCATCTAGCACATTGTTTGACACAAACAAGCACTCATATTTATTAAATAAATGAATGAAACAAGCTTGTGGAGTCTGCGACAGGTCTAGCAGGGACCTTTACCACACTGAATATTTACCTGTTCTTCCACCTCTCCAGCCCCCTGCCACTAAATGGGGCCAGTGACTGGGCTAGGCCAGCAGACTATGAGTAGAAGTGATGTAAGACATTTAAAGATTGGTACACAATTCTCCAGCCATCGTTTTCCTTGTAGTGGTGACTGTGGGGGTTGCATGTTCCAAATGATATAGTTCAAGACGTAGGGACTTTTATCAACTTGTGTTCTTTAATGCCCAAGTAGAACAGACCTCCTTCCTCCCCTCCTAACCAGTGCTGAATAGGTAATGTGAGTGAGAAACAAACCTGTGTTTTCCTTAGCCAATCCTGAATAAATATAACACACTAGATTTACCAATTGTCTTTGTCAGCTTGGGCTTCTATAACAATGGGCTTAAACAACAGACATTTATTTCTCACAGTTCTGGAGGCTCAGAAGTCCGAGATCAAGGTGCCAGCATGTTTGGTGTCTGGTAAGGACCTGCTCCCTGGGCTGTAGGTGGCCGTCTTCTTGCTGTGTGCTCCCATGTCATTTCCTTGGTGTGCACTCAGAGAAAGGGAGCTCTTGGTGTCTCTCCCTCTTCTTATGAGTACACAAATCCCATTATGGGGGTTTCACCTTCATGAATTGGAGGTTAGGGCTTCAATATATGAATTTGGGGGGAACACAAATATTTAGCTTATAGCACCAGTTCAGTCCAGTAGTTTCCTTCCCTCCTTTCTCACCCTCTTGCAAAAAGGCCTCTTTCTTTGAACATTATGTCATCGGGTTCATCATCCTTTAACTCTCTTATTCGTCCTCCGCCTTCCTTTCACAGCCCTCGTTCATTACAGAATTTATTAGCTGGCTCAAAAATTTCTTTTTCTCTTCAGCTCCTGCCATCATTTGTTTCACATATATATCAACTATCTGTCCCAAGTCTTAGCTTCGGAAATTCTTGACATCATCAACGCCAACAACGTTCATGTCCAGGACCTTCAACCAACCCTCCTATGGACACGTTCTAGACCCTACCATCACATGACTCTTCCACCTTTGGATATGCAAATTCCAATAGCCCAATTTTCTTTCCCCTCCTTCTCTCCCACCACAATGTTGTTAGACCTCATTTAGGCCTCTAATCCTTCAAGTCCAACCTATGTATCTGCCTCCTCTACAGTACCCTAAGCTCTCTGAAGTCAGGGCTGTGTCCTATTCCTCTCTGTGTTCTCAGCACTTGTCACAGTGCATGGCCCAGGGAGTCATGCAGAAGATATTCATGAAAAATGAATGAGCAAAGTGGCTGCCCCTGCATACCTGGTGGTGGTTCCCCACAGCCTCTTAAAGATGTTTTTGGTAAATGACACAGATTCCCCTCAAAAGCATCTGGACAGAAACCAAAAGATCAGATTTCTAATTCTGGCTCCATCCCTAGTTACCTATGTGGTCTTGGACAAATCCCTTGACCTTCCCTGAATCTCAGCTTCCTTTTGTCTTTTTTTTTTTTTTTTTCCCCTTTTTGGTTGAATGGTTAATGGGAATAAAATGAAATCATGAATGTGAAAATGATTTTATTTATTTATTTTTTAAAGATTTTATTTATTTGACAGAGAGAGACACAGCGAGAGAGGGAACACAAGCAGGGGGAGAGGGAGAGGGAGAAGCAGGCTCCCTGCAGAGCAGGGAGCCCGATGCAGGGCTCGATCCCAGGACCCTGGGATCATGACCTGAGCCGAAGGCAGACGCTTAACGACTGAGCCATCCAGGCGCCTATGAAAATGATTTTAAAGTGTAAAGAGCTCTACAGTCATATTAGAATCATTATGAAAATACCAATGGATTTCCTGTCCCTCAGCATGTACTGACTTATCAGATTCATACTCTTCCTTATGGAGGAAAAGCTGTGAAAATGTGAGGGAATCAAGTACCCAAAGCCAAAGATGAAACATCAGGTCCTGAGATCCGTGCAACCTGCTTCTTTCAGCTTTCCATATTCCTTCATTTACCAAACATTCATTGACTTTCTACTATTTTCAGTTACTCAGTATGGCACAGGCTTTGCCCTTATGGAGTTCAGTCTTTCCCTGGGAACAGATGAGTAAACGACTAATTACAACCAGTGTGATAAAAGCAAAACAGGAGTAAGTGCTAGATGTTGGAGGTGGAGGAACCCCTAATTCTCTCTGAGGAGGGAGGAACATAGAGGATCCTAAGAGTAGGGGCCCATGCTCTCCACAGCTACTCGGGATCAGCTTTCCTGCGGACAGTGATGAGGCCAGGTTCTGGAGGAAACTGGTGTATGGAGAAAGAATTAAACACAACTGGCTTTGAGCCCCTTTCCTTACCTCCTCCCCAGACTGTGCTCCTTGCTCAGGGACTACCTGGACACAGCCACAGAAGTTGCAAGTGTGGGTACAGTTATTCATCCCGAGCACCCTTCGAGGTACAGGGCCACCACTGCCTCTCTGTGAGTCATAGCCAGACATCTGAGACCAAATCCCGCATTCTTCTCACCATGTCACTGCCCATCATACCTGGAAAAGATGTCACGGCAGAGCCTAAGAGGGAGGATGAAGGCCTCCCACAGCATCTGTAATTGGCTTCAGAGCTTTAGGGTAGAGTGACTGTCCAGGTGACCAGCCTACCTCCAATCAGAATCCTTCCTCTACCAGTGGCTCCCTGCAGTGCAGGCCAAACTGATCTATACCTCATTACATCAGATTCCCCAGCCTTGTGCAGCGCAAATTAAATGCTACCTGCAGCAGAGCAGCTCAGAAGCACTGCATTCCCAGTTGGCCAGGCAGGTTGGGGATGACAGGGAGAGTTGAAATGACTCCCAGTGATGACAACCTGACAAAGCAGGTGGACCTGGAGAATCTGCTGCATAGCAGACAGCCTGTCCTCCCCATCCCAAGGGGCTTGGTTCTTCCTCCCTGGATCTTTAGAGGCTTCTGAGCCACCCCAGGCATGGCCCATTCACTCCACTTCTTCCTGGACAGCAGACCCAGTCAGCATACTGCCAACAGAGTTCCAGAGCATAGTTTGAGCAAACAGTTGGGGCTTTTTTAGTAACCCATGGATAAAAGAGATTGGGGCTTCAAAGCTAACCTCTTTCTTTACTCTTATCCTGACCTCCTAGGTGGGTGTCTCTGTCTCTCTCCTCAAGTGTTCGTGGATGTTGGGGGAGGGCAGTAGGGGGTGGAGGGTTGGGAATATCCAGATGTAACTTCTGATAGCAAAGTTAGCATTTTCAGTTACTTTCCACTCATTTCTCCCCTTTTATACTTGTAACTATGAAAACTCCTAATAAATGTCCATTTAGATACACAAGCAGGACAATTTGGGTAACAAAAGATAGTAAATTTTCATTAGCCCCATGCTCTGCTTCCTCTTATGCCTTTCCCTAACCACTGGCTTCCCAGTTTACATGGGTGGCATTCATAGCTTGACTTAGAAGAGACCACATTATCAAAACCCACTGTGAACCCACCGGGCGCCTGGGTGGCTCAGTCGTTAAGCGTCTGCCTTCGGCTCAGGTCATGATCCCGGGGTCCCAGGATCGAGTCCCACATCGGGCTCCCTGCTCAGCGGGAAGCCTGCTTCTCCCTCTCCCACTCCCCCTGCTTGTGTTCCTGCTCTCGCTATCTCTCTCTCTGTCAAATAAATAAAATCTTTAAAAAAAAAAAAAAATCCACTGTGAACCCACCATCTCGGAGCCCTCTCAGTGTATGTGACCGTGTCTGGATTGAGAGAGGAATGTCCCTGTTTGCAGGTGGGGCACCAGATGCAATGCCTCAGGAAAACCCAAGGGGACAACTTTCTAGAATTCAGGGAGGTTTAAGGTGTGGGAGTAAACACACTCCTTTTTCATCCCCAGGAAGAGGCTGACCCAGACAAAAGTAATTATACTGTAATAGTGACCTCCACAAAGCTTAGAATCAGGGAGTCCATGCATCTGAATATTGCCATGTTTCTCACAAATAACATACCCCAGGATAGGGCATGGGGTCTCTAAGCTTCAGCATAAACATTATACATTACATTTTCCTCTCTTACCAGCTTTACTGGATGGCACCTGATTCAGAACATTATTTTTATACTCAAACAAATATCTATTATGAGGAAAATGCAAAATTCCCAAAATGCAAAATGCATTTTTACAGTACTCCACAAGGTTAAGAGGAATTTTGTGCCTATAGCAGTCAGCTTCAGACTACAGATACCCTTTCATTCTCCAGTAGGACTATTTCACTAAGAAGTTGAGAGGTTCTACCCAGCAGTTCCTACCATCATGGAGCCTGACACTTGGTATTAGGGTTAATCTTTTCCAAGGATCTATTGGAATCATTCCTCAGCATCTTGGCATACCTAACTATGAGCCACTTTTAAGATGAGTCTGGTTCAAAGCCTGCCACTCCAGAATGCCGAAGAGGAAACTGACACCACCTGAGACATGAAGCTCCTCTTTCCCGGCCTGTAGTGACCCCAGGATACTCTCAGACACACCTCACCAAGCTTCTAACTCAAAGGCTGAGTTCTGAGAAGATGTAATTGCCCCTAAATGCCTGAATGTCACCCACTAAATTGGGAAAACCCAATCATACTCATTTGAAGCGGCCCAGCATGGAGCCAAGAACAGAATCAATATTCATTTTCTTTCCACTGAAAAGAAATGACAAAGGAAGTTGTCCAACAGGGCAACCTTTCAACTTGAGCAACACTGATTTATTGGATGTTTGGCAGGTGGGCCTGAATCCCCAGGCCTGACTTCCTTCCCCATGCCCTCCCCTGTCCTTCTTATTCCCCACACTTCTGGCAAAGGAGACTGTGACCTATCCCTGCAGATATTTCCAATAGCACCGGGGCCTTAGTTGAGGCTGAGTTGAGGTTTCTGACTCTCAGGACTGA
The DNA here is from genome assembly GCF_964656455.1 of Halichoerus grypus. NCBI lineage: Eukaryota > Metazoa > Chordata > Mammalia > Carnivora > Phocidae > Halichoerus > Halichoerus grypus. Next base: position 102,226,494 of record NC_135722.1, on the reverse strand, counting down.
TTGAGGCCCAGGGCCAAACTGTCTGGATCAGGGTCAAATCTGAAGCAAGAAGGTCTCATGCCTTTCCCTGTCCTCTGTAGTACAGCAAGAAGAAGAAAAGCCAGAAGAACCACCGTACCCTCAATAAAAACCTCAGGTGGGAATTTTTAGGTCAAGTCTAACATGGCATTAGACACACTTAGTATTAATGCAAATCCTGGGCTCAAAACAAGGTACTTTTTCACTTCTGTTTTTCACATAGTTCCTCCCCTTTTCACTTCTTTTGTGCAGAGGGAGAGGGCTCTCTGTTTAGCCCCCAGATAAAGCACATGAAGGGGTTGAAAACATGCCACCCTGAAATATGCTGCTTTAGCATGTTGATTATTTTGAACCAAAGGCGCTTGAGAAACAGCAGGTGCAGAAAGGTCTCTGACCTCCCTCCTACCTAAAAGCAAAACACGACATTTCCCATGAGAAAGTGCTCCCTACACCAGGAAGAGAAGACCATTCTTATCACCAGAGACTGGGAGTTGATGCTGAAATGGATCTGCACGAACAGACCTACAAAGTAACCTTGATCTTCCATTAGCTTCCCCACAGATCTTGTAGTCACTGTCCCACAGCTTACCCCCCCCCCCCACCAGAAGCTTAAATTCCTTTTCCTTTGTCTTGTCACTTCTCCACAAATGGATGGTTCTTTAAGAAGGCATATAAGCTCTGGGTCGCAACCACTTCTTTGCATCTTCATTTTTCCTATGAAATATTAAAATTTTTCCTATAAATAGTAAAGATATTAAATAAAATGTGTATGCTTTTCTCCTATTAATCTGTCTTATGTCAGCTTAAATCTCAGGCCAGCCACAGAACCTAGGAGAGTACTAGAAAAAAGTATTTCCTCCTCCACATACGTCTGGATCCTTCTAGAACCAGGTTTAAGCACCCAGATGCTCCCTGTTCCTTTTTGCATCCAGGAAGCTGAGGCAGGCCTACACCCTGTGCCATGGCTGCTCACATGTGTCCTCATGGAGGCCAGTCCAGTGTCTCTCTTTTCTTCTCTCTCTGCAGGCGAGGGCAAGTGGAATTTGTGTCTGGGATTTGGTTTTGGGATTTGGCTCCAGCCACAGTCTCCAATCGGTTTTTGCCACTGCCATGCTGTTTAATAAAGTGGTACTTCTCTTCCCATTTGGTTATTGTTCTTTGTGCACATACCCCATCTGTCAGCTTCCTAGAGGGGAGGAGGTGAGTGACTCCCTGGATCCTAACAGTGACCGTCACTAACAGGAGAACCTGGACAGAATGACAGAGATCACACAAAGCTTCCACTTGCGCTTAGTGTGTGCTACTTAGCAACTGTGGCAAGGTCCATTTGGCTAGTGTTCGCATTTATCAAATGTGGAGTCTCAATGCTCAGAGATTCAAAGTCAAGTGATGATGAGCAAAGCAGCTAGTCAGTGGCAGAGCAAGGCTTGGGGTCCAGGCTCTGGAAGCACACTATGCAGCGGGAAGGATGCGGGCTCTGGAGTCAGGCCGACCGCTGTTCGAGTGCCAGCTTTGCGGCTGCATGGCCTTCTGGTGCATTCTTTGTGTATGTAGGGGGTGTGGGGAGGGTCTCCCTGACCTTGTACCTCAGCTCCCATGTGGCTTCTCATCCCCCTCTGCTGCTGCTGCCTGTAGACCCTCCCCTTCCTGCAGTGCCAGCCTCATTTCTCCCAAGACCTTCTCTCTGGATCAGAGGATGAATTCAGGATCAGCCCAAGGGAGAGGAGCTTTACAGGAATACCCATCTGGTCCTCATAAAGAGATAGCGGAGGGGGTAGTGGTGAGGGGGTGTGGATCTGGGATCCTCCCCATCAGCCCCTGCAGCAGGGACCCTTCCCCTTCCCCAGGCTCCATTGTTAGGCAAACAAAGTCCTTGGTTCTAGGGTGGATTGCATGCAAATTGAATTAAGTCTCCATCTGTTAGTTTATTCATTGCTGAGTTTTGTTTTGTTTTTTTTTTTCTTTTTTTCCTTTTTGGACTCTCCACGTTTCATACTTGCTAATGAGCAGATCAAATAGCATCAGGGGCTGTGGGCAGGAGACAGCTCTGCTCTGCTGGGAGCCCCAGTGTGCTCTCTGACACCTCCCAGAGATACCCCTCCCCTCCTGTCCTCTCTTTGGATTCCTGCTGCCTCAGCCCTCCTAGGAAAAGTGCCCAAGCTGTTGATTCAAAATAGATATTCATTTGCATGGAATTAGCATGTTGCTCTTTTAAAGTTCAGTTCCGCCAACAGCCCCACCATCCCAGGTCCTCAGTCTAGGATGTGGTAAGGGTGTCCGGCTTGGGGGAGTGATGTGGAGCATATGTCCTGGTCCTTCAGGACAGTGGTCTCTAGAGCTCCAGTCCTCAGTGGCAGCCTCTGAGCTCTGCTGTTTGCTTGCAGGAGGCAGGGAGGCACCTTTGAGGCAGGTGCCTCTGGCCTTCACCCAGGCTCTGTCACCGTGCTAGAAATGTCTGCCATCAGTCTCTGTGGAACATTTGGTTGGTGGGAGAGAGAGGAGGATGTAAGAGCCCTACAGCATCTGTGAAAATACCACAACAATAAAAATAATGAAAATAATAAAGCCACCATTTATTGACCTTCCATTTTAATTCTAACACTTATCAAAATCTTTAAAGATAAACAGTATCATATTGTTGGGACTCTTTCAAGTGCAAGTATCTGAAAACGTAAGTCTAATAGACAAACAAAAAAGGGGCGCGAAGGGAATGTTGTTTTATGTAACTAAACAAATCCAAATCCAGGGTTCTAGGTGTCAGGCCCTTCTAGATTGAACAGCTCAAACGTTGTCATCTGGACTTGGTCTCTCTCCCTCTCTCAGCTCTGCTGTCCCCAGTCTGGAATCACTGTGAGGCTGCGTTCCTCAATTGGTAGGTCCCAGCAGCTCCAGACTTAAGTCAAGGAGAAAATGAAAAACCTTCTCTTTCCCGACGACTTGAACGCAGGTCCGCCGCCGGATTTTTAGTGGCAGAGATTGAGTCACATGACCCCCCGTGAACCGATCACTGTAGCGGGAGGCGCAGTGCCCATTAGCCTGAGCCGAGTGTGCGTGTCTGGGGAGAACCAGTGTGGCATCAGTGCCCCCTACCCTTTCAAAATTCCAGGGCTGTGTATCAGGGCAGGGGACTCTCGGGAGAAAATTGGGTTCCTGTTACACGAAGAGGAATAGACACTGGGTGGCAAAAATAATATCCATTGCAGATACCATGCCCCTTTATAGGGGAAGAAAATGGCCAGAAGGTACATCATTTTTCCTCGGGTCACAAAGCTAGGAAACTGCTGGTATTCAAATCTAGAGTTAATTATCTCCAAGCCACATGCTGCTTGTCACCCTTCCTCCTACACTGAGTTTCAAGAGGGAAGGGAGAGGTGTTAGAAGCGGAGAAATGTATACAACAGGAAAACTGTGCTGACGTAATGGAGAGCGAGCTTCCCCAATGCCCGGATGTACCGCAAAAACGTCACGGGAGAAGAGGAAACCCCTTAATCCATTGGAAATGACCTCATGATGGAAATCATTTTATATTCTAGAGCAAGAAGGGATCTCAGGAGATTTCAGATAATCTGGGCTGACATGAACCACTGGCACAGTGCCTTCTCGTCCCTCCCTACGTGCCCCTCCGTGGGTACCAAAGACCACTTGTTACCTGGGTGTGGCAGTACTTCTCTGCCTTGAAGAGGTGCGTGTGTGTCTGTTAATCTATGAGAAAAAAATCAGGGAATTGACTGTTACAATCTTCTGTGCTTCTGTTATTGTCTTGGCCACTAATTTCCCACAAATATCCCCGATATTGTTAATGCCCAGTGCTGCCTTAGCTGAGTAATTCAGTGGGAGCTGGTGCTCCTTCAGTCTTGTCTCTGCCATATTCCCCCGTGCATTTCTCAGCGTTCTTTGATCGCAAGCAACAGAAACCTCCTCTGGGTAACTTAAGTTGAAGGGTCTGGGATTGTTACAGGATTGACAGAAAATCGGAGCAAATAGGCTACAGGAAGGACAGAAAGCAAGACCACTCCAGGGATATAAGAGGTTAAGAGTTGGGCACCCAGCTGAGCAGGCAAATTAGAGTGGATTTAACCTGCTCTCTCTGCTCATCAAGCCTTGCCTCTCTGTGCAAGGTTTTGTCTGCCTAGAGAAAGGTGACTTTTTCTTTGCTCAAAGATACCTCAATTCCCTTAGCTGTGTGCCTTTTGTAGGTATCACAAAGGCTAGCAGTGGCCCTGGAACTAATAAACAATCTTCTCAGGTTGCTGCCATCAAAAATACATCAGCTCCAACAATTTCTGACCTTGTATAATTCTACTCACAGTTCAGATTCGGAGAGATTGGCTAGCCCCCAGGTTGTGGTTAGTCTGTGCTGGGTTACCCTCCAGCCCTGGTCCAAGTCTTCTTTAGTTGCTGTCAGGACTACTCGCTCCTGGTGGGGGCCTGTCATGCCCAAACACACTGCAACCTCTGGGGGTGGTGGGACACAGGCTTAACCCTTATCAGGGCTGGGTTGCGGGGGCTGCTGGTGGCGAAAGCCTGGGGTCAGGTTCCACCTAGTTTCACCTTCGTTCCTTCATGCATTGACGAAGTGCCTCCTTCCATGCTGTGGGACATCAGTGGGTTGTCCGCCTTTCAAAACTATTTGGTGCCACCACAGGGTCCGGAGGCTTCACAGGAAAGGAATGTGAACAGATGGCGTAAGTTGGGCAATAAGGTGGTGAGGGTGTAGAAAGGACATGGGGAGAGAGTAAGCAAGTGTTGAGTGGAAGGGGATTTGTGTGTTCTCAAAGGCTGCTAGGCAACACAGTGGGTCAGTGGCTACCCGCTGTACTGGAAGAACCTCTGGTCACCACTGTGAGGGAGGCCAGTGCCCAGAATTGCAGGTACTTGTCTCCGGGAGGTGCACAAGACACATTGTTGAGAATGTTGAAAAAAAAATATCAACAACAACAAAAACAACAACATAGCATCTCTATTTTTATTTAATTTTTCAAGTAAATAATCAAAATTTAAAATCTATTATTAACAAGTTTAAATTTACTTAAGTACATTTTATTTATTAAAAGAAAAAGAGAGAGATTGGTTAGCTTGATCCCGAGAGACAGTCTCATGGAGACCTCATAGGACCAGGAGTCAGAGGATGGAGTGGGAGGAGGCAGAGGCCCCCAAAGGAAAATTGGCATTATTTATCAAAAGAAGGGACAACATTGCTGTGCAAACAAAACCAACAGGTGTCCACCTCATCCCACAAGCTGAAAAGGAAGCAAGTGTTCTCCCTTACTTAATATGGTCATGTTACCAAACCACAGAAGCAATCATGCACATTGAATTCCTTGTGGATGGCGCCCCCTGGAGTTGTGCAGTGTGGAAGACTTATCTCTTCCCTACCTACTTCCTGCCTTACCCGTCTTTCCAGGTAGAACATATACAGGGCTGGAGTTGATATATTGTCAGTCCTTTTGCTGATGCGTCAGGTAGATCTCTCAGCCCAGCATGGTGTAGGAGGATCCCAGTTTATGACTCTTCCTGTCTTTTTCTTTCTTATCACCCAAGGAAAGGAAGCCTAGGTTTTCAGAAGAAGTTGGCCCCACTTGGATGATCCCTCCCCCACCCTTTAAGTTCCCCAATCTGTATCCCACATTCCTCCCTCTGAAAACCACCCCTGCCCCACTGAAGGAAGCTGTCTGCTTCTCCTTTGCTTCTGTGTCTTGCAAACTTAGAGCCTTTACTTGAATAGAATGCTAATGAAGGTTTTGCTCTAGTTGTAAGAAGAATGGAAGTGGTGAGTGCTCTAATTTCAGTTCATTGTTCTAGACTGATTTCCTTACTAGTTATATTAGAAACAAACACCCTAAACTGAGTGCTATTTTTCCCCCAGTCTGACCTCACCTGAAAAAAGCAGAACCTTTCTTTCTATGTGTCTTTAACCTTGGCTCCTTGCAAAAAAATTACCTGTGAATTACTGTGCTAAGCAGCTTTTGACCCCTTCCTGAGCCTGGCTTACATTATAAGAGCCATCCCATTAGCCCTAAGTGGCTGTGCCTGAGCCATCTGGGATGGCAGAAACCAGGTCCTATTAGATTCCTGCCAATCCTCAAATCTCTTTTCTGATAGAAGCAGGCAGGGGTTGGTCTCAGTTCATCACTATACATTTTTTGTTTTATTTAATTCTGGTCCACCCTGCTCTTGATTCTCCCAACTATTAACCTTGCTATTCATTTCTGTTTCTGCCCTTTGCTTGACTTTTAGACTTACTTCATGACACTGCTTTTGTACCTGCTTCCTTGGTATCTCTCCACAACTTTCTGTTTTTCTCTTCCACTTGGCCTGCTGCTGGTGGTCCAGATATAATTGTGGGGATCTCGTCACATTAGGGAGCTGTCTAGAAAGCAGAGAAAAGTGATAGAGGAAAATGAAACAAAAGACAGGTACGTTTTGATGAAAGCCAGTTTCCTGGAAATGCGAGTTTGCTGAGGGAGGGCCACAGCAGGGGCCCTGGCCGCTCTTGACCAGATTGATGGTATCGGTGGAATGGGAGAGAAGGGCTAGTGCTGGCAGCAGGAAGAACTGGGAAAGTCGATTTCAGGGCACAGGGCAGGCTGTGCCTAACCCGGTCAACCAGCAAGATCCCCACGTGCCAGCAACCTATCCAGGACTCAACTTCCACTACAACACGGACCCAGCAAGAAGAGCCCTGGGCCGGGCGAGAACGAGCTGAAGTACCAGGCCAGGGTGGACCCAGGCAGTAGGCAGACAGTAGGCAGCCCACCAGTATCACTGCCAGGTCCAGCACCTCCGTGTCATTTCCAAGCCAGGAGACACAGAGGAGGAATTCTAGAGTTCTGCTGCCACCAGTGGATCTTCCCAGCGTAATCCCACAGGATCTAGGTTGGGGAGTGGAGGAACTGGAAGAACAGGGAGGATCCGTGTATTAACTGTGGGAATTTGGGCAAGTTACTTAACCCCTCTGAGACTCACTCTCCTTCATCTGCAAAATGAGGGTCATGATAGAACCAACCACATGTGGTTACCTGGTTACCGTGACACATAACGTAACGTCTAGCGTATAATTCTGTGCCTGGCGCATAGCAAGTGCTCAAAAAAACAAAACAAAACCAAACAAAACACCACCAAAACCCAAAAAACACCCTGATCTTTCCTGGCCTTATTCCTTTCCTCTCTTCCAGCCTATGTATTCCAAGTTGAGAGGAGGGGATGTGATTAAGGCAGGAAATGAGGAACAAATTAAATCTTTTTAGCATATCTTTAACCTGAAGTTTTTGCTTTTTGATTCAAGGAAACATGAAAAGAAAAGGGGCTTCTTTGGGATGCTAGCTGTCTTTTTTTTTTTTCCTCCAAGAGGAGAGCATCACAAAGACTCGCAGCAGCTAGAGCACTGAGCCAGCGAGCCTGGACCAGAGGAATGGTGCTTCCTGCTCACTGCAGCAGAACCGGCCACAGAAACAGATCTCGTTAATGCTAATGGCCTTTGTGCAGCTAATTAGCACCATATCACACTCAATATTTACCCTTGTGTGCCTACAAAGTTCCACTTTCTCCTTGGGAAGCAAGCTGTTTCTCTACCTGACTCATGGCAAGGAAAATCCCTGACGCCAGCAACACTTCATCTCTTCCTGGACGTGCAGGCTGGAGGGTAGAGGTGGGGGCCGCCCCCCAGGAGGGGGCTACAGAGCTCCTGATTCCCATTCCAGCCCTAGGTGGAGCACTGGGCAGCTGGAGGCCTTGCCCACTGAGGGCGCCGCTTTCAAGATTCAGCCAAACAGCTGTCAGCCCCAGGTGTCCTCTCCACAACCGCCGTGTGCGGGCAGCACAGAGATGAACAAGGTGCGGCCTCTGCTCTGGGGTGTGCGCGCGCGCACTCACTTGCCACCCTGGGATAATGAAAGAGCACGGAGCTGGGTGTAGGGGAAGGAACACTGAGGCTGGACCAGCTGAGTCAAGAAGGGCTTCACAGAGGAGGAATCACAGAGCCATCCAAGCACCAGGAAGCCTGAGCAGCAGCCCCGCCTCCACTAGAGAACTTTGGCTCCCTTAGCCCCTTCCCCCTCCTCTGAAGCAGCAGACTCGGAGGCTGAGGGAGTATCACAGCTCTGAGTCCTGGTCCTGCGTGGGGGCATGCAGGCAGAGATGCTGCCTCTGGACCCTGTGTTTTGGAGACAGCAGACTCATAATGGCTCCATTAGCAGGGACTGGGGCCACTTCCCTGAGAGGCACCGGCCGGCGCCCAACTTGCCACCTTGCTCCACAGTTAGCTCCAATGTTAACTGCACAGATGACCATGGGCCAGTGGTTTCTCAGCGTACCCCAAGAGGTGTGCCATGACTGAATGTTGTCCCCCCTCCCCTGAAATTCACATATTGAAACCCAATCCCTGCTGTGGGACCTTTGGGAGGTGGTTAAGTCATGAGGGTGGAGCCCTCACAAATGGGATTAGGGCCCTTAAGAAAGGGACCCCAGAGATGTCCCTCACCCTCTTTCTACTGCATGAGGATACAAGAGCAGGAGGCAGTCCACAACCCAGAAGAGAGCCTTCACCAGAACCCAACCCTGCTGGCACCCTGACCTCAGACTTAGAGCTTCAAAGTATGAGAAATAAATTTCTGTGGTTTATAAGCCACTCAGTCTGTGTGCTTTGTTATAACAGCCCGAACTAAACCAAGATGCTGGCTTAAAACAAACCCTTCCACCCTGTGAAGTGGTTGCTTGGCCAGTGCCCAGCCCCGAAATGCATCGGAATCCCTGCCTGCCCCCAGCCATGTCCAAACATAAAGTGGGCCTGGTCCATGTAGAGCACTGGGAGAGAGCCTGAGCCCACCGCCTGCCCCCCAGGGAGCTCAGGAGGGTTGGATGGCCCGTGCTTGAGAGCAAGAGCTGAGACTGGAGGAGGACCTCTTTTCTTGCAGGTGGCCTCTTATCAAACCTCGGGAGCTGCCCACACCCCGACACACACACACGCATGCACACACACACACTACAGCCCCTTCCTACAGCTCTGTTCACCAGAGTGCCACTGAGAGCTGTGTGGGAGGGCTTGTCCGGCAAGGCCCTGCACATGGGCTCCCTGACATCCATTCTCTTAGGGCTAAAGGATTGCAGAGCAAGCTGCAGCATCAGAAAAGGACCCGGTGTCGGCCACTATCTTATGTGTCGTGCTGTAGCCGAGTCTATGCAAGAACAATACAGGAGGGGGTGGCTCTGGCTTGTCCCCAGCGGAGCGTTTTCACAGCGTTCAAAGGCTGGAGCTTGCCCACAGAGTTGAGTTAGACTGCAGAAGAATGCCTGGCCCCATGGAACTGGCTTCTAAGCAGGCATGGCCACTACGCAGTCAGCTCCAAGCTGGGGTGTGCTTCTGGCCTCTGCTTCCTGGAAGCTGCTTCCATGTGACGGCACCAGCTTTCTGTCTCTTTTCCTCTCGTTCTCCCCCCAGGAGAGCCTGAGGGCATTGTTTCAGGACAAAACTAGACAGTCAAGACAGAAACAGCCCTGGTGCCAGTGCAAATTCTGCCCCAGTAAGTCCCAACCTGTCACCACTGACCTGGCCTGCATATACCCAGACTTATGGCTGCCAAACACTAAGGCCTGGCCAGTCTTGATCTGGAGATGGTTCCCCTACATATTATACATATAATTGCCCCTACACACACACACACACACACACACACACACGTACACGTGGCCTCCCAGGGAAATGCCCCAGCTGCTCAGAAAAGAGAAATGCACATATTTTTCAAATGTCAGAGCCAGGAAGAAATCTAAAAGCCATCTAGCTTAGCATCCTCTTGACAGATGGCTAGAACAGAGACCTCAAGAGGAGAATTGCCCTGCCTAAAGTTGTCCAGCGTTGTCAGCCACACACTCTGGCCTCCTGACTCCTAGGACAGTGGTCTTCCTGGACCATCAGCTGCACCCTGGCCTCTACCATCAGTGAGCACAGCACAAACTCCTGCTCAGATTCCTCCCTCTGCTGCAGAGCTGGTCAGAAGCTGAAAAACTGAGAGGAGGGTCTTCAAGCATTAGCCTCCATGTGAAGTGGCCGGGCTGTGTGGTGTGACAGTTGGGAGCTCAGCTCTGGCAGCTGCCCACCCAGGTCTGAATTCCAGTTCAGTGACTAAGGAATTATACAACCTCCCTGGGCCTCACTTTCATCCTCTGCTAAATGAAATAGTAATACAACCTACCTCACAAATTGTTATGCGGATTAAATGAGTTAATATAGATTAAAGAAACTGGTACAGAGTAAGTGCTATATGAATCCAGGCTCTTATTATCATCAGAGTATTTATTATAAATGCATATTCCAGGCCCCATCCTAGAGACTCTGATTCAGTACATCCGCACTGGGAACCAGGAACCCGCCTTTCAGCAAAAACTCCTCGTGGTTTTAGTGGGTGCCTGTGTGTGTGTGTGTGTGTGTGTGTGTGTGTGTGTGTGCTTGTGTGTGTTGGGGGTGGGGGGAGAGTGATCTAAGGACCATATTAGAGAAACTCAGCTTTCAAGGTTGAGGAAGTGTGTATTAACCCCACACTGGTCTGTAAAAGGGCTTTGGTGACCCTATGAGCCCTTTTGTATGAATCCCTAGATCCATATTTCTCCAAGTTTGCTCCTTCCTGGTATGGCTTGCTAAAAGATTCATCCTCACGTCCCATCTGTCACCTGCTGCTAACAACTCTTGGGCCCAGGCAGCAGATTTTCCACAGCTTCCCTCTTGGTGATCTGCAGGTTCCTGACATTCGAGAGTCACTGACAAAGAACAGGTTTCCCAGGCGGCTCAGCCCAGAATATTGGAATGCTGACCGCTGCAGGTCCTGGGGACTGAGACTGCCAGGGAGGGGGCCTGGGCTGCCCTTCACTTCCCTCCACCTCACCCACTCAAGGCTACCACTCCACTGATCTTGGTCCCAGCCTGGGTGGCATTTCCATGGCGGCCCCTCATTTCCTGCCAAGAACAGAGCTGACCTCTCTGACCCACTGGCTCTCTGCCCAGCTGGGCAATAGGCAGCATCCTTGAAGACCGCTTTGCCCTCTTCCCTCCAGGACTGAGAGGCTGTGCTGAGGAGGGAGGAAGGGGACCAAGGCACCAATGAGGGGGCTGCAGGGACCATGATTGGGAGCAGCCAGGAAGACAGTCCCCAGCCCAGACAGCCCCTCCCACCCTGCCAAGACCTCTGTGTACTCCCGCAAAGATAATTCAGTTACCAGGAATGCAGACTGGAGAGATAACCTGATTTAGAAGCTGAAACCCTTTGAGCTGAGGAGGGAGGCTGGGGTGCAGGAAGGCAGGGGCAACAGACAGAGAAAGGGGGTGTTGGGTGGAAAAGTGGTGGACGTCTGCCCGGAAAGGATGACTCTGGAGTCTGGTGTGGGGACCCTCAATCCATCCAGGGGCTCAGCCCTTAAATCCTCTGTGAATTCACTTTTTTTCTAGAGTTCAGAGAGCCACCATCTGGCTTATACAGCCATCCAGGGAGGAGATACACTGAGAAACATATAAAGTGTCAGGGAGGAAAGAAACCTTTTCTGAGGCATAATATGAGTCATTGATCACCAACTACCCTCAGAACAAGTTATTTCAGTGTGATCTGTCATCTGTGGAAGCTGGTGGTGGGGCTGCTGTGGAACCCGCTGGGGAGGAGGGCTGCAGAGGTGCTCTGGGTAAAGGTCGGAGGCCTGGGGACCATTCCCCCTCCTTTTCTTTCACACCTGAGAGCCAATGCCCCTGGGCAACGTCCGGGGGGCCATCCTCCCTCCACCCAGCTAGGGTCTGGGTCTCCTCTTTGCCTTTCTCACATTTTCATGTCCAAGGAGCGCCTCTCTAGTCTCCTTCCATCCCCCTGCATCTTCGGAGGGAGATGTTCCACGGAAAGCAGATCGGCTGGCCCCTGGAAAGGAAAGGAAGAGACTAAGGATCTCAGAAAGTAGCTCCCTTCATTTATCTCTGTCTGCCTCTTCTCTTGGCATAGGGAAATTCTTCTCTGCAAATCATTTGTCTTTTTTACAACCTGCCTATTCTATGTCAGATAGATGCAAGACATTGAAGAAGCGAGGCCAGACCCAGAGCAGTTCCTCGGACGTGTTAGGCTAGATTTGTAGACTGGAGGACAGAACAGGGACCCGCCCACACCCGAGATGCCATCCCCACCAGAAATGCCAGACCCGCTGTGGGATGGCTGTACCCCGCCCTGGGGAACAGCTGCCTTCTGGAAGCTCGTGCATTAACTAGGCAATGGCCAGGCCAGCGATGAAGGAGTTAACGGACAGCACACTGCTACCCGTCCCCCTCCCTTCTCCCACTGGACTCAGATGAATAACCAGTCAGTAAGATGACCCCAATGGAAGAAGTCCAGAATTATCCACTCTGATCCCTGGGGTGTTTGTACTCCTCTCAGCACAAATCAAATCACTCAGTGAGAGTGGGGCTGGGGAGGGAGTCCAGGGGAGCCAGCTTCCAACCCTTCACAGGCTGGGCAGGGACCAGCCCAGGGCAGGACCCCACACCCCAGGGGCCTGAGACCCAGGAGTTTGATAGAAGAGAGTGCTCTGACCCACCTGGCCCCCGTTGGTCTAGAATCTCTGCATTTTTTCCCTGAGAATGTGTTCGCTTTCCAGAAAAGTTGTACCTTGGCTTTCACTAGCTCAGTAAGACAATGAGGAGCCTCCTCGGGGTTACCTTAGCTGTCCCAGAGGAGATGAGCTAACTAGGAGGAAGGTAAGGATTGACAATGCACCAAAAAAATGCTGAACCCAGACCACCCCAGAGTCTGACAGGAACCAGAGAGCTCCTGCCTCTCCCTCCATGGGAGGACCTACTTAGCTGGTCTCGGCTGTCTCCTCTCCCCGCCCTCTCCCTGCCCCCAGCTCCTGCCCAGTGGGCCTCCCCCAACACCCCACAGGGTCTGCTGCCTGAGGCTTTATGCTCTTGAAAGGCCTGCAGATTTATAGGCCTCAGCTGCAGCCTCTACCCCTGTCCTTCCACCCCCTCGCAACCACTGAACCACCCTCCTGAATCCCTGTCTCCTGGCTACATCCAGGGGTGTCTGACTCCTTTTTCAGGCAGGAGTGCAGCCTTCTTGGGGCCATGCTTGTGACCTGTTAGTAGCTCAGAGGGGCCTGTCCATGAGAAAAACACAGAAATATCCATTTAATTATAGCCCTCAGCTGTCTTTCTAGAATATTCTGCTCTGTAATAGTCCTCAGGCTAAACCTGCACTCAGGAAACCCTGCATCCCCACATCAATTCAGCAAGTGTCCCCGATCCAGGGACAATATAAGCAAAGTCAAATAAAGTTGTGGAGATGTAGACGAGTTGCTTATGTGGAGAGAGACAATGGCTGGAGGTGGAAATGTGGTGTCATGAAAAAAGCCTCAGACTTGCACTGAGTCCTGGGTCCTGGCCCTTGGATCATTAACTAGGCATGGGCGCCAGGCCAGAGGCACACTTCTTTTGAGCTAGGTGAAGGCTGGGTTATGTCACTGACTGCTGAGGTCTCTCAGAGGATGTTAGAGAGCTGCCTTGGAAGCTAGAGGCATCCTTCACATAATCATTGAAGAGTAATGGGTTTAGAAGGCAAGGTGAGAATGGGCTAGGGAATGAGAGAGCCACAAGGCGAGCCAGGAGCTGGGAGCTAGAAGCAAGCCCAGGAAGCAGTGGTATACCCATGAGGCCCAGAGTCTCAAGAGGTCCAGCAGGAGGGTGGGTCCTGGGGAAGAGCTCGGTGGGTGATGGGCCAGAGCAAGGTCAGAGACTAGGGAGCCCAACAGGTGCCTTGGGCTCCTCCCCTTGGAGTCTGGCTGAGTCCTACCTGGTCTGTCTGAGCTGAGTGTGTGATTCAGCTCTTAGCTGCACTGGGGGATAGAGCAGTGGGGCATCATAGAAAGAGCCCAGTGGTCCCTAGACCCCCTGGATGGCTGGACACTCTTGAGCAGGTTGTTGAAGCTCCTTGAGCCCCAGCTGACTCATCCGCAAAATGTCTCTAATGGCACTTGGCCTCTGATCCTCAGAGCAACAGGTGATGTGCCCCTCAAATGGTCTTCAGCACCCAATGGTAGTTCCCTTGTATAGATTATCACTCTAATATAATTTATTTTATGTAGTATCCTAAATATTATGAATAATGTCATGAAAACAATGCTCACTTCTCAGGGTAACCATTCGTAGGGGGGCCTAGAGCAATGCTCAATCCCAACTCCAAATTCCCCTGCCCCCAAGACTGTCAGCTCTCTGTGCATCTACCTCGCCCCTTCCTCTCTGGGCCCAGGAAGACTGAGCCCACGGGTGAGCCCAGCAGTGGATGCAGCAATGAGAATTGGGGAAAGACAGAGATGGGCAGAAGCACCGGTGTGTCTTAGGATCATTCACATGAATATCTGCTTAGATGCTGAGGGTAAAAAGATTAATGTGAAAATCTCATCCCAAGAAGATAGTAGCTATACATCAGCAATGCCTTAAAGATTAGATACTTATTGTAGATTTGGGGGAAATGTAATGTGCCAATTTAGGAATCACAGCTCTGAGAGCAAGAGATGAGACAGAAATCTCTGTCTTCGTCACACAGCCAACCCCAATTATGGCTCATATTTCGGGCTGGGCCCCCATGAGGGAAGTGGGGCTCAGCTGGCACAGAGAGTGGGCCTGATCTGGGAGCCAGCCTTGCCAGAACAAAGAGGAAGGGGGGAGCTGACCTGTCCATCTGTACCTCCAAGAAGGGACAGTTGCAAGGGCAGCCGGTGGGTGCTGGCAGAGGGAAGCCTTGGCTGGGCAGCCAGGGGAGCTAAAAGTACTTCAGTTGAAAGAAAAATGTCCTTATCCACCTAACTATTCTTCAGGACCAGGCAGAGAAATTGACAGTGTTGATTCATTTAGCTCAGCAGTATTCAGGTCAAAATCAATCTTGTCAAAAATCCATCACCCACACTCAATAAGTCAGAAAAGGGATACAGGCTCCCTGGGAATCAATCACACCCCAACAGGGAGCAGCTGAAAACAGATCTGTCATGGCCTCTGATGGAGGCTTCCATTACTCAATGTGGTGTTTCCTGAATGCACCCTGGGGAACCCCTCCCAAGGTCATAGGCACTAGCCAAACCCCTAGCAGCAGCCAGAACTGAGACAGCCCAAGAGCGGGTGGTCAGTCTCTCTACAGCCAGACCGAAATTTCTAGAGCCTCAATGCAGATTTATATATGCTTACTTTTCAGAGGATCAATACTTAGCTGACTGGCATGGCCCTGCAGAAGTAATTTCACCCCTTCCTCAACTTCAGGAATCACTGTCACTTACCGCTCCTGCTGTCCTCAAATCTGTGTGGCTGCCTCACATCTGTAGGAAAGGGAAAGAAAGAACAGCTTAGCAGTTCTCTACTGTACAGAGGTCAAGAAAAGCAGAGTGGCCTCTGCAGAGCTCCCCTGACCGTAGGACCTCCTACAAGACATATAGAAGGCAAGACTTGCCACCCTCTTTGTTGCCAGGTCAGAAGCCAGCATCCTCCAAGACAGGCATTATGGCAACACTGACTCCCCCAGAGTCAGAGGAGGCATAGAAGTGGGGCCACAGAAAGTTCCTCGAGAGCCAGATGGTGGACAGGGGTGGGTCCCATTTGTACCGTTCACTGGATGTGTGTGCTTGAGCTCGTTCTTAAACTTCTGCACATCTCACTTTTCTCATATATAAAATAAAAATCATAATAGTGGACATGTCTCAGGATGGTTGATGATTCAGTGAGACTCTACATGTGAAGAACTGCCCTTCAGACAGCACTCAAGGGTGAAAACTCTTGTCAGACAAAGGTCCCTTCCAGCACCGAGACTTTTCCTCTACTCCCATCTTTCCCCCACAAACAACTTCTAGAAAGCGTTCATGTGATTCATTCCTTCATTCATTTATTCACTCAGAAAATATTTATTGACCATCAATTATTCTACACCTGTTGTAAATGCTGGACAGATGGTGTACACATGAGGGGTCAGATAAACTATAATCAAATCAGATAATCACAAATAATAATAAATGGCCCAAAGATAAGAAAGAGGGGGTAAACAAGAATAGCTGAGTTGGCGTGGAGGCTATTTAAGTTTGAGTCACAGAAATCCTCCATGAGGAGGGGACATTTGAGTGGAACCCCATATGGTATAGAGGACTTGGCCACATGGCAGTCTGGAAGGAGGACCTTCTAAGCAGTGAGAATGTGGAGGGTTGACAGGGACAGCAGAGAGGAACAGCACAGAGAGGCCGGCGGAATGGAGGAGGATCCCCAGGGCCTGGGGCTTTAGTGCCTGCCTAGGGAAGAAAGAGGGACCTGCCCCAGGAGCCCACTGCAGGAAACAAAGGGCAATTCCAGAGGGGTCCCACACAGGACACAGGGCTGAGGGGCACTACCCCTCCCTCCCTCACCACCATGCACCTGCTTCAAGAATGATGAGAGAACCAGTCAAGGGAGCTGTGAGGAAGCAGGTAATGATCTCAATTTCACAGCTGGGTGGGTTGGGGCCATGCCGAGGGAGTTAGTTTCTGGGACAGCAAAGAAGCTCCAACTTCTCTGTCTTTCTATCTGGTTCATCCAGTCAGGTGGTCAGGATGAATGCAGCCTGAGAATCCAGGCTCCAGTGCCCATACCCCAGACCCCCTCACTGCACTGCGCCTGCACCTCCTCAGGCGCCCTGGTTCCCAGCCCACGCCTCAGGCTTCCAGGCCCACGGGCTCACCAAGATGGCCACTTTTTCAGACACATATAATATTCATAATGGTAGTGCCATTTATTGGGTGCTTCCTTGGGGCTGGACACAGACTCTCAATTAGTCTTAGCCAACCTTGGGAGGTGGGTACTGTTATTCCCATTTCACAGATGAAGAAACTGGGATTCAGAAAGGTTAATTTGTCTGACGCTTTGCAGCTAATGAGCAACAGAGCCAGGATTCCAACCAGCTATGTCTCAACACAGGACTGCAAATTTCATACTCTAAACTACTTATATTAATTCTGAGGATAAACTAATCACCACGTGCTGCCTACAGCAGTTGGAGAGGGGGAGGAGGAGCTGACCCCCAATCCCCTCAGCAGAGGGCAAATGGATGGTACACTCTGCAGGAATGAATGGGCCCTGAGTCTCACACTGAGGCACCCAGTCATAAAAGCACTATTAGATGATGTCTTCCTTCCCCTTAGGGGCTGTACCAATCCTCTTTCTCCCAGGGCAGACTCTGCTGTCCAGCTGGGCATGAGAAAGTCTTCCAAGACCTGATATCAAGTAGACTGTCCCTTACTCTTCCCACAAAGACAGATAGAACTATTGGGGAAAAAAATAGAACAGAAAATTGAGGTGTTTCCCCAAGGGCTGGAAAGGTTACCAGGTTCTAAAACTGGATCTGCATCCACCTCCAAAAAGGGAGACAGGCCATCTTCATTAGGCCAGCCCATCCATCCTGGGGCAACGTGGCACCCCCAGAGTCACTCCTCTTAACCTTGGCTCCTTCCTCAATCCTCAGGAGTTAAGTACATTCCATCAGGTGCCCCACAGACTTCCTGGACCAATTCCCACTGCCTTTTGTGTAGCGCACTCTGTTTGTAAGCTCCTAACCCTGCATTCTGTCTGTAAGCCTGAGAACTTTCCTTTTAGACCTAGGGGTGCCTCTCATCTGCAGCCACTCACTTTTGCCTGGGATACCCCTGCTTATCTCCAGGGCAGCAGCAAGGGTTGTACCAGTCTCTCTTACCTGCCTATCTTAGAGCTCAGACCCTCATGGGGTGAGCACCTGCCTTCTGGAATCTGGGAATCAGATGAATGCTCCTAGAGCCCTAAGGAAACCTGAGCATGGGGTGTGCTAACAGTCAGCATGCTTGGGACTGCAGGTTTCAGAAAAATCAGAATAAAACTGTCTTAAACCAGTGCTTTTCAGGCTTTAATATGCACACAAGTCACCTGGGGGACCCTTTTGAAATGCAGTTTCTGATGCAATAGGTCAGGATGAAACCTGAGATTCTGCATGTCTTGCAAGCTCCCAGGTGATGCTGATGCTCCTGGTCTAGCACTCACACTTTGAGTAACAAGGATTTAAGTTTAAACCTCAATGGCAGGTATTGTTTATTTATCAGAAGCCTAGAGATAGGTGACTCCAGGATTGACTCTGTTAGGAAGACAAAAGGGGAATGACCTGAAAGCAGGCAGCCAACAGCAGCTACACAGTCAGGTACAAACCATCTCATACCCCATTGCTGGGCCTCCAACCCCCTTAGCCCTTCTCTTGGCAGAATGGGGCTGAAGGGAAGATGCTAGCACCGTGCAATCATTAATATCCTCTCAGAAAAAGGAAGTGGTCCTTCCCTTGTATCTTACTCCTACAAGTGTAGGGGGACCACACGTGGGAAGGCACAGAAAAGCATTTAAAACAGTAAAATGCCACAGGAATGCAAGCCCTTGTGGTGGGAACAGCAATTGGTTCCACTCCTGGTCCCCTGAGATGCGGGGAGACATGGGACCAGAAAGAATGCCCTCCCCACTGCCGTCCCCCTAGCCAGATGACCTCTGTGACTTTGCTGGGGATTTTCCCTGCCCCTAATTCTCTCCCTCTTTGTCGATTGTGACTGCCCAGCGATCAGCTGACGCTGCTGGCAGGGCTGGGTGGGCTGGCATGAGGCGTCTGCTGGAGGAGAAAGAGCTGTTTGTGTGGAGGAGGGATTCCTGCCCCTCAGTGGTGAGAAGTCAAAGAGCCAGAGGCCGCAGGGTACACCGTGTCCTCTGTGGAAGAGCCAGGACCTGGGTTGGGCACTGCCTCTGCAGCCTGGTACCTTCACACACTCTGTTCCTTTCCCCTGGAGATGCTCTTCTCAACGAGGCTCAAGCCCGGCATCTGGCTCCTTCTCAGCTTCAATGGCACCTCTGCGGAGAGGCCTTCCTTGGCCCTCAAATCTAAAGCAGCAACCCCAACCCCGCCTCTTCCACCCCCACCCATTGCTCTCTGGGACAACAGCTGCTTTCTCTTCCTCTAACTCACTACAATTGGTAATGATTTGCCGGTTTATTGTCAATCGATGTGAACCTCCACGAGGGACCGTGTCTGTCCTGCTGTCACCGCCTACTCAACACAGGGCCTGGCACATCGTGTTCACACAGCCAGTACCTGTGGAATGAATGAAAGTAGGAGCAGATGAATGCCCTCCAAGAAGCTGTTTTCTGTCTCTGGAATGGAAGAATCAGAGTAAACTTTTAAATGAAGCAAAAGAAATTCAGTTTAACTACAAGAGTTGAACTTTCTAGAGAACCTCTGGAGGGAGCAAGCAAACAGTGTGACCACATACCTGTCTATCGTTCAGGGGGAGCGGGGAGGAGGCCTGCCTCAAACCAGGAAATAGTTACACTGCTTTTTGAAAGGTTCTTCTGCCCAAGGAAGACAGGACCCTGGTGTTACCCCACCCCCATCGCCCCCTTCATCCCCATTGCCCCCATCACCCCCATCGCCCCCATCTTGCACAGCAGTCAATACATTGCTTCTTAGGTTAGCGCTTCTGATTCTTTCTGCTTTCAGAAACCCCATTAGTTTTTTTAGGGGGATGGGAGGGACAGGATCAGGAGCTGGGATCTTGGGCTCTGGGTCCCGGTCCACTGGGCCATGTGATGAGTGGGAAATTGACTGGAATGCTAAAACCATGACCCAGAACAGCAAACTCATTCCCTGGAAAGACTGGAGCTTGCTGGCAGGGCGGAGCTGAGGGAAGCACCAATCACTCACGACTGGACTGAAGTTCACTTAAGCTGTCCTAATGGCAGCTTGAAAAGGTCCCTAGTGCATCCTGCCTGGTCCAGGGCGACAGGAATAACCACCCATGCCAGCGAGCGCAGAGGAGATCAATCAAGCAAGTCTCAGAGAAACGCAGTCAGCTGTCCTCGCCCATCCCTGCTCATCCTGACGGGCATGCAGGGACAGCCGCTTCATGATTTCATGGGATCCTATCTGAGGATCATGGTATTAAGCTGTGCCAATAAGCACTACAGAAAATGAGAGCGGGAGGAAGGGATGAGGAGGAGGAGGAGAGCACAGTGACCTAGTGGAAGGTTAGGCCCGTGTGTGGGTGTGTGGGTGTGTGTGTACATACAACTGTGTGCACCAGGGGGCGGGGTGGGTGGCCCACACAGAGATAAGTTAAAGGAACAGATAGGAACAAGGGCTTGTATCAGACAGTTGAGTATGTGCCTGTAGGCTGCTTTTAGAAAGACTTGAATTCACTCACCCATTCATTCATTCATTCATTCAGTATGTATGAGCACCCACTCCTTGCCAGGCACTGTGCTGTCATCAGATTTAAATGGTGAACAAAGCCACTCTGCCCTGCCCTCATGGAGCTTGTAGGCTACAGGGAGACTCAGAAATGAATCAAGTATTCGCAAACTGAAACTGGTTAAGTGCTATGATAAGAAGACCATGATGAGATGAGAGTGTTTGAGAGAGGCCAGGGAGAGCAAGCTTTCCTGAAGATGTGGGAATTGAACTATTGTCTGAAGGAGAAGGAGGTTATGTAACAAAGGAGAAGCAAAGACATTCTATGCAGCAGGAACAATATGTGCAAAGACCCTGAGCTGGGAAGGGACAAGAAATATGTAAGGAATGGAATGAAGGCCAGGGAAAGAGGAAGAAGACAATGATGAGGCTGGGTCTCTTCTCAGCTTTGGAGAATCTAGTGAAGACAGAAACAAGTGGAGCCCTCCCAGTGCCCATCCGCCTACTGCACCCCAAGATGAGGCCAGCATAGCCCAGCCAACCACTGACTGGGAACAGGAAGACCCTGCCAACTTCCTGGGTTCCCCTGGATGCACTGAGTCCTGGACAAACATCTTCAGGGAGTTTGAAAGCCCCCTCTCCCCCGCTCCCCAAAGTGTGCTATGCTGGTCTTATTTCCCCATACTCTCCTGGGAGATGTAAAAAGATAGGGGAAGACACACAGCTGGCTGGCTCATAGTACAGAGGGCCAGGTTAGCCTGGTAGTTTCTCCCTCCACCTCCACCACTCACCTTCTTGCTCAGGAGGATCCCGAGTAAGGCACTTTATGTCTTTTCTAAGATCTCCTGGTCCAAGAACTAGGAAACCAAAATGGCCTTGTTGAGCCAGCACTCCCAAAATAGCCAGGGTGTTTGTTCAAGGTCAGACTTTACAAGGCTTTATAGCCATGCCATGAATTTTCTTTTTCTCTTCTCTCCTTCTTTCCCTACCCCTTGCTTTTTTTTTTCCCCAATAAACTTTGTTATTGAAGTATAACTTGGAGGGAAGGACATAAATCCTAAGTATTCAATTATTATTCACAAAGTTAGCACACTCTCACCTGTGAACACCAAAAGACTGCAAGAATGTTCCTAGTAACATTATTTGTAATAGTCACAAATTGGGAGAAAACCTATCCATCAGCAATAGGATGGATAAGTAAAATGTAGTATGGCCATAGGATGGAATACTCTATAGCAATGAAAAAACTATGAACCCACAGCTCCATGCACCAACATGGATGAACCTTGAAAACATTATGCTAAGTTAAATCAGCCAGACAAAAAAGGACAAATGTTGTGTTATTCCACTTATATGAAATATCAAGAATAGGCAAATTCACAGATATTTAGAGTCCCTATCCTTGGCAGAAAGCAGATTAGGGAGGCTAGCAAGTGAGGGAAGGGGAGTTATTGCTTAACAGATGCAGAGTTTCTTTTTTGGAATAAGAAAATTTTTGGAAATAGCTAGGTGCTAGTGAGTTTCTTGTAGTCTTTGGTTGTACATATGAACTATATGAACTCATTTTTTTTAAATTGTATTTTATTTTATTTTTTGGTTATACACCTGGAATTGGAATTCCTGGGCCATAGGTATGCATCTATTTAGCTACAGTAGATTCTGCTCAAAAGTTTTCCAAAGTAGTTGTACCAATAATACTTTCATCAGCAGTATATGAGATCTACACCAAGCCAACATTTGATACTGTCTTTTTTAAAAGTTTAACTAATCTTGTACATGTAGTGATATTTTATTGCAGTTTTAATTTATGTGTTCCTGTTGACCAATTAATTGGGCATTTTTTCATATTGGCCATTTGGATATTCTCTTTTGTAGAGTGCATGTTCAAGCTTTTGCCCACAGGGGAAGAAGTGCATCTGTCTCTTCCTTTCTTCTTTCTTTCTTTTCTTTCTTCCCTCCCTTCCCACCCCCCACCCCCGCTTCCCTCAAAGTTATGCTGACCTCATAAAATGAATTGAGAAGTGTTTCTTTCTTGCCTGTTTTCTGAAAGAGCTTGTTTAAAATTGGCAGATTTGTTTTTCTAAAATTTTTTAAGTTACCAGTGAAGTCATTTGGGCCTAGAGTTTTCTTTATTGGAAGATTTCAAGTAAAGATTAATTTCTTTAATAGTATGGAATTGTTCAGATTTTTAAATTTGTTTTTATGTTGGCTTTGGTAAATTTAGTTGTTTTTCTAGGAAATTGTCCATTTCATCTAAATTTTCAAATTTATTGGCTTCAAGTCATTCATAACATCATCTTGCTATCTTTCTAATATCTGTAGGGTTTGTAGTATTGGCTCCTTTTTTTATTCCTGATATGGGTTATTAGTTTCTTCTCTCCTATTTTCCCAGTCAGTTGTCTAGAACTTTATCCATTTTGTTAGAATTTTCAAAGAACCAAAGTTTGGCTCTGTTGATTTTCTTTATTGTACATTTTTTTTCTATTTACTGATTTCTGCTTTTTATTTCTTTTTCTTCCTTTAACATTCTTTGAGATTAATTATTGTTATTTTTTGAACTTTTTGGAAGGGATACTAGATAATTGACTTTAAGCCTTTCTTTTCTGATACATGCCTTTATCTCTTTAGAGTATTAACCCTTCATGGCCTGGCTACCTAGGATATTCTCTTATACTTCCAAGTAGCCATTATATAATTGTATCCAGATTTTATGCTTCTTAGTGGGATTGTTACTCTAATACATAAGACACTATCATAAGCAGAAGCATCAGTATGTTATGGATTTTTAAAATCATAATGAGAACACATGAAAATGTTTTAAGTAGTGGGCACCTTCATACCATTTTAAACTTACTGGACTTTATTCTACAAAGTCTGGCCACTGGAGACTTTTTAGCAGGAGGAGCAGAGATGCATTTTGGATATTGATTATTAATATAACTAACATTTATTATGTACCTATATTATGTTAGGCAGGGTAGCAGAATTTTTAGGTCTTGATTGCAGAATCAAACTGCCTAGGTTTGAACATAAGCTCTGATACTTATTAGCTTGGACAAATTATTTCACTTTTCTGGGCTTTCTTATTTGTAAAATAAGGATAATAATAATACTTACCTCATACATTTATTGTGGAATATTAAATAAGACAATATCTATTACATCCAGAATGATGCCTGGAACACAGTAAAATAGCTAACATTTACTGATTTCATATTTTATTGATTGTATTTTGGAGATAAGAAAGTTGGGTTTCAGAGAGGTAAAGTAACTTGTCCAAAGTCACATAGCTTATAAATGATGGCTCTAGGATTTGGATAGGTCTAGATGTCCCCAAATCCAGTGGCTTAATATGAATGAATGTAAGATGAGTTGGTAGAAGAGGAAGCATAGCAAAGTGGTTTCTGTAATACTCCAAGATTAAGCCACAGCAGCCTAAATTTGAGTGGCGACAGTGCAAAAGGGAAAGAAGGGGAAGAATCTGAGAGGCATGACAAAGGCAGCACAGGACTTGATGACTAACTGGATATGAAATGAGGGAGGGAGAGCTGAGTCATGGTGCTAAGCCTGAGTGACTAGGAAGGCTGATGATACGTTGACAGAAATAGGAGAGCCACGATGAGGAGTGAGTTTTGGAGGGGAGGTGTTATACTCCATTTTAGACATAAGGGTTGCAGATACAGAATTGGAGCTTGGAAAGAGGGCAGTGTTGTAGAAATCATCCCTGGAGAGGAGGCAGTTAAAGCTTTAACAGTAGATGTCATCCCTAAGTGAGAGAATAAAGGAGACAGGAACAGAGCCCCAAGGATTGAACCTTGGGACAAAGCCAATGTTTATTTATGGGTGTTCTAAAAGTGAATAAATAGACATGTAGATAAGGGAACTGGTAGATGTATTCTACTCAGACTTTCAATTAGGCTTTGGCAAGATTCTATTTCAAAGACTGTAAGAAATCGGGGCATGATGGGTACATGAGGGAAATGGTTTTGTTAGAAGCAAGGAATGGGTTCAGAAACAGAAAATAAAGGCTAAGGATAAATGGATGGTCACTTCTCCGGAAAGATAAGCATAAAGGATCAGTACTTGGTCTTTACCAATGATCTTGATAAGGACATTTCCAATAAGATCTTCATGTTTGCAGTTGGCATTAAATTATTTCCAGAAGTAAAGCGCCAAGCTGAAGAGATTAGACTAGAGAAAGACTTTAGGAACCTGTGTGGATGGGCAAAACACAGCAACCCTGCCGGCTGCTCATTCCTTTCAGCCTCCCCCTCCCCAGAGCTGAAGCCTGAACTGTAAGCTCAGTCCTGGCTTTGGGGTCAATCCTCTGTAATCAGAGGGCCTTTAAATAGTCTAGCCCAACCTCCTGGACCTCCATATCAGGGCTGCTCTCTTTCCAGGTTCCAACGGCCATCCTGGGCCCCACTCTAGTGCCTAAATAAACAATCCAGAAATTATGTATTAAGTACCTGCTGTTTGTTAGATACCATATAAGTACTGGCATAGTCTCTATTTCCACAGAGCTCACAGATGAGAGTCCCTGCCTTTGTTGCCTTACAGAATACCATTACTTATGGGGCTGGGGACCTCCTTGCTCTTTCCAGTTGTAGTAGACATTTTAGTGCTAACCCAATACACATATGATCTACACTTCCAAGCCTCTCTCAAAGATGAGTTGGAGCCATGTGATTAGCTTTCACTAATAGATTGTGAGAAATAAAGTTTTTTACTTCTGAGTCAAGACAGTTAAAAGTAACAATTAAGGGCAGAAAAATACTGGAAATAATCTATAACATGCAACAGGAAAGAGTATGATAAACTACAGTATACCAACTCATTGGAATATAATGTGGACATTAACAAAGATTTAGAATACATGTATTATCTTAGAAAGATATTTAAGTAATATTATATAAAAATGTATGTAATATACATAACTGTGTGTGCACATATATACTAAACTATTAGCTTTGGTAGGATTCCAGTAGATTTTTATTTTCCTTTTTCTCCCTTATCTGCATTTTCTTTGTTTTTCTATAATAAACTTATATTACTCTTGCAAAAGAAAAAAAATGTATCCCCCATCTCTGAATTTTCTTGCAACCTTGGAAAAGGCTATCCAGCCCTCATTGGACTTTATGATAGATAAATAAAACTTTAGTATGTTAAGCTACTGAGTTTGGGGGGTTTGTCTGTTCCATAACCAAGCCCAGTCTATACCAACTAACATACTGTTTTTCCCCAGGAGCTAGAATCCTGTCCTTACAAGCTAGCTGGCTGATTGGGCACTGCTCCCTGTAGACATTATCTTCAAGTATCACTTACTCCAGGAGTCACTTATCTTGCCTCTTTCACTCAGGACTCACTCTAAATCTGTTAGACTTGCCTCCTACTGCAGGTTTCCTTGAACTGGATACTAGGTCCCTCTGGGCATATTGTCCAATAGAAATTTATGCAATAATGGAGAAAACCTGTATTTTCACTACCCAGTTTAGTAACCATTAGCCACATGTGGTTACTGAGGACTTGAAAAGTAGCCAGTGAAAATGAAAAATTGAATGTTTAATCTTATTTTTTAATGAATTTAAATGTTAATAGCCACATGTGGCTACCATTTGGATAGTACATCCCCAGAGCACTGCACACCCCAGGGCTGCATGTATTTACCCTTCATGTGTTCTGATACACTGCGGCTAATGCTTCCCAGTGCAACCAACTCCTGACCCAGTGTTTTAAAAAAAAGAAGTGACAGGTCTGTTTTAATATGGGCAATGTTTAAGGATAAAAATTCTAGAACATTTAAATAAATGGAAGGATTTGGAGCCAAATCCAGGGGAGGGAACTTGGATTCACCAAAGATTATGTCTGAGCTCAATGTCTGCTTGTTATAGCCCAAAAAACAGCAAAATACTGGGTATCTGAAATTACACCAAAAGGGTATCTGAGATCACACATCTACCACAAAGAGTCCCAGAAGAGGAGAAAGAACTTTAAAAATTCAAGATTCTTCACTCTGTAGGTATAAAGACATGACTGAAGTCCATATAATTAAGAACAACCTAAACAAAGTTGCCGCTATCTTAATTCTTCCAAATCCTGAGACAGGAGACATAAAGGAGAGTGTAAAACCATAGTGTGTGGTTTCTGAGTTGGAAAGCAACCTTAGAAATCAGGGATCATTTAATTGCTAGAAACAGAGGCCCATTCAAGCTAGTTTCAGGAAAGGAACAGCATATGAAGATGCAACAGGCAATTTCCCTGATGTACAAAGACAGGAAACAAATAAGTCTTCCTCAGAACGAGGGACCTGAAACTGGAATCCCAGGTGTTAACATTTCTTTCTCCATCTGTTAGGGCAGAATGATCCCCTCCCATCTTTTCTCCTCTCTGCTCTGTCCTCTGCTTTCTCACTTTTTCTATATATAACTCCACGGCTTTCCCAGAATCCACACTGATGCTCACAACTTTGGCTTTCTGACTTCTATCATAACTACCTGCCTTTCTCCTCATGTTCCCCTTATCATTTGAGTTAGTGTCTCAGTATTCAAATCTCAAATTCCTGGGAAGAGAATCTGATTGGTCCACTGGAATCGAGTGTCAGCCCCTGTTCCCTTGGGCTGTGGCTAGGGTAGTTAGAGACACAGCACAAAGGTCTGCTCCAAGAGTTGGGAGTGGGGTGGGTTCTCTAAGAAGGGTGATAGGCGAGGAGGCAGTGATCAGTCTACCACCCCCTTACTTTACCAAAGCCTATGGAGCTTCAGTGATTTGCCTAAAGTTTTATTTCCTCTAATTTTTCCTATGCTGCACTCTTTGATATTTGTGCAATCAGAACAGTAGTCCACTTATTGAGTACTTACCATGTGCCAGGCACTAAGTTGAGTGTTTTGTTTTGTTTTTTAACAAATGTTGGGGGCACCTGGGTGGCTCAGTTGGTTAAGTGTCTGCCTTCGGCTCAGGTCACGATCCCAGCATCCTGGAATCAATCCTCTCATCCCCGTGCTTGTGCTCTCTCTCTCTCTCTCTCCCTCTCTCTGTCAAATAAATAAACACAATCTTTAAAAAAAATGTTATCACATATAACACTCAAATATATTTTAGGAGTCAGGTATTCTTATTCTTTCTTTACTTATAAGGAAACTAATGCTCAATGAAGTTTAAGTAATGAGACCAAAGTCAAGCATCCAGCATGAGGGAGAGCCAGGGGGAGAGCCAGATTTGAATTCTAATATCTCCAAACCTAAAGCCCATAACTTCCTTGCTAGTCTGCTCTTTGAATTTACACCAGAACTCCACATGATGGGTAATACTTTGTGGAATTCGTCATCTTGAAAGATGAAAGAAGCACAAAATATAAGTGTGTTAAGATGACTTTGACTTATAGAATAGCCAGTGGGCTAGGGCTACCATGGGAAACCACCTGTCTCTAAACACCAAAGATCAAAGACCTTTCCCATCATCTACCATTGATTCCCAGTTTCCAGCAAAGCACATAGTAAGCATAGAGTCAATTTTCATTGAGAGGGGGAAAATATAGGTATCAGGGAGGATAACAATGCCTTCTAACACTATATCCCTTAAGGTGTCTGTTACCAGAGATAGATTTCTGGGCTGAACAAAATCAATCTGTGAATCTTAAGTTTTTATTCAGGGGAAGCTCAAAGTGTAGTTGGGAAACAGAAAAATAAGGGACAATCATCAAAGAAGATGTGATATATATATGGTATATATATCATATTCCATTATATGGGATATATATACATGTATATATATGTATATAATGGAATATTACTCAACAGTAAAAAAGAATGAAATCTTGCCATTTGTAACCATATGGATGAGCCTAGAGGGTAATATGCTAAGTAAATAGGCAGACAGATAAAGACAAATACCCTGTGATTTCACTTATATGTGGAATCTGCAAACAAAAACATAAAGATTCATAAATTCAGAGGACAAATTGGAGGTTGCCAGAAGGGAAGGGGGTGGGGGGTGGGTGAAATAGGTGAAGGGAGTTAAGAGGCACAAACTTCCAGTTATAAAATAAATAAGTCACAGAGATGAAAAGCACAGCACAGGGAATATTGTCAAAAATACTGCAATAATTTTAAAAGGTGACAGAGGGTAACTACGCTTACCATGATGAGCATTGTATAATGTATGGAACTGTCGAATCAATATGTTGTACACCTGAAACTAATATAATATAGTATTTCAACTATACTTCAATAATAATTTTTTAAAAAGCCACCAAACACTATGTAATCGAGATGTATGCCAGGTATTAAGGAAGCCCTGAGGGTATTTAAGCCCCTGGGACTCATCCACCCAATGGCGGTGGGGTAGGCCTCAAAGTTCAGCAAGGAGGGACGGCATAGACAGAAGCAGCAGAGGCTCTGTGTAGATGGGGAGAGGGGAAGCCATAGGCAGTTCCCCGTTACTGAGAATGAAGACTCCGGGAGCCTGTAGTGGGGAGTGAATGTGGAGGAATTGGCAGTGGCAAATCATGAAGGGCCTTTAACTCCACGTTAAGCAGCTTGGACTTTATCCAAGTGATTAAAGCAGGAGAATAACAGGGTCAGAGTCATGTTTTAAAAATAGATCTTCCTGCTCTGAGGAGGACTGATTTGAGAAGGAAGGCCTAGGGGCACGGGACCTATTGGGAATCCAGGCAAGAAATGATGAGGACCCAAACTGGGGCAGAAGTTCTAGGGAGAACAGAGGGAAGAACTTCGAGAAATAGTTAGTAGGTTAAATTGACAGGACTGGTAATTGACAGTGAATAGAAGCAATGGAAAGGAGGTGACAAGGAGGACTCTGAACATTCTGACTTGAAACCTGTATCAATGGGGGATGCAGTCACTAAGAGAGGGACACCAGGAGGGGCATGTTTAGGGGAGGGAATGCTGAGTGTCGAAGACCTTCCGAAGCAGGAGAAGATGTCTAGAAGGAATCAGGGCAGAGGCCCGGCTCGCAGATGCAGATTTGGGAGTTACCTGTCAGAGCTGGGGCAGGCCAGATCGCCACTGGAGGACATATCAAGTGAGAAGAGAAAAGGATCAAGAACTGAATTCCAGAGAAGAGCAGTCTTTTTAAGAGGAGGTTGAGGGAAAGGAGCAAAAGGAGGCAAAGGCAGAACAACCAGAGAATAAGAGGCTAACAAACAAAAGGGAGGGAGTAGAGAATTTCGTAAGGACAGGAAAGACTAAGGGTCAAATGTAGCAGAAAGAGTAAAGTTTATTCTTTGGACTTGGCAATTAGCATGTCACTGGTAATCATATGGAGACTAGTGTCCGTGAATCGGTGATGGGGGGAAAGGTGTCAATGGATTAAGGACACAGTGGAGGTCTTTAGAGGGTAGGGAAGAACATGACCACCCATATTAACATTCGTGGCCATGACGTCCAAGAGGAAGCCACGTGGAAAGCAGTTACTTAGAAATGGTAAATGTAAAAGCATGAGTGGCTTTGCAGAGAACACTCCAGAGTAGCGGAAACAGAAATCAGATTGCAAGAGGAAAACATTTGGTGGGGGTGAGTATGTAGAGGCTTAGTGAGCTGACTGGTAATTTGAGATAGAAAAGCATGAGAAAAATAGAATGAAAGACAAAAGGGGAAGTAGGGTCAAGCATGCTTGTCTGAGTGTTCCTTCTGCTTTGATCTCCAGGAGGCATGACCTGAACATCTCGGCAGACATATGGGAAGGAGAAAATGGAGAGGGGACCTTCTGTGGGAAGGGGGATAGCTGATGAGCTGAGATGTGAGAAGAAGGCCTCATGAGCTTTGCTCAGGAGATTTCGCCTTGAAGGAGCATGAAGATAGAGACAGGCATGGACAGAAATGGAAGAGAAGGGCATGGTGGCCCAGCCTTCTCATTGAAGAAGTGGAAGTAACCGTCACTGCAGGGTAGCCCTGAGCTGGGAGAGACTTGAAGCTGGCTGCTATGCTATAGGGGACACATTAGGGAGCCATCAAGACATGAGTTAAAGCATCTACTAAGCCACAGCAGGGACTTGCTTAAAATTAGACTGATGTTAGCAATAGAATCAAAGGCCATAGAAAATCAACTGAAACAAGGAAGTAAGACTTAGGGATTACAAGAGATCCGTCAAAATCCCTTCATGAGATTGGCAGCACAGACAAAAAGAAAAAGTGCAAAAGACCCAATTATGAATAACATGAGAAATTTACAACTTTCCAGAGACAACTGGCCCTCCTTCCTCACCCTTGAGTAAGCTCTACTGGTGGTGATCGTGGGCCATTTGGGGGAAGAGGCATGGGGGCGAGGGGAGTCAAGGCTTCTTCCCTTCAAATAACAGGGGTCTTGCCAGACCCTTCCAGCCCCAAAGCTGAAAACGGTTGTGTCAGTAGCTTTAATGCCCACTATCCTCAACCTGCCAGTTCAGTCCATCAAAAATTATGGAGTGCTTGCAGGTGTCGGTGCTGGGGCTAGGTGCTTTTAGAGAAGGTGGGGAGAATGAGGCAAATAAGATGCTCTCCTTAGCTTCACAGGCTGGCTCAAGGACTTGGAATCTAGTGCTCAGCCTCCTCCCACAGGGGTCCCCAGGGCGCATTTCTAGTTACACCAGCAGCCTGCCAGTGAGCACTGAACTTCCCCTGGACAGAATTGGGAACCTGGGAGGGGCTTTTCTTCCCCTGAGATCTGCCTTATAAGACCAGCCCATATAATAATGGTCCGTCATTATTACTGTCTGCTTAAAATATCAGAAGACACATTCTATGAAGTGGATGAATCAGCTAATAATAAGGAAACACCCATGGCGGACAGAGAGGCTGCCAAAAATAAATCAGTGAGCGCAACCCACATCGTGGTAGTGCTGAAGACGGGCCCCACAGCCAGCCCTCTCTGGAAGCTCTCTATGCCTGGCTTCCAAGTGCTCTTACCACACAAACCTTCTCTGTCATTGGTTTTTCTTGTTGCCCAGAAGTTTCCACAATTATCTCACACAAGAGCCAATCAGATACAAAAGCAAATGCAAAAGTACATGCAGTTTGTCAGAACTGATATTTAATTACCATGACAGCTTATATTCAAAATGCCTGCTGAGCAGTGAGTATTGCCATGCTAATTCTGGACAGCCGATGCAGTCTTAGCCCTGGCTCTGCCTTCTCTGGCATCTCCAAATAATAGTTACAACTTATTCATCCCACTTTCTCTGTCAAACTCCTGCCTTTCCTCCAGAGCCCACCTTCTCCATGAAACCTCCAGTGATTGCTCCTGTTCAGCTCACATCAACTCTACCTGCCAACCTGGTATAACATGTGTTCATCTAACTGTGTGATGTTTTCTGATCCCTTAATTCCCTAAGTTTTAAATCTCTAAAGCAATTGAAACTTCTGAAAGGCAAAAGAAACCCCCCTCCCCTCCCCATTATGGCTTAATGCTTCTCTGTCTCATTCATTCGATATTTTTTGAGCATCAGGTATTCTAGGTACTAGAAATTCAATGGTGAACCAGAAAGCCCTGCCCCTGGGGAGCTTAATGTGAGGGACAGACAAGGAAATAGGCTATTCTAAGTAAAATGTATTAGGTATCAAGGCAGGGCAGGAGGAGTAGCATCCAACCCCATTCTAGTTTGCTCCATCCACAGGCGATGGGGAGGGGGGACTTCATGTAGGAAGTGGCATGCAGGCGAGTCCTAGAAGTGGAATAGAAATTGTCTAAGTCAGTATGTGTGGTGTGGACGGGGGTAGGGGGTCCCATGGGAAGGAGAATGTTTAGTGTTCAAAACACCTTAAGTGGGTCCATTCTGGGAAGCATCTGTGGGTCTGTACAAGTGAAAGGTGAGGAAACGAGCAGTTAGACCAGACGCTGAGGCACACACAGTCTGGTCCAGGAGAAGAGACAGACCAGAACAAAGGCAATGTGATGTGCTCAGGCTAGACAGGCACATAACCTAGCTTGGGGGATGGAAGGCTAGAGAAGGCTTCCCCAGGATGTCACATCTCAGCCGAAACGTCAAGGGTGAGTAACCAGAACAGAAGACAAGGAAGCACATTCTGAGCAATGAAATCTGCACATTTAACATCCTGGAGACTCTGTGAGCAGTGGGGAATGCAGTATTATCAGTATTGTCTGTGTTCTTCTCATCCCTTTGGATACATTCAAATCTCTGGCCTTTCTCTAGCTCTGCTTACCCCAGCTTCCCAGCCAAGCCATTGTTAGTATCTTCCTACTGGAGAAAGAAAAAGAAACTAGGAAAAAAGAGAAGAAGAGCAGATTCTCTATGGGAGGAGTATGGGACACCCAAGGTTTGGAGGAGGAGGATCCAGGGAGGACGAGGTGTCCAGCAGCTACTGAACTTCATTCTCAGAGTGGAGGCCCTATGTCAATAAGAGCCTTTCTTGCTTGGTGGATTATATCCTGGGTATGAGCAGCAATTAACTCCCTTGAAGTGCAACTGCTTTACTATGAACTTCTTGAGGGAAGGGACTATGGTTTTTAGTTTTGTATTCTCAGTGCTTAGCGTAATAAATGTCTAGTATTATGTTATATAGGCACCTAATAAGTACTGAATGACCAACGGTCTGAGCTGCTTCCTTTAGGATTCTATCTCCTAATATTAGCTAGGATGCCCCTTATTTAAAACAAAAACAAACAAAAAACACCTTAAGAGAGCCACTCACCAACTAATGCTTGCTTCTTTCTGTCGAGCCAGGCTCCTTGGCAAGTCAGAGGTGGATGCCAAATAGCTGATCTTTTTCTTAGTATACTTTACCCTCAGGTCATCTGGGGCAGGTAGGACGCAGACAGTGATCATGTATATGGCCTCGTACTCTTTACCTTTACCAGCATCTACTTTATTTATATTCCTTTTCCCTTTGGTAACATAGGAGGTGTATGCTTTCAATTTTTAGTGGTTACCCTTAATCTTTTTAAACAAGCATGCTTAATTATATATGACATTTAAACATATCTAAGTTATTTAATATTTCTATTCTCTTCCTAAACATGTCAAGGACAGTAAAATGTCTACCTACCTACTGAACAGCACCCCTCCCTGCATCTTGTTATTGTCATCCAGAGCAGGGCCAGGCAAAGTACTATTCCCAAGCCAAATCTGGCTGGCCACCTGTTCTTGTAAATAAAAATTTTTTGAAACATAGCCACATTCATTTATGTATTTATTGTGAGGGGATGCTTTGACTCCACAATGGCAGGACTGAGTAGTTGTGACAGAAATGGTATACCCTGCAAAGCCTAACATATTTACTATCTAGCCCTTTATAGAAAGTGTTTGCAGACTCCGTGGTCTAGAGTTTTAATTTTCCTCTTTTTCCATTCAACAAGGTGTTTTGTTTTAAAACAGTTAATGGTTAATTGCATTTATTACTATTTTATTCATTTCTGTGCTCA
Organism: Halichoerus grypus; assembly: GCF_964656455.1. NCBI lineage: Eukaryota > Metazoa > Chordata > Mammalia > Carnivora > Phocidae > Halichoerus > Halichoerus grypus. The sequence continues at coordinate 102,192,889 of NC_135722.1, read as the reverse complement.
CCATCACTTCTAGTATTCCAGATCTCTCTAGATGCTCCTACTTCTTCTGTAATAATTTCTGTGTATAGTTGGTAATTTCTCTTCATTTTTGCATAGAGAATGATAGTTTAGCTGACTATAAAATTTTAAGCTGATGGTTAATTTTTCCTTAGCACTTTGAAGCTATTTCTCTATTGTTTTTCTTCCTCTGTTACCACTAATTGGATAATAGCTGTCTGTGTAACTGTTGTTCCTTATAGAACAGGATGTTGTCTCTCTGATAGTTTTAATACTTCTCTTTATCTTTCATATTCTATAGTTTAACTACAAGTCTAAATGTGTGTTTATCTTTTTTGGCTGAGTACTCCAGATGTATTTTTAACTGGAGGATTCATGTCTTTCTTCAATTCAGGGGAGAAAAAAAATCTCTATTTTTTTTCTATGTTTTGCTATTTTATTCTTCAAATATTGCTTCTTTGCCATTCTTCATTTGCAAGATTTTCTATTTCTGTTTCACAGATTTCCATTCTTTTTTATTTCTGCCTCTTTTGTTCCATAATTTTTGTTCATTTTTAATGGATATTACTTCTTTTTATCTCTGTGATGATTATAAACATACTTCTTTTAAAAACTTTGTTAGACACAATCATATAATTAATTTCATTTGGAGTCAATTCACATTCTGATTGTCTATTTTGTAAGCAATATTTTTCTTACTATCAGATTTCTTCATGTGTCTTAGAATTTTGGTTTTCAGGGATCGTTTTGAATGGGATTTTTGTTTTGGTTTATTTTGTATTTTTCTTCTTTGCTTTCCTATCTAATAATTTAGTGTTTGCCTTCACTTGATGCCCTGGGGCCCAAGCATAGAACCAGACTTGTATAATAGTATTGCTGGATCTGTAGTGATACTAAGGATATTGCAGATCCAGACATGAAGTCATTGGGTGGCTTGACACAGTACCTGCTCACAACTCCCTGAGCCCACAGCTTCATATTAGACAGTGGTTCTTAAAGTGTATTCCTGGGGAAGTAGCATCAGCATCCCTGGAAACTAGTTACATGCAAATCCTTACCTCAGACTGGCAGAATCAGACACTCTACCCAGGCGCTGGGGGCGCAGCTGAGCAATCTGTGTTTCAACTAGTCCTCCTGGTGGTTCTGAGGCTCACTCAAGTTTGAGAACCAGTATAATGAACTCTGAGGCAACTAGCCAATAATTGCTTTTTCAGCCTCCTTGCATAAAGGGGAACATTCACCCAGGTCAGCTCCATACTTCCATGAGCCTGATACTCTTCCCCATCTCATCACTGTTTTCTGCCCTGGAATAGGCAACCTGCTTGTTTTCTTCTGGCTCGGGTCCAAAGAAATGCTATCTTATTTTTGAGCCAACTGATTTCTCATTGGCTTTCTTTTCTCATATTTTATTTGTTATTTCTGTGTTTAGGGCAAAGGGAGTGTGCTATAACTTGAATTTACAGAGACATCTTAAAGGAAGTCCAGAAGCATCATCCATACTCATCTCTGGGTTCTGTGACCACAACATCACCATACTCATCATACACTATCTGATTGGATGACCAAAACATTAGCCACATTCATAAACCACGTACATTTCACCATGTTGCAATCTTGGACAAGCAGCTTGACCCCCCTGAACCTCAGTTAATTTGTCTATAAGAGAGCAATGATAACTACCTGCCGGTTTTAATGTGAACACTAAATCCAATGTCATAAGTAAAATAACCTTGCATAATGCCTGGCCCATAATTGGTTCTCAGTCGTTGTTAATCTCCTCCCTTTTTAAATCTAGAACTTTAGTTAAGTTTAAATATTGTTAAAATTTAGGCTACCATTTTCCAGTTCACTTACCAACTTGCTTCTGACCAAAAAGCCTTTTGTCACAATTCCAGTTCATCAGAATATGATAATATTCTAAAACAGAATTATTAAGAGATTCCTCCCCAGTTGTAAAGAATGAGCCCCATCCCTATCACTCCAGTGGTTGGAGGAGTTCGGTCATTGGCGATGGCATCTTATACACAATCTCAGAAGGGATGAATGCTTACAACCCAGTCGCACATGAGACCCGCAGAGCAGGAAAAGGATAGGGATAACAACAATATCATTGACAGTAATAATAAAGCTCATGTGTGCCAGGTACTGTTCTGAGCACTTGACATGTGATCTCTTGTTTAATCTTCACAAGACTTTATGAGGTGGTTACTAGTATCTCCGTTTTACAGGTGAGGAAATTAGTCACAGAAGAGTTAAGTAGCCTGTCTGGGTTCACCCATCTAGTAAGCTGCAGAACCAGGATTTGAACCAGGCATGTGACCAGGCAGTGAACCTACAGGGACTCCAAAGAATGAGGAATAATCTCCTCAGTCAGGGATCTGGGTCTAACCCTCTTGATTTTGCAGCTCTGATTGTTCACCGCCAGCAGATCACATTTTCATTCCGCTTCAGCAGGCGGATTCTACCCAGGCTCTTTTGCCATCAAAAAGTGCCTGCAGGTCTCCTGGAAACAAGGAAGAACAGTCCCCTCAGGCAAAATCAGTGGATCCTCAGGACATTTCCCTGGTGGAGACGTGCCACTGTCTCGATGAATGTCTCGCGCAGCCACTGGATGCCTGTCTGGGAGTATTTTAGGCTTCTTTGTTCCTTCCTGTCTGTTGTGGGTCGGTTTCTGCCTAGCCTTCTCTTTGACCAACTCTGTCTGTTTCTGTCACTCTCCTTTTCTTCCTTAGCAAAATTGCCTTTACAATGCGGTGACAACTTCCCACCTGCAGTTGGAACCACCTATTTTGAAAAGGATGTGAGTTGGGGTGCCTGGGTGGCTCAGTCGTTAAGTGTCTGCCTTCGGCTCAGGTAATGATCCCAGGGTCCTGGGATCGAGCCCCACATCGGGCTCCCTGCTCCGCGGGAAGCCTGCTTCTCCCTCTCCCACTCCTCCTGCTTGTGTTCCCTCTCTCGCTGTGTCTCTCTCTTTCAAATAAATAAAATAAAAATCTTTAAAAAAAAAAAAAAGAAAAGGATGTGAGTTTACAGATGAAAAAAAAAATCCTTTACTATCCTGATTCTTGGTTTCCTCCCCCTCGGCTAGTTCTGCTGCAAAGGAATTTCTTTGTCCATGTTGCAGATGAGGGTGGTGATCCAGCCACTCCCAGCCCAGGGGCAGCTGTCCAGCTCATAGGGGCAGAATATGGGGCAGCAGGAGGACAGACAGGGCTGCACAGGGTGTTGGGGTCACTAGCATCTCTGGCTTCCACACAGGCATCAGAGTTTCCAACTGGGATAATTCCATCCTTCATTGACTCAAAAATTGCCATGATTCTAGTCTACAAACAGCCTGGAGAATGAGTTAGTATAGAAAAACTAGAAGCCTTTGAGTCTAGCATTTAGAGAAGGGTCAGGCTTCCACACCTGGGAGGAGCAAGAAAAATGAAGGAAGAAGATGGCTCTTCACTCAGGCATAAATGAAGGCAGCTGATATGCACTCACTAGCTGTAACATCATCCCCTCCTTTTCCAAAGTGCTAATTCATTAAAACTAATGAGGCCCCAATGCTGCCTAAGCTGAATGCTGATCAGACACCCAGCATGCACCTGCCATGCCGGCTCTCAGTCTTTGCTGCGTCCGACTGAGGAAGGGCTCTCGTCGGCTAGAGACAGAGGCTCTGGCTTGATCATGGACTGACATGAATGGTGCTTGATGTGCACACGATTACATGCCAACAGGTTCCTGCTGAAATGCACAGGCAGACTTCCCTCACTCATTCTGCAAGGTACCTGCTTCCTGCCAGGCCATGTTGTCCTGTCTGCTGAAGAGGCCCCTGCAAACACCTTTTTGCTAAGGCATACTTCTACGTCCAAAAGTCACCTGTACTTCCTGTCTGATCACCAGGCAGAGGGGAAGGATGTTGCTAGGGAGGAGAGTGTATATTCTAATTGTGGCCCCCGTTTGGACAGAGGGTGTGAGGGCAGGTGCAATGTGAGGAAAGGGTAGGAGGAGGAATACTGGATGCTCCCTTATACGGCAGTTCATCTCCTTCATTCTGTAAGTGTTTACTGCACACCTACAATGGGCCAAGAAGTATTCTCCGCACTGCACAAATGTTGCAAATTAGACCCAGCAGTGTCCCCACGCTCTTAGAGCTTATTCTCCTGGGTGAGATAGACTATTTAAGAAGTAAATGAATGTCAAATTAAATAAATTAGGGAGCCATATTCAGAGTGGCTATTCAGAGCCATATCCAGAGACTGGGGTGGGGGTGCGTGGAGAGCAACATTAGTCTGGGTGGTCAGGATGGCCTTCCGGAGGGATGATATGGGAACCAAGACCTGCAGAATAGGAAGGATGGGTTCCAGGGAAGGGAGCCATGGAGCAGGGATAAGCCTTTGGGCAGGGATACCCTTTTTGAGACCGGGAACAAAGAAGAGGCCACCGTGACTGGGGTGTGATGGGCAAGAGAGAGTGTGGTCAATAACGCCAGAGAACAGGGAGGGGTCCCAGGCTATGGAAAGGAGTTGTTTTTTTCTCCTCCTTTGTTATACCTGCAAGGACAGAGATTTTACAGCATTTCTGGGCACATGCATTCTAAATCCTCTTAGGACATTCTAATATATCGTACGATGGATGAAGCCTGCTTCTTCCTGTTCTGTCCACTTTTACTGCCACAGAAAAATCAACACAGTTTCAATCCAGTGCCTTTGCACAGACCCTAAAAATGCCAGGAGAGTAAAGTTCCCTCCAGTCCTGGGGGCGAGTGAGAGCAACATGCTCAGCCGCTGGCTCCAGTACAGAAGAGAGGGGGGTCTCAGCAGCTGCCCTGATCATGGCACTCTTCTGAAGTCTGGGGCTCTGGCTCACTCCACCAGGATTTTGATACAGGTCTTGCAGGGAGAGGACCTGGGTACTCAAAGGTTAAGAGAGGGATCTAGCATTCTCTATAAATGGAGTCTCCCTGATTTGCCTCCTGTCAGGTCAGCAGACATCACACAAGAAAATCATGGGATCCTGTCTTGTTGGCTTCAGCCAAGAGCCTTCCCCCTGGCCCCTATTCTGGCCTCGTCTGTGCTCCCTCCATCTCAATTCTCTCAGCTCCTAGATGTTTGTGATTCTGAGTCTATAACATGTTTGGATCCATCCTCCCCTTCCCATGCCAGCTATAATTCTCCAGGTTCAGGCCTTGGGTGACTCTCTCCTGAATATTTTCTGACACTTTCCATTGTTCTTCCTGCGTCCAGCTCTTACCCTTTCGTACCTGGGCTCCCTACTGCCACCTGTAATCTTTCCCAAACACAGATCTAATCGTGTTCCCCACTACTTAGGAAACCTCTGAAGGTTCCCCAACGCCCCTGTTAAAGGATAAAATTTAAATTCCTTGGCTTGGTTTTCAAACCTGGATCTCACCTCTCATTTCTAGTCTTACCTATCATGATGCACATTTGCTGAGGCATCTGACTACTCTCTATTCCCAAACCATTATTAGATTCTATGGTTCAAACTATTTCCTCTAATTAGAATGGGGTTCTTTTCTCTATCCCCATCCTTACCCCTAGCTTCCTGCTATAGCCACCTGTAAAATTCCTACTCATTCTTTAAGGTGTAGTGAGCATGGTAGGGCCTCTCCTTTTGGGGCACTCGGGGAGGAGAATTGCACTCCCTAGTGCATCTCGTGATGGTTGGAAGCCCAGCTGTGGAGTTAGAACCAGTTCACCCATGTACTTGCTCTGTGACCTTGAACAAGGAATTGAATCTTTAATGGCTCAATGTTTCTTTCTCTATAAAATGGAACCAATAATGATATTCTCCTCATAGGATTATGGCGAGGATTAAGTAAAATATGTAAAGAGTAACACCTTGCACATAATATGTGTTCAGTAAATTTGGCAGTCAACAGTATGTACCCGGTGCCTACTGTGCACCACACTCTGTCCTGGCACAGGTGTGAATACGGCAGCATCTGTCAAGGAATTTACAATAAACATGTCAATGCATCAATTAGACAATTTTAGTTACTGAGGAGAAGGGATAAAATCAGGGTATGTGGGAGATACTGACTTTAACTTGAGGGGTTTGGGAAATGCTACTTGGCAGAATAATATTTTAGTTCATTTTTATTACCTTTATCATAGTTCTTAATATAGCTTTATGTTACTCTATTTACTTGGTCAAAAATCAGCTTGCCAAAAAGCAGTGCACTGATGTAAGGCAAACTGGCTGCCTCCCCTTATGATAGAGGCTGTGGCAGAAAGTGCTAGTCATCTGCTTCATATCTGTTCTTTCTTCCCTCAACTATATTGATAAAACATGGATTTTATTTGGGGTGTCAAATGGGTACATTTCCCAGCTTCCTTGTAAATAGGTGTCTTAGTCAGCTTGGGCTGCTATAACAAAATATTACAGACTATTTATTTCCCACAGTCCTAGAGCCTGGGAAGTCCAAGATCGAGGTGCAAAAAGATGAGGTCCTGATGAGGACTGTCTTCCTAGCTTGTAGACAGTCACCTCCTCACTGTGTGCTCACATGGCCTTGCATTGGTGCGTGGGTATGGAGACAGAGAGATCTGTCTTCTTCTATAAGGGCACTAATCCCATGAGGAGGTCCCACCCCTGTGACCTAATCTAATCCTAATTACCTCCTGAAGGCCACATCTTCAAATACCATCACACTGAAGGTTAGGGCTTCAACATTGTAATTTGGGAGGAGGGATACAGATATTCAGCCTATAATAATAGAAAAGCTCATGGAACATGATTCATGCCAGTGATATGGAAGAGGAAGTTCTAGTGGAGATGTCCAGGAACACTCCCTGGAAGGGGAGCGGTTGACACAGCAGGTGCACTTTTTGCCCTTTGTCCTTTGCCTTTTTTCTCATCTCAGACACAGGTGGAAGGCTGGAGGTCTCTCAACCACTTTGTGTCCACCAGGCTTCTCCTATCCTGAATAAAAGCACAGAAAGAAAGACTCTGGGTTTTTTAAGACAACCTGGAAGCATCATACAAATCCTGTGTTCATCCCTTATTTCAGGAGAAAAACAAAACCCCTAATTTGTCACTAAACACAATTTGAATGCAAAACTATTGACACATCACGTGGATTCTCTCACCTGTAGAGCAGGTCATACCATTCCCTTCTTTTGTGATCTTCATCTTGCCTAACATGATCCTTCACCCATAGTATATGTTTAAGAAGTTCTTGTTGAATTTTAAACAACAGAGAGTTATGCTGAAGTTTTCCATAAAAATCTAAAAGTCTAGACCTTTCTATTCCAATATCTTTCACTCACAGGACTGCTGCCTGATCTCCTAATCCCTAGTCTTTAGGGGGTTACCATCTTTTTTCTGGCTGAAAACTCCAGTAACATGTAGACGCTCCTCTCTTCATGATCACCTGAACCCCAAGGTTATTGTTTGTTCCCATGTAGAATGTCCTGGCACCTCTCATCCCCAGAGCCCCCAGATGAAGCTGAGACCTGGACCAGCTTTTTTCCTCAATCTCTGGTCTTTCTACCTTCTCCATCCCTTGCCTTCCTCAGATAGAATGCACTTGGGCTCCCTAGAGACCAAAGGGGTACAGAGGGACGCCTGTCCACCTTGGCACGAGATGACCTGGATTTCATTTCTGGCTCTGCCTCTTACTTATTTTGTGACATTGAGCAAGTTTACTTTACTTCTGTCCTGAATGTTCCAGGCTCTCAGACAAAGATAGTGATTCATACCCATACCAGTTTGATGTGTAGATTGAATAAGCTTATCTCATTTTTGAAAGCCTCAGATGTATAATAAATACTCGATAGATCCTTAATATTTAATATAATTTCTATTGCCTTTAGTTCTAAAACTCAATCTTCTCTCCCCAAATTTCTCACCTTCTTTGCAGGAGCTTCCCTGCAACTGATCCTCCTTATATGGGTAAGACTGTATTTGGTTGCAAATGACAAAAACCCCAACCACTGTAGCCTTTAAAAAAAATTGATTCACCAAGTAAGAAGTCTAGAGATGCAGTCCAGGACTTATGCAGCCACTGAACAATGCCACCAGGGACCCAGGGTGTCTTAACCTTTCAGCTCTGTCACCCATAATGTGCAGAGTTTCATCCTCATGCTGGGTGACTCATGATCACAACATAGCTGTTGTACCTTTGGGCCACATGTCCTAACTACAGGCAGGTAGAAGGGGAAGATCAAGGGGGCAAAGAGTTTTCTGCTAATGAAGATCTCTCCTTTTATTCAAGAAGCAAGTCTCTTCCTAGAGGTCCCCCTACATCTCACTGATCAGAACTGTGTCCACGGCCACCGTTTGCTGCAAGAGAAGGAGGGGAAATGAGTATGTTTAGCTGGACACATTGTTCCTTGCTCAGAAAAAAAAAAAAAACTGTTTTTAAATACAAATGAAATAGGCAATTAACAGTATCTACCACAATCCTTTGCTCAAATACAGTTTTAAAATTATGAAGCAACTCCACTCAGGCTTGAGCCAGTCAAATGATTTAATTAGAGACACATGGTTTGGGCAGGGTTTGGGTTTTTTTTTTTTTAATAAATTTTATTTTTTACAATACTTTTAGATTCACAGAAAAATTGCCAGAAAAGTATAGAGAATTCCTCATATGCCTAGCACCTCATTTCCCTAATTATTAACACTTTAAATTAGTATGGTACATTTATTAAATTCAAATCAATACTGACACATTGTTTTTAACTGAAGTCCACAGTTTATTCAGGTCACCTTAGTTTTTACCTAACGTCCTTTTTCCATTCTGGGATCCCATCCAAGACACCACATTACATTTAGTCGTCAGTCTGCTTAGGCTCCTCTTGGCTCTGACAATTTCTCAGACTTTAATTGTTTTTGATGACCTTGAAGTTTTGGGGAGCATTGGTCAAGTATTTTATAGAGTAGCTCCCAACTGGGATTTGTCTGATGCTTGTTTTAATGCTTAGACTGGGATTATGAGTTCTGCAGAGGGGCAAAGCTCATGTGGTACATGTCATATGAAAAGTACATACCATCACCACGACTCATCACTGCTGCTATTGACCTGATTGCCCAGCTAAGGCAGTGCCCCACTCTCAAGTTTCCCTTCCCCCCACTTTCCATATTATATTTTTTAGAAAGAAGTCATTAAGTGCAGCCCATAGTTAAAGAGTGGAGAGTTATGCTCCACATCCTTGAAAGCAGGCGTCTACCAAATGATTTGTAATGCTTGTGCCCAAGAGATTTGTCTCTTCTCCTTATTTGTATCTTTGTTCCTTTATTCCTTTATTCATTTATTTGTATCAATATAGATTCATGAATTTTTATTTTATACCTTGCATTATGATCCAAGACTCCTTTATTTATTTTCTGGCTCAAATTCTTCCAGCTTTGGCCATTGGGAGCTCTTTTGGTTGGCTCCTGTGTCCCCCTTGACACATCCCCACCTTTGTGTGTATGTGTGTGTGTGTAGCACTTTGTTACTTTCTGGAGCTACAAGGTGCCTTAGCCTCATCTTGTACCTTTCTCTGAGGAGCCCTTGCTCCTTTTATTGGAGAATGGTATTAAAATCCAAGGTCTGGGCATTAGATGTGCTCAGTGTGGGCAATTGTCTTTAATTACAGACTTAAGACTTCCTTCCCTATCTCTCAAATGAGTAATGATTTTGCTCCTCTGCCCACCTCTAGCTTCTTTTTCACCATCTCTGCCCACGCTGAACTGAGATCAACAGGAATGCTAGGCCCTCAAAAGTTAGGCTGGAGAGAATATAAAAAATAAGAGGTGTGCCTCCATATAAAATCCAGAAACAATTCAGCTGGGAGAATGCTGAACTCACAGAACTCCTGAATGTTAGCAGTATTATATGGCACAAACTTTCATGTTTCCAAGGCCCTAAGAAGTAAGGGTCATACAGCCAGGATTAGACTCTAACACTCTGGAGTCCTCCTGTTGCCTTCCTCCCTAAAACACTATGCTGGTAAAGTCCATTGATTCTTCTACCCCTCAGATGAGTACAGGCCTGGCCACCACCCCGACGTGACTCTTATTGGGTAGAAACCCCAGTTTACTGAGGACAAAGCTGGATGCTGGCAGCCTGCAATGAGCGTTCAGGGCTGTGTGATAGGAAGGAGCGGAGATATTAGACGCCAGCTAGCTGTGTAGACATCAGCTCCAGCCTCACTGGGGCAGGGAGGTGGCCTCCATCATGCAGGTAATGAGGCGCCAACACAGGTGCTTTACCTCAGGGGTCCCCCGGGTCCCAGCTGCCTTTGCCACTCCTACTGGAGGAAGAACACCAGTTTGGGATGTGAGGCTGTTTGGATGATGTTGTTTTTCTGATGTAACCCCAGTTGGTTTCCCTACCTCCTTTTCTCCCTCCTTCCCTCCCTCTAGGGAGCAATTTGTGTGGCTCCTCTTAGCCAGGGAGTGAGTGCTAATTAGCCCTCGGATTCATACTAGTCTACCTGTCCCAGGGCTTGGCAGTAAGGCCAGACTGGGTGTGGCCCCACACTCTCCAGGGCAGGCAAGGGTCCCAGGGGCTGGGACGGTCCCCCATCTGACATCTGGCCGGGGATCATGCAGCATCATGGGTGAGAAGGAAGGAATAGTCCGCTTCAGCAAGGCCTGTCCATTCCACCCCACACAGGCAATTGGAGGGAAAGCCATTCCTACAGCTGTTGGCGGCTTTTACTTCTTTCTCCCCTCCAACTGAAATGTGCTTTCTGTGAAGAGAACATGTCAGTGATGAGTTTCCCAGAGGACGCCTCACCAGCTGATGGATCCGAGGAGTGGCTCACCCTTCATGCTTCTCACTACCATCTTGATGGGCAGAACTCATACCACTCCAGGTCCCAGGGAGAAATCTCAGCAGAACATCTCCAAAGAGTTGTCTGTGCTCATAATCATGACTTCCTCACCTCCCTCTCCCCTTAAGCCCCATATCAGGCTTCAGCCTCTCTTCCCCTGTAAAACTGTCCCTGCCAATGTCCCAGCAACCTCACGGGCCCCGTGCAGTGTCCCATCCCAGCCTCCACACCATTCAACACAGCTGGCTTCCCCCTTTTTCTCTCCTGTGGAGAGAAGGCCGGTGGGACACCTGGCTTCCTTTTTTCCTTTATATCTATTCCTTCTCGGTCTCTTTGCGAGCTCCCACTCCTTGCCGGACCCCTTCTCATCTCCATCCCACTCTCTCATGAAATGACTTATTAGCCCCATAGTTTAATACCATCTGTATGCTGAGGGCTCCTGGACCCGTCCTCTGTCCTCCAAATTCAAATGCCAACAACTTAGTATCTCTGCTTAGAGAGCAAGGCCCAGGCCCGGGGTCTCCTAATAAAATCCAGACCACTGTACTAATCATCATTAGACTGATTTAAACATTATGGACAGGCCTAAATAGCTTTCTGCTCTTTATATTGCCTTCTCAGTCTTTGCCTTTCCTGTCTGATTATATAATGATTAATGAGGATAATAAGAGCAACTAACAGTTCCTAATTTCTTACTATGTGCCAGGCACTGTGCCAACCACTTTATATGCATCACTCCATTTAACACTACAGTAAAGTGGTGAGGGAGATATTTTTATCCCTATTTTGCAGCTCAGAATGCTCAGGTTCAGGGAAATTAAAGAAACAGCAGAGTCAGAATAAAAATCCTGGTTTGCTTGACTCCAGAGCCTAAACTCTCAAACACTCTTTGCTAACTTCCTCTTCTTATTAACCCATCCCACAGCTTTGTGCCGGAACCTTCTTGTTGAGGTCATTGGTACCTCCCCTCCAGGCCTGCCATGTCCTTTCACCCCTGAGTCCTGGTGTGAGAGTTCCTGTCCATATCTTATGCAGCAGTGAATAGTTCAAGGACAGTCTGTCCAGCTCGGCAGCATCAGCACCACCAAATGTAATCAGATGTCGTATCTTTCTTCCGAGTGCTTACAAACCCAGCGAGCAGGGCAGAGAACTCTGACAGAGGTGGTGTATCATTTACAGATCCCTTGAAAGAAGTCTGTCTATCCCTCCCCTTTCTTGGGCATAATTAGAGAAAATGTTATTTAGGCCCCATTTGAGAACTCCCAATCCATAAGCAATTATTGTCACACATCTCTGGGCCCGGCTGTCATGGCCTCCGATCTGCATTCTGTGGGGCCCTGGGGTTCCGATAGAGTCTTGGGGTCTGGAAAAGCATCCAGTTATGTCTTATATTGGGGTTTATGGAAGATTTCATTCATTAAAAATGCAAAATTAAGAAGATTAAAGAGATGAAAAAGAATTGAATTAAAAAGAATTCTGTGGGTTTTTTAAAAGATAAAAAGTTTTAGACAACAGGTTTTAAAGTGTAACAGGGCTGAGTTGGCATCTTGATTCTGTAACTTACTAATTAACATCATTAAGCCTTCATTTTCTCTTTAGTAAAATAGGGACGATAGTGTCTACATCTCTAGGCTGTAGGGAGAAGTGAGTGAAATAGTGGGTATTCCTAGCAGAGCTCTTCTCACCAAATGTTCAAGAAATGTTCAGTAAACTCCCACTTTTCTTCCTTGTCTTCTCCTCCTTGACATCCTGTCATCTCAACACAGCAAAAATGACTGAGGGTTTCAGTGTGTGGAGCCTGCCCCTAAAGAGACAATGTTTCCATGGCATCTCTAACTACCAGCTCTCTGAGGTCGAAAATCCAGTTCAAAAGCCGACAAGTCCTTGACCACCCAAAACAGCCATCACAGAGCTCCGCCTCTGCTCAGCCCAGCACCTGCCTCCTCGGGGTGTAGTTGAGGGCCTCCCGCACTGTTCTCAAAGACGTAGCCAGCTGAGGAAGTGGGTCTGAAGGCTCCCCAAAGCTGGCGGCCGCGCACAGATAGGAAGACAGGCGGCAGGGCCGCTAGCCACAGAGCCCCTGGCAGCGAGGGGACTGAAAGCTCATCTTCTGACATTGAAAAAGGAGCCAGAGCAGCTAGCAGGCAGATGCAGACATAGATTACAGCTCCATGAAATTATGATCTGTAGCCTCTGTTTAAGGAGGAAAGAAAGTGTGTAATGCGTTTTTGAAAAATGTCTGCTAAAAATGATTAATTTTTTTAAGAAATGCTTTTGGCTCTTGATAGGATAGGTTTCAGTTATCTGGCTAGTTTGTGTAAGTTCTAACAATGCCCAGATAAATGAGGCGTTACAGTACTGAAACCCAATCCCTGGACTTGTGGGTCTGTTTTAAGCAATGGGATGAATGGGAACATGACTGTTGATGGATCTCAATCCGAGGGGAAGATGCCAGGCTTCTTGGGGGAGCCCGCCTCTCCCAGCAAGGCCCAGGGATTGGGACCACCCTCTGGAGCCAAGCGAGGGGGAAGGAGGGGAGGGAAGACACCCAAGCTTGAAATGGCAGATGGTTAGGTCCAGAGCAAAGTACGATTCATTAGGTTTTATATATCTTCAGTGAACAGAGATGGAAGAAAGGGGCAAGTGTCAAATTACCCATTTAATTATTTTTTAAAATTCCCTCTGCATAGGTCTTGCATGGTTGCAACATAGCCTATCATTTGTCCACAGGTGTGAAATCCCCACCAAGCAAGAGCTTCAGGACAATAGTCAAGCCAGGAGAAATGCTGGGGGGATTCAAGTCCAAATGTGTTCCCAGACTTCTCTGGGGAGCTGAGGGGACAGGAGCTGACATCCCTGAACACAGCACTACAAGGGAGCCTCGCAGCTTATGCTGGAGAAACCCACCAGCTTTCTCCTAGGCTCGGTGGGGCCGAAGGGGAGTAGTTCTAGCTTCCAGAGGCTCCAGGAATATGCCGTACCACATCAGACAAACGTTTGTCCTTTGCTGGGGACAGCTTGTGACACTGGTTCTTTCGCCTTTCCAGCCCCACTCAGTGGGAATCTAATCAGGACTACTGAGATGGGGGACCTGAATGTGGGAAATGAAAAATTTGCATTCAGTTTCAGAGGAGGCCCACTCTTCTTTGAAGCTCAAAGAACCAGCATCAGAGCCTCTCTAAGTCTTCTGGGCTCCCACTCTTACCTGCTTTCTTATTCCCTGCCTGCCTGGGCTGACATCCCTCCAGCTCCAGTCTCTTGCCTGGGGGCACTGGTTGCCATCCCTTGTTCCTGGGCTCTGAACTGCTCATTAGGGATCTTGCACAGTGACGTCCTGAGGGACCACCATCCTCCCTCCCCCTCCTTGACTGGGCTTCTGCAGATACTTGATTCCCTTCTGACCAGGGATGAGTCATCCTGAGGCACCAGCCTAAGCCCCACATACCGGCAGGTCCCCAGACTCCCTGGTGGCCCCTTAACTCATAAGGCAGCTCTCATATTTCCTCCTGCAGACCAGGCGCTCCTCTCTCAGGCCCCAGCTCTTCATGTCACTCTCAAATAAGGCCAGGTGCATGGACCCACGCTGAGCACCACAGGCTGGGGCGGGGCGCTGGAGGGTCACCTGTGTAGGTCAGAGAGTGACAAGGCTGGAGGGAGGGAGACTAGAACTCGGGCCTCTGGCATTGAGCCCATTCCCCTTCCCCCACACCAGCAGGCCTCAGCCTCTTTTGTGAGGGGTGTCACCAGTCATCTGTTACAGAAAGCACCAGCATTTACAAATTGCTTCCTTTATCATACCTTTAGTTTGGGAAGCAGAATAGCAACGTTATTTCAAGCAAGCACTTTGGAGTCCAACAGAGGCTGAATTCTGGCTCTGCCGCTGATTATTTTTGTGACCTTGGACAATCCCCTTTCCCTCTTTAGCACTCAATCTACCTGTCTGTAGAATGGGTTGGTAATAATATCTACTTCCAAAACATCGTCATAAGGATTGAGTGACACAAGATGTGCCAAGTGCTTAGCACAATGTCTAGCATAGAAGAAGTTCACAATAAATGTTGGCTACAATTACTGTTCGTGTTCATTTGTGTATTTATACAAAGAAATACATTCTTCCTCCCTTTTATTCTGACAGGCTTTCCTGCAGCGGGGAGAGAATCGGGGCATTGGAGGCTAAACAGAAGGAATTACATGTAATAGCAGCTTATCTTATTTTTTTGTCACATCTACAAGTGAGTTATCATCACTGATGTGCTGATAATATTTGTGGTGGTTACACGGTATTATAATGCCTTGTTTCCCCACAAAATAAATATAAGCCTGTGTGTGTTTTGTGTCTTTCCACCTCCTTTTGGCTGCCTGGAGAGTATGTCTCAGGCAGGAGCCTCATCTGTCAAGGACCTCGGGGCCGACAGAAGCTGAGAGAGAACAGTAGCACTGATGTGACCCCGGGGACCCCTGCATATAACCTGAGCCATCAGGTCCTAAAGGCACAGGGCAGGAGACTCTGCCCAGCGGGCCCGCCTTCGGGCCCTGCTCTCCCGCGGCAGGTGCAGGGATCCCTCCTGTTGTCTTCTTCCCTGATGAATATGGAGGAGCCTTCACTCAGTGCTGATTGCTGTGGGGCTTTGTTTCTCTCCACCACTCCCCTGCTCTCTGATCGGATGTCACTCTTTTTATTATTATTATTCCCTCTGTGTTGACAAGTGATTTAAACACTTCACAGGAGAAAAGAAAAAAGAGGGTGGGGGTTGGTGGGGAATCTTTTCTTTGAATCCAGGGTGTTCATTTTTCAGATTAGCAAATAAATGACTATGAGTGTGTAATTAATACTAATAGGTTAATTAGAGAACATTTAGATCTTTCCAGAAAAAAAAAATAACCAAAGCCAACGACTGTCTCCTTCTGACGCAGACCGAGAGTATGTATATAGTAAATAACCCTGTGTAGAAGAGCAGCATGCTTACACTTTCTCTGTCCCGTCCTTCAGGGCTCCAAGATTTCTATGAGGAGCTGGGAAACAGGGACCAGACATTTCCCTGCAGACCAGAGGAGGACTCTGGGAAACAGAGCCAGGGCTCCCTCCAGGGAGGCAGAACAGCTGCTGTGGGTATCAGGGGAGTCAGGGGCATCCCCCAGCCCATCTCTCTGAACTTGGGCTCTCACTCTGCTCTTTCTGTTGGTCTCTCTCTCTCTCTGTGCCCTTTTCTGCTCAGCTGTGACTGTCACTCAGCCTGAGTCAACCTCTCCACCTCCAGACAATGGGATTTCAGAAAGCGTCTCTGCCTTGACAACCTTCACTGGCAGCAGAGGGGGGCAGGTGCAGGAGGTGGGGAGCAGCAGGACGAGGGACAGGCTAGCAGACCAGTCGGGTCCACACCCACAGGCTGGCTCTCGCAGGCAGGAAGTGCTCTGGCCGGCCTACAGGAGTGGCCCGCGTTAGACCTTTCAGCTGAGCCCTGGATTCTGCCCTCTGAGCCAAGGATGTGTGGGATGCAGTGGCAGGGGGATATGCGTTTAATCAGCCCTGGCAGGGCAGGGCCCAAAGCTAGGTAAGGCGGAGGGGACCCGGCCACCAGACTCAGTGCCTGTTCTTTCTGGAGCAGCATTTCTGGAAGTGAAGGTGGAGTCTGCCCCAGAGCCCTGCTGCCTTCGAGGCCTGTTGAGATGGACAGTAGAAAAGCCCTGATATGGTTTCAGTTTGTCTCCCAGAACGATATGTTCAAGTCCTAACCTCCAGTACCTTGGAATGTGACCTTGTTTGGAAATAAAGTCATTGCAGATGTAATTGGTTAAGATGAGGTCACACTGGAGTAGAGTGGGTCCTTAATCCAATATGACTGGTGTCCTTAGAAAAAGAGGAGACAGACACAAAGAAGATGGCCCTATGACAGTGGAGGGGAAGACTGGTGTGATGCCTGCCCCAGGAATGCCTGGGGCTAGGAGAAGCTGCAGGAAGCAAGAAAGGAGATTCCCCTAGACTTCTGAGGGAGAATGCTCTTTCCAACACCTTAAGTTTGGACTTCTAGCCTCAGAACTGTGGGAGTATACATTTCTTTTGTTTTAAGCTACCTAGTTTACAGTGCTTGGTTACAGTAGCCCTAGGACACTAATGTATGGCTCTGAGCAGCGGCCCAGACTCAGTGACTAGTAATATCTCAGATTCCGTCTGGGAATGAAATCTCAAATCAAATACCTGGAAGAAAATAAGCAGGTCTCAGAGTGATCACGCAAGCTATTGTAGCATGGAAGGTTCAAGAACCAGACCCCTGCCCTGCCCCAACTCCTGAGATGTCTCACTGTCTACTTGGACAGTCAGTAGAGAGAGTCCTTATGTCCTGAGAAGGACCACGTGAACCCCAAACAAGACAGAGACTACCTCAGGAGTTTGGAGATAAAGAAACAAATGTTTTCTTTCATTGTCTCATTGTTATTGTTAATAATAATAGTAATCCTGGCCATTTATTGAGCACTTGCCATGTACCAGATATTGTGCCACAAAGTGTAAGGATGGTCTCATGCCTGGCTGCTCTGAAGTAAGCCCTGTGGCCCCTGAGGGCTCACGAAAGAACATGTCTTTCTTTTGCACCAACCCAGCATGTCAAAATTGAGGGAAATGAGTGAGGGCTGGCTACTTTTCCAAGTTTTGCACAGTGCCCTGGAATTAAAACTTATGCCACCACTATTCCCTTATATATCCACCGACTCACCCTAGCTCCCGTTTTCTACAAAGTAGTTATTCAGTTTTTGGGTTTTTTTTTAAGTTGGTGCTACTTTCATAAGCTTAAAACAAGCAGAAGGTCCGGAAAGACCTAGAGAAGTCTCTGGGACCTGAGGCACAGTTGCACCAGCTCAGCTGTTATATCCCATTAAAAACAAATGATCTGAGAACTCTCCTCCAGGGACCCCTACTCAAATGGAGGGGGAGGGAGCAGGTCGCACAGGCGATCCTTGTGAATGAATGGCAAACCCATGTCCCCGCCTTTCTCTGCTTCTACAAGAGCACTGAGCAGAAGAGACTGGAGGAGGTGGGGGGTGGGAGAAGAAAGGGAAACACTTGCTGGTCATTGCCCACACCTACCACATACTAAGGTTGTCAACCCGCCAAGGCCTGATCAGTGTAGGGACCACTCAGGGAGCAGAGACAAACCCACTGTTGTCTGGGGGGTGAACAGAGCTAACATTTCTCAGAAGTGGGCCAGCAAAGGGGATGGGTATTGATTTTCCAGTTCACAGAATTAAACCTTGCAAAATGGCCTCATCCTCTCTCAAAATCACCCCCCTTCCACAGTGGTGACACGTCTTCCCTTAATGGGTCTGCTGGGTCCCAGCTCCCGGTTAGACCAAGTCAGTGCACTTCCAGCCAACGTTTGCCTTATCCTCAAAATGTAAACTGTGGAGCAAAAACTGGAAATTGCACCCGGAGTTTGAGGACAAATATAATAATGCCTATTCATTTATGATCAAAGCTGTATAAGGAATTATTATAATGTATAAACCGCTAGCAGCCATATGTAAACAACAGTAATGGTTATTATCACTGTAGACTTTCAGATATTACTCGGGTTGCTGGAACAGTAAGGAACATTTCTGTTTCTAGGCTGTGAAGGATGGGAGAGCAAGCCACTCATTCTAACTGCCAGTCCTTCCCTATTTGACAGCCCAGCCATAACCTACATTTTCAACTTGCAGAAAAAGGAAAATACAGGTCGAACCCCAGGAGGGAAACCAAAGGAAAAGAGGAGCGAGGGAAGTGGCTAGAATCCAATCGCAGGGAAGTGATTTGATTTTCTACGTTGAGTTAAAGGTGTCAAGTCCAGAGAGCAGGTATATCAATAGTTGTTTTGTTTGCCCAACAGAAAGAGATTGTGTTGGACCCCTGCTGACCCGCAGCTAATCCCTCCCGGCAGGCCTAGGAGAACGCTGTTTGCTGGGGCTGCGAGCACTTCTGCACCTTCAGGCTGCAGGAGACAGGGACTAAAGCGGAGCCCGCACAGAGCCAGCCCGCCCCCTCCCGCAGCCAGAAAGCTCGCGGGAGACGCCTAACCGGAAGGGGGGATTTGTTAGCCACTTACTGCTCGCCGAGCCAATCACAGGAGCCCATTCAGACGGAGAGCCAATCCCCTCGCTGGACAGGACAGGGACCAATCATCTCGCTTCCCCCATCGAGGCCATTTCACTCCGAACCTCCCGCTGCTGGGAGCTCGTTCAGCAGAGCTGCCGGGGCGCAGAGGCGATGGAGGGGAGGAGGAGCTGAGCACCCCCGAGCCAGGCCAACCTAAGCAGCAGTCTCTGGCAGAAGGGGTGCGCACAGGTACAGGTGGTAAACTCCCAATTCGTCAATTCCGCCAATGTTTACCTGCTGGGCACTACCTCTGTGCCAGGCACTGGGAATAAGAGGGACACAAGGTTACCCTGGAAGAGCTGAGTCTAGTCGGGGAGACACAGAAGTAAACAAATACAGCCCGCGCGTGAGAGTGCGATGAAGGCCAAGCCAGGGCGCAAGATGCCCTGAGAGCAGACAACCTCATGGGAGTAGGGCAGCCAGAAACCTTGGAAGAGGCGGATAGTGGCACCCAGGAGCATACCAAAAGGACCTGTGCTGTGGCCTGAGACCCTCACCACACCATGCCCATCTGAGTTGGTTTGCTAGGGCTGCCAACAAAGTCCCACAGCCTGGGGGGCTTATACAACAGAAATGTATTTTCTCACACTTCTGGAGGCTGGAAGTCTGAGCTCAGGGTGTGAACAGGGTTGATTTCTTCTGAGTCCTCTCTCTTTAGTTTTTGGGTGGCTGTCTTTTTCCTGTGTCTTTACGTGGTCTTCCCTCTATACATATCTTTATCCAAATTTCCTCTTCTTACAAGTGCACCAATCATACTGATTAGGGCTCACCCTAATGGTCTCGTGTGACCTCTTTAAAGACGTTTATCTCCAAACACAGTTGCTTTCTGAAGTACTGGGGATTAGGACTCCCACATATGAATTTTGGGAGAGCACTTCAGCTTACTACACCATCATATTAAAAAAAAAAAAAAAGATTTTATTTATTTATTTAAGCAAAAGAGAGAGTGGGTGGGAGGGAGAGAGAATCTGAAGCCGACTCCGGGCTGAGCACAGAGCCTGACGTGGGGCTTGATCTCATGACCCTGAGATCATGACCTGAGCTGAAACCAAGAGTCAGATGCTGAACCCACTGAGCCACTAAGGCACCACACCATCATTTTTTACAACTATTGTGAAGCTGCTATTTAGCCACTTTTCCTCCAAAGCACACAGTGACCGTGGGCTTTTTGTCCTCTAAATCTTCTGTATTAGGTGCCAGGCTCACTCAAACTTGGACCTGCTCCTGTCTTATGAGAGGGATGGAAGAGCCCTACATCTAATTCTTGAAGTAAATGCCCTCATCATTCATCTTTTCCTCAAAGAGTTGCACGTCAGTTAGAGTCTTGGAACAATCGCTCTCCACTGCTCATCAGCCCTGCACACTGGCCTCTTGCCCAAGGTAGTTGATAAGTCACTTTATCTGCAATAAGGGCTGGTGTTTCCTTTGGAGCTGGCGGGGAGAGAGCCAGTGAAGTGGCCATCCATCAAACAAGGCCCACACAGGCCAGCCTGAACTCCTGTGGATGGTGCCGGATGTCCTGATCTATTACCATGGGACACAAGGGGACATTCTGTGATCGTTGAGATCCTAAGGCAACACACCAGGACTCTGCACAGCCTGCGTGAAGGTAGGGGAGGCATCTGGTCTTCATTCCACAGCTCAGTGTGATGAAGATTTATTGGACTCTACTAAGAGCTAGGAAATGAAATGAATGGGCCACTGGCTGGATCCTCGAGGAGCTTACAGCCTCCTGGGGAAGACCGTACACCTAATCCTGCATACAGTTCTGCTGAGTTGCTCGCGGGGGTTCAGAGAGGCTTCCAGCAGGTGATGATGCCTGACCAGAATTTGGAGGATCAGTGGTGCTAGGCAGCTCTGTTAATGGGGCCAGAGAGGAGAGCAGGGTGGTCCAGGCAGCGAGGTCCAATGGGTGAGGGGGCGGAGGGGTTAGACATCAGATGTGTGGGAAGAACCGCGTGCAGGCCGGTGTTACTGGAGCCTAAAATGTGAGGGAGAACGTGGCAGAAGTGGGATCTGAGAGGTTGCCAGGGGCCAGATTGTAGAGGGACATGTAAACCATGCTGAGTGGCTTGGATGTTCCCCATGAGCTTTCAAACTGTGTTTGTTGGGGGCACTGGGGCTCTTTTGTGGTGCCTTGGGATAAGGAACAAGACTGAGCAAGTGAGACACTCATCAGCATCTTGGCTCTTTCCTCTTTTATTTATTGGGGTCACATTTAAAAAAGAAATTTTCTAAAGCTTAAAAAATCAGCAACTACTATTGCTTTAGCTGTTGAAGAGCACTTCTCAGCATGGGATGGTATGGTGATGGTGTGGGGTCTGAAACTGGGGGGCAAAGGCCTAGAGGCAGGGGCACCAGTTAGGAGACTAATGCGATAGTCCAAGAAACCAAAAGGAGTTGAGAGATTGGAGAAGGTGTTAGGAGGTGAAGCTGATGACACTTTCTGATTTATTTAACATGGAGAGTGCAGGACAGGGAAAGGTCTTCTGTGGGTACTGAGTTTATTGCTCAGATGAGTGGGTGCATGCTGGTGCCTTTAACTGGGCAAAGGAATAGAGGGGAGGGAGCTCATTTGGGCAGACAGATGAGGAGTCATGTGCGGGCCATGTGGACCGCAGCGCGCCATTGGAACACCCGGGTGGAGCTGTCCATGCGGCCATTTTCATTGAGTCATACTCAAGTCTCGATACATCCCAGCCTGAATAGAGTGCATTGCCCATTGCAGACAGGCGCCAGTAAATGCATTTTTCTAATTTTAAACTTTATGCATGAAGTCTTCAAGGTTCTTTACAAGCTTTTCTAGAGCTACTTTTCAGTCTTACCTCCTTGTACTTTCCAAAGGTATATAAAATTAGAATAGGCCTGTGTTCCCTGTCCACAGAGGCTCTGCTCAGCCAGATCAGCATTTTAATTGTTTCCAAACAGACATCCCTCTGAAGCCTCTGGAACAGATAGAGAGATAATGGAGAGAGAGAGTGGATATCTCCCACATGTGGTTCATAGAAAATATAATGGAAGGTATGATATGTGACACACTGTGCCTCCATTTCTGCAAATGCCCTTCTCCCACTCCTTCTCTCTATGTGGTATGACTCCCTCCACCAAACCCAGCTCCAGTTCCACTTTCTCCACAGATCCTCTGACTCTATTCCCATAAGGAGGGCAAATCCCAGGTTAGTCTGCAGAAAGTGTCTGTGAGTTCTGTAGGGGAAAATTCATTCTTAGGGGCACCCCCTTCAGTTTCCGTTTGCCTGGAGACTCACCATCCAGACATCCCAGTCCCGCAGCACTGGGCCCCGTTGCCCTTGTCTCTAGTGACAGGGAGCCCCTCATCATGTCGATAAGTGTTCTCAGGGAGCCAGGACACCTTGTTCTTGGTCAAAGACATCTAGCTACCTGAAGGTTCTGGACCCAGTCAGCTTGTCTGCCGTGTCAGGGTCTGTTTATAACCTATCTGGTATTCCTTTGCCACATCTCAGTACTGCTGGATTTCCATGGCACACATGTGCTGAGCTTGCCTTCCCTCTGCCTTACTCTTAGTCTGCCCCTGCTCCCAGATGGATTCTAGCTCCCCAGCCCCGGGCAAATGCTTAGCAACAAAACCCAGGAGACCAGGCCTCTTTCCAACACTCCAGGAGGTACCTCCTTCTACAGAGTCCTACCTCTTCTGGGAGTAGTAATGTGCTTTGCTTTATTCATTGAGAAACAGCACAAAAGGTTACTCACTTCTACAACCCTGGCCAGTGGCTTTTCCCCACTAGTACTCTCCCTTGTTAGTTACTCTACTTCTCAGGGTGCCCAGGGAACCCCAAGGTGACTCCGCACGGATAGCTGCCTCTTCAGGGGCAGTCAAGGTGTTCAGCTCATTGTTTCCATGCACTGTCTCACATCAGATCAATAGGGATTCTTTCTACCCCTCCCAAGTATAGAAAGATTTATATGGCCCACATGGTATACTTGTAAAATACACATGAGGACTGATAAATTATACACTATTTATTATGCTACAAAAATGATACCCTTTCCTTAATTAAAGTAGCCATATGCTGCAGTGCAAATCATTCTCGTTCATTAAGATCCCAAAATATGTTTTAAAAAAAAAACAGCCAGCAGCAGTTAGGAAGAATACAACCAGATTACACGGTTTTGAGGACATAACTGCATTAAAAATAGTCTCACTCTTCAGGGTGATGCTTTACCAAACATGGCCGTCCCTCCATCCATTCATTTATTTAACAAATAGGTGCTGAGCACCTGTGCTGCCAGACAGCTTCCCGGCGCCTGAGACAGAACCTAGTCTCTGTTGTCAAGGGGCGCACGCACCGGTCTGGGAGACAGAGTGGTAACCAAGCAGGGAGTGCAATGCCGTGGCCGTGCTGAGCTACGTCAGAGACTCATCTAACCGAGCCTTGCTGGACCACGAAGGTTTCCCAGAGGAGGTGCTATCTGGGTTACAT
This sequence comes from Halichoerus grypus, assembly GCF_964656455.1. Classification (NCBI taxonomy): domain Eukaryota; kingdom Metazoa; phylum Chordata; class Mammalia; order Carnivora; family Phocidae; genus Halichoerus; species Halichoerus grypus. The sequence continues at coordinate 102,169,535 of NC_135722.1, read as the reverse complement.
CCTAAAGGATAATTAGGTCTGGAAAGTGTTCCAAGCGATTCCCTTTTCCATTACCTCATTTATTTTCTTCTCAGTGATTAACCAGATCACAAATCTGGGCTTATCTTTTTCATTTGTCGACATGAATACTTTCTGTCCCTCCCCCTTCCCCTGCCACTTGAAGGTAAGTTCCAAGAGGGTACACAACTTGCCTGTCTTGTCCAGTGTTCTTCCCTAGCACCTTTACCATATAAGAGGGGCTCAAAAATATTTACAGAATGAATGAATGAACACTGTCTAAGGAATAGCATGTGCAAAGGCCCAGAGCTGAGGGAGCATAGAATATGCTCTGAGAACGTTAGAAGCCATCATACCACGTCGCCCAGCGCCTCACACTAGGCCTTAACCCCTCTCCCCACTCCCCCTACGCACTCCTCCACATGCTTGCCCCTTTCCCACAGGAACTGGCATTTTCCCACTGGCTAGAGTAAATAAGCACATTTGCATCCTGGAACAACAGCAGCTATGTTTCTCCATGACCTTGGGGTTAATGGCCATTGGCTCCCGGGTACCATCTGCAGTGAACTGCGGAAAGAACAAACCCAGCCATGACCACCTGACAGCTTCCCTGGCCCCAGAGCTACCCTGGAGGCCCCGCACATGCCCTCACTGTTGGGACGCTGTGTCCAAGGTGCGAACCATACTGAGGCCAGAGTCAGAAAAATCTGGGTTCAAATCCGACCTATCTCATCTTGGGCAATGTGCATAATCTCCCTGAGCACTTTCTCGATCTTTAAAATGGACATAAAAATACCCACTTCATGAAATGTTTAGGGATTAAATGTGGAAAATTAGGGGGAAATCCCTCAATTCTCTAATTCTCTAAGGCTCAGTGCCTCCTCAGTTAAATGCAGATAATGGTAAGAGTATCCGTCTCACAGGGTGGTCGTGAGGCTTACGTGAAATGCTGAAGATAAACCCGTTCATGCTCAGATGTTTGTGGCAAGGGGAGAGAGACTGTGAGGCCCAGAAGCGTCCTCCGTATTATCGAATAATAGCAATGGCACTTACTGAGTGTTTACTGTATGCCTGGCACTTCAAATTTAATCCCTAAAGTTTCTGTTGGGCTGGATTATTCCCAGTTTCCTGTCATGGTGGAGGGGAGGAAAAAGAGAATTTTTTGCCTGTTTATCTTAAACCTAATATATATATATATCTTGAAACATATATGAAATCCATGAAATGGATTGTGGCAGATTGTATTTCCCAAAATAGCCATGACAATATTATCCATCCTGCTGGTCCTCCTAGAACCTTGCCCCACATTTTCCCCATCAGGAAGTGGAGTCTCCCTACTCCCCTTGAACTTGCACAGGCCATTGGTTTCAAAAGGTTGGATAGTTCCAGAGCCCATGAATTTTGTGGGACCCCTATATGTGGGACTCTTTGTAAGCCTTTGTGACAAAGCAGAGGGCCTCTATTGAGAAGGAGTTAAAAATAAAGCTGGAATGGCAGGTTGGAGCCAGATTAGGAGGCAGATTAGGAGGGCCTTGAATGCCATCCTTTGGTCTGGTCATTTACTTATCACTTAGTGACACACACATCCATGTACCACCTGGACTACTAGTTACATAGTGATTTTCCTTAAATCAAATTTAAACTTTTCATTTTAAAAAAACCTTAGCCTTGTTCTAGGAAGTAATAATATAATAATCACAGTTTTAGGTCTTATTCATATTTATCTAACATACATAAAATAAGCATATAACTACTTTAAAAAATTTTTGTTCATGAACCCATAATAGATGCCTTGTACCACCTGGGTAGCTGTACCCCATTTCAGAATCCGAGTAATTGGCAACGAAGAGCCACCATACATTCTGCACAAAGTGAAGATCAAAGGGGCCTTTTAGGAAAACTGACCTGTTCTTGGTACATACTGGCAAACACATTCCAAAGACTTGTCAATGACAGGTTTTCTGGGAGGCGCAGGTAGATCAGCGCGGTCTGCGTCCCTGGGGTCTCCGTGGTCTGGGAGCACGGGGTCGTGCGCTGCTGTGAGAGGCACAGGAAGAATGCGGAGCACCTTCCTGGAGGCACGCACAAGAAAACAGCAAATGCGCATGCACTAGTAAGTGCATACGTATAAGCAACATATGAGCCAGGCCTTATTTGTTAAGCAAATTCACTATAATGCCTCTGTAGGAAAAAGCCAGAGAATGAGAACTGGTAGACTTATTTGATTTAGGCTTATATAAGGTTAGGTCAATTTCTGACAAGCTAAGCTTACTAAATTTGGGCCTCAAATTTGATTCATTCATAATCAAGAAGTCACAGAGAGAGGAAATATATGAATTCATAGAGTCACCTAGAGTCACACTTGCAGACACACACACTCCCAGTCCCAGACACACTAGTCAGGTTAGGCTGAACAATCCTCGGACTCAGACACCTCAGCCCTGCCTGAGGGATCTGTGAGGCTTTTGTTCCTCCTAACTCTGGTCCCACTTCCCCAGAGCCTGAAGGCCAGGGCCCCTCTGACTTCCAGCTGGGAGCAGGCCCTCTGTCCTAGATCGGAGGGGCACTTGGCAAGGAACAAAAAGAAATTGCAGCCCAGCTCCAGGGCAGTACTTTCCTAGCTTCACAGCCCGTTCTTCTTGCTCCCTGGGTCCCCAAACAAGAGGCCACTCAGAAATCAGAGCTCCAGAACAAGGCAGCATTGTCCCCTGGGCCTGGGCTTCCCTGGGGCTCGGGTGAGAGAAAGAGATGGGCAGACTCCGTGGCCACAGGGTCTGGAGAGAAGCTGGCACCTGAGGAAGAACCATTTCCCAAGCAGCTGGCCAAGCTGGAGTCTTCCAGCTGATGTGGAGACGTGCCCTGCCGCCCTCCGTCCCCTGAGAATGCTCTCTGGAGCCCTCACTTCACAGAACCCTCTCTCCGTGCGGCACTGACCCTCACCTACATTTCACTGCACAGCACCTCTAGCAAGTCGGTTGCTAATCCTGGAGAAGCACCGAAGGGCCACCGGGTAGGAGCCAGGCCCCCTGCCTGAGGTGTCAGCTCCACCTCCCCAGAGCTCACCATCCAGAAGGGAAGATCCCAATCTGCCCCCGCCCCCCCCCCCCCCGGACCAACAGTTGGCATGAAATGCAGCCAAGTACTCCTCACCCTCGGACCCAGCTCCGGGAAATGGTAGCCATGCAGAGTGAGGAATCTTCATGAGGTTCAGTAATTATGAGGAGGCCTCACCCTGCTCCCCCACCTGCATTTCCACTGAACATCAGTGAAGATCCAGGGTTCTTCCCTTAACCTTGAGCCTGGTCACAAACATCCTCTGTGCAACATGCTCAGCATCCTCATTTTAGTGGACCTTTTTTTGGTTGCTTAGCATCTCTTGTTTTTTCTGGAACCAATCCCCACCTACTACATTACCAGTTAGGGTGCTTCGGGCTGCAAGTTGCAAAACAAACAGAAACAGAAACCCAATATGAACTGGTCCAAAGACCAATGACAGCTGTTGGCCCGAAGACCCGAGGAAGGGAAGGCTTCAGGGTCACATTGGTCCAGAGACTCCAGCTCTGTTTCTCTACCACATCCTCAGACATGTCCTCATCTGTGGTTGGCTGACTCCCCTCGTGGTTGCAAAATGGCTTTGGCAGCTTCATACCTCACAGACATATAACCAATACCCAGAAGAGAGAGAGCTTCTTTAGGTGGCACTCTGCTATGAGCAAGGATACTTCTCTTACAGCAATCTCCAGCAAACTGACTTCAGGAACTGTAGGGAGTTAACATCTCAATCACTAGTTAGACTTGGAGACACCTGGTCTGCAATGAGCTAGTCCTAGAACTTCATCTCAGTGGCCAGAGTGGTTGGTCTGTGGATGGGTATATAAATGAAGCCAGGTTGATCATAATCCTTCCTTAGAGATTTTCTAACAGAAGATTGGGTTAAGAGCCACCTCTTTGTCTGGTTATTACTGTATGGATCTTAATTTGGGCCTGTTAGCTGTCAGCCACATCCTCATGGAGGGAGGGAATGATGCCATGATTAGAGAGACTAGTCAAGAGTAGAAAGACAGAGTCCTGAGGAAGTGTCCACTCTAGATATTAACCCCTGCCGAAGACTTTTCCTTACATCTAACATACCCTTTGGATGTTCATTCTAGCAACTGGATGACACCCAGGATCAGCACATTATCTGTGTGCAGATATTGCTCTCCGAGCAATGAAAAGAAGGTTTCTCAGTCAACTGCTCTGCCCGTACTCCTGGGGCATCTCACCTACTCGTCTCTAAGGACAGCCAACCTGGTCATAGCCTTGCAAAGTACAGACTCGGGGTGGGAGAGGGCATTTACTACCCAGAAGCCCTTTGGGGTCCGGCACATGTGAATCCGTAAAATACCAGCAAGCATGAAAGAGAGAGCATCACAACAACCAGGAGGCTCGGGCAGCAGCCACACGCCCAGCACACATCTCATCCCACCTTCTAGAACGGGCAGGATTTATTCCACAGTTTGGATTGCAAACATGAGAGAGCATAGGGTACCATCAGCTGAGGGTCACAAGGGAGGCAGTGTTCGCAGTGAACCCATGTTTTCTCCTGCTTTGTTTTTATTCGTTTAGTCAACAAGAATTTTAAGATATAATAATATCCTAAATAATATTTTACCTTCACTTTCATATATCTCTGTGCCATCTTTTCTCCCTTTCTCTTATTTATTTTCCACTTTCTCCCTGACTCTGTGGTTAATCTATGGCTCTTTTATTGTGGTGTCTTTGCCTCTTTCAATTCCTTCTTCTCTCCTTGATAAATTTCCCCACATACTTTATGTTGTGGTTTCCCAATTTTACTTTATAAAATAGCTATGACCGAGAGCCCGAAAATTTACTCCTGGATGTGGAAGAAAACAAAACAGGAAAGACAAAGAAAGGTGGTTTCATTCTTAGAAGCAAGCTTCCTGTGAGCTGGAAAATTCTGTAAGCAGACCTGTGGACAGAAGGTTAAAGTGATAAGATTTCTGAAGTAATAAGGTCAGCCTCTGAAGTCCCGGGCTCACCAACCGGGAGAAGAATCGGGTCTTCCAGAGAAAGGATTGCCAGGAACCAGCCATTGGCATATGAGAATGCAGAAGATAGCAAGGTGTTGGGGGCAGATCTTAACTGCACTGAACTGTGAACCAAAGCAGAACTACGCTAATTTGCTAGAGCTTGACTCAAACTGAGCTGGTACATGTGTGTCTTTTTTTTAAAGAACAAAGTCAAAGATTGGGTTTTTCATTTGTGTTTTTGCCTCTTGTAAGGAAAAATCTTCATAAACCAGTTTGAACTAGGAAGGAATCTATATCTTCTAAAACTCTACTAAACTGCTCTTTCTAAGTTCAATAAGTGATGTCCTAATTGTCAAGTCCAACACCTTCTTTCCAGCCTTGATCCTGTTTGGCTTCTCTGAAGCCTGCCTGCCTCCCTTCCTTTCCTCCTCCCTCCTCCCTGCCTTTCCTCCTCTCTCCTCCCTGACTTTCCTTCTCCCCCCCTCCCTCCGTCCCTTCCCCGCTTCTTCTTCTCTCTCTCTCTCTCTCTCTTTTTTTTTTTTTTTTACCTTTAAAAGCATTTCTTTCTGCATCCCCACCTTCCTGAAACTTTCTCTGCCCTTGGCTTCTGGAAGAATGATCTCTTCTGTCTCTTGAGATTTTCTGTCTCTGTTTTTCATCTAGATCTCCTTGCTTTCTTCTCTTTGATAGCTTTGTCCCTTAGATACTGCTGTCATTGGGCTTCTTCCCTTCCCGTGTTGTCCTTCCCACACAAGCTCTGCCTTGGGTTCTTATCCACCTCCTTGGGTTTGATTACCACCTATGGAGGTGATTCCTCAAACAGTACCTCCAACCCAGCCTTTCTCCCAAATTCAAGACCCACATTTCTGACCAACTGAAAGATATACTCACTGGTATTTTCAAGCTTAAGTTGTTCAAAACACAACTCATCGTCTTCTTCCTGTGAATCCTCTCCTGCTCCAATCTTCTCCAACCCAGTGGAAGGCTTGTCCTCCAGCCAGCCATGTGGGTCTGAGAACTGGGAGTCCTCCTGGAGCCCTCCCACTCACCTTCCCCCTCATGCACTACGCCTGCACAGGCAACAAGCCCTATCATGTCTGAACTCTAAATGTGTCTCACATTGACACTCTCTTCTCCCATCCAAGCCTTTGCTCTCCTCTGTTAATTACAGCAATAGCCTCCTAACTGCTTTCCCTTCTTCAAGTCTTATCTCCACCTAGACTGTCCTTTGCATGGGACAGCGCTATCCTGCTAAAACAGGGATCTGATTATGTCACTGTTAAGGTCCTTCAGTAGTTACCCTCCTCTGAAGGAAGAATAAAGCTCAGGCTCTTTAGCATTGAGCCCCCCAATACTACCTCCTGCCTTAGCACTCTCCTCTGTGCACCTGTCCTTCCTCAGTTTCCTGACTGCACCTTCTCTCGCCCATCCAGGCCCCTCTCCACAGTCCTCCGTCTTTGTGATATGATATTTCTCCATCCCCCAGCCGTCACTGTCAGGTCCCATTCACATACTCGCTGGAGTCTTTCCCTGCCTACCACTTGGGAAATTTAAGATTTGTTGGGTGAATGGATAAATGCTTGAAAAATTTTTATTTCTCCTTTAAGATTTGGCTCTACCCATCACCTCAGAAAAACTTCCTGTCTCACCCTGGTAGAATCAGTGTCCGCCTTTCTTCCATAATAACATCTATGTTCCTTCATGTAGATTGTTCCAAACTCATTTTAATGTACTTTATTGGCAACTCTTTCCCCACCATAGACTGTGAGTTCCTTGAGGGTAGGCATAATGACTTGGTTTTCTCTGCAACCCCAAAGGCAGAGAAAGAATAGGTCCTAAATGAATGTTTGTTGAAATAAGGTGAGATGAACCAAACCAGCACCTCAAAACACTCTACAATGGAACATTCCCCAGACTATTTCCATTCAGTTCAAATGCATGGTTTTGGAGTCAAAGTATGTGTGAAATGGCAGGAAGGAGAGCATCTCACTTCATGGGGGAGGGCAGAGTTGGCTGTTCCCTTGGAGAGAGCTAAGCACAAAAGGGCTCCCACTTTGTCATTCTTAATAATGTGTCAGCAGCAATCAGGACTTCAGAGCAGCAGTTAGAGCGGGTCCTCTTGTGTTCTGTGTGCAAACGGGGGAAAATACACAAACACAACAGCAGAAACCAGGGCAGTTCCTCTGTTTCCTATTTAACAGTGCCAGCAAGCAGCCCATTGATGCTAATTGCATGGGAGGGTGGGTACAGAGCCTTCCTGGTACCCAGGGAAAGGTGAAATAGTGACATAAGAAAAGCCTGAACTACAAGCTTATATCAATATTTGTACTCTTTCCAGGACAGGTAACAGGCACATGAAGAGGCAGCAAAAGAGTTCTGTGCCAACCAAAAAAGATCTCAACCCAGGGTAAGCCTTTTACAGGAAAATCCTGTGCTTTGCTGATGCTCAAAAACTATGTGACTTGAAAATGCTTATTCAATTAATATGAAGGGGCCTGAGTTCCCACTGGGCAATCTGGGGATGGGAGACCCAATTCCTACTCAGGAAAGCTATGTAAAGAAGGAGGAGAGGAGTGCCTGGGTGGCTCAGACGGTTAATCGTCTGCCTTCGGCTCAGGTCGTGATCCCAGGGTCCTGGGATTGAGCTCCACATGGGGCTCCCTGCTGAGCGGGGAGCCTGCTTCTCCCTCTCCCTCTGCCTGCTGCTTCCCCTGCTTGTGCATTCTCTCTCTCTGTCAAAAATGGATAAAATCTTTAAAAAAAAAAAAAGGAAGAAGGAGGAGGAGGAGAGGAAGAGAATAAGTGCTAGCTGTCTTGTTTGTTTGCTCTTGAACCTCCCTGGATTGAAGTTACCAAGAAGGTATACACCCGCTCTGCTCAGAACATTTCGCTGCTGCCAAACCCATCGGCCTTTACTTGCCATCTCTCAGCAAGGAATACTCATGTCAAATAGATGGGCTGGGCCTGGGAAGCAGTGACTTACCAGGAGGGAATGGGGACATCAGGGAGATGGTAGGAAGAGATTGAAATAAGACCCTTTTGGGAACCTGGTGGCCTCAAAAAAATGGCAGCTATGAAGGGATTAAATTCTGAATGTGGCACACCAGACATCTTGTGTGTTTTCTAGAAGCATTTTGGAGAATGCACTGGAGATATTTCATACAGCAGTGAGAATCTGTTGGAGTCAGAGCAGAGCACTGAAAGCCCTAGCAGCTGTTCCTTTGCTCCTCTCATTTATGATGCACACTTCCTTTGGACCACTATCCATGGAATGGGCAATATTAGTTATCCACAGGGACAATTATTAGCTTGTTTTCCTCTATAAAGCTTGGCCATAAAGTTCCTACTTTTTTCCTTAGAGTCTACCCATACAGTGAGCAGCTGGGCCATGTGAGGACTGAGAGCTCACAGAGATTGCTTATTGTTGAGAGCATGGGGCTTAGCATAGGGATGGCCAGGGGATAGTCACATGGTGCTCGGCAAAGGCCTCTCCTGCAATGGGGTATGTCAAGATTTCCGCCAGTAGTTCAGCTCTGCTCATGAAATAAACCCCCATCAATCCACGTTTCAACAGACCAGAGACATCAAATAATCATTTTAACAGAGTTTATTAAAAAGATATAAACCAACAAGGGGCACCTGGGTGGCTCAATCAGTTAAGCGTCTGACTCTTGATTTTGGCTCAGGTCATGATCTCAGGGTTGTAAGATTGAGCCCCACATCAGGCTCTGGGCTCAGTGTGGAGTCTGCTTGAGATTCTCTCTATCTCCCTTCTTCCCCTCCCTCCACTTGTGCGTGCGCTGTCTCTCTCTCAAATAAATAAAGAAAATATTTTTTTTTAAAAGATATAAACCAGCAAAGCCAATATCGGGGATCATTCAGAAAAGCACATTTCAGAATATAATCAGGAAGTCATCTTTACCTCCTTGTAGAATGTCAGGATATCTAAATATTTATAATCAGAGACACAGTAAGTGCCATATAATGGCTTTTGTGTTTGTATTGTATTTTAATCGTTTGAAAACTTGTCTATGTAGTCAAATGTTACCTGCAAGCTAGTCTGAATAAACAGACAATCTCAAATAGAAAAATATCATTTGAGAAGCGCCTGGGTGTCTCAGTCGGTTGAGTATCTGACTTGATTTCGGCTCAGGTCTTGATCTCAGGGTTGTGAGATCGAGCCCAGCATCAGGCTCCATGTTCAGTGGGAAGTCTGCTTGAGATTCTCTCTCTCCCTCTCCCTCTGCACCCCCCCACCCCACTCTCTCTCTCAAATAAATAAATCTTTTTCAAAAATCCTTAAAAAAAAATACCATTTGATCTCTCCTACTCACTCCCCATTGCCATCCCCCTCCTGCTCATCCCCTTGCAGCTTACTAGGAACTGATCCTTCCCCCATATACAGGTTACCATTGGTAATGTCCAGTTGGTGCAATAGTATCCAGCTCCTGGAGGGAGTTGATCAGACCACAGTAGGCACCGAGGGCCAAACTGGTCCCATTAGAGCCCTTTCTGGGTTTCTTTTCTTTTTTTTTTTTTTTAAACAGCTTTATTGAGGTATAATTGATAAATAAAAAGTGTGCATATTTAATGTATACAATTTGATGAGTGTGGACATATGCATACATCTGTGAAACAATCACTACAATCAAGGTAATAAATATATCCATCAGCTCCAAAAGCTTCCTCATGCCCTTTTAGTTTTTTGTTTTTATTTTGTGGTAGGAGTTTTAACATGAGATCTAGACTCTTAACAAATGTTTTAAGTGTACCATACATTATTGTTAACTACAGGCACTACGTTATAAAGCAGACCTCTAGAACTCATTCATATTATATAACTGAAACTTCATACCCACGAACAACTCCCCATTCCCCACTCCACAGCCCCTGGCAACCACCATTCTAATCTCTGCTTCTGCGAGTTTGACTATTTTAGATACCTCATATAAGTGGAATCATGCAGTGTTCATCCTTACAAATATGAATGGCTTATTTCACTTAGTATAATGTCCTCCACATCCATCCATGTTGTTGCATATGACAGGACTTCCTTCTTTTTAAAGACTGGTAACATTCCATGCATGTACAGACCACATTTTTTTTTCTCCATTTATCCATCAGTGGACATTTTGGTTGTTTTTGTGTCTTGCCTATTGTGAATAATCTGATAAGGGGTTAATATCCAAAATATATAAAGAACTCCTACCATTCAAAACAAAACACCAGGGGCGCCTGGGTGGCTCAGCCGTTAAGCGTCTGCCTTCGGCTCAGGTCATGGTCCCAGGGTCCTGGGATCGAGCCCCGCGTCGGGCTCCCTGCTCGGCGGGAAACCTGCTTCTCCCTCTCCCACTCCCCCTGCTTGTGTTCCCTCTCTCGCTGTGTCTCTCTCTGTCAAATAAATAAATAAAATCTTTAAAAAAAAAAACAAAACACCAAATAACCTCACTTAAAAATAGATGTTGAATAGACATTTCTCAGTGAAGACATACAAATGACCAACAGATACATGAAAAGGTGCTCAACATCACTAATCATCAGGGAAATGCAAATCAGAACCACAATTAGGTATCACTCACATCGACGAGGGTGATTATTATAAAAAAAAAGATAACAAATATTGGCGAGGATGTAGAGAAATTGGAACTTTTGTACACTGTTAGTGGGAATGTAAAATGGTGCAGCTGCTTTGGAAAACAGTATGGTGGTTCTTTAAAAAATTAAAAATAGAACTACCATATGATCTAGTAATCCCACTTCTAAGTTTATGTCCAAGAGAATTGAAATCAATATCTCAAAGAGATATCTGCCTCCCATGTTCATTGCAACATTATTTACAATAGCCTTTCTTGGCTTTCTGTAACAGAAACTGAGGGAGAGAAGGCAATCTTTCTCCTAGTGCAAAGAAAAAATATGAACAGTCTAAAAATACAAAAGATCCTATCAGAAGATACAGAGAAGAAAGATTCTTGTCTTCACCAAAGAAAAACTGGTTTTCATTTCTTGAAATGAGAATGGAACTATGAAGTATTCCAATGGCTTGCGGCATATTTGTGCCAAATGTATGAGATCTTGGAGCCCAAGCTTTTATTAACAGTGACCCCAAGCTCATCTAAGCACCCAGCACTGTATTAAATGTTTATTAAAGGAACATCAGCACACGTGGCACTCTCACTTGATGTGGCAATCTGCCAACCTCTCTGTTCCAATGAATCTGTCTCTTGACCGAGGCGGATCTATCTATATCAGTGATCAATATGATGATTATGGTCAGTAAAGCTGACCAACATTGTTTAATAGGCCTTTGCCCTCATGACTCTTAGTTTGGCTGACTTCCACTCTTTGTAAGTGGGAAGACAAGACTCCCTACAGAGGAGGCTAAGGAAAGTCTTAGGGGCCTGACATCTGGGTTCTTCCCGGAGGAATGGGCATGCCCATTCATGACGAGGCCTGGAGGATACCAGAGACATGAGTTGGGACGATGTATGCTAGGGACACACTGGGTTTTCCAGCACTTTCAAGGTTGCTATTTGTGGTAGATTGATTGCAAAAATGACTCCAATTATGCCCTTTCCTGAGTTTATGCCTTTGCAACATGACTTTGTAGTTCCTCCCATGAAGAAGTGGAGTCCATTTCTCTGTGCTTGAATCTTGTTTTGGCCCACAGAATGTGCAGCAGTGATCCTAAGTCAGCTCTCAGACTAGGCATCAAGGAGCCTCTACACTTTCACTTGTTCTCTTGATCTTGGAACTTTGACATTACATGTAAACAAATCCAAGTTAGCCTGCTGGAAGATGTGAGATCATGTGAAGGAAGGCCCATTTGTCCCAGCCAAGGCCATCCCAGATCAACTGATAGCCAACTCCAGGCACATGAGAGAGACCAGCCAAAGTCACCAGAGCTGTCATCCTGCCCCACAGATCACTTCCAGCACATTAGTGAGCCCAGCTGAGAACAGAAGAACCACCCAACTGATCAATACCCTCGTGAGCCACAATAAATACTTAGTGGTTTAAACAACTGAGTTTTGGGGTGGTTTGTTATGCAGCAATAGCTAACTGAGATACTTTTTAAAAATGCCAGAGTCAGATAAAGGACTCTATGAAGGCACCTGCTATACCTTCCTTAAATCACAGTATAGCACACCATCAAAGGGGAGGTGCCTCGGCTTCTGTCCCACACTGATCCAGTTAGATGCCACAGCTGCTGTCATAGGAAATGTAAAGCCGTATCTCTGTTGCCTTGTGATCGTCACGTTGGCCTGATCTACACATTTCTGTTGGGGACAAGAGATGTCAGTTCTGCAGTGTTTCACACATCTGCTCACCTTTTTAAATGAACCTAGCCAGTTCTCACTAACACACTAGGATTATCTGTGTGGCTGTAACCGGCACCCATCCAGAGTACTTCCTCCACGATGCCCTTTTGGAGCTGCCTCATTTTATATGCCCTCAGTTCTTTCCTCTGCCACAGTATTTATTCCACTGTGGTGCATTTTCTGCTCAGAGTTTCCCACCAGACTGGAGGCTTTAGGAGGACAGAGAGCAGGTCTGCCTGGCCTATCATTAAATCTTTAGTCCAGGGCACCTGGGTGGCTCAGTTGGTTGAGCACCATCTGCCTTCGGCTTGGGTCATGATCCCATCGAGTCCCACATCAGGCTCCCTGCTCTGCCTCCACCTCTCTCTGTCTCTGTCTCTGTCTCTCATGAATAAATAAATGAAATCCTGAAAAAAAAAAGACCTTCAGTCTGTAGCACAGTGCTCGGCACATAGCAGGTGCTCAGCAGGTATCTGTGGAGGGAGCGGATGGACAGACGTCAGCAGGCCACTTCTGATCTGGCCCTCCGTTGGGCCTTTCATCCTGTTCTCTCTTTCATAGTTCCTGCTATCACTTCAAACCTTGAGTCCCGTTTCCCATCTAGATCATTAGATGTAGGGATCTAAGTGATACTCTCGGCTTGGAAGACAAAGAAATAATACATTATATTACAGAAAATTTTTTTAAAGATTTATTCATTTATTTTAGAGAGAGAGCAAGAGAGAGTGCGTGGGCATGTGAGTAGAGGGAGGGGCAGAGGGAGAGACTCTTCAGGCAGATTCCCTGCTGAGTGCAGAGCCTGACATGGGGCTCAGTCCCAGGACCCTGAGATCATGACCTGAACCAAAACCAAGAGTCAGAGGCTCAACTGACTGAGCCACCCAGGCGCCCCTATTACAGAATAATTTCTGTCAAAATTGGCTAACATAAGTTAGTAAAAGTTTTGTTCATTAAAAGTATAAGCTCCACTCACCTGATAAATGAGAGGACATTGAACATCTCTGTACAGTGACTAGCACATGACTCGGGTTCTCAATTCATACTTGTAAGCAGCAAGCTGGAGTCAAACAACTTAGCACCAACCTACTAGTACTCCATGCTCAGTGCTGTCCTGAGTGCTGTGGGGCAGACACGAGACACAATGCAAACAGGCAAAGTCAATGTTAATCCAGGAACCAAGGGTGAGATCTCTGCCACATTCACTATCCGTTCACAGTGACAGAACAAGCTTTCATGGGAACCAATTTCTGTCCCAAACATAGTCTGTTGACTTTCAAAAGCCTTCTCAACTGCATTACAGAATATTTAGATGCCTCCCCACATTCTCTGATGGTAGAAGCCCTCATTGCCATGAAATAGGAATGAAATTTCTAGCTGCTTCAGGTATCTTAAAGGGCAAAATTCAAATTCTCTGAGTTAACAAGAAATGGACTTTGTTTTTTGCAAAACCACAAAGCCTGTCCCTACACAGTCATCCATTTCATTTGCTTATCTACGGTTCAGTTTTCATGAGTTTTATTTACTTTTTTGCAAGGTCCTAAATCTTTCTGAGATATACCTTAATGGAAAGTAGTGAACCACTTAAAAGGTTTGTAAGATGCTCAAGTAATGGGAATTAGAAGTCATTATCTTTGGTGAAAGCAGCAAATGGTTGTCTGAATTGAGTTGATTTTGGTGATACATATTATAATGGAACAAATTACTAATGAAGTGCTAAATTACTGGAAACATCCCTGTTACTTATTAAACACTTTGGTTAATTAGGCCAGGAAAAATAAAGAGTCAAAGGGCATTTTAATACCTCTTTTGAGGCCAGGTCAGAAGTGAACAGATGTGAGAACCCAAAGCCCAGCCCAAGGGCATCCTCTCAGACGCAGGCTTCCAACTACCTGTGAGAAACGCTCCTAGGAGGAGCCGCCGACCTTGCAAGTTCTAAACAGACCTTGAATTATGAGCAGATACCCTTGTCTGTCAAAAGATGGGTGGCACTGGCCAGTCATCCAAAGTTTGTTTTTAATGAACACTGAACAATATAGCTGGAAATCGGGCGCCTGGGTGGCTCAGTTGGTTCAGCCACTGCCTTCAGCTCAGGTCATGATCCTGGAGTCCTGGGATCGAGTGCCGCCTTGGGCTCCCTGCTCAGCGGGGAGCCTGCTTCGCCCTCTGACCCTCCCCCCTCTCATGCTCTCTCTCTCTATCTCATTCTCTCTCTCAAATAAATAAATAAAATCTTTAAAAAATATATATATATATAGTTGGAAATAAAGGAAAATGAAACTGGGGAGGGAAAATATGGAAATACGATAGTAGGGGCATGTTTAATATTGTCTATTTTGAAAATTCTTGCTTTTTAGAGTATGACATAGCTGAGAGCCTCTCAACTTCCCTCCCTGTTTTCTCTGTTTTGTAACCTGATTCTGGAAACCGGCTTCCCATCGTGTTACCTGTGCCCAAGTCCCTCTCTTGGTAATCAACCTCTGCTTCTGTTTCTAAGACCAGGACCCTGACTTCATCTGGCTGCTAGGATCCTCAGGGATGGACTTTCTAGCTCTCAAATCCCACCAGCCTATGATGGGTAAGTTTGTGGGCCGCGGGATGCTCAGATATCTGGTTAAACGTTATTTCTGGGTGTGTCTGTGAGGGTGTTCCCGGAAGAGATTAGCATTTGAATTGATGAACTGAGTGAAGCAGATGGCCCTCCCCAATGTGGGTGGGCATCATCCAATCCATTGAGGGCCTGAATAGAACAAAAAGGCAGAGGAAGTTTGAATTCACTCTCTGCCTGACTGTTTAATCTGGGCAGCCATCTTCTGCCCTTGGCGCTCCTGGTTCGCAGGCCTTTAGACCCGGACTGGGACCTGTACGGCTAAGTGCTCCGGCTCTCAGGCTCTGGAACTACAGCCCCTGCTTTCCTGGAACTCCAGCTTGCAGACGGCAGATTGTGGGACTTCTCAGCTTCCACAATTGAGTGAGCCATACCTTATAAGAAATCTCTTTCTAGATGCAGAGGTAGAGATAAAGGCACAGATAGAGACGTACTCTTGGCCCTGTTTCTCTGGAGAACCCTGGCTGATACAGAGCCCTTGTGCCTTCTGATAAGTTTACCTGATGCCACCTCCCTGAATCCCTCTCCTCTTGGATTCCTGAATGTTGTCTGTTTCTGGGTTCTCTGCCGTGGTTCTGTGCTGCCTGGGTAAGACTCTTCCATCTCCCCCAATCCATGCCCCTGATGTGGACAACCAGAGAGTCCCTCCAGGTTCCAGGTTCTGTCTGCTGAATCATATCCACTTTAATATCAGTGGATGGGTTTATCTACTGCCCTCTACCCACCCACAGTCCCTCTGTGAGAGTTGGATTTCAGGGCTCCGCCCCTGGGTGGTAAGCGGGACACAAATGCAGAGTAAGGATCGGAAACTGCCAGTAACTAGCTGTGTGACTGGGGAATCCTGCTTTACCCTCTGAACCTCCCTCCTCTCAGCCATTCTCTAATTCTATTTACAGAGGGGCTACTAAGTGTCAGAAATTTAAAAGATAAGAAAGCAAGGTGCTTGCCCTCAAAGAGCTTGTCTTAGCTAGGGAGACATTCTTGTAAATAAATGATTACAAAATTGTGAGAGAAGTGCTAAGAAAGACGAGTCAAATGTTATGAAAATACTGAGAACAAAGCAATTAACCGTGGCAGAGGGAGTCTAGCGAGGAGTGTACGGAGGATGTGTTTGAGCAAACCTCAAGGATGAGCTGCCACTTACCAAGAAGTCAAGAGCCTTCAAGGCAGAGAAAATAATGTATGCAAAGGTGTAAGGACAAGAACTGCAGGGAAAACGCTAGAAACTAAGCATGACTTGGAATGACTGTAAGAGGGGACAAGTGGCCGGCAATGAGGTCAGCAAACAGGAAGGAGCTAAATAATCACGGGCCTTTTATGTCAGCCTAAGGAGGTTGCATTTTTTTCCTACAGACACTGAAGAACCATCAAGAGCTTTTAAACAGGAGAGTTGTCAGAGCAGTTCAGCGTGTGTAGGATAACTCCAACCTGTCTATGGAGAATGGGTTGGAGAGGAAGGCGGCGGAAGTAGGGAGGTCAGGGAGAAGGGCGTCGCAAGAGGGCAGGTAAGACGTAGAACGTAGCAGCAGTGCAGGACGCAGAAGATTCATACAGTGAGGAATTGGAAGAGCTTGATGATTGGTTTTAGATGTGAGAGTGTACAGGAGAAGCAGACATCAGGTCACCCCAAAGATTCTGATTTGGATACACTGATGGAGATGGAAGGACTCTGAGGGGGAGGCTGAGTGGGGGAAGATGACCGCTGATCTCTGCTCTGGACCAGTTGTGTTTGAGGTGCCTAAGAGGCAGCCAGGTGAAGGCGCCTTGGCAGAAAGACACACTGCTTTGGAGCTGAGAGGTCTGAGTTAGAGACACACCCATGAGAGCCATCCATAGAAGTGATGAACACACGAGGTCAGCCAAAGAGAGTGCACAGAGTGAGAAGAGAGGAGGGCCAAGGACAGAGCCCAGGCAAAGCTGCAATTAAAAACCTGGTGAAAGAACCAGCAAGACACCGAGCGGGAGATGTCAGGAAACTCACAGAACTGAAAGGAGGGGGTCACCAAAGCCAGGAGAGGAGAGTCTCCCAGAGGAGCTGTGAGCAGCATCTGAGGGGCAAAAATGCAAGTACGAACTGGGAAAGCGTTCATTGGTTTGGGCAACTGGAGGGTTATGAATGACTTCGCAATGAGCAGTTTCCAGGAACGACACGTAAAAGATGGATTACAGAAAGATGAAGGACAGGGAGAGGGGCTATAGGCTACTTCTCCATATATATTTGGCAATGACGGGAAGGTGCAAACTAAGGAGTGGCTGGCGAACACCACAAAATAACGGGAGACTTGTGAAGTGGAAGAGATTGTAAGCATGTGTACAGTAAGGGGATTGGACAAGGTGGTCCCTGAGATTCCTCTCAATATTCTTGCCCTTTGATTCTTTTTTTTTTCTTTTTTTTTTGAGACAGAATGAGAGAGAGAGAGAGAGCACATGAGAGGGGGGAGGGCCAGAGGGAGAAGCAGGCTCCCTGCCGAGCAGGGAGCCTGATGCGGGACTCGATCCAGGGACTCCAGGATCATGACCTGAGCCGAAGGCAGTCGCTTAACCAACTGAGCCACCCAGGCGCCCCTCTTGCCCTTTGATTGTAAGGACTATGTCTAAGAACACAGGGAAGCAGTCTCGGGCTACTGGGGGCTTTCCAGCACAACGGGAGGAGTTATGGACATGGTTATTAGGGCTTTCTGCCTGCCTGTCCCTCCTTCCCTGATTCAGGGTGCTCTGACGAGCTCTGAGCAGGAGTGGCACTTGGGGAGAGCTCACTAGGCTCCAAAGACATCTTGACCACCCCAGATATGCAACTGGCATTTCCATCCCATCAGCGCTTCTCCTCCAGCTTTTACAAACTGAGGCTTCCCTGATGTGAGAGTCACCCAAACTATTGCTTGGTATTCCTTCCAAGGTCCTGGGAGCCTGAGAAATCATGCCCGGAGCCAAATGAAAAGCAGGAAGGCAGAGAGTGTGTGTGAGGGAGGGAAAGCAGCAGAAGGCTCCTGCAGACCTCATTTCCCTCTCTCAGTCTCAGGAGTTTGCATCAGATCTCATAGTAGTTAGCTCGGTTGCTTTTTTCTCCCTGTTTGGTTTAATATTCTTGAGGGAAAACCAAGTTGAACGTGAACAACAGAAGACTTAAGCACTCTATCTATTTTAATCCTTGAGCAACATATTTCTGAAATAATTTTCAGAAGGCGTTTAGACTTTCAGGAGGAAGAATCTTATCTTCAGTAAATTACTATTTATTGAGGCTTTAATAAATGTTTGTGGGGGTTTTTTGTGGGTTTTTTTTTTGCTGGCAGGCTGCTTTTTGTAGCCCATTAAAGTGAAGATTATCTTTGGAAGAAGAAAAGCACAGTCTGGTTTTCAACCTGAGTAGAAACGCAAGTAGAAACTTCCATGTGATCAGTTTTAATTTCACCTACTGAGGTGGGTTTTGCTATTTAGTGATATATTTTGGAAATGGATGTGACACCAAAGGTCATCAGGAAATAGAGCTCAGAGCGAAAGGAATAAAAATCACAAATTAGATTCACTTGCTGCGTTAGGTAGCAGGATGTTTCCAATCTCCATCCGATTTATGCCAAAGAGAATCAAGCGGTGATTCTAGAACCTGCCTTCTGAGAAGAGAGCTGGGCAGGCTCAGGCTGTTGTGTGTTTGCTTGTTTTCTCTGTCCAGTCATGTGAAGGAAGTTGGCTGGGAGTTTTTCCCTTTGTTATGGCCTACGACACAATCGCTACATTATACTGGAGCCTTTTGAAAAGCCGGTGTACAGCTCAATTGCTTGATTTCCATTGTGCTTGAATGGAACACCATGTAGCCTTAGGGAGCACAGGATCCTCTCCAGTGGCATGGGGTTGCTGTCTTCAGAATTTTTAGAGAATATGCCAAAATCTGCACAGGCCGCACCGAATTCCCAGGGGCCTTTGTACTGTTCTGATGCACAGAATTAACCTTGGCTCTTGAAAACTTCTGAACCCATGCGATGGGGATTAGAACATGGGAAATGATGATTTGGGTATTTGTCTTCCTATGTGTTCCTGAGTCTATAAAAAGGAAGCTCCCAAAATGGAGCTTCTATCAGTCTGAGTCTTGGTGTTCCGGACAGAACACAGGCTTCTAAGTAAAAAAGATCTAGATTTAAATCTTGTCCATGATACTGACCAGCTGTGTTACAGAGTCTCTCCAGCCCAGTTTACTCATCTTTAAAATGGGGGAGAATAAGGCCCAGCTCACAAGGTGGCAAAAAAAAATGACATAAAACAATTTGAATGAATTTTCCTTAGTGAGTATCTGTGGAACACCTACCATGCATCAGGCCCAGTTCTAGACACGTAGCATAGAGCAGTGAGCAAAGCTGACACAGAGGCAAGGCATGCAAAGCATTGTGCCTGACCACCAGCATGACCAGCAGATAGGCCAGGGGCCTCGTGCTAGGTTAATGCTTTGCTTCTAGAAATCCATTATATTTCTCCCCAGATCATTAGACTCAAACTTACTGAAAGCAGTACAACTACAAAATGTACCAAGATCGCAGCACTTCATAGGAGTCTCTAACCCGTTGCCCATATCTGGGGCTGACAGTAGCCGGGACCTGTCGCCATTAGCCAAAGGACCGGTTGCATTATTAGGTGGACAGTGCAGGAAGTGCCACCCCAAGGGCAGGATGAGTCCAAGTGTTTAGAACTCCATCATTAAAGGGAACTATGCATTGTTAATAATAATAATGGAGTAATTTACAGCAGAGGCCACCATCCGAGAGGGAAAGAGATAACCTCAACGCCTGCTCATGTGCCTATAGAAATCAGACTGTCACTCATCCTTCTCAATATTACTGAGTTGCAACACATGGGATTGTCCTCATGTAACACACACACAACACACTTATTTATGTCCCAGGCATGGTGCTAGATCCCAGGGATATAACAATTACGTAAACACAGTTCCTCACCCTTGACAAGTTAAGGATCTAGAACAGAGGTTGGAAAACTTTTTCTTGAAAGGTCCAGGTAGGAAATATTTTAGGCTTTGTGGGCCATGTAATCTCTGTTGTAACTACTCAAGCAAAACACAGCCGTATGTGGATGAGTATGCATGGTTTCTTCCAATAACACTTTCTTTACAAAGAGAGGTGGCAGGCCAGATCTGGCCCACAGTTTGCTGACCCCTGACCTAGAAGGAATGACAGATATGTAGCTAGATAGTGTCAACGAAACGTGGGAAATGCCATGATAGCAGGGGGTGGGCACCTAACTTAGGTTGTGGCTTTCAGATAAGACTTTTTATTTAAGAGCTTGTATTTGCAACCAAGGGTGGACATTGCTCATTTCTTTGTCCTTTTTGAAAGAGCAGACCCTCCAAGGACAACTACCTCCCAACTCAGGAGGCTACTGCAAATGTCCAGCAGGGGAGATGGTGAAGACCTGAACTTGAGCAATGATTTTAGCAGCAGAGTGGAGGGGAAGACTTGAGATATTGGCTAAAATGGACAAGACATGGTGATAGAATATGGAGAAGGTAGGAAATGAAGGGTACCTAGGATGGTTACCATGTTTCTGACTAGGGTGTTTGGGCAAGTATTCCCCAAGATAGGGTATTTAGGAGGGGCATAATTTTGCAGTAAGAAGATAGTTTTCTTTGCTTGTGAGAAACTGAAATGGAAGTGTCCAACAGGTGGTTAGACAGCCCTGAGTCCTGAGTCTCTCCTCTGAACTATTTATAGAGATCCCTAACTGGTCTCCCTGTCCCCTGTCCTGTCCCTCTCAAATCCATCCTCACTTCACTGCCACAACGTTCCACCTAAAACGCCAGTCTGACTGTGTTACTCCCCAGCTCAATGCCCTTCAGTGGTTTTTCATCTGCTGTAGGATAAAGTTTCAATACCTTAGCTTGGCATGAGATGTTCTCCAAACCTGGCCAACCTCTTCAGCCTTCTCTGTGACCAACAACTGTGTCCTGTGAGTTCCTGCATGAGAAGTCAGGACCTTGCACAGGCCAGGGATTTGAAAACCCAAGGCCAATAAGGACTCAGACTTTGTCCCTGGGGGATGGGGACCTTCAGTATGGGCAGAGGAATTAGGGATGGGTATCCTCTGTGGTGGCAGGAATAGGATCTCAATTTCAGCCCCGGAGTCGTCGCAAGACTGCGAACCTAGGCTGACAGTTCTTCCAACTGGTTTTCACAGCCAGGGCCCCTCACCAACATGCCCTGAAACCTCAGCTTTTCCAGAACTCACAGTAGAAAGGAGAGCACTATCAGGAGGGAGACCTCCTTCCACATTCTGTTCTCCCATTAGCCATGCGTGGTGAACTCCCAGTACCAGAGAAATAAAAACTAGCTCCTCCTCCCACAAACTCCAGGGACCCCATTAAATCCAAACTGCCTAGTATTCACATCACTACTCCTGAAAAAGGAACAGGATCGATTTTTCTCGGCTGGGGAGCAGAAGCTGGTAGTTTAAAGCTAAAGTGGAGACCCTTCAGACGTCTCTTCAGAAGAGGATTCACTCTCCGTGAGGCTCCTGGCATTTATAGCTGATGCTTGGGTTGTCAAAACAGTGGTGAGGGGAGCAGCAGCTCCTCAAAGATTATAGGTCAAAGAAAGAAAAAGGAAAGTTTTTGGAGAAGCTTTTACAGAAAGGATGATCACTGACAACAGGCTTGTTTCTAGTTGAGCAGACAGAGTTGGAGAGAAAAAGCTTCCAGCTGCCTGTGGAATATTTCAGCCTTTATTTTGCATGCAGGGAGGATTTGCCTTCTTACCTGCTGGGTTGGGTTACCAGCAGTATGTGAGAAAGGGTGATTTCAGACCATCTTTCATGGTTCAGTAAACTGCAAATCTTTCCCTTCTGGGCTAATGATTCCAAAGAACCTTTGCTTCTCCCATTTGCTCAACATTAAATGACTTTTAGTAATGGGAGCGGTGCTCTCCACCCCAGTGAAAGCAGCCGGCTTTGCCCCAGCACCCATATTGGGTTTTCTCCAAGGTGTGCCTTTCCGGAGTATCTTTGATCTAGCCTTGAAAGGTACCACATGCTCACAAGTCCAGCCCCAGGAGAAATCTGAATCAAAATATCTGCTTCACCTTTCTCCCAAGCCCAGTTTTGTCCCCCTGTGACAGCTGTGACCCACTGCCCCCAAACACTGATGTCCCAAGCTGTATGTGACACTTTGGGAGCCTGATTTCTCTGCACACATGAGCAAAGATTTTAGAGTTCATGTCCCAGAATTTATTTTCTTAAGGGGGCTAATAAACACTTTTTAAACTCTCTAAATTGCCAGAACAAATACATACCAAAGAGTTTGATGATAGCCTCAGTGCACCGTGGCTAGCTAGCAATCTTAAAGTTAACAAGAGGAAACGTGGAATTGGACACTGGGGCATTGGCCTTCACACCTCATCCAAATCCTGTTCTGCTCCCTGACAACATCCCTTCATTGCTCTTTCCTCAGCTGCCTTTTCCTGGGCTCTTGTGCAGGTATAGAAAATTTCGGGCAGCAGGAGAAGCACTTTTGCTGCAGGTCTCGCTAGCGCCATTGCCTGGATTATTAATTATTGTTGATAGCGAAACATGGGCTTCAGCAATTGGTGAGAAGTAATTATTTACCATCTGTTGTAGGCTCTCACGTGTAATTACTTCACAGTGGAAGTAATTGTAAAGTAAAGGTAATAATGAGAGCAGACAAGTAACTGTCAGACATTATCAGAAAGGAGATTTTATCCTTAGAACAGCTCTGTCTCTCCCCACCCCTGCCACCTCCTCTTCTTTCCTTCCTTCCTTTAAAAAAATTTTTTTTAAATATAGCTAAAGTGCACTAACCATCTCTTTGTTTGCTCATGCCCCCTCTTGGGTGAAACGTTCTGTTGTCCCATGAACTTCCTCATCTAGGCTGCACTAACAATGCACAGGGCTTAAATTCTCCACCTCACTAACGTACAAGGCACTAGGCTGGCCCAGGAGAGTGGCCCTGACTGCATGCTAAGCAAGCAGAGCTGCAAAATGGCACATGGGTAGCCAGCGCTGGACTTGGAGGCTGAGGCTGGAACCCATAGATCACCTGTTTGGGAAATGAACAGGTCAAGCTTGTTGGGAATTGCCATGCATGACACCGGACTAGAGAGAGACACAGTTCAGGGCAAGTTCTAGGAATACAAGCCCAGGGAATACTCCCAGGTAAGCTGGGAGTATCGCCTGGCAAATGTCCCTGCACCTCCTTCATCCAAGATGTCCAATAACGCTTCAACAGGCCACTAGGGCTGCTGAAAGAAGGTTCTGGAAGGGTATGGTTTGCAGAACCCCTTGAGCCACTTTAGCCCTCCCTCCCACTTCTCCTTGACTCTCCCTTCCTTTGGAAGGTGCTGCCATTGAGCACTGGTGCCCGGGATCATAACTTACCTGAGTACCCAATCTCTCCAGCTTTCTTAACGATCCAAGTCAAGAAAATCATTGCAATTTACAACCCCTCCCTTGTGGTACTGCCAAGCCTTTCTTTAGAAGGCAGTTTTATATTCCCTCTCGACTTCAGCATGCCATGTTTTCCTTTGCATATTAAAGGATGAAAATCGAGGTGATGGACACGTTCTCTCAGCACCAGAGTGGGCTGCCAAGTTTTTCTGGCGGACTCCACCTCCTCCTACAACCCTCCATTGCCAGTCTGGTCCTCACAGGGAGAATGCAAGAGAGTGCATTTGTTTCTCTCATTCTCTTGTCTTCTAATGAATCACCTGGGAAGTGACCAAGAAAAAAGAAAGTGAAAGTCACATGCAAGTGGGTCCAAAGTACTGTGGATTTTACAAGATTTTGATGCCGTACTGGACTGAGGGAACAAATTGTGTTTTATATTTAACTGCAGCAGCAGACTTTATGCTTAATAGGTTTTTTAATATAGTTTGACCTAGTACTGTCAAGAGAAAAACTACATTTTGTTCCCGCCTTACATTCAGAACATGATTTCTGCAGATAAATAATTTGTAATGCAGTTTCTATTACTAAGACAGTGTTTCATACATCTGTTTTATGTTTCATTAATGGTACAACAAATGAAACCATCAACCATCCTGCTTCTCTATATTAATTCAACCTACAAGAAAAATGTGTGATGACTCTAGACAGTAGGGCCGATTACCATGTCAGGGAAATCTACTAGTTTACTTATGGATCTGCAAAGGCTGCCAAAGCACAAATCACCATGCTGGCAAATGGCGATCCAATTTACTGTTTAAATCAAGAATGAGTGCCATGGTCTAATCCACAGCGGAGCAGTTTAGAACCCATTAAGTACTAATTTAACTTAATCTCCAGTACCCAACTGATGGTGAATAAGTCAGTTGGAATTGGAAACACCAGTGGGAGAAAGGCATCGTAAAGAAGGTTGTTGATGGGACTCTCCACCCTTCTTAAAAAGGGAACAAACTTGAGTTGGGCCAAAGAGACTCTATAGTTTTCTCTAGTGGTGAATAGGAGAGGAGCACTTTATTTAATCTCTCATATTAGACTAGTGTTACAAAAAATATTCAGGAAATTGGGGGGGAGCGGGATTCAGTTGGCTTGGGTTATAAAGGAAGTCAAGGGCTGAGCAAGCATTTAGTTCTGAATTTAGTACAGGCTTGACTGCTGTCCTTCACATCCCTCAAGGCAATGCCTCCGAGATACTCTGTAGATGGTTTCTTTTGCATCCATGTTCCGATAATAATGATGTGTTTGTGTTAGGAAGGTCCCATGCTTCCCTTTGGTTTCTCTTCTAACCAAAGCATACGTTTGTATGAGGAGGAGTTAGCTCAAG
The DNA here is from genome assembly GCF_964656455.1 of Halichoerus grypus. Lineage (NCBI taxonomy): Eukaryota > Metazoa > Chordata > Mammalia > Carnivora > Phocidae > Halichoerus > Halichoerus grypus. The sequence goes on along the minus strand of NC_135722.1, from coordinate 102,144,809 downwards.
TTATGGAGCAATCTGGTTTGGGCTTAAAGGACATCATTCTGCAAGCCCACCCACTTCACTGGTTTCTTTTCCTTCAGTTCCCTTGAATAGTGCCTTTCACGACTCTTACTGCTGATCCCCAACATCCCGAATGTCTTTATCTAGGGTATTTGCCACCCACTGACGTCCTGCATACTCTTTTATCTTGGGACATTTTATAAGGTCCTTTTGTGTTTGGGGCATGGAAGAAAGCCAGAGTTGGAACTTTTGCCTTCATTACATTGGCAATGCGAAGACTGTGTTTCGTGTTGCATAACATGTTAATGTGGTATTGACGTGTGTGTATTTTAGCAGTAACTCTGGTAGCAAGATACCAGGAGAACCGTGCTCTAGACGGGGTCTTGAGTGTTGGCCTGCCAGAGCCAGGTATCATGATATACCTATAAGGAGCACAAAAGAGGGACATCTACTCTAACCTAGCCTGGGTGACTGGGATTAGGAAATATTTCAGTGTAATCAAAGAAAAAAAAAGATAGTTGGCCAAAATAAGAAGCGTAAAGGGTGGGGGGTAACCAGAGACAAAGATGACAGCATAAGAAAAGCAGAGAAGCGGCATGGGGGCAGGGGCAGGGGGCCCTGGAGTCTAAAGTTCAAGCAAGAAATTGCAAGCAGGAAAAGAAGGGGCAGGTTCATGAAGGTATTGTGTGTCGTGGCAGGAAGTCTGTACCTTCTTCAACAGGTGATGGGGTAAAACCGAAGGGTTCAGGCAGGGACAGTCTGGTTTCACCATGTGGAGGATAGAACTGGAGGAAGGACAATCAGGTTGGCATATTCAGTAGTCTAGACAGAGGATAATGAGGGCCCAGATGGTGGGACTGGGGGACAGAGAGGAAAGAGAATCATGGATCATTTAGGAGGGTTGGGGTCCCCAATAGGCCAGGAAGACAGGTACTTGGGACAGGCAGGGGACACAGGCACTCCATCTTAGAACAGGTCACTGAGAGCACAGAGCTGAGACTCCAGGGACTACATTAGCTGGCATCTGGGTCAACGTAGAAACAAAGAGGACCTGGGGCCCATGCAGGAGGCCCTCCTCACCCCTGCCAGCACTGTCTTCGCCCACTGCTGCCCTAACCTGGAGCTGGTCCTGAACTGAGGTGAACCGATGGCCTGGCAGGCAGTGATGTCTGTAGGTCTGACAGTAGGAAGTGAGAGAGGCTGAAGGCAGGAGAATCAGGCTGGAGCCACAAATCAGGAACGTGGCTACAGATGTTCTGCCACTTCTACCCCCTCACTGCTCTGGGAGAGAACCCCGCAGAATAACCTCTGTGCACTGCACCTGCTCAACCTGCCCCTCTAAGCAAAGGCACAGGTTGGGGCTCACACCCTAACATCTCACCAAGAATGCCCTATGTAGTGGGGTGGAGAGGTCATGTTGCAGCATGGGCAGGTAGCCCAGATCTGACTTTTCCAGAGACAAAAGGGACTTGACCATGCTGTCCCCAAATCTACAGGGATTGTTCTCTTGTTCTTTCATTCACTAATGAATGAGTGGGCGCAGGGGGCACCACAAAGAAGATGTTGATGTGGCTCATATTTATGGAAATTACAGTCTAGTGGGGGAGATAAGGTAGGCATGGAAAGAGCATAAAACACGTGTTCAGGTCCACTCGTGAGATGGTGCTATAGACATTCTGAGGAAGGAGTGGTAAAATTTCCTGCTGTGGACATCATAAAGGTCCACTGGAGAAAGTGGCATTGAACTGGACCTTGATGAGTAGAGAGGACTGACCATCCAGGTGGAAGGAAAGGTCTAGAAAAGTCTCAGAAATGGGATGGTTCAGGGAATGCTAAACAGATTGGCTTATTTACTATGAAGGGCATGAAAGGAAGCTGAAGGAAACAGCCTGAACAGTGGGCCCAGAGTACCTCAAATGTCAGACCCAGAATTTGCACTTGATTCTGTCAGCTGCAGAAAGCCAGTGGGTCATTTTGAGAAAGGTAAGATATTTTCAGAAGGTATCTGGAGGAAACTCATTTTTTGCTCATGACATGGCTCTAAATCTTGAGAAATGTCCCACTTCTTCATTTTTTCCCTGCTGTTGTAAATGCAAATACTCCTTTCAAGCTTGCAAAAACCCAGTTCTGCTCTAAATGTAGTGAGCTATTGACTGATTTAAGTTTCTCCTTTTTTCTTTCACAGAAATGCTTATTGTGCTTAGCTGATAAGTCTAAAAGGACACAAGCCCAGCAGGCGCTAAGGCCGAGCCATATTTGGGGATGTAGAGCATTTGTGGAAATTAGAGCTTAATAATTTTATATTAAGGACTGTTGTGGAACAAGCACAATGAAATATTCATCCCATTCATAAGATTCAGAGTAATAAAATAAAATGTCCCAGGGATCACCTGCAATGGTTGGAGAAATGTTAATGGTGCCTTCCGATCTCAGGACCCACTCCTCAGTCTTAAAATAGAACACCCTAAAGGTGACAGAGATCCTATGAGAAGGGGCAAAATGAAAGGGGCCTGGGGTAGAGATTCCTAATACCTAGTAACAAGCCCCAGCCAACCCTGGGATTAGAGGCAACCACCAAGGTCAGGCCATGGATTTCAAAACAGATACGAGGAAGATGAGGACTGCCATTTCCCCAAGATCCGATATGAAAAAAAGGAAATTATGTTTCCCTTCCTGGATTTCTCCTTTCCTTTATTTCCTTTACTGTCTTCATTGAGCATTTAGATTCCCCTGTCTCTGCTGAGGCTGTGAAAGCCTCTATTTTTGTCAAAACTTGTTCTACTTATTCTATCCTTTCTCTCTAGTTAGTCTTTATGCTTGTAAACTGGGTGCCCCAGGCCTTCTTGGTCTGTAGACACGAAGATGTCTCATTAACCCAAATAGTTTAAGACTTCCTCTTCACATGAGCCTCCAGCCCTCTTTTCGAAGAATCATGTGCTCATGGACTTTACTCTGTCAACCTTGTCACCTGCCACTTGATGCCAGGCCACCCTGGCCATATTCTCCGCATGGGCAATGGCTTCGGGAAGTCCTGCCATTGCAAGGGCTAATCAATCAGACTTCTCCTAAGGATGAAAATGTTCAGGCCCATGTGCTGCTTCCAGATGATTCCCAAGCCTCCAGGCCTGAAGGTCCCGGAGAGGTGCAGGCTGGCGCCCCAAAGCGGAAACCGTGGCCTGCCACAGTGCTGTGCCTCCCTTTTCCTCTGAGCCTGTGCGGCATTGCTTATGCCCAAATCACACCATTTTCCTTCAGCTTCTATCTCTCGTACCCCATTCCTAAGGATGGATGCCACCCTCTCCCATCCTCTGCCTTGTTGCCTGTCTGCCATCTCTCTATCGTACATCCTAGCTCAAAAAACACGGAACATCAAATACACGAAGAGTTTCAAGAAAAAAAAAAAAACTACACGCACGCACGCACTCACACACGAACGCCACCTTCCCCCTTCATCTACCAAAACACAAATGCTCCTGCGCACATCAGCGCCTGCAGGTAGTGGAGGAACACATGCCTCCTGGCTCCATCAAGAGCCAGCTCGAGCTCTCCTGGGGGCTCACCTAGTCGTCCCCTGCTCCACGGCAAATAGATCCCCTCCAGCTTTGCCAGAATGCTGGCTCCACGTAGTCATTTATAGCCTAAAGCCACTTTTCACAATTGGCACTCCTCTGGTGTCAACTGTTGAAATCTGTTTGCCAAAATACTGCCTCACACGAGGCTCCGATTTGTTGTTGAAGTGCTGCTCTTTGTCATGAAAGGGCAGTTTACCATTTTGGGCCAAGAACTGGATTTATAAGTGTTTATATAGCAATTTGTAAAATAGCATTTTCAGATGACTTCTGCGTATATGCTGTTAGGACAATATTTGCCTCCCGCGGAATGATGAATTGGGAAAAGCATGAGCTTTGGTGTCAGATAGACACAGGTTTGAATCCCAGCTTTGCCATTCACTGTGTGAATTTAACTTCCCTGAGTCTCGCTGGTGAAATAGAGCCAATAAAATATTGTCATGAGGATTCGATTAGATGACATATGTGAGGTCTTTGTTAGAGGAAAGAGACTCGGTACATGGTGGCTACCGTTATTTATATTATTAAAACACCTTGCATTGCCTACAGCTGTTGAAGAAAAACATTTATAAGCACTTGGGATAAACAAGGATGCTATATGCGTGGCATTCATGCCACCTGTCTGTATTTCCACACATAGAGCAGACGTCATTAGTCAATAAGCCTACTTTTTCCCAGTGAGGCTAAACTTGGCCTCAGAATCTTCAACACAGTGTTACAAGCAACCACCACTGCTATTTATTTAGTAAATAAAAATTCAGGATGCCCAGTTATATTTGAATTCCAGATGAACAGTGGATGCTTTTTTAGTATATGGACATCCCATGTAATGCTTGGGACATACTTAATATATATACTGAAACCATTATACTAAAATATTACTTGTTATTTATCTGAAATTTAAATGTAACTGGGAATCTTGTGTTTTCTTTGGCAACTGTTATGGTTTGCATGTGAGTTGAAACTGACTTGATATCCCTGACCTATACATGAATCTTGACTTTGGGCTGTCAGAGGATGAAAACTCAATTCTAACTAGTTTTAGGTATAAAAGCTAATTTACTAGCATATGTAGCTGGGAATTGCAGGAGTGGGTCTAGCCTCAGACGCTCTTGGATTCAAGAGTTCAATCAATATATGAAGTCTCTGTCCCTCGCTCTGGCTTCAGACCTCTTCCCTGTTGGCTTCTTTCTGCAGCCCAGCTCTCTTTCCACCTGACAGAGAGGAAGTCTCCCCCAGCAGCAGATTTATTTTTTATTTTTTTAAAATTTTATTGTTATGTTAATCACCATACATTACATCATTAGTTTGTGATGTAGTGTTCCATGATTCATTGTTTGTGCATAACACCCAGTGCTCCATGCAGAGCGTGCCCTCTTTAATACTCATCACCAGGCTAACCCATCCTCCCACCCCCGTCCCCTCTAGAACCCTCAGTTTGTTTTTCAGAGTCCATCGTCTCTCATGGTTCGTCTCCCCCTCCGATTTCCCACCCTTCATGCTTCCCCTCCTGCTATCTTCTTCTTTTTTTTTTTTCTTCTTAACATATATTGCATTATTTGTTTCAGAGGTACAGATCTGTGATTCAATAGTCTTGCACAATTCACAGCACTCACCATAGCACATACCCTCCCCAGTGTCTATCACCCAGCCACCCCATCCCTCCCACCCTACCCCCCACTCCAGCAACCCTCAGTTTGTTTCCTGAGATTAAGAATTCCTCATATCAGTGAGGTCATATGATACATGTCTTTCTCTGATTGACTTATTTCGCTCAGCATAACACCCTCCAGTTCCATCCACGTCGTTGCAAATGGCAAGATCTCATTCCTTTGGATGGCTGCATAATATTCCATTGTATATATATACCACATCTTCTTTATCCATTCATCTGTCGATGGCTCTTTCCACGGTTTGGCTATTGTGGACATTGAGCAGCAGATTTATTTATTCCCAACTGAACAGCCAGGGAATTTCTTTTTCCCAACTTCTGTTTCTCAACCCAGGCAATTCTGATTGGCCTCACTTAGATCTTGAGCTCACTTCTATAATTGTTGACATTCAGAAGGGCATGATCATGGGTCATGGGTCATAGACTGGATCATGGGTCTTTGCCTATAGGTGGGGGTTAGATGAAGCACCTCAATGGGTAGTCCCACCAGGATTCCTTGACATGGGAGAAGAGCCATTCCCAAGAGAAGCAGAGTGCCAGTCAGGAAAAAAAAAAAAAAACAAAAAACCCTACAGTGGTTCCAATTCTATCCTGAATTGTCTGTCTTTATAGAATTAGAGAAAGTTTTCAATATACAGGAAGGTCAGAATCTACAATTGAGATACAAATATGCAATCAACTATAGTAAATCCCAGGTGTGAGGGCATTTCTGATGGCAAAACACAGTGACCTGACACTAGCAAATGTCTTGTTGCAAAACGATGCAGAGAGAAAGAGAGAGATTTTGTGAATGATTGACGGGGACAGTAAGAATTGCTGGTAAATGCTCCTTAGGGAAGCATTTTTAACTCAGCCTTAGCTTTTAAACAGTTTTGAAGCATGGAAAAATTCCATGTTTTTCTTACGCCTTCGAAGCTCCTGACTGTCAGCACCCAAAGGACTGACAACAAGAGGTGCTTAAAGAGTTATCCTCTTTCCAGGGTCTGTAGCTGCACAGGGCGGAAAGGAGAAGCAAGGCCGTGCAGTGAGACTGTCACTGGGTTTGAATCCCAGCTTCACCACCTGCTGGCTTATGAGTTTGGACATGTTACTGAATAAGACAGGTCCAGTGCTCCTGCACTGAGGGGAGTTGCCCTTGAGACAAGGGTCATTCCCAGGCCAGGAAGAGATGTCTTGGGCAACAAGGTCCAAGAGCAAAAAAAGATCTCCATAGAAAGGGGCTGTAGGCAGGGCAGGTGACATCAACTTAAAAGACCACCCATTTAAGAAAGTAAGCCCTCACCCATCCCCATCCTCATCACCATGTGGGATCCTAGGATTCTGTGGAACATTTTTTATATGCACTATAATGAAAGATCTTTAAGAGGGGATTGTCCAAAATGCTATAGGGAAACAGAGAAGACATGGGGGAAGGGGTAAGTCCTGAGGGTCTCAAAGATATATTTACCAAGAAAAGGGACATCTAAGTCTGACTCTTAAGGCTGAATATGAGTCCGCCAAACAGAACAGAGAGGCAACAGCCCATGCAATCATGGACACATGAACATGCATGGTGATGTCCCCCAGACTTTTTTGACTCTCAAACTGCATGTGCTACATACTCAAAGGCCCTCCTGTTCTGTTTTGAAAGAGAAAATATGTAAATAATTTAAGTGTTGGTTTTCTCTAAAAAATTAAGACTCGAAACAGACACCATACCTTTTTCAATGACACGAATCTCCTGGGACATCATTATGAATCCCAGGGGAACCACTTGGGAGCTCCGAGACTCTGGTGTGTCTGGACAGTGTGAGAAGTGTGGGCACAGTAGACTAGAGGGATCAGTGGGGAGCAGGAGGGAAGGAGCCTAGAAGAGGCTAGAAGAGAAGAAGTACCTGGACTGCAAAGCCCTATGTGCTGTGCACAGCGTGTGGACACATATGATACACAAAGGGGAAGCAAGGAAGGTTTTCAAGAAGAGGCTTGATAAAATGTGATGTGTTAAATAGTGAGTTGCTTTAACAGCAATATGACTATAGCTGTGGTAGACGGCTTCTAAAAGTGACTCCTAATGATCACTACCTCCTGGTGTCCACACCTTTGTAGGACCCTTCCCCTTGCATGTTTCTAAGGAATAGAATATGTATCTAGTCCTCATTTCTAAGGAATAGAATATGACAAAGATGATGGGATGTCACTTCAGAGATTAGGTTACTAAAAGCCTGTGTCCTCTGTCTTGCTGGCCATCTCTTGCCTTCTTGCGTGCTCACTCTGATGGGAGCCAGCTGCCATGTTTGAGCCACACCATGGAGAGGCCCACATCACAAGGAATGGAGGAAGAGCTCCAGCCAACAGCTGGGGATGAGCTGAGGCCCTTAGTCCATCAGCCCACAGAGAACAGAGTCTTACCACCAACCACAAGAGTGGCTTGGAAGCAGATTCTCTCTCAGTCAAGCCTTCAGATAAGACTGTGGCCCGGCCAACACCTTGATTCCAGCCTTCCAAGAGACCTTGCAGCAGAGGCACATTACTTAGTTGTGTGCAGATTAAGTTGGAGCAATTTGTCCCACAGCAACGGATAACTAACACAATAGCTAACATTTATTAGCTCACATTCCCTTCCAAGCACTTTGTTAGTACTGTCCATGCATTAATGATCTCATGCAATCTTCAGGGGGTATGAGGTACCATAACGATCCCATTTTACAGATGAGTTCCCGAGGCTTAGCTGGGTTAAGGAACTCTTCCAAGGTCACACAAGTACTAAGTGGTTGAGCTAGGATTCTAATTGTAATCTTTCTTATGCCAGAATGTTAATTCTAAACCACTACACTGTATGTTTTCTTAAATGCAGCAGAAGTCTTTGGAGGTAGTGGGGTAAGAAGGAGGTAGGGGAGTCATGAGCTTCTAGAAAACCCCCTCATTAAATCTACAGAAAATTGGAGGAGAGTAACTAAGAGCTGATAATTTTATTTCACCTTTAAAGGCTATTAAACACAACATACTGTAATGGAATTAGTGACCTTATTAAAACATTTACTCACACATTACTACTTGATAAAATTATGAGTTAATAAATCTTTTTACACCTATAAATGATACAACAAACCATTCATCTGAAGGCAAATCATCTGGTTACACCGACTCTCTGGTTTATTTCAGAGGTACTGGGAGTCTTTAAAAAGCCAATCAGACTTTAGGAAGGAAGGGATCTTCTTAAGATTCCCCCCCTTCCCTGTAATCCAGAAGGACACCGCCAGATGCCCCTCATGCCAGCCCCACCACCCACCATTCCTCTGGCCCACCCACCATCTGTTCATCTGGCAGAGTGCTGGGAATGCCCTCCTTAGCCAAAAATATCTTCACAGTTGCCTGGGGAGAATAGTAGGTTGGAGAGAAGGCCAGAAATGGGAGTGAGCAAAGGAAAATCATCTGCCCTCCAGTTTTGCTGGTGCAGTGTGAAACCTTTCAGGGAAGAACTGAAGGCTGGGTGTGAAGGGGGGACGTCCAAGACCCGGTGAGAGGTGCAGGTGTCTGGGAGGATGGGGGGGAGGACAGGGCATGTCCAGGATGGCTTCCTTAGCCCACAGATAGACATCTGTTTTCTCAGTTGGATTAGACTAGCTTATATCAGCTCTACTGCTTGAATCCACTCAAAATCTCCTTTCTCCCACTACTCATCCACCCCTTTTCATCCTCCCATTTAGGAGCTCCTTCTTTCCCCTTAATCATCTCTAACAAAATGGCCGATAGAAAATTTCCCAGAGACACCCCAGAATTAGCCACACATTGTAAAAGGAAGGTACAAGGAACTTTTGACTGACTAGGATAATTAGAGAGAAGGAGGTGTTGTTAAAACAAAACTAGTCCAAGTATGGTACAAAATGTATGAGAATGTAAATTTTTTAGTTAAAGCTATTTCCAACATTTAAGAACACATTTGTCATCCTACAGAAGTCGTCTAAATGTGTAAACATAATGCAATACTTTAGGAGCACAGAACATGATATAAATTGCTTAAATAAAAAAGTGGCCAAAAGTTTAACATCTGTTAAAATGTTTAGTCGTGGTTACCTTTTTCTTGGATGAGTTGTCCTTTTGATGTTCCTAATATTCAAACTAGACCCCACTGGGCAGAGGGACGGTGCCCTCCTTGTGTCCCTCCCCCACCTCCTCTCCTTGGCAGCCGGCCCCCTCGCGGCACTGACACAGCGGGTGGAAATCAGCAGCTCGCTGCGGAGCTGGAATCGCCTGCACACCTGCTACGTGTCGGCCAGCGTAATGTGACCACTACATGCATTTTTTTTCATTCACTCTCCACCATGACTCTAAAGTATCCACATTTCATAGAGGAGTAAACTGAGGCTTGGCGAGATGAGGTAACTTCCCCTGCTCGGAAGTAATGACAAGGGAAGTGAATTCAGGCAGCCTGCCTCTGGCATCCACACTCTTAGCCCTCGCATGGCGGCTGCACTGGAGATCTGCTTACCTCTCCTCTGCAGGGTGGACCGCGGTGTCTCTGGGAGGAGTCCTTGGCAGAGGGTTGGGGCCACATGCTTTGGGCTGCAGCGTCAGGGAGGGATCGCTCTCCATTGTCTCCCCAGAGCCTAGCTCTGCACCTGGCACTAGGCAAACTGCAATAAATGTCCATGGCATTAAATCTCAAACAATTGGATTTATCTTAATTGTTAGCAAATACTCTGACAAATTTCCACTTTATAAATCGTAATCTGTAAACATATTAATCCTCCCCTGAACAGCACAAAAGTAAATGGCCAGGTGAAGGCATATTGGTCTTTGGCAGTAGTTTAGCCTGAGTTCCACTGAAAGCAGAGAGTCTCTTTTGATAAGTCATCCAAGGAAACAGGAGTGGAGAAACACACGGGAGGAAGGGAAGCTGATTCAAGGGTGAGCTCGAGTTGGATCACCACTGTGGGCCACAGGGACTCTGTGCCACCAGGATTCTGGGGAACCAGGAAAAACAGAAGAGCATTTCCCCACAGACTCCATCCATCCTCCAATGGCTAGGGGTTGCCCCCTGGGGCATCAGTGCACCTTAACTCCCAGGCTGCACCCACAGGTGTCCAGAGTCAGGGAAGCCTGGGCAGAAAGCGAGAGGTACGTGTAGAACTAAGGTGAGGACCTGGCAGATCACATCTGCTGGAGAAGTAGGTGGACAGAGAGGATATGAGGCCGCCACAGGAAGCATCCAATCCAGGCCGCATGTAGGCATGAAATCTACAGGGGACTCCCATGCTGGGCTGGAGGGAGGGCAGAGGTACTCCTTAGAATGTCTGGGTGGTACCAGAGGTCTATCTCAGACACACTTGGAAAGTACTTTTTTTTTTTTTTCACTCTTAAATCAACAAATTGGAGGTCTATTCAGATTAAAAACTTTTTTTTAAAATGCAAATAAGTGAGAGAGGCCAAGGTTAATTCTACAGGTCATTCAAACCTATTGTGAGTGCTTTCATGAGATTGCCTAAAATCACAGGGAGGTGAGAAGCAGGAGTTTGGGAGGAAGACACTGGGAGAAGGATAAAGAATAGTGAGAAATGACTGGCATACCTGGTAAATGTGAAGTAGGGTGCTCTGTGGGCTCTGTGGGCTGCCCCCATGGGAAGCCCATGTAAATGGATCCGTGTGGCCTGCAGCAGAGACATGGAATGTACATTCTACATTAGTATTAAGCCTGCTTTCCTTGAGCTCTCTTCTGAGAAGTATAAAAATACACTCAGAAGCAGCAGATGACACATTCCTTATAACTTTAGAAAAGTATTAGAATTCTCCGCCTTGTTTACAATGAGGACTTTTTGTTTCCTTGGGAAGTATTGAGCTATGCAGGTAACTTGAAGTTTGTCAAAAAATGACCTCAATTTTTAGCAAGTTGGTTGTTCAAAGTATAGCCGGAGTGCAGGGTGGAGGCAGGGCAACAGGGTCCCCAGCTCATACTTACCAGAAAGGATTCTGCTGGAAAAGCTGCAGTCACTGGACACATCAGTGGGGAAAGCAACTGGCCCCCTCCACTAGTAATAATTACAATAACAATGATAGCAAACTCTAATAGAACATGTATTTGATGTTCCAGGTGCTGTTCCAAGTACTTCATGTATGTTAACTAAGTATGAGATAGGTACTATCATTACCTCTTTCTTACAGGTGAGGAAATTGAGGCACAGAGACGCACAGGAACTTGTCCAGGGTCACACAGCTGGTAAATGAATGGCAGAGCTGTGAATCAAATTCAGGCCACCAGCCTCCAGAGCCCTGCTGGTGAGCATCCTGACCATGGACATACTCAGGAAAGCCTACATGAACTCCATGGCTGGGGAAAGTCCGGAACTAGGAGGCAAATACCTGTGAGCCCGCCAAGCTCAGGGCACCTGGTGTAGGGGGTGGGACTAGGGTGAAGCCCATGGCATCCTGGGCATTCATGGTTCTCCAACAGAACCCCAGCAGAGAAGAAACACTGGATTATACTCCCTGGGCAAGAATAGGAACGTGAGCCATGTAAAGACTTGACTCTTCTGCGCGAGGAAGTGTGGGGTGTTTGTGGGCAGTGTGTCCAAACTCTTCCCTCCGTGTATGCGGCTGCCTCGGTCCAGGTCACCAGCGTGTCTCACTGGGGCTTCTGCAGTGCCTCTTCAGTGGTTTTTTTGTTTGTTTTTACCTTTGCTCTCTCCTGTTTGACAGATCCCATGATCTGTTAAAAATGTCAATGAAGGCATGCCTCCCCTTTGCTTAAAATATTTTAGGGGCCTCCCATTGCACTTTCAATAAAGTCTCAGTGTCTTGCCATGGCCCCCTGAGGCCAATGCACCGTCCTCTCTCTCCCTGACTTCCCCTCACACCCCTTTCCCCATCGTTCTTCCTGAGACAGTCACGCTGTTGGTCCTTTTGGCCAATCCTTTGCCCACCTGGAGGCCTTTCTGCAGCTGCTCCCTTTCCCCGGGGCGTTCTGCCCTGCACTCAGCCTGGCTGGCTCCTTCTCACTCCTTGCCTTGGTTCGTTTTATTAGGTGCAGATCTGAGTCCATCCTTCGGTTAAGTGTGTAGCACATCGTCACAACTAGACTACTCAAGACTCTCCCCTCCTTGTATCACAGACTATTTTCCTCTCCTTCCCTAACTCTTGCTCTCATTCCCTTCTCCCCATAGAGGGATTGAGATTGGCTCTAACGTACCCTTGGGAAGAACATTGGGATGTTTCTAGTGTGTGTTTTCTGTGTACATAAAAGGAGTTCTCATTCTGTTTCCTGCCTTTTTTACTTAACGGTACAACCGACTTCCAGAGCTAATCACATCCCTGTTCATCCGGCCCACTGCTCCTTAGTGTTCTGTGGTAATACATAGCAATTATTCACACTAGCCATGGGCCCCTCCAACTCGCTCCTATTATAAACATTATCATAATAAACATTCTAGAACACATTTTCTTATGGACCTGAGCACTGTTATTCAACAGAACAACATCTGGGAAAAACAACCGCCTCCAGCAATCTGTGTCTACATAGCAGACCTGGGCTCAGTATTCTTAAGAGCCACACAAAGACCTAAAAATGGGGCACATGTTCCAAGCTTGTCTGCAGGGCTACGGAAGCTCTCTCTTGGCCCTGTTACTGCTCCCATTTCTCTCTAGGAAGCTGTCCTTTTCTGTTCCCCGCTCCAGCCACAGTACTCCCCACTACATATTAATGCCATACCCCCCTCCTATTTCCTAGCCTTGGACTCGCTGTCCATCACTTAGAATCTTCAAGCTCACCTAAGGGTGGTCATATTCCCCTTGGCTATTGTCCACCCACTGCAGGGGCAGCTTCTCATATGCAGGGAACTTGGATCTAATAGGGGTTTAGCAGTAATTGTGCAGAAGCAGGGCATCTAATTGAGATATTCATGTCATTTTCTTAAAGGTCACCTCCCTTGTCCAATCATGGCAGCTTCCCCAGGGTATTTCTGAAGCCTCATTTTAATGGCATGATACTATTCCTGAGGTCACGTCCCTCCACATTCTACCCTAGAAAGAAGCCGACACTGTCCCCTTCCCTGCTTCCAACCCTTTGTTTTATTGGTTCGTGCAAAGCCTCCGTCTTTGCTCCAAAGTGCTGTCCGGGAGCCATGGCTGCCCCAACTACCCTGTGGAAAGTCCCCGAGTGGGCTCGGGACGTGGTGTCCACGGCCTCAGGTTCATTTCTTTAGCAGAAGAACAACTAAGCCAACATGAAACAAGTAGGCTTTTTCTGATTTCTGGGACAGTTGCCTCACTTCGATTGAATTATATTGAAATAACTTAGGTTTTAGGAGGATCAAACGAAGAATGCTTTCTGAACGGGTTCAAATCAACTTCTGTTTGCTTGAAGATTTACGGGAGGTTCATCGGCCAGCCAATAAATTCTGGCCTACATTTGGGTCTCCTTTCAAAATGATTTTGAAAGCCCACAGCCCCTCACCAGATTAAGGGGGAAGTCAGGAGCCCATTTGTTCTTTACAACCCCTGCTGCCACAACGAAGCTGAGCCAGTAGTTAGTGAATTGCAGTTACAAAAAGAAACAAGTTTAGCCCAAGTTTTTCTGTGTCTGTATGTTTTCTCATTCCCTGGGAGAAACCTAAACTTCTTTTTCGAACCCTAAGGTGTCATTTAGATTGCCATCAAAGAAATGGTGCCCCCTGGAAATGATTTTACTTCTGATCTTTTTCATATGTGTTTACAGAGGCGCCTGGGTCTGTGACTGATTTCTGAAAACCTAGCACCTGGCACAAGAAAAGGCTTTAACAGTCTCACATATCCATGCCCGGACATCGCTAATATCAAGAAAAGAGGTATGTCAGTGCTTTGTTCCAGTTTCAGAATGTCAATGAATAAAAATAAAGATGATAATGATAAAGTAGCTAAAATAAATTGTGTGGTTAATATGTGCCAGGTTCTGAGCTAAGCTCATATTATCTCATTTAATAGTCTAAACTTTCCAGGGGTGACTTAACTGAAGCTCTGACCTTGCATAACTTGCCAAATTCCCATGGCTACTAAGTGGCAGAGCCTCAGTGTCAGAAGAAGTCTGATTCCAAAGCCAGTTTTCTTAAGTACCACACATTTCTCTCCCCTAAAGTGCCATCGGAAGGTTCTCGGCATCCTTTATAAGCCCTTACAAATTGGGACACATTTTCTTCATATCTGCCATTTTCCTTAAGTTTTTCAGAAAAAGGATCTTTGTTGCTCTTGTGAATTCATCTGGAGACATGGAATGTCAGGCATTGCTTATGAAAAAAAAAAACACCTCACCAATAAATAAATAACCAAATGAGTGTTGTTTTTTGCTCTAAGTGTGTTTTTAAGATTTTTTAAGCTCCTGGAGGACACTTCAGGGCCATAAACTATGTAAAGAGTTAAGAATATTGACTCATACAGAAGTAATCCTTTTTATATGATATGGCATCCAGGGATGAATTTAGCAGATAAAATAACCCCCCATTTATAAAGGCAGGTTTAAGGAAATAATGGCTTACCAATTGGTAAGCAAAGGGAAAACAAAATGTCTGTTCCCACTGCTGCTATGTTCCAAGTACACGGCTGATTTGTCCTCGACTGTGTGAGGAAGGAAGAAGCATAAGAGCCAGAAAATTGGGGTATTTAAGGTCACACTAAGCTCACTCCACCATAGTTGGGCCATTTTCTTTCATCCACTCAAAGCTGTCGCTTGACCACCTGCTGCGTGCACAGTAGTCACCCGGAATACAAGGTGGTGAACAACACAGAAATAGTTCCTGCCCTGCAGACCTTATCATTAGCCCTGGTGTCATTTCACTCCTAAAACTCAGACACGCAGGTATAAAACTTTATTTCTCTATAATTCAGTTTAATTTAGTTCTCAAACCCTCATATCCTTTTGACAGCAGGAAACAATCTTGCAATTCCAGGTATAACTCACTTCTTTCCAGATTAAAACAAAGTCTTTTTTGGGTGAGGAATTGGTTCAAGTTTTCCTTCCTCTCCTTTCCCCTTCCCTTAGGGAGTAATTTAAGTTCCCAAGGGATTCCAGGGGAAAGTGAGGTGTCATTCACAGTGATCCGTTGTCCACATGGACCTTCACTGGGCTCAACTTTACCTTATTTTGCCCTTGTCCTTAGGTTCTGCCCTTCGCTCCTATTATCTATGCTTTCACTAAGGTCTCTGGATGCTGGGCATAACTGCTTTGAGTCCTCCTTATCCCAAATCCAGACTACTTTGAATTAGCTCACCTTCTCTCAACACTCCTCTCTCCCATGGGCATCTAGAGCTTTTTTTTTTTTGGTCTGTTTCCCCCGCCTTCCCTGAGAGTGGTAGTACCTCCCGAGGCCTCCCCCAGGGCTCTCAACCTGTCTCCCTCCCCCATCATCGCTGCCTTTCCATGAGCCAACAAGGCTTTCTGTTTCCCTGGGTTATCCCTGGGAAAGCAAGGCTCAGGTATCCTCTACTCTGGGGTCCCCACACCTTCACTGAGCCATGGATCACTTAACTGGAAGAGGGGATGCAGGACCCCCTTTTTGTCTTGATTTCTTCTTCCATTCCCCAAGTTTCTTCTTTTCAAATCAGAAAAGACTTTTAATCTCCTCTTGAGCAGTAAGGAAAACCAGCTCTTAAATATCATGAATTCTTCCAGAAATATTGTTTGTGGCATAAGCTTTTTTTTTTTTTTTTTTAAAGATTTTATTTATTTGACAGAGAGAGAGATAGCGAGAGCAGGAGCACAAGCAGGCGGAGTGGGAGAGGGAGAAGCAGGCTTCCCGCTGAGCAGGGAGCCCAATGCGGGACTTGATCCCAGGACCCTGGGTTCACGACCTGAGCTGAAGGCAGACGCTTAACGACTGAGCCACCCAGGCGCCCTGGCATAAGCTTTATATGTTATTCTCTTCAGTACTCAACTTTTTGATTGTCAGGACCCTTTTCTTAAATTGTAAATTGAACTTTGTCAAAACTAAAAAATCTCTTCCAAAAGATATTGGTAAAATAAAAGACAAACCACAGAGTGGGAGAAGTATTCATGATGCACATATCTGACCAAGGTTTAGCTGCAAAATTTATGAAAAACGCCTATAGCTTAGTAATGCAAAGTCAAACAATCCAATTTTTTTAAATGGCCAAAAGCCTGGAATAGTAACTTCATAAAGAAGGTTCTATGAATGGCCCATAAGCACATGAAAAGATGCTGAAACCACTGGTTATCAGAAAAATGCAGATTAAAATCACCATGAGATACCATTTCACATCTATTAAAATGGACAGAATCCTGGGGCGCCTGGGTAGCTCAGTCAGTTAAGCATCTGACACTTGATTTCAGCTCAGGTCATGATCTCAGTGTCGTGAGGTCAGGCCCCGTTTCGGGCTCCACCCTCAGCAGGGAATCTGCTTGAGAGTCCCTCTATCCCTCTCCTTCTGCCCCTTCCCCTGCTTGCATGCTCTCTCTCTCTCAAATAAATAAATAAATCTTAAAAAAAAAAAAAAAGGCTAGAATCCAAAGTACTGATAATAGCAAAGTCAGGGAAGAATGTGGAGCACCTGGAACGCTCATCCAGTGATGGTAGGGATCTGAAATGGTTCAATTTCTTTGGAAAACAGTTTGGCAATTTATTTATTTTTTTAAATTATTTATTTATTTATTTATTTATTTATTTATTTATTTTAAAGATTTTATTTATTTATTTGACAGAGACACAGCGAGAGAGGGAACACAAGTAGGGGGAGTGGGAGAGGGGGAAGCAGGCTTCCCCGCCAAGCAGGGTGCCCCATGTGGGGCTCAATCCCAGGACCCTGGGATCATGACCTGAGCCAAAGGCAGACACTTAATGACCGAGCCACCCAGGCGCCCCTTAATTTTTTATTTAAATTCAATTTAGTTAACATATACTGTATTATTAGTTTCAGAGGTAGAATCTAGCAATTCATCAGTTGCATATAACACCCAGTGCTCATTACATCAAGTGCCCTCCTTAATGCCCATCACCCAATTTACTCCATCACCCCACCCACCTCTCTTCCAGCAACCCCCAGTTTGATTCCTATAGCTAAGAATCTCTTATGCTTTTCCTCCCTCTCTGTTTTTATCCTATTTTATTTTTTCTTACCTTCCCCTATGTTGATCTGTTTTGTTTCTTAAACTCTACATATGAGTGAAATCATATGGTATTTGTCTTTCTCCAACTAACTTATTTCACTGAACATAATACCCTCTAGTTCCATCCACATCATTGCAAATGGCAAGATTTCATTCTTTTTGATGGCTGAGTAATATTCCATTATATATACACCACATTTTCTTTATCCATTCATCTGTCGATGGATATCTGGGCTCTTTCCATATTTTGACTATTTTTGATAGTCCTGATATAAACATTGGGGTGCATGTGCCCCTTTGAATCACTATGTTTGTATCCTTAGGGTAAATACCTAGTAGTGCAATTGCTGGGTCATAGGGTAGCTCTATTTTTAACTTTCTGAGGAACCTCCATACTGTTTTCCAGAGTGGCTGTACCAGCTTGCATTCCCACCAAGAGTGTAAGAGGTTTCCCCTTTCTCTGCATCCTCGCCAACATCTATTGTTTCCTAAGTTGTTAATTTTAGCCATTCTGACTGGTGTAAGGTTTTTCTCGTTGTGGTTTTGATTTGTATTTCCCTGACACTGAGTGATATGGAATGTTTTTTCATGTGTCTGTTGGCCATTTGGATGTCTTCTTTGGAGAAATGTCTATTCATGTCTTCTCCCCCTTTCTTGACTGGATTATTTGTTTTTTGTGTATTGAGTTTGATAAGTTCTTTATAGATTTGGGATACTAGCCCTTTATCTGATAAATCATTTGCAAATATCTTCTCCCATTCTGGAGATTGCCTTTTAGTTTTGTTGACTGTTTCAATTTGGTAATTTCTTATAAAATTAAGCATACTTCTACCCTATGACCCACCAACTGCTAGGTATTAACCTAAGATAAATGAAAATATGTATCCAGAAAAATCCTTGTACAATACTGTTCGTAACAGCTTTATTCATAATAGCTAAAAATAGGAAAGTTTGTGTATCCAGCAACAGAGGAAGGGGTGAACAAATGGTGATGTATCCATGCAATGGAACACTGCTTTCGATGAATACAGCACAGGATTGTAAATGTACTTTCTCTTCCTTATGATTTTCTTATAACATTTTCTTTTACTCTGGCTTCCTTTATTGTAAGAATACAGTATATAATACATATACAAAATAGGCATTAAACAACTGTTCATGTTATCTGTAAGGCTTCTGGTCATCAGGCTGTTAGTAGTTAAGTGTTTAGGGAGTCAAATGTTAACATGGATTTTTGACTGCACAGGGGTTTGGCACCCCTAACCCCCACGTTGTTCAAGGGTCAACTGTAATTCCATGTATATCAAGTTCTAGAACAGACAAACTATACTATTATGTTAGACAGAAGTCAGAACAGTGATTGTCTTTGCTTGGAAAGAGTAGGAAGACTCTTGACCAGAAAGGGACACCTTTTACTGAGTGAAAGAAATATTCTCTCTGCTAAATGCAGTGGTGGTTACCCAGATGTATAGATTTCTCAAAACTTAAAATCTGTACATCTTATTGTATGTAAATCCCGCATCACTTTAAACAAAGAGGAAATAGACTTTTTTTTTCTCTCAAAGCCCAACTCTTGCAAACCAAAACTTTGGCTTTCAAAACTATTGATTTGTGCTCTGATTTTAAAAATAAAACATTCAGAAAATAAGTTGATTTTGTTGTTGTTCAAGACTGTACGTGCCTTCTGAAGATGGCTAGTATGAAAAGCTATTACTAGAGCGGCAATAGTCAGGCTGGGGTTAGGTGTACACGGGAGCATGGAGGTGGCAGAAAGTCAGTATGTCACTGATGTGGCCAGTGTGATAAGACATAATCTGCTCACAGCCTAGTAGGAGAGACGGATCATAAAGATGCAAACAAATAGTAAGGTGTAATTATAACTTCTGCTAAGTGCTATGACTGACATAAATAAGGTGTAATGATAAAGAATAATTTTGGAGGGAAGACTACTTAAACAGAAGTACTTCTCTGATTTTCTTCTCATTAGGAGTTCATATATTCTTTTTTGCATGCTTATTAATTTTTAATTGGATGGTAGTTGTGAATTTTATTTTGTTGGGTGCAAGATATTTTTATATTCCTGCAGCTATTCTTAAGCTTTGTTCTGAGATACAGTAAAGTTACTTGGAAACATCTTGATCCTTTTGTTTCTTGCTTTTAAGCTTCCCTAAGTGAGGCCAGAGTAGCATTTTGTCTGGGACTAATTGTGCTCCACTTCTGAGGCAAAATGCCTTTGAGTACACTACTTACAGCCTCTCAATGCCCCAGTAATGATGAGGCTTCCCACTCTGGGTAGTGGGAAAAGAGACAATTCATGGTCCTGTGTGATCTCCAGTGATTGTTCCCTCATTATGAGTGCTTTTGTGGTGCTTTTCCCAGCCTCGGACAGTTTCCTCACATGTATGAACTGATTAGTACTTGGCTGAAGACCTGATGGGACCCTCTACAGATGACCAGAGTTGTCTCCCATACATTCTCTCTTCTCCCATAATTTGTTCTAAGAACCCTAGCTCCTTTGGCCTCCCTGGACTTCCTGCTGTGTCTCCTCAACTCAGGGAGTCCTTGACATAGAAAGCAGTAGGGAGTAAGCTGGGGTAGTGGAGGGCTCCTTTCTTTTGTTTCCTATCACACTGGGATCACGGGGATCACTGTCCTTAGTTGCTTGATGTCCAATGTCTTAAAAATAATCATTTCATATATTTTGTCCAGTTTTTTTTTTTAAAGATTTTATTTATGTATTTGACACAGAGAGAGCACAAGCAAGGAGAGTGGCAGGCAGAGGGAGAGGGAGAAGCAGACTCCCTGCTGATGCGGGGCTCGATCCCAGGACCCTGGGATCATGACCTGAGCCGAAGGCAGACGCTTAATGACTGAGCCACCCAGGCGCCCCTGTTTTGTCCAGTTTTTAACTGTTTCTGATGGGAAAGCAAATCTAGTCACTGTTACTGCATCTTAGATGAAAGCATTCCAATTTATATTTTTAAAGACTACTTTGCTCTGTGAAGAATAAACCAGAGGGCAAGTTATTTCTCTGAACATCAGGTTTGTCTCTTTCTTAATCAGCAAAATGTAGGCAATATTGGTAAAGTTGACTTCATAGTGCTATTGTGAAAATTAAATGAGATAGTACCTATGATGTGTAAAGAAGATTAATTGCACCTTTTCTCCATGGTGTAAAGATGATAAATAATTTAAAGAATATCCATTTTACATCCCCAGGTATTAGCACTCAATGAATGTTTGTTGTTGAAAATCCAGTCTGCTTGTAAGATGGCAAAATAGTCTACCCAACAATGACATCAAGATGTCAAGTCAAATAGAATTGGTTAAAAAAACAGTGGCAGCATATGAATACCTATTACTCTGATAAATCCTTACAAGAGGGGCCCACCAGAGATGGAGGAATCCCCAGGGAATTATGACCAGGCTAAGGGGTCAAACCCAGAGGGACCTTTCACAAAAGTTTGCTTGTAGGCTCAAAAGATCTCTGTTGGACAGTCCAGCCATCCTGGAGCCGCCTACGGTGAAAACATTAGCAGAAATAATATTTGTTTATTATTACTTCAGAGTCTCTAGAATAAAACTGCTCTAAGAGAAACACATTTAAGGACATAGCTGTCTGTTGTCAGGACAGGGGAAAAAGAGAGAGATTGTCTGAATTTTAAAATCAGAGTCTTAGGTTTTTATAGTTCTTGAATATATGAGCACACATGAATCCTCTTCTTTTTTATACAGAAGAATTGATTCCCACTTCTCCTTGTCCTGCCTAAACAAATGGCTAAAAGAAACCCCCTTCATGTCCAGCTACACTGCAGGAAATGCCTGCTCTGATCTTAGGCTGTATCACTTCCAACATTAGCAGTCTTGAGCCAACTCTAAGATAAGCAGTTATTAAACAGTTTATCAAGTAGCTTCCAAGAGGCTTCCCTTTGCTGTTTATGTTGGAAAGTTGTTTCTCAGACCTCAGATTATATTTGCTCTAAGCTGTGTTTGTGGTCAGAGCCCTTACTGAGCCAACGTAGCTTACTGCAAGGTTTCACATCTAGGAGAGCTCGTTTGGGGTACATTTTCATTTTTTTAAACAGAAATGGATGATTAGCAAATCCCACAATGAGGTAAGTCTCCAGCTCAGTCCCCCAAATGTTTACTAGCTACTTTTTGGCTGCTGGAATACTTATCATAATAAGGAAAACCTTAATCAAATCAGCAAAGGTTTTCAATTGCAGTATTTAGTTTCCTTCTTCTGAATTCATTCTGGCTGTCTCCATCAGCCCTGGCATCTGGATGCAAAGAACAAGGGCATGGAATAAACTGCCCCCCCTTTTTTTTCAGTGAAAGAGAAAGTTACAAATAATGACATGTTTTTCTAGCTTTAGAATTCAACAGCTTAGCTAATAAAAATGAGCATATTGTTGTGTCTCTAGCCAAAGTGATCTAATTCCCAGAAAATAGTTGATCGTATCTGCTGAACTGGTCCCACTCCCTGCTATATTTTCTATTTCAATCCTCACTTTGTTCATGAAGCAGCGGTGATGATTTAGAGTGACATGCTGTTGCTATGGAATCTTATTTCTCTCTGCTTTTAGTCTATTGAGGACTCGGGAGCTCTTAAATGTCTTTGCGTGAGTTATTGCTCCAACGCCCTGAAGTGCTGATGGGCTGGGCGGCTGTTCAAACCCAAACTCAAAGCAGGGATGGTGACAGAGTCACAGGTTGGGGTTAGACAGTGTGGCACGTAAAATAAAAATCAGGCAAATATGGAAGTCGTGGCCTGTTACTTTATCTGGGAGGATTTTGATGATTTGAGCATTACCGTGGTGGTTAGGGAAGGTTTTAGCCCCAGCGTTACAGTTGTTCATGATTTATTCCATGTCCGGCACTCTGCATTCCTCCTCTTGCCAGATTTTCATAGGGAGAAAATCGATCTTCTTGTAACCTGGCATCTTGTATCCCTACACCTAAAGGAGAGGTTCAGCTCCCTTGCCCTGATGCCTCACTGACCCTCACTGAG
Organism: Halichoerus grypus; assembly: GCF_964656455.1. Lineage (NCBI taxonomy): Eukaryota > Metazoa > Chordata > Mammalia > Carnivora > Phocidae > Halichoerus > Halichoerus grypus. The sequence goes on along the minus strand of NC_135722.1, from coordinate 102,122,496 downwards.
GGATTTGTAGCAGTTCACTAGAATGTCATCTCCATGAGGACAGAGACACTGTCTATCTAGCACTCTCAATGGGGATTTAATACGGAAAAGATGATCAATCAATATTTGGTTGAATGGCTTAGTAGAATTATAGAAGCTTATTATTGAAAGGGAGCTAAAGCACTGCTGATTCTACTTTCCAGCCATTTCAAGTGTCTCTCCCACAAAATGATGACAGTTAGTCTTATATCTTCTGGAACCCATGCAGCCATGAGGACCCCTCCCCCCCAGTACTTAGAAGGCAATCCATTCCATTCAGAAGTTTCATCTTACATAGAATCACAACTTATCTCCGTGCATCTTCCCTCCTTAATTCTTGTCCTTCCTTCTAGAGCCTCTCTCTTTTCCCTGACAGTGTTTCGGGTAGCAGGAGATGGCCTCACAGTTAGCCGTGGAGCCCAGATGGGGCGAAGCAGAGTATAGATGGCTGCGTAGGTATCACCCATACAACCAGCAAGGAGAGCAGCTGATTCTTAGGACGGTGTTCACACCTACCACTTTTAAACATTGAATGATACTAATGGAGTAATTAGGATTCATTATACTGCAAGAGGTTACTGGCCTTAGGGGGGAAAAAAAATCTCCATTTTAACTTGGCCTGACACAAAGCTTTGAGGGACCCAGATTCTCAAGGAACTCTATGTTAATTTTTGATCAGGTAAAGACCTTGGAATTGAAACTTTAATTAATTAATCATACAGCTCTTTTTTTAATTGAGTATCTACTCTGTACCATCACTTAATTTTCTTATATTATGTTAAGGCTATACTACTAATTACTAAGATTTATGAAGTGCTAAGTGCTCTGCAAATGTTATCACACCAAATTCTCATAACAAACTTATGAAGAAGGTTGTATTATTATCCTCGTTCATATAAGAGGAAGTTTAGTTTCAGTGTCCAAGGTCACCAGCAGGAATATCACAGGGTCAGGCCTCAAGCTCAGGTCTGTCTGACACTAAAGTGTTCTTAACCTCCAGCCCATATGTTTCTAATGAGAAATAAATTCTTGTGGAGAAAAAGAAACCCGAGGTTCAATTTGTCTTCATGTACCTTACAGTGCCTTATACACAATCAATACTCAATAAGTATGTGTTGAATAAATAAACACATTTGGTGAGGCTGGCCCACTTGTCAAAGCATGATCCACAACTTAACAATTTTGCTTCAGACTTCATCTCTGTGAAATGAGGGAATTGGGCTGAACGATCTCCAGGCTTCTTCCCCGTCTTAGGAATGCATGCTGCTGGTCTAGGAATGAGGATGAAGTGGAGTTTAATAGCCCAGACAAGAAGGAAGAGCATGGCGTGAGGAGCATCCTGAGCTAGTGCCACATTCTTGTAAACAGAATGTTCCCTCTGCCCAAAATACCCTTTCCGCACTTGCTCACTTGGCAAATGTCCAATGGTCAGCTCCACCAGTCTGCCCCCGCCCCCCCCGTGAAGCTGTCCTTGACCTCTCCCTCAACACCCCTGCCCTACATACACGTGCACACGCACGCATACACACACACACACACACACACACACACACACACAGTTATTTCCTCCTCAGGGCCCCCAACTACCCTGTGCGTGATTTGTGGTTACTTGATTGTGGGTCTGTCTCTCCATCCTCACTCCAAAGACTGAGCTTATTAAAAACAAAAACTACCTCCTATTCATGTTCAGGCCCCATTATGGAGCCTGGCATGTAATACAAGCCTTCAATAAATGTTTTTTGAGTGGCTGAATGAATTAGCAGGCCATGTGTAGAGGGAGCAGAAGGGAAACAATTTGACCTTACTAGAATTCAGGCCAGAAAACAGTGAGAAATCGAACTCAGTAAGATAGGGGGAGGCTGGGCTGGAAGCCCAAGAAGGGGTGTTGAGGCTTGGTGCCCCAGGTGACACCTCGGTATCATGCTTACATAGGGAAGTGACAGTAAAAAGAAGAATTATATCAGGAAGATTAGTGTAGACACGGTTTCTCATTAAAAAAAATGAGTAAAAGTAATGAACTTGCTTTCTTCCTCAGCATGCTCTAAATAAATTCATATCTCATTTATTATATCTGACATTTACGTGCATAAAAAACACAGAATAGTCTCATTTAGAGGTGTCTTCCTTATTTTATTTTAATAAACAAATTTTTAACAAATTATAACACAGTAAACAAACATCTCACCTAGAATAAACCAAGTTCGCATAAGTCCAAACAGTTGTTCATAGCATATGCAGCACCTAGCTCAGCGCCTGGTACATATTAAGTGCTCAATTAATATTCACCGAATGTCAAGTTGATACTGCACGGTGGTTGCATTCATTCTGGTTGTTTGCACAAATGGAAAATAACAGCAAGTCCCCAGATGTAAATACGGTGATTATTTTAGAAGATTAAAAGATTTAAAAATAATTAAAGATTGAAAGATCTTTAGTGCTTGTGTTTGGAATATAGAACATATATGTATATTTATATCAATATGTTTGTCTTTTTAATGCTCTGAGCTGTAAAATGATATTAAAATAAGTGCAGATGAGAGAGCACATGTGAAATGACTACAGTAGATGGTGGCTCAGGAAAGCATTCATCACCAGCCAGACAACCTACACCCGGTACAAGCAAATGAATGGGTGACGTTTCTTTAAAAGCCAAACAAGTCCCTTTATGCTGGGGCATCTTTTTTTTTTTTTTCTTTGCCAATTAAATACAGTTTTATTTAAGACACTGCATTTTCCACTTAACAATACAGTGCTTATAAAGTGCAATGTTTATTTCCTTTCCCTGTGCACGTATCCCATATTCAAGTATCAAGAATGCCCAGTTTATTTACTATAGCAGCTCAACATTAAAACTGCCATGGAATTTGCTACAAATTTGGGTCCTTTGAATATTTTGTGTGGAACAATGCTAGACCTATTCTCAGGTTGGCTTAATCAACCTCTTCGATGGTGGGTCCAGAGGAGGCTCCACCAGAGGGAGGAGCTCCACCACCAGGGAAGCCTCCAGGCATTCCCCCTGGCATGCCCCCGGCGCTCTGGTACAGTTTGGTAATGATAGGATTGCAGACTTTCTCCAGCTCTTTTGCTGGTGTTTAAATTCTTCCTTCTCTGCAGTCTGGTTCTTATCAAGCCAATTGATGATTTCATTGCACTTGTCAAGAATCTTCTATTTGTCCTCATCACTGATCTTGCCCTGAAGGTTTTCATCTTCAACAGTTGCTTTCATGTTGAATGCATAAGACTCAAGTGAATTCTTGGAAGACACCTTGTCCTGCTGTTTCTCATCTTCAGCTTTGTACTTCTCAGCGTCCTGGACCATGCCCTCAATGTCTTCCTTGCTCAAGCGGCCCTTGTCATTAGTGATGGTAATCTTGTTCTCTTTTCCTGTGCTCTTATCCACGGCAGAGACATTGAGGATACCATTAGCATCAATATCAAAAGTGACTTCAGTCTGAGGAACGCCGCGAGGGGCAGGAGGTATGCCTGTGAGTTTGAACTTGCCAAGTAGGTTGTTATCCTTGGTCAGGCATGCTCACCTTCATACACCTGAATAAGCACACCAGGCTGGTTGTCAGAGTAGGTAGTGAAGGTTTGTGTCTGTTTGGTAGGAATGGTAGTATTACGCTTGATGAGAACAGTCATGACTCCTCCAGCAGTTTCGATGCCAAGAGAAAGTGGAGTGACATCCAATAGCAGCAAATCTTGAACATTTTCAGATTTGTCTCCAGAATGGATGGCTGCCTGGACAGCTGCACCGTAAGCAACAGCCTCATCAGGGTTGATGCTCCTATTCAGTTCTTTTCCATTGAAGAAATCTTGTAAAAGTTTCTGAATCTTGGGGATATGGGTAGAACCACCCACCAGGACAATATCATGGATCTGAGACTTGTCTAGCTTGGCATCCCGAAGGGCTTTCTCTACGCTGGGGCATCTTAAAGAAGCTGGCCCTGGAAAACAATCCAGTCACTTCAAGTCCATTGGTGATGGTAGCTTAGCCATGTTTACCCAGGTGGTAGGCCATATTACCATATAATTGCATCATTTTGCAATCTTGGGATTTAAACTCACAAGCAATTTCAGAAGGCAAAAATTTCTCACTAACTTAAGAGCAGAAGGGCATACTTGTGCATGCGTGTGTGTGCACACGTGTGTGTGTGTGTTTCAAAATGATGAGAGCCTAGGAGGGCTCTTCTGTGGTATTTGGGATCTGATTTCCTCGGTGACTAAGCATGATGCTATTAGACAAACAATATGTGATGTGGCCGAATATAGTGCATAATGATCTCATTTGGACCACCTGTGAATCAACATTTATGCCTAGGAAAGGCTGAGGTTTTTATCTTGAGTCCCAGATTTTTATAAGGATTTCCATAATTGTACAGCTCTGCTGATGGCTTATCTCTCTCTGTGTGGGGGGCTAAGCAGTCCTCCAAAGCTTGGCTTTCTTATGCATATTTATCACTTTTCAATTTATAGCTAATTGCTAGGATATTATTTCAGAAATAAGTGGAAATCAACCCCAGTTTCCTGTGCTCTCATCTACAGCGAATGTGTACAGGAAACGAAGGACTAAGGAGAGGTGGCAGGCTCTTTCCTTATATTCAGAAACCTTGTCATAATATAAATTTTAGCCAGAAATTGGATTTTACATAACAGGGCTTTGAACCAAGTCCTAGTTATTAAAACCCTAAAAGATCTCATGATAGCAGTGCCTCGTTTCTTGTGTGTATTCTACAAGCGCTTGTAAATTTGGTAGGTGTATCTGAATTGTGTCAAAAGGATCCCATTCCTCACTGATGTTCATGTATATTTCAAGGATAACTTATCTTCATTCCTGATTTTTTTTTTAATTTTTTTATTGTTATGTTAATCCCCATACATTACATCATTAGTTTTAGATATAGTGTTCCATGATTCATTGTTTGTGCATAACACCCAGTGCTCCATGCAGAACGTGCCCTCCTCAATACCCATCACCAGGCTAACCCATCCTCCCAACCCCCTCCCCTCTAGAACCCTCAGTTTGTTTTTCAGAGTCCATCGTCTCTCATGGTTCTTCTCCCCCTCCGATTTCCCCCCCTTCATTCTTCCCCTCCTGCTACATTCTTCTTCTTCTTTTTTTCTTTCTTAACATATATTGCATTATTTGTTTCAGAGGTACAGATCTGAGATTCAACAGTCTTGCACAATTCACAGCGCTTACCAGAACACATACCCTCCCCAGTGTCCATCACCCAGTCACCCCATCCCTCCCACCCCACCCCCCACTCCAGCACCCCTCAGTTTGTTTCCTGAGATTAAGAATTCCTCATATCAGTGAGGTCATATGATACATGTCTTTCTCTGTTTGACTTATTTCGCTCAGCATAATACCCTCCAGTTCCATCCACGTCGTTGCAAATGGCAAGATCTTATTCCTTTTGATGGCTGCATAATATTCCATTGTATATATATACCACATCTTCTTTATCCATTCATCTGTTGATGGACATCTTGGCTCTTTCCACAGTTTGGCTATTGTGGACATTGCTGCTATAAACATCGGGGTGCACGTAGCCTTTCGGCTCCCTACTTTTGTATCTTTGGGGTAAATACCCAGTAGTGCAATTGCTGGATCCTATGGTAGCTCTATTTTCAACTTTTTGAGGAACCTCCATACTGTTTTCCAGAGTGGCTGCACCAGCTTGCATTCCCACCAACAGTGTAGGAGGGTTCCCCTTTCTCCGCATCCCCGCCAACATCTGTCATTTCCTGACTTGTTAATTTTAGCCATTCTGACTGGTGTGAGGTGGTATCTCATTGAGGTTTTGATTTGGATTTCCCTGATGCCGAGCAATATTGAACACTTTTTCATGTGTCTGTTGGCCATTTGGATGTCTTCTTTGGAAAAATGTCTGTTCATGTCTTCTGCCCATTTCTTGATTGGATTCTTTGTTCTTTTGGTGTTGAGTTTGATGAGTTCTTTATAGATTTTGGATACTAGCCCTTTATCTGATATGTCATTTGCAAATATCTTCTCCCATTCTGTCAGTTGTCTTTTGGTTTTGTTGACTGTTTCCTTTGCTTTGCAAAAGCTTTTTATCTTGATGAAGTCCCAATAGTTCATTTTTGCCCTTGCTTCCCTTGCCTTTGGAGATGTTTCTAGGAGGAAGTTGCTGCGGCTGAGGTCGAAGAGGTTGCTGCCTGTGTTCTCCTTTAGGATTTTGATGGACTCCTGTCTCACATTGAGGTCTTTCAACCATTTGGAGTCTATTTTTGTGTGTGGTGTAAGGAAATGGTCCAGTTTCATTCTTCTGCATGTGGCTGTCCAATTTTCCCAACACCATTTGTTGAAGAGACTGTCTTTTTTCCATTGCACATTCTTTCCTGCTTTGTCAAAGATTAGTTGACCATAGAGTTGAGGGTCCATTTCTGGGCTGTCTATTCTGTTCCATTGATCTATGTGTCTGTTTTTGTGCCAGTACTATACTGTCTTGATGATGACAGCTTTGTAGTAGAGCTGGAAGTCTGGAATTGTGATGCCGCCAGCTTTGCTTTTCTTTTTCAACATTCCTCTGGCTATGCGGGGTCTTTTCTGGTTCCATACAAATTTTAGGATTATTTGTTCCATTTCTTTGAAGAAAGTGGATGGTATTTTTATGGGGATTGCATTGAATGTGTAGATTGCTCTAGGTAGGATTGACATCTTCACAATATTTGTTCTTCCAATCCATGAGCATGGAACATTTTTCCATTTCTTTGTGTCTTCCTCAATTTCTTTCATGAGTATTTTATAGTTTTCTGAGTACAGATCCTTTGCCTCTTTGGTTAGATTTATTCCTAGGTATCTTATGGTTTTGGGTGCAATTGTAAATGGGATCGACTCCTTAATTTCTCTTTCTTCTGACTTGTTGTTGGTGTATAGGAATGCCACTGACTTCTGTGCATTGATTTTATATCCTGCCACTTTACTGAATTCCTGTATGAGTTCTAGCAGTTTTGGGGTGGAGTCTTTGGGATTTTCCACATAAAGTATCATATCATCTGCAAAGAGTGAGAGTTTGACTTCTTCTTTGCCAATTTGGATGCCTTTGATTTCTTTTTGTTGTCTGATTGCTGTGGCTAGGACTTCCAATACTATGTTGAATAGCAGTGGTGAGAGTGGACATCCCTGCCGCGTTCCTGACCTTAGGGGGAAAGCTCTCAGTTTTTCCCCATTGAGAATGATATTCGCTGTAGGTTTTTCATAGATGGCTTTTATGATATTGAGGTATGTACCCTCTATCCGTATACTCTGAAGAGTTTTGATCAAGAAAGGATGCTGTACTTTGTCAAATGCTTTTTCTGCATCTATTGAGAGGATCATATGATTCTTGTTCTTTCTTTTGTTAATGTATTGTATCACGTTGATTGATTTGCGGATGTTGAACCAACCTTGCAGCCCAGGGATAAATCCGACTTGGTCGTGGTGAATAATCCTTTTAATGTACTGTTGGATCCTATTGGCTAGTATTTTGGTGAGAATTTTTGCATCCATGTTCATCAGGGATATTGGTCTGTAATTCTCCTTTTTGATGGGGTCTTTGTCTGGTTTTGGGATCAAGGTAATGCTGGCCTCATAAAATGAGTTTGGAAGTTTTCCTTCCATTTCTATTTTTTGGAACAGTTTCAGAAGAATAGGTATTAATTCTTCTTTAAATGTTTGGTAGAATTCCCCTGGGAAGCCATCTGGCCCTGGGCTTTTGTGTTTTGGGAGATTTTTGACGACTGCTTCTATTTCCTTAGTGGTTATAGGTCTGTTCAGGTTTTCTATTTCTTCCTGGTTCAGTTTTGGTAGTTGATACATCTCTAGGAATGCATCCATTACTTCCAGGTTATCTAATTTGCTGGCATAGAGTTGCTCATAATATGTTCTTATAATTGTTTGTATTTCTTTGGTGTTGGTTGTGATTTCTCCTCTTTCATTCATGATTTTGTTGATTTGGGTCATTTCTCTTTTCTTTTTGATAAGTCTGGCCAAGGGCTTATCAATCTTGTTAATTCTTTCAAAGAACCAGCTCCTAGTTTCGTTGATCTGTTCTACTGTTCTTTTGGTTTCTATTTCATTGATTTCTGCTCTGATCTTTATTATTTCTCTTCTCCTGCTGGGTTTAGGCTTTATTTGCTATTCTTTCTCCAGCTCCTTTAGGTGTAGGGTTAGGTTGTGTACTTGAGACCTTTCTTGTTTCTTGAGAAAGGCTTGTATTGCTATATACTTTCCTCTTAGGACTGCCTTTGCTGTATCCCAAAGATTTTGAATAGTTGTGTTTTCATTTTCATTGGTTTCCATGAATTTTTTTAATTCTTCTTTAATTTCCTGGTTGACCCATTCATTCTTCAGTAGGATGCTCTTTAGCCTCCATGTATTTGAGTTCTTTCCGACTTTCCTCTTGTGATGGAGTTCTAGTTTCAAAGTATTGTGGTCTGAAAATAGGCAGGGGATGATCCCAATCTTCTGGTACCGGTTGAGACCTGATTTATGACCTAGGATGTGATCTATTCTGGAGAATGTTCCATGGGCACCAGAGAAGAATGTGTATTCCGTTGCTTTGGGATGGAATGTTCTGAATATGTCTGTGAAGTCCATTTGGTCCAGTGTGTCATTTAAAGTCTTTATTTCCTTGTTGATCTTTTGCTTAGACGATCTGTCCATTTCAGTGAGGGGGGTGTTAAAGTCCCCCACTATTATTGTATTGTTGTCAATGTGTTTCTTTGCTTTTGTTATTAATTGCCTTATATAATTGGCTGCTCCCATGTTAGGGGCATAGATATTTACAATTGTTAGATCTTCTTGTTGGATAGACCCTTTAAGTATGATATAGTGTCCTTCCTCATCTCTTATTACAGTCTTTGGTTTAAAATCTAATTTGTCTGATATAAGGATTGCCACCCCAGCTTTCTTTTGGTGTCCATTAGCATGGTAAATGGTTTTCCACCCCCTCACTTTCAATCTGGGGGTGTCTTTGGGTCTAAAATGAGTCTCTTGCAGACAGCATATCAATGGGTCTTGTTTTTTAATCCAATCTGATAGCCTGTGTCTTTTGATTGGGGCATTTAGCCCATTTACATTCAGGGTAACTACCGAAAGATAGGAATTTAGTGCCATTGTATTGCCTGTAAGGTGACTGTTACTGTATATTGTTTGTGTTCCTTTCTGGTCTATGTTGCTTTTAGGCTCTCTCTTTGCTTAGAGGACCCCTTTCAAGATTTCTTGTAGGGCTGGTTTCGTGTTTGCTAATTCCTTTAGTTTTTGTTTGTCCTGGAAGCTTTTTATCTCTCCTTCAATTTTCAATGACAGCCTAGCTGGATATAGTATTCTTGGCTGCATATTTTTCTCATTTAGTGCTCTGAATATGTCCTGCCAGTCCTTTCTGGCCTGCCAGGTCTCTGTGGATAAGTCTGTTGCCAGTTTAATGTTTCTACCATTGTAGGTTACATATTTCTTCTCCCGAGCTGCTTTCAGGATTTTCTCTTTGTCTCTGAGACTCGTAAGTTTTACTATTAGATGTCGGGGTGTTGACCTATTTTTATTGATTTTGAGAGGGGTTCTCTGTGCTTCCTGGATTTTGATGCCTGTTTCCTTCCCCAAATTAGGGAAGTTCTCTGCTATAATTTGCTCCATTATACCTTCTGCCCCTCTCTCTCTTTCTTCTTCTTCTGGGATCCCAATTATTCTAATGTTGTTTCGTCTTATGGTATCGTTTATCTCTCGAATTCTGCCCTCGTGATCCAGTAGTTGTTTATCTCTCTTTTTCTCAGCTTCTTTATTTTCCATCATTTGGTCTTCTATCTCACTGATTCTTTCTTCTGCCTCATTTATCCTAGCAGTTAGCGCCCCCATATTTGATTGCACCTCATTAATAGCCTTTTTGATTTCTACTTGGTTCGATTTTAGTTCTTTTACTTCTCCAGAAAGGGTTTCTCTAATAACTTCCATGCTTTTTTCAAGCCCAGCTAGTATCTTTAAAGTGATGATTCTGAACTCTAGATCTGACATCGTACTAATGTCCGTATTGAGTAGGTCCCTGGCAGTCGGTACTATCTCTTGTTCTTTTTGTTGAGGTGATTTTTTCCGTCTTGTCATTTTGTGCAGAGGAGAATAGATTAATGAGAGAACAAAATGCTAGCAGGGTAACAACGTCCCCAGAAAATATACTCTAAACAAATCAGAAAAGACCTGAAGCAGTGGGAAAAGAAAGGGAAAGAGAGAAAAAAGAAAAAGAAAGAAAAAAAGAAAAAAGAAAAAGATAAAGATAAAGATAAAAACAAACAAAAGCAGAACAAAACAAAACAAAACAAAAACAGAATGTGATCAAATATGATCAGGCTGGTTTATAGATCAGTGCCACACACTAGATTTTGGGTGTATTTTGGTCTGTTAAAAGAAAGTCCCTCCCAAAATTTTAAAGAAAGAAAAACTTATATATGTACAAAAATAAGGGTTGATATGATGAAGGGATGGAATATGACTGTAAAGATGGAAATTATAAAAAATTTTAAAAAAGGATTTGATAAGTTGTTTGAAAAAAGAAAGAAGAGGATTAAAAAAAAAGAAAGAAAGAAAGAAAAAAGGGAGAGAATGTGATCAGGCAGGGGAGTAGAAGAAAACCATACACTAGAGATTTAGAGTATATTTTGATCTGTTAGAAGAAACTATGTCAAGATTTTAAAGAGAGAACAACTTATATATATATGCCAAAAATACGGGTAACTACTATGAAGGGATAGAATATGACTTTAAAAATGAAAAATAAAAATGTTTTTTTTTTAAAAAAGGGATTGATAAGATGTTGGTTGAAAAAGGGAAAAAGAAAAATTCAAAAAAAAAGAAAAAAGGAAAAAAGAAAAAAAGACAGTTAAAAAAAATAATTAACTTTGAAAGACTAAAGAATCATGGTAAAAAAGCCATGGATTCTATGTGCAGTATTCCCCTAGCGCTGGAGTTCTGCCGTTCTCATTGATCGGTAAACCTGGTCTTGGCTGGCTGTTCTCGCTGATCTTCTGGGGGAGGGGCCTGTTGCCGTGGTTCCCAAATGTCTCTGCCGGAGGCGGAATTGCCCCGCCCTTGCCGGTCCGGGCTAAGTAATCTGCTCGGGTTTGCTCTCGGGAGCTTTTGTTCCCTGCAAGCTTTCCGTACAGCTTTGGAGGCGGAGAGTGAAAATGGCGGCCTCCCAGTCTCCGCCCCGGCGGAGCCGAGAACTCGGGGTCCCGCTCCTCAGCGAGCCCCCAGAGAAAAGCCGTCAGTCACTCCCGTCTCCCCGGTCTCCGGCCGCACTCCGCGCTCACCCGGCCTGTGACCGCGCCTTTCTATCTGGCACCCGACCCCGGGTGGAGTCTCCAAACCCAGCAGATCCCCGCGGTGCGCTCCCGCACCTCTCCTCCCGGGGGAAGAAGGGGAGTCTCCCCGGATCTGCCGCTTGTTGGGTCCCTGCTGGAGGAGCAGTGGCCCGACTGTGCCGCGGATCACGGTCTATGGCAACCCCGAGCTGAGAGCCCGCGCCTGGGCTCCGTCTCTGCAGCCGGCTTCCCTGCTCCGATACCTGGGAGCTCTGCTGCACTCAGGCACCCCCGGTCTTTCTGTGACCCCGAGGGTCCTGAGACCACACTGTCCCGCGAGGGTTCCACCCCCCACTTCGCCACCAGAGTGACGTCCCTCAGCGGAGCAGACTTCTAAAAGTTCCGATTTTGTGCCCCGCGGCTCTATCACTTGCCAGAAGCGGCCGACGGAGGCCCCTCCCCCGCCGTCTATCCTCCCGAATATCGCCTCGGGTTCACTTCTCCGCACGTCCTACCTTCCAGAAAGTGGTCGCTTTTCTGTTCAGAGAGTTGTTGCTATTCTTTTCTTCGATCTCCTGTTGAGTTTGTAGGTGTTCAGAATGGTTTGATCCCTATCCAGCTGAATTCCTGAGAGGAGACGAAATCCAGGTCTCCTACTCCTCCGCCATCTTGCTCCGCCCTTCATTCCTGATTTTGATCTTCCATTGCTAGTGGCTTCTGCCTCTCTGGATTAATCTTCCAGGCTAGTTTCAAGTAGAGTGTAGCGAAAAAGAACTCGGGCTTTGGAACCTGTGAATGTTCATCGGGATGCTCATTAAGTATTTGATTCTCATACGAGGTGTGGGAGATTTTCACCTCTCTGCTGCCCTGAAGGTAAGGATGTCCATATGACTATGTTTGTTCAAGGGCTCAGGCCCTTGGACAAATTATAGAACTTCTTCACCACCTCAGAGAGTCACATGAGAATTAGAAGTATGTGAGCAACGTGGTTGGTCCAGAGAATGTGTGTAACAATGTTTATCTCCTTGGTCTTTCCCCTTCTTCTTTTATCTGTGAGGAGGGAGCTGGTACCTTGTTTATCACCTGATTGTGTCGTGGAGGAGAATATAGAATGGGCTATAGGGGTGCTTGAATAAATAACTGAATGCATAAAAGCAGTTAGCTGTACCTAGAGAGTGACTTATTTAAGAGATCCATTAGCCATCATTTTGCAGTATGAACATTCTTTTATTCTGCATGTTTCCTCACGTCAGGCTTTCCAAGACATAGGCAAAGAGACAGGCTGGATGAGAAGGAGAGGACATAGTTCTGGGATTTTGACTGCAGCTCAGCCAGTTGCTAGCCCAAGTGACCCTGGACCGAATGGGGCAATTTGTAGCATCATGAGCAGAGGTGACAGTGGCCCACTGACCTCCACATCATCCAAAGCTCTTCTGGAGTCCCGAGCTCTGTTTGGAGCATTACATCGGGGAGGAACATTGACGTACTTGGAATGCAGGTGAACAGGAGTAAGAATGAAGGCAGATCCAGATGCTGAGAAGTCAGGAAGCCCCTGTGTCCTGCTCTCAAGTCCTTGTACTGTTGTAAGGTGAACTGAACAGAAACTATTTTGTTCTCAGTACTTTAGTGGACAAAGTGAGTAAAAATGTTGCCATCCGATCCACTAGAGGCTGTACTATGACCCAGGGACATGGCACATGGCGTTTTTCATAAGAGCAGTAACATCCTCACTCACTTGCTTAGAAATCATAGAGGAAAAGCCAACCTGAAATTATCTAGCAAACAGGGAGATGGAAAATCAGGGATATGGAATTTTGTCCCCCCTGCCCGCCCCCGCCCATTTCATCATAGGCAAAGGCAGAAGGGAATAAGCTTTTTAGAAAAGAGGAAGAGAAGGCCAGCCGCAGGGGCAGAGAGGAGGGAGTTAGGAGCCGTGCAGCCAGGGACCTCCTCTGTAGACGTCTGCTGCGCGGGAGCCTGGAGGAAGCATTGAGATACCAGGGGGAAGCGACTGTAGAGGTGGGCTCAGTGCCAGGGTGCCCGAGCTCGTACAGACAAAACCAGAGTGGAACTGATGAGAAAACAGAATCTTCCCGATTAATTAAGGGCAGAAGGATCAGATCAAGAAAAATTGGTTTCAAAGGCTGGCCTAAGATCTTGAGACCAAAGGCTCTGTGTAAGATATCTTAAGATGAAATTTACTCGTTAGGCCTTCAATTGTCTCCACTGTATACTTTGTCCTCTGAGTAACTCTCACATGATGGAAAGGTAGCTTTTACCACATTCAAGACAAGTGGTCCAGAAAGAAGTTACTAAAGCTGTTTATTCATGAATCCCACCATAAGCACTGAACACCTGTTATGGGCCAGGGAACAAGTTAGGTATGGTGATACAGAAATTAAAGTGGAAGTCTGTGTCCTAAAGGCTGTCACAGTCTAGTGAGGGAATGGATTCAGAAATAGGTAATTAGACTGTAATGTAGCATGTCAGTAGCAATGATGAAGGTGGGCCCAAGGGATTCTGGAAGCATCTGGGAAGAGCACTAGCCCAGGGGAAATGAGGAGCAATAGGTGGGAAGGCCAGGGAAGAGATGACCTATGAGCAAGTCTTAAAGGATGAACAAAAGTCAGCCAGGCAGCCAGCAGGAGCCCAGCAGGATGGTGCATGTGGTTACTCAGGTCCGCAAGGGGCAAAGCTAGAGGCAGGAGGGGAGGCTGGGGAGGGCCCTTGATGGGGCTTGGACTTCACTGAGGAAAACGGGGAGCCATTAAAAAGGCTTTTCTGTGGAGAAGTGACACTTTAAGCTTTTCACAAATATTCTCTTTAGGAACATGGCTCTGGGGGTTGAGGAAAGTGGATCTGAAGGGGGTGAGCGGAGGCAGGAAGATCAGTCAGAGGCTGTGGCTGTGGCCCACAGGAGATAGGACGGGGGCCAATCTGCAGTCACGGAGCTGGCGAGAGATCCTGGACCAAAGTCCCAGAATGAAGTGAACCTCGAGTCCTTTCTTGGTTGGTTTATTGATCCCATTCTTTCAACAAACATCTGGAGTGACATTTATGGTGGGGTAGGGGGATGGTGGAGGGGCAGCTCTGACCAGAGGTCTGGTGTTTGTCACATTTCTGTCCCCTGCTCAGAGAGGCACTGAGTGGAATCTTCCTTTCTGATGCAAGGGTAGATGGTGGCTGGAGGGAACCTCATGTCCTGGAACATGCCTGGCTCACTCCATGGTTCTTGCTGATGCAATAGAAAATTTCTCTTTCAAAGACAGTGCCTGGAATGAGTGCTCCCAGGAGTTCTCAGGCCCCCAGGCACCCAAGGGATAGAGGAACAAGGATAAACATGGCTGCCCCCCATCCAAAGGTGAGCGTAGGGGTCATTTAGACCCATACTGACTTCAAACTCAGTGTTCTTTGGGATGCCGTAACTAGTGGGAAGCCAGCAACCCCCCCCCTTTGGGGACTGTGTTTCCTCAGCGTGGACCAAGAGGGATGTAATGCAACGGCTGTGTCAGGGAGGGAAACCCTTTGGTTCTTCTGGCAAAGAAGTGGTGGTAGTGGTGGTGATCATGGGGTGAATGCCTCTGCCTTCCATAATGAATGCTTGCCATCTGTTTCTCCCTTTCCCTAATTTGTCTCTCACTCCCCAAGGTGCTTGTGGTTAGGAGAGAAGGCTCCACCGGTGGGCACAGCCCCCACAGATGGGCCCCTCTGGCTCCAGAGGTACACACGAGCCTGGAGGGACCTACATTTAGTGTTGGCTCTGCCCAGTAGGCTCTATTCCTTGGTGCTGGGGTTGATCCCTGATGGCATTTTGGGGTGTGACCAAGGGAAGCAGTACAACCACAGAACACACAGAGGTGTAGAGGGGAGGAGGATGGGCAGAATTAAACTGGAGAAGTGAAGATAGTAGGGGGAGAAGGACAATATTTCTTCCCTGTTACCCAAGTATTGATGCCACCAAGTTTTCTGGAGCATTAGTTGTCTACAACTACCCTGGCAATTATTTAGGAAGGGCAGTGGTGTTCTAGCTCACACCTTAAAATAAGACCAATTTCTGCTTGTGAATAGCTAATCACTGAGTGCTGCACTTCTGTGCCTTGATCAGTCCCCAAATGTCTTTCTATCATCACAGAAGCTCAAAGAAGGAATGCGTAGAGAGTCTATTATTATTGTTATAGCTAACATTCATTAGACACTCACTTGGAGCCCAGCGTATGAATCTGTTCTTGTCAGTGCTGTTAATGACCCCCTATCCCCAGAGCTGGTGGACACTCTTCTCCATCCTCATTTCACTTAGCTTCTCAGCAGCACTCATCAGTGACGCATCCTGCCTTTTGACAAGTCTCTCCTATCTTGGTCCTGAGACTCGGCTCTCTCCCCGATGGCCTCCTACCTCCCGTGCCTCCTCTCAGTGCATCTGCTTGTTCTGCTTTCTGCACCCAAACTCCTGAAACTCCCTCTCTTCTCTCTCCACAGTTTTAGGCTAGGCAATATCATCCCTTCACATGGCTTTAGATGACATGAATGCTGATGGCTCCAGAATCTGGATCTCTTGCTAAGATCTCTCTCTTCCATACTCACCTCTGAGCGCTGACTTGACGCCTCCACGACTTGTCCCACAGATGGATGTGACTTGTCCCACAGATGGATGTAACTTGTCCAAAATCCAACTCTTGATTCCCCTCCTCTCCAAACAAGTTCTCCCAGCATGGTCAGCATCTTGACTTCTCTCCGCTCCTCACATCGTCAGCATGTTTGGCCAATTTCATCTCTACTCGTCTCCATCTCCTGCCCCCACCCCTCCCCGCTTCCATCATCTCTTCTCTGGATTTCCGCAGTGGTTTCTGAGCTTCCCGCACCCATCCCTGTCTCCCTATCAGCCATTCTCCACACAGCAGTCAGAGTGGTTATTAAAACGTGTAAAACAACTCATGTCACTCTGCTTCTGAAAGTCCTCCAGGGGCTTTCTTTGAACTAAAAGTAAAATACAAACTCCTTCCTTTAGCCTTCAGCGTGGCTTATGCGTGCTGCTTCTCTTCCGTCCCTCCTCTCTTTGCTCTTTCTGTCCCAGCCACTCACATGCTATTAGTTGCTGGAAGGAGCTGTTTTTCCTGACCTCAAGGTCCTTGCACGTTCCTGGAATGCACCCCCACTTGTTCTTTCCATGCCTGGGTACTTCTCATGCTTTAGGTGGCAACTTACCTGTCACCAGTCCTCAGGGAAGCCTTCCTTGATCTAAAAGAGATCTCTGCTCTCATTCTTTATCGAAGAATCCTGTTTATTTCTTTCATGGTTCTAATTACAGTTTAGAATGGTTTTTGTCTCTTTGTTTGGTTATTTGTCTTCTTGATAAGCCTTGTAAACATGAGTGTTCTGTTCACCTTTTTTTATCCCCCACCACTAACACAGTGCATGTGATAAGTGCTCATATATACCTGTTGAATGAGAGTGTCAGGCCTGCACTAAGCCCTCTATGTACGTTATTGTAATTGATGTTCATAAGAATTCTGAAAGATAAATACTTTTCTAGTCCCATTTTATGAACAAGAAAAACAAGGCTTACAGGTGTGAAATAATTTGCCCAAATCCACAGAGCCTATAGGCGAAGAAGCTAGGATTTGAACTCAGAATGTCCAACTGCAGGACCTGAGTGCTTACCCCCTTCCCTTCCTCGCTGCTGGGGTGTGCAGGAGGTTGTGTAAGAGGGAGAAAGGAAGCTGTTAGGTCTCCAACATTAGCTCAGTCATACTCTGACTTATAAGATCCTGACATAGAGATCTTGGCTCCTTTTTCCAGTCTGCTGAATCACCTGTTTCAGAGCATTTAAAAAAAAAATACACAAAAGGGAGTTGAACAGCTTGGGGTCTAAGTTCAGTTTGGAGCCAAGAAACCATTTAAACCCATCTTGCCTTTGCTAGCTCACTCTAAGTCCTCTAAGCTGGCCACACATTGCACTGTCTGGTTCTTGGGACTGGATCCTGCTTCATCTCTCCATGTCTACATTGAAAAGAACTGCTCACCCAAATGGGCACTCTGTGATAGATAGCTCCTTGTGGCTCAGTTTCCACAGCTGTGGAGTGAGATGCCTAAAGCATATTCACTTCCAAGATGTCCATATGGCTCCAACACTAGCCCAGAGAACAACTCTGGGCAGATGAGAAAACAGCACCCCTCAATGTCTACCAAAATGCCAATGACCTTTTTATTGTAGAAATAGGAAAAGTCATCCTAAAATTCATATGGATTCTCAAGGGATCCTGAATAGACAAAATAATCTTGAAAAGGAAGAACAAAGTTGGAAGTCTCATATTTCCTGATTTAGAAACTTACTGCAAAGCTATGATAATCAAAACAGTGTGGTACAGCATAAAGACAGACTATAGACCAATGGAATAGACCAGAGAGCCCAGAAGTAAACACTTGTATATATGATCAAATGAGTTTTGGCCAGAATTTTTTTCCAGAATGCATTTTGCCCATGCCAAATGAGAAATACAGCTCCTGGGGTATCTGTGGACCCTGCGATCACGCCTAGGGTCTCCTTTGCAGCACCAACAAGGAAGAAACCCTACATGGGGAAGAATATAGGAGGAGCACTTTGCTCTAGACCTACTTCATTTTTCAAGTAGTCTAATTTAAACCCTAAGATTGTGGTGGTGGTGAGAGGGGTTAACAACGGATGTAAGGTACTTTATCACCTAACATGAAAATCCTCATACTGAGAGAAAAGAAAAGAAAATCTCCTTTCAAGCCTCCTTCCCCCTCAAGCTTGCCTTCCTGTCCTTGTCCCGTTATCACACTGCTCCTCAAATGAGTGGTCTACATTCCCTGCTTCTCCTTCCTGGACAAGCCACCCTTTCGTTCCTGGGACAGTTATGTCTTCCTTCCCACGATTCCATTAGGCTCTCTCAGAGACTGTTAATGACTTTCCAACAGTCAAATCCAGGGAACTTTTAAATTGTCATCTTATTTGTTTCAATTCTTTATCTCTCTGACCACATTTTCACTACTCCTTAGCTTGTGTGTTCTCTTTAGCACACATCACCACAAGCGTACTAGATATTTATCAATTTCTTTCTATCTTCCCCATAAGAATGGAATAATGGAGGTGAAGATTTTATTTTGCCCACTGCTCTATCCCCAGTGTCTAGAGCAGTGCCAAGCCCTTAGTTGATACTTAGTATTTGTTGAATGAATGAAAGGAACTTTGACATCTTCCTCTGCCTCAGAACCCAATCTTCAGAAAGTTCTTCAGTTCTGCTGTTTTTGTCTTAGAAATATTTCTCAAATCTGTGCTCCTATTGGCTTTCTTTCCTACCACACTGCCTTAGATTAGGACCTGTCACCCCTTGCTGAGCTGCCATCATAGCCCATTTTCTGCTTTACCAAGGAAGCTTCCTTTCTAAAGCACAGTCCTGAGTGGTTCCTTCCTCAGCTTCCCCCGCTGGATGTTCACACGATAGATGCTCATTACTGTGTGTCTGACAGTCTGGGACACCTGCGACTCCCTCTGGGAAAATACGTCAGGGGAGGTCCACAGTTTTGTCCCATTTCAAAGTGAGGTTCAAGGAGGGACTGACACGCAGAGCTCACAGAGTAGGCATTGATGAGTGGAAAGAGGACGAATTGGAGACAAGTGATGGATCCTGTTAAAAGAACACAGGAGAGACACATGCAGTGTGGACTGCGATGACTGTGGGCTAGAATTCTAGAATGAGTCATTACAACAGAGATCAACAGCCACACAGAGCAGGGAGGGGCTGGAGAGAGAGAGAGAGAGAGAAAAGAAACACAACCATGCTAAGTCAGATAGGATTTCTACACCTGCCTACGTTAAAAAGCTAAAAATAGGGACATTTGGGGAGAAAAAATAGTGAGGAATCTTTTCATTCTACTGACACGGGCTATAAGAAGGGAGGTTTGCAGAGAAGGGTGTGTCTCTCACTCTTGGTAAAATTAGAATTAAGAAAATTTTAATTAGGGTTATCCCAGCCTTCACTTTTTTCCTTTTTCCTCAGACTTGTTCTTTCCATCTTTCCCAGCTACCAAAATCTCTTTTTTAGGAAAGAGTCTAATACGTTGGACTTAATGTTATATGTTATAGAAGTAATTTTACATGTTAGTAGAAGCTCATATCTGAAGGTAAAGATGCTTAAATACAGCCACCGTTAAAGAAATCTATAAAGTCCACTATATCCAACACAGGGCTAAAAAACAGTGGTTTTTCAATAAATATTTATTGAAAGATGTTCAAAATGTATTATTTATATGATCGAACTTTGGAAACCATTTAAATACCCAAGAAGGGGGAAACCACTGAAGAACCATTGATACATAGAAATATTACACTGCTATAAAAAATTTAAAAAGCCTTTTTAACAGCCTGGGAAAATGCTTATAGTGAAATGTTAGGGGAAATAAACAAGATTCCGATTGCTGCTCTACTGTGTCAACTCTAAAAATCATATGCATATACAAAAGATAGAAAATCTGTGGGTATCTGTGGAATCTGGGATTTGGGGGTAATTTTAGTTCCTTCTTTCTACGTTTCTGTATTTTTGAATTACTTATAATTGGTATGAAATAAATATTTTAAAAATAACGTTGGGAAGATTGATTTTGGAGAGGGAGTATTTTTTAGGGGTCCCAGAAGTCACAGCGTGTTGGTGTGGTCCTCTTGGTCTAACACATGGGAGGAGACAGGGAGGAGATACCAGCCTCTCTGGTAATGGAGGTTGGCTGTCTGGCCAGCAGAGGATGGGTTTTTAAAGAGTAGTACAGCAGTGGAGAGTCTGACCTTTAAAGAAAAAGGGAGTACTTGGTAATACTGGTGCACTGGTGCTTTGAACGTGGCAGCCTTCCTCTGGGAAAGTGTCACTGTGCTGGGCTAATAGGCTCTTCCAGCATCTAGAACATTTTGTGCTCCTGATTCTTCCTCAGCTTTTGTTCCTTAAACACTCAAACCTTGCTCAGGTGCTGAGACATGTTTATTTTAAACCCCCTGCTCTCCCACCCTCTTCTGTGTAAAATACAGCTGTAAGATTAACTGAAAGCCTTTGTGTGTACCTCAGTGACATCCTACATTAATATCTTTAAGAATTGAGGTTCTGTGCCATTATAAGAAAAAATTATTATCTAATATCTTGCCTATAAAGACCTAGGTAAAAAGCTCAGTGATCTTCATAAAGAGACCACAGATTTCAGCATTCATCAACAAGGAAACATTTCCTTTGGTTGTTTCTGGAAATTCCTTCTAAACATCTGCGTTTTCTTCGAACTTAAGTAGCTTCCTACCTCCTTCCCCTGAGATCTCTTGCCACTCTGTGGGAGAGTAAACTTCATAGCCAGTTTCAAACAAACAAACAAACAAAACCAAAACCAAAGCAGAACCCTGCAAGAGCAATCTATCTCCATCCCTCTCCAAATTCTAATTTCCTGCACTTCAAAAAAATATCCTAGGCTATCCTTGTGTTTCAAGGATCTTAGGATCTAAATGGAGATTTGACAACTTTGAAAACCTAACCAAACCTAAGATTTTGTTTTTATTATTTACTAGTTATTAAAATATCCGCCCTCCCGATTAAGGAAGGCTGCATGGCAGGAGGGACCGCGGAGGCGTGGGGGAGAAGTGTGAAAAGAAGAAATCCCAGCTCTGCCTGGAAGACTGCGTGTGAAAGAGCCCGACTCCTCCGGCAGCTCCAGGCCGCGTTTTGCAGGCGGCCGCATCTGCCTCCCCTGTCTCTCTTACCTCCTTGATGTTCGGCACTATTTGTGGCCGGCGTGGTGGAAGGACACAGTGAGGTTCTCACCCCCGCCCCCCGCCCCCCGCTCCCATCCCCAGTGCCGTCAAAGCGAACCCGGGCCAGCGCAAGGATCTCCGAGTTGCGAGTGTGCTGAGGCTGGGACTGTCACTCATTCTCCGATCCGCGCGTGAACGCAGCTCGGCAGCGGCTGGCAGGAAACAATTCTGCAAAAATAATCATACTCAGCCTGGCAATTGTCTGCCCCTAGGTCTGTTGCTCTGCCGCCGTCCACACTCTCTGCAAGGGGGGGCACAGAATTTACCGCGGCAAGAACATCCCTCCCAGCCAGCAGATTACAATGCTGCAAACTAAGGATCTCATCTGGACTTTGTTTTTCCTGGGAACCGCAGGTACATTTTGAAATTATGATTATTCTCAGACTGATGTACTGATTGCTCCCTTCCCCCTCCTTCTCTCCCGAGGACACTGTTATTTGGGGTGACTTTACGTGGAATACTAAGGGTGGTCATTGTCGTTGAGCTGAGAAGGGAGCGCGTCGCCCTTGCTGCCCGCGGAACCCAGCGCTCTCCGGGGCTGCGCCGGACCCGGGCTGCTTCCCAGCGCCGCGAGCGCCCGCTGCGCCTCCAGCGCGCCCGCCCTTCCCACTTTGTGTGCCGGCGGCGCGGGGAGCGGAGCCGCCCGCTCCCGGGGACGCTCCCGGGAACGCTACGGCCGCGCGGGTGCTGGGCAGCGCTCCTTCCCGAAGCGGGCGGCGGGGCGGGGCGGGGGTGCCGCGGCTCCGCGGTGCGGCCTCGCGGGCTCGGGTTCCGCGGGGAAGGGGCTTGTCAGCCCCGGCCCCGCTAAGAGTGAACAATAAGGCCGGGGCAACCGCCCCATCGTTATTTCCCTGGGGTCTAATAAAGTGGGGCTCGCCGCCTTCGCGCCCAGCCCTCCCCCGCCCAGACTGAATAACGGTTTGCAAAATGGGGCGAAATGGGCAGAATCTCAGGGCTGTGTGGCCGTTGTTGCACCCCCGTCAATATGACGTTAGTTTTTCATTTGCCAAATTGCTGGTTACTTGCAAAGCCTGCTCTCGGCCGGGAGCACGGAGGGATGGGAGGGCCGAGCGCCGCGTTTTGACAGGAGGAAGTGTGGAGGGGCGGAGGGGCGGAGGGCGAGGAGGGCGTGATCGGGCTGCCTGGTGTGTGTGCGCGTGTGTGTGCGCGCGTGTGCCTTCACACGCACCTCGAGCCCCGTGTTGCACGGTGCGCGAGAAGAATGGCAGGTAGCCGCCCGCAACACCTCGCCCCAGCCTCCTTTCTTTGGGCGAGGTTCCTGATCCTTGTAAAGTGCGAACAATAGGGAGCTGAGGGGAAGACAGTGGAGGGATGCTGCCGCGGGTGGCGGGGGCTGTGCCGCCGCCCAGAAAACCTCCGCGGCCGGGAGGTTCATTTCATTTGGTGTATTTCTATCCCGGCCTCCCTGGAAGATTCTTCAGTGCGTACCCACCCTCTCCTCCAGCTGCTCTCCCCACCCCACCCCACCCAGGGATTTGCGCTCTGGCGTGGACGGTCGGGAACGGGGAAGAAAAGGAGCAGGGGCCGCAGAGAGCAGGGTGGGGTGGGCGACATTCCGGGAGGGGGGCGTGTGCTGGGAAGCGCCCGGGGAAAGCCGGGAGGAGGGGGCTGTGTGTCGCGGCCGCCGCTGCCAGGTGCCGCCTCGGGTGCTGGCCTAGACGGCCGATTCCGGGTGGGGGAGCGCGCGGGGCGGGCCCTCCCCGGGCGGCACGGGAGCAGCCCCGGCCGCCGCCTCCAGCCAACTCGGGTCCCTCTCCCATGGCGACCAATCAGAGCGAGGCTGGCTGGGCGGGAAGCCGCGAGAGGCTTTTATTGCGGCGCGGGTGGCGGCCCGGAGCTGCCAGGACCGTCTCCCGGTGTTCCAGCCTAACGGTCTCGCTCGCCCCCGCCAGGAGAAACCCCGCCCCGTGGCCCGCCCCACAGTCCAGGGGAGGGAAGATGGAGTCCAGGTGTCCCTGGGAGGTCCGGCCCGCCAGTGCTCGCCCACTCGCGCCTCTCTCGCGCAGACCCGAGGCGTCCCTCCCGCCCCCCCAGCACGCACACTCTGCCCGCGTCGTCCCGGCCCGAGCGCGTCGCCTGGGAGGGCTCCCGGGCTGGGCGCACGGACGCGCGTGCGCCGACCGGCCGGCTGCGGGCCGGGGGCGAAGCTGAGGGCGGGGCCTCAGGGGGGCTGAGGGGGGCCCCCAGCTGCGGCCAAGCCCCAGTCAGCAGATCGCTGGGTCCCGCCGCCACCTGGCCGGGGCCGCCCCGGGCGTTCCCTTTTCCGTCGTGCGGGCGGGGTCTCCGCGCGCGACCTGCCCTCCCGAGACCGTGCGTTTCTGGGACCTCCTCCCCTCGAGGTGGGGGCGTGGCCACGGAGACCTGATCTTTGGGGGGTTCTGGGGGATCGCCGGCCTACCTTTCCACCACCGTGATGGGTGTAACCTTCGGTGTTCGGGTTTGAAGACAGGCTCAAGCTGGTACACGCCCAGGGAGTCCCGGATTGGGATCTGGTGGCTGCCCAGCAAGGGTGGCATTCGTACCAGTGTTCCCTGGAAGGAAAGCGGCCTCAGTCCTGGCCCTGGAACCGTGAGGATGGGGCAAGGCAGAACATGAAACGCATACATGGTTGCTTAACAAAAGAAATAAGTTGAACGGTTTTCTAAAGAGAAATAATTTTCCATTAAAGTATTAATAATACGATCGTTTAAAAAAATTGAAGACTTCAGGTCAGAGGGTCAGGGCGAAAATAAAAACAATATTATATACACACACATACATGTATTTGTGTATACATAGTAATAATTGTTACTGTAATTATAATAGTAATAATAATAACAATTATTATTATTTTGGCCTCAAGTGTTGTATCATCTCCAGGGACAATGGTAGTTCAGTCTCTGCACTCCACACAGTGCATATGAAAATTTAGATACAAGGTTTGCTAACCTTATTAACACAATATGAATCAGGTCTGCAGCCCCTCTCATTTTGGTGTCTTTTGCTCTTTAGGAATAAAGTGCAAGGTTGTGGAATTACATAGCAAATTTGAGTCTATTCTAGCAGCAATTTTGGATGTTTTGTGGAAAAATTACTTGAAAGATCTGGAATGATCTGGAATCATACGTTTCTTTGACAATTTTAGTCCTCTGCCAATTTTACTTGCCAGAGTAAAGGAATGAATAGGACTGGTTTTCTAACAAGATAGCACTGGATCAAGAACAAAGGGCACCTTTGCTACCTTACAAAAGCCAGCTAGCACGTATATAAGTATACATAATACTCCTCACGAAATGAATTATCAAGAGGTGTTTCAGCCAAGTTTGCTGTGAGTACAGCAATGCTGAGCTGTATTTTTTTTTGTTGATTTTCATTTTAAGATCAAAAATGTGTGTTTATGAACAAAGCTGTAACTGAATGTAATATAGTCATATTAAAGAATGTGGAAAAACTTTCATTACTCTATCCAAAAGCCAAAGAGTTAATTTTCTTTCAACACATACTAGCATATGTTAAAATACTGAAAATAATGCAGAATCTATTTAAAATTCAACAGTTAAACACAAAGAGACTATAATCCAGATATTATGGAAGTGTGGCCTGTCCTTTATTTAATAGTTTTTGAATTACTATTCCTGCTGTGGAGGTTCCAAAGATCTACCAATCATGCTGTTTTCATTAGTCCAACAATTTACATTTTTTTTAAAGTCAGTTTTTCAAGAAGCTTCCCACTTCTTCCCCCAGCAGCTTGAACTTGATGAAATTTTCCCAGGGTCTATTTTTTTTTAAATAATACTGGAATAGCAGGAAATAGCAGGGCATATTCTTGTTCAATAAAGAGGGTTTATCCAAGTCTCTGTGCTAATTGATTAAGGATTTGTTGATTTAACTGGTGACTATTTTTTGAGCTTGACAGTACAAGAATTAAGGCAGTAATTGTTTGCAAAAATGCTCCCAAACTCAAAAATTATGGTATGGGTGTGCTGTTCGCACTGGCTGTGGGTGCTTACTCAAGGCAACGATAAGAGGGAGCAATTACTTACTTGGAGCCCCACAATTCTGAGTTTTGCACTTCTCTTGGCATACATTCATCATTAATTGACTATCTCAAATCAGTAATACATAATTTAATGTAAGTAATCTGTATCTATATTTTTCTGTCACAGGGAACAAGGTCTTAATTGCCTTTCAAAATAAATAGCACCATTTTCTCATTCAAAGCCTAATCTTTAGGCATGACAGATGTTTTTGTTTGCTACAGAACTCAGTTTCTTAAATTATAGACAGCATCTTGTAAACTTTACACTGCTTGAAATATGGACTTTGGAATTTCTGATCCAACCACTTAATTTTTTTAAGGTGACAAAGCCTCTATTTAAAATGAGTCTGATGAACCCCCCATATTTACGTCTTCAGTGTTAAGGGACTGTGGCTGCTCTCCAGACAGAAAGGGACTTCAGTGCTGCCGGCAGACCTCCAAAGAGATTGTACAGGCAGTCCTTCCTGCCTCCGTGCCCAATAAGTGACTGACTACCTGTTGCTAAAGAACGGCTTGAACTTTCCCTGCCAGTCTTGGGTTTGTGGTGATGGGGAGCAGAACCAATGGGCAGGGAGGGGAGAGGAAGGGACCGCACCTGCCGCCGTCAGTCTTCCGGGAACAGACAGCCTGAGAGGAGACAAAGGCATTGGGAAAGGGCTCTCCTGTATTATTGAAGTATTGAGTTTTGGAGCACACAAATGTTTTATGGTGCCAACATAAATATTTCAGTGTAGCTCCCATAACTGATAATTCCTCAGTTTAGTGATCTAACAAATATATAGGCTAAGAAACATCTGGAACTTTAAAAGAAATGGCAGCAAATTACAAATAGTGTTTTACTAGTCTTAAAAATGGGTTGCAAATTAGACTAAACTGGAACCACGAATCAACTGGCTATGTAGTCATAGTGACTACTTGACTTTTGAAATAAAAAAGACTAAGTTAAGATTCCTTCAGTTAAAAAAGAAGAAATGAGGACGCCTGGGTGGCTCAGTTGGTTAAGCGACTGCCTTCGGCTCAGGTCATGATCCTGGAGTCCCGGGATCGAGTCCCGCATCGGGCTCCCTGCTCAGCGAGGAGCCTGCTTCTCCCTCTAACCCTCCCCCCTCTCATGTACTCTCTCTCTCAAATAAATAAATAAATCTTAAAAAAAAAAAAAATGAGTAAAATTCAGAAGAGCATTTTATATGTGTCTTAAAATCGTAGGTCTCTGAGCAATACTGTAAGAGACAGCCTCTTAGCAAGAAGGAGATGCCCAGGGATCCCTCTGAATCCTAAGGATTAGGTGTCTACGAGGCCCAGAGTTTCTGCTTTTAGGAAACAACCCTGGCAAGCCTGTTATCAATAGTACAGGTAGATGTGCTCACTACTGTAGGGCAGTAAAATCCAGAAGTCCATCTGAAGGTCACAGTCATGTCTCCTTTAGCCCTTTCCATTATTAATATTAACTCTTGGTGCCAAACCTTAAAACCATTTGCTGATGTAAAGGGATGTAAATTATTTGGTGTTGCCAGTGGTGCCATTATTCCCTTTCATTTCACGGTGTTGAAATGCTGTCTCTCAGCTGAAGATGCTCATTAGGAGCATTGCCTTTTGATGTCGGTCTGGGTGCCAAATGGCAGCCTTTCAGGCAGTTTCAGTACATTACAGTTAAGACGCTTTTAGGCCGCGTCTACACGCAGGCATGGAGTTAACTGTTTTCAGTTAGGATGACACACTTCTCCCTTCCTGCAGTGTTAATTTAGCTTCCAAGCCGTGAGGAGGCTCAGAGGACTACACCGAAGGATAAGCCATTTGCTCTATCTTGGGTATGTGTTTTTGAAAAAAAAGGTTTTAATAAAACTATTGTGCATTCCTTTTCTCCCAGATAGATGTAAATATGTTTTCCTTTTGATTCAAAGACTACATCACTGATGGGACTTGAAAGGCTTCCATGTAACCTTACTCTACTCTCTGTTCTCACCCAGGACTCTCTGATCTGTAGTTGCAAACACTGGCAACATCTGGCCCTGTTTTCTGTCTGTGTCAGTCCTGAGATCACATGCAAGAAGCCTTTGGTATCTGATTACCTCATCATTTAGGAATATCCATAGTAATGTCACAGTGTTTGAGATTGTGTTACATTTGGTGTTCTCTTAAACAGTTGATCAAATAAAGTGCCAGCTTTTTATCATCAGCTCTGGGGGGAATTACACAGGACTGAGATGACATACTTTCTGCTGTCAAGGAAGCTGGAGGGTAGGACTGCGTAGAGATTAAGAGTGGCTCGCAGCCCCAGGTTGAAAGCCCAGCCACATGTATCCCTTATTCACTGTCCAGTCTTGCTCGAGTCATTTAACTTCCCTAAGCTTCAACTTCCCCTCCTGCAAAATGGAAAAATTAGTAATGCCTCCATGTTAGAGTTGTGAATGTTTTAGAGATCACAGGACTTTAGTGTGTGCAAGCTCTGTTTATTAATGAGAAAGAGAGAGGTATCTGGTTTTAGAAAAAAATAGTATTCGGACATAGTGCTTTTTTCAGAAGGACATATAAAAAGATATTATGAGAACATGACTTCTGCAATGATTAGAACTTGACTTTTAAAAAAATCTTGTTAGATACGCCTGCACTGTCATCTTGGTCGTGAATATGCTAGAGAGAAAAGTGATCTCATTATAAGGTTGAAAGCCATTAGTACAAGGATTGATCTGGGCTTCATGGGGCCTGAAGGATGTACAATTTGGAGGGCCCTCTTTAAGGAAAATACAAAATTCTTGCTTCTGCAAAATGTAGAAGATAAGTGCCCATGAGAACACATGGGCAGGTCCCCATCCCACAGAGCCTTGGAAGGAGCCCATGCAATGTGGGAGCCCTGCAGACATCTGACCCAGTGTTAGCAACCATGTCTTGGTCTGCTTGGGTCCACCTGCTTGAGAATAGAGGCTAATCATTCAGGTTTGTTAAGCAGGTATCTCATAAAGGTTGTTTTGTGCTTTGAAGGTCAGAACCATACATCAAAATCAAAATCATTTTTGGAAAAAAGAAGCTATTTGACCTTTATTTTATAGAAAATCTTAAGTGAGGCCTGAGGTGATTTAATATTTCTCACTGCTTATATTTTTGTAGATTACTATCTGGAATAAAATAAAGTAATTGCTATTATTATTCAGATGAGTCAGACCTAAGTGCCCTACTGGCAGGGCAGGAAGTCGTTTTGCCAGCTAGGAGGCATATGCTGTATTGGAGAAGAGACTCAGGTTTTGTGTCAGCTCTCTAAGAGGAGAGAAACTGCATCGATAATCCCCATAATTGTGTCTTGATCATCATTATCCAATCCTAGAGTTTTGATATGCCTTATGTCAGTTAATCTTCATATCATTTGTTCACTAAACATTTATTGAGTGCTGCGTTCTGAGAATCCAGTGGTAAACATGTATCATCTCTGTCTTCATGGAGCTTCCAGTCTAGGTGTGGAGGAATACAGGCATTAAACAAGTAACACACACATATATTTATAACCCCATGTCCTGATAAAAGTTCAGGAAAGGAGCAGGCTACCATGAAAGATTATCGTGGGGAACCACCTTTGCATGGCTGGGGTGGGGTGAGGAGGTGACATTTAAAGAACTCTGTGAAATAGGAAGGACAGATGGCATTCTCATGTAAGGCATGGTTGATTGCTTAATTCAACAAGCAGGGAATCACAACAAACATTCTTGAATTACTTAATTCAGCAAAATTTCCTGAAATCTTCAGGAATTGTTCTCGGTTTTAGATTATAAAGTCAAGTAAGCTATGCTTCTGCCTCTAGAGTTTATGTGGGAGACAGACGTGGATCAGATGCCATTGGAGCACAAGGAAGGAAGCAATTAACTCTGCTTGGGACTCCCTTGAGTTGGGTGTGGGGCATGAGTTTGCCTTCAGTCCATCGAGCAGGAAGAAGAGGTGATTCAGGTGTTTGAGAGATGAATACACACAGCGATGCTGAGGGAATAGTGTGTGGGGACTTGGGGAGAAGTAGCCAGAGACTGGGAGTGGGAAAGCTCTGTAAGGCCACATTGTGTTAGGCCTTGATGTAGAAGCTGGGGCTGAGAAGGGCTAAGTGACTTACGCGGGTGAGGCTGGGACCATAACCTGCGTTGGTTGGCTGCATGTCATCACGTTCCTAACTGAGGATAATTTGAATACACGTAGCATCAGAATGTGAATTTGCTTGTCGTCTGTCAGAAGTGAGGGAGGAGTGATACTGTGGAGGAGCGAACCAAGAGCTTTGGGGTCTGACAGGTCTAGGTTGAGTCCACTCACTGTAGGTGACGTTCTGCACATCGTCGCACTTCAGGGCCTGCGGTTGAGTGTCAGATTCTTGATTTCTGCTCAGGTCATGATCTCAGGGTTGTGAGATCGAGCCCCCCCATCGGGCTCTGTGCTGGGCAGGGAACCAACTTAAGATTCTCTCCCTCTCCCTCTGCCCTCTCTCGCACACACTCTCTCTCTCTAAAAATGAATAAATAAATAAAGGCTACACTTTATTTTTTAAAAAAAGTTCATCTTGAATGGAGGTTTTCTTTGAAATGTTTACAAAATACATGTACTGGGAATATGATATGCAAAGTTCTGTGCTGGAAGCTGAGGGGGAAAACAAAATAAATGGAAGAATACTATACCAGTCCTGCAGAGGCTTTCAGATGGGTGGGAGGAAACAGTTCAGACAGGAAATCATGAGAGGTACTGTATGATTCAGTGCCTAAAAGAAGGCAGATATTAATTTTAAGAATTATTAAGTAAGACAAAAAAATCATCTCAGCTGGTTTTAATATGTAAAGAAGGTGCGGACTAGCTAGTGATGGATGTGGACCCCCACGGGCGTAAGGACAAATAGGGAGAGGGAGGACCCATTTCTCTGTAGGACAGGAGTCTAGCCAGAGAATTGGTCGTGAAGAGCAGTGAAAGCAGACTGGATATTGGGTCAGGTCTTACTAAAATCTTAAGTGCTAGAAAAGGAGAGGGATGTTGGAGAAATTTTTCCTAAAATATTCCAGAGTATATTCAGTGATAACACTTGAACAAGTGCTGTGCCAGGCTGTGTGTTTGATGCTCGCTATGAATTAGCAGGGAGAGAAGTAGGAGCAGACTGCTGGGCATCACTGCAGTACTTGGAGGGAGTGTTTGTTTCTGTAGCAGCCACTCTAGTGGCTGGACAAAATAGTGGGTTAGGAAAAGGATTTTTGCTACACAAAAATCAAATTTTAGAACATTTTATAAAAATCAAATTTTTATGGTTCCAGAGGGGTTTGTTAAAGGAATCCAACGGTGATATAGTTTGTAAAACAGATAATCTTGGAAAGATACACTTGTAGTGGTTTTGGATAAGGATAAAAAAGGCACACGGCTGAGATGTTAGAGATGACAAAGCAACCAACTGGGGTAGATGATAGGTCCAAAATGGGAAGTGACTGGGAGAGAGAAAAATTTTTAAGTCGCAGACCCGAGGGAATGAAATCATGGAATTGTCAGTGTGATGGGAAGACTGAGGAAAGGGGTTACCTTGAATGAAAGATGGACCTCAGTTAAAAACATGCGAGGTTTTAGAAAAAAATTGAGCATCTTGGTATCTTACCTTCTAGCTCAGTATTTTTTAACTGTTGGTGGTGATATCTATTTAATAAACTTCCACCAGCACTAAGAAAAGAAGAAAAAGAAGGAAAGGAAGGAAGGAGGGAGGGGGAAAGTGGAGGAAAGAGGAAATGGAATAGAATGGAAAAGAGAGTATATATATCTTATATAGCAAGGGTTAAGTGTTATTTTGTGGAACTTTTGTTGACCCAGTTGTGATGGGAAACATTTAATTATGGCTCAGATCAAAATAATATCATAAATATTATGGGGCTAGACAGAGGCTAAATCAGTCTGTGGTGCAGAGAAGGTGTAGGCCAGAGATCTAATGGGTTTGGGGCAGAGGGAGAAGCAGTGACAGCAGAAATACTCACTGAGCGTCTATGCAGTCTATTAGCTGCAGGTGTAAAGCAAAGCTCCCAAACTCAACAGTACAATACCTTGACCTTGGAAAGTCTACTCTCTAGTGGAGAATGGAAAGACAACTGGGAATACCAGGTAGCATCTAAAGCCAGATATGTGGCTAAGATTTCAGAGGCAGAGTGAAGATTACCTGGGCAGCAGGGGCGGTTGGAGAACTCTCCCCAGCGTGGTGAGAGCTGGAGGCTTTGTAGTAAGGATTTTGCTTTGCATAGGGGAAGCATGGATGAGGTAGTTTACCTGTTCCACGTTTGGGAGGAAGCTGTGGGGAGCCCATCCAGGGGGACCAGGAAGACTGAGGGCTCATAGTAGTCTATATTTTTATCCCTTTTCAGTGGAAAGAAAATACCGTGGGTTACAATCAGTGCATTATAGAATCTTCATCACACCCAGAAGTATTTATGTTGTAGTATTTACGTAGCGTTTAGAATGGCACTTGTCTATAATTCGGAAGGCAGTATTGAACAGAAGGGGGGAGCGAGAGCCTAGTGCTGTGCATGTCTCGGTTAGAGAAGAATGGTGTTAAGTGGACAAAAGTTGGAAACAAATGGTATATATAATACCGATTCTGTTTTTTAAAAATTCCTTTCACTTCCTAAGGCTGGAAGAAGACATTTTTTATACCATTTGAGTTTTCTCTAATGAGCGTATATTGCTTTATATTTGGATTACAAAACAAATACTGTATTAAAAAGAGGGCAGTAGTGCATAATGTGGTTATGCGTGTCAGGAAGATGAGGCGCAAGTAGAAACTTTGGATTGTTTCATAGGAGAGTGGGGGATCTTAGAGAATTTTAGTTGGATAGTGAAATTCACATTCTCAGAGTCAAAGACTGAGGAGGAGCTGATATCCAGGATACTGGACCACAAAGAAGGGAAGAATGGGGTGTTGGGATGGGGGAAGGCTTCACACTGGGGGCCATCTGGGCACTTGTATCTGCACAAAAGAAAAGACCCCGGCGATGAACAAACCTTGCAAAGGACAATGGGATGGGTTCATCTGAGAGGAAGTGAATAATGTTAAGAGGGTTTCCTCCCCAGGGATTTCATTTATCATGGCAGGCGATAAATTTTAGACAATTTTGTTTTCTTTGCATCATTGCCCATGATATTCATACTTTTATTCTACACCTTTAAAAAAGGTTTGTTGATAGCAAAATCTTTTGAAGTTTGTTCAGTGTGTCACAGATTGGATACATTGTTTTTATTAGATCGGCAAAAGAGTGGACATGGGCGTGACTGACTACTGATGTTCTTTTATCATAGTGCTTCTGCGAGTCCCTCTCTCTGTGTGAGGTGCTGCCAATCGCTAGTTAAGCTGCAGTTGCTGTACTAGAACTGGGGTCAGGGTACAACTTGGTCTCTGCTGTCAGGAGCATGAGAAAATACGAATCCAGTGCAAGCTCTTTGATCTGAGTTGTAGTACAAATTATCTTCCTTTCTTAATTTAGTATCTCCTTTTGCTGTGGTAGAGCAATGCATTCTGTAGGGGGCGCCTCGGGGGCCTTTGACATAAAGTTGGCATTTTGTAGGGTGGCTCTCCTACTTTCCATGACCTTGAGCCAGTTATTTTATCTCTCCGACGCTCAGTTTATTTCCCTGTGAAACAGGAATAATAATACACCCCTAAGAGGGTTTGAAATGAGGTAATTTATGCAACTGTCTGGCACATAGTAAGCTCAGTCATTTTTTTTCCCATTTTCCCTTTTTCTGTTAAAGTTCACAGTAAAGGGGTGTACAATTAGTGTTGGATTTAAGTATTGATTATAATTAGAATCACATTTTTTTCCCATTTAGTTTTCATTCTCTGAGAGTTCAGGATCACCACGAATTGCAGTTGAGTTAGAAACACCATGGCTGATGGCTTAGCTGTTTCAACTCCAAAGTCTAGTAGGTCTTGGTTTTGAAAAAAGTAGAATTTTTAAAAATAAATTGGTTTATATAGATTCTCCTTTCTGTTTGGATAGGGTTAATATTAAACCTGTCAATTCACCATAATGGTAGAGCCATAAAATTTAGTGTACTTAAATAATGGTTGCTGCTAAAGATCATATTGGTGACACTTCATTAATCTGGAAGTCATTTGTCTGGCAACCTTAAATCTTTGGAACATGAAGCATGAAGAATAAGGGAAAAAATGAAGAGGTGAGGGAAAAATGCCTCTGATTAGTCAAAATAGATAACCCAAAGTCCGTGCATTTAATTGTATGCACTTGACTGATAGGGAAGCCCTTTAGCCTTTTTTTTTTTTTTCCCCAGAAAGAGAACATATATTCTTAATTAATTTCCTGGCTTCTACCACATTTAGAAGGGCTCTTAGGCAAAAGAGAGTCTTAGGCAGATCAGAATCAAGGAAATATGACTACTAGGTACAGGTACACTGAGTAAGATGTAATAACTCGAATGGACAGAAAAATTATGAAAAGCAGATTCAAGAACACAAAAAAAACACATCAGTCTTAGCCATTTAATATTCAATTGAAAAGAAAGCTCTATATATCACAAAATGCCAAGGGATTGTCTATAACACAGTGCAGCATAAATAATGGGTGTTCATAATTAAACCTCATTTGGAAGAGCCAACCATGGCCCATTCAAGCAACAGGTGACACTTATATGGATTAGTTTATGGAGCATGTGTCTTTTGTGTTCAGCTCTGTGCTAAGTACTGAAGGAGGTATGATTTCAAGAAGTTTCCATATAGTTGTAAACATGAAACAAACATAAATGTAGATACCATGGTCTTCACCAATGGTAAATTGGAACAAAAGAGGTAATATAAATAGTGTTACTCATATGGAAAATTCAATCATGAGACATTCTAATCCCCAAGGATTTAGGACAAAGGAGATTTCATGTTTCATTCTTATAGAGTGACCTTGTTAAATATAGCTTCTCAGCTTGGTTTGAATTCTATAGCTATTTAATTACCATTAAGAGAAGTTGTGTCAGCCAGTTTCTCTCTTCTCTACTTATAGTAGGTATATATTGAGGTTAAAGATCCTAACTATTCAAGCAATTGGAATTCATTGGTTGTCATTCCTCCCTTTCTTAAATTTAATTTTTTTCTTAAAATTTAAATTACATTTTAAATTTTAAATGTCATGTCCACATTGTTTAAAAAGTTAAATCATTTTATAAAACTTGAAACACAAAACATTAGTCCCCTGCCCCAACTCTTACTACCGCTTCTTACCCCTCCCTCTCCATCCCACCTCTGATTTTGACTCCCCTGACGTAACCACTTTCTACTCATTTAGTTGTTTCTATATTTTTTTAATCTCCATATTTATACTCTCTTACTTTTTCAGTTTTAGGTATTATTTATTGATGTTTTCCTCTTACACACTCCCCACCCCTTTATTTCCTTTACCCTGACCTCCCAATATAATTTTTCTGTTTTTGATTTAAACAATATTTAATGTTTACATTACTATGACCATGTAAATATCATTCACAGCTGAGCCTTGAGCAATTATATGATTTTATTTTCTTTCTTATATCTTTCTGTCTTTCCTGAAGTTTATGATGGCATCAGTTTTCCTTTGCATGGTTTTCTATATACTTATCACTAATTCATTGTCCAGTTCTCAGACTGATGTGTAAATTCCCTCTCACATTGTTCAAACATGGCTATTTTCTTTCATCTCCAGGGAACATATATCCTAGACCTTACTCTCATTCTTCAATCTTGACTGTTGATTTTCTAGGCTTGCAGCAGTTAATTTATATTTGCCCAGTATACAATTCTCTAGATTGGAAATTGTCTCCAAGAATTTTGAAGGTGTTGCTCCACATTTTCTAGCTTTCACTGTTGCATTTGTGAAGTCTAGTGCCTTCTGATTTCTGATATTTTGTATGAAAGTTGTTTATTTCTCCTCTAGAAGATCTTAGGATCTTCCCTTTGTCTACAGTATTCTGAAATTTCACAATGCTATGCCTTGTTGTAGGTCTGTTTTTATTTATGGGGGTAGATTCTCAGTGGGCCATTTTGGTGTGGAAATTCATGTTTTTCTGTGCTGCGAAATGTTCCTACATTATTTATCTGATATTTCAGACCTCTGTTTTCTCCTTTTTCTGGAGCTCTTATTCAGAAGTTAGATTGCTCTATTTTTTTTAATTTTTTTTTTGGTCTTCTCTCTCCTATCATTCATTTCTTTGTTCCTCCAGCCCTCCACCATTTACTTTCTGGGAGGTTTTGTCAGCTTCTTGCCCATTTTATATTGAATTTTCTATTTTGCTAACATTTTTAATATCTAAGGGTTCTGTTTTATTGTCTGAGCATCTTTTATATCTCTTGAGTATCTTAGAAAAATTTTCTTGCTTGCTGTATTCTCTCTTTATCCTCTGAATTCCCCTTTATTGTCTGTTTTATATCTCCTCTTGTGTTTCATATTGTTCGATTTCATTTCTTAAATTATAATGATCCTTAGCTGTCTATTAGTAATTGGGAGTGAGACACTGAAAAGCTGTGGGGAATCTCTGGGTGGGTGGGCTTCACTGAGGCTGATCCCTTGGGTGGGGGACGTCCACATCCACTCAGTACCTACATTTTCTCTTGAGCTGGTCAGTTTAAGACAGTCCAGTATTTTGCAGCCTGTGGGGTGTAAGTCTAACTATTGTCTTACTCTGAGCTGAATGGTTTGGGAGTATTTCATCTACTAGTTGAGATTTCACTGGATCTCTTTTCAGTGAGGCATTTCTGCCCTCAACAATGTCTGGCATCCCCAAGAGCAGATTCCCTGGGATTTAACCTCTCCAGCTAATAAAAATTCAATCTCTTGCTGGAGTGAAGAAGAATTCAGGATGGGAGTAGAGATACATGGCCCCCACCCTCCTGTGGCTTACAGTTGGGTGCATGTGTGTTCAGTGGGAGTTAGTGGTATGAGAGGGAGCGGTGGCATGAGAAGGGTTGTTAGCTTTCATCTTAAAGGAGACTGTGAGAACCCTCTGATGGCCCGTCTCTCTCTGGGTTCATAATTGCTCTAAGCCAGAACACACACTTGAAATCTTTCATCTCACATGTTTTAGTATGGAGATTTAAAGAAGCTTGCAGAATTCCTAAAGGAAAAGGCAAACATGCCAGGGGTGCATCAGAAGCAAAGACCTAAGAGTGTGCATCTTAACTTCAAGGGAATTGACAACTCAGGGAGTTAGGGCCAGTTGTGAAGAACCTATTCTGTGTTGAAGAATCTTTTCACCACTAAGAAGTCCTCAAAAGATTCCAGGGTGGGTGGCCTGAGATTCCACATTTCTTGGATATAAAGACAGGGCTTGGCAGGGATGCTGTGATCCAAAATAAGAGCAGTTTCATGAACACATTTGCAAATGGCTGTGTCCCAGCCTTGTTGGGTAGCAGGAACATTTATTAGAAACATTCACTTAATCCAGTATTTATGGAATAACTCCAGTGTTCCATGTAGTTGGGCTGCAAGTTGGAGATACAAGATGAATGCTTTCAGTAGCTTTGTAAAAAAAAAATTGTAGATCACTTTCTAAATTGTTTTTGGTTACATTTATAATAGTTATTCCTTTGGAATGAGACCAAAAACAACCTTGAAATATCAGAAAAAGATAACTAAGAGTTGTTTATTCCTTTCTCTGATTTTCCCCTTTTGTGTGTGTAAGTTAAAGTTATGCGTGACATGTTTAAAATTTAAAATTTTCATTAAAGAAAGCCATCTGTCATAATGAAGCAAAAAAGAGACATCGTGTGGTATTCTTTGAAGATAAGAGATTGAAAATGAGTCTGTTAACTGCCCTAGATTACAATTTGAGGTCATTTTGAGCTAAATTGGCTTTGGAATCAGAATTTAAATTATTGGTCAGACTCAATTAAGATAACTGGTCATGCAGGCAGCTCATTCCCCTTCCTCCCCTCTCATAAAAAGAATATTTCTATTGTTTATAAATACTTCTTCACAGCTAAGTTAGATACAGGGATTTTTTTTTTAGAAGATAAACATTTTGCACATTAATTGATTTGGGTATCTAAGTGTAATTTTGTGTCTAAATAAGAAACCCAAATAATCATTTATTATTTGGTTTTCTAGAGATATTCACGACAAACCCTTTTGAAGTCCCTGGGAGGTAAATCAATACATTATTCTGTGTTATATTTCTGCTGCCCTGTGCAATATGAAGAGAATAGCTATCACAAAGTCAGACAGTTAAATTACTTTATTTAAATACAATAACAATAAATGTATAGTGGGGGACATTTCAGAAAACATAAATTATAAATATGGGTAATCATTTCAACAATTTATGTATGCATTTCTAAATACTAAAGTTTTTGTTTGTGGTAAGTGAGTTTAAAATTACATTCTTTTAGTGAACTCAGCGTGAGAGATTTAAAATGACGAGTTCCATCATTAATTTAGTCTTCACTTTCATCTATTTTACTTATTTAGGGACTAGAACAAATATATCAGTTCTTTTTCTCTTTTGTTACGAATTTCTTCCTTTAGAATTTAAAAGCTGTTACAAAAGAAAACAATGTAAGCCTACAGTGAATGTGGCGGCATTACATTTGGGGCTGGTTATGTATCTCATGCTGTCTGGAGAACCCGGGTGTGTAAGTGACTTGCACTGGTTGGACACTAGAACTTCACAGGGAAACAAAAATATCTTGAATGATTTACCGATGTCCCTGAAATGATGGCGGTAATTTTCCTGGGGGGCAGAAACTGATGGTACGCAGATGTCATGATCAGCTCCTCATTGGCAGACAGTCCTATGTCCTGGGACCAGGAGCAGCTGGCAAGAAGATGGGTTTGGTGTAAGCCATAATCACTGTTGACTTATATCTGTTCTCGAAATATTTTCACTGAAATTAAATTTGAAGTTGTCTCATCCATATGTGACATCTTATCTTAAAGATGTTTTATCGCTATAGAGGATTTCTTTAAGAAGAATATAAAAATCAAATTTACATTTTAATGTTTAATACGTGGATTAAAAAATTCGTATCTAGAGCAAAATGTTTAAGTCGGTGATTTTTTGTTTGTTTGTTTAGAACATTAGATGGAAATGTCAAGCAGTTGTATGATTAGAACCTCTTCATGGGACTTTGTGGGTGGAGATGGGCAAAAACAAGAATAATGTGACAAGCGAGGTGTTTATTAACGTCCTATCCAGTAGCTTTACATTTTCTTGGAAATTTTGGTAAAAAAAATCACCAAGGAAACGTGTGATTGGAAATGCTTCTTAAATTCTTTTATTGAGATTCAGTGTCATACGGACATCATTTGTAGTGCAAAGATTCCATTCTTTGTAGCATTACTTTACTAAACAGATTTCCCTCAATTTTCTATCAAAACACAACCTTATGTTGAATTTAACAATAATTTGGAAAAGTCACAAGGTTTATAAAGGTGCATGTAAGCTGGAGGGAGTACCATAACAATGTAATTTCTTAGTCTTATTTTGGAATTTATAGTAAATTTTAAGAGTTACAAGCTTTCTAAAGGCACATGCCAGACAGATCATTCAGTATTAAAAATGAAGTGTAGTTTCTTAAAAAGAAAGTAGAGCTTGAACCTTGCTTCATACAAGTTGAGTTTCCTAGATTTGGGAAAAAATTAACATATTAGAATTGATAGTTGACCATAGCTTTAAATATGATACAAAGGATTTAAAAATCTAACTTGTCATTGTTTACAAAATATTGGCAATCTGGAGCTAAAGCGCTTGGTGTTATTGTGTAATCTTCTGTTTAAAAATAAACAGTGGAAATAATTGTAGAAACCTCTGGGTTTAGAAAAGCTTGTTGGTGGTTCTTCACATCCTACTAAAAAAGCAGGCTGTCTTTGCATATTAATCACTCTGTGAAAGGAAGCTTGCCTTATTTGCATTGTGCATGCACTAAGAAGTCCAATAGTGCGCCTGAGAAAAAATGGGGGGATTGTAATTGTTGTTCTCAAAAGGGTTTTTATTCCATTCAAGTGGAAAAGCTGAATGCTGGAGAATTAGTGCAGTGTTTTGTGGAAGAAGAGTCCCTTTTGGCTACTGCATTTCATGTGGTGCAATCCCAGTGAGTCAGGATCCTGATTGCTGGGGTGAAGAAGTGGTTCCTCTGCCCAGGACGCAGACCCTGTTCCTGTAGAGATCTATAATCTTGTAAGCACCTCTGCTTGTTCTGCATCCAAAAGAGTTAAATTGCAATTCTGGCGACACATGCAGTGTTGGAAATCTCAGGATAATTAAATAGGAACCAAAAAAATCTGAATTTTAGTAGTTTGTGTCTTAGGGTTAGGGTGGGGATACACGATACACAACTAAGTAAATGATGTAGTAGCTTTTTTTTTTTTTTTTTGAGAAAGTATGTGATTTAGTTAACACCTTGCAGGTAGAATTTGCCCCCCAAATTGGTTTTAGATGATATATTTGAAATTACCTTAATATCATGGTACCTTTTTTTTGCTTCATTGTATTTTAAGACTCATTGGTTGAATATGAACCTTGAGGATAAACAGCAGAAATGTTCTTAATGTTATTGAGGCTTTCTTTTCTTTTTTTTTTTTTTTAAAGATTTTATTTATTTATTTGACAGAGAGAGACATAGCGAGAGAGGGAACACAAGCAGGGGGAGTGAGAGAGGGAGAAGCAGGCTCCCCGCAGAGCAGGGAGCCCGATGTGGGACTCGATCCCAGGACCCTGGGATCATGACCTGAGCCGAAGGCAGTCGCTTAACCAACTGAGCCACCCAGGCGCCCGAGGCTTTCTTTTCATAAGATCTCACAGGATGAGAGAGCTCCTTTCAACACGTTTCTCTTCTGACATGGTGGAACACATGTTCGCCAAGCCTTTTTCTGATCCTGTAATTCGAGGCACTTCTCTAGCTGGCACCAGCCCTGTGAACCAGTCTCCAGACCTCAACATGCACATTAGTTAGTTTGGAGGTGTGTTACTTTGTACTGATCTATATCCTTTCCATGTTTCTAGCATCTTTCAGGCATTTCTGCACAGTATATGGCATTCGAAGTTAGACCTTGAATTTTACAAGGGACAGAATGTTTCATTATCTGTGTACATGTGTTTTGACAAAACGACTATGTGTCATCATGGAGACAACGCCTATTGTTCTAAATGATTTTGTGAGATATTAGAAGGTAGTTAATTGATTTAAAAGGTTGTCCACAGATTTTACTAAAAACCGCTTGGCTGATGTATATTTGACTATCGATGTAACTACTTTTTGTTGTCCTCTTTCATATTGTATGGATTTGGTTGTTTGATGGTTGAACACAGATCCTCTGGTTGACACCATTTATATTTTATTTGAATTGCTTTATGAAATATTCATGTATAGAAAATTGTGTTTAATTTGGGCTTATGCAGAGTATTCGATAGACTTTAAGTGTGTATTTGGGTTGCTGTTCTAAAGAATAGAAGTAGCCAAGATGTAGTTTGAAAAAGTAGGACCACAGAAGTTAGACTGATAGAAGAAAAACACATATACACGCCATGGTTTCTACCACTCAAAAAAGACCCTAAATAGATTTCATAGTAAATTTTCTTTGAAAATAAATATATTAATGATATGCTTCTCCGTAATTTTTGTTGTAGACATAATTTTTAGGGTTTATAGTTAATAATTTAAATTTGAACCCTTTAATATGAAATGCATTACACATTTATAGGATTGCATAGACTTCATAAGTATGAAAAATTATTTACCAACAAAAACAGCTGGTATCAAGAACTGCATGATCATCTCAATAAAGGCAGAAAAGCATTTGATAAAATGCAATACTCATTCATGATAAAAACACTCAATAAACTAGGAATAGGGAGGACTTCCTCAATCTGGCAAAGGGTATCTGTGAAAAACCCAGAGGTAGGAGTTAGACTTCACAAGTTGGCCAAAAAGCACAGGAAAAGATGCTGGACATCATTACCTCTCAGGGAAATGTAAATCAAAACCACAATGAGATACCACTTCACATTCGCTACAGTGGCTATCATCAAAAGGACAGATAGTAACAAGTGTTACCAATGATGTGGGAAAATTGGAACCCTCATTTGCCGCTGGTAGGAATGGAAAATGGTTCAGCTCCTTTGGAAAACAGGCTGGCAGATCTTAAACAAAGTTACAGTACACACCAGCAATTTTCATTCCTTCAAGTGTGAAAACACACATCTGTATAAGAACTTGCACATGAATGTTCACAGCAGCATTAAGAATAGTCAGAATAACAGAACCAACCCAAATGTCCGTTAACTGATGAATGGATAAACAAAATGTGGTATATCCATACAATGCAATATTATTGAGAAATAAAACGGATGGACTACCAATATGTGCCACAACATGGACGAACCTTGAAAACATTGGAAGTGAGAAAAGCCAGTCACAAAAGATCACATATTGCGGGACTCCCATCTACATAAAAATGTGCAGAATAGGAAAATCCATAGAGACAGAAAACAGATTGGTATCTACCTAGGGTCAGGGGATTGGAGGGAGATGGGAAATGACTGCTAATAGGTAAGGGGTTTCTTTTTGGGGTGATGAAATGTATAAAAATAGATTGCGGTGATGGTTGCATAACTGAACATCTACTAGAAAACTGAACATCTACTAGAAATCATTGGATTGTATACTTAAAATGCATTATTTGTATGGTATGTGAATTGTATTTTGATAAAGCTGATATATACACATACATACACACACATGTACACACAGAGCTGTTATATCCTATCTTTTGGAAAGAAATAAGCAAACCATAGATTTTTTTTTTTTTCCAGTGGACTCTATGAAAGCCAAAGTGAAATTACCAAAGACTTAAACTATGTCATTTAATTAAAATTAATTGTAATTATTTTGGTAGGTGGAACAGAAGAGGATGTCAAATACAACCTGTGACACTAACACCAACTACCACCCAACACATTTGTTGATGATGTGCCATGAGATCCATGCCTAACAGCCACGGGATCTCATGGCATATCATCAACAAATGTGCTTTATTCTTTCATAAGCTTTTAGTTGCCTAACTAGGATGGAACTAGTTATTTTTCAAAGAAATAGACCCTCTTAAAGATAGTTGCCTGAAAGAAAGGGGTTGTTATGGGGAAGGTCATATGGAAGGCTTCTGGGGGGGCTGACAATATTCTAGTTCTTGAATTAGGAGGTGGGTCG
The DNA here is from genome assembly GCF_964656455.1 of Halichoerus grypus. Taxonomy (NCBI): domain Eukaryota; kingdom Metazoa; phylum Chordata; class Mammalia; order Carnivora; family Phocidae; genus Halichoerus; species Halichoerus grypus. Next base: position 102,080,184 of record NC_135722.1, on the reverse strand, counting down.
TTGGCTTTTCTCATATTAATTCATTAAGCCATGTAGTTCATGTTATGCACTATTCTATATGTGTTATATTTTGTAATAAAAAGGTTTAAATTAGATGTAATCCCTCTCCTTGAGATGTTCGCAAAGGAAATGTTGAATATGGTATTTCGTAGTGTTTTAGTGATTAAAAGCACATTTTTACACTAGAATTTTTTACATTAAATAGTTGAAACTTCCTTTGGATAACCCACTATAGTCTGTTTGACCTTGAAGTTTTGTTTTCAGACTTTCTTGAGCTTTTATACAGTGTAGGCTTGGTTGATGGCAGGGTGTGTGAGCCAAGAGCAGCCAAAGTGGATTTTATCCTTTTGGACAATTTAGAATGGTGATAATTTTTGCCCTCCTGGTGCATAGCGGGTGCCGTGGGAGACCAGAGGGGCTTGAGCAGTGTCTTCCAGCAAGAGTATATAAAAGAGAAAGAAAGGGCAGCGTTGGAATGTACAGAGGCATAGCCATCAGTAAATCACACGGGTTCTCCATGGTCAGAGCACAGGAGAGGAGGGAGCGGAGTTAGGAACGGGAGACGGGGGCCAGACCGCGATCGGTCTTAACATCTGGGCTAAGGCTGGAGTGATTCTCAAGGGAGAGAGTTCAGCAGGGGGGATGGGCAAGCAACACATCAGCGTCTTCAGGTAAGTGTGAGATTTTTATATTTATCAAAAGCGGCATAGGAGTTTCTCAGTAGGCTAGTATGACCCAGTAATTCTACAACTAGCCATATACCCAAAAGAGTTGAAAATAGGAACTCAAACAAATACACGTATGCCAGTGTTCATAGCATCCAACATTCCTATTATTCGCAATCGCCTAAAGGTGGAAACAACCCAAGTGTCCATCAGCAGATGAATGGATAAACAAAACGTGGTATGCACATGCAGCAGAATACTAGCCATAAAAATAGAGATGAAGTTCTGGTGCGGGCTACAACATGGTGAACTTCGAAAACATTATGCTAAGTGAGGCAAGTCAGACACAAAAGGACAAATACCCTATGATTCCACTCACATGACATTTCTAGAATAGGCAAATGCATAAAGACAGACAGTAGTCCCTGTCCTTGACAGCAGATTGAAGAAGCTGGGGGTAGAGGGAGTTATTGCCTAATGGGTAAAGAACTTCTTTTGGAGGTGATGAAAACATTTTGGAAATAGATAGTGGTGATGGTTGCACAACACTGAATATAATTAATGCCACTGAATCATACACTTGAAATGGTTGAAACAGCAAGTTTTATGTTATATATTTATCGCAATCAAAAAAAAAAAAAAAAAAGGAAAGAAAAAGAAAGGAAGGAAAGGGGCACGTGCTAGTAAAAGCAGCCCTGGGAAGTCCTTGGAGGAGTTTCAGCCAGGGGGGCCGGTGACTAGTATGTGGCGCAGCAGAGACCCTGGAAGCTGGAAGGAAGGTGGGGAGAGCCAGGAAGAGCAAGCAGAGCAGACAAGGTTCTGTGGGGGGAAGAGGACTGGAGGGGGGCGGGGAGGACTGGAACAGGATGGGAGGGGGCTGGAAGCCGTGCAGCCAGTGTGCCTGGGGGTGTGTGTCAGGAGTGTTAGGGTGAGTGAGCAGTGTTGGGTTATGTATTGTATCCCCCAGGCAAGGAGGTGGGATTTAAGTAAAGGAGAGATACCATGATTCATTTCTTTTTTTTTTTTTAAAGATTTTATTTATTTATTTGAGAGAGAGAATGAGAGAGAGAGAGCACATGAGAGGGGGAAGGGTCAGAGGGAGAAACAAACTCCCTGCTGAGCAGGGAGCCCGATGTGGGACTCGATCCCGGGACTCCAGGATCATGACCTGACCCCAAGGCAGTCGCTTAACCCACTGAGCCACCAGGTGCCCCATGATTCATTTCTTTAAGTACTCATCTATACTGCAAACCTATTTTATGGAAAAGATAAACACAAAATAAACAATAAGGAAGCCACTATGATAAATAACTATCATAGTCTCCTTGGCGGAAATATATTGTCCTCTTCTATTCACATCCATCTTCTTTCATTTGTTCATTCATTCAGTCATCATCCAACAAATATGAGTGCTTATTCTATTCAAGATGTTCTGCTGTAAGAGCAAAATAATTTCAGTGGCTACCATTTGCTGTGCACTCCCTTAAGCAGCAGACTCACTCTTTACGTGTATTTTCCCATCAACCATTTCCAGGGCCATATGTGAAGGAAGTAATATTACCCCTTTCACAGATCAGGAAGCCTGCTCGCTGTGTCAGTGAATGGACACCTTCCATTCATCTTCTACACCCTGTCTACACCAATCCTCCATAGCTAGACACACTCCTCTTACTTCCTGTAACATACTCATCAACAATTCTTGGTAATTCTGCCTCCATAATATCTCTGTAGGCTGTATATTTACCTCTATCCCCACTGCCTCTGTCTGACTGGTTATGTCCCATCCTGTCTCCTGGGGACCAGAGACTCATTCTCCCAGCTCATTTCCCAGTTTTCAGTGTTGCCTCCTCTGATGGGAGCCACATCTGGACTCTGAGCACTACCCCACCCTCCCACCCCCCAATCTCAGCCGATGATCTTTCCTCTTGTTTGACAGGGAGAGGTACTCAGACGAGAATTCTCTCCCCAGCACACCTGTCCCGACACCATCTTTGCCTTCCTTGGGCTGTGACTCTGGTTTTGTACAAGGCTGACCCCGTGTACCCAGTTCCTGGGTCACACCCCCTTCCACCTCCTTAGAGAGTTCATTCACCCTGCCAACTGTTCCCTCTCCTGGCTCCTCTTCACTGTCATCTGAACATGGTCAAGTCTTCCCCAACCTAAGAATACCCTCCCTTGCCGCTTGGCCTCTTCAGGCTACTGTCTGGTCTCTGACCTCACCACGGTCAGGCTTCAAGCCCCACCCCACTAAGACTGTTCTTGCCAGAGTCACCCATTACCTTCTCAAGCTGAATCCAAGAGAGGTGCTTCTCATTCCTTGACTTACTTGACTTCGACTTCACTGCCTTGACCCAGCTTGGGCCTGCCTTTGGCTTCCACAGCCCCATGTACTTCTGACTTCCTCTGCCCATCTCTTAAACATTGGTGCTCTCCAGGGCTCTCCTTGGCCCTCTTTTCTCTGTTACACCTTCTCTGGGTTATCCCATCTATTCTCAGTTACCATCTCTGTACAATGCATCATAATCACCTGGAAGGTTTATTAAAACACAGATTTCTGGGGCACCTGGGTGACTCGGTTGGGTGGCTGCCTTCAGCTCAGGTCATGATCCCGCAGTCCTGGGATCGAGCCCCACTTCGGGCTCCCTGCTCAGCAGGGGAGTCTGCTTCTCCCTCTCACTCTGCCCCTTCCCCCGCTTGTGCTCGCTCTCTCTCTCTCTCTCTCTCTCTCATTCTCTCTCTTTCAAATAAATAAAATCTTTTTAAAAAAACAACACAGATTTCTGGGCTCCACCCCCAGAGTTTCTGATTCTGTAGATGTACAGTGGGGCCCAAGAGTTTCTATTTCTAACATATTCCCAGGGGTTCCTGAGGCTGCTGATCCTGGCACCATGCTCTGAGAACCACTGATCTAATGCAGTCACTGTATTATAACAGGTGTGATCTGATGAGGTGGCCTCCCCTACCCAGGCCTCAGAAACAGTAGCTGCATACAGCTTTTCGAATAAAATCCCAACTCCGCAATGTAGCTTATGAGGTCCTTCATAATCAGACTTCTCTTCCTCTTTCCAGCCTTACCAGTCCCCACCCCTCACCTCCAGCCCCAGCTCGCATGGGCTCTGTGTAGCCTATAGCCATGCTTCTTCTTACCTCCATGCCTTGTCTCTGGGCTGTCACCTCTATAGGAGATCTTCACTTGGCCTGGCAAAGTCTCACTAACCTCTTTGTTTCTCTATTATAAATGTGGCTTCTTCGAGGAAAGTATTCTCTGACCTATTAAGTCTGGGTTAGGTGCTGCCTCTTTCTGTCTGCTTCTATAACCTTTTTACACTCCTTCTGTCATCTTTATTATAGTACTTCTCAATTGTACTATAATTATTCATTTGCTTAATTGTTAGCAACCACCAGACTATTCTGAGAAGGTAGATATCACACAAGTCTTGGTCATCTTTATATTTCCAGAGTAGCAGAGTGCACCATACATAGTAGGTGCTCAATAAATATTTTTTGAAGGAACAAATGAAGAAAGATTGAGAATGTTTTCAACTGTCTTAAAAGACCACATTGGATCATCTGCATGGTTCGTGTGATGTTTTAAAATTATCAGAATGCTGTTATGTAATATTTATTTAAATAGCAGCATATATACTTTTATGATTTAGTGATTTAATACTTTTATGATATTTCATAGATTTATTACTATTTCTTCAGAAGAAAATTGGATTGTTTACTCTTCTACTAAATGTAGTCACCATGCTAGGAAATGGGAATCAAATATGAGGAAGAGGGCTTTGCCCTCAAGGAGCTCACAGTCTGATGGAGGAGTCTCATGTAGGATCCTTAATTGCATCAGCCATTTATTTGCTTGTAACCATGAAAGTTTATTTTAATCCTAGTAAATCCTAGTACTTGTTAATATTTATCCTTTATTCCTGTTAACATTTAGGTTGTGTGCATTACATCCTCATGAGAATAGTTAAAATAATTTTATTTGGATATTCTTGAAAGGACTACTGAGTACGAGATGCTAGGATTACCTCTAGCACAATGAAAACTTCGTAGCCCCTGAAAACATCTGTGTCTATCTGTCTTCTAGGAGAGGAGAAACACTCATGTCTTCTCTTTATGTCCTCATTGACAGGGGTAAATTTTCCTTTCATTTTGTGAACTCTTAGAGTAGCAGAAGACAGAGAATCGCCTCTCCCCTGTACCTAATAGCTTCACGATGGTCCTGTGGTACTACCTTATACTGTGTGCATAGACTCTCGCTCCCCCCTCCCCGCCACGCACCATGTTGATAGTTTAAGGTTTATTATCCATTCTTGGTGTATAGAGAAAAATGGAACGGTATGTTTTCCAGGATTTTATAATCTTTCATCCATGAGTTGCCGAGAAAGGTGTTCATTTGTTTTTAGTTCTGTTAATCATAAAGCAGTACACAACACATATTTTATATTGTCACATTTTAAAGCCAGGCTAGGATGAATTTAAGATGTATTTCCTGGCATGTGGTACTTGTTCATTGATCTTAAATCAAATGTTAATTAGAGAATGCTGTGGTGATTAATATGAAGATGGTGAAATAATTCTTCGATGGCCTGTATAGTGTTTGGCAAATACTGCATTGCTCTTCTAGAACAGTGGTGAGAATTTTGATACGACAGGTCTTTCACTAAAAGAAGAAGAAATCTTCACTAGAGATCTTGAGCTACCTGGAACTGCTCAAATAGCTTGTGGATTTTCTTCCAGAATGCTTTGTAAAGAGATGTATTTAGCCCTGTCCTTCTCATAATTACTTAGAGGAGCCATGTGAGACAGTTAACCCCGGGGGAATTAAGGAATTTGAAGGATCTTTGTAAGTTCATCTTATTTGAGTTATTTCTTTAAAGCAAAATTCCCAAACATTTCAGATAAGAATCTGTCTTTAAAAATAAGATAGACATGCAGATGAAGGTTAAAGAGCAAAGGTTATTTGAACTGTAATGAAATAAGTTGACTCCCATTAGGTGGTCGTCATTTTTTTTTAGAGTGAGTTTAATATTTAATGAAGAAAACAATGAAGTTTTATGTGCCTTTTCAGAGATACTTATTTAATGATATGGGCAGCACTCAGTCTCTAATAGGATATTTCTCCCCAAGAAGTGTGTAACTTATTTTGATTGGAAATTGGGATGCATTTTTTTTTCAGATGTTTGGATGTGATACAAATCTTCATATCCTCTGCAGTGCCCAGTAAGCTCCCACTTGGCTCCCTTTCATTCCAGTCTCTCGTAGGAGGCACTCATTCATTCCTGCATTCTGTGTGTATTTATGCCTTCAACTGAGAGGCAAGCTGCAAAGGATTTAAAGATTTAAATAGATGTTACTGAATTGAATTGTAGAAAGCATTCCAGCTGGGAGTGCGTGTGCGAAGGTTTGGTGGCAGCGAGGAAACAAGAGTGGATGGTCTGGAAGGTTAAACTGTGGGTGGTCTTGTTCATCCGGTGGGGAAGCTGGGAGGTCATTGGAAGAGCTAGAGCCTGGGAATGACGTGAGGAGAGAGGAGAGCGTGTGTCAGAGAGATGGATCTGTTACCCTTCTCTGGGAAGCTGGGAGAGATGACAGCAGAGTGGGGAGAGGCAGAGTGAGCTGATAGGAGGTTGAATTCGAGTTTTTAAAATGTTTTATTTTTTTATTAAAATATAGTTGACCCACAATGTTACATTAGTTTCAGGTGTGCAACATAGTGATGGGTCGAGTTTATACATTATGCTCTGTTTACCACAAGTGTAGCTACCATGTGTCCCAACCAACCATTACAGTACCATTGACCATATTCCCTATGCAGGACCTTTTATCTTGGTGTTTATTCCTTCCATAACTGGAAGCCTGTATCTCCCACTCCCCTTCACCCATTTTGCCCATCTTCCCCACTCCCCTCCCCTCTGGCACCCATCAATTTGTTCTCTGTATTTATGGGTCTGTTTCTGCTTTTTGTTTATTTATTCATTTGTTTTGTTTTGTTAGACTCCACATATAAATAAAATCCTATGGCATTTGACTTTCTCTGTCTGACTTATTTCACTTAGCATAATTCTCTCTAGGTCCTTCCATGTCATCAGGAATGACAAGATCTCATTTTTTTATGGCTAATATTCCATTGTATATATATGCCACTTCTTTATCCATTCATCTATGGATGGACACTTGGGTTGCTTCCAGATCTTGGCTATTGTAAACAATGCTACCATAAACATAGAGGTACATATATCTTTTCAAATTAGTGTTTTTGTATTACCCAGTAGTGGAATACTGGATCACATGATATTTTGGTTTTTTTTTTTTTTAAGATTCATTTTATTTATTTTAGAGGGGTTGATGGGGAGGGATAGATGGAGAGGGAGAGAGAAACATAAGCAGACTCCACGCTGAGCACAGAGCCTGACGCCAGGCTTGATCTCACGACCCTGAGATCAGACCTGAGCTGAAACCAAGAGTCGGATGCTCAACCAACTATGCCACCCAGGCACCCCAGGTATTTCTGTTTTTAATTTTTTGAGGAACCCCCATACTGTTTTCCACAGTGGCTGCACCAATTTGCATTCCTACACACGGTGCATGAGGGTTCCTCCTTCTCCACATCCTCACCAACACTTGTTATTTCTTGTTTTGTTTTGTTTTTTGGCTCTAGCCATTCTGACAGGCGTGAGAGGATATATCATTGTGGTTTTGATTTGCATTTCCCTGATGATGAGTGATGTCGAACATCTTTTCATGTGTCTGTCGGCCATCTATAGGTCTACACTGGAAAAATATCTATTCAGGTCCTCTATTTTTAATTGGATTATTTGTTTTTTTCTGGTGTTGAGTTGTTTGTTGAACTTGAGTTTTGATTGTGTGAATTAAAGGAAGAGATTGTGCAAGAGACACTACAACAGGAAGAGTGATGAACTTGGGTACTGACATGAACATGGACAAGAGGGAAGACTGACCATGATTTAGGTTTCAGTGGTGATGACTTAGGGTAGCAGGAAGAATGAATCTCACTAGCAACAGAATCAGGGAAGGGGAAGAGGGGGACTTGGTATTTTTTCAGAAGCTGAGTTTGGCTTGGAACAAGTTCCTGAGGTTAAAGTAGACTGTCTAGGGAGAAAAGCTGAGCAGACAGCTGGAAATACAGGCCTGGCATTCTTATGATGTTGGAGACACAGATCTGCAGTCATTTAAATAGTAGATGAGTCTCCAAGGGTGAGCCCATTTAGACATAGAAGCGTAGGGGACCAAGGACAGAGCTTAGGGACACACCCACACTCTAGGGATGGGCACATTTTATATGTAATGTTTACTAAAAATGGTAACTGAGTCATTTAAGCAAATTGTATATTTTTTGCATATTTCCAAAAAAAGTAAAACCACATACATATTTTTCATATGTTTTGTATATTTCCAAAAAAGTAAAACCACAGAACTATCATTTTTATATAACACTCCTGCCTTGTACTATTATTTTCTTTTTATGTGTTCACTTTGGCTTCATTTTAATGAAGAAATTGGTTTCCAGTCCAAACCAATTTCTCATTGGGATTTTTATATTTTAGTGCTGGTGATGAGTAACATGGCTGATGGGTGAGAGATTATTTAGCTTTACTTGATCTCAAATCTCCTGGCATTACTTAAATTATATTCCAGGATACTGAATAAGATTTTTGGACAGCTACAGAAATGACCTTGAGAAATAATGAAAAGGAACAAAATTCTGATTTTTTTTCCCAAATGGAAAGAAGGTAGATTCTATATACTACTTCAGACTGGTGAATGTAATGTCAACCTTAGACAAGTTTTAAGAATATTTTAGGAATTAAGAAAGTTTTCAGGGGTGCCTGGGTGGCTCAGTCAGTTGAGTGTCTGACTCTTGATTTCAGCTCAGGTCATGATCTCAGGGTCATGAGATTGAGCCTTGCGTCAGGCTCCACAGTCAGTGGGAGTCTGCTTGAGATTCTCTCTCTCTCTCTCTCTCTCTCTCTCTCAAATAAATAAATAAATCGTTTAAAAAAAGAATTATGAAAAATTTCAAAATCAAGCATGCATATGGGAGCCCAGTGAAGAGGGCCAGCATCTCATGGAAGTTTGCTATGAACAGATTATGTCAGACCTCAGATCTTTCTTTTGCAGGATTTCTGGATTGCAGATGGAGTTTGTATTGGCTTGTCATGGTAGTCACATGGAGAAATGGAAGTTAGGTGTGAGGAATTAGTCAAATGACCACACCATCAGTAGCTTGGACAGAATGTCCAAGTTAGTCCTACATTTGCAGGACTTTCTTCTTCAACTTAAAAAAAAAAAAAAAAAGTTTTATTTATTTATTTGAGAGAGAGAGAGAACGAGAGAGAGCACAAGCAGGGGGAAGGGCAGAAGGAGAGAGAGAAGCAGACTCCCCACTGAGCAGGGAGCCCAACGTGGGGCTTGATCCCAGGACTCGGAGATCACCGCCTGAGCCGAAAGCAGATACTTAACCAACTGAGCCACCGAGATGCCCTTTTCTTCAACTTTTTGGTCAGTATTTGACATGGAAATGCTGCATAGGTAGCATGGATTATGATCCAGAGTTCAGTGATGGCTAATAGGATTGGAATCCAGTAGCTCAATAGGCTAGGTTAAAGAGCTAAATTTAGCATGATGAAATCTCACAGCAATCTCTTAGTCACTTATCACACTTGGATCGCCAAAGGTATTCATAATTCTCTTTTCTCCTTCCCTATCCCCTTTTTACAACCTTTAGCAGAGCTAATTATTCCCTGTTCCATTAGCACCAGAGGCTTAATTCTATCAGAGCATTTTTCACTTGCACTGTTGTTGTTTACTGGTCACTTTCCCCCTCTACAGTGTGAACAGTCTGAGGACAGGGACTGTTATGTGGTATTTCCTACACATCAAATGACTGCTTGAAGACGTAAACCAGAACTCAGTGACAGCACTTTGAAAAAGCCTTAGTAACTTCCCTCGGGGTCGACAACGTAATGCGGTTGACAGAATATTACACTTGGTCAGGCTCTTATCCGATCTGGACGTAATGGTTATGGATTGGCTGCATATCTGCTCGGTGATCCTTTCTGCTAAGTGTTCACTAGCGAATGACCTGAAATGTAAAGCCAACAAAATGACTGGAGCTGGCAGGGATCTTAGGGATTCTTGAGTTTATCTAACCTATTGTACAGATGAAGAAGTGAGGATGAGTGACTTGGCCAGCCTGGCACAGCTTGTGGGGCTGGAGGGGACTCTGGGACTCTTGACTCTTGATTTCACTCTCAGTAGGAGTAGTTTTATAGCTCATGTTTGTAGGAAAAAGTATTTTTGATCATTATTTTGGACATATTTTGAAGTTTCATCAGTTAGTAATTTTGCGTGATTATGATTCACATAAATTGTCTGTAAAATGGATAAAGTAACTTCAAGCCTGCATTTCTTTTAGTGATGAGGAATCTAATGGTTGCCATCTATTTGTTGTCTCACAAAAGTTTTAAGGTTCTCTCTCCTATCAGTTAACTTTTCTTAAGTCTTTAACACATTGAGTATATTTATGTATTATTTTTAATGTTAGAGCATCTTTTCTTGGAAATCCCATTGTTAGTATGAGATGCTCTTGGGAGGGGGGGGAGCCCTGCGGAAAATGGGGCAGGGGATTGCAGAGGGGGATTGGTTATTTGCATTCTCCTGTGGCAGCTGCTTCCTCCTCAGGGCATCTTTTCTTAAAGAAGCCTTTCTCTCCATCGGAGGCTTTTTGTTTGTTTTATGTGTTCAACTTTTTAATAAAAACTGATATACCCAAATTGTTGAAAAAAATATCATGCAGATAGGTTTACAATGAAAAGCACGAGGTGTGTAATTACTTGTACCATCTGTAGAGAGAACCCCCTTTACATCTTTTCATTGTTTCTTTGGTGTACTTGTCTCCTTAATGCTGGGGAATATATTTTTATGTTTTAGGCGTTAACATATTTCGTCATTGGAAAGGTGGTTCATTTGACGTGTTCAAAAATGAAAAGTATGGAAATGTATGTAGTGAACAATCTTCTCACCTCCTTGGTCCTGTTCCTTAGAATCGCCCCAGTGAGAAAAATCAGAAAAAAATCAGTTAACTCTTGTCACTTCTAGAAAATCTTGATATATAAACAAATACAAAAATATACCTTTCCTTTTTATACAAATTTGTGCTTTTAATACTTGATTACTTTTCGTCACTGTTTATTGACTTGCCGCTACGATAAGTGTATCCCCCTGTCCTCACTAGCTCACCTAACTCCCACATTCCAGAACAGGTCTGTCGCTAACCCTAGTTCCTGGGTGGTAAGTCCTGAACTTCACGCAGTCAGCTGGTACTTCGCGCTTTTTGTGACGTCAGCTTTGGATGATGTCTCTTGATTCTCGGCTCTGTGAGGTGGGGGTCAGTGGCACCTCAAATCAGCTCTCCCCATTGTCTTTCTTCTCTTTAACATCTGCCCTTTTCCTTTTAAATTCTTATCAGCGAGGTTAACACTTACATTCTTCTTTTAAACCCATAATCAAATCTCCCATGAGTTCTTTATAGCTTAAATAGTAAAAGTTGAAAATCAAGACAAAGTTCCTGCATTATGATGACCAAGTACATACTGTTCACTGAGAAGCCAAGTGGAGTGCGATGATCATCTGTCCTTTTCTACATGGATTTCGTAAAGTGTGTGCTTTCTTCCTGCGTCGGCTTTGCATTGTCTGCCTTTATCACCGTGTTAAGCTTATCCCATGTGTCCAGGCCCCCAGAATGGCCAGGGGTTCTGTGGAACCCCTCCTGTGAGGAGGGATCCCTGATTTTCTCTGTCTGCTGCTGCTTCCCTGGGTTGATTGACCCCAGATGGGCTGCACATCTGTCCCGCAGGACGACCCTTCCTTGCTCTTTTTGGCTGAATCCAGGTTTTAGAACTTCAAACCTTTTTTGTTCTTCTTCGTTTACCATCTAGCTTCTTTTGATACATTTTCAAATAATTTCCTCAGGAAGGGTGAGTGAAAGGTAACTTTCTGCATTGTCAGCCTGTGCGTTTCTAATGATGTCTGTATTCTGCCCATGTGTGTCTGGTAATGTCTTTATCCTGTCCGGTGGGTTACAGGATTGACCAGATAGAACTCCTAGACTGAAAACAATTTCCTCATCAGAACCAGAAGGCATTTCTCATTGTCTTTTAGCCTCCATGATTCTCATGAGAAGTCTGATGCCAGTCTGATTTTTCATTCTGCAAAACTGTCTTCATTTTTTTTTCCTCTGGAAACTTCTGGGATCTTCTCTTCATCCTTGTTCTGAACATTCTAACACAACATAGCTAAGTGTGGACCTTCAGAATTCATTTCCCATGATTACTTGATGGGTCATGTCAATGAGAAGACTTATATCCCTCATTTTTGGGAAATCCTCTTGTATTGAGGATTATTAGGTCCAGAAACCCGAACATTTATTTGTTTTTTTTAAAAGATTTATTTATGAGAGAGAGAGACCGAGCATGAGCAGGAGGCGCAGAGGGAGAGGGAGAGAGAATCTCAAGCAGATTCTGTGCTGAGCACAGGGCCCGACACAGGATTCAATCCCATGACCCTGAGATCACGACCTGAGCTGAAATCAACAGTCAGATGCTTATCTGGCTCTGTCACCCAGGCGCCCCCAGAAACCTGAGCATTTAGCCCTCAGAGATAGGATGGTGGAGAAGAGAAGGCAGTCTGGTCCGGGATTCTTCATTAGTCCCCACTGACGTCAGCTCTGCATCTCATGCTCCTTCTCCAGAGTGACTGGCGGTCCTGTGCCCGGTGTCTGTCTAGGTGTCTGCAGGGCAGGTCAGCTCCTTCCTAGGCTGTGGGTCCCCCCAAAAGTGTATTTTCTGCAGGACTTCCTTTGCCCTGCTCCTTCAGGCACCATTTTCTACCTGCTTTTGTAGAGATCTGTTATGGTCCTTGTTTGTTGACGGCTCCCCTCCCATTCTCTGTTCCTGTGCTTTCATGTTCCTGCTATCCCGTTATTTTAACTTTAAGGAATATTATAATATTCCTTTGCAATAATAGAGACTTGAGTGGGAGGTGAAATAAACTTGTGTCTTCCATCATCCCAAAGTTCGATGGGCTCAGACGTGGAGTTGGAGCTCAACCTCGCTAGGGCTGTCCTATAGCCCTGCCACAGTCCCTGAAGCTAGGGACCTTGTCTTAGCCATCTTTTTATACAGCCTGGAGCTTGGTGCATATAATCGACACTGCATAAACATCTGCTGAATTATAACAGGTGTGAAAATGGAATTGTATTCTGAAATGATGAAGTAACCTCTTTATGTTCAACTTTGGTCAGACTCTTACTAGAAGGAATAGTAAATTGTGCCTTACCCCTAACCCCTAGACTCCATAAGTGTTAAAAAAGATGTGTGAAAAATAATGAGATTTTATGGTGAATTTGATACCCACCCACCTAATTTTGCATTAAAAGAATTGCTGGCTTTAGTGATTTCATTTTCCATATCATAGCTGAGAAATAGCTCCTCTAAGTACACTGCTTTTAATTGCCTGGTTTGTCCTTGCAATTAGAAAGCTGCTAGAACTTGACATTCCATTTTAATGTGAGCTAAGCTGAATTTTAACTAACGTAAGGATTTTGCGACGGCATAAACTAATGTTTACAACAGCATTTTATATACTGTAAAGTGCTATACACGTTTTGAGTTTTTGTTGATATTATAATGTGAGAAGTGCCAGAATTATTTTTTAAGCTGTGCTATTTTGAGCAGGGATGAGGGCACTATTTAGCATGCTGCTGACATCTGTTTTGCGCTTCAAGTGGTGAAGGGATGATTTTGTAATATGTGGTGGTGAACCTTAAGTAGCGATGGTGGAGATAGAATGAGACTGCATGGTGTATGATTATTTTCTGATTTATTTGGCTAGTGTAGACCTATCTTAGGGAAATGCAGAGGACTGAGCTGCCATGAAGATCTTTGGACATCTCTCAAATATAAATGTAATATGGCTCCAGAGGCAAAAATCTACTGACCCCTATCTGGTTCTGTTTGGCTAGTTCTATCGAAGTAATCAATCAACCCTGCCTGGCTGGGTGGGAGCGTGGTGGAGCCTGACCGCCAGGAGGGCCCAGACACTGAGTTATCACTGAACGTGAGAACCTTGCTTTCTTGGTGCAAGTCAAGACTCCTGATGGCATTTGTACTTGACAACCTACCTATCCTCTTCCTAACTTTGTCCACTCTTTTGATAATAAAAAAAAAAGTCGTTATACACTAAATCAATTTGGTAGACTAAAAGGGAATATAATTAATTGAAATCTCTGTTTATAACTTTAAATTTACTCCCAATTTTTATCTGTGTGTGTTTGTACACTTTGCATAATTGTAAGAAGTGAGCACATAATGTTCTACTTTTCCTACTGAATACTATGTTAAATATAATTTATAAACTCTGTGCTTACATATGGACTGGTTTTTTTCTTTTCTTTTTTTTTTTAAAGATTTTATTTATTTATTTGACAGAGAGAGCACAAGTAGGCAGAGCAGGCAGGCAGAGGGAGAGGGAGAAGCAGGCTCCCCGCGGAGCAGGGAGCCTGATGCGGGACTCAATCCCAGGACCCCGGGATCATGACCTGAGCCGAAGGCAGACGTTTAACCGACTGAGCCACCCAAGCGCCCCTTTTTTTTCAATGTAGTAAGAACACTTAACATGATATCTACTCTCTTAACAAATCTTTAAGTGTAAGCTGTAGTCTGTTAACAACAGACACAGTGTTGCACAGCAGAGTTCTGGAATTTACTGATCTTGCATAACTGTAACTTCACACGTAACATTTTTAACAGTGATAAAGTATTCATAACATTGATAGCCGTAACATACTTAACCTTTCTCTCATTTTTACGAATTGGTGTGTTTCTAATTGTTTATTATCATAAACAGTACTGATAGGGGGAGGCATCCTCATACAAAAGACTATTCTACTTTTGGTTTATTGTCTTAGCATATATCCTTAAAGTAGGATTATCAGGTTTTATGTTTTAAAATTTTTTTCTTTTAAGATTTTATTTATTTGCAAGAGAGAGAATGAGATAGAGAGAGCAGGAGAGGGAGGAGGGTCAGAGGGAGAAGCAGACTCCCTGCCGAGCAGGGAGCCCGATGTGGGACTCGATCCCCGGACTCCAGGATCATGACCTGAGCCAAAGGCAGTCGCTTAACCAACTGAGCCACCCAGGTGCCCAGGTTTTATGTTTTATACCTCTTCTTTATGGAGACATTTTGGTCTCCAGAAAGACAGGGCCATGCAATTGTTTTCTTCTATATTTCTTCACTGAGGAGGCTGGGCATTTTCTTCTGTAATGATTTACCATTTCTCTTTGTTTTGGAAGAGAGAGCTCATAGTTCTGTACTTTTAGATGAATTTGTTAATTGTGTGGGAAGAGTTTGAATGTGGGAGATGAGTGTCTTAATGATTTGATGATATACAGGTAAATTGTGAAAAACACCACAATCAAGCTAATTAACATATGCATCAACTCACATGGTCACTTTTTTTTTTTTTTTTTTTTTTTTTTGCTGGTGGTGGTGAGAACACTTAGGATCTAGCTTCTTAGCAAATTTCAATTACACAGTATCTTTTAAGGGACACCCTGTCATTTCTAGCCCTGCTGATCACACAGTGTGTTTCTAGAGTAGATTCATCCAGCCAAATCGCAGACACCACTGATAAAGGTAACACAGATCGAGTTTTTAGCAGCAAACCCTATGGTAAGGATTATTTTATCAGCTTGATTTCTGACCCTAAGCTAGCTGAGGGCATTCTGTCTCAAGAACAAGACACAGGACAGGCTCGGCAGGGCTGTGAGTGGGCACAGAGGCTTGGGTGCGGATATCAGAACCAGAGGCTGAGGAGCAAACTAGGCACATTCACACCTCTCTTGGGTCTCCTCCTGTTTATACAGAAGTTAATCAG
Organism: Halichoerus grypus; assembly: GCF_964656455.1. Lineage (NCBI taxonomy): Eukaryota > Metazoa > Chordata > Mammalia > Carnivora > Phocidae > Halichoerus > Halichoerus grypus. The sequence continues at coordinate 102,064,554 of NC_135722.1, read as the reverse complement.
AAAAAAAGGGTAATTACCATATTGGGCCGTGGGTGGTAAAGAACAATGACTCGGCGGCGGAAACGATTATTTTGAGAAAATAGCTATTCAGAATTAAAAGGCTACTTTATTTCCACCAAAGTCAAACATGAAAACCAGTGATAATTAAAATGAAGGAACATTAATTAATTGCATAGTGTATTAATTCACCACAAAAATAGATTTATAGGTGTTGTCATGTCTTCTTGGTTTTTAGGGGGTGGATTTTCAAAAGAGAGGTTAATGAGGCCATGTAAAATGGTCATAAGAAGACTGGTTTTGCATTCTTTGGTAAAATTGCTGTTGGAACGTTGCCCGTTATTTCTAATTGTCTTTCTATAAAGATGCAAGTGATAAAGTCATCAGAGTTCAGGGCTAGGAAAGGGTTGATTTTTTTTCATATAAATATGATTTATTTTATTAGATAATAAGATATCTGTAAACATATGTAAGGCTCTCCCTTTCTCTCTCTCTCTCTCTCTCTCTCTCCCCTTCTTTGTGGCTGGAAGGTAAATGGCAAATAAATGAATGAGTCAGAAGGGAGTTAAGACATAAAGGAATTATTTAGGGCTGCTCATTCCTGGAATGTCTCTCATAAGAACCATAATTAAATTAAGTAATAAAGTTATCCCATCAAAGATTATTTTCATGTCTAAAGCAGTATATTTTGGTTATAGCTAATTGATGGTTCAGTTTTAAACAGTATAGCTTTGTGGATATTTGGTTCTGTTCTTATGAAGACTTAAACAATTATTCTTTTCTTGTGAAGACTCTGTTCCTTCTAGATCCTTTCAGTGTTTTCACTAGGAGGTGGGTGGGCCTGCATGTCACAGAGAAGGAAGGGCCAGTTTGGGTGCTCAGCAGAGAGCAGAGCTGGGCTCAGATGTCCTCCTCAGGCCCTGGAGTCCTCAAATGCTAAGGGCTCAGTAAGGAGCTTGAGGCTTAGGGAGGACACATGCTTGCATCAACGTACACAGTTCATTAATGGCACAACCGATTCAGTATCCGATTTGCCATCTGATTCAACATCCAGGCTATTTTCACCCTGCCATGTGACGTTTTCCTCAGAAAAGAGCTTGAAATTGCAAGGTCATATCTCCTAAGCCTTGGCTCATTCAACAGGACACATCCCTGTAGGACCAGGAACTGATATGAGGGGTATCTGATGAGGAGCCCTGGAGGCAATTTGACTTCTTTAAGGATGGATGGGAGAGAAATGGGGATTCCTACTCAGTTCATCTAATTTTTATATTCTTTCATTTTTGATTTAATAGCATAAATATTTAACCTTTATGCTCTACTAACAAATTGTGGCGAATCCCAGTTAGGAAGAAAGGGAAAAAAATCCCAGATACAAAGGTAGTACTGGCTCTCCAGTTCTCCAGATATTTGCTCCATCTCCCTCAGCAACCCTGGCTTCTGGACCCTGTTCTTTTCACTGCTGTTTAGAGCGCAGGTGTTTCCCACTTGCCCCACACTTCTCTACACTAAGGTGCTTTCATTTTCTCCCAGGTTTAAATTACTACATTTTAGCCAAAAGCTCAAAACAAATACCTACTCTCTTCTTACAGGTGATTCTGAATGCTTTTCATCCACACAAAATAGGCGTGCCCCGGTCTGTTCTTTGCCTTCTCATTGAGGACTTCCCTTTCCGAGGGGCGATGGCACATTGGTTAAAATGCCTTTGAATATTTGGAGTCTGCCAAATAAAACACCAAGTCTTAAAAGCCAAGTTAAACAGGTTTCTCTACTCCTAAACAACACATAACACCATGATTTCACTCTTGGCCGGCTGAGCCAAAAATTAAAACAAAAATAAACTCCCTTCATTTTAGGTCCTACTTGAACTACAGATTAAATCCCATATCCTCTGGTACTTCCTACAAAAGGTACATTTTGGATAAACACATCAGGTTGGTATGAAACAGATACTCAAAATAGAGGCAGGGATTAAAAAATATACAGTGTGATTAATTGGCCTCTTCCTCTGATATTTTGTGGAATATCTATTATGTTGTGTTGGTAATTGTACTAAAAAAAGATCTATTGAAGGCCTTACCTCCTCCAAGTAAAAAATGCACCACTGCAAATAAAAATACGGTCTCTTCATCTTGAGGCTAATGGTCATTTTTGTGGTAACTTTTATTTCATAATGTTCAAAAGGAAAAGGTACCACCAAAAATGTAACAGTAAAGTTTAAAACATAGATCACATTTTCTGGAATATTTACAAGATCTATACATTATACATTTTAGAGAATCATAAAAAAATGAAGTAAAATATTATTCTTTCTTGTTTCCTTTTTTCTTTTTTGACTCTCTGGATATTCATCTTTAAATTGCTGAGCCTTTGAGTTGGGTTGCATTTCATGTTTTTCAGGAGAGTTTTTTTTTTTCCATAAAAAATTGGAAGAAAGTGGATAATGCAGATAACCCCAATTAAGAGGAAACTAGGTCCCATATGGATATTGTCTGATTCATTATAAATTACAGCTTTAGAATTTAGAAAATTGTGTTATAAATCATGATGTCATTTCCAGGTAATCACATTCTGGGCAATGTTTCCCCTGAGAGACTGTCCCTGTCACAAGCAGCTGTGTCATGGGCGAGACCATCGTGGAGTCTCTGCTACGTGGCAGGCACTTCGCTAGGTGCTGGGGATAAAGTAGAGGGTAAACTCTTGAACTCGTGAGCTTGCGGGTCTGTGGGAGAGCTCGGCGTTAAACAGCACGCAGATGATACGCTGCCTTTGTGGTCAGACAGCAAGCATGTGGAGCTGCCGTCCACTGAACGTGGAGTAACAGTGTCTCCTGTCTCAGGCCCTGGCACAGAGCAGGCACGATGAGTGGCCATGGGGCTGTCGCGAGTGTTCTGGTACTACTGTCATGGCATCCCTCACCAAAACATGATCGGGGAGGTCGGACGGTGCAGATAACCCATTGCAGGTTGTATGATGAGGTAATGAAATGTGGTGAATTCAGGTTGGGGAGGTGTAAGATTTAGTAGAGACTCCACGATTTTTACTGAATGAATAAATAAGAGAATGTGCAGATAATGAGATTAAGTTTTAAAAAAGTAAAGTAAAATAGAGGAGGCCACACCGCTGTTTAATTAGTGGCGGGGTATCAGGCCAGGTCGGCATCTGTGCACCAATGCTTCCTGTTTACCTGCGTGTATTAAAATGCAGCCTTCCCAAGCCAGAGTTGTCGTCTTCCGGGTGTTGGAGTGGGTGTTACCTTAATGGATCTTGGAGTGTTGCCTGGTTAATGCTCTGTTCCTGGAAGGTTGATGGGTCAGAGCTGCTGCAAGAAGGTTGTGTTCTAGTGGTTACCTTTTAAAAACTGCTTTTATTTTAAGCTCTTAGCTGTTTGGGGGCCAACCCTACAGAATTCCATATACATATATATAAATTCCATGCGTACGATTACAAATGCGCACACACACACACCTTTATTTGTGACTGTGTATGTCTGTGTATGTGTATGTGTGTATGTGTAATGTTGTGCCTTCCTCTGTAGGATCTAGATACTTAGCTTATCATTGTAGGAAAGATGGAATCTTCCTCGGTCTGCAACCAGAAGTTGGGAAGCAGGCTGCTCTAAATCCAAAAATAGAAATTCTCTAAAGAGGTTATGTAGAGGTGAGAGCATTTGAGTCCTCTGGTTCCTTTTTACCACAGCAGTTGTGTGTGTGCGCACATGCACGTGCCTGCACATTCTTGATGTGACAAGGTGATGGGAGCAGACGGTGCCCTAGATGTTCCCCTAGATCTGCAGTGATAACCTCATTATGATAGAGTACACCCCACGCAAACACCAGGGGCAGCAAGCTTGTGGACTCTTGGCTGATGAATAGCAGTGTTTCCTGGAGCATAGACATTATTCTGGGAATGTTTGCTCCAGTGCAAGGAAGCATTGTACGCAAGAGAATGGAATTATCTGCTCAAGTGACATGGAATGGCAGGTGTAGAATTCAGCCATGTTTCCCTTACTAATAATAGTCATGTTATTGGGCATTTTAGTATGTGCTAGTAACTGAGCAAAGTGATTTACATCTAGAATCTCGTGTAATTCTTAAGCCTATGAGGTAGGTCTAGTGCCCATTTCATAGATGGGGATGATCCGAGGTGATGTATCCGGTAAATAACACAGCTAGGCCCTGAACTTGGGTCTGTCTGATTGTGAAGTCTGCTCTCTTAACCAGACATTCAGTTGTCCACATTTGTTCTCTCATTGTGGAAGCTGCACAGATACCCACTTACTTGTCACATTTGCTATTAACAGCCCCGTAGGCTGGCAGGGTGCCCAGGCCTGGTTTAGGTGTATTAGTACTCTTTTGGTTGCAAGTGACAGAAACATAACTCAAACCACTGTAAGCATAACCCACTGGCTTTTTTATTGGCTCATATAAAAGCAAGTCCAGTGGTGAGGTACGGTTCTTCAGACATGGCTGGACACAGGTGGGCCTCCTCTCTTTCTGCTGTCTTTTGGCTGTGCTTCCCTCTGTGTTGGCTTCGTTCCCAGGCAGACTGTCCATGGGGAGGCAATTAGAGCAACCAGCAGCTCTAGACTACTGAGCTCAGAAATAAGAGGTTGTCTCCTCTGACTGTGCTAACAAAAACCCTGGGGGGACTCTAATTGGCTTGGTTTGGGTCAAATGCCCATTTCTGAGACAGTTACTAGGCTAGGGAGATGGCGTTCCTAACCCTGGGGCTTGGGAGTTGGAGGGTCCACCTCCCCCAAACCCCATGAATTGATAATGGGGGGGCGGTTGTTCCCTCAGAGATAGTGGGCAAGCAAAAACCTATGTTCATTGCTGAATGTGTTTAGTAAATATCTGTGGAAAAAATGAATGAGTGAAGGAATGGACTTACCTGCTTTGTTCTAGGGAAACTTTAGAGGGTACAAGAGTATGTAAAAGTAAGATGTCACAAATTGGGAACTGTATTAAGCCGGCAGCACATGTTTGTATAATGAATAATAGGAATGAATGAGTACTTGTGAGGGAAGATGTAATCTAGATGTATTCTAGAGGAAGACAGTTAAATATGTGCCCCTTTTTGGAGTCAGGAATGTTTGAAGGGGCTTCCGTCAAGTCATTTCTGTTCACTTTCTGCTGTGCCCCTCAGTGATTGGGGAAGTACTGGGATAATGGAGGGAGAGGAAGTTAAGTAAGGAGGTAATTGCATTTTCCAAGTTGTCTTCCAGCAGAGTCCCCTGTGGCAGAGGGAGTAAACTTAGATACCTTGAGGGCTCCTGAGAGAGGAGAGCCAAGTGGGATGTCATTGAAGTCTTGTGTTTTATCTTAAAGGTTCATGCAAATTTTGGGACATATATTCTATGATATTTACATGATCCTTTTAACAATAAATTAATATTTAAGCTCAATTATCTTGAGAAGAAAACAAAACAAAACAATGTTTCCTGCTGGTCATAGTTAAATAGAAAGATGCTATATAATTGGACCTACCAATTTTGGAAAATTGGGTTGATTGTAGAGAGCTGATATCACAAATCAGTTTCATGGTCCAGGCCTTTCCTTTTGTCTTGGTTTCTGATCCCAGAACCATATAAATAGAAGCTTCATAGTCAATCACATAGGAGAAAAGTTTAAAATATTGCTGAAGACGGTTGGTGGGATGCAGTGTTGAGGACACATCTCTTCTTGTTAAAAGAGTAAGTCATTATTCAGATACTTGTCTGATAAGAAGTTCTCTCTCTTTTTCCTCTCTCCCTCCATCTCTTTTTTTCTCTCTGTCTTAGGGAGACATGGTCAAAGGACTCTCAGTGTCAAAAGGTTATTGATGATCATATTTTAAATTTCATCACTGATGTTTTCAATTTCATCACATGTAAATCAACTAAGTGACCCAAATAATTCATAGTCTCCATGATTTGTACTTTCCATCCAGCTTCAGATTTCATTTATTTTTGCTGTTGTGCTGTCTTATGTGGCCAAAGCTTTGTTGTTCTTTTTTACATTTCAGTTGTTGCTTGAGTGTAAGTCTATTACAGTAGTGAACTCTGTGAGCCACTGTATGTTAAGGTGAAGAGTGAATTCATTCAACTTACCAGATTTTTTTATGAGTATAGGTTTTTTTCATATAAGGAAAAATAAGAATTAGACCCCAGGTTCAAAAGTCCTGATTAGTGCCTTCCTGCTAAGCGAACATAAAAGCCACTTACCTGTGCATTTCAGGTTTGCTGTCAAAGTATTCAATTTACAATATGCATATATGACAAATAATTTTAACTGTCCCTTTGAACATGCTGAGCTAATTAAGTGTCATATTCATTGAGGAGGAGTATTCCCAATGAATAATGCAGTGACTGGTATTCATAGAAAAGTTTTTCTTTTCATCAATTTGTCCAAATTTGCTTACATGTTGATATGTATCAGTATCAGCCTTGGTAAAAACTCCTACATCTCATTTAAGATTTCTTCTGATGGCTTTACCTTAAGAATTCTAAAGATAAATGTCTTCAGGGACGTCTCCATTGTAAATACACCAAAGAATAAGAAGATGAATACTCCTCAATGAATATGACACCTAATTAGCTCAGCATGTTCAAAGGGACAGTTAAAATCATTGAGCATGCTCTCTTCCAACCATGAGAGAAACAATGAAACAAATTTTAATATCTAACTAGCTATTTTAAAATTGTTTTTTCTCTCTCTTTTTAACATTTTTATGTTCTTCTTGTCTTTTCCTTTTTTCTTTTGCTTACGCACATGCACACATGCTTTTCTTTCTTTCTTTTTCTAAAGTGAGGATCATTTGAGAATTGTAGGTTGAGAATTTTCACTTGCAATTTTGGAGGCATTATTTTTTTGTTCTTAGGCTTTCAGTGGTATTCTGTTTTCTGCTCATTTGTATGTTCCCAGTTTTCCATTTTAAGTCGGTTTTAATATCTTGTTTCTATTTCTAGTATTCTGAAATTCCACAGTTCTGTGGCTTGCTATGTGTTCTTTGCATTTACTGTGCTAAACTCTCAGGCCCTTTATGGTCTGAAACTCAAGACTTCAATTTTGTGAAATTTTCTTGTGCTAATTCTTGGATAATTTTTTTCTTGTTTTCTCTCTCTCCTCTGTTTCTCTTTCTGTCTGTGTCTTTCTGTCTTTTTAAAAATTATTCTTGTTATTCAGATTTGGGGCCTTTTGGATATGAGTTGCCAGCCTGACTTAGATGAAAAGTCTGTAGATCATTTCTCTGGGTGGTTCAGTTTCTACTGAGTCTAGCCTGAAATCTTCTGTAGGGGTTGGGGAAGAGGGGTTGCTTAACTGAAATGTTGGGAAGGGGACCTGGAGGCCTAACTGCTCAGTTACAGACTCTCATCTTCAGTATGGAAGTTAAGTGTCTTTCAAGCACATTAAAACATCTTTAACAGTGTCGTTCAACAATGATGCCTTTTTTAAAGTTGGTTCTTCTTCTTCTTCTTCTTCTTTTTTTTTTTTTCTATTTTTTTCCCCTGGAAACTGTTTTGAACACATCTCCAGTCTAGAGCTTCAACAAATTTTCTCTCAAATAAGGCAGCTTTGAGTAACCTTTTTATTTGTTTGCTACATTGAGATTTATGTTGTATTGTTCCTGGCTAATTCATGTCACTTTTTGGTTTCAAAAAATTCTGGCAATTTTCCTTCTGACTTTGTAGGATTGGTTGATAAAATGTCATTCTAAAATAAATGACTCTGTGCACTTATTGCCTGTGTTTTCATAGGGGTTATCAAATTGAGCCTCATTTGCATCTCCAAATAATAAAACCCATATTTTAAAGAAACAGCCTATGCCTTCTTGATTAACTATTGCTACTCACTATGGAGTCATGAATTGTGGTCAGGGGAAATCCTGTCACTATCAGCTCATTGTGGGGACCCTCAGGAACAATGAATTCCACGTCTGTCTCAATCCTCAATAATTTCAGGTAGTTATTAATTTTAATCATTATCTTGCACATTTGCATGGTTTTAAAACCTCTATTTCTCATTTCCTGTTTCAAGCTCGCAGTTGGAATTCCCAATTGCAAATATAATTTTTAAATCATTGTATTTTAAACATGTAAATAAGTAATTATCACAAAAGAACAAACACCCTGATTTTTGTTACTTTTCAATGAATTGGAGAGTAGTTTTATGCTTGTAAACAGAGCTTTTGATCAAATGCAATTATGGCAGAAAGTTGAATCAGTGGGTTGTTATAGAATAAAAAGTGAAACAAACAAAAGCAGAAAAAATGCTTTATAAGGTGATAAGACAAACATAATTTTCAAAAAATTGGCCCTACAGGGGCCAGTATGAGCTTTCACAGGTTCTCGCCACGGGACAGCTGGTGGAGCAGTGCTGGCTTTGGTGATTTCTTGCATAATATAATCTTACTAAAGTAGTCTACCATTTGCACTATAAGGGGACTGCAGCTGTGATATTTAGAGGGTACTAAATTTTCCAATCTCTTATGACTCCCATGAAAAAACAAAAAGACCTCAGACAAATTAGCTGCTGTAAAAGAAGGGATTCTGCTTATCTTCATGAGCACGACAAACATTTTTGAGAGTACAGAAATTCACAACCTGCTCCCCTCTCTTTTGGTCATTGAATAGGAAGCATTGTACTGATCAAGGCAACTTTTCTTTTCTTTTCTTTTTTTAATTTAAATTCAATTAACCAACTTATAGTACATCATTAGTTTCAGATGTAGTGGTCAATAATTTATCAGTTTCGTATAATACCCAGTGCTCATCACATCACGTGCCCACCTTAATACCCATCACCCAGTTACCCCAGCCCCCACCCACCTCCCCTCCAGCAACCCTCAGTTTGTTTCCTAGAGTTAAGAGTCTCTCATGGTTTTTCTCCCTCTCTGATGACTTCCCATTCTGTTTTCCCTCCCTTCTCCTACGGTCCTCTGCCCTGTTTCTTATATTCAAATAATTATACTTCAGGTTGGGGTCTAGGATTTTGGGAAGAATCTCGCAGAATGCATGCCATTGAGGGGAACATTTACTGAGTATACTGTATGCTAGACTGCTAGATGCTGCACCATGTGTGTTTCTTGAAATAACCTGAGGCAGGGATTATTTCCATTTGAGGGAGTCATGGAGACATCTCATAATTGTCTGAACTCATGGAGCTGGTAAGTGGTGGACCTGTGACTGGAACCCAGGTCAGTTTGGTTACGAAGCATATGCTTTTCCTGCTAGTAAACGATTCCTCATCCTTCTGGTGCCCATATCTCTCCCCTCCAGGTACAGTGCTTTTTTAGAGACCAGGTAAGTAGATATCCTGAAGCAAAAATCTCTGCAGTGCCACTTAGGTTTGGGTAAAGATATCTAGAAATAATCTGTAGGTCTTATTAGGGAGCAGGAGCATTTAAGATCTGTCTGTATTCTCAAATGGTTATCGAATAGTCTAAAAGCATCCTGTGATTATTTGGAATGTATCTGCCTAAATAAAATGGTGCAAATAAAGTCAAAGAATCTTAAAGCCCTAGGAGCCTTTCCTGCTTATCGAGGATACTCTTTTTGATTAGCAGATGGAACCTGGGCTACAGGACATGACCTGGGCTACCAGGTCACAAAACTACCATGTTGTATTGATTCTAAGAGGCACATGTTTCCATTTTACCAATTCTGATAATAGGATTGCTTCCTGCGGTCCATGGTGTCTTGTAAGAGTTCTCACCAGGCAGCAGTTGGGATGTCCTTGTGACTGCCTGTGTGTGCAAACGCTCAAAGCACCAGCAGCGTCATTTACGGCGTATTGGTATCGGCAGCTTGGAAGGAAGTCCCAGAGACAGCAGTGTAGCACGTTTACAGAATGCTGAGTCATCGGTGCTCTTGATGTCACCGGCGTGGTGTTGCGTGGAAAAACACGGGCCTGAATGGCTTGGAGTCAAAACATAATCCGGAGCTGGATTCCAAATGTGAAGAAGCGTTAGGCATACTTAAATCATTTTTCAGGTATTTTCCTTTTTACTTAAGTGCAAAAGTGATATGTGATTAAAATCTGTGGATAAAAGAACTCCCTTAATAGGTGCAAAATAATAATCTGAAGTGATAAGGCATTATTATGTCATAATTTGACAGCGTCTATTTCTTTATTAGTACATGAAATAATGGAGATTTAGAGTTCACGAATAATGAAAGTCTCTTCTTCATACTCTTATTCCAGTGTGCTTTCATCACCATGGGTTCTGAATGTAAATAATGACATTTTTGGATGGAGGATCAGTACATTTATCCTCAAAGTTAGGCCTTCATATTATGATGCCCTGATACTGGCTTTATGAATAATCACTTACGGAATAAGTTTTATATGGCCATTTCTAGGAGCTTCCCTCAGTATAAGCTAAGAGGATTTCTCCAAAGCACACCTCAGGAAAAGCAGTTTCATTAAGGTGGGAATATATGGTGATGAATTTAGCTAGAACAGTTTCAGAACAGAATTAATAACTCACTTCAACCATTGAAAAATTTTTATTGGCTCACATGTCTAATTTTGTTTCCTGCAAAACTCTCCCCATAAATTATTTGCAAAATGTACCCCTAAATAGGTTGCTGATTATAAGCCAGTTAATATTGGAGGACTACTTCCCAAAATTATGATTCTGAGTTTAGAGTTCAGACTGAAGCCTTTCTTCCCAGTGGTAGTTCCATAGGATACCAGTTGTTTGTCTGAGCAGTGAACTGCAAACATATCATCTGGAGATGACTTCTCTCTCTGTTCTCTATAGTGATTTTAAATCAATAAGTTAGAAGTTAAGAAGAAAGAGAGCAAGAACACATTCTGATTTTACACACTGGAACGTTTTCTGATCCACTGGGAGATCATTCTTGCTGATCTTCCTTGGGGTATGGTGTTAGGCTGCAGACTCTTTATAACAGCCGTATCCAGGGTCAGCATGGGCCCGCTGAGCCTGGAGCATAGCTGAGTCATGTGCACAGGACCCCAGACCAACGAAAGGTCAACACAAGCTTCAGACTGTCTTATGTTGTCCCGATGGGTCTCTCACGGGGCAATGTAGGGGTGTCACAGTGGAAGAATGTAATAGCCCGCTCTAAAGGCGTTGGCTATGCATGAACAGCCTGGGTTAGACTGAGACACTCAGCCTTGAACTTCATAAAGGAGAAAACTGGTAGACATTATGTTTGACATGCTAGTCTTCTCGATTTGCTTTTTCTTTTTAAGATCAGAGAGACTCATGCAGGACTATACCCATAGAATTATTAAAACATTGGCAAAAAGTGTACCTGCTCAGTCAGAGTAGACCGTGTAATTGTGGGGACAGGAAGTCTTCATTGGGTTTAATTAGGTTTTAAGCAACTGTTGTTGTATATAAAGGTAAGCATAACTAGACATCCAAAGAGGATAGAGGCTCAATAAATATGTAACTGAATGTGACTTAGTGTTTATTCCTCTGTAGGACTCATCACTAAAATTTGCTCACAAATCAGAAAGAACCGTGTCATAGATGATGTATCTACATTTTGAAAAGTAAGATCAGGGTCCTAGAGATGTTTTGGGATTGTAGAAGATAAAACGATCAATACCATGTTGGAAGACTGAATTATCTGCAGTAATTTAAAAAGGGCTACAGTGATGCTTCCTTTTGTATATTGATGAAAAAGGGGCCCACTGAGATAGGAATAAAGTGAACAAAAGCAGAAGGGGAGCAAGATGACTTAGCTCCAAGTGCATGAGGCTCAGTTGCAGGGTCTGCAGTTTCTATCACAGAGTCTGCAGTTTCTATCACAGAGTCTGCAGTTTCTAGCTAAGCAGAGGCCAGTGGACAGGCGAAGATGCTGAAGCTTTCTTTGACTTAAGAAATTTGAACCATGCTTTGAAACAAAATTGAACTATTAATTCACTTTAAAAAGGAAAACCAAAGCCACGTGATTTCATATTTTCTGGAAGTATGAAATTGGAAAAAACCAAGATATCAGAGCATTCTCAGATTTGGTCCTGAACTAAATTAGTTTTCTGTTTGACTCATGTCTCTGGCTGTGATATGCTAATTACAGACCCTTCTTATATGTTTATTAAAGCAGGATCTTATTTGAGCAATTTACTGTGAATTGGTTTTAAAAAATAACTCTTTATACTTGAAAGAATTAAACTGCATTTCCTCAAAAACATTCTCTAAATCAGACTTCTCTATTTTAGTCAGATGGGCTTTCAATAATGTAAATACAAATTAGTGAGGCTTGATTCTAATTGCTTCATTTTCCTTGTTCTGATGAATAACAGGATCATATAGCTTTTCAATACAATAGGTGATAATAAAACCACCGTAGCTCTTATTTACGAGTCATATTCTATTCTCTGGGGTGCATTTTCCTAATGAGCAAACATCAGCTATTTACCTGAAAGAATAATTGTTCTTATGGAAATAATTACTGATTTATAATTACTGACTTTTCTGAGATGGAAAGACCCACTTTTTATTATTTTCTTCTGTGTTATATCCAAGTCAAGCAGGAAGAGTCAGTGAGAGTAACAAGTGTTTAATTGTATAATAAATTACTGAAAATATTAACTTAATTAAACTCAAGTGATGGATGTGTTGACAGAGTACTAGCCGTAAGGAGGATTTTGATAAGATAGGACACATGGGTATGAAAAGTCAAATGACAATAAAGTCAGGTTATCCTTAACAGTCAAATGAACTCTTGAGACGGTAACTATTATAGAATTCTGGAAGAGGGAGGAGTGACATGACTGGGAGTGGATAAAGGATTCATGGTGGAAGTAGGCCTTAGTTTAGGCCTTTAATTAGGGGTAGGATTTTTAAGGGGCTAAGGAGATGTGTGGAAAGACAGAGAGCTTGGTAGTAGTGATACCATGCCTAGCAAAGCAACAGTACAAGAAAATGTATGTTTGGGATCTTAAGCCATCTACCTTGGTCCACAAACAACTGGCGTGTACTTACCAAAACTATCAACATGTTGAAGGATAATGAAATGAAGAGCTGCTTGAGGTGGAAGGAGACTCAGGAGGCTTGACACTACTAAATGCAGTGTGTGATCCTGGACTGAAGCCTGGTTTGGGGCAAAAAATTTCTTAAAGGACATTATTGGGAAAATTTATGAAATTTGAATGCAGGCTGTCTATTAGACATTAGCATTGTGTCAATGTTGAATTTCCTGAACTTCGTCAGTGGATTATGGTTATGTGTCAGTTCCCCAGGACTGCTGTAACAAAGTTCCCCAAACTGGGTGACTTAAAACAACAGACAGATACTCTCTCACAGTTCTGGAGGCTAGAAGCCTGAAATCATCGCTTCTCGGCCTTTTGGCTAAGATCAGGTGTGAAATCAGGGTGTTAGGAGGGCCATGTTCCCTCTGGAGGCTCTAGGGAAAAGCCTCTCCTTGCTTCTTCCAGCTTCTGGTGGTTGCTGGCAATCTTGTCTTCCCCTTGCCTTTAGCTGAGTCACCGCAAACTGTGCCTCTGGCATCACGTGGCATTTTCCCTGTGTCTGTGTCTTCACGTGGCCTTACAAGGACACTGGTCATTGGGGTTAGGCCCCACCCTGATCCAGTATGACCACATCTTAACTAATTGCATCTGCAGAGATCTTGTTTCCAAATAAGGTCACAATCTGAGGTTCCAGGTGGACATGATTTTTTTTGTGTGTGTGGGGGGGGAGACACTATTCAACCCAGTGTAGATTATATACGAGAACATCCCAGTTTTTGGGAGATCAGCACTGAAGCATTTAGGCGTAAAGGATCATGATGTCTGCAGCATACTCTCAAATGGGTCAGCAATAATAATAATGTATATGTTTATGGAGAGGGACACAAAGCGATGAGGAATAATGTGAACCATCGATGAATTTCAGTGAAGGAGGTAGGGGTTGTGTAGTTTTTGAAATTATACAGAGGTTTGAAATTTTTCAAAATGAAAAATTTTCTAAAGCGAAAGAAAAATCCACACAAAAAAGATCATATACATTTTTTCCTTTAGACCCTGTCATATCTGGAATGTCGTCTGAAACTGCTTAATCGATACTGCTGCAAATCAAAAGATTTATGAAAGTTATAAAAAATTAGCAGAATTCCGAGGCAGTTTTTCAAATTAAATGCTTGCTCGGCATTTTGCCCAAGATTTTGGTACATAATAGCTGACCTAATTGTCCTTTGAATGTCGCAGATTAAACTACATTTCTTAAAGACAAAGAGAAGTCTAGATTTTCCCTCGTGCCTTTTTGTTCCTGAAGGAAAGCACTCAGCAGGAATGTGTGTGTGTGTATTTTGCACGTTTCTAATATTTGAATCTTTGTATATTTATACTATGGCATGTAAATGGTATTCTCTGCAGGCCTGGGGAACCTGTTTCAAGTAGGTTTTGTTTTGTAGTTGATAATACATTTAGACTATAAAATGCAATGGACTTGGCATTTCCTGAAATAAGTAAACCAGAGCTGTGCAAAGTATAATGTGATGCAGCCCTTTGGATCAAGACACATCCTAGCTCAGGGCAGGCCATTAGGTGGGACTAGCATGCTTTCTAAGCAGATGGCTCTGCCTTCGCCACGTCCTGCAGAGGGCCAGGGGACTTGTTTGGGCGCAGAGCCTCGGTCTGATGGCGGGAGAGCCAGCTTGTAACGTTATTCCCATGGAGCTCATTCCCGGCTGCCCAGCGTCACCCCTGACATGGAACAGAACAGACATGCGGCTCCTTCAGTTCTTTAAGATGAATGAATGCTGTTGGACAGAAGGGGTTTTATTGAGCAGTGTGATGTGGTGCAGAAAGAACGTTGTATTGAAATACAAAACTCTATGTTAGAAAAGCAGGTAATAGAAGGAGTTTGCGGTGCCTTCTCTAACGTCTCCCTTACTATCCGGTGTTTTGAGGACTAATTGAGAGCAGTAAAAGGCTGTGTCCCCACAGCACTGGCAACACCAGCAGGATTCCTGGGAGACTCTCGGCTGTGGGGACAGAAATCCACCCAGGTAGGCCAGCACGCGAGGCGAGGAGTGAAACCTGAGCCTGTGGAAATCCGAGAGCGGGCACCGGGGGCTGGACCTCGGAAAGTTGGGAGCTCCAGGGGTTATCGTGAATCCCGAGCTGCTGGGCTGGGGCCCCCGGCAGCAGGTGTTTCTGGATCTTCACTCGGAGGCTGCGGCAGCGGGGGAATGTAACCCAGCGACCCGGTGCCTGGGTGAGCGCTGTCAGCTGGCCTCCCGGCTTTCTCTCCGCCGCCGCAGCCGCGGTTCTCCTTTCTCTCCACCTTCTCCAGACATCTCGGCTTCGCTGCACCCCTCTGCCCTCTCTCTCTCTCTGTGGCCCCTGCAGCTTTTCTTCTTGCTCCTCCCTTTGCTGCTCTTTCAGTATTTCCTTGTTCAGATTCGAAAGACACAGCTTACAGCCCCGTGACCCAGGCCACGTCATTCCACTGTCCACCCCGCGCCAGGTGGCCGCAGCCGGCCGGCACGTGGAGCAGGACCTGGTCGCCCAAGTCTGCTTCCTTCCGCCAGAGCTGTGGGCATGGAAGCCACTGTGACGGAGACAACTGGCCCTGTCTAGAAATCACAAAATATTTTCACTATGACCCTCTGGCGTCCTGGGCACTTCCACATAGATGGCTTAGGTCACTCCCGATTTGATCTGGACAGGTAACCAGGAGCAAGCATTCCACTTAAACTCTTCATGGTGGAGGCGGTACCTCTGTTTTAGGATGTTTGTCAGTAAGAGAGGAGGTAGAGAAGAACATTTTTCTTTGAGACGAAGCTGGTAGTACGAGAGAACTTTGATTCAGTGGCCTGAGGTTATCAGATGCCGAGCGGACTCCCTGGGAGAAGAGCCAAACCAGGGGGATGGTGCTGGGCCAAGTTCTAAATATTTGATTTAAATTGATTAGAAACCAATAACAGCTTTAATTGAGGAACTCAAGGAAATTTCTGCAAATGGTTCAATTGATGAAGCCCATGCATGGGTCTCTTGAGGAGTTTGAGCACATGCAAGCAATAATGGTCAGTGTTAGGACTTCCCCACGATCACTCAGCCACCAGTCAAGAACTTTGGTGTGTGGTCCTCTATAATCCTCCAGACAAGCTTTGGAGGACACCTGTCCTTATCATCTCTGTCTCACAGCTGAAGAAATTAGGCCTTAGGGAGGTTAAGTAACTTCCCCTGGGTCACAGAGGTACTCACCCAGCTGGGAATTTGAATGGGGGTCTCTGTTTCTGGACACTGGGACCTTCTCTTCGAGTGCTGTTCTCACTGCCACCTCCCCCAACCCAAGCAGCTTTTACTAAGTGGTGACATGATGATTTGCCCCCTGGCCCCTGTGGTTTTAGGCAGGAATACCCATCGTGGTGCAAAGCTTGTTGCAAGAGCAGCCAGCGGGACAGAAGCAGACCGTGGGGGGCAGACATGGGAGCTGCTTAGGCTGTGCTCATTGGTTGTTGTAGGGCTGTCTCCTGAGAGCCTTTGCTGAGGGCCTGCAGGCCACAAACAGTACCCGGCTAGAACGGGGAGATGCTGAGCAGGACCACTGTCTTCTTTAACTGTTCTGGAGGGTGTGTGCCAATGTACCCTGTGGGAAAGGGCAGGTCGACCCTTCAGCTTTATAGATCACTTGGAGGAATAAAAGGTTGTGACGTAGGTCAGAAAGAATACAGGGACATGTGTGAAAGCAAGCATTTCTAAATGACAAATTATTTTGGTGTACCAGGCAAACAGTTGGCACCCAGAGGAGTCTGCATCTTTGTTGCTTATTTTTCAGTGACACGTTTGTGGGGAGAGGGTGCTTCCGCCGAATGGTTGTATTAAAGGGAATTGGGGCGCCTGGATGGCTCAGTTGGTTGAGCCTCTGCCTCTTGATTTCGGCTCAGGTCATGATCTCAGGGTCATGAGATTGGGCCCCGCATTGGGCTGGGTGTGGAGCCTGCTTGGGATTCTCTCTCTCCCTCTGCCCCTCCCTAGTACTCCCTCCCTCCCTCCCTCTCTCTAAATAAATTAATTAAAGGGAATCAAGTCCAGGTACAAATCTAGCACAGTTAGACCACAGTTTGGAGCATTAGTCCTTCCTTAAGTCAGAGTTTTGCCGACGCGTTTCAGTGACTATAGACCTGGAAGACCATTTGTTTCCTTCCTTGCATCTCAAGCAGTTTGCATGGAGGTAGAGGAGATCGTCCCACTTTCTATCAGAGGACTTGAGAGAGCTTCTCTTACTACAGCGGGAGTGGGTTTGTTGTTAGATGCCTCAGAGCTGGAAGGGGTGAATGAGGCAGACTGGGGAAAAAAAGCAGTGATAATACTATGTAATGAACTGGAATAGAAATTTAATTGTGTTTACATATGTGCAAAGTGTTTTTAAAGCAGACATACAGTTGTTATGCTTTTCAAATCTTTAGAACTTATTTTCCAAGATTCCCCTTCTCTTACCTTTAAATAGGAACAAGTAGAAATAGTGTCTGTTACTGTGAGTCCTGGAAAAAACAATGGTTTATATTCCCCTGGTGTCACAGCAAGCTTATTTAGCTAGTGAGTAATTCCCAGGGCTGCGATGACTTCACCAATAGATCTGATGCACAAACAAAAACACCCTTCACTTGTGTCTAAAAACAAAAAAGATGATTGTTAGACCTTTCTATTGATAGTAAAATCAACCATGACGTATGTGTGTGTGTGTATGTGTGTGTGGGGGGGGGGTGGGTGGGTGAGTGTGTGTCCAGAACTTGAAGATACCTGATACAGTAATGAATGCTAAGCAGAAGCTTTGGACCTGAAGAGAAGGAATACGCACAAAGCAAATACAAGGCTTCCCCCACCTTTTGATTTATAGTAATGATAGACTACATATGTTGTATGTGTATCAGATCTTTTTATTGGGCCAACATCCCTATTTATCTCAATAAATGAAACTTTCCAATATCACAAAATTTGAAGAAACAGCAGTCTTGGCATTTCTAATGCAGGTAGTAAGGGGAAATTAAGTTAAACAGGATTCCTCTGATCCCTTCCATCAAATGGATGTAAAGTATGGAAGTCAAAAAAGAGAAGTCAAACAAAACCCCAAATCCCCTGTTTGCACATGTGTGGCCATTTGTACTCATTATATTTAGAATAAATTTCCATTGGAGAAGGGTATGAGTGGAAATATTCCTGAGATTTGGACCTTACATCTCTCATGCTGTCCCATTAGTCTGTAATTTAGTTGAGCTTATGAATAGGGTAAAAGTCCATGGCTTTGTCTTTCTCTCTCTTCTTTTTTCATTTTATTGAAAACTTTTAAACATTGTAGCCAAAAGCCCACATAAAATTTTCCATCTTAATCATTTTTACATGTTCAGTAGCATTCAATATATTCACATTATTATGCAAGAGCTATGCTGTTCTCTTACTTTCACATCATCACCATCATTATTATTTCTGAGTGTGCATGTGTGCCAGGAAAAAGGGAAGAATGAAAAGGAGATTTTTTTTTTTTTGGATGGAACTTGCATATTCAATAGAACTTACTCCTCCATAGCATAACCAGCTGGGCCATGTGGATGGACCAATTCAGGCAACTCTTCCCTTGGACAATATTGTTGTCCATGTGTGCTGTGCTCAGAGTGGGAAACATTGCTTCTACTTCTGATGATTCCCAAGCTGGGAATCCTGGATGGGGCGACTTAGAATTGCCAGAGGGTTCACCTGGTTTGAGCCATGTAGACGCCCATTTAATATACCTGAATCAGCCACTGCAGGATAAACTTGAAATAGTGAACTTCATTAACAATTGATCGTATAGATGGTGAGCCCAGATTCAGTTAACCAACTGAAATACTGTTTTGGTTGTGCTCAGTTTTTACCTTTTTGAAAATCATTTAAAACACTCACAGCTTTAAATGCTTTATTCCAAAAGACCTGTTGTTGTTGTTTTTAATTGAAATGTAGTTGACACACAATGTTACATTAGTTTCAGATGTACAACCTAGTGATTCCACAAGTCTGTATTCTGCTGTGCTCCCCGCAAGTGTAGCTGCCATCTGTGGAAGACCTGCTTTAATAGAGTCATCATAACATTGTCAAGTGGTCTGCTTTTATTGGACTATTATTTTTGGTAGCGAAGTTTCATACTGTTTTTCCATTATTGGACTCTTTATAAGGAATAAAGTGCTTCTGCAGATCCCTATAATGAACAAGGGTGGGAGAATATGTTTCCGATTTTCAGGAGCATTAGGAGGTTGTTTTACCCCTCTCTGTACTCTGCCCATAAGGTGAGAGAGGGACCCTTCATTTGGAATGCCCCAAAATGAAGCAGGGTACTTAGTGATGCAGGGGGAGAGGAGACTCCTGATGTGTCATTAAACTGAGGCTGGCTATCAGCACACCCCTGGACTGTTAACCCCCAACCAGCCTACCAAGAACAAAACTAGCCCAGTTGTGTAAATAAATCACACAGATGTTTTGGGGTTCCACTCTCCCTCCAACAGCCATCTGAGGAGTTCTTAGTTCTGATGTTTGCCTGATTTCAGTAGCTGGGGGTCATCTCTCGGCAGATGTCATCTCCTTTTTGAAGACTTGTTCATTTCCACTTTTATCCTTGTTAACTAGATACTGTCTCCTGAATAATTCCTATTTTTCTGTTACTTCTTGGTTTCCTCCCCTGGCTCCTTTTCTCTACCTATCTCTTAAATGTGGATCTATCTTGGCCACTTCCTCTATTTTCACAGTCTCCTTGGGCCATCTCCTTGGGTAATGGTGTCAAATACCACTAATACCTTCCTTATCTATCTATCTGTCCATCCATCCATCCATCCACCCATCTTATCTATCTGTCTATCTATCTATCTGTCCATCCATCCATCCATCTCCCTACCTGTCTACCTACATATGGACAGATAACCTCACCTGAGTTCTAGGCCCTCCTCTTCAGCTACCTCTTGAATGTAACAATCCATGTATCTGTATAGATATAGATATATACACAACTTGTGTGTTTGTGATAATTTCATATACCCAATACAGAATTCATCCATCTGCCTTTCTTCTCTCCTCCTCCCGAACAAAAGTGTAACACACTGAGCTCTTTTATGTGTTCCTGATCTCTGTGAAGGCAGGATTCTGGAAGCCACCCTCAACTCTTCCATCTCTGTTATCCCCTAGGTTTGATAGTTGTTATGGACTGAATTGTGTCCCCCAGAATCCATATGTTGAAGCCCTATCCCCCAGTGTGATTGTATTCGGCCTTTCGGGGGTAATTAATGTTAAATGAGGTCAGAAATTCAGGCCCTAATGCAGTAGGACTGATGTCCTTAAAGAAGAGAAGGAGATACCAGAGCACCCTTTGAAGATACAGTGAGGGGAGAGGGGCCTCTGGAGAAACCAGAGCTGCCAACACCTTGCCCTTGGCTGCAGCCTCCGGAACTGTGAACAAGTAAGTTTCTGTTGTTTAAGCCCCCCAGCCTGTGGTTAATGCTGTGGCAGCCCCGGCAGACAGTCACATTGTTGATGTTCCTCCTGATATCTCTGGGATTACATAATGACATGATAGGACATCCTTTGCTTCATGTTTCACCTTGTACTGCTTGGTTCTCAAGGGGGTCATTTCTGCAGCAGTCTTCGAGGGTGCCACCAGTTTCCCAAGGGTCCTCTAAGTCCCTTGGGAGTTGGATCATCCTCTCTGAAGCAACCATCCCGTCACCATCTGCGTCAGTTTTAACCCTGTGGGTTGTAGGCTGGCCTCCCTCTTGTCAACAGCTTTGCTGTGATCTGAGCAGATTTTCGGCACTGCTCATGGCCTTCATGAAATACTCTCTCTTTGTAAGTTCTGTGGTGGTTTTCACCGCACTTGCACCATACCTTTGCGTCCCCACCTCACCTGGCAGTCAGGAAGGGACGGACTATGACACTGAGCGGGGGACCCAAGCACTGGGCAGGGCTGTTTCAGTTGGAGGGTCTCCTGTCAGTGCTCAGTTCATCTGTGAATGTGGTGCTCAGGAGGCCTGTGCCCTCCCACGCACCCTTCTGACTGTGGGGACTTGGATGTTCAGATGACAGGGATCCCTTACACCTTACCTTTGTACTGTCCCTTAGACTTTTTAATTTCATTTTTCATTTTATTTTAGAGGCTAGAAAGACTTTTTAATAGCAAAGGACATCGAGACCTATGGAGAGAGTTACACAAAGGCAAGCACAACTTTAGATTGCTCTCAGAAGGAGGTAGAGGGATGTATCTCCGCTGATGAAACCACCCTTAGGATTTTAAAAGCATTTCCATATCCATGATTTTATTAGATTCATTATTTCATATCAGCTCATTGGTGATGTAGTGCTGTTCATTATTTTACTAGCCAGTTCTACTAACTTAGGAGAAGAAATTAGTGGTATAACAGCTATGAGGGTAATGCTGAGCCCCCCACATGCCCGGTGCTAGGCTAAGTGCTTGACTTATGTTTGAGCGCATGAATTGACTGAGTGTGTCAGACCGTCACTCCAGAGGGTCCCGAGTTAGCATGCTGTGGGCCTTTCTCTGTCCATCCAAATGCACAGAGCAGGGTTATGGAGGATGCAGTGAATCGCATCAGTTGTTAGGATGGCTTTATGGAAATGTCTGGTCAAGAGTCCAGGAAGTTAACCAAGAATAAAGAAGACATGACATAAATGTGTCTGGGGACATGTTTGAAAGCCTTATTCTAATGAGAAACAAGACTAAAATATGTTAACACTCTTTGACTTTTCATTTGGGTTTAAGTCCTATAGTAGTTGGTACGGGGAAGTGGTCCTAAGAGACAAATTGGAGTATGTTTTCAGCTTTCCTAAACCTCAGAGACAGTCAGCTTGAGGAATTTCTGTGAATTTTGTCCATGCTTCAGGATGTGAAGAAGATACTTTCTGTTCATACATTATATCAATTAAATCCCTGAAGAATATCTCTTTTATACAAAATGCAACTAATCATGTCATGGTGCTTTTCTAATTGTTATGTCACTGAATAAGTTGGCAGCTTATGCAGGTTTACAAATTGTCATTTTGCATGGTGAAAGTATTACAGGAAATCTTTGTGGCTTTTAAAAACCTAGTGTAGACGGCGTGGCTTTGCTTGGTTCACCGTCAGGATAGTAACACCATAGACTAGACTGTCCTAAACCTCCAAAACAGCAAAGGTAGAGAATTGAATGAAGCCACAGCTGTAGCAGTGGTTGTTTCTGTGCTTATAACACGTAAATCTGGTGTCTGTCCACCAACCTGAAACCTGAGTTTAGAAAATGCAATGAGATGAAGCACACTTTGGAAGGAGTTGGTTTAAGCCAACAGACCTCTGGCTGACTTCCCTGAAGATAATGCTTTTGAAGCAAATACATTGTCTTCAGGCAGTGAGTCTCATTGTCTGGTTCAGAGTTTAGGGAGACAGACATGTGTGGTTCTCAGAAGCAGACATTCTGCTGTCTTATGAGGCTAGGGAATTGGACAGAACATTTCAGAACATGATCAGCAGGGTTTCCAGCTTGTTGTTTCCATTCTGGGCAGGATAAATTCTTCTGGAGTTGCATAGATGATCTCCAGTATCATTCCAAGATAATGTTATGCTTGCCATTTAGACCTGTGGAATGAAGGAATTTAGCTAATGGTTTCATATGAATCTGCCTGATGAAATTTAGAGACCCTGTGTTTTTAGAACTGAGTATAAATGGGTTTGAGAATAGAATTTGGTAGAAAAATTGCCAGGAAAGCCCAAGGAGAATGCTGTAACAGTTAGGATCAGGTTTGGCCACATGTGACCAAAAACCTAAAATAGCAGTAGCTTCAATGAGATAGTCTATTTCTCTTTTAGATAAAAGAAATCCAAAGGTAGGTAGTCCAAAGTTGGTGTGATGTCTTCACCATGCTGTCAGGACCCAAGATTGTATTACTCTACTCTCAACCCTGATTACTAGGCTTCTCCCTCATGGTAGAAGATGGCTGTTAGAGCTCCAGCCATTGCATCAGATCTGCATTCTAGCCAGTTGAGAGGATGACAAAAGGGGCAATCCTCCTTCCCCATGAGGAGGCTACTTGGAGGTTTGGAGGTTGCATATCTCTTTGGCTGAAACTTGGTCACCTGATCACACCCAATGCAGGAGAAGCTAGAGAATGTAGGCTTGTAGCTGAATGGCAGTGTACCTCACTAAACGTCCAGTTCTTATTACTACAGAAGCGACAAGAGAATAGAGGGACAAGCGTAGCGGACCCTGGTACAAGTGCTAGATATTCTACTGTTCATACAAAAATCAGAGCTGGAAGAACTTGAATAAAAGTTGGCACTGTGGTTGTGGGTTATCTTTCCCACCATGGACAAAACCAGAAAATTTGTTGAAGAAACTCTTATTAGAAAACACATATTCAGTATTTGATTGACATTGAACATTAAAACATTGATTCCCTGTTAGCAGCCTGCCATTTCTTATGCAAGCAAAAAGGAGCGATGTGGACAAGGAACAGAGAAACGGAAATGATTAAGTGCCAACTCCGTGACTTTTATAGCGGTTCATTCAGCTGCCTACCCACAAAGCACTTCCCAAGGATATTACAGCCAAGAATTCACTTGGCCGGGCCTGTCCATTTTTCATTCATTTCAATGACCATCTCCAGGAAAAAAACATTCTGAAAGAAGAAAACCCATTGGAGGACTTGTGGAGTATGAACAGAGGAGTTTTCCTTTAAAAGAAGAGAAAAAAGAAAGCTTAAAAACCACCTATGTTTGATTAGGAATTTTAGGGTTCTGTGTTCTCTCTCTTTGTGTGTGTGTCTGTGTGTGTGTGTGTGTGTGTGTGGTGTGTGCTTATGTTTGTGCATCTAAACCAATATGCGTATTTATATACCTCTTCAAGATCAAGTTAATAATTTTAGAGAATTAGGGACTTCGTCTCTTTTCTTGTTTTAATGATGTTGAATGAAGATAGAAATAAGGATGAAATTCTTTTAAAATAGCCTTGCCCAGAACATCAAAAGCCTTTTAACATTAAATAAACTACACATTTCCCCCAATCAAGGGTCAGTAAACTCAGTTGAGTGCTTTGGCAAAATTTTGGTTTGATCTTCTGCAAAAAAAAACCATTTTGTAAACCTCAAACACAGGTTTTTAACATTTTCTTGGGTAGACCTAGTTTTCAAGTTGCTTTCAGGTCTTTAAAATATCAGGTCCAGTTTCTCCTCCCTGCGAGTACCCATTATCACTCCAAGGGGTTGCCTTAGGGCACCTTCCTTACTCAGCTGCAGGTAGGTGAGTGCGCAAGGTCAGAGCACTCCCAGTGGGAGGGATTGCTTTTACCTGGGAGAATCTCCTCCCCAGCAACCTCTAGTCTGTTAAGAGAGGAAGGAGAGAGATGAGGGTATGAATGGTCCGAAAACCATTAGGTAAGTCTTAATAGAGCTGGAGGTGATATTTCTTTTCCCCCACTGACCTTTAGCTGAAGTTTGGAGCCGACAGGCAAATTCCCATTTTATGTCCAGTTTACGTGTAATAAGTTTTATATCTTCAATGTTTTTTGAATTTGTAGTTTACTATTTTACCCATTTTGTAGTATCTTCTTAGCCATTTTTGTAGTTTTAAGGATTTTCAAAAGATAGGATTCTATGGTTTAAAGGAAATGTTTCAAAAAAATAGTTTGCTCTTTTACCCATTTTTGTCATTTCTTCTGGTAGTTTCTTCTTCTTGTAATTGTTGGAGTGGTTTGTTTACTTTTTGCTACTCTAGAAGTTTAGCGTAATCTAGAAAAAAAGGTTAATATCAGCCAATGAGTTGAAGGCTTTTATACCTAATAAATAGCCTGTAGAAGGTTTTCTAGATCCCAAAATGTGCTAACAAATTGTTTGCCCAAATAATAAAAGAATACATTTTTTACCTCATTATGAAGTTTACATTTTCAGCAGGAAAATGGAAATTATGAAACCTTTGACTTGTGATATGGTGAAAAAATTAACTAGTTGAAGCCAAGGGTAATTTACAGCATGTAAGAGAGAATTTGAAATTACTCTCCTCCTTTTTTTTTTTTTTAGCCTAAAAGTGCACTGCATTATGATGGTTGTCTTGGGTATCTTTACTAGGTGCATTAAAAAACATAAGTGAACTGCTACAAGTGGTAGGTGCTTTCAAAAACCTGAAGTAATTGCTTTAAATACTATACTCATCTGGACCATGTGTCCATTTGCCAGATACGGCCAATTAGGGAAAACTGTTTGAAACAAGGTTGAAATAATTGAGAATCTCATTGGAAATAAATGACCAGCATCCTTCCAGATAGTCTCATCAATGGTTTCAGGAAATGTGGTAGTCAGAGAATAATGGTTTTGTCATTCAAATGTGTGACTATTTAGTAGGTGAACCACTGGAATTAAATAATATTCTTTTTTTTTTTTTTTTTTAAACATTTTATTTATTTATTTGAGAGAGAGAGAATGAGAGAGAGAGAGCATGAGAGGGGGGAGGGTCAGAGGGAGAAGCAGACTCCCTGCCGAGCAGGGAGCCCGATGCGGGACTCGATCCAGGGACTCCAGGACCATGACCTGAGCCGAAGGCAGTCGCTTAACCAACTGAGCCACCCAGGCGCCCAAAATAATATTCTTTTTTAGATTCTTTTTTAGAGAGAGAGCGCAAGCGTAGAGTAGTGGGGGAGGGGCAGAGGGAGAGGGAGAGAGAATCCTAACCAGGCTCCACACCCAGCGCAGAGCCCGATGCGGGGCTGGATCCCACGACCCTGAGATCATGACCTGAGCCAAAACCAAGAATTGGATGCTTAACCAATTGGATGCTTAACCCAGGCGTCCCAAATAATATTCTTAACTAACAAAGTCATTTAGATATTTCCCAAATCTTTTTTCAATAGAGATTTGTTAAGTACCCAAAGTGTAGATAAAATTGTTCTAAAGACTTTAAGGGATATAAAATAAATGGAAACAAGCTCTTGCCCATGTGTTGGATTATAGTTTGGTTCAGTTATGAGACATAACTGGAGAACAACTATAAAAACCACTGTATTTATTCATCTCTTTCTTCATTCACATGTTCTTTGGGTAGCACCCACTACTGGGTGCTGGGGCTCAGTGGTCACCTATAAGTCAAGCTCCTGCTCTCACAGAGCTGTCACTCCGATCAGAGGAGACAGATGGTAGAAGGTGAATGAATGCAGAGAAGAATGAACGAATAAGATGTTTCAGATACTAAGAAGTCCTGTGAAGAACATAAAATGGGACAATGCCAAAGAGAGTAAGTGGGCAGAGAGGAGGAAGTCAAAGAAAGCTCCTTCCGAATTTGGAAGTGAGACCTGAATGAGGTAAAGGACCTAGCAATGAGACAGAGAGAGAGAGAGAGAGAACTGCAAATATCTAAGCATAGTATGAGAGAAACATCAGCCATCAGCATGGGTTGCCTGCTTTCGGGAAACTTTTCTGAATTATGAAGTGGCTGTGCCCACATGATGCATCTCGATACAGGTTGCATATGTTTTCAGAGTGGGTTACCATCATCAGCTAATGTTTACTGAACTGTCAGCAAATATTTATGGAGAGCCTGCCGTGCTCAAGAACACTTATTAAGTGCAGAGCCCTGAATTATGAGTTTCAAGGATTTTCAAAAGATAGGATTCTGCGGTTTAAGGGAAATATTTCAAAGGAATTACAAATTAATTTGAAAAACTCTCAGGCCACCTTCGAGAAGCACTGTACATCCCAGATATTGCATATAAAGCCAAAAGATTAAACCAGATGGGCGATCATTTTCTTTCCCATTACCCAACTAATAAGAGGGTAGACATAGGCAGGGACTGGTATCTAGGACTTACATGAAATCATAGTGGACCTAAAAAGGAAGTAACTTAGTACTAGTTAAGATTTTTATTGGCTAATTTGCTTCCCCAAGATTGGGGGCTTTTTGTGGAAACAGAACGTATCTATTAGTGTAGAGAGGTGCCTATTTTCTTGAGTGCCCTCAAGAAACGGAAACGTCAGAAGAACCTTCACAGAAAGGGGCAAGTTGCAGCAGACTTCCTGTTGTGGGAGTGGCTCCTTTGAGGATGCAGGTGGGGAATAATCAGTATATTATTTTGGAAAAATGAGAAGCAAGCAGATACCGTGTAAAGTATAAGCGGTGGCAACAGAGAAGATGCTGGACACTCTAAAATGCCCATATGTGGTTCAGGATTTCGCATGGGGGAGAGCACAGGCTCTGGAACCAGCCGGACAGATGGTTTAAATGAATGACTTCACATCTCAGAGCCTGAGTTTACTGATCCTTAAGATCATAAGAGTAATGATGATAGCTGTCATTTATTAAGTACCTGTTAAGCACAGTATTTCACATACATGACAGCCATGCTAAGTTGGAAGGTTTTTTTTTTAAGGTGATTTGATTTTTTTTTAAAGATTTTTTTATTATTATTATTTATTTGAGACACAGAGAGAGAGAGAGAGCATGAGCAGGGGGAGAGGCAGAGGGAGAGGGAGAAGCAGGCTCCCCACTGAGTCAGGAGCCCGATGTGGGGCTCAATCCCAGGACCCTGGGATCATGACCTGAGCTGAAGGCAGATGCTTAACAAATCTGAGCCACCCAGGCACCCCTAAGTTGGAAGTTTTTAATCTCTATTTTATTGCTGGCAAAGCAGGCTCGGCATGGGTGGGCAGCTTACCCACATCATGTATTTAGTACGTGGCAGAGCTGGACTCCCAGATCCCTGGGCCTCTGAGGTCTTCTGCCTTTGCCACAGTTTACCTTGCAGGTTTATTATGAAGATTATCAACAGTGAATGCAAAATGCTGCTAAGCAGGCTGGCAGTGGGGGGATGCAGTAGCTGCCGAGCATTGCTAGTGAAGATGATGTTGATGAGGTAGGGGGAGTGGTCAAGAGCGAGAGTTTTTAATAGGCATCCATAAAACACCAATAAAACTTGCAAAAGCCAGAGATTCGTTGCAAGTAGGCAGACTGCGAGCATGCCTTGATTTGATCAAATGGGCAGATTTACCATGTAGAAATTGTGCTGTTCTAGAGAGGTTACGTGAGAAACAAGAGGAGAGAGATGTGGGGCCATTGCCAGTCTTTTTACCAAGACAGTGTTTCAGCAGATAATTCTTAACGAGGATTTATTGTCAATGTGCACCAAGCTGTGTGACTAGGGGATGGGCATGCAGAGAAGCCTGGGCTCGGAGTCAAACCTGCACTTTCAGTGGGTGGATCCTAGTTGGGGGGGGGGGGCGGTTTTTGTAGGAGGGCCACTCTCCAGCCTCCAGGATTATTGACCCCAGGAGATTCTTACTCACCAGACCCAGCTCCAGATGCCTTGGACTGTTCCCAAACATTAAAACTACCTTTAAGTTATGAATCTGTGCTATCACTGAGGATATGCAAAGAATAAGCTTCAGTTAGATTATAAGCTATTTGGGAGCAACAAGCCATGTCTCCTAACATTTGTTAGCAGAAAACTTACTTTTTTCCCCCCTCCATTTATATTTTGGACTGTATTGTTCTTCCATTTTTCTTGTCGGTGATGGTCCTCATGAGCTTGCTCCTTTCTAGCTTTGCTCTAACAGAAAGCACTTCTTGGGCTTGCTAGGGAAAGGCTCCCAGGGGAAACAACATTCTGTATGAGGGGGAGGCGCGCAAAGCTGAAGTGTGCTCTGTGATTGCTTCTTCCTCCCACACCCGAGGACCTGGGGTCGTCTTGCGATCTGCGTGAACAAAGAAAAATGCAGCATGACAAAAGCTAATTTTCTGAACAATTAAATTTTACAACTGACAGCCTCTTTCATGTTACCTCTGCAAACAAAGTAAAAATGTGTGTTTATTTGTTCCCTTAATGAGAAAAAGAAATCTGGGATGTTAAAGATTACCTAAAACATACTGAGCGGTATGTAGGTGGAAGTGACTACAGGTAAAGGAATTTGAAGCATTAGCACTTTGCCAATGGACATCAATATCACGCAGCAATGTGAAGCCGGGGTCTGATCTGATGCGTTCATTCAGTATGAAAGCTGTTGTTCAATATTGGATTAATTTTGTACGTCACCTAGACCTTTAAAGATGATCCCCTGGGTTTCAGTTCTCAGAATCATTGCCCTGCTGCCCCAAGAACCTGCTGAGTGATAAATCGTTGGTGTAGATAAGTCATCAGCATGAAAGTGGATCTCAAGCAACTTATTTTGACATTTAATAATGATCATGGTGAGTTTTTACCTGAGAGTATAAAACTATCTTAGCCCAAACTGTCCAATCTAGGAAATTACTAGATGAGCCACCTCCGAACAACCAAATACCTCAATCATAGGACTTCAGTGAGCTAATTTTTCTAAGAATGACTTGAGTTTCTTTTAATAAGGTTTTGTTTCAGTAACTCACAGTAAATTAAATCAGAATTTTACAGTATATTTGCAATACTGTAATTTGCAAACACGTTTCTTCAGAATTTTACAACTTACAGTAAATTAAATCAGAATTTTACATTCCTAAGGTAACTTAATAGAAACTGACTACCTGACAGGGTTTAGATTCAATATAGAATAGGATGGGAGGCCCCCTCAAGCACTGGATCAGAGACAAGAATCACATCCATGTAAATGGCACTCTCTTATGAGGGAGGAATGCACTGTTCATTCCTAAATTACTTGGAGATGTGCTTTTGATTCATGTCAAACCAAATCCATGCACCAGTGATTGCTGGAAAGTGATCTCTGGAGGAGAAAAGGCATCTATATAATAACTTGAATTTGCTTTGCATTATAGTATTATAAGGTTATTTAATAAATCAAACTAGTGTATATGCACATTTTAAGCAATTCAGTATCAAAACCTTTGTGCAATATGAGGGTAAATTTTCCTCTCTAAGTTATTTGGGCAATTATATCAACTAGCCATTTTGTTTTTTCTGTGCACACATCAGCAAATATAAAGCAGCGTAACAACTCAGATTAGTTACTTTGCATCCACTTTCATGTTTCCTTTTGTTCTCAGCAACATGTTATGTAGTTCCTTTTGCTATAATCTAATAATATCACTAGAATTTTGAAAGTGATACCTCTTAAATCTAATTTGCAAACACATTTCTTCAGCATTAGGAGATGATCTGCTAAGGCTGTGTGGCGAGCAGAGCTGAGAGTTAACTGGCCGACACTGCTCCTTGTGCATAGACTTGTGAGCGTAATCTTTTCTCTGCCTAACATTAGTCACAAAGGTCAGTGTTGCTCAGGCACAGAATCAAACTGGTGTGGTCATGGTTGACGTGATGTTGCTGCCGGGGACGGGGCTGGGGGTGACCACACCACAGGTGACCATAATCACAAGACTGGCTGAGAATTAACAACTTCAGGTGTTTTTTGGAAGACATTTGAGGGGGATATGCTTCAGCAAAATGAAGGAGAAAACCAAGAAAGGGGATGAGGAATTCAGGAAAAAATCTGTCTCTGTACAGTGGTGAAGTCCCAGCTAACAACAGAGTTTCAGAGGAGCTGGTTGAGATGAAAACAGGAGAATGCAGGGCTCTTGGCAAGTAGACGCTGGGGAGAGGGCGTTTCTAGTCCAAAACACCAGGTATGATTAAAGAACTTGAAAAAAATTCAAGTAACATAAGGTGACTAAAGCAAAGGAAGAGAAAACAAAGCAATTAGAGACTTCTGGAAGCTATGTAAAAAACTACATAATAAAGAAAATTAATTTTAACACAATACGTTGCTTTACTTTGAATACTACAACTCTTACTATGTACTCATCATAATGTGAACTTTGCTTATTGATTTAAACAAAATTAAGAATACAATTATATTGAGATAAGTGTGGTGTAAAAAAGCAAAATCTCCGTCTATCATGGCAGGAGGCTAAAAGATACCTGAAATCGATACATCGAGAACTATCTGTTTAAATAGAGTATTTGGAGATAGGGAGGTAGTCCCTGAAGAAAGTTTCTGAAGACTCGGAGTTTGCTTCAAGGGAGTGGAAACGAGGTTTGGGAGGGTTAGGGCAAGGTGCCCACTGCTTTTTAAGATAGGACTTTCTGCTCAACCATATTGCCTGTATTAATTGAATGGAATATTTCATTAAAAACTATGCTTCAGTTTTTAAAGTGTTAGGTAAACTGAGATCATGAGGCTAGTGGAGGAAAACTTTGCCAGTCTTATTAAGCTTGCTCAAAGTTGGCCTGGGCCTCACTGTTCTCTCAGAAGGATGGAGGTATGGTAAAAAGTGTAGACTTGGAACGCAAGAAGGCTGGTGTTGAGTCTGCCTCTGCCTGTTACTGGCTGCGTGTCCGTGGGTGAGAGCCATGCTATCATTACATACATACCGTGCACCTAAGGGGCTGTTGTTACAGCTCACACGTGGGGAGTCGGAGGCCCAGCAGCTGGGTGACCGTAGGCAAGTATTTGAACTTTCTGCCCCTCACTTGCTTCCACTGGTATAAGCAGAGCCTGTCTAGTGGGGTGGTTGTGGAGATGAGGGCTGTACACGGTGGGCAGCTGCTCGCACACTGCCCGCAGTACAGACACTGGACAGGGCTCCCTGTTGTCATTAAACCACGTGGTTTTGGCCACACTATGCACTGGGTGTTTGACTTAGTTCCTCTTGTCTCTAAAAGATAAAAACAATAAAGCCAGGCTTCTTATCTGTACGGCACTGGAGTATGCTCTAGCAGTGTACATGGAAGTTCTCTCAAGTCTGTGATAGGATTTAGCACTGTCCGAAAAAAGTATGGGAGAACGTGGAGTATAGACGCCATCTCAAACATAGTCCCTTCCAGAGTTAAGGTGTTAATAACATTCGGGTGACGCTTCATATTGAACAATTGCCAAATAAATACGATGCGTTTTATTCCCCTGTTTCGTTTTCAATGGGATTATCAATCTCCTTGGAAAGCAAGAAGGGTCTGTAGACATTTGGAAAGGAAAATACTAAAATCATTACATTTGTACATTAGACAGATCACTTGGTTTCTAGATCTTATTAAGTTATTGGGAAATCCCTTTATCCTTTGTTATACAAAGTAGTACTTGAACTCTTGTAACATATTTTCTTTTTTAAAAAAAGATTTTATTTATTTGAGAGAGAGAGTGTGTGCACGTGCACCAGCCAGGGAGGGGCAAGGGAGAGGAAAAAGCAGGCTCCCTATGGAGCAGGGACCCCAACTCGGGGCTTGATCCCAGGACCCTGAGATCACGACCTGAGCTGAAGGCAGACACTTAACGCACTGAGCCACTCAGGCGCCCCTCTTGTAATGTATTTTCTACTTGCTATTGCAAAAGAGAAAATCTTTGTTCCATTAGGGATTTGAGGTAGGGTGGAGAACAAATAAAGTGATTTCATTGGCCTACTGTGAGCTGAAGTTTTAAAGGAAGTAGTAGCCAACATTTTTATACCCCCCTTATGCATGAAGCACTTAATGTTACATTATCTTGTATAATCCTCACAACAACTCTTAAGGACGCTAACTGAGTCAGTTTTCTTTGTTTGCAGTGTTTCTGTTCTACAAAGTTGCTGAGAACACAGAATTAGGAACCGTTGAACGGTTGCTCCTAGGAGGAAATACAGGGTTAGGTTCCTCTGAGCCTCTGGTCCCAGTATTTTTGCCAACTGATTAGTACGTCACCTTGCTTTGTGTGTGTTTCTGCTGAAAGACACTCTTTTATACATATTGTTGATTTGTTAACATTGAGCTCGCGGCCACCAGCATGACTGATTCATGACTAAGTGAAGCTTCCCTAACACGTGTATTTTCTGTGTCGGGCACATCACCCCTTTCCCGTGCTTGGGAACGCAGGCCCGCCCTGCAGCACTGCCTCGGGGGCCGTTTTCCACAGCAGAATCACCAACAGAAAGAACAAAAGTGTGAAGCGGAACATAGCACTAAATGGACCATGAAAAGGACACTTGTTTACAGGAGGAGAGCTGAAACAAGAAGGCCAAGCATGGCCTTGCTTGACCTCGGCTGGGACCGTGTGTTTCCTGTGACGCTCTGCACATGTTCTTCGTTGACAGTGAAGGTGCCACAAGCATTAATTTGGGGGTTACTGATAAATCTTACTGACTAGGCAAGTTGGCGAATTTGGAACGTGTGAATAATAAGGATCGACTTTATCTTTTTTTAATACGTTAAAAATTGAAGCTTGCACTGAGTGAATCGCCTAACTTCCACACAAGAAATAGATGGCAGAACTGATTCCTGTGCATTTTGCACTTGCTCAGCTAGGATATGCCATCTACGGTCCAGCCTCCCCCACCGGGGAGATCACAGGGACTTCGCACAAGTCAGCAGGGACGTGGGGGTGGGGCAGGCCCTGCTCCCTGCAGTCTTTCAGGGATTCAAGCTCTTCTGTCCTCTGGTTCTTCCCAGAATCTCCTGCCCCCTGCATCCTGTCAGCTGACCTCCAGGACAGGGGGGCAGCGTAGAGGACCATGTGGGAGGTTTTGGGGACAAGGCCTTGATATGGTTTGCCTCACTTCCATCCACATTACACTGGCCCTGCTGAACTGCAGGGATGTTGGAAAATACAGTTGACCCTTGAACAACGGGGGGTGGGAGGTGTGAGGGGCACCAACCCCCCCATGCGGTCAAAAATCCAAGTATAACTTTTGACTCCCTCAAAACCTAGCTGCTAATAGCCAACTGTTGACCAAAAGCCTTACTGATTATTAATATAAATAGTCCATCAGCATATATTTTGAGTGTCACATGCACTATGTCCTGTATTCTTACAGTAAAGTCAGCTATAGAAAAGAAAATGTTAAAATTGTAAGGAAGAGAAAATGCATTTATGGTACTCTACTGTATTTATTGAAAAAAAATGCATGTATGAGTGGACTCATGCCGTTCAAACCCAAATTGTTCGAGGGCCAGCTGTATTCTTATGTGCCAGGCAGGAAACAGAGTAGGGTTTGTTGAACATATGGTGTTTTCTCTATCATACATTATACAGGAGGACATAACCATATTTTTATGTCATTCTTACAGGCTTTATGCAGTTTTTCTGTGTCCCTTTAAGAAGTATTAGGAACTTAGAGCTTCCCTCTGTTGGAATTCAATTGAAGAAGCATGGAAGTTTAGGTTTTGTTTTCTGTGCAGTAAAAGTTTCCTTGTATGCCAGGGAAAATGAGCTGATTATTTCCTTATACTTAGCCGGGTATTTCAACAGTCTTTTCCAAAATTAAAAGAGTTTTTCAAATGAAATGACTTGATTTAAAATTAAAATAGATACAGAGACTCATTTTTCCCCCTCAGTAAATTTTCCACACTCAGGTTCTTGCCTCCCATAATTGAAGGCAACCATAATAACGAATTTGATTGCATGGCTTTTACTATTACTTTTGAGGTAATTGCGAGATTGGCATACACAGTAATTTGTATGTGAGAGGTGATCAGATGTGAACATTTCCATTCAGTCATCTCCCTGGAATTCAGACACATCACTGCTTCTGGCTTCAGAATGAGGACCAGTAATTTCAGCTCTGGGATGAACTGTGCATCTGAAATAGGCCATGTTTCTTGTGCGATCGGTAATATTATCAGACCTGCTTTGGGAGGCAGAGCTGAGCAGATCCCTCCCTTACTCCAGCACGGAAGCCGTTGTGGTAGTAGGAGTAGTAGTTGTTTTGGAAAAGGAGCAGGAAATGTGCAGATGGGGGTGGGGTTGGGAGGCCCCCACTTCAGGACGTGCTAGTGTGGAGACACAAGAGGGCTGGAGAATCGGGCCGAGCATTCAGAGGTTTCTCCCTTTTGCTTTCATTCCTAAATTAGGTACCCGGTTAGTTTTAATTTTCCCTTCAGCAGAAGGGGAAACAGATTTTTTCCCTCGACTCTGCAAAGAGAACAGTGGTTATTCTCTAAGAGAAGTGCTAGCTCACATGAATTAAAGGCGAACGCAGCTGTGGATCACTTCTTCCTTCAGGAGCTGGGTCTTTATGGAGGGATGCTTTTTCCCAGCTTCCTTACCCATCTTGGTGATGTGTGCGCTCTGAGAGCCCCCCCCCCCCTTGGCTTTTGCATATTAACCTTTCGAAATTTTATTTTTTAAATTTATAAAATGTTAAATGTGTAAGATGCCATATGTGCTTTACCCAGACACACACGTCATGACGTTAAAGTAATGTCATCTATTTGCTCTGCGTCGTTTCCGGGCTTCCGCTGTGAATATGTGTATCCTTCCACGTCTCCCCAACACACCTCGTGATCCTCCAACCGCTGGTGGTGGGGATGGAGAAACAGGCTGTGCTCAACTTGCCCCTAAAATATAATTAGGAAACACACTGTGGATTGTTTTAAACTTAATTTTGGGTTTCACCATTATAAAAAAGCACTTTTATCCCCTGCTTGTCCTTAATTAGTTAATAAGCAGTTGTTGAATATCCACTGTGTTCACAGCATTATAATAAGCGCTCCTGGTAGATACTGAAGAAATGACTCTCAGAAAATTTGATCATTCCTACCTACCTTGCAGGAATAATTATAAAGTCTCTTGGCTAGCAACACTTTCCTACTTTGGTCCTGTTTTTAGTCTTGTTCTGGACATACTCTGTTTGATATCACTGAGCATGCGTAAGAGAGAAAAAAGTGCTGCGAATTATAATCTGCTTTTGTTCAAGTTCTGACTTGCAGTTTATTCTGATTTCTTTTATTTTTTTTTTATTTTTTATTTTTTTTTTTTAAAGATTTTATTTATTTATTTGAGAGAGAGAGAATGAGAGAGAGAGAGCACATGAGAGGGGGGAGGGTAAGAGGGAGAAGCAGACTCTCTGCTGAGCAGGGAGCCCGATGCGGGACTCGATCCAGGGACTCCAGGATCATGACCTGAGCCGAAAGCAGTCGCTTAACCAACTGAGCCACCCAGGCGCCCCTATTCTGATTTCTTTTAGATTTGGCCTATTTTTTTTTGAGGCTCGGGCCTGAGGGCTATGCTAATGTATGTGATTGATGAGCTGTCTTTTATTTTGTGCTATTGACAGAAAAGGAAAATTAACCTCAAATCCAGTCGTGGTAATTAGGCTCCATCTTAACTCACCCACGTGTCCTGGGGGTCAGTTTCTTTTGCTGTCTGTCCAGTAACACATAGGCGGGTGGCACATTAGCATCTGGGCAGAGGAACTCTTGTCTGTCAGGAATTTGTCCTTGAGACAGAAAGCACATTTTTTTTTTCCGCTTTCACCTACCCGGGAGGGGCTGTGGATGTGGGACCGATTTAAAAGAAAACCCTAAGGGCCTTGTAGCCTAGGTTTTCAAGTTACAGAACACACTAATGGATGACTGGTGGGGAGTCTTGGTACTTCCCATGACTCTTTCCTTTATTAAGAAAGGAAGCTCTTTTTTTTTTATTGTATCAATGTGTAAATATCCAGCCACATTCCAAATGTAAGATTATTTATTTGTACCTATGAATTGCTTATGAGGTTTTGTGGTTATTTCTTCTCCTCCTTCTTGCTTTTCTTCTTTTTAATGGCCCTGGTTTCTGTAGACCTAGAAGATGTGTGTTTGAGTGACAGCTCCATGGCTTAACATTGCATGGTATAGAATGGGACAGAAGATGAAGATGAAACATTGTTTTAGTATTCCCTTTCCTTACTTGTCAGCAGCTTTAGGGATTTGCAAATAGCTTGTGGTTCATAAATATTAAATAAGGGATTCATTATTGGAAAGCGTCAGCATGACTCACCAAACCCAGAACCCTAGTGATGTTGGCTATCGTGGTACCATTTAGGATGAGAAACTCAGGGCTGAAAAATGGTTTCTATGCCCTTTAGACATTTAGGAACACATGGGAAATATTCTGTTATTATAATAAAATACTCTGGAGTCTGTGTTAAGGAGACCCTGTGAATAACCTTGAACCAAGACTCTCCAGATTTTTTTTATGGTGAGGGCAATACGATGAATACTTATGTTTACGTGAGGGTCAGACTTTTAACACCTCATTCTTTGAGTGTGTAGAGACAAGAAAATGGGACCCAGTGGAATATCTGAACACTGAGTAAAACAATTGTCACGAAAGCCACGTACCTTGCTGTGTAGGGAACATACGGAAATATCCTGGACCTTTCAACTAGAGCCCACTTTGTTACAATTCTGTGAAAACAGCAGTTCCTAGCTTAACAAATTCAGTGTTTTTCCCTAGAAGCCTTAGCGCTTTCACACTGATGCGGACAACACACTAAGACATCGCTCACCCTGAGAGGAAGAAGGTGAGAAGGAAGGACTAACTATAATGACACGGAGGGCTAGGGTCTTTATTGAACGGACAAGTACTCTGCACGTCTCAGCTCCCCTGAAGGCATTATCATATTATATAGTCCAGCCAGTGACAGATTTTTTAATGATGACCCCAAGACACCAGGAAGATATTAAATTATGCTAGTAGGGAAATGTATTGCTCTATTTTAAGAACATGCTATTAGAATTATTTTAAAGGCCCTGGTGTTCTAGGAAGAAAGCCTAATTATTTGGTAAATTCAGGTATGGGGACCCTTATCATCTAGCAGAGCTGGGTGACAGGTGCATTGGTGTATTCTCTTAAGCTGAAATTAACACTGCTCCTATCCCCTATATTTGCATTTATTAAGTACATTTGGTCTAAATAATTAGTATCCCACTGTAATTTTATGATTACTGCGATCTCATCTTTAGTTTTATTTTCCCTCTTAACACATCATATTTCCAAGACAAAGGAGTGGCAGAAAGGAAAGAAGACTGTCTCCCCCTCTCTCTGGAGCAAGCTCTGACCTGGGAGCATTAAGCATATTCTGGCCGGCCTGAAGAACACAACTCCAGTACCTGCAAAGTGCTCTGAAAGAGAGCCTGGTCTGTCATTCCCTTCTCACGGTGGCCCAGTCACCTCTCTGCCAAGGCAGGGCCTCCGATTTGAAGCCAGTTCTCAGGAACTCCTTGTGGCCACGCCTCCTTGGCTTCCGATCTGGGTCCCCACTGGGGCTCTTCCAGACCATTTGCACACGCCCAGGCTCCCAGCCCGGCACCTAGCCCCGCTGCTCTGGGCCTGTGGAAATTGTAATCTGTCTTACCTTACTACTTCTCACTTTTTATTTCCCTACCTCAGATTTCTCATGTCCTTAACCCTGCTGCCCCTAGTCCCAACAGAAGAATCACCTTCTTCCTTTCTAAAGCTAAATTCTGCACATGGGCGCCCACTCCTCAGTAACTTACCAGCTTTTCTTTCTCTCTTGCTTTTCTGGCCCCACCTCTCAGCTCCAGAAATACTGCATCTCCCCCCATTCCATGGCCTGAACCATTTGTCAGCTCTCCTGCTACCTTCTGCCATCCTCCACTGCCTTCCTTATATTAACTCTGCCCCCTTCCTCTGTTGCCACCCACCTCTGCCCCACTACTTTGTAGACCCCTCCTCTCCAGAGTCCTCTATGACTTCTGAATTCCTCAATCCTCTAGCTGCCGTAGGGTTCATCCTCCTAGATGGCCCACTTGATTTGGAACTTCTGACCACCTTTTCCTTCTGGAAGCCCCTTTTTCCTTAGGTCTCCTTGCATTCCAGCACAATGCTCACAATTCTTGTTCTCATCTTACCTTGCTAAGCCCCCCTGCCCCACTCCCTGCCTCCAGTCTTTGGAGGGGATTGAAACTGTACAGGTAGGCTGAGATTTCCGTGCATTTCTGCATGTCTCCGATGTCCTAGGGGTGCCTGCCTCTAAGTTTAAAAACCATAGGCTTCTATAACTTGTCCAAAGCCAGGTAACTAGAAGTAGGAGAGTCTGGACTGGTAGCTGGGTTTCCAAGCCCCGTGTTCTTTCTAATGCCCCAGTTAGCACACTTCCTATTTTCTCTTCACTCTTTTCTTGCACCTGTTGTGGGACATGGGCACTCATGGAGGTTAATCTGTCCGCTTCCTTCCCTCATGCTTCCCTCAGCCCTTTCGTCTGTCCTCATGACTTGAACTACAGTCTTAACTGATTTGACTTCCCAACTTCCCTTTAGCTGGACGCCTCTTCTAGCACCTCAGAATTAACAACCACATCAAATAATATTTGGGGATTCACAGAGTGCTCCTCCATATATAAACCTGTCTGGTCCTCTTCATAGTTTACGGGGGTTAGGTTATCAACCACCTCTTACAGATGAGGCAGTTGAAGCTCAGGAAGGTCCCATGAGTTGCTTGGCATGGCACCTGGAGAAAACCAGGTAGCTGGGTTTGTGAATTCAGATCCCTTTTCCTTTTACTGCTAGGCTGCTGTGGGGCACCAGTCCAGGGCCAAAATTGCCACCCTGTCCCTCTGTGCTCCCCACAAATGGTAACAGGACAGTAAAACCAAGGTGCAGACCAACAGCAGCCTCACACGGCGCAGGTGTGGGACTTTGTGCTACGGGACCCTGTCGTACTCCTCCCTGAGACTCTTGCCCGGCACAGTGTCCACAAAGAAGGGACTCGTTAGTGTCTGTTCTCTCATGTACCCAGACCCCAAACCTGAAACCATCTCTGACTCCTTCCCTTCTGTTCTACCAATACATTAAATAAGTCGTATAGAATTTTGTTTTCTCAGTATATCCGGTATTTCTGTGCTGCTCTCTCCTTCAGCCTCGAACACATGCACTGGGGTTCTCACTGCCACATGTCCCTTGTGGTGTCACTGTCGCCTGGGGCTACGCTGATGCTACATCAGTCTTCCTCCTGTGTGCAGACTTACTCTTAGGGCATGTGGGAATTTTAGAGACCGTGTGGTCCTGCCCATCTCCAAGAAAAAAAAAATCACAATATGGCCCCAGAGAACTCGAGTCACCCCCACCTCCCATCTCAGGGCTTCCTGACGCCCAGTCCAGGCTCTCGACTCCCTGTCATTCTGCGTCTTGTCTTCGGTGATTCTCCCCAGCCTGCCAAATGGAGTCCAGGTCTCTTTGTGCGGCGTTGAGACACTCCCCATGACCCAGTTCCAACATGCTGTTCAGAGTCTCTCTCACTAATCCCTAAATTGATGTTCCAGCCAACACGTGCTGCTTACCATTCTTTCAGCATGCCCACTGCTGTCTTGCCTCTTTGTCTTTTGTAGGTAATTCCCTCCATACAGAATCCTTTTGTCACCCTTCATCTCGCGTCATCCTTTCCATGAAAAGTGGCCCACTGCTTCTCCAGCTGAAAAGGTGGGGACTTGCCCACCTGTGCAGGCTCCTAGTGCTTTGCTTCTCTGCTCAGGATTTACCTTGGTCTGCCTTCCATCAGGCTTCTCTTTGCGCTCATCTTTCTCCTTTCTAATTCTAAGCATCTTGAGAGCAGGGAGGAACAATATCATGTTCACCCCGATCCCTTGCCATCAGCAAAGTGAAGGTGCTTGGCTTGGGGGTTGGTAGCAATTTGGTGATTGGAGAGTTGAAATGTGACGGAGACAGTGTCAGGGAAGGCTCCGATCAGAGTATCGAAGCATTGGACTTCTGCTCATCTCCTAAAGAACTTTGGGGGTTTGGCCTCCATTGTGTTGAAAATAGCGTAATTTTTAAAAATGTCGTGGAGGTGCTGGTGGGCTGGTGGTGGTAAATGCTTTGCTTCCCACCTTTTCTGTCCCCGTGGCAGTTTCTAGGTGCTTGCCTGATGGTGGCTGCTTCCCCGAGAGGTGAAAATCAGCCTGTTGCCGTCACAGCCACCACTTATGTGACGGGCTCTGTGTGGCCTTGGGAGAGATGGGTGTTGACGTCTTGGGAAGGGGTGCTATATTTCACGAATACTACAGATGTGAGGAGGTGAACAGTCATCCCCAGGGCCGCAAGCATCTAAGCGGCTATGTAAATGTTCATCAAATCATCTAATTACACCACAAAGACTTACATAGAAGTAATACGCTAACCAAAAGGTAAACTCACTGATTAAAAATATGTGTGTGTATATATATATTCCATATCTGTTAACCTTTGGGTGTTAGGTGAGGTACATGCTGAGCAGAATACATGTGAAGTCGCAATGATATTTAATGAGTTATGTAAGGTAGTTTGTGTTGTTCCAATTTTCTCTGCATTTGGCAAATATGGGCTGACATGAACTTGATTTTTTTCTGGCAGAGTGTTTTCTGCTCTTCCTGCTCACCTCCACTTACTTGTTTATATGCTGCAGTGAATTTGCTGGAAGTGAGAGCTTGCATGTTCTTATCTAAGTAATGAGGGAAGGTGAAAGAATGTAATTGACCTTCACCAAAATTTATCGTGCCTAGAGAATTCGATCCCAGCAACTTGCACTGTGTCTGTATGTATCTCAAGACAAGATTATCCAGACAGGTGGTACAATTCAGTTACTAAGCAAATCGAAAAGCAGACCAATTATCTATCATTTGCTACTAGATTGTAGGTGTAAAGCTTAGATACAGATGTAAGTTCTATTTGTTATTTTAGGGTCAGATCCTAGAAAGACCTAGTTCTTAGAACATTATTTGTTCAGGGCTTAGACTCTAAGCCACTACTGGCCAATAGAAATAAAATGTATACTTCATATACCTTTAAAATTTTCTAGTAGCCACATTAAAAAAATAAAAAGAATGGCAGAATAATTTTAATGATATATTTTATTTAACCCAATATATCAAAAGTACTATCATTACAACAATATTGATCAATATTTTAAAATTTTTTAATGAGATTTTTACTTTTTTTGTTATTGTTACCGAGCCCTTGAAATCTGATGTGTATTTTCCACAGTAGTTCTGACGAGCTACGTTTGAAGTGTGCTGGTCACATATGGCAGGTGGCTGCCATCTTACACACACAGTACATGTCTAGACTGATTGGGATGAGATTGTCTGAGAAGCAAAAAGGTAAAGGAATCATTTTGTCATGACTCCTCACCGGGAGTCAGCAATCTTTTTCTGTAACGGAGCAGATAGTAAACGTTTCGGCTTTGAGAGTCATGTGGACCGTACAGCACAAAAGTAGCCACAGACAATACAGAAACAAGTGGGCGTGGCAATGTTCCAATAAAACTTTATGTATAAAAAAGCAAGTGGTGGGCAGATTTGACTTGTGGGTTGTAGTTTGCCTGTTCCAGCTTGTTTGTTTGTTTTTTTAAGATTTTATTTATTCGTTTGAGAGAGTGAGTGAGAGGGAGAGGGAGAGAGAATCTGAAGCAGACTCCACACTGAGTGCAGAGCCCGAGGGTGCGGGGGCTCGACCCACAACTGTGAGATCATGACCTGAGCTGAAATCAAGAATTTGGCACTTAACTGGCTGAGCCACCCAGGCGTCCTGCCTGTTCTAGTTTTAAAGCTTAAAATAAACTGCTCTTCCATATAAATAAAAATAATTTGTTTGGAATCATTGTTTCTATGTTGGATAATTCTATCTGTATTGAGAAACTAACAAATACAGCAAAATGATGGGTTCTATAGTTTACTGCGTCTTTTATATAACTATTGATGCTTTGTTACAGTTTGTTTAGAAAATGAAATGTGTTTCTATTGCTATTGATCACGGCTTTTCTCTCTCCCCGCCTCCCCCCCTCAATCTGGCTGGAATAACATTTCTGGACACGTTGGCTGTGGCATTCCTACTCGTATTATTGTGTTACAACAGGTAAGACCCTTCTCTGTCTTTTTGAATTATGATTCTGCCTAACATCATAAAAAAATCAATATATAAGGTTCTGACTTTAGTTTAAATGTTTAGAGAAATAGCATGAAATAGTTTCCATAGATTTGCTTTAAATTAAACTGGTTTCAGCTGCAAGGAGATATCACTGGTATAGAATATAGGGTGAGATAAGATTTCAGTCACCTGTGGAATATCCCCTTAAAATATTTTCTAAAAGATGGCTGAAGACATAATCAAGAAAAAAGGAAGATGGATGCGGCATTATACGGTCTTATTTTTTCATTCCCAAGTTGGATGTAAGTGTATTATAAACCTGTACATGCCTTGATATGTGTTATTGGGATGACAGGACAAGAATTTTTCAGAAGGTCCTCTCCCCTCAGGAGTGGTGGAAGGCAGTGTTTCTCTGTGTCTGGGCGTTGGGGCGTGTTCCGGTACATTCTGTGAAGCTGGGAATGGTGGCCGTGTGATGAATTGCCCATTTGGTCAGGAAGGGGAGAAAGCCAGCTTCAGGTCTGTTGTAAGCACTTGACGTGAGCCAGTTGTAGACCTGCTCATGAGGGTGAAACAGGAAGATGTAAAGCGAGGGAGAAGCATCTTGCGGTTTCTTCTTGTCATACCATTTTGTTTGTCTTTGGGGAAAAAAAAAATTTTTTTTTTTAAAGATTTTATTTATTTATTTGAGAGAGAGAGAGAGTGAGAGAGAGAGCGCAAGAGGGGGTAGGGTTAGAGGGAGAAGCAGACTCCCCGCCGAGCAGGGAGCCCGATGTGGGACTCGATCCCGGGACTCCGGGATCATGACCTGAGCCGAAGGCAGTCGTTTAACCAACTGAGCCACCCAGGCGCCCAGGAAAAAAAATTTTTTAATTTGTTCTCACAACAACATCGCTCCACTCCTCCAGAGCACGGTCAGCCAGTGACTGACTCACGGCCCCGCTATTCCCGAGAATGCCTGGTTCACACCTCTGTCCCTCTTCCTCATAACCAAGAAGGAAATGTCCCCTGGAAAGAACACCCTCACTTTTCCTTCTCCATCCCCCAAATGTCCTCTTTATTTTTAATCCACTTTCCTCTTCTTTCTCATTTCAAGGAAAAAAAACAACTATCTCTCAGAAGCAGAATCTTGCACTTGTCACTTGCTTCTACCTCCTCTAACCTTCTCTAACCTCCTCTGGGATGCTGTTTGATTAGTTAAGCCTCTCCCTCTGGCGCTTGAAATCTGTTTTTCTCCAGCAGACCTTTTACTGCAGCCCTCACACATCGTGAGGTTCGCTCAGGCCTGAGAAGAGCAGAGCAAACTGTCCTCCACTTTGCTCCCTGACTTTCCTTTCTTCCTCCTGCTTCCACAGCCTCTCTGCTGAAATTGCGCCCCGAACTCCCCGATTGTGTCCTCCAGTCACTAAGCTCGGGTGGTCACTTCTCAGGCTCTTTCTGCCTGAACCGCACTCTGTGCCCTTGGGAAACCTGCGTCCTGGCTGGCATGGGAGGCCTGCATCCTGGCTGGCCTGGGAATCCTGTGTCCTGGCTGGCCTGGGAAGCATGTGTCTGCCCTGTGGGCCTGACCTGTGTTAGCTCTGTGCTCGTCTGTGAGCTCATCTGTGCTCCCACATTCCCCATGCTGGCCAGCAGCGCTTCAAATCCAGCAGGCCCCCAAGGCCTCCACATCTTCCTCCCTTGCTTAGGGCCGCTAGCACCCTGTCCTTGCAGTCCCTTCCCCTCTGCCACTCTGTCCCTCATGAGGGCCTCGCTCCCACCTCCGCCCTCACTTGTCCATTCCCTGTAGGATCACTGCCACCCCTTTCCCTCTGGCTCGCCCCTTTTATCTGCTACCTTCTGACAGATCTTTATAAAATGTAATTCTGATCCCTCTCCTCCAGAATCTTCCTTGACTCCTCATCCTTGACTGATAGCATGTGTAAAGCACTTAGAACCAGACTTGACCCACAGTAAGTGCTCGGTAAATGCCAGTTATTTCTGCCCCCTTCTTCCTGCTCCTCATCTGCATTCTCAAGTTCTTATTTAGACATTTAAAGCCTTCTATGATCTGGGCCAACCTTCTTTTCTTTACTTTCCACTGTTGCCTTATGTATTTATTGCTCTTCTCTCCTTGCCTTCCACCATCATGTACTGACGACACACTGAGGTGTATCAAGGACTGACATGGCCCCTGCCCTCAGGGAGCTCAGTCTTGGAGGGACCGTAGGGGCACAAGTGGGAAAGTGGGACACACTATGGTAGATTCTATAATAGGGTGTAATGGGGAGCTGAGTGACCCTTTTTTTTAAGATTTATTTATTTATTTTAGAGTGAGAGAGAGCAGTTGAGAAAGGGAGAGAGACGATCTCAAGTAGACTCCACGTTGAGCACAGAGCCCAACACGGGGCTCGATCTCACAACCCTGAGGTCATGACCTGAGCCAAAACCAAGAGCCGGACGCTTAACCGAC
This sequence comes from Halichoerus grypus, assembly GCF_964656455.1. Taxonomy (NCBI): domain Eukaryota; kingdom Metazoa; phylum Chordata; class Mammalia; order Carnivora; family Phocidae; genus Halichoerus; species Halichoerus grypus. Next base: position 102,019,639 of record NC_135722.1, on the reverse strand, counting down.
TGCACCACCCAGGCGCCCCAAACCCTTTCTAATTTTTTATTTTCTTACTGTTTTCCTGGAATTATGTCTAAGGAACAAAGGTGAGGACAAAGGCCCTGAGAACCCTACATTGTAAAGTGGAGTTGCCAACAGCTTGTGCCCGAGCCCTCCCCCAAAGCTAAGAGGCATTAGAACTGGCCCTGCTGGGATGGATCAGGAGAGCCCTAGATAGAGACCGGGGTTCTTGGTACTGTTGGCCTTGGGGATGCAGGGCTTCTGATGCTGCTTCCCCCCCCTCGCCCCAGGCCAAGTGCAGCATGGTGGAGGCTGCAGGGGAATCGGTCTTCTGCTTGCAGAAGGGGATAACTGTGTTCTATGCCTGCTTACGTATGTGCTGAGCATCTGAACACGTGAGCCCTCTGGGGTGCGGCCAGTGGAGCAGAATGCACCAAAACGGCATGGAAGACCATCAGGAGTTTTTGTAGAGTGTGACCTGTATCACCAAAAGTGAGAGCCCACCTGAACAGGGAAACTAGTACCACTGTTCTGGAAATTGTTGAGTGTGGGAAGCTTCTAGAGATCCCTGCAGTGGCAGGGTGGGGAAGGATTGTACCATCGAGTACCTGGAAGCAAATGAAGGTTGGAATCTCCTCCTTGGTTCCCCGCAGTCCAGGGAGGGTGCAGAAGCAGTCTTCCTGGATCCCTGGACTCTGTGTGAAGGAGGGTGGAGCGGATGGGGACAGGAAGTGTGGCCAAGTAAGAAGATGCTGGAGGGGAGGGTTGGGGGCCAAGAGAGGGAGGGGCTGTAGAGAGATAAGACTCCCCCTCCTCAAGGGGTTCTCAGTTCCAGGGACTGTGGGAGAAGCTGAACCCCATTCCAGGAGATGTGACAGAATATACGCAGGAATCATCATATAGTTGGAAGTCACCAGCAGACGGAGACAGAGAGAGCCCAGTGAGACCCAACTGTCCGCTCACAACCAACGGTGGTCAGTCATGACCACCCCTGCCTCCCCTTCCCGTCCTTTCTGTGTTTTGGCCTTCCCTTTCCTCATCCTGACATCAGAGAGGTATGACAGAGAAGAAAGGAAAAGAGAGTCCTCAGTGCAGACCCCCACTTCCCCAGCCTCTGCGAACCCTCCTCCTCAGTCACCACAGTTCTAGGAGAGTGTCCCCATTCCATCTTGCCCAGAAGGAGGGAAAGCAAAGAGCTTTGAAATGGAGTTTTACATGAGAGTGGGCTGACTTTAATGACTAGAAGTGCCTGGAAAGTTCTGGACTCTATGGCAGATGTGGCTAGGACCTGGGAAGGGGGATTTGAAGGCAGTGATTGGGAAACAGAAACCCATTTCATTTTCTGCCTCGACATGTGGAGGCAGGATGTGTGGCATGAGGAGAGTAGACCAGCTCCCCTGGGTTATGAGCAAGCTGGCGCTGAAGACACTGAGCAGCCAGGGTGAGTCAGGGAGCGGGGGGATGGCACGGGAGGAGCAGTGTGTAGACTGAAACTTGAGGATGGACATGGAACAGGCCCTTGGGGAACTGCAGGTTGTGTCTCCCCAGGTGGGAAATGGGGAACAGCAGGAGGTGAGACTGGGAGGAGCGGTTAAAGGGGAAGCTTCACTCAGGCTTTTGAATTCATCCCCTGGGCGCCATGAAGGGTCTGAAACAGACGCATGATCTGCTTGTGCGCCACCAACCAAGACCACTCACTCTTGTGCTTCATGCTGTCCCCTCCCCTCTCTGTGCCTGTTGAAACCCCACTGTTCATCGAGGGTGGATTTGGAATACCACCTTTTTAAAGAAGGCTTCTCTGGTCCCTCCAGCTATTAACAAGCATTCCGAGTCCACTGCCGCCATGGGCACTTTCAGCTTTGTGTCTTGTAGTATATGCCTTGTGTTCATGGCCTTTCTCCCTCACCACCTGCAGGGTACACGTCATGGGGCGCAGCTTGCAACCCCCCCATACACACCCCGTGCCCGATACCATGCCCTGCACCTCGTGGGTGATCTGCAAGCAGTTGTGTGAATTTAAATGGGATCTAGATGGTTTTGAGTACTTGTCATGTTTTAATACCTCACAGCAGGTTTACTGAACATCCCTATTTTTAGTGGTATTTTCATTATACTATTTAGCCAAGGTCAATAAAATCTATTTAACCAAATGAATTCAGGCTTTGCTGGATCAATTAGGGATCCACCAAGTCTGAATCGCTTTCTCCTCCAAATTCCAGGCAAGGAGAATACTTTCTCTGGTTCCTTTCTTTCTATCCGCTCTTTTTCACGCTCTTCCTTAGGAGACTATTGTCTGAACAACTTTGGACAGGAAACCTCTTGTGGACATGGTCACACACCAAGATGGACCTTTATTTCACTTTTGAGGGAAGATAAGAAACTAATTTGTTTTTAGTTGTTTCATTGTGCTGTACTTTTCTTTGCCAATTTTCAACACACACACACACATACACACACACACACACACACACACACACACACACGGGCTGTAAAACTTGGAGAGCGCAGCAACAAAACATGTTCGTAAGCTTTTTCCTTTTTTTATTTCTAGAGACTAGCAGGGTGGTACATTTCTGAGGGAAAATGTCTCAAGCTTTCATGTATTCTTTAAATATGTGTGAAATAAGGGGGCGCATGTTAGCATGAGGGAGATCACAATTTGTGCATTTTGTAAGTCTTTAAGACGAAAAAGCAGCTGGGAGGAAGCTCATTTCCCCCTTCCGGTAGGCAAACCAGCCTTGGGCCCTTCCCTCTGCTGTCCTCACTTTCCCAGGCAGGGGGCAAGGTGGCCGTTTTCCGGGGTGAGCCATGCCAGCCTCTCGTGGGGATGGCACAGTGGGTCACAACCCAGCCTCAGCAGCTGGGCAGGTGAGGGGGCCCCTCCTGGGGAAGGAGTAGCGTAGGGAGGAAGGAAGTGCACTCAGACACAGGTGGGCCCTGGGGGAGACAGCTCCCTTCCCACTTCCCCCTGGAAAACAGTCCCCTGGGCGCCACCCTCACTGCTTACCATGCAGGGTCACACACATTGTGACTACAGAGCGGAAGGGAATAGAACACACTGGAGCATTAATCTGAGGTTCTGAAATGCCATCATGCATTATTTATACCTCTTGCTACAAAAATATATCACAAATGAATTCAAATGAGAGAGATAATATTTCTTCTTTTCCCCCCGATGATAGATTCAGACTGGATAAATTCCTTTATTTTATTTCATCCTCTCTGCTAAAATAGGCCGGCGTGTTATAAAAATATGCTTTTCTCTTTGAGGTGAGTGGAGTGGCTCAACTCAAGGAAATTTTTCTTTGAATAAAAGAGTTTCTCTTTTTAAACTGGCTTTTTAACTATGTTACATTATCTGCCTATCAGCTTTGGGAATGTTACAAGTTCTGTCACTTAAAGCCCTGCGGTAAGATGAATAGAGAAACTGCAAAGTTGGGGGTGAATTATGAAAAAAAAAAGATGAATTGTGGTATGTTTCTAAAGACTTACTCCATCCTTCTAATGGCGTTTGGGGAAAGTAACGTGGAGGAGATAGCACCGTTTGATTACTATTTATCAGAATAGCGCGCATTAGTCCATACTAATTTGATTGCTGTTAAAGGACCAGACAGAAAATGATCTGCAGGAGACAGAGTGGTAACACTACTGAGTGCTCAGAAAGTGCCAGGAACTGTTTGAACACCTCACTTGATTTATTTAATCCTGTTCTGGGAGGTTGGTATTAACATCACCTTGTTCCACCGCAGAACGAAGGGAGGAGCTGAGAGGTCAGGTAGCTTGCTTAGGAGCGCGGAGCTGGGGGGAGAGGAGGCTGGGCTTTGAACACAGGCAGCCAGACCCCAGAGCCCACACTCCACACTCTTGTGCTGGGCTGCCCCCTCAGCCCAGGCTGGCATGGCCAGAACACCACTGGCGCAGGGCACACCGAGCCTGTCACCTGCTTAAAAGTGACACATGACTGTCAACTTTGCTTTCACAGCCATCGATGAACAGGAGGGCCAAAGATACCTGGCCAGGCAGGTTTTGTCCACAGTCTTGAATGTTTTATGGTAGCAGCGTAGCAGATGATGGGTGGATCGATAGATGGACAGATGGACGAATAGATGGACCAACAGAGAACAGTTCATAGACATGGACAGATACTGGCTATTAAAGTTCATCTTTTAAGTTCTGTATTCATTAGGTTTCTGTGTGTCCGAGGTGGGCAGCAGCCTGGGCACTTGAGAGATTTGTGACTTTCTACTCCCAGTCCTTATACTGGGACACATGGGTCCCTGCAATGCTCGTAATACAGGAGCGGACTGTTTTTACTGTGCTACTTTTTTTTTTTTCCTGAATAATAACAGACAAGCAAAGTGAATCCTATTTTTCCATTAGATTCTGTTATTTATTTCATAGAATACTTTTTTTACTTGAGGACTTCCTCATCCTATGTGTAATAAAATCATTAGGAAGAGTAAAATGACACTTAAAAATAAAATAAAATGACACTTAAAATCTTCACAAATAACTTAAGATGATAACCTGAGAAAAAGGGTATTAATAACGTCTTGGGCTTTACTGAGCAAGCTGCGGATCTCTACTTCCAGGCCACGCCAGATGGGAGGTGAGAATTCAATTGTAAGTGTTGTCACAGAACTATTTCCTGTCGCATTCACTCTGTGATGGTGTAAATGATTCCGAATCATTCTTGGCATCCCTCGAAGTCCATACCCTCCTTCTCCTAGTGCTCACGTGTGCGGGTCCTCACGGCTCCTGCCCTCCCAGGTGCAAGCTGCCCGCGGGGACACCTGGCTGGGTTTCAGGTTCCCGGTCTGAAAGTGGGCCTCGTAGCAGTGTGTGCCTCAGACGGTTCTTGCGGAGCCTGAAACCATCAGACACCGACTACTCTGCCCTCTGCTTTCCCCAAGGAAAAGAGACAAAACTTAGAACTCTAAAAAGTCGAGGGAAAAAACACCATTTGTGTGGATCAGCATTGTCATCTGTTCCGAGAATATTCTTTTGACAGAAACAGTGAAAGCTTTTAAAACATTGGGCGTCTGAGTGGTTAGAAAGTGATTTGAAACTCCTTCACCACCTTGCGTAAGTGGTTTTGTGCATCCCTTAGAGAGGAGGTTTGCCTTCCAGTAAGGCCTCCTGGCCCACCGCATGGTCTTGCCCTGATCACCAGGAAATGGAAACTGGCCTGTGACCGAATCACGGAAGAACGAGGACTCTCTCTTTTGGAATCAGATGCAAAGTCACCCGTCCCTTTGGCAGCTCTCCCGCCCATCCTGCCACTGAACTATCCTGAGCCTTCTAGGTTCTCCGATTCCCAGGATTCCCACCTCTTTTGCAGAACTGGCAAAGGACTGTGCTCTGAGCCTTAGTCTCTTCATCTGTAAAATGGCCATATCAAGAGGCAAGGGCTTTGGGCTGTAGTACCCAGCTGCCCACCGAGGCTCTGACACTGACCAGCTCAGTGACCTCACACAAGTCACGTTGCTAAGCTTCAGGTGTCCTCATGGGGGATTAATGGGATAATGTAAGGCTTCTGTCACTTAGAAAGTGCTCAGTAAACCTCATTCTCAAGTCTTGTTCTATTAACGCTTACCCAAGTGTCAGCCCCCTCCAGATCTCTGGATTCCGGACTGATGGCCTGGCTCCGTGTCAGCAGTGGGCACGAGAGGGTGAGTAGTCCACTGGCTTCAAAGGAGGTCAGGTTGTCTGCTACTCCGTTTGGTTCTCGATCATTCAACACTCCTTCAGCAAATATTTACTGAGCCTTTCCTGGGAGTGAGGTGTTGTTCTGGAGCTGAGGGTACAGCAATGGGGGAGTATGAGGGAGTTCCTGCCCTGACCCTGCACTCAGCTTAGACCCTTGGAGAGCAGACCTCACAGCCTCAGATCTGTTTTTGGTCTTGTGATATAGGGAGTAACTGGGGTTTACTTTTGGGGTGATGCAGATGTTTTGGGACTTGATAGAGCTGGTGGTTGGTTGCACAATGTTGTACTCAATGCCACTGAGTTGTACACTTTAAAATGGTTAATTTTGCATTATATGAATTTTACCTCAATTAAAAAACAAAAGATCGCAGGATCAGCTCCCTGATCTTCACCTCAAAATGTGATTCGTTTGGGGCCTGATCCTTACTGACATTAGATAATTTCTTCCCTGAAAATTCCTTTCCTTTATTTGGAAATGCCTTTGAAACTCCCAGGCCAGGGCCAGATGGTAGCCTAAGTAATGTGCCTTCAGGTACCTTGCAGAGCGCTCCTTACACGTGACGAGTTAGTAATAATTATCTGTGTTTCTTTGTGATGCCCCGAGTTCTACTTATTTCATGCAAGATGATGTTCCCTCTCCCAGATACCCTTTGGAGGCCTCCCAGAGATGGGAACGGGAGGGCTGAAAGCGCTGAAGGTGAACTTGGCCTCAGCTTTTGTTTCCATGGGCTGTCCTGCCATAGATGGTGGTGGCCTGGGTGCTGAAGCTCTGAATTCAAGACAGCATGGAAAAGAGCAGGGGATCTAACTGAGGGCCCCCCACCTGGCACCAGTTTCTGCCTTTCTCTGCACTTCCCTGAGCCAGAACTAAGAGAGTTGCGATCACTTAACATAAAACTAAAGAGCTATGTGTCTGTCCTATTGGCAAGGGGCACTGACAGGCCATTCACTGGCTCTGCAGAGACAGGTGTCAAAATCACCATTGTGCTGGAAGATCCATGTGATTCAGGCATTTGACATGAGCTGGAGATAGTCCGAAGCAGACATCTGTCTCCTTGTGGCTGGTGTGGGTGTCTCAGATTCAGTCAAGTCTGTGGAATTTTTCCATTTCTAGCCATTGCTTTGTTCTGAGGGAACTGCGGGGCGGATTGGGGCGGTGGGGAATGAATGAGACAGAGAATGAATGAATGCCTGAGAGCTGAAGCTGGATGTGATTTGCTTTCGCAGAATCAAAGTAGTAAAGAGGTGAATGTAGTAAATAAATCATAATTTAAACAAAGCATTTATGTGTTCATGGGATGCGGACCAGATCAGAATCCAAAGCTACTTGCTCAGGTCCTGACCCAAATTTTTAGCTCCTACTTTTTCTAAATAGTAATAGATCATTTTTAATAAGGGGTTTAAGAAACTCCACTCTTTCCCCTCTTTTCTCTGAAAAGTATGGTTAGACGCTTGGTTAAATCACCCTGATGCTGTTTTCCCTTCTAGTGCAGGATATTTTTTTAACCTGGAGTAATGGGCTCCTAGGGTAGTCACTTTCATGCTGTTCAACCCCAACCCGTGGTGATAAATATATTTTATATCACGATCAATAAAACACACACACACTCACACACACACAAGTGATTTATATCATTAAATATTCTTTATATTTATCCAGATACTACGAATAATTTCACAAGACAAAAATTTCACAAAATATTACTGACCTATCATATATGTGAGATATATTTCATGTTATTTTATTCTTCTTTGTTCCCTCATTTTCTATGTCATGTCATGTTTTCATGTCACAATGCACAGCGTAAAGCACACTATTGTGAGGGACCCACAGACCGGTTTTGCGTCCCTGTGATTCCCTAAACCAACAGGCATGATTTCTGTTTATTAGAGCTCAGGTGCATTTTTCCAGGAATTGCATGGATGGCATTCATCAGATATTTCTAGAGTCGTTTAAGTGACCCAGAAAACCTGAAGAACTACACCTCTGGAGGGGCTCTCATTTCATAATAACTTAGAGATGATTTTGATAAGTTTGTAATTCATTAAATTACAAATTTAATTTAGAGATACTGTTCATGTGAATAGCGATTTAGGAAAATCTTCTCCCTTATTGGTGGTAGAATTCCCTTTTCCCCAGGACAGCTTCCTGAGCTACACAGCCTCACTGTATGTATCATGAAACAGTGGGCGAGATTATTACCTCCACTTCTTTTCTAATCCTGACTTTAACCAAATACTTCATTTTTAACATTAAAAAAGTAATTCGTGCTTATTGTTGAAAATTTACCAACTCAGACATCAGAAGAGGAGAATGGAAGGGCCCCTGGGTTGCTCAGTCTTTTGGGCGTCTGACTCTTGATCTCCACTCAGGTCTTGATCTCAGGGTCGTGAGTTCATGCTCCATGTTGGGCTCCACTCTGGGCATGGAGCCTACTTAAAAAAAAAAAAAAAAGAGGAGAATGGAAATTACCCATTAAACAACCACCTAAAAATAAATACTATTAACATTTTGTTATCTATCCTTTGGGTCTTTTTTCTGTGTACAAATGCATATGTTTTATAACCTAAAGTTTTTTGTTTTTTTAAAGATTTTATTTATTTATTTGTCAGAGAGAGAGAGAGAGAGCACAAGCAGGGAGAGTGGCAGGCAGAGGGAGAAGCAGGCTCCCCGCTGAGCAAGGAGCCCGATGCAGGACTCAATCCCAGGACCCTGGGATCATGACGTGAGCTGAAGGCAGACGCTCAACGACTGAGCCACCCAGGCGCCCCTAACCTAAAGTTTTTATATGATGGCACAAACTATTTCATTATTTGCTTTGCTCATTACAGAGGAGCCATTCCGCCTTGTTAGTATATACTCTCTGTTGTATTTTTGTCAATGTCTGAACGTACCTGTAGAATATTTGGCCAGTTTATTTAAGCAGTTGCTATCGCTGAACACTGGTTTACTTCTGTTTTATCACCCCATCGCCAACATTGCAGTGAACACCATCGAACTTTCCTACAGTCACTGCATTCTTGGTACAAATTCCTACAAATGGAATAGCGAGGTCTGGAGGTATAAATAGTCTTGAGGCACGTTACATAGTGGTGTGTAGTACGATTGTCCTCCTGCAAGGTAATTGTAATGTAGCGTCAAGGGCCAAGCTTGCCTGCTACCCTACACTTCACAGGCTTTCCAGGTGCAATGTCCATACAGCTCCATGAACCAGGCAACTTTAAACACGGCATCCAGGTGCACCTTTTGGTGAGAGGGTCTTCTCAGCGTCCCTTCATAGAGAAGTATTCAATTCAATAATGTGGGGATTTTATTTGGGACAGAGTCTGTGTGGGTAGTAAGTTGTTTACCTGGCAGTAATCGAATCCAGTCCTTAGCTGAATTGCATCTGCGGGTGATACCTACCTAAGGGAATTGCTGCAAGTCAAGTCAATAAAGCAATTTCAGATGGAAGAAAACCTGAACTTCAGCCCTGCTTGAAGGACTTTTCCTTTGCAACCCTGGTCATTAAAATGGAGTTTGAAGAACACGTGAGCTGCGGGGAGCAGATTTGCTATTTCTCAGGAGTTGGTTTTTATGAAATGTGACTTGATTTTCCATCTCGTGCCTAATCTGAACAGATGCCTTGTGCAGCCCGCTTCCCTACCCCAGAGAGGCAGGGTTTGCATGGGTCCTGGGTGAATGAGGAAGCCCTGAGTAGAGAAGCGGGAAAGAACCACAACCTGTCACCAAAGGGAAATTTAATGAGCATGTTTTAGCTTGGTCTGATGATAGAAGCAGTTTCTTGCTGCATAGTCATTGAAGGAATATCTTCCCTTTCTCCTGGTTTGCTTTAAAGAAAATTTTGTGCGATCTGGGTTTATAAAACATTTTTCAAACTTTTAACCCAGCTCTCCCTAGCCTGCCTGCTTGCATGACAGCAGTAAGGGTCATACTCATAGTAGTGGTATTAGTGACTCTCGTCCCCACCTGTATGCTCTTTGCTCTTACTCATAGTGGAATTCCCCTCAAGTACTTGAGGGTCCCTGGGGGGTTATCTCCTCTCCTGTCTCCCCACCTGCACTTCCTTTGAGTCCAACTCTGCGCCTCTGTCTTGGCCTCTGGTGCCTTCTGCCTCAGGTGCGGTCTCTGTATATGTGACAGAAGATTGGCGCTCAATTACTGTGTGCCGAGTTTGGTTGAATGCCTCCCCCGGGTACCAAATATTCTGTGTTCCTTGGAGCCTATATTACAATAAGGCCATATTGTTCCACACAAGGGGGATGTTTGCTCCTTTCTCAGGTTCCTTGTCATACTTTGCTTTGGAGATACCAGAGCAGCTTTCTTACGCCCCCATGTCGTGCCCAGAGCCCTCCAACAAAAAAGCTCCTTTGCTTTTTCCATGATGGCCTTCTCTTCCCTGGGTGCAGGCCCAAGCCCAGATGTCCAGGCTGTGGATGGATCTGCGCAGCCTCTACTCACTGACCCTGGCCCTCTCCTGCATTTGGATCAGCTCGGTTGCTGGAAGCCCCCTAATCTCTCACACATAGATATCTGACAGACTGCCCTCCCCTAAGTTCACCAGATATGCTCAGAGATGTGTGAACCTGGCCTCAGGCTACCAGTCTAGGAAATAGGCAATTTCCCAGGGAGAAAGTGGAGGCTCAGAGAAATGAAACAACCCACCCTGCTAGTAAGTGATGATTGTTCTGATCCTAAAACCTTTGTCCCGTGCTCTTTTTTAAATTCCTGATACTTAATTGGAGCTCAGCATCAAACAGTCCAGCACCAGTGCTGGTGGGTTTGTGGGCTTCATATAAAACTCCCCTCCATCCGGTCGCGGGCAGCCGGGGCACAGAGGGCAGTCGCGGCGGGCAGCGGCGGGTGGCAGCGGCAGAATGTTGGCTATGAGAGTGTTTAGCCTAATTGGCAAGCGAGCAGTTTCCACCTCAGTGTGTGTACGAGCACATGGAAGCGTCGTGAAGAGTGAAGACTATGCTCTCCCGAGTTACGTCGACAGGTGTGACTATCCCCTGCCCGATGTGGCCCACGTCAAGAACCTCTCTGCTAGCCAGAAGGCCTTGAAAGAGAAGGAGAAGACTCCCTGGAGCAGTCTCTCCATTAATGAAAAAGTTGAGTTGTACCACATGAAGTTCAACGAAAGCTTTGCTGAAATGAACAGGAGCACGAATGAATGGAAGATGGTTGTGGGCACCGCCATGTTCTTCCTCGGCTTCACTGCTCTCATTCTGATTTGGGAGAAGCACTATGTGTACGGCCCCATCCCGCACACCTTTGAAGAGGATTGGGTGGCCAAGCAGACCAAGAGGATGCTCAACATGAAGGTCAGCCCGATTCAGGGCTTCTCAGCCAAGTGGGACTACGACAAGAACGAGTGGAAGAAATAGAGGAGCGCACCACTCACCCATCTGAGCCTCACCTTGCTCTGCCAGATCCACACAGCTCAGCATCTTCACTGGAAACCGTTATGTTGCATCACCAGTGCTAATAAACGAGCAGCCTACGTGGAAAAAAAAAAAAAAAGTCCCCTCCGCTGCATCGTATACCCTTACCGAGGCTTTAGTCGTACCCTCTCCAGGCTGGTCGTGCCCTTGAGGAAGGATACTTTCCCAGGGCAATCCCCAGAGTACTGTTGAGTTTCATTGGGTAAACCCTGAAAATGTTACTGTAGCTAATGGCTATACCTCAGAAATTACACAGAGGCTTAGAAGTTTGCTGGAAAATTCTCTCCTTATTCTCTTAGCACAGAACTAAGGGGAGGTCTGAGAGGCCCTGTTCACTGTGGAGAACTTGACCTCTTTGGCTTTTGGGGGGGCAGGTCAACCTGCTCCCCACATCTTGGCAGATGATTGCTAATAGCTTTATGTTTTGGTGGAAAGTCAAAAGCTTTTTTTTTTTTCTTTCCCCCTCATTTGTCATGTTACTTTAGCGGCATTTGGGGCCTTCTTCATGTGGTTGTGATTAACCCTGAGTCAGAGAGAGCCGAGAGCCACTCTGAAGGAAAACAGAACATTTATAAAAAGGATTGAAGCCCTTTGAAGGGAGAGTACAGGAAGGCCTTGAGACACAGCTTTGCCCTGAAGTGACTGCTGTGTCACTGGCCACATTCAGTGCTGATTTGTCTGAAGAACAACTAGCCTGGTCATAACTTAGTCACAGGCTGCCAGGTCTGTTATAGATGTGGCATAGTCCATAGGGACACATCAAAGAATTGCTGATGCATTAAGCACATTCTTTATATTTTGAAATGTTTTAATATACTTCCTTGACTTGCCTTATTTTCATAAATTTCTCTTTCTCTGAGGAAAATTTGAACATTTCTCACTTTTCAGATTTTAGTTTTTATGAGGTTGACATTTCCCTTAGTGTATTGTTGGCTATAAATTATTGAGGTATATTAAATAAAGCTCTGCATTCTGAGCCCCAAACACCCTTTAAAATGGATGAAAAATAAATGATTTAAGAAGATTCTCACTGATCTAAAGAGCCAGTTACAAAAATAATGATGCTAAAGTAATGTACAAGTAGAAAATGGTCAATGTTTTAAATTTAACATTTGCCCCCAAACCCTGAGCTATGCTTTACAGAATTTTTTTTTATTAATTGTAGAATTCTCTAGTAACCTAAAAGTAATTTTCACAAAAAGAAAAAAATGTATTTAAGATTGTGTGGTAAGTTTCACACATAAGCATACTCCTTTTTAATATATTTAACATACTCTTGCTATTCTCAGTCCTCTCCTGACTGTTTTAGCTACACAGCCTTTCTGGTGACTTCTCTCAAAACTGTATCTTTGTGTGGCAGACAGACTCCAAGATGGCCCCTGGGATTCCCACCACCTGGTTTTCATGCCCTTGTGTAACCCCCCAACCCCTTAAGTGCAGGTGGGAGCTGTGACTTGTTTCCAACCAATTTAATACAGCAAAGGGGATGGGACATGGCTTCTACAATTACATTACATAGGATGATAATGTCTGTCTTCCTAAGAGACTCTCCCTTTCTGGCCATGTTGAAAAGGCCCATATGGAAAGGACTGAGAGTGACCCCCAGCTGTCAGCCCAATGAGGCCCTTGGTCCAACAGTCCACAAGAACATGAATGCTGCCAACAACCACATGAGCTTGAAAGCAGATCCTGTTCCAGTCAAGCCTCAGATGAGAGCACAGCCCTGGCCAACATCTTAATGGCTGCCTTGTGAAACCCTGGGGCAGAAGACCCAGCCAAGCTGTGCTTGGATTCCTAATCCAGAGAAACTGTAAGACAACAAATGTGTATTGTTTTGAGCCATTGGTTGAAATATTGTTACACAACAATAGATTACTGATATATTTTGGTATAGACTGATCCGCTGAGACTTCAGTCCATATAATAATTTAATAATCCATTCATTGAAAATTTCTTAAGCATCTACTACAATGCCAGGCTTCATGTTTGGTGCTCAAGAAACAAAGAACGAGTAAATCATCATTTCTTTGAACTACATTAGTAATGAGTATTGTGTAAGGGGCTAGAGACACAGTGATAGAAGTTATCCAGGTCTCTCACGGAAATAGGGGCAGGGAATCTAATCTGTGAGTGTGAAAGATGAAGGGCAAGGTCAGAAATGGCTTTCTAGCATCCAGGACACCCGGACTATCTGAACAGTGATGGGAGATAACAAGGGAAGTTTGGGAGAGGATGGAGAGGTGGTGAGCACCCAGACAGGAGGGGACGGCTTTGGCAAAGGCATGCAGCTACAGTCCACAGAGTGAGGAAGTAAGAGGTGTAATCCTATACTAAAGAAATGGGATTTGATAGTAGAGGATCTAGTTCACAGTGTTAAGGAGCTTGGGCTTCATCCTCTAGGCAGAGTGGCCATTGAAGAATTTAAACAGAATGATGAGGAAACAGTGTATTTCAGAGGGACATTTCTGGCTGCCAGGGAGTCTGAATTTGAGGGGACTGGGTTGGAATTGAGCCAGTTAGGCCACTGTTGAATGTCTACACTGGAGGTGTGGTAGAATGGAAAGCAGCATAAGCTTTAAAAATATAGGTGAGGGGAAATCTAGTAATTCGTCACTGGTTGTGGGTTGGAGGTGAGGGGCAAAGAGAAGTCAAAGATAACTCCTACATTCCTAGCATGAATGGGCAGACAATCAAATGAAGCAAAGATACAAAATAACAAGTTTAGCATGGGGGAAGTTGGATAAATCCAATTAGGAGCATATTGAATTTGAGTGCCTATGGAATATCCATGGTGAAGATGCAGAGGGTGTGGGAGAACACGTGGATTTTCCTGGATGACACTGTGGGGGAAGCATTGTCCTCAGAGAAGAGCCTGATTGCAATGAAAAGCTTGATGTGGAATGTTTTATAAAATACGGTGGGTTATGTTTTCAACGAAAAGGATTTCCAGAGTCTGGTGGAAAGGGTTGTGTTAGAAGGGGCGCTGACAGCGTAGGGATGCGGGACTGTTGAGTAAGGTGGAATGTGTTCTTCCTCTGTGCAGAAGCGATGCCACAAAGCACTGGCCTCTTCATGCAGCCCCGTGTTTATAGGATCTTTATACTGAGGAGTGTGCGTCCAGATTGTTGAATGGGACAACTTGAAATTTGCTACTCTTAAATTCAGGATTTGAGTTGTCTTTCATTCTGTAGCTCTTTTGAGGAGATGGTGCAAATTGCTTTTTGTCGACCTTTGAAGGAACTGTTAAGAACAGAGATCAGTCACCAGCCTGTTTCTGCTTCTTCACTCCTCTTACACTGACTCCATCAGCTGCAGCTGCCTCCGTAGCCAGCTGAGTGTGGGGATCCTCCACAGCCCTTCCCCCGACACCACGGAGAGCGGAGTGTACTCTCCTGGCCAATAAAGACACCCTAATTTGGGGAAAGTCATTATTCACTTCTAGAGGTTCAGATACATTAGAAACAGGGCCTTGATGAACTGAAATACGCTATATCTATTACTGGTCATCTTTTTTTCTAGTCGTGAAGCCTTGTTCTCCATTTACTTCATTATTTGTGCTCTGGTCAAGCAGCTTGAAAGCATAAGTAGGAGAATGGCTGCGCAGCCAAGACAGTGTTGTAGTCCTCTTCCTCTGGTTGCCTAAGACGATGTGATTGATAAACTCTGCTACCCTGGACAGCCACTTAGATTTTCTGGGCCTCAGTTGCCCTGTCTTTATACTTTGGCAACCTTAGCTCAACTAGGATTTCTTTAAATATTCCTCAGATCTAAGACTCTTCCAGAGGCAAGGGGTCCATGAGAAAGTGTTGTGGTTATCTATTGCTTTGTAACAAACAATCCCAAGGTTCAGTGGCTTAAAACAGCCTTTTTAATTTTGCTCATGATTATGTAGGTCAGGAAGTCAGGAAGGATTTGGCTGGACAGTTTGTGCCTGATCGTCACGGCATTGGTTTTGGTAGCTGGACCGAGAGGATCTACTTCCAAGATGGTGTCTTCACTTGCATATCCAATGTTTCAGTGGTCCTTGGAGTCTCTTGCTACATGCCCACTCATCCTCCAGGGCCCCTTCTGGTGGCTTGAGCTTGTCACAGCATAGCAGTCTCTTGATGATCTCTTCTAATGTGGCAGCTGGTTTCCAAGAGGCAGAATGTGGAAGCTGCCAGGCCAATTAAGGTCTCATGTGTAATTGACACAGTTCCCCCTCTTGATGGCAAGGTCACATTGCACAAGAGCGTGGGGGATGGGAGATATTGTTGCTGCCATCTTGTAAAGTATGCTCTGCCACAGTAGTGATTCCTTCCCATTAAATGGAGAAAAAGCTTGGTTTTAGGGATAATGTATATATAGCACTTGGCATAATAGTAAGTGCATATGAATGATGCATTATTAATAATCTCGTGGAAACAGAAGACAGAAATGATTAGCCAGAACCTCCTTTCCTCACCAGATTCAGAATAGAGTTAGAATGGATGAGTAAGAGCATATTATAGAAGATTAAATACTGAATTGGAGATTCTCAAAATAGTCTTTAATATTTTTAAGACTAATTTTTTCATGACTTTAAAGTATTTGTCTCTAGGTTTTGTAGATTTGGGTTGCTTCACTTAAAAATTGGCAATTCAGAAACGTTCTCAGATAACATATTTAATATGATTGTGCTGCATACTCTTTCTGGTTCAGATATCCTGTTTTATGACACCGTGGTGGCTGATTCCAGGGGATAGTTGGGAATCATGTCTCTTTTATACTTGTATATGCTCTTATATATTCTTTGGATATTTGTATTTATTTGTATACAGTACAGCCATTTTCACCCTAAAGGTCTAATTCAAAGAAAGTATGTGTATTTCCTTTAAATTTCTATGTCTGTGTTCAGCTTATCAAGAATTTTAGTTTTAGAAGTTGCTTTAGAAAAATTCTCTCTTCTGTGAACTCATAAAAATAGTTTAAATTATTCACAGTACTACAAAGACTGTGTGTTTTATGTGGGGCACACACTATGAGGGGTTCAGAAGGCTTCCCTTGCTCCCTGTCCAAAAAGTGAATCTTGTATTTTGAGCTGCAAATCTTATTTTTAAAATTCCTACATGTAAATTTCAATATTTGAGTTGATAATGTTGATATATCTTTTGCATGTCATTTCCTCAGTGTCCCCCAATATTTTCCCTGGACTTACAGTTTCAGTTGTTGTCAATAGTGGGTCTGTTTTTTTTTTTTTTTTTTTTTTTGGAGCTGTGGAAGAGTTCACATGGTGTTAATCCAGGTGTTGAAACTAAATGAAGGTATTTGTAAGGAAATGCTGGGTAAGTGACTGAATGATCTTAGAAGGAACATATGTACTTCACCAGAGGGCTCCTTACAACCTTATAGCCTAAGTGCATTTTATTTCCAATACCTTGCCCTCCCTCCAACCTGTGTTTTACCTATAATTGCAAAAGTAGGTGAACCATGGAAGTAAATACTCCAAATACAAAGGAGGTCTTAGATGGTGAAGGTAAGCCTCTCTGGTCATGACTGCTGGCAATGGGACTGGCATTCACAGAAGCAGGAAAGGAACAGAAGAGATCTTTTTCTGCTTTGAAATTTCCTACTTCCCATTCCCCTTCTGGGCCAGCTTGGCTGACTTGTTTCTGGGTCACATACATGGAACTCATATCCTGTTCTCTGTATGCATGAAATAAATGAATTGCACCAAAGGTCATGTGTTCATTTTCTACTTCTAAATAATTGGTGCAGCTTATCTTAAATTTAATTCGGTGTGCACTTACTGCTGATCATTGACAGACATGAAGGGACTGGCTTTTTTTTTTTTTTTTAAGGTTTTATTTATTTATTTGACAGAGAAAGACACAGCGAGAGAGGGAACACAAGTAGGGGGAGAGGGAGAGGGAGAAGCAGGCTTCCCGCTGAGCAAGGAGCCCGATGCGGGGCTCGATCCCAGGACCCTGGCATCATGACCTGAGCTGAAGGCAGACACTTAACGACTGAGCCACCCAGGCACCCAATGAAAGGACTGGCTTTGCTCTTGCATCGTCTGACCACTTACATCAGGAAACTTAAACCAGGGCTCTGTGTTTGTGCATATGTGCAGCCCAAATGGGGATTTGGTTTTCATTGGATGATTCCACTTGATAAAAGCAGAGAGCCCATCTTGATGGTTCAGTCTGTAAGCACCTAGCCTGTCGCAGTCGTATCCAGCAGGTACGCGAGCTGGCGTCAGCCTGAGGGGAAGCTGCCTGCCTCCTAGCTGGCACCTGCCAGGACGGCGGGACGCCAAGCAACAATCGATGCATTTGTTTACACCACTGGGTTTTTTTTTATTGCAGTAAAATACACACAAAATAACATTTCCTGTTAGTGACATTGATTACATTGACAATGTTGTGCAACCATCGCCTCTGTCTGGGTCCAGAATGTTTTATTACACCAAAGAAAGCACCATGCCCATCAAGCAGTCAACCCCCCCATTGTTCCTCCCCCCACCCCAGCACCTCACTGGGGTCTGTCTCCACAAAGTGCCTATTTTGGATATTTCATAGAAGTGGAGTCATACAATATGTGGGGTTTTGTATCTGCTTCTTTCACTGAGCATAGCGTTTTCAACATGAGCGATTTCTACTGGATGCCTGCCATGTGCTAGGCACTGAATCCACAGTGACAGACAAAACCAACAGGTTCCTGCCCTCAGGAATCTCATGCTGGTGTGGCAGAATCAGACCAAAAACCGAGTAAAATAAAATGACCTTAAACCATGCTAAGTGCTATACAGAAAACAAACAGGGCGCTGGACTAGAGAATAATGAAGGAGGGAGGGAGGGGGTTGCTACTTGGGAGAAAGGTCAGGGGAGAGCCCTCTCAGGAGATGACATCTAAGTGGAAAATGAGAAGTTTAGAAGGAACCAGGTCTGTGAAGAGTGGGAGGAAGGAAAGTTCAGAGAGAAGGAATAGCACGTGCAAAGGCTCAGAGGTGGGGAAGAATCCTACAGCCTCTGAAAGAAGGTCAGTGTGGCTGAGGCCACGGGGACCCTGGAGAGGCAGGTGGGGCTCTGGATCTTACTCTGGAGGTGAAGCATTTGATGCAGAGGACCATGAACTCACTTACCTGGTGCCATGTGGAGCGTGAGGGCAGGACTGGTCAGTCGGGCTGCTCTGGGCATTTTCAGGGAGCAGACAGTCCTGACCTAAGGTTCATGGCCACGTCCCACTCCACAGCTGGGTGCTGTCTGCTGTTAAGTCTGAGGCAGCTCTCTAGATTCTCTGATTCAGATTCTGCTCTGTGCCTGTGGTAGCCAGGTCCTGCAATCACTGACAAGCCTTGTGTTCGGAAGTCTCCATCTTGAGCATGAGGTCTGAACTTGACGTTCTGAATACTCCTTGAATACCCACCAGCCATCTCAGGGCCTTGCTCTGCCTCCTCTGGAGACCACTCAGCAATAACTAATCTAGATTGGTTATGATGAGCTCTTGAGAAGAGCTGCATCATTACAAGATGCCCAGTTCACATGGTGCTGTGTAGGCATCCAGTGGGTCTGCATAGTTCACATGGCTTCGATGGTGGATTCACACATTCTGTCCAGTTCCCAGGAACCACTTACATCTTATTTACCAGAAGCCTGCTTTGTAGAACTTCAAACCACTCATATGATCTGTGTGCTAAGCAAGCATGATACTTGAGCCCTTTCTGACCCTGTAGAAAAAAATACAAAATCAGATTTAGTTTAAGTGAGTAGTTAAGTGATCTTTCAGAGCACCAGCATTAACTTGAAACCAGTCCTCAGAAAATATACTCTGCATTATGTGTGACTAGTATCTCATTTGGCCGCCATGTAGAAATTAATGTGGCTTCTTTGCCAGGTATAGTCAGATGGCTTCTCATAAGAGATGGAAGGTATTTCTGATCATGTTATACTAGATTTACCTGGACAGGTCTTCCAAGTGTTGAGACTGTTCTGATCAGCTGTAAGAGCTGAAATTATTTTCTATGGGAGCCCTGACTACCTTCTTCTATTAATGGTGTGGTGGGTTTGGATGGTGGACGTTCTGATGGAGTGGGGGAGATGTAGAAATCGCAACCCCATGTCTCATTGCTCTCTCTTCCTCACACTGACACCTGTTTTTAACCCAGTCACACTCCTTGAAAGAGGTTGTGATAGTGCACATTAGGAAAGCCACTTCTTAGTGCCTTGGGGCATCAGTCACGTGACTAGTAACATTGCTGGCTTAATCTTCAAAGAGTCTAGTTGGAGTAAAAGAATATATCTGAATTGATGCTTACTTTTAAGTCAGTTGGTAAAAATGAATACAACAACCAAACTTAAAGAAGCCTAAGCTAAACGTTATACCTTGAGGTCTTTTGCTCTTGAAAATATTTTCTCATAAACTAGAAATGTGTCTACCATTTATTAAATGCTTAAAGTGTGCTAGATTCTGTTCTAAATATTTGCATACATTGTCTTATTTAATTCTCTAGTAGTCCTTTGTAGTTGGTATGACTGCTCTCCTCATTTGGTAGGAGATATATCTGAACCCATTCTCAAGCTCTGAATTTCATATAGCAAATCTTACTGATAACTCTGTGCTAGGTGCCACAGGAAACTTAAGATGTCAATGATAGTTTTCTTGTGAGGTACTTTAAATAGAAAAATGTGTTCAAACTTTCTGGAGAATTTAGGGGATATGTGATGTTTAACTTTATATAAAGATGGTTGCCTATAGAAGTATTTGTAGGTATGTTTATATACACATGTTAGTAAACACAGAGACATTTCTTTGCTGTCAGCCAAGAGGGGATAAAAGAAATGACACTTCTCTTAGGAACAAGTGTACGTAGGGCCCAGATCTTGGTTTCTAAAACCATTATGCCATGCAAGGAACCAGGGCTCCTTAGAGAAATGGCTGATTCTAGGGCTGGGGCAGGGAATAGGAGATGAGGCTGGAGCCTCTTGTGCCAGAAAGTAAGGAAGGGCTCAAAAAGAACCACATTGATGGGGGTATGTCACAGGAAGACACACAGGAGACACTTCAGGAGCTCCCAGTGGCCAAAGCTGGAACAATTCCAGCAAGAAAATAAATGAAGTCGTGTCGAATTATAACCTCAAGTACAAAATAAATATCCACGAGACCATGATGATGCAAGTAAATGATTGAGTAGATTAACAGATGAGACAAATGTCACGTGAGGTATTCCAAGTAAGTCATGTAGATACTCCACCCTGAAGGACAGAGAGTATACACCTCCTCCCTCCTCCCAAGTGTTGGCTGCACATGGTGACTTCCTCCCAAAGGCGTGGAAAAGGAAAGGAAGTGTGACGGGGGAGAAACCTCATCAACACCACCTCAGCCAGGCCTTGAGATGCCCAGTGAAAATGGCACCTTCCTTCTGTGGTCTTCCTCCCCCAAACCCATGACGCCAGTCTAATCATGAGAAAAGCATCACATTCCAGTAGAGGGAGCATCCAACAGTGTACCTGACCAGCCCTCTCAAAACTGTCAGCCCTGAGGAGCTGAAGGAGACTGAAAACTAAGTGTAATGTGAGTCCTAGGTGGGATTCTGGAACAGAAGAAGGACACTAGGTAGAAACTAAGGAAATCTGAATAAAAGACAGACTTCAGTTAATGATAACGTATTAACATTGGTTCCTTACCCGTAACAAATGTACACCATGCTGACATAAGATGTTAATGGGGAACCTTTGTGCAGGGTTCTGTATAGGGGGCTCTATACTATTTTCCCAATCTAAAACTGCTTTAAAATATAAAGTCTATTGATAAGAGTAATAAACAGAACACATGAGCATTTCCATGTGATTCATGAGAGAAGGTTGGTTGTTTGATTCTCCGTCCCTTCCTTTTCATAGCGCATTTCATGTATCCTCCATGTGTAGGATGTAGGTGGGCATTTACTTGACTGGGAATTGTCAGAACAGGAATTTTGGTAAAAGGAAGTCATATAAAGATCCTTTTGAACCCATCCAACTTTAGAAGATGAATAGTTCAGTGGAAAAAAAATTCTGTAGGCAAGAAGTAATTCTGTGATTTAATTTCAATCTTGTAAAAGTCCACGTAAAGGTATTAAGATTATTTATATACAGAAATATATTTGTTTTCTGTAATAGTTGTGGTAGTGGATCTTAGATTTGCTTCCTGTCCTTTTTCTTTGGCTGTACTAATTACATAAGGCTTTGCCCATCACGTTGTATTAATTTATCTCCATTGCATCCATGTAGAATGGAGGAAAAGAGGCAAAGGCCAACTGTTTTGCTAAGATCACTCAGGATCAAAACCTGACCGCAGGTGTCTCAATTCCTATTTCTGTGCTTGGCCCACCGTGAACTCATTGGCTGACTTTCAAATGACACACTCCTTTCATTAGCTTTGCCATCCCAGTGCTGACCTCTCTTTTCCTTCAGGATTTCGGAAGGTTGCTCCTTATGTGAGAATGAGGACTGGGAGGCCCCTGTGCTCGTCTTTCCCTCCAGGAAGAATTAGAGGAATGTAGCCTCTTGCACAAGGAGTCAGCTGCCCTGTCTCTGGGTGCTATCTTCCCACCAGGCTGTGAGCTCCTTGTCTCTCCTGCTTCACGTAGCATTTCACATGTAGTAGGTGGTCAGTAAGTGGAATTTGGATAAATAATGGAGCACAGTGTGGCAGAGTTGCCAAGTGCTTGTAACGAAGGCAAGTCTTGTTCTCCAGCCTTCTTCCTGTTAGGTCTTCCAAAGAATATGATTTAATGGAGGGCTCAGGGGTTCCTCCACAGAGGTGAGTGTCCTAGGAAGAAAGGAAATGTGTCAGGACTGGAAAAGATCACAAGCAATTACTTTTGTGGTTTCAACATTTGCAAACCATGGTACCGATTAAGCATTCTTTACCACTGCTGTCCCTTTGGTAGATTGACTTCTTGCATTGGCTTTGTGATTCATGGGATCGCATCAGATGACGTTGGTGTCTAATTCCATGAATGGAAAAATAGTTTTCATTTGACTCACGAATATCGTCACTGTTGTTATGTCCCCTGGCATTTGAGATTGTGACACAAATGCCTCACTAGCTCCATCACTTGTAACAAATACTGCAATTAGCTCCTTTCTCCTTTTGGCCTCGGTGAGTTCATAATCCCTTTGGTTATCATCTAAAGCCAAATTGTATTCTACAAAACATGTGCCCCCTGATATGTTTCAAATGGCTCCATTAAAAAAGGCTCCTGGAGTCAAATAAGCTTGGCGAATGTGTGTTAAATAGAGTTAAAAGGCTTACTTTCCTGAGAGGCCTCAGAGAGCCCTTACATTATAATGTTAATGCAGACAGTAACCTCTAGGAAGGGCGTTCATGCACCAAAACTTGCTTGGACACAGGCTTATTAGTGTGGCGGCGGCGGTGGTTAGCATCTCCAGCTTTAGAGCCCCAGTCATCTGGACTATGGAACTTTGGGAAAGTTCTGTATTTAAGCTCTAACTTCCTTAAATGTGGGTATACTAGTGATGGAGGTTATTATGGAAATTAAATGAAATAATTGTGTATAAAATACTTGGTGCTGTGCCTGGCACATGGATATCCTTATTAGTAGATGGTAGTTGCTGGTAATATTATTAATATTTTGGAGAAATAGAGTTCTGGAGTTCTGCAAAACACCATTCTGGAAATGGTGATCTGTAATTCGTATTGGTCAGTCATTTCATCCAGTTTTATAGATGAGGCCAAGAGTAAATTCCCATGGTTTGCTGCACAGTATGTTAGGTCTGATATGTCCTAGTCCTCTATCCTTTGTATAAATGTCAGTCTTACAGAAGAAGACCCCTCACTCACTGTGAGTGTCGTAAACATTCTGCCAAAAGGGTCTCCTTTCTACACCTGGCCCCCATGACTGTTTTAGGGACATTACAGCCGGAAGATCTGAGATTTTGGTGATTCGGACCTAAAAGTAGTAGCTCAGCTATTCAATGTCTTCTTATAGCTCTTGGATATTATCTAAGTACCCCTGAAATTCAGAGTACTGTGCAGTCCTGTCAAGAAAGCATAATATATGGCCCATCAATGGACAGAAGGGGATATCTAGCTTCACTTGATGGTTATACTTCATTTATATGTGACTAATATTTGTACTGCTTTAGCAGATGTCTTGGCACATGGTACTTCATTTGTATTCATTAATTAATTCATTTATTGATTCTCAAATATTTAACAATTGCCTCCTATGTTATGGGTATGTGGAAGGAGATAAAGATGAGTAATAAGAGACCCTCATTTCTGCAGCCTTAGAGTCCCCTTGTGGACGCTGTCCTAAGTGTAAATAATCCAAGTACAGGGGAAACGGGTGTCCTGAGGAAGGACAGAGAGGTCTTCAGGGAGGTGACATTCAAACCTAAGCAGAAAAGTCTTTAAGGTAGAGTAGAAATTTGACATGCAGCTAATGAGGGAGAAGAGCTTTGGCACCTTAAAAACGTTTGGTGTGCTGCAGGGGCAGTGGGCGGTGGGGAAGGGTAAGTTCAGAGGGGCAGGATATGCACTTGCAAGTGTAGGCTGGAGAAGACCCTGATGAAGCGTCTGTGACAAGCAAGGAGTTGAGGCTGTGACATGATGATTAGATTTCTTTTAATCAGGAAGAATGGAGAAGGACCCAGAAGGAACCAGAGCAGACTCAGGGAGACCATTAAGGGAGATGAGTCATTCAGGAGTGGGCTAGATATAGGATGAGGTGTATTTCTGTTCTGGTAAAACGGGCATGCGTGAGTTTAACAAAGTCAAGGATCACTGTTCTGAACAGATGAAGAGGGATTTACAAGGCAGTGCCTAGGAGATGGGGATGTGAGAAGATGTATAAGCAAGAATTGACAGAACACGGTGACTGTTTATGTTGATGTGGGAAGGAGGGGGAAGGGACATCCAGGATGACTCTGAGGTTTCTGGCTTTGATGTTTGGGGGAGCAGTGAAGCCACTGAGTGAGACTGGGCATGTGGGGGCCAGAGAGAAAAGTGATGTGTCCCGTGGGGGTCTGTTGGGTCTGGGGTGTCTGTAAGGTATTCAGGAGGAAAGTGCAAATATAGCCCTGGCACTCCCAGAGGCTCTGGGTTGGAGACATGGATGCTTCAGCCTGTTTGGGGGGAGGGAAGGCGTGTGAGAAGGGAGGGTGGCGCAGGCCAGCTATGAGCGAGCAGGTGAGAGGGTCACCGGCAGGGTGAGCAGGGTGCCAGCACACCGCCTTTCATGAAGAGTGTCCTGGGTTAGGTGACAGATAGTATGCTGTGCTTGACGGAACCCTAGGAAAGTCAGCTTTTGCGGGGAGAGACGGGCCCTGAGAATAAGTAGGCAAAGAGGCTACCGAAGCCAGCGGAGGAGTGGAGGAAGAAGCCCCTTTGCCATGCCTTTGGCATTAAATGGAGGATGAAGAAGCATCCCTCCTTGAAGAAGTGTGCCTGCAAGGGGAAGAAGGCACAGGTGGCTGGGGGAGGGCCTGGAGGCACAGAGAGACGTGAGCATTTTAGTGGGCTGAGGGGAGCCGGGCAGTGGACAGGGAGCAATCAGAGAGAGGGACAGAGGATGATCAATCGCGAGACCCCAGAGGGGCACAGAAGGAGATCAAGGGCCCAGGTGGGAGAAGGAAGCCTTAAATAAAGGGTACAACTTTTTGTTCGTAATCAGAGGAACTGTGGGAAGGAGTGAGGAATGCAAATAAACTAGGAGGTAGTTGGGAAAAGGGCCTGAAAACTGGTAAAATCTCCTGCTCAGTGCCCTCCATTTTTACCCTGAAGGGAGAGATGAGGGTGTTTGCTAAGAGAGGGGAGAGGAGGGAGGAGCTGGGTGCTTGAGAAAGTGGTAAGAATCCTGGTAAACGGCGAAGGGTGCTGACCTGACGCCTCCCTCACAGGAATATTTTTGGGGCGTGCTGGAACTGGAAACTACAAAGCGACCCCTGGTCCAGTCCACATCGTTCATGTTTCCCCCACAGCCACTTGGCAGACGCTGAGCTGGAGGGGCCCCAGTACACACGGCCATTCGACCTATTCTGGGGATGTGCAGGCCACACGTGGTCCAAGGAGGAGGGTGTGAGGAATTAAGTTGGAAGGTGACTGAGCCCTAAGCTGGGGGATAGTGAAGTCGAAGGGACTATTCAATTAGAAGAAAAAGGACAGGCAGAGGGATGCAGTCCCGGCAGGTGGCAGGAGTTGGGATGGCTTGAACAGGAAAAGAGAGGAAATAGTCATGGATTGCGGTTGGATATCAGAGTATATGGATTGAAGATAGTAGAGGTGAAACACTTCTCAATGGTAACAAAACCCAAGATGTAGCCATAGGTATTTGGAGGTTTGTTGAATGAATAACACGGTATTCTCTGGGGCTCTTCATTTGAGCAGCCTTTCCAAATGCCTTTGGGATTTGTTACTGCTGGTAGGCATTGCACTGAGAACCTGGATCTTTTTGTGACTGGTCTGGTTATAATACTTTGCTGGTGGTAGGCAAACTGCAGGACTCAGTTTTTACTTGTAACTCTTATTATTAATTTAAAAAAATTTTGAAGTTTGCCAGGATTTTTTTTTTTTTTTTGGTGATTTTCATTGGTAGTTGATATCTGTCATTAAAAATCATCACTGATAGCTGATAATTAACTTCTTCCAGAAGTTGTCACTAGTAGCTTTGTTGGATTTTGTTGTTTTGACCAATGGTTGCATTCCTTTTGATTAAAGTTATTAATAAAGACTAACATGAAAGAATAAATTAGGGGTGTGTCTTTTGGGGAAGGCAAAGGACATTGCCATATTTAAAATTAAAAAATTAACCCCAAAATTAAAAATAAAATTAAATAATTAACCAATGAAATATTAGTCTCAGATAAGTGTATTATAGTGGATTTCAGCAAGTGGTAATTTTTCATTGCCTGTCCATTCATTTTGCAAGGTCAACATCCTGGACAGTGAACACAGAGCAACTCATAGAGACTTCATAATGGTTTTCGGGAAGAGTGGAGCCAAAAAAAAAAAAAAAGCTTAATCTGGACTCGTCTTGTTGAGTTAGCATGTTTGATTAATCACGTAGATTGCTCAGGCAATGTAGGGGACCACATTTTGAGACCACCCTCATTTAGTGCACATTTATTGTACTACTTGAAATATAATTTATGCCTTGATTTACAAGTGTGCTGACGCAGTCTGCGTGCTTCGGACCATTCCCAAGTGGGTTGCTGTGTTGCCGGACTCACCTTTCTTTGTTGTCTTGCTAAAGTAAACTTTCTTACACCGATTTTAGACCAATAATCATGATTTCTAAGTGATTTACATTGCTTCTTTCCTTGTTTTTAGACTATTAATTTTTTCTCCAGCTGAGTATAAATACATCTCTATAGAAAGCAAAAGGGCCTCTTGTTTTTTTTTTTCCAAAAACACAGCTCCCTTACACCAGGTCCAACTGAAAATATGTATTCACCAAACTCAAAAGAGTAAGACAGAGAGTGTGTAGAAAAGTTATCTCCAAAAATTAGCTTAGAAGACATTTTCACTTCTCCCAAATCGCAGGAGTGCCTCTGTCAAGATGTGTCATTCTTTACACCTCTCTCGCAGTCACTCCACCTTCTGGCGCCCCGAGAGTATTTTTAGCCCGGCATTAGACATCCTGGAAGGTGTTCTTCAATTTTTTTAATTGTAAGGTTTTTTATGTTAATTTTGTTATTTTAAAAGTTTTGCAAACTTTTTTAATGTCCTGGGGCCATATGGAAGCGTCTTATTCCAATTTAAGCTAATGAGGAAAGAACCTTTTACAAAACATTTAAATATACACAGCCCATTCCAGAACCCCCAGCGTTGGATGTGGTGGTGGGAGTGTGCATGTGTCAGAAGTGAAGAACACACCTGCCATTCGTTAATCTCCTGATCACTTCATTTGCAATGCCCATGGAAGGGAAGTTGCAGAAGGAAATCTGAAACACTCACCTGTAATTTGAATTTGAAAATGTTCTTACAGAGTATCTACATCTGATATTTATGAGTCTTTAAGTGGCAATGCCTAGTTGTTTTCTGAGTGGGAGTTGATTTCTGCTGTTGAGTAAATAGTAGGTGTTGGAAAAGCATTTGTAATGAGACTGGGAAGGAGAAACATGCCAGAGCAGAAGTAATAATAGTATTTTACAAGAGAGCACCTTGACTCAGGTAAGTTATTTTAAAAATCCTTTTTGATGATGCTCCTGGGTCCTTTTCTGTAGGTTTCTTTTGAGCTTGGCAGTATAAAGTCCTTATTTTTCCTGCATACTGAGGGCATGACGTGAGACACTCGAAGAAGAAATCGTACATTTGGGGTGATCAGGGTTGCCATCGGCAGCCGTGATGCCGAACAAGCACAGAACGACTCTAGGACACGTGACTCGTATCCTCTGTGCTGTGCCTGGGACCCCTGGATTTGTGTAACCTGGGTGTGGTGTGGAAGTGCGCCTGGCGAAACAGTCATTTCTTCAGCTTGCCCTCTGCAGTGGCATCAACCTAAAGTAACTTGCGTTGTCTCTCAGTTATGCCTAAAATAAAAATCTTGGGACTCACTGGGAAAAGGCAAATAGTCTAGGACAGGCTGGTCCAGTAGAACTTACTCAGTGAAGGAAGCGTTCTCGGTCTGTGCCATCTAGTGTGGTAGCTGCTGGTCACGTGTGGCTGCTGAGCACTGGAAAGAGGAGCAGCGTGGCTGTGAGGAGCTGAATTTGTAATTTAACGTAACGTAATTAGCTCACATTGAAATAAAATAGCCAGTTTGGCTAATGGCTGCTGAGCTGGGTCACACACATCTGAGAAGAGAGCAGCCTCCTGAATTTCCGACTCCCTCTGTGCCCCGGTTCCCACCCCATATGTGACTGTCAGCCCTCTTGCTTAGGCTGTCTACTCACACATTTCTAGGGGTGATAACAGTCGGTGTGAGGAAACTTGCCTGTCTCCCTGCTGGATCTGTGGCTCCATCACTCGGCTCCCTCCTGAACAGTCACATTGCTTAACCATCCTCGGAGCTCACTAGTGATTTCCTTGGTCGAGGGCAGAAGGCGAGGTTGAGATGGATGGTTCTCAGGTCCCTCATTAGGGGTCTTCAGGGTAAGGATCTCGGCTTGTCTTGGCTCCCTCTACAAGTAAGAGCCTGAATAGGGCCAAATCGGAAGAACTTTATAAGGTCCTAGGTGGGTCTTGGTCAAGCCAACATGGATTAAAGGAAATGTCATGGGGTACCAGTAAGAAAAACTTTATCAGGCATCAAATATAAACACTGGCCAGATGACCTTGAGTAAACCCTTTAATCTCTTCAGAAAGCTAGTTTCTTCTACATAAAAGGGGGTGAATTATACCTGTTCTGCTTGCTTCTGTGGCTGTTAGGAATAACAAATGGAACGATAGAAATCGCAAAATGCTGTTTAAATGCTTATCAACATCATTGGACAATAGTCCATACTTTTAACTGTTTTCTTTGTGTCCATCCACTCGGACTCTTCCTCAAGTAAAAAGGAAGCTAAAATGAAAAAAAAAAGAAAAAAAGATTGAGCATACTAAAGGACATATCTAGGACAATTAAAATCTTACTGTTGAGTCAAAGAAAAAGCCCTGATGTCCAGTGGGTCCTTTTGCACTGATTTGTACCTAGTGGGACTGGGCTCCAGCATGGGTAGGCCTGGGGCAGCATCAGCGAACTAAGTGTCCCTGGTCAGAAAGCCACTGCAGAGGGACTCTGGCCTTGAGGGGAGAAGGAAGGGCCATTTGCAGTCCACAGTTTGCAGACTGAGCTCTCCTCCTTGCCCCAAGCAGCAAGCCATATAAAAACACATTTGCCCACCCTTCCTTGGGTTCCAGTTTTTGTTCTGCAAGTTGTGAAAATTGCTTGGTTATTCTCTGGCCGATTTCCCTAGGAACATGGCCATGGGCCTCTAGGCCCAGGGGAGCACACTCAGTTCATTGCCCTTAGAAGGAAAAAACGTGAAGGAGCCGAGGGCACGGGCTCCCCATCTCCGTGCAGGTAAATGGGTATTTCCTGGAGGTAGACATTAAGAACAAAATAGTTAAGTGAATTCATCTTTTCTTTGAATCCTCATTCCCAAACCATGTCTTCTCGTATCAACCTGTTAACATGGCTGTCTGATCTAAAATATCCCCTCCATGCACGTGCAGAGCAAAGCGAAACATTTATAGGTCCATTTTCCTTCCACAGAAGAAGATAGCAGATTTGTTTCTAGATTCTCCAGGAATTCTGTTCAGCTGGATTGAAACAGATACATTATTTCATTACCTCTTGCTGCATCATGTTCAGGCTACCTTATGTATATATTTGTACCTATACTCTTGATTATGTACTAAAGGTGGCTGAAACGTTGGCGTTGTGTTACTGTTAAGCAGAAAAGAATAGAAAAGATTTCTATTTTGATACAAAAATATGATTCATTCTGACTGTGAATATGACTCCACTTAAGTATCTGACCTCAAAACGTTTTAACATTTAATTATTATGCATGTTTCAACATAGGATCCTGACTCACGGATAAATAACTGACTCATGTACGGATAAATAACTGACTCATTCATTCACGAAATACATTGAGCAGCTCTTGTGCCAGGTACTAGGGACCCCAGGATATGTCAGACGCAGTCCCTTCTTTCTAGGAGCCTGCAGTTTGGTGGGGGAGGCAAACTTACAAGCAAATGGTGACGAACCAGCACAATTAGCACCGTAATAAAGGATTGAAAGTACGGTTGTGATGTTACAGAGGGAGAAATTGCTGGTGTTTCTAGGACTCAGCCAGCAAAAGTTTCACCTGGGAGATGGCATTTGATTTTCATGCAGAGACACTAAGTGAGCAAAGAAGGGAGGCAGAGCAGCCCCAGAGGTTTTTCTCTAAATAGGGCTGAGGCGAGCACTTTGCTTCTCCTGGGCACACTGGGAGTATTGTTCAACGTAACTGTATGCATTTCCTCTCTGGATGTAATACACCTGCTCCCAGAGATCCCCCCCCGCTGCCCCCACACACACATACAGTATCTGCCTGCTGTATTCACTGAGCCAGTTCTAGAGCCCGTTTTCTCCTGTGTTCTGACCACACACTGCCGTGGCGTGGAATGCCATGCCAGCCTATGTGCAAAATGTATTTGTTGAATCCACCTTTTGTTTATCCTGCCCACCATCTTCATATGTCCTGCCTAGCACAGGGCTTTGCATGTAGGAGGTCCTCAGGAAGTAGTGCTTGAATGGATACACAAAGATGCTTATTTTAGAACCTGTATCGGTCTCCTAAGACTGTCATAGTAATTACCACCAACTGGGTGGCTTAAAACAAGAGAAATTTCTTCTCTCCCAGTTCTAGAAGCCAAAAGTCTCAAATCAGGGTGTCAGCAGGGGCTTTGGTCCCTCTGAAGGCTCTAGGGGAGAATCCTTCCTTGCCTCCTCCAGCTTCTGGGGGCTCCAGGCGTTCTTTGGCTTGGGACCCACATAACTCCAGTCTCGGCCTCTGTCTGTATCTCAGGTTGTCCTCTCTTTTTTTATAGGAATACTTGTCATTAGATTTAGGGCCCATCCTAAGCTCAGGATGATCTCATCTTAGGATGCTTCAATTCATCTGCAAAGACCCTTTCCCCAGATAAGGCCTTATTCACAGGCTTTGGGGGTTAGAACATGCACATATCTTTTTGGGGAGTCACTGTTGAACCCACCATAGGCTTCTTTCCAGGCTCTGAGACTGAGTAGGGTATCACAGTTATAGAAACCCTTGTTCAGATAACTATTTTCATTTGAAGGTCAGGACAGAAGAGGAGGGTAGTGGCGAGAGATTTTAAAAGATGTCTCATTATATTTCAATCCTTCTTATCCACTGCAATTTGAGGGAGGGTCTTCTGAAGGAGCATTTCACTGAGTCATGTAGGCTACACAGTGCGGTCTGCCTGCAGCCCCCTTGACCCACACGGCCACACTGTAGACCACAGTCACTCTTTCCTGACCACCTCTCACTTGAGCTGGGCTGGAGGCCTGTCCCAAGGGTAACCAACTCATAGGCTGTCCAGTTTGGGCCAGTATCTACTTCTAGCTCTCTCATAGCAAAATGAGCATTGAACCCCGAGACTGGGCTCGTTGGCAGTGCACTCTGCAACTGGAAGGTCCTGAGGGGCTCTGCCCGGCTGAGCCGGCCCCTGCGCCCCATGCCCGTGGCAGCGGGGAGGGAGCCAGTCAGCAGGGAAAGCTGACCCGGCAACACGGGCCAAGAGGCAGAGGTGCCGTGGGAAAGCCCAGCCCTATGGCCGCGGAGAAAGACCAGCCTCTGAAGCCAGCACCCTCCAGTTTGCAGGAGGCTGTGATTGGTGCTGCTGCTTCTTGAGCGGCCGTGAAAAATAAAGCTAACACTGACGCATTCAAGACCACAATTTACATGGAGTGACGGCCCCTGGTCTCATGGCGGCTGGAGGCTGGGGCAACCAGCGGGGGCTGCAGGACTTGCCCGAGGTCCGTCAGCCGGGGGGGGCGGCAGAGCAAGGCGTCAGACTCGAGACCAGCTCAGAGCCAGCACTCTGCCCCACGCCGCCTTCTCTCTCCTTTGGTGCCTACATTTCCATCCTGGTTCCCCCTTTTTATTCTCCCAGAGGGAACGGAGTCTGTTTCTTGTGTCCCAGAGACAGATGCTGAATTGACTCGCCAGATACAGAATAAATTTTAACTTCTCTGCCAAGCTTCTTGATTTATTCTTTATCTAATTAATGTGAAAATTAAGGGAATCTGTAATAAACCATGGACCCGCATGGTTTTCGTGGGATTTTTGGAATGCGTTTATCTGTTTCATAATAAAATCAGTGACAATTTTTAAAAAATTAAACAAACCTGTGTTCGATGAATGTCGGACCACGGCACTCCAGCGCTTTCAGCTGAATCAGGCAGGCAGTCTGTCGGTCTGTTTCACAGAGGCTAAGAACACTGGTTTGATGATTTCTCCAGACATTTTCCTTCACTGGGAAGATGTGGCTCCTGGGCTTTGACAAAACTATTTCAAGATTGATCTATTCAAGAAATGAGCTCCTGCTTCAGCGTACTTTTTTCTTTTGAAGGAATGGCCTTCGTTCTTTGGGAGACTTTGCCCACAGGTATAAAGGCATAAAGTCCCACGAATAATCACAGTCTATTATAATTTAGGTACCGAGTCTTCAAGGATAATACTAGAGATTCAGATTCTGAAATTCTATAGAGAACAGGCTCAGATATCGGATTGGGTTTCTGAAAAAGAGAAGCAATTTCGGGTTGAGTAGGGCGTGTGGGACTGCACACTGTCGTTTCCCTATCATCCGTGTATGGAATAATGAAAGACAGGCTGGCAGAAGCTGATACGCCCTATTGAGTTGGTAATATATGGTGTGATTTTCAAATGCCCACTACAGAAATGTGCTTTACCTGATAATTTGAAAGAGGTCTCTCAGGTAAGAATATATGTTTCCCCAAAGCCTGAAATGTCCTTAAAGAAATACTGTTTTGTGATGAAAATTTAGGTTTGCAAAGTAAAAATACAGCATCTTCCTTCTAAGTCACATACAGGTTGTCAAATCAGACACATAAAACCCTGCAAATTAAATGCTCTGAAAGACTTCTCTCTCTCTCTCTTTTTTTTTTTTTTAACTTAGGGGGAAAAAAAAAGACCTGTCAGTCAAGTTTGATGGGGGTGGTATTCATATGCAGCACTGCTTTTGTATATAAGAGCAAGCATCTGTCCAATTGAGCATCTAATTGGTAATCATGGATTATTAAGTTAATTGTTTGAATGGAGGCTATAACTGATATAATTTCTAAAGCTCTAGATCTATAACAGTATTTTTATAGTGACAAGCGGGGAAGGGACATGGCTGTGCCTGTAAATTGCCAAAACATTGGATCGTATAGATGGAATCATAAATGGAGTTGTATTAGTGCTGGCTTGGAGGGTCCCTAAGTGCCGAGTCATTGTGCATTTAGTTGCCAAGGTAAATGTAAGTCATTAAGGGAACAGAGTGGAGTGGCTTCTGCTGTGCTATTTTCCACTTTGTTTTGCATATTGCTTGGATCCAGAGCAACATGATTGGCATTTGAAGATCAGCAGTGTACATGGGCTTTAAAAAGAAAAAAAAAAACAGTTACTGTCTTGCAATAATAATTTCTTACGTTTATTTAGCCTTTACATTTTATAAATATGCTATGTCACATGTCACATATGCCATTTTATTTAATGCTCCCAACACTCAAAGGTATCGATTTCACCTCCAGAAGCCAATCAGGGGTTGGGAGTTATCCTGGGAAAGATTGCGGGGGGGGTGCCTATAAAAGGAGAGACTGTCACTTTGTTCCCCAGCGGGATGACTGCTTAGCCAGAGTGTTTACCCCCGTCTCTAGAGCTGCCAGAGCAGGGCAAAGAGGATGTGTGCAGAGATGGGGGGGATGGAGGGGGGATGTCTGTGGGGAAAGAAGTCTACGACAGCCTTCCAGCTTCCATCCTGAGGCCTCAGTTCCCAGGAAATACGGAGGATGGAGCCCACCTGTCTTGCAGGTCCAGGAGTTGGATGTGAACCACAGACGGTGGGAGTTACAGTCTTGCTGGACGTCTGCAGCATGGTGGGCAAGGAGGCGCACCCTTCCCACGAATGCTGTGTGATGTCTCTGGTTAGGTGTCTACCGGAAGATGTACCCCATCTCATGAGGCATCAGAGACTTTTCTTTTAAAGATTTTATTTATTTAAGAGAGAAAGAAAGAGCAGGGGGAGGGGCAGAGGGAGAAGCAGACTCCCCACTGAGCAGGGAGCCCAATGGAGGCTCAGTCCCAGGAAGCCAAAATCATGACCTGAGCCGAAGGCAGACACTTAACTGACTGAGCCACCCAGGCACCCCAGACTTTTTTTTTAACACAAAAGAAAATCTCATCTAAGGGTTTTTTGGTGGTGGTGGTTTGTTGTTTTTAATGGACTGAAAACAATAAACTCCCGTGGAGGCTCTGCTCTGCCTACTTGCAGTGATACTGAATTTGTACATAATTTATATGTCATATACATATACACATATGTGTGTATATATATATATATAAATATATATATAAATATATATATATTTACCCTTTGTGCACATGAACTGAAATCTGCTGTATTAAGATTGTCTTTTAATTTATATGTTTAATATCCTATTTAGATTATAAGCACATCAAAAACTGTGATTGCTTTTTCTTTTTTTCTATTATTCTCTTACTCGGTCCACTCTTGGACTATAGGCTTGGTAAATTTTATTAAAAGACCAGTTGGTACTTCACCTTGACAAAGGCCAGTCATTGATGGAGAATCAAGAAGGCATTGGAAGAGAAGACAGACCAAGAACTATACACATTGTTACCATATACTCTTTTTTTTTTAATTTTTTTTTATTAACATATAATG
This sequence comes from Halichoerus grypus, assembly GCF_964656455.1. Classification (NCBI taxonomy): domain Eukaryota; kingdom Metazoa; phylum Chordata; class Mammalia; order Carnivora; family Phocidae; genus Halichoerus; species Halichoerus grypus. Next base: position 101,985,124 of record NC_135722.1, on the reverse strand, counting down.
TATTATTTGTTTCAGGGGTACAGGTCTGTGATTCATCAGTCTTACACAGTTCACAGTGCTCACCATAGCACATACCCTCCCCAATGTCCATCACCCAGCCACCCCATCCCTCCCACCCACCTCCACTCCAGCAACCCTCAGTTTGTTTCCTGAGATTAAGAGTCTCTTATGGTTTGTCTCCCTCTCTGGTTTCGTCTTGTTTCATTTTTCCCTCCCTTCGCCTATGATCCTCTGTCTTGTTTCTCAAATTCCTCATATCAGTGAGATCATATGATACTTGTCTTTCTCTGATTGACTTATTTTGCTTAGCATAATACCCTCTAGTTACCATATACTCGTAAGGCTACTTAGTATTTAAATTGGAAAAGCCCTGGTTATACATTTTTTGATATGCCTACAGACTTGAATGGGTATCTCCTGAGATGCAGATTGGATTTTGAGAAAATATTTTGAACAATAATTTAATATAAAGCTGTGGTAGTCTTATTGTAAAACCACAGGGCTTAGTGGAAATTTTTGTTGTGTCACCATAGATACCAAAATCTAATTTGATTACTCTTGTGAATAGTTGCTAACTATAATCTGATATCGACTGTTACTTTTCATCAGCTGGAAGTACTCTGCTAATTGAGCTGGAGCCAAGCCAGAGAAATCTTTCAAAGGAGTAGTTTTATATACAGCAGTGTTAATAAGCAATTCAATGAAACCTTTTATAAAAGCAACAAAGGCAAGAAGGGTCTGGACACGGTGAGCATGCCTGACACATCATACAGATGAACAAGGGACAATGCTGGATCATGTCGGTCACTCAGACGTAGTTTGGCAAGGTCAAATAAGAATGACTTAATGTATTCAGCAATGATGAGTATCCTTATTTGCTTAACAACTCTGTCAAAAGCAACTCTCTACCTCCCTGGAGTTCAGTAAATGAGCAAGGTGTCCCTTGTGCTCTCAGATTATGCACATCTATAGTCACGTGAGGGGGGCATTTTGGCTGCTGGATTTTTCAGTCACAATTAAAGTTACATCAGATATCTTCACTCAGAAGAGAGGTTTTTCAAAGAGACAATGATATCTTTGTGTGCCCTCACTGAGGCGCTGTGTAGATAGATGGATGATCCCAAAACACAGTGAGCATTTATTTTTTTTCTTGAGGAAATTGAAGCAGAGATCAAATTGTTAGGCCCATGATTTGTGCTTGTTTAGCTTAACCAGCCTTTGCTGCTGACGACACTGCAAATGTACTTAGATTCTATCCTCTCGTATTTTATTGATGAAGAGACGGAATTTCAGAGAATTTTCACAACTAGCCAAGGTGCACACAGTCAGGATCAGGCTGTGCCGATTGAACGTCTTGGGCTTCTGGGCTTCGGTCTTTCCAGTTTTAGGGAGAGAACAGGAGGTGAGTGTGATACCACTTGCAGGAAAACGTTTACAAAGTGCCGCTTTCTTGGCCCGCAGGGATCAGTATACCATACTCCTGGAAGAATGTGCACATGGCTCGTTGAATTTAGATGAATCATTTACTTGTCTACCTTGTTGCACATAGTGCAGACGCTGTATGGAGAGCATTTGACACATAAATAGTAGCTATTATCACTTGAGATGCTTTTCTGTGTATTTGGCAGGACGCTTCCTAGTTGCATGGTTCTCACACTTACTGTGCCGCTGAGGACCCCAGGCATCTCGTTAAAATGCAGATTCTGCAAGTCAGAAGCGGGGCGTGAGGTTCTACATTTCTCAGATGCTTCCAGGCAGTGTGGCCCTGGCGGACCGAGTAGGAGGGGGCTAGTCTGTGGCCATTCCTGAGATCAGCAAGGGGCTCCCTATGAGATGGGGTGCCGTGTACAAATGGGGGTACAGCAGGGTCACCAGCAGAGTTCACATAGCTGTCCTTGATTTCAGTGACAGTGCAGAGACAGCAGAACAAACTTGGAATCAGGCATTTTAATAGAAACGGTGAGAAGTTGGAGAGGGAATAGAGATGCAAAGAAAGGCTCCAAGGCAAGGAAATACATCTCTACAGGAGAGATGAACGTAAGTGGAAACGGTTGCTCTTAAGTGTGAACAGATCATTATAAAAAGATCTTGATTGGAAAACCCAGAAGACAAAGTGTCTGAATCCCCATGGTTTCTTCCATCAGGGCCCCCTTAGAATGAGTCAAGCTAGGGTGCCAGGGAGCATGACTTAATGAGGTGCTCACTCTCAGATACCCACCCTAGACTCACACCGCCCTGAGGCTGAGTGGCTCCTTAAATTCGGGGCCCTAAGCAACCTGACTCTCCTCACCCTAGTGCTAGCTGCGTTCTTTATATCGATGGTCCCTAGAGTAGTCAGGTGGAAAGGGACCTTACTAATCATCAGCCTCCTATTTTACAGGTCTGGAAACTGAGCCCCAGGTTATTTGATTTGTTCATTATAATTAATAATGTATTATATAATATTTTATAAATTCTAAAATGTCCGTTTCCCCCACATTTTGACACCTGCCTGTGGAATCAGGGTTGACTTATAATTGGTGGCTTTTGACCACTGTGCCATAGTTTGATTGACAATTTTTTCTTTCTTAGTGGTACAGAAAATGATGATGCATCTTAAAATTGATGGGTTCTTATGTACCATGAAATACAGTAGCAGAGAACCGGCCTCCTGCCTCCCCATATTCAGTACTCTTCTGCTAAGTACCTTGTGATGCAGGTATCCTGACGTTGACGCAGTTCTCCTGTCCTGATGTCCACACCCTTACCTTAATGCTCTTAGAGACAGCTTTGCGAAGTAGTTAAGAGCATGGGCTCTAGAACCAGACTACTCTACCATGTACCGTAGACAACTTCTGCCCATTGAACTTTACTGCTCTGTAACATGAGGACAACAGAAGTGTTAACAGGCTGAGAGCGTGCTTGTGAGAGTGAAGAGAATTAATCCATTCCAACCAGTTGGAACACTTGTGGCACGTAGTGAGCACTCAGTAAATATGTAGCTGTTTTTGATGACAGTCTTGCTGACTGAGTCACCCCGGAACCCAGCGGTGTCTGCACAAGGGTTCCCCCAGGCACACTGTGTGAATGTCAGCGTAGTGAGAGTCTGCAAAACCACGGACAGGATGCTGGGTATCCGTGTGACCTGGTACTTAGGCTCCTTACCAAGGGAGACTATAGAATTTCCCTCCGTAAAGGTTATTCAAAGTGTACCTGGACAGAGATCTGTGTTAACCAGTGCACATGGTGGCCTGTCTGCAGAGCTGTGGCAGGTGGAATCCGAGACAGTTCTGTGATGTCCTGTTAGGGGAGACCTGTTGTTTTGTTGGTACTAATCCTGCAAAACCAGGGAGTTGTTACTGACTGAGTCTGTTAGGAGATCAGGTGAGGCACGGTTACGGGGTGCCATCCTTCCCCTGTGGCCAGCTCTGCAATTAATTATCCCTCATACTTGTTTTGTCCTGTGACTGCCCAATACAGTCGTCTTAAAAGGAAAGGATATGGACAACATTATTGCTCTTCACACGTATCCTTAAGATGCACCCCCTTCCTTTCCCTTCCTCTGTTCATTGTGTCTCCATGAATTAGGAACCTGGACTTTCAGAAACCTCCTCTTTTCACCCAGCAGGAAACGGTTTGTCCCACCGAACTCCCAGAGCGCTTTGTAGCCATCCTAGAACATTTATTACAGGATGCATCACATTGGTTTATATGTTTACTTGCTTTGTCTCCGGCTTGGTTATGAGGGCCTTTGGAGCAAGGAGCTTGGCTTTCTCTTGTCTGTCATCCTGCCGCACCCGGTGTTAACACTTTATCGTTCTTACGAGGAGTTTATTGAGTGGATACTTTCTGGGCTTTCTGAATAGAGCCGGGATGGATTTCTTTCACCCAGCGCATATACACCATGTAGGTAGGTAATAGCTCGTGTGAGGTTACACCAGCTTCCTCAGGTGCCTGCCTTCTAAAAGCTGGGGAAGCTCCTCTCTCACCGTTTAGTAAATTATGTCTAACTTGGGTAAGCTGCCTTACGTAGCAGTAACAGGAATGGTGGTATACCTTGATAAAAGATAGTGGATGAGTTCAGACAGATTTGTTTCTAACACTGGACTCCAGGATACCTGCGTCCCAAGGTGCACGGACACCGTCGCCATGGGAAAACCTGTGCCACCAGTAGTGGGCTTGTGGGAGCCCTGAAGGGCCCTCGGCCCTGCCCGTCTAACAGATGACACGACCTGAATTCTCGTCTTTCCGAATTGACAAAGTAGGGAGCACTTCTGGTGAACATTTTGTGACGAACACTGTAAAAGGCACCTCTGACTTCCTGCTCATCTTCAGGTAACATTTCCCAAGTGTGTGACTCACCAGCCTTGTTAAATACACATTCTGCTGATCGGCTGCCGTATGCTGTGAAGGATGGAGCAATCTGATTCTTAAGATTGAACAGCTATTTCTCTTTGAAATAAAATCAAAGTTCAGATTCTCAATGTATCTTGCTTCCAAGTTCTTATTAACGCCGTTAAGGAAGATAGTGTTAACAGTTCATTGTCACCGAGACACTTTACGTTTTATTTCTCTCTTTCCCATCAGAAAGTGTGGGGGACACATGTCCGTTCAGAAGGATACTTCACCTCAGCTCAGGGGAAAGGGACGATTTCTAGCGTGGAAAGTTGTGAAGAGGTGTGCACAGAGTAGTAGATTGGAAAAGCCAGATTTCCAGCTTCCAGTAGAATCTCTAGTAGGTAACTCAAAACAAAGTTTAAAGTGTTAAATTTTTAGAATATCAATCATAACCCCAATACAATGGAAGAAAAATAAGTAAGATTTTTATGTTAGAATATCTGAATAGCTTCCCTTCAGTTTCCAAGGGTAATTATAGGTTGACTATACCTAAGTCCACTTGGTAGCAATACAGGGTGTATAAATAATCAAAACAACAACCTTGCAGATTAGCCCAAGTCCACAGACATATTTTTTTTGACTGAGACCTTGAAAAACATCTATTTTTTTAAGACTCCAACAAATACAAATTTTAATCAGGAAGAAAGTACAGAATTGTATTCCAGTCATTCTTTCTTGAGATGGTTGTTCTTAAATAGATCCACTAAGTGCATCACTGGTGATGCATACAAGAAGCTGAGAGACTCATTTTTTTGGAGGTTAGAGCATTTTTTTTTTTGCAATCCTTTGCAACTGGAGCTGGGCAGGTCACAGATGCATCTTCTTCCCGGTCTGTCTCTGTTCATGTCACTACGTCCTCAGCGTTCGTGTTCCGAGCCAGCGGTGGCAAGACTAAGAGGCGGGAGAGCCTAAAGTACACTCCACACATGACCTGGACTGACTGGTTTTCACTTTTTCAGTTTAAAGTGAACTTTTACATCCATAATTCTCTGTCCGCTTTGATTCAAAGTTGTTACAGATCTTAGCAATTCCGTGACTCAGTCCCATTTTGTCTGACCCTTTCTGAAGTTAGCACACAATAGTGACCCTGGAAATGTCCTGCCTGGGGTGAGGGAGCTGACTTAAGGGGGCAGACTCCCTGTTCACAGAGCTGTTGAACTTGGCAACCAGGGTGGGGTAAGCATGAGGCAGGAACAGCTCTCAGTTTGTCTTGATCACTTACGGGCTTTCTGGCATAGTTTGATTTATTGTCATTGTAAAATGGATTTGTACACATACGTCTGTGCGTGGCTTTCAGCAGAAAGACTTACTCCTACTCTGAGGTATTTGGTCTCTGCACCTGCCACTGACGTGGGCATTGCGGAGGTCAAAGGACATGGGGTCTTCTTAGCTGCTGAGGTCGTAGTGTATCCTCACCACGACTCTAGCCAGCCGGGGGTACTTCGTCCAGTCCACTTCTCAGGTGTCCTAGCAATTGCCTTCTCTCCATTTGAAAAGAAAACTTCCCTTGCCTTTGGCGATGTTTCCAAGAAGAAGTTGCTGCGGCCGAGGTTGAAGAGGTAGCTGCCTGTGGTTTCCTTAGAATTTTGACGGACTCCTGTCTCACATTTAGGTCTTTCAACCATTTTGAGTCTATTTTTGTGTGTGGTGTAAGGAAGTGGTCCAGTGTCATTCTTCTGCATGTGGCTGTCCAATTTTCCCAACACCATTTGTTGAAGAGACTGTCTTTTTTCCATTGGGCATTCTTTCCTGCTTTGTCGAAGATTAGTTGACCATAGAGTTGAGGGTCCATTTCTGGGCTCTCTATTCTGTTCCACTGGTCTATATGTCTGTTTTTGTGCCAGTACCATACTGTCTTGATGATGACAGCTTTGTAAAAAAAAACAAGAAGAAGATAGCAGGAGGGGAAAAATGAAGGGGGGATATCGGAGGGGGAGATGAACCATGAAAGACGATGGACTCTGAAAAACAAACTGAGGGTTCTAGAGGGGAGAGGGGTGGGAGGATGGGTTAGCCTGGTGATGGGTATTAAAGAGGGCACGTTCTGCATGGAGCACTGGGTGTTATACGCAAACAGTGAATCATGGAACACTACATCAAAAACTAATGATGTAATGTATGGTGATTAACATAACATAAAAAAAAAGCAGAAGCCAGGAAAAAATAAATAAATAAATAAATGAAAAGAAAACTTCCCTTCAACCACTTTAACAAATGGTGACTTTTCTCCTATGTTGTAACCGATTACTTTAGCAAAATAAATGATTCTGGAGGCACTCTACACACTGAAGAATCAGAGTTTAGTGTGAGTCTTGGGTTGGTGTGTTTTAGGTTGCTTCATCAGAAGTGAACACAGAGACCAAAGGGAAGACACAGCACAGGCTTTAAACACAAACAGTAAGTAGGGTGCCTGGGTGGCTCAGTTGGTTAAGCATCTGCCTTTGGCTCAGGTCATGATCCCAGGGTCCTGGAATCGAGTCCCGCATGGGGCTCATTGCTCAACGGGGACCCTACTTCTCCCTCTGCCTGCCACTCCCCCTGCTTGTGCTCTCTCTCTCTCTCTCTCTCTGGCAAATAAATGAATAAAATCTTTAAAAACAAAGAAACACAAACAGTAAGTAGATTGAAGCCCTGTCCTGAACTCCAAATCGTAGATAAATGAGCAGATCGCAAGGGAATGAACTTCGTCCTCAGTAGCAGGTGGGCGAGAAGATGGGAACTAGAAGGACAGCGAGAGTGAATCAATCAGATTTTATCGTTTTGGGGGGAGTTGGTGGCTGTTGTTCACTTGTCTTGCTTTGGACTAAGGTGGCTGTAATTGGGGCCAGTGTGTATGAAACATGTACGACTCACAAAGCAGTTGAGAAATCAGAATGTGCCATATCTACGTATTTCATTAACACCACACGTTTGGCTTAAAAATTCATCAGGTTGTGGGTTCTTCTCTTGAAAGTTTAAAAAATAGAGTTGACTTAGTTTTCCTTTTTTTTTTTTAATTTAGTGCATAAAAGCTATTAGCTAGGTTTAAGTTAACTAAATGAGCAAGCATGGTTCAAGACAGTGACAGGCAGTGAGCGTGTCTCCTCTCCCTGCTGATTGTGGAGCGGCACATGATTCAGCGGGTGGCAGAACTGGCCTGTGGGCAGAGTTGGAAAAGTGAAAGTAATTGCGTGTTGGGAGAGAAGACATAATATTTCACAAAAAAAGCAGTGGGGGCAGCATTTCTGAAAGGAGGGGATGAAGATACCTAACAGTGATTATCCTAACATGAAAAAGATGTATTTTTCCAAAGGAAGAAGATAATGCTTGCTGTTTTGATTAATTGAGCCCAAAAAAGTCTAACCAAGGATTCTGATGCATTTTTCTTCCCCAAAGCAACTTGCAGGGTTCTTGTCTATAGGGCTTTCTTACCGTACAGAAAGAAAAAAAAAAAAAAAAGAAATGGATTTTTCAGTACATCCAGTGTACTCTTATGCAGATTGATGAAAAAGAACATCTTCAGATTGTATGGGGGTTCGTGGGCCTTGAGTAATTGGAACTTTTCTAGCTGTCTGTAAGTTGTGTTATTTCCAATTGTTTTTGTTTCATAATCTCAGCAAGTAGTTATGAGAAAGTAATTTTTAGCTCTTCTCTCTGAGCTCATTTATATTACATGATGCTATGGACTATTACTTGATAAATTCAAAGACCCTGACAGGAAAAAACATTATTGGTTGCATGTTTTAGTTAACATTCACGATGACTTAGCCTTGCATGGATTATTACTTAGAGTATTACTGACCCATATTAATGGGATCAAGACTAATACATCTTCTGTAAGGGAGAAGTTTTGCATCACTGAACAATAAAGCAAGACAGCACAGTTTGTGGAAAAGAAGATTTAGAACCACACAGCACATTATTTCACTTTCTGCAACATAATTTGTAGTGAAATGCAATGAATGAACTCTTGAACTTGTAAGGAACGTGTGAAACATGAAGGCCAAGGAAGCAGTGGATGGGGATAATTGTCCAGCTGTTATCCCCCCTTCTTCCTGACACCAGCACGGTGCTCCATTGCCACAGTGTGGGTCACACAGTTACCCGAGCTGGGACAATGCTGGGCAAAGTCAAGCCTGCATGTCTTACTTGGGAGTTAGATCCACAAAGCTCTAAATTCTAGCTCCTGCATAGTAGAGGGACTCGTGAAAAGGGAGTGATAAAATCGTTTTGACTTAAAATTGGAAGAAATAATGGGAACTTGCATGGGAACTTAAATTATACCCAAAACATGACTCCCCAAAAGTTGGCACTTCTAGGCATAGTTTATCTCATGTTCCGTTTTGACTGTGATTCGTTCATTCCCTCGGCAAATGCTCCCTGAGCATCACTGTGAGTCAGGTACTGTTCTGGGCACTTGGGATACATCAGCAAAAAGAACAGCAGAGATTCCTTCTCTTGAGCTCCCATTCTAGGGGGGATTGAAGTGGATGATAGCGAGTAAACATAAGAAATAAACAAAATTACACAGCACGGTAGACAAGGCTCATGACAGTGGAGAGAGCATAGCGCAGATCAGCATGATTTGGAGCGTGTGTGGGATGGGCAGCATTGGGTAGTTGTCACGAGTTTGATGTCCTAGAAGATCCAGTCCATCTATGGGGAACCTCCCCCACCAATACACACCACGTAGAATAAGTCTGTTGTCACGTAGAAGCTAACCGTTCCTCAACAAGGGTAAGCAGCTGCCCCACATCAAACTGGTGAGACAGACCCGTTCACCGTAAAATATTTGCCTCATATACCCCACGGCCTCCCAGCTCAGGGGCCTCCCTGGTCCCATTTCAGTTGCTTTCTGTCAGGTGTATCTTTGGCCCAAATGGTTGATTTCAGGATGGTGTAGTGTGGATGTTTTATTGGACTTGTGCTTTCTCTAGACCACTCAAGGTTCCCATGCCAGAGCATAGTTCATTGCTGCGTTATATCCTCAGGAAGAGCATCTCATAATAACTGGATATTAGACATGCCTGAGAGGATAAGGAGGCTGAAATGTAAATGTTAGGGGGAAGGAAATAGGTTGGAAAGCATAGCTGTATCAGAGGTGATGGGAGATAATCACTCAGCAAGATTGTGTCCATGCTTGGTACTGAGGACCATAAATAAGGCATGAATCAGAAAAAAAGTAACGGAATACGAATGATTAGAGCTGCTGATTCTTTCCAACGCACAGCAATATCTCGTTCAGTTCTTAAGTCTGAAGAAGAGGGTTTATGCTCCCCATTTCGCAGAAAAGTAGACTAAGATTTTAAAAGATGAGGCGGGGGCGCCTGGGTGGCTCAGTTAGTTAAGCGACTGCCTTCGGCTCAGGTCATGATCCTGGAGTCCCTGGATCGAGTCCCGCATCGGGCTCCCTGCTCAGCAGGGAGTCTGCTTCTCCCTCTGACCCTCCCCCCTCTCATGTGCTCTCTCTCTCTCTCTGTCTCTCTCATTCTGTCTCAAATAAATAAATAAAATCTTTAAAAAATAAAAAAAAAATAAAAAAAAAAAATAAAAGATGAGGCGGCCTTCCTCGCTCACAATTACAAAAGGTGGGAGGAGGATTCACACCTAGGCCATTGGCTGTAGGCCTAGATGGAGAAAGAAGTGTAAAAGGGAAAGAAACAGAAGTGAGAAAGAAAAACAGCGATGAGTATCCTCTGGTATCCTCCAGTGATTCTTCCTTGAATAAAAAATTGAGTTCTGATTAAAGAAATATTGATAGGGAGATAGCACAATTTATTTCTAAAGCCTTCTGGAACAATCTTCCCCTCACGGGAAACTAACTAACACTTCTCAGGTGGTTTTTGATGGTACTTTAATAGCTGCAGCTTGTGGACATTGAGAGCTAACTTTTATTAATCACGTATTATTTGCCAGACGCGGTCCTGAATGCCTTACATTAATTCATTGAAACACAGCAGTGTGGCTGTGATTTTCTGCATTTTACAGATTAGAAAGTTGAGGCAAAGAAAAAATGGGCTTTCCCAAGATATCACAAGTAAGTAGAAGAGACGTGGTTTAAATCCAGTAAGTTTTTAGCCAGAATGCCGCGCTGGGGGCACCTGGGTGGCGCAGTTCGTTAAGCATCCGACTCTTGGTTTGGGCTCGGGTTGTGATCTCAGGGTCATGGGATCGAGCCCGACATGGGGCTCTGTGCTTAGTGTGGAGTCTGCTTCATATTCTCTCTCCCTCTCTCTCTGCCCTCCTGCTCATATGAGGTCTCTCTCTCTCAAATAAATAAATAAATCTTAAAAAAAAAAAAAAAAAGAATGTCATGCTGCTCCTCAAATGAAAGACAAGTGGCTAATATTAAAAAAAAAAAAATCGTGCCCAGTGCTTTGCCAAGAATCAAATCATCACCACCACCCTGTGAGGCAGGTACTCTTGTTATTATTATGATTTCACTCTACAGGTGAAGAAACTGAGGCACCGGGAGGTTAAACTAAGATACCCGGTGGCACACTGCTACCAAGTAGTGGAATCGGGATTCAGATCCAGGCAGATCCGAGTCAGTTTCCAAATCAAATGACAGTTATATAAAAGTCTGGTCTTTAAATTTAAAGAATGGTCTTTAAATTCTAAAGGTAGTCACCTGTTGGAGGTACTTGGAGGGTCAGGAAAGTCTGACCGTCTCCCTCCCCGCCTACCTATTTGTTGCGGGGGACGGGGGCGTAAAATGAAAACACTATGGTCTGGGTGGAAAAATGCTTTTCATCTTGGACAAATCCGTCATTACCCAGGGCTACTGGGAGAAAGGAGGGAGATTACGTAACAGGCCTTGTGACTGTCACTTGGGATTCCCCTTCTTTGTTGGGCAGCGGGAACTGGCAGGTTCTCAAACGAGGCTCCCACAAGATACTAGTACTAAAATGCTAAATGCTAAACCTGGCAGCCACCTTAACTTGACAGAAAACGACTCTGTGGAGAGAATGGACTCACTTAAATGTTTCTTTATTATAAATTCTTCCCGAGCCCTTGGCACCTGGCTCGTTAATGAGTGACAACATAAATGAATAACAAACACAAAATACTTAGAAAGTGCCTGGTCCACTCCAATTGTCTTCTTGTCGACGCCAGGGATGCAGTTTTCTCTTGCATCCGTAACACAGATCAGCACGATTTGGTGCTGCTCAAGGAGCGCCCTGACTTCCAGTGGGGGGCCCCTTCATTCGAGCTGCAGGCATGGGGCAGGGTGGAAAATCCATCACGCACTGCCCACACGCCTTTTCTTTCTGGCATCCAGGTCAGCGCAGAGAGGGACCACTTAGGGGAAGCTTGTTTCAGAGAAAAAGAGAAAAAATGGTCAATGAGCTTCAGAGAATCTTAGCTCTTTCATTGCACCAAGTGGAACGGGAGAAAATTTTTCTCCTTTTATTCTCAAACTGAGTTCATGTCCTGGTCTTCGTCCCTCCCTACCACCCTATTACTGTAATGCAGCTCTGTGCTGAAGGTTCTGCAGCCTAAGATTGATGGTCTTGTGGAGCACAGCTGGAGAGAGAGTCTTTATTCTTGAGCCTTTGGAAGGCTTCCCTTTGAAAGTTAAAAAACGCCCAGTCTCTTTTCTCTAGGTAGGAACGCTAGCGGCAGACTTTTATGGACGTGAGGCGTACTCGCTCAGCGTCTGCCCAACACAATCAGGTACACAGAGTCCTTCCGTTTCTGACGGGAGGGAATGTTTCACAGCCTTTTACTTAAAAGCAAGTAAGCAGATGGACTGGAGCAAATAGGCGATTGTAAAGGACGATTGTAAATAGGCGATTGTAAAGGACACCCTGCAGGTGGGTGACAGCGCCAGGGAATGGCCTCCCCACCTCCAGGGGCCATGAAGTGCTTCCATTCTCCCACTGGTCCTCCTCCCTCCACAGTCTTCCTGCCCAATGGGAAATTGCCATGTGCTGTGCTTCTCTTCAGGGGATCCCCCCCCCCACACACATACCTGCAAGCTGCTGCAGTTGCTGGTACCTTGCGGGGCGTAATAGATAAAGCAATCAATAGCAGATAAGTACTATCATGCTGCTTCAGACACAGAGAGAAAAACAGAGCCCTCCTTAGGCAGTTAAAGCAACAGCTACAGAAACAAAGAGGGATGATGGATGACGGGAAAGAGACTAATGCCTCAGCTGCTGACCATTTGGCCGGTAGCTAGCGGTGGACCAACTGGGTAGCTCGAACAAGGACAACATCAAGGGCAAAAAAGGCTAAATGGATTTGGATGTTAGAGTCAGGAGAGAAGTCCTACCATTTGACACCATTTTGATCAGAGACAGAAGTCAGACTGATAGGTTGGCTAAAATCATTGTAGAAATGATGGAGATTGCATATTGGTATCTTCAGCTTTCAGGTGCTGTATGAACCTCCACGCCCCGAGCCACTTCGTCCTCAGAGCCTGACTACGTAGTGCCCTCCGTCTTCCTTATAGTCACAGCGTGGAGTGGTCCTCTTGGCTGTGCTTCTGCAGCCTTCCTGCACACAGAAGAGAGCGCTCCCACACTGCCCTGCACCCCCGTTTGTGCACATCCCATCCCTCCCACAGCAGCAGGTTCTTGGAGGCCCACATTTGGGTGACATTCCTGTGTTTCATGAGCACTTAGGCTCGTGATTCACAGGACAGCTCCTTTCAGCCCTGACTCTACCATGCCCAGGGCCGATGGGCTGGATGCAAGCAGGTCAGCAAGGGTGTCTGGGCCATTTGAACTGGAATAAAGGGGCAGCAGATGTTTTTTTGTTAGCTCTCAAACAACTCTACTAGCTGTGATCTAGTCTTTTCTAAGTCATGTGGACAAGAACATCTAGTGCGCTTTCTAAATAAAGACTCACATGGAGGGAAATCTTTAATATTAAATTATATTTATATACAGAAAGCCATAGCCATATTTTCATACAGTGTTTTTATATAAAAAGAAAATAATATCTAGTTTTTGAATTATTAAATAATTTAAGCATTTTTTAAAAAATGAAATACATTTTATATTCTCCTCTTTGAGCTGCTAGGTCGCTTTCAGTAAATGAGATCTTTGAGGTTTTGCAGTTAAGATTTCTTGATAACCTTGAGCACAGAAAGAGACTCAACTCTGGTATTTAGCTGAGATCATATCAAAACCCAATAATTTTGTAAAGAGAATGTGACTGAAGAACAGTCTAGCCCATCCATCGTAAATTAGTACACACTAGTGCTCGTGATGGATTTGTGCTAAGTCACTGATCTCCCCCCAGGCAAAGCTAATGATTGCATTCCCAGCGCTTGCTTTTCTCTTGGTACCATCCTCTGATTGAGCACTTACCTGGCTATGATATAATTTTTGTGTTTGTGTGTTTATCTTACCCGCAGACTGAGTATCTAAGATGAGGGATCTTCTCCAGTTTACACGGTACTCAGTACAGTGAAGGACACGCAGTCAGTGCTGAGCACAAATGATTGTCTGGACGTGGTTCTGTTAACACGGGAGCCCACCACACCCAGGCTGACCCCATGACAAGTCCCAGGCTCCTTCCAGGGAGTCCTGAAACACCCCAGGGAAACTGTGTGGGGAGCCGCACTGAGCTGAGAATCTCTGAAACCCTTCTCAGAAAAACTGGAAAGAGCCCAATTCATAGTAAAAGCCAATTTTTTTTTTTTTGAGTTCTTATTTCAGAATCCTTACAATAATCTTCCGAGGCAGGTGTTATTAAACCCATTTTACAGACGAAGAAAACGGAGTCTAGGGAGGTTAACTCCACGTTAGGGAGTCAGTTAGGTTAGCCTCCTGGGAGGGCGCCCGTGCTTTAGAACTAGCCTGTCTAGGTTCAGAGTCTGTACTTTGCCACTCGCCATGTGACCCTGAGCAAATTACTGTAATCTGTCTGTGTCTCAGTTTCTTCATCCATAGAATAGATAATAATCGCTATTTCTAAAAAAATCTGTTGTAATTGAATTTAAATTAAAAAAATATGTTGTAAAGCTTAAATAAAATGATGCAAATGAAGTACCTAGTAGAATGCATGACATGGGGTAAATATCCGGTGTTTTTATATATGGATTATTGCTCTTAGACCCACAGGAATTTAGATGCAGACCGGTTGGGCTCTGAAGGAGTGGGTAGGGAGGTCTGGAAGCAGCTCTGGCAAAGGCCAGTCTGACTTCGGGAAGTGCACAGGGTAGCAGAGTGGAGCATGGTCTGGCTTGGGGCTGGCTGCTGGCTGGGAGAGAGCGGGCACTGTATGCCAGGCACCTGTAGGGTTGTGGACTTGAGTGGAGTCTCAGGCAGTGGGGTAACGAGGTGGGGATGGATTTGAGGTGCCTTTCTGAAATAGAATTGACAAAACGTGTCGCCAGTCAGAAGTGGGGAATGCGGACAGTGAGGAATTGACATCAGGGCAGGACAGGGGCCAAGGGTGGCGGGGCTCTTCCCTAGGAAGCAGAATAAAGGAGGAAGAATCCATGTGAGAGAAGGGGGTTGGTGTGTTCGGTCCAGTGAGCATGCGTACGGGAACCTGTGTTGTGCTCAGGTGAACGTGCAGAGTTGGTAAACCGCATTGCCAGCCGCAGCTCGGCTCAGAGGTCAGGGCCGGGGTGATGGGTGCTCTTTTGGGTGCTTACTGGAGGCATGGGTGCAGATGAGCAGACTCAGAAGCGAAGGAGGGTGAGAAGGAACGAGGGCTCAGGAAGGATCCCAATGTTCAAGTGCAATAGGAGGAAGCAGCATGTCAGGAAATGGACTATGAGACTGGGGAGGGTGTAGTTGAGTGTCCTTTATTTGGTTGGTTTGATTTTTTATCAAGAAACGTTCAAACTTACTCAAAGTAGAATAATGCAACAGACCGCCATATACCCATGACCCAGATTCAACAATTATCAAGATTCTGCCCTGCTCACTTCGTCTGCCCCTCATTATCTGCCCGAAGTACTTGAAGCGAATCTCAGACATCTTGTCATTTTGCCTCTACATACTTTATCTTAGTAGGCATCTCTAAAAAGACTGGCATTTTCCTACGTAGCTACCATGCGACTGTCACATCAGACGTTAACCATGTTCCTGCATCTCATCTAATCTCCAGTCCATGCGCATTTCTCTGTCTCGGGTCCATCTTTTTACAGCTACTGTATTCTTTTTTTAATTCAAGATCCTAGTAAGGCTCACATGTTACATTTGGTTGGTATGGCTCGTACTCTCTTTCCCTATAAAGCAGACCCCTGCTTTTTTCATGCCATTGATTTGGTGAGCTTCTTACACCTGTCGTATAGGAAGCCTCACTTTTTGGATTTATCTCTTGCTTCCTTAGAGTGTTACTTAACTTTGATGAATGTTTGTAAGATACGGGATTGGCAGGGCGGTGGGGGTGGGGCTGAGTCGGTCTGAGAGTGGAATGGGAGCCAGGATGAAGGGAGAGGTTGTGCTCGTTCGGGAGAGAGGGGCGATGGCTGGGGAGAGCTTACTGCGGCTGTCTGCTTCTCTGTCCCAGAGAAAGTTGTTCCTTGTCACCACAACATCTACACTGGTGGAATTTTCACATAAGCATAATATGTCCATGTGTGTGCACACACATATATAAAGTGCTGCATTTTGGTGCACATACATCCCATATTTTGGTGGCCTTGTGGTGGAAAGTGCTAGGTTAACAGTGAGGAGGCTTGAATTCCAGTCTGGACACTGGTACCAGCTTGTCTGGGATTCTGAGCACATTTCCTGTGCGCTTTGAGTATTCATTTCCTGATCTCTAAAAATGTGGCCATTGGACCAGATCAGCCCTCAGGTCCCTTCCGGCTCCGTGCTTTTGCTGAATTTCTAAACACATGGTTTGATTTCTAGCAGTTTGTGTACTCCCTGCCCCAGACTCTCAGTGGATCTCTGCTTAACTGACCGCACAGATTTACAAGCTCCCAGGTTTGGGGTTCAAAGCCCTCAGCCCATGCCTGTACCTTATCTTCCATTCTGCTGGCTTGTTTCTCCAGCCATTCCAATATGGCTGACAGAGTGATTCACTACCTCCAGACGGATGAGCCCCGCATGGCTCTCCTCCAGGCTCTGCTTACAACATACCCTCTACCTGGAAGGCCTTCCCCTCTCTCTCCCATCACAGCTTTGGTTCAAAGCACAGCTCACTGCCCATGATCTCCCTTCCATGCTCAATCCTGCTTGCCATTTGTTGAGCCCCTGCCCTGTGCCAAACACAGTGTTTGACAGATACCATATCTAATGTCCCAAGAGCAAGTCCTGCAAGGTGTAGGACTTCCAGTCCCCATTTTACACGGAATTGAATTGAGCCCGGTGGGTTACAAAGTTTGCTGGAGATCACATGGCTCAGAGCTGGGATTTCAGCATGCTCCCTGAGTCCAAATCTCAGGTTCCTTCTCCCCCTCCACGCCGCAAACCCCAGGGTACGTTGTAGATCTTTCTAATGCCGTTATCTAATGTTGTTCTCTGCTTTCGTGCATTCAGCATACTTTTACTGGGCATCCACTGTATGGCAGGCAGCCATACAAATATTAAGTCATCTGAGGGCAGGTTCTCTGTCTTACCAGTTGTATTCTGTCCAAGGCTTAACTGAGAAATGGGACACAAAGTAGAAATTCAGTAAACGTTTGTTGAGTTCAACCAAAATGAATAGAGTCACCCAGCTAATAAAAAGAGTGATAATCAAATTAGGAGTCAATAGATATTTTCTCCTGTTAGCCGAGTGATCTGGGTACCTGTCAGATGACTGCCAGTTTCACTGGGAGCTGTTAGCATATCAACTTGTCATTTATTGAAACTGGCTAAGGGATGAATTGGACTTGTTTTTACTCTTTGTCCTAAGGCTAGTAGCTGTTTTTTTGAGAACACATTTTAGAATAGCTGTTAGTGAAAACAACTGAGTTGTTTGTTGAAGGACAGGAGGCATTTATGTCAAAATAAATTTACTTGTTATTTATGGACATTTGTTTTGACATAAATACCTAAAATCACAGTAGGATCACGATTATCATCAAGACACATTTAAATTGAACTTGTGTAAGCTTCTGCGCTAAGTGCACAAGTACTAAGTGTACAAGAAATAAAACTAGAGAGAGACTTCATTTATTTCCTATCTCAATATTTCAGATGGCTGAAGCGTCTTCTATGAAGTGCCAAGGCTTTTTACCTTAGACATAATTGATGAAAGTATTTCTTAAGCAAATCTATGAGAGAGAAAATTTCTGAAATTTATGCAGTGTCATGAAATTTATGATACGGAATTTATTCAACAAATTCATTTTGTAAACACTGGGCACGTACTAAGCGCAAGCTATTATTCTAGCTTCCAGGGATGTGGCAGTGAGCAATACAAGATGGCTGGACTCATCGAGCTTTGTTCTAGTGGAGGGGACATGTATCAAAAGGAAACAAGTCAATGAGAAAGGTCATCTCAGATACCACGATCAGGGCCGTGTATAAACGACAAGAGGATACTAAGATAGGGAATGGTTTGCAGGGGTGAGGAAGGCGAGGCTGTCAGGTGAGGCTTCCCTGAGAAGGTGACATTGGACCTGAGACCAGAATAATGACAGCCATTTGAAGAATTGGAGGAGAACAAAGGGGCTGGTATGAGAGGGAACATAGTGTGTTCCCATTTGAGTTAGTTGGTTAGGTTTGAAGGGCTCATGAGAATTTCAAGAAGATAGGCTGGGCAGGCAGCTGGGCCTAGGAATCAGGAGCATGGGAGAATGATGACGGAGGAGACAAAGATGGGACAGTCTTCAGGTTCAGAGATCATTAAAACCACGGCACAGGACCATTGCTTAGAAGAACCATTATGGAAGTTGCTTCCCTTCCCTGGCACGTCCCCCCACAATGGTAAGTGCCAGTGAGACATACCTCCAAGCCCGTTACGGAGAGAAACTCATTGAATCTTTGAAACAACATTAGAAGGGTGACACCATTATTTTCCTCCCATTTTGCAGGGAAGAAAACCAAGGCCCAGACACATTAATTTTCCCAAGATCACACTTACTTAGTGGAGCTTGGGAGCAAACCTAAGTAGCTTGGTTTTGGAGTCCATAATCTTAACTATGATATTACGCTGCCTCATGGACTGTCCATCAAGAGAGGATAAAGAGGACCTTGAAGAAATCTGGGGAGAGGACTAGCGAGCACAGTGAAGATGGGAGGGTGTTGAGTAAAGTGATAGATTCATCTGCTGAACAGTGGGTGGGGTGCCCCAATCTGCATTGTGTCTCTTGAGTTCGCCGCGTCATGGTTGCCGGTAACTACTGTCCTGTCACAATCACCATAGGCTTTCCTGGACCAGTAGCTAGAATACATTACTTCTGTTTAAAGTAACTTCTTCAACTGACTAACAGAGCAATGTGAGTGAGCAAACAAACAAACCAGAAAGGGCAAAAGGAGTTGAAAAAAATGAGCAACAGTAGAAGCAAACGGCCACCAAACCCACATCAGCAAAGAGTGAAAGCACTAGGTTCACTGACCGGTTATATGACGCTTGCTTGAAGGGACTTTTATTTTTAGAGAACAGACAGATTATTTGAAATCCTGTCCAGGGAAGAATCCCACCTTCTCACCAACCAGGCCTCCCAGCTCGAATTTCAGATTTTGCCTATTGTGCCTGGTAGAGGCCACCCAGCAGCGCCTCTCCTGCCATTTCAGTCTCTAGACTCATCCTGGGGGGTTGCCTTGGCAACTCTCATCTGGGTTTCCTAGAATGCTCCTGAACTACCCATCCTGGTCTTTGACCCTGCTTCCAGGTAATAAAAGAGAATGTGTTAAAAAGAGATCACTTCCTCCTTTTGTTGCTCCCTCTCTTTGTCCCAAGAAGGAACATGAGTGTATTCAAATTAGTAGGATCCAGTTTATTTGTACCTGGAGGAGTAAACCTACACTTTCTTGGGAGATGTAAGGAGAGATTTACCAGGTTTGCCTTTGACCTGGAAATAGCTCAGTATAATTGCTGTTCCTCTTCCTTGGCGCACTTACCTACTTCTGGAGTATTCCTTGGTGACCATCCCAGAGTCCCTATGGTCTTCACTGTGTGGCAGTGCCAGGAAGTTTGAATAATTATTAAAAGCTTCAAAATGAGATATGAAAGAGCCAGCAGATTCTTCCATAATGGCTCAAATTCCCACATTGGCTGTTAGCACCACTAAAGGTGTGACCTTGTTTTTAACAGCATCATTATTTTCCTTGGTTACTTTCATACTCAACTTTTTTCCATATTTAACTGTGCTCCTCTATGATTTCTTCTAAATGATGGTTGCACGGTGTATTGCGCCTCATTAAAATCCTAGTGTTACACTTTCTTCTGTTTCCTCCCTACTTTTTGCTGATTATTTAATTTCCCCATTTTTCCCCCCGCCTTTATGCTCATTCAATGACCGCTTTTATTTTATCTCCTTCTGTATCAAAAAAAGTAAGATTCTTTGGAAGAAAATGTGATTGAAACTTGAGAAATAATTCTAATAACTAAATAATAATAGTTAATAACACCTTCAAGTGTTAGCAGTGTGCCAGGCACTTTAGTGTATTAGCTCATTTTGTGACCACAGTCTACTCTTGGACATCATTTTCCTTCCTGGGAAACTGAGGCCCAGGGGTTATATAACTTCATAAATTTGGATTTGCTGTTTCCTGGCATATGCTTCCTAAATAGTTTGTATTATGTTATAGCACAAATAAGCTCATTTTCTTTTTTAAAAGATTTTATCTATTTATTTGAGAGAGAAAGAGCACAAGCAGGGGGAGTGGCAGAGGGAGAGGCAGAATCAGGCTCCCCCCTGAGCACGGAGCCTGACCAGGCAGGGCTCGATCTCAGGGTCCTGGGATCATGACCTGAGCTGAAGGCAAATGCTTAACTGACCGAGGCACCCAGGCGCCCCACGAATAAGTTCATTTTCAAACACTGAGCATTTCTGTTCTGTTTGCACACATTAGCCTATTTACATGGTGTTCGGTTAGTCCTTTCTACAAATTGATTAAGAACACTAGTACGTTTGTTTTTATTTTCCCCTAAGAATAGATTTGCACCTGATACAAATGAAGGGAAATGTGGATATTTCCTAATTCTGCAAACCCATTATTTGTTCAGAAGACTGTAATAAACTCTACCTTTGTAAAATGTCAGGAATAATAATTGCACTTTTTTAGTCATGTGAAAAAGTTCCTTAGGGACTTAGGGAATATTATTCCCTCTGTATTTAATTTTTCCAAGAGGATTTTTTTCCCCCCTGAAACATAAATTATAAATGGGATAGGCATTGTCCTAAAGAAAAATTGGAGGTTAGAATCCACAGGAGGACACACCTGGGCACACATATTCCCCCACATAACACGCATATGGTGTGTTAGAAGCACAGTGACCTGTGACAGCCACAAAGGAGGTTGGGCCATTTCAGTCCATATGAAACTTGGAGTCACATTTGCTGCAGACAATGAGGTGAGACCGGGATGCCTCTAGTCAGCTCTTTTCTGGCCCACACACCAGTCTTGTGTGTTCCTCGGCTGACATGGAGACTGTCGAGGTGATACTAATCCCAGCCACTGTCGGATTGGAAGCCACAAACGGGATGGCTCCTGGGCACGTTGATACACCATCTGGGCTTGCCTTAGATTGCCCAGCCATCTGTGCCTCCCTGCACTTGGTATTTACTTATTTACTTTGAATGATTAAAAAAAATTTTTTTAAAGAACCGAAGAGTTTCAGCATGAACAAATTTTGATTAAAAATTAGACCATGATGTTACTATTGCGCATAAATGTGCCATGGAGGGCAAGCCACCTATTAGCAATTTCACGGGGAAGCTGGAGAGTACAGCTGAGATTTTTGGAGCTGAATCTTTAAGACCAGATCAACTATTAAAAGTCTTTTCACTCCCATTCCAGGATTTGAAAGCCATTAGACTCTTGCATTTGGGTTATTTCTTTATTCCCACATAAGAACAGAAACATATCTGCTTGATTATTAGACACACAAAAAAGGGGCTGATGTTCAGATTATGCAGTTTGGTCACAGACATTTACTGCATGTTATTTTTGAATTAGGCGAAAGACTCAGAGCACTGCATTCCTTGATAAGTGCAGGACAGAGTTAAGGAAACGTGGGTACATAGGGAGTGGTTCATTAACACATCCAATTAATGAAACTTTGACATCACAACGCTGGCTATTGTCAGAGAGCTTGCCAGGCTTCCAATTTCTGTTCATTAGTTATTCTGTTTCCCTCGTTGTTTCCTTCCTCCACCTTCACACAATGGCCGCATTATTAAGGGTGGATTAAAATGGCGTCCAAATTGATAAGAAGTAGTTACCTAGTGTTCCTGAATGTGTTTGTTACTTGAAAAAAGTTTCAGGCTAAATGGAGTGAAGAAGATTTGAAATGTAAATGGATTCCTTGTCCCTTTTGTAGATAATTGTACTAAATGCTAATTTGTGGGCAGCTAATGTGTTCTTGTGTTCACTGATAAGCTGTGTTGCTTGAAACAAATTTATAAAAAGAGACAAGTCGTTTGTCGGCAAAAACTCTCAACCCAGTAAAGTTGGTGTGTCTGATTATTTTCTGTGCTTCTTTGGAACAGGAATGCCATCTAAGCTGCCTCCCTCTACGAGTGCACGGCCTCCCTACCCACCCAGTGACAATGGGTGGTTTAGAACCTGTTCTCTTTCTTGAGATTCATTTTAGAGATTTGGGATATACCCTTCAGCTAGGTTAGGCAAGGGGTTTGCAAACTTTTTCTATAAAGGGCTCAATAATAATTCGTTATGGCCTTTGCAGGCCATCTGGTCTCTGCCACGGCAACTCAGCTCAGGCTTTGTAGCCCGCAAATAACCTTATGCAATATGTAAATGAATGAGCAGGGATATGTTCCAATAAAACTTTATTTAAGGACACTGAAATTAGGTTTTTATGTAATTTTCATATGTATGAAATACTATTTTATTTTTTACTTTTTTCTAATAATTCAAATATATTTTTACAATAATAAAATTTATTTGTAGCTCGGGGGCCTTTACCAGAAGGCAGTGGGCAAGATCTGGCCTGGGAACCATAGTGTGCTAACCCCTGGGTTAGATGCTTCTTTTGTCCTATGTGTGTCCATTTCCCCTTCAAATCTCTTTTCTTTTCAGCTTTCTAAATGCAAACCCACCACTGCCCCCAGTAGCTTTCCTTGGTGTGGGTACTGTGACTGTGTGAAGGCCCCCCTAGGTTTTTGTTTTGTTTTGTTTCCTGTGGGGGATGGGAAGAGGGATGGGTGAGCCTCCTTTGTCTGTGGAGGGGGGAGAAGAGCAGCAGTGATTTATACCACCCCACTAAAATTTAGGCTTACTAGTTTAGGCACATAGAATCTGATGCTGCTGCTTGGCTTTTTTTTCCTTTTTTTTTTTTTAATTACAAGAAATGCAAATGCTGTAGGAGACAGGTCTGTGATTTTTTTTTTTTTTTTTTGGTATTCCTTTAAAAAAAAATGCGGATCCAATTGTGAAAACACAACAGGGCTTGGCTGAGGTATTACTGGGCTCAGCCGCCTTTCAGCTTGGCTTGAAGTCCTTTCTAATGAGAACAAAGCCGAATTGGGGGTCATCGCTCATTGTCCACAGGCGCTAGTTAGCAAACTACCTCTGATAATTTGGAGGACGCAAAACATTTCTTTGTCCTACATAGCTTCGTAATTACTGATCTTTTGAACCGCTAGTTGTGGAATAAATTGAGTCTTATGCACTTGAGTCCTGTAATAATATTTTACTTGAGGGTGAAGAAGTTAATGTATACCTTCTTCAATGAGTACTTCAGACACTTGGAACATGCCTTTGATATTTAATCAACATAGAAACAAAGTAGATTGTAACTGTGTAGGAATATTTCAACTAAATAGGTTAAGTTATTCTTTTATTAACTTACCTGTTTATTGGAATGAATTCTTTTCATTCGGAGGAGATGGCGCATCACAGTGGAAGTGAACTGTTAATGAAAATCAGATTTGCCTATTGACTTGCTTCAGTCATTAGTGAAAAAACCTTTTTAGGTCATTCTGGTCCCTCCCCACCAGCATCTGTCGTAGAGGAATGTCATCAGGATTTGGCTCCAACATTTCTCTCCACTTCACAATCCAGGAAATGATGATGGGTTTTGAGGATTGGGGCTGGGGGGGAGGTGGTGGTGATGGGCAAGCTTTGTCACCCTCGGCTATGTGCGGTTGAGGTTGGAGGACGGTGATCTCAACGGGAAGCCCACAGACACATAGCTGCTGGTCGCCGCTGTGCCGGCAGGACCGGGCCTTACTCGGCTTGTTCCCACTTACCCTGCTCTCTCCCGCTTCTTCCCGTGAAACGCTTTCTGTTCACTGGCATAAAATAACTCACTCTTCTTTCTTTGCCAAAGATTGTGGTTTTCATGAAAAATGAGATGCTTGACCTATATCCACGTGAAAACTGTTCATAGCAGTGTTACAGTAGTGAAAAAGGAAACAAACCACGTACCCATCAACTTATTAATGGATAAATAAAAAGGCGTGCATTCATACAGTGAAATATTATTTGGCTGTTAACAAGAATAAAGTACTGATATGTGCTAGAACTTGGTCAGTCTTGAAAACATGAGGCTAAGTGCGAGAAGCCAGACACAAGACCACATGTCGTGTGACTCCATTTACAAGGAATGTCCACGATAGGCAAATCTATACAGGCAGGGAGTCGATTAGTGATTGTTAGGGGCTAGGGAGAGAGATGGGAGAGCAACTGCTAATCGGTACATTTTGGGGTGATGAAAATGTTCTAGGATAGTGGTGATACATGCACAGTTCTGTGAATACACTGAAAAAACCACTGCACTTTAAAAGGCTGAGTTATCTGGTGTGTGAGTTATATCTCAATAAGGCTGTTATAAAAATGATGCATTTAGGGGTGCCTGGGTGGCTCAGTCAGTTAAGTGTCAGACTCCTGATTTCAGCTGAGGTCATGATCACAGTGGGGTCGTGAGATCAAGCCCCGCATTGGGCTTTGTGTTCAGTACAAAGTCGGCTTGTCCCTCTGCCTCTTGCTCGCACTCGCCCTCTCTGTCTCTCTCTCAAAGAAAGAAAGAAAGAAAAAAAATCTTAAAAAAAAAAGGATGCATTTGAAAATAGAGAAATTATGTGTTTATATAGCTTTGTCATCATGGAAAACTAACCAGATTCTTCAGAATTACACAGTTTGTATAACTTTAATAAAAATCTAATAGTTTTAATAGTTATGTATTTATGTATTTATGTGATCAGTTGGCACAGTCTTTGTCTCTGGGGGAGGAAGATTATCTGACAAACCAAGTCTGGTTCCATGGATGACACATCAAGTTTATGATTCTGTACTGTGATTTCAGTTATTTCTAAAGAGTATCAGGTCTCATTTATTCAGATGAGTAGTTTGTGGTTGCAAAACACTCAAATGAAAAAGAAAATATTTATTCTGAGATGTAGACTTCTCCCCATACCAGCATGCTTCTTAACGGGACGTTTCTGACTACATGGTGTCGTGGTCAGAATGTGGTCAGTAAGGTTTGTGCTTTGTACAGATTTGGCCTTTTGGGAGCTTAAGCGTTGGTGTCCTAACCTGGGCAAGTTCAGCGTGGTGCTCTCCACGGGAAGGCTCTCGTCCTTGATGAATAAGAGGAAAAACAACCACAGTTAAGTTGTCTCCCATCTTGGATTTCTTCTTTTATGACAGCTGAAGATAAAATGTCCTTGAACCCAAATGTTATTATCTGGTGTATCTGCCTTAGAAAAGACAAAACAAAGATCAGGTGGTCCACATGTTTGAAGCATTTCTTAGCTGAAATACAAAAGGCCATTGTGGTTGAAAATAAACTGAACCATGGCTCTGGGAGGGAAGAATGCCCCCTAAGCCTGCGAAGGGGATTATTATAACAGAAGCAGCAGTTGTTTATGGCAGGAAAAATTATTCAAAAGGTTACTATTTCTGCAATTCTGGGATGCTCCAGCTGCATAGATTGGAACTGATAATACTCCAGGCACTAGCCCATCTGTTTCTAAAACAGTCCCGAGAAAAATGTAAAGATGGCAGGCAGAGGAGTGGTGGCCACGCGGTATGGGCCAAGATGGAGTCAACAGTTGCTCGTGGTTTCTCCCTCCTGTTCCCGGAGTAACTGCGCTAGAGTCAGAATTCTGTGTGTCTCGCTCGGTGATGTTTTAGAGTAGTCACAACTTGCAGTTCCGTTTGGTGAATTATTTGATGATGAAGATGAGCATTAAGAAAATGATCAAATCCTGAGAAGGAGCTGGACAGACGTGGGGTTTTGAGCTCCTATGTGTGGAAGGCAGAAATCCTTGGGGGGGGGGGCGTGGCGGGGAATGTGGTTTCTATGGTAGAGTTGAGAAAGCCTAGGCTTTGAGGTTAGGAGTATCTGAGTTCCCTTTCCGGCTCCACCTCTCAAGAGCTGTGTGCTCATAGCCCAGCCCAGCAGCTTAACCTCCCTGGATGGTCATGGAGGGTCCTCAAGGGGTTCAAAATACTAATTTCATCAGGTGGCGAGAATTAACTGGAATAAAATGTGCAAAGCTCCAATATTTTTGAGTAAGCACTCAATAAATGCTTTGGAGGTTTAACTTTAAGAAAGAAAAGACTGTTCCTAGAGATGCTATACCTGGTCACGTTGACCAGATGGCACAAGTCCAGGGATTGGAATCCTCTGGAGCAATCCTGGGAATATAATCAAGTGGAAGTCCACAGATAAGCTGCAACTTTTATGTTCTTAAACCTGCATTGTCCTTGGGGCGCCTGGGTGGCTCAGTTGTTAAGTGTCTGCCTTCGGCTCAGGTCATGATCCCAGGGTCCTGGGACCGAGCCCCGCGTTGGGCTCCCTGCTCAGCGGGAAGCCTGCTTCTCCCTCTCCCACTCCCCCTGCTTGTGTTGCCTCTCTCGCTGTGTCTCTCTCTGTCAAATAAATAAATAAAATCTTAAAAAAAAAAAAAAAAAAAAACCTGCATTGTCCTTTGCTCAGAGACTATTAACTCCTAGTAAAATTCAGAATTGTCTGGAAATTCTACCATCCTTTGGAGATAAGCTCCCCCCAAACTCTTTGGCAGTGAGAAATTAGTTGTGTTCATCTGAGTCAATTGAAAATGAATTGACCAACATTGTCTGGAAGTCTCCAAATTTTAATGTTGGACTTTAAAGATGAACTTATGGGAAGTGAGCTCTGACTTGAATGTTTTCTGCTCTATGGACTCTAGTGTATGCATAATTTTTAATAATGTGGGGTCAGTATTGTCATCTGTAAAGAAGGCTAAATGGGAATTCACCTTGTTGCAAGGACAGGGCAACCAAAGCCACATATCAGGTAGGTAGTCAGTGAATGTTACTTGTCTGTGAGCTGGGTGCTGCAGGATGCCATAGATTTGTTCCCCTAGCTTTTAAATTTTTGACACTTTGAAAAAGAAGAGAGATGCCATATTGGGATAAATATCGTTCCAAGCTCTCTGACTTCGGGGTAATTGTTTTATCATTTTGGGGAGGAGGTTATCCCTTCAGCATCCTACTTGATTTGGTAGAGGGTAAACATGCATTCTCTCTTTTTCTTGACTCATCTCTCATGCAGGTCATTTAATTGATTAAAACGTAGAAGCTACCTGTGATTAGTGTGTAAGTATCTGGATAAAAAGTTCTTTGTTACCCTGAATGCATGTGGAAGATAAATCATTTCTTAATGCCCTCATAAATCCCAATCCAGGTACTCTGTGCTATCAAAAAAAAGTCTCTTCTTAAACCCTCAACACTCAAATTGTTTTTGTGTTACTGGAATTGGGCCCAGAGACCCATGGATGGACAATCTAATGGGTCTACTGAAATATTAACAAGGTTTCAAGAGGAGCCAGGAATTGTCAGGAATTAGAAATTACAATATTATCAAAGGCGTATTCCCAAGTCCTAGTCTCTGGACTGTTCAGCTATTACTATCTTACGAGAGCAAACATTGGTTGTTCTGTGAAAATGGAATAAAATATCATTCATTCATTTGGTTCAGAAACTTTATACGCGCCCCTCTTTGTACAGAGTGCTATGCTAGGCTGGTAGGGAAGGGGAGAATACAGATACGAATTATCCCTGGGCCCTGCTTTCCAGGAGCCTTTCGTTTTCTTGTGAGGAGAAGACGTGTCTATTAAAAATCCAAAGTAGAAAGGAGGCGGTTATTGTTTCTGGTGTAGGGAAACTGGGAAGGGCTTGATGGAGGAGAGGCACTTGAGCTGTTTTTTTTTTTTTTATTTAAAGATTTTATTTATTTGAGAGAGACAGAGAGAACAAGCAGGGGGAGCTGTAGGCAGAGGGAGAGGGAGAAGCAGGATCCCCGCCAAGCAGGGAGCCCGATGCGGGGCTCGATCCCAGGACCCTGGGATCATGACCTGAGCCGAAGGCAGACGCTTAACCAACTGAGCCACCCAGGCGCCCCACTTGAGTTGTGTCTTGAATGACAGGTAGGATGTGGAGATGGTCTGTTTTCTAGTCAAAAGAACCATCTCCTCTTATTAAACAGGTGTCTGATAGAGTTGGCCTGGAGCTTGGGAGGTCATTCCCTGGCCTATGAGATTCCTCAATAATGTATATTCCGTGAACACTTTACACACAGACACACACATACATGCACACACATAGAGACATACACAGAGGAGTGTGTGTATATGAATTTAGCTGTAATGTAATTATCATTGCTTTTTGGCCAAAATGCTTGAAGCCAATAGTTCTGCTTTTAATATATGTGTATATTTGGCTAGAGACTGCAGACATGTTTTTAATTCAATTGCCATCTATTATGAAAAGCCTGGATCAGTTCATGAATTAGGAATTCATCCCAAGGATCAGAATTAAATGAGATGTTCTATTTCAATCAAAACGTTTGGGAGCTTCCCAATAGAGACAGACTTACTCACTTCCTGGCATGCGTTACAGTCTTGGGAAGATAAAGGTGGATCATATTTGTTTTTTATGAACTCATTCTCACCCCAGAGTCTCTGACAACTAAAAACCTTACAGAGATGAACATCTACGATTGCTTGGTCTCATTGTGCACTGATCGGAGATGTCATGTTCTTGTTTAGGCTACTAACTTTATTATAATTAGCCACCATTATCTCCCCTAAATTGATGTCATATGGTGGACAGAGGAAGGTCAGAGGGTTTGGGCCATTCATATGGGGTGGAGGGAGAATCAGACAGATACAAATGTATGTGTTCACTGAAGTATCCCTGGGTTCTATATAGTAAGGAAATACGGATTTAAGTTCTAAAGGTGGAGAGTCTTTACTATTAATATTAAATTTTCCAAGGTGCCTTGAATAATGAGCCATCACTTTTAAAATTTCAAGAATGGAAGATCACAGGTGTATGAATTCATTCAGAAGTCATAATAAAAATAATGATAACTTTGTTTAGAAAAATCAGAAGTTTTACATTTTCTGAAGATGAAATGTCTAGAATTCAGTTTCAAGATTTAAAATGTTGACGGGGTGTCTGGGTGGCTCAGTCTGTTAAGCATCCCACTCTGATTTTGACTCAGATCATGATCTCGGGGGTCATGGGATTGAGCCCTGCATGAGGCTTCTTAAACCCTCACACTCAAATTGTTTTTGTATTACTGGAATTGGTCCCAGAGATCCATGGATGGGCAATCTGATGGGTCCACTAAAATATTGGCCCCCTCTCCTCTCAGTGGGGGCTCTGCTTGAGGATTCTCTCCCTCTCCCTCTTCCCCTCCCCCCGCTCATGCTCTCACTCTCAAGTAAATAAATCTTAAAAAAGTAAAATAAAATAAAATAAAATAAAATGTTGAGCCTGTGACCTAGCCCCCTTCCTTCTGCTCTTGCTTGTCGTTCTCTATGCTGTGGCTTTTCTCCTGGGCCTTCAATATGTCCTTTCACATTGAAACACTCCCAAAGGCTCCATAATGGTAGTAATAGTGATAAGAATAGCCAAGTAAATCACAAACATAATTTTAGTACTGAATATGACCAAGTGCCAGTGGTCTCCATGCACAGTCTCATCTAGTCCTTGTAAACACCTGTATGAGAGGGGCACTATTTGAATCCCTACTTTGACACTGAAACCAAAAGGTCATAAGTAACCTTCCCAAAGCCACACAACTTTGTAGGATTTTTGCTGAGCCCTGGCTGATTGTCTGTTGCCTCTCAAAGTTAACTTTTTGGTGAAGTAATTGCACATTTTTGATATCTTATACCACATTTGTTCTCACATGTGCTCTCTTTATCTACTTATCATAAAGCCTATCACAGTTTATTAGCTTTTACTTTCATTTTTCTAAATTGGAAAAATAATTGTTTTTTAATGAATAATTAGAAAACAGAGAAAAGCCAAAATATCAAGAATTAAGAAATCATCACCTATAATCTCATATTCTAGAAAAAAAAACCCCACCATGATTCAAAAGGCTACCTACTGTATGATTCCATTTGTATAGTGTTCTGGAATAAGCAATGAGATAAGGGAAAGAAAGCAGATTATTGATGGCCAGGGTCTGGGGTGGGGAGAGGGATAGACTACAGAAGGACACAGAAGAACTTTCTGGAAAGATGGAAGAGTTCTATATCTTTATTGGAATGATAGTTATATGATTCCATGCTTTGTCAAAATTCTCAGAACTATATACAAAAATAGGGAATTTTGCTCTATGTAAATTATTCCTTAGTAAACATGACTGAAATTATTGACACCTTGTGCATATCCTTCCACTCATTTTCCTAGGCATCCTCATTATAAAAGTATGTTTTTAAAACAGATTATACTCTCTATGTCTTATAACCTATTTTTCACTCAAAAATATATCAAAAGTATCCTTTAAAATCAGTAATAATTCAACATAATCATTAAAACTGAGCATGACTATTTGAGTAAACTTTCCAATTATTTAAATTGGTTTTCATCTGAATTTTTTTATGGCAGCTCTTCCTTCTAAGCTTTACTCTTAATGTGTACTATGCAGAAAAGACATTCTCCCTGAACACAATTTCTTTGACTGAAAAATAGCAAAATGGGTGAATTGCCCACATAACCTCTTTGGGGAATTCTATGATTATACTGCTCCTTGGTAGGTTGTTGAAGACTCTACTTTTCAGTACATTTTCCTTGACCTTGAATTGGAGGTACAGTTAAGGCAGAACCAACCTGTGTGAGTGAGCAGAAATGATAAGCTATTTTTACCTTACTGCTCCATCTGGGGCTGATGTTCATCTTTCATAACCTGATTTTTAAAGAATGAACTTCCGTCTTCCATGTTTTGCCAGTGGAAATATTTACTCTATGAGGGACTTGCTTTTTTGGGAGCATAATGAATGTTACTTCTTTTGAAAGGTACAATAAATACTTTCCTTCTGACCTCTAAAAGTAAATGGATGAAAATAAAATCGATTGTTTTCCTCATAAATTCAAATAGACATATTACTTCTGTTTCAAAAATGACATCAGATAGATCACTTCACAGGCTAATGACACTTTTCCTGCCAGACAGAACACTTGATTTACCATTGCCGTGAAGTCACTGTGCCATCCTGTTTTCCATTCACGCTGCACACCTGAAGGATTGTGACATTTAACGTTTCCTATAATGAAAAATGAGAAAAATTGGATAAGACTCATTGTTTACCATTATGTGGAGAAAGCTCTCCACAGACGTGCTGAGAGCTTCTTCATGGGTCTTACTCTGTGTGACCAGCCTTCTCTCTTTCCCCCAAAAGGTAACACTCTCTGCCTCTTCCCCTCCCTTGAGGATTTTTTTAAAGCACATGTTAGTTTTATGAAAGCCTTTCTAGGCTTTCTCTAGGGTAGAGAAGTAGAATTAGAACAGAAGCCACCTTCTTTGTGTGCAGGGTACCCCAACTTTTGGAAAGCATTTTAGACTCTCAAAGGGTTTGGGATACCTAGGGGACGAAATCGATTAAGCATCTGACTGTTGGTTTCAGCTCAGATTGTGATCTCAGGGTCATGAGATCTAGCCCCATGTGGAGCCCTGAGTTGAGTTGACTTCCTGAGTTGAGCCCTGGGCTGAACATGGAGTCTGCTTCAGATTCTCTCCCTCTCCCTCTGCCCTTCCCACTCATGCTCTCTCTCTCTTAAATAAATCTTTAAAAAATATTTATAGACTCTCAGAGGGTTTGATTAGCTACTGTGTTTGCTATCCTTCCGCATCTAAAATTGCCACCCCCTGATCCAGTGGTAGCTTTGTAGAAGGGGTGGGGCCTCTGGTTTCTTTTTTGGATATGCCCATAGATTTTTTAAAAAATTAAATGATCAGTAAGTCCCCTGTTGACCACTTGCTATAGACCAGGCAGTGTAAGGAAATACACCAGCATCTTGCCCTGGAGAAACTTATCACTGTTCGTTTGAATTTGTTGACTTTGTTTCTCTCTTGAATTAATACATAATTTTCTATATGCTTCTTTCTGTTTTCCTTAAAAGAAACCTAAAACAGGATCACGTTCCCACTTTGGAATGTCCTGTTAGGATTCCTCAGCAGGGACATTCCATCCATAGGCCCCCAGGAACAACCTGAACTGGGGATGTGTGCGCTGGCAGGTTCCAGCTGGGGGTTTGATAGGATGGAAGCACTCCAGAAATCTTTGGTTGGTGTTGCTTGTTGCAGCCGCCATAAAATAACTGACTCTCCAAAGCTTCATGAGCTAAATCAAACAAGTCTTGCTACTTTACTGTGATGTGAGTCTTTTTCTTGAAATTACGATGCAGCTTACATCCCTCTCAGGGTGGCCTTCCTTTCAGATGGTTAGAGGGCTCAGAAACCGACCTTACGGTCTGTGTGGCATATGGAGACAGTGATCCATGAGGGAAATTGGTCACCACGTTGGTCCTTTTGAATCCCCCCACTCGTCGCCTTCTCTTCCGTGCTGCGAGGTGTAGATAGGGCTGGCGGTCTGCACTCACATCAGTGTGTGTTTTGATGCCCAGTGCTTCAAACTGGTGCCCTTTTTAGGTTTAAGTTTGTCTGAAGAAGAAAGCGGAGACCTTGAATATTAAACTTCTGTTGCCATTTCTGTGATCTGAAGGCGGCTTGGTGGAGAATTCTTTGTTCTTAGGTGGAATCACAGCCCAGAGTTTGGAATGAAGTCATCCAGCCAGTCGTGCCAGGCCAAAAACAAGCCACAGAACTGATCTTTCCCCCGGAGTCAGAGACACAAATAGAACCGTTTCAGAGCCCCGCGGTGGTGGAATTGCAGAGCCGTTTGGCTGCAGTCACTCTCCTTTCTGCTTCTAAGATGAGGTGCGTTGTGCCAAGGCGAACTCCGCATGAGTAACCAGGAGACAGGCAGCTGCGAAGACGCACCCCCCTCGCGGTCAAGCCCCCGATAGTTAAGCAGCAGGAAAAATGCTGGGGCTTCATCTGGTCGTTGCATTTATTTACGTGGACCCCAAGATTTATTCTTCTTCACTTTGGCTTTGATTTACATTTTTTCTTGCTGTGCCTGGGGATTTTTTGCATTTTCCTCCTTCGGCACTTGTGTGGTTTTGCACCAGCTGTCCTGGGCACTGTGGCGGCATCCCTGCTCCCTCTGGTGGAAGGAGCTGGTCCGCCGGCTTCGGAGAGCACCTCACTTCCGGGACCCCAAAGATCCTGGCTAGGAAGCGCACTCAGATTACTCAGCTTTCAGTTTTGAAGTCCTGCCATTCAGTCAGTCAGCAACAGGTATTTCCGGAACGATCAAGGCTGCAGAATCAACAGAAGCTAAGCCAAGTCCCTGCCTCATAGAGCTATTTGGGGGGGCATTACAAGTTAGTATCTGTAGTGCAAGTACCAAGAAACATAAATGAAGACAAGTTCCCTTCATCTTATTAAGAAAAAAAAAGGGGGGGCGCCTGGGTGGCTCAGTCGTTAAGCGTCTGCCTTCGGCTCAGGTCATGATCCCAGGGTCCTGGGATCGAGCCCTGCATCGGGCTCCCTGCTCGGCGGGAAGCCTGCTTCTCCCTCTCCCACTCCCCCTGCTTGTGTTCCCTCTCTCGCTGTCTCTCAAATAAATAAATAAAATCTTTAAAAAAGGTAAAGAAAGTCTTACTGAATTTGGTGGACCCAACCCACCAGTGTATCCTTTTTGTGTGAGGGAAATCAGAAATTTGGGGAAAATAGCTTCTTATTCTGTGCAGGCTGTTGTAACCAAATAGCATAGCCTGAGTGACTTCTAAACACTAAACATTTATTTCTCATAGTTTTGAAAGCTGAGAAGTCCAAGGTCAAGGTGCGTGTCTGCTGAGGGCCCACATCCTCCTTGAGGCCATCTTCTTACTGTAACCTCACCTATCAGAAGGGGCGAGGCAGCTCTCTGGGGTCTCTGGTATAAGGGCACTAGTCCTAATGCCGAGAGTTCTATGCTCAGGACCTAATCACCCCGACGGCCCTGCCTCCTGATGTCATCACCTTGGGGGTGAGGATTTCATCATGTAAATGTTGAAGAGGCACAAACATCCAGACTGTAGCAGAGAGTTATAAACTTAGGGTGTTTTTTAAGAGTCATAAAAAGATAAATGTATACATGGAGAGGGGGTCCCTGGGTGGTCAGCACCCACAGCCAGCGTCATCCCGGGAGAGAAGTGGTTGGGACAAAGCTGCCAAAGGTCTACCTTGTATGTTTTCTGAGTTTCTGAATTGCCATTTTCTCAGGCACTTTGTTCATTGCTCCCACCACCTGATGAAGTATATTCAGAGCAAGTGCAAATCAAAGTTACTTTAATCCAGATGTCCATCATAAAACATATGAAACAGCTTGGAAATATGTGCTGTGGAAATAAGGCTTTATTATTATTATTATTATTATTATTATTATTATTATTATATTATCAATGGAAAGCCAAAAGTGGACCAACATATTTTGCCTGCACATTCCTGGAAAAGGTTCAAAATATGCAAGCAAATAGTTGATAGCCAGTGTGAGCTTATCCCCAAGTCTCTGTTAACAAAAGGCCTGCTATCAGCTTTAGTTTTTATAGTTTCTGAGCATCACACAGAGAATCAAGAAAGAAAATAACCCCTCACCTCACGTTCAAGATGCCAGGAATGTCTTAGATTCTGTAAGGGACACTGAAGGTCAGGACTAACGGATTCTACCCTTAGCTGACTAACCAGCTCACAAAATGAGTTTCCAGTTCGTTCTAGAAATGAGAGCAGAAGAACAGAGAAACTACAACAAGATCCCTACACACACACTCTTGGGGATGGATGCTCTGGAGGAAGCTTTATTTGCATGTACTAGTTGAGAACAGTTTTTGTTTAACACAAATAACAATATGGTAGTTCGATTTTTAATTTTTCAAGGAACCTTCATCCTGTTTTTCATGGTCGCTGCACCAATTTAAACTCCCCACCAACGGTTCACGAGGATTCCCTCTTCTTCAGACCCCCCCCCCAGTACTTACCTTGTCCTTTTGAGAAGAGCCATTCCGAGGTGGTATCTCAGGGCGGTGTTGATTTGCATTTCCCTGATGATGAGTGATGTCAAGCATCTTTTCCTGTACCTGTTGGTTGTTTGTATATTTTCTTTGGAAAAATGTTCATTCAGATCCTTTGCCCATTTTTTAATCAGGTTGTGTGTGTGTGTGTGCACGCGCGCTGAGTTCTGTGCATCCCTTGGATATGTTGGATATTAGCGTCTTAGCAGGCCTGAGGTTTGCAGGTACTTTCTCCTGCTCTGTAATTTGCCTTTTCATTTTGTGGATGGTGTCCTTTGCTGAGCTCTTTTAGTTTTTCACAGCTGTGTGAGGTGATGGATATGTAAATTCACTTGATTGTGGTAATCATTTTACAACACATACGTATGTAAATGAAATCATTACCTTGCACACTTTTTAAAAATCATGTTGTGCAACCTAGATATGTACAAATTTTATTTGTCAGTCATACCTCAATAAAACTAGGGATAAAAACATACATACATACATACATATGTAAATATGTAACAACAACAACAACAAATAACAGTAATAAAAACCTGGCCAAGCTCAGACTCAGGGGTTCTGCCCACCTAACCACTGGATGAAGAGCAAGAGTGGAGGGAACCCGGACGGGAGAAAACAGCCTGAGGACATGTTAGCCATGAGGAGAGGGACCACTTATCCATCACTCTCTCTTTTTAACTGTGGTAAAATGCTTTCACAAAATTGACCATCTTTACCATTTTTTTAGAGAGAGAATGAGCGTGAGTGAAAGGGGGGAGGAGCAGAGGGAGACAGAGAGAGAATCTCAAGCAGATTCCCGGCTGAGCGTGGAGCCCATTGCAGGGCTCGATCTCTCAACCTTGAGATCACGACCTGATCCGAAACCAAGCGTCAGACACTTAGCCAACTGCACCACCCAGGCGCCTCCACCTTCACCGTTTCTAAGTGTGCAGTTCAGCACATGGATCTCTCTTAGAAAGACAATAAAAAGAGCATCCGTCCCCTTCCAAGTGTAAACCGACTTCTCTAATTCCCGGGAAGACATGAGTATGGCGCAGCACAAAATCCTAGTGGCGCACTGGAAATCGATAGCTTCTGTAAACATGCACGGGCGTAATAAACATCTTCTTGTGTGTGGCTGCTAGCTGACCATCCTCTTCCCCTTCTTGGGGGTGAGTTTTCCGACAGGAAGTCACTTCCTTTTGTAGCACTTAGCACAGTGCCTTCCTTGGAGACGCTTCAAAACTGTTTTTTGCTTGAGTGTTACCTGTTTTTTTTTCTTTCTGGTAAGTCATCTTTGGTCCATTCAGTGCAACTGCCCTGGAATTGTGCCCCTCTGGGCCCCTATGACGGAAGGGGGAAGGACAGCTGATAGACCCCAGTGGGGCCCCAGGCTGCAGCCCGCCCCCCAGGAGCCCCTCCTAGCCCTGCACAGCCACCAAATGGCAGAGATGACAGCCCAGCAGTATGGTGGGCCTTCACCAGAGCCAGGCCAAGGCAGCTGGTACCTATTTTCCACGGAGTCCCAAACAAAACTTCCATCTACATCAAATGATTGTGACCATTTTAGCTTGGTGTTGTTGAAACGTATTGACTCAGGGAGAGAATAGCAGGTTTTTCCCTCTGGGCGCAGCCTGTCTGATGTTAGTCTGCTCATTTCAAAGAGCTAGACCAATCGATAAAGATATTATTCCGGAAGGTGCTGGGGAAGCTGACCCCAGACAAGGCGGCCAAGTGTGTGGCAGTTTGCATCACTTCTCTGTGCGTTTGGCGTTGCGCATTGAAAATTCTTCATATAGGGTCTTGTTATGTGTTTCCTGGCCTTTTTGAAAAGGTACCACTGTGTTTTGAGGAAGGGGCCAAAAAGCAGATTAAAATCTAATATTTTGACTAGAACCATTTTTAGCAATATGAGATTTCATGGAGAAGTGTTTATAAAAATATGCCTCCTTCTGAATACAGATTACATTTTCCGTATTTGGTGAGTTCAAGCGGGCACTCCCTGTAAAATGAATTCTGTATTTTCTGCCTCAAGTCCTTTTGAGAATGAGGGGAGAATACATAAATTACATGTTTCTCTTTTACAGATTGGCTTTCAAAAAAATGTTACAAAATTAGGGCAGTACTCTAATGTATCTTTTTCCTTATGCTCTCTGAAGACAGTTTTTTTTTTGTATTTCATGTCATCTCATAAGCCACTTGGTGGCTAGCAAAAACTGAGGGAGTAAGCTGATACGCTAGAGACAAACCCAAGATGTATTCAGTGTTCAGATCTAAATGTTACCAATTCAGAGTCCTTTCCCTTACAAGGGATCTTCAGACAGTTTCTAGGAAACCTGATAGACAAGTGTGATGTCCTGCCTTCAGGTAAGTTCCACTGTTATTGATGAACAAAACCCTCCTCCCCCCTGCATTCTGCTTGAGGGACATACAGCACCTGTACTTTCAAACTCCCACCTTCCCTCCTCCCTCAGTACCCCCAGCCCAGACCATCCACTCATCACGTCAGAGATCTTACTGGCATTTCTGCTTTGAAACCAACCAAAATGACTGCAAAAATTTTGGTGACCCTCCAGAAGCTTCTTTCTGTGGGTTTTAGTCTTCAGGGATAATGAAACATAATGATTTCCTCAGAAACTTTGTCCAGCTGTATTGAGGGAAAAACCAAACTGTGTATAAGAATTTAAATTGGCAAAAACAACCTAACTCCTGGTAAGTTTCACACCAGTTATAAATGTGTGAGACTTCTTAGCTTTTATAGTCAGAACAGAATACAAATAAATTGACCTATGAAAGTCAAGTAATTACGCATCTTTTTATCGTCACAGTGAGCTACTTGACATTGTCTAAAAAAAAATTTTTTTGGGTGGGAGTAGGAAAGACAGCAGGGTTTTAAATACACAGAATATTGTAAATAGGCATCTCAGGCTGTTGTTGGTTCCTTATCCACAGATCCTGGCTACTTAGGCCAAGAGTGATGAATAGCAACGATTGTAAGAAGATATTTTTTAAAGTGCATTATCATGCGTTATTTTCAATTTTGGTATCATGAGGTTACAACGATACTTAGTGTTATTCTTTAAATAACCCACTGCAAAGAAGACTGTCATATCTGTCCAATTGAGTCTTTCTTTCTTTGAGGTTTCTTTTTATCATTCGTATCTAGGTACTTAGAATCTAAAAATAAGTTGCTAAATCTTCTCACTCTCTTTGTGCTCTCAGAGGACATTGATCTTATTCCTTAAGCATTTGTTCTTCAGCTGTGTCAGTGTTGGGGAGGGGTTCTGCTTTTTATTCAGCTGTTATTTTAGCCCTGATGGGTAGATGAAAAACCTAAATGAGCCCAAATGATTCTCATGTAATTAACAAGTACCTATTAAATGTCTCAGAGAAGACCACCGCCTTTGCCGGGACAGATTTTCTTGGGCGTAGGAAGAAGATTTTGCTGGGCCAGATCTGTTCTGTGTGCTGACGGGGCCTCACTTACAGCCTTCGTTGCTTTCAAAACAACCGGGCCTGCTACACTCCAGAGCCTTGCTGAGGGACGAGGGCCCGGGGTGGGGAAGGCTGGGCTTGAAAGAGGAGAGGCAGGCAGACAGACGGACGGACAGGCAGAGGTGGAGCCTAGCATCAAGCACAGGGGCAGGAAAAGGGGTGGCAGACATCCATGTCAGGGCTGGATGGCATGAAGCACAACACGTACAGACAGGCACTGCTCACAAATGTGTGATTGATTGGATCAGATGAAAGGCAAGGAAGGGGAGGTTTACCTTGCTGATTGTTTCCCAAGTGGGATCCACTTTGTTTTCATCCCCTCCCTACGTAGCACCTGAAATTCAATAGATAAACTGATCTTACTTGTGTGCTCATTAGATACTACTTATGTCTCATGTGTTTCCCCTTCTTAGAATGTGTTCCTTTGTTTTTTGGTTTTTGTTTTTTGTTTTAAAGCTGCTTTTTGTTTCAGTGAACTATTTTGGGAAACCACGGCACGTATTTCATTATTTTAAAATTCTCATTAGTAATTTCTAAGAAGACCACATAGAAAAAAATAAAACAAAAACAAACATGTACAGGCAGGAAGCTGTGAATCCTAAGCTATGGAAACTGTCATTTCACGGTTGTGCTCATTATACGCCATCGAAACTCTTTGAGTTCGGAAAGGCACATATTGTCCTGTTTTCTTTCGAGTGGTGTTCACTTTGGGGGTAGATTCAGCACGTTGGTGTGTTTTGACGATGTAGCTGTAGTAATTTGGTCTTGGAAATGCCCTGGAAAGAGCTTCGGGCCCGGAGTCAGAAGGCAGGAGTTCAAATCCTCCTAGAGCGATGAGAAAAGAGAAATATCTTAAAAATTAGGTCAGGCCATAGCCTGCTTCACACCTTTCTGTGACTCCTCAGTATCCTTGAGAATATAATCCAAAACAAACACACTCACACACACAAAGAATATAATCCAAGCTCTTCAGGAGCATCCTTCATGCTGTGGTCCCTGCTGTGTCTACCGTCTTGTCCTGTGTCACCTTCTCCCCTTTTGCTGGGCCCTAGTCACACATACGTTCTTCCCGAGGTCCTAGAAAACCCACGCCCCTCCCGCCTCGGGGCTTCTGTGTTTGATGTTCCCTCCCCAGAAGCCCCCCTCCTGGCTCTTTGCACAGCTGGCTCCCTTCAAAACCAGCTCCGCGGAGAGGCCTTCTCTGACCGCCCATCTCAGACAGTTCCCCTGCCTGGGCTCTCAGAGCACGGAAATCATTTTCTTTGTAACACGTATCATCTGAGCATTTTATGTATTTATTCCTTTCTCCCTTACTGTCTTTCTCCCCTTCTGGAAGGTAAGCTGGTTGGCTTGTTGAACGATGAATCCCCCTGGCCCTATTCCTGAGTTATGTAGGTGCTCAATAAAAAAAGTTCTGGTGAATGGGAATTTGAGTCCAGAACTGAAGCACCGAACTTGCGGATCTATAGAAATGAAAGGAATCTGCAAGAAAACAAAACAAAGCAAAACAAAAAAACCTGGGGACTTGCCTACTGAATTTTAGTGTTCATTTGAAACATATAGAATGAAAATGGGCTGTTAAAAAACCAGAAATTAAAAAAAAAAGAAAAAAAGATTTTTATATTTAAAGTGAGTCAAGCATATAAAAAAAAATCTCATGATTACAGAGCACAGACAAATGAAAATCAATTTAGCTTAGTTCCTCTAAAAAATTTTTTTAGAAAGAAACATAAGATGTTCAGATCTCCTTAAAATTAAGAGAAGAATGTTAAAACATTGGACAAATGCTAAGATACCTCTTTATGGCCGGTTTTGAAAGAAGGGGAGTGGGAAGAAGAAGCAAAGTGGGAAGGTACATAGGAAAAGGGGGTGGGGAAGGAAGGTAACAGGGAAATGGGGTGCCACCAAGAGAGGAAGGGAAGGAAAGAAAGATACTCCGAAGACTCTGGTCATGTGTGGGGTTGGAGAGAGTTCTCCCTGCTCTGTGAGATCCTCCTCAGGCGAGCAGCCACGGCTCAGGGCTCTGGATGCGCCCCATGGGATGGAAATTGCTTTCAGAGCAGAGAGCCTCTGTCCGGAGCAATGGCTGATGATAGCCACGGAACAGGTGAAATCCAGCCAGCTCTTGGACTCGGCCAAAAGGACAGAAGCTCCAAACAGTGTTTTCTAAGCCACGGGCACTTGTGATCTGGAGGCCTTCCCGTCATGTGCACAGTGAAGTGGAAAATGGCGTCACTCCCAGTGAATGGTCTTGTTTTTGTTAGAATGGCTGGTAGCAGCGCCCCGGACCCTGGGACCCATCTAGGGGCCTTCGTGATGGAGTTTTTGGATGGGCGAAA
The DNA here is from genome assembly GCF_964656455.1 of Halichoerus grypus. Classification (NCBI taxonomy): domain Eukaryota; kingdom Metazoa; phylum Chordata; class Mammalia; order Carnivora; family Phocidae; genus Halichoerus; species Halichoerus grypus. The sequence goes on along the minus strand of NC_135722.1, from coordinate 101,944,518 downwards.
TTTGCTTTGGTAAGACTAATACAGATTCTAACCGTGGTGGAGGAAGTGATATTTAATGTCACATAAAATCCAAATGAATTATTCTCTGGGGAGTCATCTGGTTGGCATTTCTTTCCTATTTTTCTTCCTTACTAGGCCAGCTCAATTCCATTAAAAATTCTGTTAGCTAAATGTCAATGGGTTCAGCATGTCTCCTCTCTGTGCCACACATTGAAATTTTCCTATAAAATACTATTTTATTTGTATTAGAGATAAACAGAATTTTATTAATGTCAGCACCATAGATCCACATACAACTCAGTACCCTGTGTGGAGTCACGTTTACCAGGGTCATCTTAATTCTTCTCAATTCCTGATGACAAAATAGTTAGAACACAGGAAGAAGGAAAGTAGGTTTGCTGCCCCAACTGAGTTGCTGGAGGGTGAAGATTTGCATCTTGCACGAGCCCTCTGGCTGCGGGGCTTAGTTAGGCCCCACAGTTTCCTAAAAGAATTCAATCTAGAGTGTTCTCTTAGCTGTCTTAAAAGAATTAGCCAGCCTTGACGGTGCCAGGTTGGAAAATTTACTGGTTTATTAAGAAAAGGCATTTTACAGAAACCACATTTCGAGGATTTTGAGCTATGCAGGCACTTTGGTTTCCCTGGTGAAGAATTTGTGGTGTTAATCCCGTGTTTGCTCTGAGGAGCTTCGCCGGGCCATTAGCCCCCCGTGGGCTGACATTATCCACAGGCAACGTTAGGAGTGAACTCATTTTGAAAAGTTGGAAGGTTTCAGGGTAGAAACATCCTTATCTTCTTCAGGACTCAACCCTTTACAAGCACCTCCTGTCATCTGTACTACTCTACCTTGTAAACAGCCAACAACTGAGGCCTCAGTGGACAACCTTTAGCTTCATTCAGGGTAATAATCCGCCCTCAAATAAAACCATAACCCAGGCTCGTTAGAAACACCACAGGCCTCCTGCGACGTTGCTATTGTCATGCTTTGTACTGACTCACTTCTCAGGGCGATGTTATTATCCTGAGGACATAAAGCTTGGCCCCGACGGAGCCGCACCGTGGATGGAAGCAGCAAAGGAAGGAAACACTAATCTTACGAGACGAAGAGACACTCCACTTCAGAAAGTGGTTTTTGAGAAGAACAGCAGTGGTCTGCTTCAGGAAGGAGAAAGGGAAGTAGAATTCACTGCGGGATTCAGAGTCACCGCCCCTAAGACCCCAGGGGCTCCTTGTCTGCATCGGGCTTCATGAGTCTCATGCCTGATGATCTCTCAAGACGTGACCTTCTGGTCTCTGGGGGAACAGACTCCTTCCCAGAGAAGGTAGAATCAACTTGGAAACTAGGAAGGGACGGGAAAGAATGGGAAGAGAAGGCAAAGAGAGGAAGCTTTGCGTGCCTTTTCAAAGATTTTTGAGTTGTCCGTAAATGTGGACTGACTGACCAACTGAGTCAAGAATGACTTGCTCTCTAAGAGGAAGTCTTTGGCCCACACAGCCGTGTTTGCCTTGGTATCCTTTAAAGTAGATTTTAAATTCTTATCTGGGTCCTTCTAGTCTATTTCTGATCCTCAGTGCCCATAGTTTCCGGGCTGTCACCAGCTTGCCTTCTGATCCCATCCGCACGGAAGACATGGCACCAGATGCCCATCGGCATGCCAGCCTCTCTCTCCGCCTGTGACTCCTCACCATGGTCTTCCCTGAGAACACTGAAATCCTTTCCTTTCTGTATACACATACATTGTTTTATCATGACGCCTTCCTTCGGCCCTCCTTGCCTCCGCTTACGTAAGTCTTCCATCTCTGGGCACTTTTGCAGAATGCAGTGTTTTTCCTGAAAACAAAACTTTCCAAAAGCAATTGCTTCATCTTCAAAGCTGTTGGAACTGCTTATGGACTGGCCTGCACTTGGTAGAGGTTCACTGGTTTTATTTCCCCCCGCTCACTGTGGTTGAGTGTGCTATGTTAAATCACCTTTCCCCACTCATAGCAGGAAGGGCAGGGATCTTGTCTGTCGTGTTCACTGGTATCATTGTCAGCCAAGTACCTAAAATAGGACCTGGCACATAGTAGAACCTCAGAAAAGATTTACTAAATTGAACATCTCTGGTGGAATCCCAGCTGTTCCCATCACTTAAAAGTAAACTCAGGATCATTTTCCCCCTTCCCTCGAGCACTAGCTCTCTTGGGGCTTCAGGGACCTGGAGGGGGGAGGGGCAGGACTACTCCCTCCATCTTCCTCTTCTTCCCCTCTTTTATTCTCCATCTCCTCCCTTATTTTAGAGTGGGGAGGACAGACAGGTGTCCCTCATGTCACTGGCCTTGGCTGCAGTCCTCTTTACGTAGGTGTGGCTCTGGTAGCCCTGACTGACATCCAAATACTGGCCTTTTGTCCTACCCAAGGGAGTGTTCTTTTTTTTTTCCTAAAGATTTTATTTATTTATTTGACAGAGAGACACAGCGAAAGAGGGAACACAAGCAGGGGGAGTGGGAGAGGGAGAAGCAGGCTTCCCACTGAGCAGGGAGCCTGATGTGGGGCTTGATCCCAGGACCCTGAGATCATGACCTGAGCCAAAGGCAGACGCTTAATGACTGAGACACCCAGGGGCCCCCCAGGGGAGTGTTCTTGAGAATCCCTTTAGAGAACTCTCCATGGCATGGTTCCCAGATGTGGGACATCCAGTGTCAGCTCTATTCCCTCTAGCCACCTGATGATATAACCCACCATCTTTTCTTCCTGAGGTCCCTTTCTCTGCAGACCGCCATCTTGAAAGGGTCATGGTAAAGGAGACTTAGGGCTGCTTGACCCATGGGGAGCTCATACATCCTTGCCTCCCCCAAGTGACCACCACCCTCTCTTTGCCCTGCCATTTCCTTCTGATCCTCTTTTCACCTGCTCAGGTAGGCTCAGAGCAGATCAGCATGTCAGCTGACCTAGCAGTCACCTGGCTGGGGACCAAGATGCCAGGTGCCTTTTCACATGGGCCTCTCCAAAGGGATTCTCTCGGATAGTCACCTCTCCTGTCTTCGAGGGAAAGAGAGGGGATAGAGCTTCCAGAGATTGGGAGAGAGAAGCCATAGCTGCTCTCACTAGGTAGGCAGAAGACCCGGAATGAATGCCTTCCCCTCCTTTCCTTCCCTCGGTCTTCTCTAGGCTGGGGAAGGAGGATGAAGGGGCATGTAGGGAGTGAAATCGGCTAGCCTCGCAAGGAGGGGTCTCTTCCCAGCCATTTGTGCTCCTTAAAGGGAGAGCACTGGGCCGTCTCTGACTTGGTTTTCCTTCCTTGGTTCCCAGGATGGCTCAGCCACACAAGCCCTTCTCAGCATTCTTCTGCTCAGTGAATAGCCCCCACCTCTCTTTTTTGAGTCCTCTGCCCACCAGAGGGGAGGTGCCTGTCTGTTTAATAAAGCCTGTCTATGTATCACAGCTGTGGTATGTTCTTCAGATTGCAAACTATAGAGTCACAAGACATTTCAAAATCCTTTATTCATTTTTTAGTCTTGCTCTCTTAAAGTTCATTACATATGAAAAATAGTTTATTTCATTTCTTCAGTATAGCTTCTGATGGTAATTTATTTTTGAAGAACTTTCCTTGGAGAGTCACTTACCTAGAGACACCAGAGTGATAAGGCATATAATACCTTGAAATAAATAAAAAAAAAAAATCCCATTATTCCTGTGGGTATTCATCTGGCTTTCCCTACAGCATTAAAGTCCGGCATAAGGCACATTTGCTGACAGCTGGATTACTTGGGTTCTGGCAAAAGAGCATGAATTGACACTTCTGTGAAATTCCTCAGCGGTGCTTTGAATGTGTATTTACTGTGTGTCATAAAAGTATGCACAGATTGCTTAAGACCTTCTGTCATTAGAGGCCTGGATGAGCCATCACACTTGTGGTACCTCGAATAGAATTGAAAAAGGTTCTAGATGAGCATATGTAATATCTGTCATTTCTATTAGTGCTCTAATTAAATCAGCCTTCTAATCAGACAACTTATAAAATTTTAAGTAATATGATTAGAGCCAAACAGAATGCAACCCTCAGATGTCTGAAGCACTTAATTGGGTAATAACTTTTTGGTAATGTCTTACCAAATGGATGACATTGTTCCATAAGGGCTTAGTTCAATGTTTGAATGAGAAATCTGGTAGAGCAGGCTTTCCCTAAGTCCTCTGAAGATTCCAGGCCAGGCTGGTTTTCACTGTTATACCTGTCAGCCAAGAGACCACATTTCATCTGTAATGATTATTGGAGCATCTTAGAAATTCTAATCCCCGTCACTATGTCATGCTGAAAAATGACAGCATATTCCAGAGTAGAAAAATTGCTGTAAACAAATCAAGAGAAGTCTCAATTATCTTTATTAATGGAAGGGATAAAATTATATTAAGTGTTCTTTTTCCTTAACCAAATTGCACCAGAGACGTTGGCCAGGGGTGGTGGTTGTGGCCCTTTGCCACTGGGTTCGGGCAGACAGAACTGTCTGCACCACTTTGGTCTAGAGGCTGCCGTCTGAGTCAGGCAGAGGTGGACAGCCTGCTCAGAGCCACCTGGGAGATGGCAGGACAGAGGTCACGAGGCTGCAAGTGGGAACGGAGCTTCAAACGGCCCAACCCCACCTTTAAAATTAAAATACACATTGAAATCACCTGTGAAGCCACATGGGTCTTGTCCTCCATTGCAGAGTTTGATCCTCGATCTTTCTGAGTCTCTCCTTCCATAAACTACTTCTATCAACAAGTAATAATAACAGTAAATTGCTTCCATTTATTGAGCGCCCGTCATGGGACAAGCCCTGTGCTGTGTGCTTTCCAATATGAGCTCTACTTTTTACACCACTCTTACAAGAGAGCTCGTGTGGTGAGCTTATTCAAGGTTCACTCAAGGTCAGACAGCTCATCTGAGTGGTGAGGCTGGGATTTGAACCCATGTCTGTCTTGATTCCAAGGCACAGGATGCTGCCTCTCCCCCCTCCCCAGGTGGAGCTGAAGATGGGGTGAGCATCACTCACATGGTCATGAAACTAATTCAGATGGGTTTACAGCCATATTCCCTACGCTGTGCTTATCACCCTACTCTTTTATGGTTTCGTTTTTAAGTAACACAAAAAGATCTATTATATCATTGCAATTCATTTTTCTCATAATTGTATTCTCAGCCATTGCGATTGACAAATTATCGAGCTTCTCTTGTCTCCCGTATGTTCTTATGTATTTCTGCAATGCATCTTAGATTAAAATTTCTCTCCTAAAAGGTATCATTGTTATTTTCCAAATAAGAAGCTGCTCAAGGACAAAGCCCCCACTGCAAACACAATGCAAATTCACCCCCACAGCACAGGGAATAAACAGACTCACGTGGGAGAACCCCATCTACCCCCGCAGATCACACCTGCAATAGTGTCCTGTATTCTAGGACACCCACCCGCTTCCTCGCAGCGTGCGGCTTACTCCACCAGTCAGATAGATCTTGGTGCAAGCCACAAGGCCAGGCTTACCCTTCTCTAGAGGAGAAAGCCTCCCTCCTGAGGACCGGCTGTGCCTCCCCCTGCCTCCCACGGTGGCACCCTGGTGCATGCTAGATGCCCGCCAAATACATCTCTGCCAGCATTAAACTCAAAGGCGGTGGCGAATTTTTGAAGGTCGTATGAACCACACATTGTTTCTATTCCATTACCCCTTGTACATTAGTTAGAACTGTGATTCCCAAGCCCAATTCCCTCATGGACCCACCTGAGTACTTGTTAAATATGCATCCCAGGGCTTCACCCCAGAATCTCCAGGGATGGGGTTTAGGAATCATTTTTACAAAAGCTCTCCAGGTAATTCTGTTATTACCCAAATCTAATTCTACTGCCTTAGAATAATAAATGGAATTTGCAATAAATGGGACTTGGCGGGGCTGTAGCGAAACCGCCGTGTCCACCTATGTGTGCCGTGGGGAGCTGGGAGGCACGTGCACAGAGAAGCACCTCGTCTCTTTTCCTCCAGGAGCCATTGGAAACAAAGCCTGCATCACGGCTGTTCTAATTGCTCACGTAAAAAGAAGGGACGGAAGATTATAATGGAAGTACAAATGCAACATCTTTTTAGTCGGTACTGTCTTCTAAAGATAGTGTTTTAAAAATCCCATTGCTTTTAGCAAAAATTGGTGATGGTTCAGTAGTGACAGGAGGGTAGAAATGAAAAAATATCGATAATAAGAATTGCAGGGCATTGAAATGTTGTAATTCAATCTCCACCCAGAGGAAAAGTAATTATAATAATAAAAAGCTAAGTGATTAGTGCCCAGTAACAAAACCAAGCAGGTGATGAGCAGTGTCCCTTCGTATGAGCGGAGAGAAAGATTCGGGCACTTCTCAATTTAATGATGGATTGTATCTCAGCAGGCCAGTTGTCTGTTGATTGTTTAGAACTTACAACACCTTGGCCCTTGGATACGAAGTAGCTTCATCTTTGTGCCAGGTACCTGTGTCACAAAGGGTGGGGTGCCCGGTTCTCATCACACTGGGCGTGCCTAAGTGCTCATCTCTCCCATGGACTCCCTGTGGCATGCCACCCACCTGTCTGGCACTGAAGTGTGGCCTCTCTGTCCCTGGGATGGTTTTATGCCTTTGCTTGTCTGCTCTCTGCTTCATTACTTAATCTCTGCACCATTCGCCCCAAACTTTTGGCATCGGCACTCTTTCCAACAGCATCTAATACTCACAGCGTTGCCCATCTATTCAGTAACTGTTCATTACACAGGTGCTTCGTGCAGGAACAGTGGCCTACCAGAAAGATTTGGGAACCAGGCAGACTTAGCTTAGCTCAGGCCTGTCACTTATTAGCTCCGTGAGCTTGGGCAAGCAACTTCTGATCTCCACGCCTCCATCTGTTCTTCTGTGAAATGGGAATAAAAGTACCCCATGAGTTATCAACCAGTGAGATAAAGTATAGGAACGTCTCCTGCACATAGATTCTTCTCCAGGAGCTTTGGATACAAACAGTCCCTTCTCACAGAGCACTCACAGCCTAGGGAGAGAGGCATTTGTGTGAGAAGAAAAGTCACCATACAAGGGGATAGACCACATAATGAAGACCGTGATGGAGACCTCTGCTTTTTTCACTTTCAAGGCCAGTACCCTTTCTCCTCTGCCCTCTTCAGAGGGCATGCCCACTCCTTGGACTGCTTTATTCTTCGAGATGATTTGCTCGTATCTCTGCTGCCTGGCCTTACAAGCCAAAAAATTGGCTTTGTATCCCATGTTTTATGAGAGCCTCCTTTAGGTAGGGTCGGCATGGGCTCCAAAAAGGAAGGAATGAGTGGAGGATGTAGGGTTTGTAAACGCAGTGCCTGTAATGGGCGGGGTGGGGAGACCGTGACCATGGGCCCCATGCAGCCAGCAGCTGGAGAGTTAATAAAGTCATGCGTTCCCTTAATGTGCATGTCTGTGCGTGTGTGTGTTCGTGCGTGCTCACACGTGCACTCCAGGACTCATACACACGCAATTTATTAAAAATTAAACCTCCAGGGAGATGATGGACGGCGGAAAGGAGTGCAAAATCATTAAACCAACCCTCTCCCTGGGAGCCACGCCGTTTGAGGGATTCCTTTTGTTTTCTCATTAGACCAAATCTCGGTGTGGGACTTTACCCGGAATGACAGCCTTCCCCTTTCAGTTCTGCTGGACAGTAAGGGCCTCTCACTTCCCAAAGAGGACCCCTTTTTGTCTGACAAATGAAGATACTTTCCATCAAAATCCATTCTCAGCTTGGGATCTTAGGGCCAAGTGTTGCGTCTGAAAATTAAACTGTGGTCCTGGCAGATGGGTTTCTGCGTGATTCTTTGTGCACGCGGAGCTGGCGCGGGACATATCTTTTGGCTGCGTCTTCACTATAATGAGATACTTCTTTAGTTTGTTTCCTGGGCACTGTGTAGACAAGGATCTGTATCTTTTTTGTGCCTGTGACAGTGAGTGAGATGCGTGCGCACCGATCACGGGCTCCCTGAAAAGCCCGCTCAGTCACAGCTGTGAGCCGAACACAGGAGGCCACGAGGCCATGTCCTGTTCATGTCAGCGAGTGATTAAATACGGCATGGATTGGGAGGAACTCCTTAAAATCAGTTTTTCCCCATGCATGCCAGAGGAGCACAGAATGTAAAATAAATACCTGGCACCCGGATTGCTAGGAGAGAAGCAGGAATCTGTGTTTCGAGGTTCCTTAGGAGCCTGCACGATATTGTGGGCATCTGGAATAAAGAAGATGTGTGAAGTAGCTGGGGTGAACAGCCGGAATTCGTTCTGCCCCCCGGAGTTCTTTTCAGCCCCTCGCTAACTAAGTACACAGGCCAGGGATTTAGCATCAAGCTCTTGTAGGTCCAGGTTTTGTTGTATTAGAACATACATTTTGTGCAGGGCACCCAATCTCTCCTTCTTTATGTTATCGCCGTAGTTTTAATGGCACTAATAGCTCTGATAGCCCACTGGACATGGAGGTAACCAAGGGTCACCTTCCTGGTTATGCCATTACTAATTCAAATAATAAGATGGCCACATCAAACACAAGTTCTGCCTGCTGCGTCTTCTGAACACCAGCCTCTCGTGCTCGACACCTGAGATTCCTATCAGTTTGTAGCCTCCCCTGTATTTCCCACTGGGGAGCAGGCCTGGGGGCTCCTGTTACTGTCGTCAGAGAGTCTGAAGAAACTGGGCTGTTCCTATGCGGCTAAAGAATGTCTTTAAGAACACAGTGATTGTTTATTGTTAGTTTCGCTATTTAGAAACTGGGAGTAGTTTTCCTTCGTTTGACGAATATCTATTCTTCATCGGCTGTGCCCAGAGCTGTGTATGAGGCCCTGGGGTAGGAGGGAGAACAAAATAGGAAACCTGGCCTTCACGAAGCTTAGCAGATACATTAGAGTCAATTCAGTAACATGCTACAAAGTGATATATATATTATGGGGGAAATACATCGAACAGGGCAACCGGACTTGGGGGTCCCAGGGAACAGTGGTGTTGGCAAATTAGCACATGGGTTTGAAAAAACAACTGGATTCGAACAATAGGCTGAATGCCGCCTGATGTTTGGGCTATAGGGCATCTTTGTGACATCATTATACCATCATCTTGTTATTTTATTTTACCTCTGATGCTTGCGCCCTGCTTCTATTAGTAGTTTGTAAGCAATCTGAAGACAGGAACAAAGATCGTAAGTCCTGGCTTCCCCTACAGCATCAGTCCCAGTGTCATCCATGTTGTAGACACTCCATAGATATTAAAGGAATTTATACATTTCCATCCACAAGAGACAAGTGTGACCTTGGGCATGGCTGCTTCAGCCCATATGGAGTGTGTTCTGGAAATGTGTGACTGAGCATGTTTTCCTAAGGTGGAAGGTAGTGTTGCTGCACCCCTTTGCTGAACAGTTCCTAGCAACTGTCTCCCTCCAGCAAAGCATGCATGACGAGGAACACTCTAAAGAGTTTTTCTTTTTTCCCTCCTCTGGAAAAGTTTGTTTCCTTACTATGAAAGTCACAGAAGGGACAGTCACTAAAGGCTTGACCTAAACCAACTAGGAGCAGTTGTCTCTCTATTCATATTTATCCCTGAAGAGCTTCAGAACTTGTGGTCTGATCCAAGGTTTTCTGGCAGGAAATTCTTGGTTACGTGCACTGTCGATTAATTTAAGCCCATTTGTCTTTCTCGAGGTGGGCCGCAGTGGAGGCCAACAAGCCAGTTGTGCCCCGGATGTGAGCCTTGTCAGTGCCAGTCATTGGCTCTGCTTGTGGTGCTCTCAGCCCTCCTGAGCTGCACAAGGGAGGACGCAAAGCCACCTGCGCCCCACCCCCACACATTTCTTCAAGCCTGTGTTCTACTAAGGGATCCCTTGGTTGTGAGGAACGACGGTGCTCAGAATAACTGAAGGGGAAAGGGAGGGATTTGTCGGAAGCTCACAGAGGCATCTAATAGAAGTTAAGATCTGGAGTCCAGTCGCTCACAAGGGACTAGAACTGGTGTACTCGTTAAGGGTAATGTGGACTTCCGTGACAGATAAACCCCAGACCCCAGCAGCTTGGCACAGAAGTCCATTTCTCGTGCCCAGAAGCTTCGGTCGCTGGGTAGGGTAAGCTGTGCTCCACGCAGTCATTCAGGGCCCCAGGATGACGGTGCTCTGCTGTCTTCGTCCTGGACACCAGGTGTCCAGCAGGTGGGGGCGGGGGTGAGAGGGCTGAACGGGTGGTTCAACAGGCACATCTTGGAGGTGGCATTGATCGCTTCCACTCACAGTCTGTTGGCCAGAACCCAGCCACATAGCCATGGCTTACTTTGAGGGAGACTGGGAAGTGCAGCCCAGCCTTATGCCCAGGAGGAAAGGGAAGCAGGCTTGGAGGACAGTTAGTCATCTCTGACACAGCCACGAGCTCCAGATCCATCTGGAACCAGGTCAGCCGTGTCCTTGCCTGGAGAGCTGTGTGTCCTGTGCTAGCTACTGTTCTAATGGAAAGGGGTGAAGAGTGCCTCTTTTATGAGAGAGGAAATGCACATCCTCTGCAACTTCCCATGAGTCCTGTGGTCTGCCAGGTGGACACTGGTTCAGCTGGCCGGAAGAGGCGTCAGGCTAGCATTCAGTGAGGCCCAGCATGGTCCCCTTGTCCTTTGCCCTGGGGTAAAAAGTCAGCCAAGCTGTAAGCATATTCTGTGCAGAGCTCACCTCAAAAAGCTAACAATAGGCATTGAAATAATGTCTGTAAAATACGTGAAAAAAAAAAGACAATTTTCCCAGGAGACACTGACCTAAATTTTGAGCCAGGCTATGAGAATTTGCCTTTTTTTAACAAGAAAAAGATGATTTTCCCAAATCATATTGGTTCAGTTCTGTCTCAGCACTAGGTAATGTGTGTTCCTTCATCCCCGAGGGGAAGGGGCTTCACCTTCTCTTCTTCTGTTGTTTCTACAATGTATTTTCTTCCCAGTATAGCAGTGAGCACAACTCCCTGTTCCTGAGCTCAGCCACACAGCTTGAGAGTGCAGATGAGTTTGGGATCAGGCATATTAGGAAATGTGTACATGTGTGCGTGTGCGTGTGCATGTGCATGGGGGGGGTGGCTTTAGGCTCTGCTAAGGAGTGCGCCCCACTGTCCATTTCCCTGTTCAGTGTTTGGAATAGCACAGCAATCCCAGGGATGAGAGAGACCGTCGGCCTGACCACCCTGTAGAGGGCTGCCCTAGCCTACCGGGACTGGAGTACAGGGGCCACCTTCCTCAGCGGAGGCACCTGAAACCTCTTCTATGGAGGCCACCTGTGCTGAATATTTCACAGTCACTTCTCAGAAATGTTGGGAAATATAGAAGTGTTGGTGCCAGCATGTTAGATACAGGTTTAGAGAATGGAATTCTTTGCTTGGGTTCAAGAGAAGGTGTTGCAAAGAAAGAAATCCGTACCTAGGTAGACCCAAAGTTCTGCGTTGTAGAGGAGGGATCATATCCCTTGTGTTTTTAGTAATGGAATCAACCGCTAAGAAAAGCCAGGCTCAGGGAGGAAGTCCTTGGGAAGATGCCGAAGAGTCTTCTCTTTGTTCTTTGTGCCAGAAGCGATGGGTTTCTAATTATGATGGCAGAAGAGGTAGCTGTTATGGAGTGTGTTACCGTGTTTCAAAATATCTGTGTTGTGTTATTGCTGTGTTCTTCATGCAATAGAACAAGTGTACTTTGTCCTTTTTTCCAAGCACATAAACTAATGGTTTTCTCTTTCCTTTTCTTTATTGCTTTGCTTCCCAACCTGGTGATCTGTCACTGTGTCCCGTTGCAATGAAATTCCTTCACCTCTTTCGCATCAAAACAAAAAGGTAAGGAATTGCAAACAGTGTTAATTTGCTGAAGCAGCACCAACCTATGTTCTGATCATGGAAAAAAAATTTTTTTTTTGAAAGAAGAAGTGATTGATGGTGAGGCCCTCCTTTCCAGAATCAGTGTTTGGCTGCTTGAGTTCATCTTTCCTGGGGCCTGGTGTTGAGCAAGGCACAGGTGGAGTGGGGGGTCTTTTTGAGTTTTTGTCCGTGGCTCACAAACAGGGGCACAGTTCATAGGCAGTTCACCGTTAAGCACTATAAAGATTGGAATGTTAAGGGAAAAGGAGGTGAGAAGAGTGTTAATATTACTATGTCCTCATACATTGAAGCAAAATTAGTCCAACCAATAATGAGTGCAGTACGGGGTTTTATGAAACTTGAGGGTTGGTAGGGGAGAGACCATTTGGGTTCTCTGCCAGTGGGAAAACTTACAGTTTTATAGCTGCAAAACTATCTATCTATCTATCTGTCTATCTATCTATCTATCTGTCTGTCATCTATCTATCATCTATCCGTCTATAGATTTTGTTTATTGTGGTTAAAACCACATAACCTAACATTTACTATCTTAATCACTTTCAAGTGTAGAATTCAGTAGTGTTAAGTACATCCACATTGTCGTGCAACCAGTCTTTTTCATCTTGCAAAATGGAAACTTCTATACCCATTAAACAATAACTTAACTTCCCTTTCCCCCCTCTCCCTAGCCCTTGGCAACGACCGTTCTACTTTCTGTTTCTAGGAGTCTGACTACTCTAGACATAGCATATAAGTGGAACCACGCAGTACTCGTCTTTTTGTGACTGCCTTGTTCGACTCAGCATAATGTCCTCCAGGCTCAGCCATGTCACGTAGCATGGGGCAGGACTTCTTCTCTCTTTAAGGCTGAATACTATGCCATTGTATATCTATATCTATATCCCACATGTTGATAATCCATTCATCTGTTGATGGACATTGGGTTTTTTTTTTTCACTTCTTTGCTACGTGAATAGCACTGCTGTGAACACGGGTGCCCAAAAGTACCGCCATATCTTTTGATTGGATGAGCTCTGCTAATATCCACTCCCAAAGTGAATTCTTGCTGTCTCTTGTTTTATTAAATTTTCAGCAGAGCCAAGCCCTCTAGCATTAGTGGCTCTTTGGGCTGAACATTCATTTGAAGCTTAGTCTCTGGCAAGGACATATCTCCTGCCCTGTAATCCAACCCGAACTTCTCTCCCCTACTTCCCTTTCCTATATGTTTAGGGCAGAAGGTTGTGGAGGCACATGCTCACCCACATTCCCCATCAGCCCCCCCCCATGGTGGTCCTTTGTAACATATGGGTGCAGGTGTCTCCCTGGTGATGTATACCATCTCGTGGGCGTGATGCGATGTGAGCTGAGGATTAGTAATGAGATTAGACCTTGTTGCCTCACAATGTGGAAGACGCTCACTCTGTTGCAGTAGTTGGTCCAAAAAGAGGGGAGTGTCGTGTGGGTCTGAAAGGGCAGCTGGTCTGCCTTTCCTTCCAGTTCCCTACTAGGGCACACTGGATCAGGCTGTGGCGAATGTCACCCGAGCTTGTTTTCTACAGGGCTCCGGGCACAAACCTGGCCCCTTGGAGACCTGAATTTCTGATGGCTAAAGAGGACCGTTTTCCAAAAGTTCTGTTGAGCGCTCATAAATGTGTGAGAACAGTGGAAAGTGTAGGAGCTCAGGACATGTGTTGTAGGGGCGTGGTCTGACTGCGGTCCCGGATGGTCTATAGGAGGAGCCCTGACAGGCAGAAGTAGGACCCACCTTTGGACTCATCTTTGGACAGGCAAATTGAGAAAAAAGGGAAACATTTTCTGGTTTGTTAAAAACATGTATTAGGTCTGTAAGAAAGCATCAAGAATATGCTTCGATTTCCATGATACTTTTAATGTGATTTTCATGACTTGTGGTGCCCTTTTTGTTGCTTGAGAAGGTAAGTGAATGGGTATAATTCAATACCAGTATTAATGGTTTTGAGAGTGCATCCTAGCTAGACTCAGTTCTTGAGACAGAAAGCAAACTTGGGCAATGGGGTCTGTGGACAGAGGGTAGGAGAACTGTAGAGTCAAACCCACGTGCGGCCCCAGAGCAAGATGAAGGAACTCCGCGAGGCATCATAAAATGCACCAGCAGGTAACACCCCGCCCCTGAGGCCTCCTGTTCCAGGATGTTGTGCGTCATCGGCACTTTGAGCCTCTGAGGGCAGTCTGGGAACCATTTTTCTTACCACATATTTTGCGTAGATTTCTCGGTGCTCCGCGTGGGAAATCAGGGCATGTGGGATGATGCAGAGTGCCTTGGAGCAAGCTGGTTGTGCCATGGAGGTAAGACTACACACCATGTCAGTTCAGTGATCAGCATGCTTGCTAGGAATCCCAGGGCCAGCCACTTCTTGACCATCAGTAATGAGGAGATTTGAAAGCAGGTTCTCTTGCATCTTATATGGGTCTGGAGGGTACCTCTGGTTTTGTTTTGGTTTTTGTTTTCTTTTTGAAATTAATGTAATTGATAGAATACAATGAATCTCCCTTGTGGTTTCATTTCCTTTCACATGAATGTGGAGGTAAGCAAGGTTCCGCAGTGGACACTTTTCAAGACTTTTATTTCAATGCAGTTTAAATCGAAATAAAAAATACGCAGTAGTACTAGTGATAGGGGTGGGACTGATGAGAAAGGAGATGGTTTTAGATCATTGCAGTCACCAAATCACCGCAAACTAGGCAAGTAGAAATGCACAGCAGTCCTGCTGAGGGACTGAGTTTTGGGTTTTAGTGAGAGACAAGATCTGGACATTGTTCATGTTAGGAATTATGAATGACCTATGAGAGGGGGAAAGGAACAGGTAGGGTAGGTGGGGAAATGTCCTTTGGAGAAGATGCACAGGGTACAGCTAAAGAACAGGAAGCAGACAGACACCGGAAGGAGTGCAGGATGAGCAGAGAAGAAGGTCCGTGCCCGGAGTGTAGCCAGAGATTTCCCCGTGTACACTGCGATCATGCCGGGGATGGGGCTCGCCGGGACACGCTACAAGCACCTGGGGTGCTTTCCAAAATATGCCAGCGTCTGAGCCCCACACCAAGGTGATTAAATTGCAATTTCTCCAGGCGGGACCCAGTCTGGACATTATATTTTTTTAAAGCTTCATGAACGATCCTTGTGCCCAGGCAGTGTTGAGAGCTGCTGATCAAGAGGGAAGGAAAGAGAAATGCTAATGAATTTGTCAAGAGGCAGGTGCGTGGTGAACCTTCAGTATCATTTTCAGTAGCATCGTGAAGCTAGAAGGAGGCCAGACTCTGGAAGGTTCAGAGAGGAATGAATGAACAGCGAGGGCCCATGGGTGGGAAGCACGTAGTCAAGGGATTTGACAGGAAACAGAAGGTTTGACTAAAGAGTTAAGAGGAGTAAGAGCGGGGTCAAAGAAAGGGTTTTGTCTTTGTTTTAAAAGATAATGAAGTGGGGCGTCTGGGTGGCTCAGGTGGTTAAGCGTCTGCCTTCGGCTCAGGTCATGATCCCAGGGTCCTGGGATTGAGCTCCACCTCGGGCTCCTCTGCCTGCCGCTCTGCCTACTTGTGCTCTCTTGTGCTCTCTCTACAAAATAAATAAATAAAATCTTAAAAAATAAATAAATAAATTCAAAAAAAGATAATGAAGTGTCAGCAGAGCTGCTCAGGAGAGAGAAAGGGTAAGTGTAGAACGAGATACCATTAAGAGTGGGCTAGGTGTGACCTCGAACTCATGGGGAGGAGAGCTGAGAGGACCTTCCTGCTTTAGTGAAGACTGGGGGTTAGACGTGTGACACGCCCACCAGAGGGTTGGCCTGCTCTGTCGTCTGGTGCCAGGGTTCTCCACTGAGGCCAGGCTGGCGGCCGAGGACAAGCTGGGAGCCTCAGCAGCTAGGGAAGCAGGCTGGAACAGTTCCCATGGGGTCCACTGCAGCATCCGTACTTCTCAAGTTGGCCGTGTTTGGATCTGTACCAAACCAGGTGTGTAAGGGTTGGTGACTTGGTGGCAGGAATGGGCAGAATGGATGGTGGGGCTGGTCCAGGGCTAGAGATTCCCTGGAGGGGTTTAGGAAGATGTCAGGACAGCAAAGGAGGCTGGGCCGTGGGAGAGGGTGGTTTGCAAATCATGAGTCCCGAGTCTTGGAAGGAAAGAGGGAGGCCAGTGTAGACGAGAGGATTTTATGGAGTTGAATGGCCACAGGGCTCTCGGGAGCAGTCGGACTGGGGACATGACTCCGTCATGGAGGGTTAGGCCAAGCAAAGAGCTTATGCTGACCAGGCAGGAAACAGCTCCCTGCCTGTTCCTGGGAGGCTGAGAAAGTGGAAAGAGTGCTCAGAGAGGGTCAAGTTTCAGTTAAGTCCAAGAGAAGGAAAGTTGGAAAAGCCAATATGGATAAAAAGTAGCTTCCTTGTTCTAAAACAGAGCATAACCAAAAGAGGTTGTTGGCGCAAATAAATCTTTTAAAAAAAGAGTCTGTGTGGGTGTGTGTGTCCGGGGGGAAGGGGTGTAGCAGGGGCGATGGTTCCTTTCCCCTTCAAAACCAGCAAATCAAAGAATATTAGTAAAATGTAGAAATAGCTTAAATAACACGAATATTTTATGTTAGCTGTGTTATCTAGAAACCCAGCTGTTTGCTGACCATTAAAGACAGACGGTTACAGACCTGGTAGTAAGTTATTTAAAATGGAAACTCTGAAAATATATTTGTTGAAAGATGTTTCATATCTTGAATTCTCCATTATGCATTTGGCCTCTGCAGAGAGAAGGAAGTAACATTATGTACACACATCGTTAATTACTCATTAATCTGACATTTTGATGGCATTAAGCAACAAATATTAATTGGAGACTCAAGATTGTGATTGTTTCTAAGATGTATGACATCTCCAAAAATATGAAACCTGAATTTCAAAATTACTTTCTTCAAAGACTGATTGTGGCAAAACTCATTATTAGAGCCTTCTGTACCTTAAATGCTTTAAACGAAACACTGCAATCTACAGAATTCATTACTGTGCACAACTAATTAGAACTTTAAAGGAAATCACAGTAGGGAATTAGACATTTTAAAGAGCATTTCCTTGAGCTGAGATGTTCTTCAGAATAAAGGTTGTTTTGCAGCAAATGAGGCACTTGAATTTTACATATATACATAGACACGCGCTCTAAAGAGTAGCATGTTTGACCAGCCGTGTTTGGAAACTGTTCTTGTTCTCCATGCAGACAAAAGGGAAAGCAACAAATGCAGGGAGGGAGGAACAAGACAGAAATGCAAATCAGATGTCCGTGGTGTCCTCGGAAGCCCAACAAAAAACACAGACATATATAATTAGTTTCCAAAGCCAGCTTTATCCTAGGGGGAAAAAAAAAAAATTCTCATCTAAGAAAACAGCAGTGAGAGCTGTGTGAGTCCCAGGTGTATGGGTGATTACAGCGGAGAGCAGGAAAAGCCACTGCTGTTCAGCTCAGCTGCCTCTGTGCTACACAAATGTGTTTACAGAAAGAATATAAAATCGACCATGGGTAACTCCCTCCCTTTCCCCAAATTGATTAATTTCTCGACATGCTGGCAGATTTCTACATGGACGGGAATGGAGTTTGAGAGATGAATGTGTAAATCAACAGCAGGTGGGAAGTTGAATTTGTCTGGCCCAGCTGCTGTTCCGTGCATTTCCTATTCTTCCTGGTTATCTCAGTCCAGCATCTGTCACTGAGCAGGACTCTTGGGCCTCTGTCATCCCAGGCCTGGGGAGCCACAGTGTGGCCTGTCTCCTCTGACAGCTCAGGGCCCTGGCTGGAATAGCAAACAGCAAGAATGACGGCCCCGTCGCTGTTCGCAGGGACTGACAGAGTTGAGCAGCCTATTTCTTTGTGCTGCATTTTGATCGTTCTCTTCCTCTGCACCTTGAATTTGGCTGTTGCGTTCTCTGGGCTCTTCTATAACACCTCCTTACTTGATAATAAGACTCTGATACTCGAATGAGTTTTTCTTTGTATTTTAATCTTGGTGATGATACCTGGTGATAAAAAATGACCTGCTTTCTTGCCCTTTAGATTAAGTCTTGAAGGAACAATGTATATTCCGCACACTCCCGAAATCTCTGTGAAATTTAATCATCCAGCAGACCCACAATTGCAGCATTTCCTGACATCCTAGAGCTTAGAGTTGGGCATAACGTGTAGCCGTGATCCTCTCGACTCTTCCAGTGCAGGACGAGCCCACGCTCGGCCTCCCCCATCACAGATGACCAGCCGGCTCCTGTCTCATGATATCTGGGCAAATGGCAGATGACTCTCTGACAGCATTCCCCCACTTGGGGCACCGTCCCGGAAATGCTTAGCCTACCTCTGTCTTGGATAATAGGGAGGGTAGATATTTCTCCAAAGCTTTCTCAAAAGATCAGTCAGACTTCCATCTTTCTTAGGGGCTTGCTTGGACAGATCTTCTCTTCAAAATAAAATCACAATCACTGGTGTCGTTTTAAAATGTTCTACAGAAAATACTGATTATTGCTGGCAGGGAGGAAATCAGATCCTTGTTTGATATTTATTTTAAAAGAGATGGACAAAATTATTTTAGGTTTAGCTATAGCACCGGATATTATGTTCAGTGCTACTTTAGGGTATTAGCTCATGTGTATTTTTTCATGTCTGTTTCTTATATTTATAATTTGGGCAGTGGTTTCCTCTACCATTTGTTTCCACTTGGAGTTTTTTTTTTTTAAGAATCTAATTTCTAATAACCTGAAATTGCTTAAGGAATTATTCTGTATTGTCCTGTCAAGTTGCAGGAAACATCAAATATTGAGCCTGTTCTGTCATCAGTCTGGTATGTGACAGGCCTTCCATCTCTTCATGCACACATATCTTCATGGCACTTAATTATTTTTCTCTCCCTAAACCTTAGCTAAAATATTTTGAGGCTTGTTATATCACATTTGTGTTTGTATTTATTTGCAGTCTTCAGAGTGGAGAGAGCGAGAGGACAAAGTATTATTGTTTACAAATTCCTAGCAGAATTTACTTCAGTAATCTCTCTGTACATTTTCAGTAGAAAAAGAGGTTGTCAGGAAGGAAAGAAAAAAGATTAAAAAGAAAATCCCAAATTATTTGGGGAAAAAAAATCAAAGTTGATCTGAATAGAGAATCACCCATAGAAATATGGTGTGTTCAATTAAAAGCTTGTTAAAAAACGCTCAAGAGATCTGTGCTAGTAAGATTTTAATCTGTCCAGGTGAAGGTTGTAGTATGCAAATATAAAATTGTAGCATCTTAGAGTTGGCACTTCCTTGGAGATAAAAGCCCACGCAGCCTCTCCATGAGGACCTCAAGTAATGACACGTTCCTCACCCTGATAACAAACATGTACCGAACAGGGCTTAGACGCCAGGCACTGTCCCGGGTGTTGGGATGCAGTACTGAACAGGACCCAGACAAAGTAACAGTTCCGACTGTCATGGAGTAACATTTGAGCAGACTACCTAGCAGGTGTGGCAAGCTAAACTGTTTCAGTTCTGTTGATCCTATGATCCAGCTCTCTGAGTTCAGAGTTAGGATTATCTTCAAGGTTTTCTAGTCCAGCCTCCTACAGATGCCGGAAGCCTCTCTGGGGAAGCCTCTACGTTTCCACATGTGGACCAACAGAATATAGACACGCTATTTCTCCCCATTTCTAGACAAGAGAGCTGCTCCGAGGGAGCTCTGTTGTGTCTTTTGTTAGCCCTGGCACATTGTTACCTGGCGTGAAGCTGGTGGTCACCTGTAAACCTCAGTCCCCTTTACCGTGAATTGCTTGGAGCCACATCTCCAACATCCTGTAATTATGTATTGGATTTTTTGACCCAAGATGTAGAACTGTTTTTTTTCATTCATCTCATGTGCATTTCATTATGGTTAAAATTGTCCCCTTATTTTGAAATTCGAGTCCTGATTATTTTCTCTAAACATTTTTGATTGATACTCCACTCCTAAACAACTTTTGAGTGTTCACTTTCCATATATGTATTGTTTCTTATTTTATAAATTAAATACTTGTGAGCTAATATCTCAAGCCATAATATATACTTAAGGCAAGGTTCAACTTGTGAAGCAAATCCGTATTTCAAATCATTTTGATGATTTCAAATTTTTTATTGATTTCCAAGCAGATCTCATCAGATCGTTGTTTCTGTCTCCTGCGGCTCTTGTAGTGCTTATGGAGAGCCCTCCGCTCTCCGATTTTCTTGTGGTTCACCTGTGCTTTCTTTATTAGTATTATCTTCAACCCACAATTCCTTTGTGGGAACCTTTTTTTTTTTTCTTAAGCCAGCTGTCCATTTTGCTAAGAATGGTTTAGTTAGAACTAGAGAATGTAATCCATAAATCCACTGAACAGAGCTCTGCTAAAATGACTTGTGTTAATACAGCAAAAGAGAGCAAGCAGACAAGAGAAGGACCTTTGGTTGTCTGTGGTTACAGAAGCCCTCAGACTTCTTGTATACCTGACCTGGCAAACTATCCTCTCAATACGGACCATTTAAAATATTAGTGAGGTTTCACTCTTTTTTTTTTTTTTTTTTTTTTAGTTTAAAAATAGAAAGAGCTCTGGTTTGTCTTCCCACACCCCAGTGGACCATCTCACATACTTCTTGGGCTATCCTCATTCTACTTTAATGATCTTCTCTCTGGTGTATCAGTTGTCTCCCTACAATTTTTCATCATGCATATTTTTGGTAGCTCACCTGTAGGTATTCATCCCAGTCTTACATAAAAGTAGAAAAATGGTAAAGATGAGTTCTTGGAACACTTAAAACCTCTCTCTAAGCTGACATTGATCCATTCATCAGCCGTCTTAAAGCACAGTTTTTAAACTGGATAGGAATAAGCCTCATTGTTCTACAGCATGCCACTGATTTTTCCATGTTGGCTGCAAGATTATCACAAGACACCATCGAGTGTTTTGATTCTAGCTACCCATGTGGTACCACTTATTGGGTCTCTTCTCGATGACAGACTCCGTACTAGGCTCTTTACAAATGTTATTTCCTTTGATTCTCATGGAAAACCTGTGGCATAGGCTTTTTATTCCTATCTTACAAAGCAGGAAGCTGAGACACAGAAGGGTTAAAGCTGGGGGCAGCTCTCAGCAGACAAAGGGCAGGCTTTTGGACATTGGCGTTTGCCATTAGGAAAACACACTCGGGTATGTCCCCCACATACGTCTCTAGAGTGAACAACAAGGTGGCTTCAGGGGATGCACAAGCACGGGTTTTATAACACCGTGTTCTCTTAAGTGTGTAATGCTTTACTCCCTTTTGAAAATTGGGACATCGGCATATCTGCAGTGTCCCAGTGCCTCCCTCTTCCCGTTGCCCAGTGCCTAGGAGGTGGATACCCACGTGTCCACAGCTGCACACGCATGCTCCTGGAACAACCAGGTGGAAGTTGCCAGGGCCTCGTGTGAAGGAGCTGGATGCCCTCTTATTGTATCTTCACCTGCCTGTGCTCTGCTTTTCTCTGAGTTGATCTCTTCTGGATGAAGAATCGTTCTAGGAAACAGCTGTTATTTTCTGACACCTGTTACCCACCTCCTTCCCCAAACAGCAGTTCTCTGTTCTCCGGGGGTGGTGCTGGCTATATAAATTATGGAATTTTAAGTTATTTTTCTGAAGTGATATTTTAGTAATTTCCAATTTTTACTGTAAATTTTCAAACCAAAAAAATTTATAAATATGATACAATGGATACCTATATACCAACCACTTGAATGCAAACTAATATTTTGCCATATTTGCTTCATCATCCTATATGTTTTTATGAATTATTTTTTCTGAATTATTTATAATTTTTCTGAATATATATATTTTTTTCTGAATTATTTATAATGAGTTGCAGGCATCTTGGCACTTTACTCCCAAATACTTCATTGTTGCATCTCCTAAAAATAAGGATGTTATCCCTAAAATAAGGTCACTAACGTAACTGCTGTGCCATTTTCATACATAAGAAAATTAACACTAATTCTCTAGTATCATGTAATACCCAGTGCAATTATCCCTCCAAAATGTATTCTACATTTCTTTCCCCAAACTAGGATTCAATTAAGTTTCGTACATCGCGTTTGGCCTTTATATCTCAAATAGTTTTAGAGTTTAGACTTTCTGTTGTGAAAGGGGCAGGAATGAAAGATCTGGATGATTTTCAAAAAAAAAATTTAAGTCCTATTTCACATGAACGATGACTTTTCAGATGAAATAGACTATTGATCTTGGTTGTTCCGGTGGTTTTTCACTTGGTAGTAAATGGCGCCGGATATGTTAAAGCTGTAAACTATAGAAATCTCTAAAGTGTGCACGTGAACCACGTCTTAACAGAGGCAGTCCGTCATCTGTAAATGGACATGGGATACTTAGCACTTTGATGCTGTATGTGTGAAACCATCTCCGAAGCAAATAGTGCATCAAGGGTTTTGGCTCAGCACTGATAATGGATTGTAATAGATTGAAATTAAATATGATTTAAGTGACAGGAAAATGGTGCCAGCTAAGTAAATAATTGATTAATCATCCCCCAGTTAAATCTGGCAAGTTAAATTGCAAGGCTGGAATTGAATGCTTGGTAGAAGCTCCTCTCCACCTTTCAAACCTAATAAAACTTGTACTAAAGAAGAGAGAAGAGTCCAAAACTATCCGGAGAAAGGGCATGTCCCTTGCTGTGTCTTATTTGCAGTTTGACGTCCTGTGTGTTCATTGTGCTATGGAAGCCATGGTGAGAAAATGAAGATCCAGGGAACAGCTGTCATAGAACCCATTAAAAAGTAGATCCATGGTTGGGTGGAAATCAACAGATTTAGAAGGCAGATGACAGCACATCTTTTTTTGTCTTCTCCTAAATTACGGTGAGTTGAGTAGGGTCAGTATGACTTTGATGAATTAGGTTAGCGTATAAAACTGGTTACCGTGTGTCCTCGTCACTGTGTGGCTGCCACTGGACTACTGGGTGGCCTTAGACCAGTCACTTAGCCTGCCATTTGTCTGTGTCTCCAGTGGCCCATCTGTACATAAAAGGCTTGGTTGGAGGATCTCTGAGGCGCCTCCCAGCTCTGAACATCTAGGAGTCTAAGAGCTAGAAGTCTCTCTGAAGTAGTGCCGTCCTTCTTCTTGTGTAATTATAACTGGCCTTTGTCATGATGGCTCTATAACATTGTAGTTTCCTACCTGTCTCCTGGATTATCAAAAGGTGTCCTTGGTTTATATCAAACACGTATGATTTTGTTTCACTTCTTACAGATGAGTAGTCTTCCCCTAACACTTTAAATTAGCTAGAATGTTAAATTAATCAGAGTAGTCCATTCTGGGCCCATGTAGAATATGATAAATTTTGTTGTAATTAGAAAAATATTTACATGTTAAAAAATGGTAGAGCCACTAATACATTACAGTTACTGCTTAAAAATCCTTAATTCACAGTAATTCAGCAACCTAAGAGAAAAAGAACTGACACACTCATCACCCAAGGCAATGTTGTGTTTTTAAAGTTCATTTATTTATTTATTTAAGTAATCGCTACACCTAACGTGGGGTATGAACTCACAGCTCTGAGATCAAGAGTCACATGCCCTTCCGACAGAGCCAGCCAGGTGCCCCTGTTATGTTGCATTTTAAAGATTGGTTCAGTGTTTGTATTTTCCAGGTCAGCAGAGTATGTCCTATAGAGCCTTTAACCAGTTTCTTAGAATTTTTAAGCTATGCTTCTTCCTCCATATAATAGAAATTGTGCTTATGTCAAAGAGTAGTGGGGATAGAAAGAAATCACGTAGGTGCAGGCCTGCTGTGTAACGGGTGTTGACACGTGTTAATGATCATAGACCTTGTAATATCACTGAATCCCTAGCAATTTCCTTCCAAGTAGAGGGTCCTCCAACCCATGTGCTTGATGAAGAACAAGACTTATGACATGATGTCCATCCTCTTTGTCTCACAACATTGGATTGACTTTGCAACGCTTCACTCTCTAACTCAGAACCCAAGAAAGGTAGATACCTCCTTTCTTGTCAAAAATATGATTACTCTAAGTTCCATGAATATTCTGTCTAGGAAAGATTGACACCCATTCATCAACTCTTTTCATTTTCCTGGCCCCAGGAATACCAACAGTAGCTGCCTTAGCTTCAGAGGTAAACATATAATTATCATGAGCAAAGAATCCACAAAACAGACCTTTGTTATAAAATGCGGTCATTATTCTTTATATTTGAACCTGGGCCACATCAAACTGTATTTCCTTAACTAAAAACACTAGAAATGGCAAAAACCTGATAAAATTCAGGAACCATGCCCAACACTAACATTACAGTACAATCACTTATAATTTTACAAGAGATGATAAGTGATTTAGCATTTGTTTCTGTAATGGTTGAGAGAAAAAGAACTGGAATCTTCAACTCATTTTTTTCCTCTTGGAAACTTGAAAATATTGTTATCTGTGTTATTGAAGACAACTCCAACACTGACAGTCGTCGAAGTGTGGACATGATTACTCTGTTGGTTCCCTCCCCTTCTTTTGAAAGACTTGTCTGCCTGTTGTCTTCTTCATTGCTTTACAAGTGGAAAAAGGTTAGGTTTTAATATTTTCCAGGGCCATATAAAGGAAGTCTCTACATTTGCTTCACGTGTATGTTAATTGAGGTCCAAAGGGATTACCCTTTTGTGACTAGGAGCATAGAGTCCCACCCCCTCACCCCATCCCCACCTCCACCCCCTTAGAATCAGGACTAGAAGTAGTAAGAATTTGTAGATAATTCAGGCACACCTGAAAGGAAACACAGAGGCCCACAACCCTCTGGAGGCAGTTTGTCCTGCACCAGCTTTAGGATTCATCCAGACACGGGCGTGGGCAAAGACATTGACTCTGGTGACATTCCTTTTTTGGTTGGAAAATGTCAGTGTCTTTGGTTTTAATCAAAATTGCTCATAAATTGGTTTAACGATGCCATAAAGGCCTTGGTTTACTCTGCCCCAGGTGAATGAAAATATTTGCTGTGAAAAATAGGTTATTAGTTTTATAGCCCTACCTACTTCAATGCCTCTATCAAGAATATGAGAAGAGGTATTAAATCTCAATTTTTAATAAAATTATTGACATCATTGGGGAGCTTTATAACACTTGACATTTGCTTTCAGTGTTGGGGGAAGAGGAGAAAGTAAATTGATTTGGTATTTATTTCCTAGGTTGGGGTGAGACAAGTTACTCTAAACATGAAGTACGTGCACTGCCTTTGAATGCAGTGAGCAGAATGGGTTGTTGGTTCTGAAAAGGAACATAAATTTTAGAATAAAATGGGTAATGTGATCATCATCATAATGTAATTCGATTGCTAAATGAACCCATTTTATTATATTCATCATCAGATTCCTGTTGCCACCTAGACACCCTTCAAAATGGATAGAAAGTGATGTTTGGACCCAGAAGACAGCTCATTAATGAAAACACAGATCACCTAATGGGAGTTAACGTCATGTCATTAGTGTGCTCTTGGTATCACTTTTGCTGCTGGAGTTAAACAGCTCTCAGAAAAACATCTCTGAATGTGGACTTCCTTGCAGAAAGTATCTGTCCATTTTCCAATAGAACTTGCTTCTAGTTGGTAATGATACTGAGGCCTGGGGACGGGGCAGTGCTGGAGTTGATGGCTAGTGTTTCCCAGGCACAGGCAGGTCTGGGACTGGAGGCGCTGTGAGAGCCTGGTGGGACAGAGGAAAGCCAAGGGTCCGAAGGCACTACTCTTCCTACCTTGGCAGCTCAAGGCCTGGTTTAACCTCCAGATAATCCCATGCAGCAGGCTTCCTAATACAATGTGATAAATGATGGGGGTGGGGTCTGCATCATCAGAAAAAAGTACTTCTTAAAATGTCAACTCTCCAGGGGCACCTGGGTGGCTCCGTCGGTTAAGTGTCAGACTTGATTTCGGCTCAGGTCATGATCTCAGGGTTGTGAGATCGAGCCCTACGTCGGGCTCCAGGCTGGGCGTGGAGCCTGCTTAAGATTCTCTCTATCTCCCTCTGCCACCCTAACCCCCACCCTGTAAAAAATAAATGAATAAATAGATTTAAAATGTCAGCTCTCCACTACCATTGGTCAGGGGCCTCTGAAGAGAGCTGCTCCTAGAAAACATGAGCTCCGTTTTCCCGAAGACCTATCTCCATCAACACATTCCCTAGTTGGGCCATCAGATTCCACCATACCTCTTGGAAAAAGCTGGTTGCTGTCATGACCGCTTGCATTTTCAGGAAAAGGCCTACAAAACTTGTACAAAGGCCAGCTGAAATACAGTTCATTTTATCTACTGTTCTGAAGCCATGTGCGACAGACTGCCTGGCTTCTTTTTTTCTTGCCTTATGAAAGATGATGCCAGCTTATTTACCCCAGCAGTGTTCTTAATGTAGATGTTAAACTGTGCGATAGATTTTAAAATGAATTTTTAATTACTTTCTGCTATTCTGAGCTCATTGCAATCAGCAGCCATCTTGCTCGAGGATAAAACAAAACCAAACCAGCTAGCTCATGGGAGGAGCAAAGGTCTGCGGAGAAAAGCTTTTGCAGGAATGGGGTACAGAAGCCCATTGTCAGCAGCAGCAGCTGGATGCCTCTCCCGAGCACAGGCCCAACTGCCAGAGGGTTCCAGAGGCTTCGAATTTTCCCCTGACGGTTCCTCCTCTCTAATGAGGTCACCTCTCAGCACAGTAGGTGGGATGACTCTGCTAATGGGAGATTCAGAAATGCAGATTGCAATTACAGTCTTTGTTTCCAGATAGCTCCCCTAGTTTCCAAACAGCCCAAGGAGCTAGAAATGGGGACAAATACCAATTCAAAACAGCTAGATAGGCCCCTCCTTTATCCACCATCATCCGGGTGCCTGACACTGTTTGCGGCTGGCTTTTCTTAGGAGCAGAGATGGGGGCAAATGGGAACAACCCTGGGCAGGAGTTCACCTAGTGACATTTAAGGCGATGTCACGTACAGTTTCACCTAGTCACCGTAAGTCACGTTATCCACGCTGGGCCAACGGAAAATCCACGGTCTGGAGGGTTGACGTCCCCTGTCCCGTGGCCGCCACTCTAGGCTCCATCATCCACGAAATAGGAATAACACCATCATGCCTACCTGCGCCACTGTGAGAATTTTGTCTGTGAAAACGCTTTGAAAATGGATAAATCCTCTACACATATAATGCCTTACAACATTTAGTCCTGAATGTTTATTTCCGTGAGTACCACATGGAGAATGGAAGAAATAAACATCTTCCCAACGCTCCTTTCCGTTTCCTTGCTGGAATCTGAGAGGAGAAGCCCGAGGTAGGGACCATGGAGCCCTGGGCGCGGCTCTCCACCCCCACTGCAGTCTTGGCGTCAGGGGCCCTGGATCACCGGCCTGTGTCACCATGACAACAGGCAGCCACTCTGCTTCTGGCCAGCCAGATCCAGAGCCTGGGCTGGCACTGGCCTGCTTATTTTTTGTTGGTTGGTTTGGCTTTTGTTTAGGGGGGTTTTCTTGTTTTGTTTCGCTTTGTTTTAATTAACCAGACCAGATCCCGTGTCTCATTTGGATTTGCCATTGTCTTAATTCCTGACTATTTCTTGGATCTGAATTGTCAACCAGCAATTCTCCTTTCCCCAGATATTTCTTCTTAGTGAGACAGGATAGAGTATAGAATACCAAGCAAGATTCTGCTTGAATTTCAGACCTAAGATGATGAAGTGGGCATTTATCTGAATGAAGATATTTGCCAGAGGTTGGTCAGGAGTTGGAGGCTCTGACCAAATGCTTCTGTGCATCTCCCGATCTTCGATATAATTAATGCATACCCGTCTGTCTGTTTGTATTTATCAGGCACCGTTGTAGGTCCTTTTTTTGAGCATGCTACCTCAATCCTTACAGCAACTGTGGGTGGAGGGCATCCTTTTTGCCTATGTACAAAATGAAGACACCGCAGAGTCTTTGAAAAGGAGCTTTGCCCCAATGCAAGGTCTCTTTCACTACTGTGCTGCTTCTCTGTGTGGTCGTACTAATGGATCTGTCCCCTCTGTTCAGAGAGATCCGTGGTAACTGAGATCAAACAGAAGCCAGCGGGTGACTGTCTCACTTCCCGTCCACCCACTTTTGGCTGAGAGCTTCAGCATTCTAGCTCCGTTCTAAATTGAGGCATCACTTTCTGGTCTTCAGGAGCAGATCAGCCACTCAGGGACTGCCTTGTAAAGGGAAAGAGCCTGTACTGTCTCCTGTCCAAGAATCCCAGACGTCATTTTGGGTGTCTGGATTACTTCGGGTGGGAGCCAGTATCTCCATGGGATTTTGCATGGGCCCTGCCGATGTGGGAGCTCTCCTCCAAGGCCAGGGTGCACATCCCCACAGACAGTTTAGCCAGGTGTATGCCCTCCTGACTCAGTGGGGGCGGACGGTATACTGTTGAGCAGAACGATGACACAGTGAAAGATCACATTCAGAAAGGATGAATCTGAGTGCCATATGCAAAATGGATTCTAAGGAGGAGATTGGACTTGAAGAAATCAACTAGGAAACCATTAAAATAGTCAAGGTGAGGGAGGGTAATGTGGTTGAGGACAGGGGCAGAGGGAATGGAAGAGAATGGATCCATGGCAGAGTGAAGATGAACGAGGAATCCGGAGTGGTAACTGGATTAGGAGGAGCTGTGAAGTCTGCAAGGCTTTGGAACTGGGTGTCTGTAATGCAATAAAAGAAGTCCTCTGGATCTCTACAATCTCAGCCCTACCCTCCTCTCAGGGAAAGTGCTGTACTTCCCATATTAGCAACTGAGATAAACTTATTTTTTATATTCACTTTAGAGTGCTTCATTTAATTACTCATATTGTTACCATATTGCTTTCTGCTACTTTTCATTGCAGATGGATTAGCTAAGCTTTGTTTCCCAGCCAGAGAACTAACTGAATTACTATTTATAATGCAGTTTCTATGGAAAATGAATTATAAATTTCAAACAGCCTTGCAAATAGCATTTTGGATACGGACAGAGTTGCAGACTTCTTTTATTGAGTTTTATTTGAAAAGGAGATATTCTGGTAGTAGATGTGGAGCTGGCTCTCAGAAGAAAGGTGAGGTTGAGAAGCATATATTTGGGATTCATCTGCATCAGCGTCAGGATTTAGAAGGATGGGCATGATTGAAAGGAGGCAGGGCGAGAGCTCGAGGCAGCAGTGTCGACCATTTGTTCATCTAGTTTGGTACTGAAAGACAATGCAAGGTCTGTTTCATTTAAAATAAAAAATGTGAAGCTGAATCAACTTTGCTATGGTAGAAATTAATTGAAAAAATGTGAAAGTAAATCACTCTTTCAGAAAGGAGCGATCTGACTGAATATATTCAAGTTGTGAAAATATGAATTAAGAGCTGAAGCGATGTAAATGTACTCTTTGGGGGGAAAAAATGGTTAGAGTTGCACATAGTAGTTTCAACTGATTTAAAATCAGTCGATTGGGCTGCTGCAAATGATGGCGGCGTGCGTGGCCCTGTCTGGAGGGAAGCTGAAGGAGTCACTGCCGCGTTCATGAGCTCTGGGACTAACCTTCTCACTTGCTCTGTCCAGTTGAGAGTATCATTTAGGGCCCGAGTTGCTCCATTAGAGAACTCAGCAGGTGTTTATGAAGCATCTGTCATAAGGTGAGGAAGATCAGAGATTCAGACTTGAGGTTGAACGAGGCCCGCAAGGGGAGCATCTGCATCCGGCACTATGGGGGAGGACGCCTAGCTGGTTGGGGTATCAGAGGAGGTTGTGAAGGACTTACATGCCTGGTCAAGGGATCTGGACTTGATCTATAAAATGAAAGAAGCAGGATATGACCGACAAGACACTATGGCACTAAGAAGTAGGAGCGAACCGGGGTCGGTACCGGCCCTCCTCACTGGGACACCGTCAGCCACACGGACTTTCTGAGATGACAAGTTCAAGAGTAATGACTCTGACGTGCCTCTAGCTGGCTCTTAAATCAAAGACCCAAATCTTAAATATATAAGGGGGAGTGGACTTGGCCTGAAAATGCCAACTGAAACCAAATTGAAAGAAACATAGAGTCCAGGCAGAGAAACTCTTGCAAAAGACAGACCAAAGCTGAGGACCCCTTGCCAATTTGCAAAAGCCGTGGCCCAGTCAGACTGTATATGTAGGAGCTCCAGAGAGGGAAAATATAGCCCAATCGAACTGACCATCTTCATGATCCTGAAATCATTCCTTGTAAGTGAAGATGTGCCCTCTGCTAGGGAGGCTGAAAGTGACTAGTCAATTGGATATGGTTAGGAGACATTCCACTGCTTGACAAATTCAGTGAATTTTTCACTGTTAAGCCAGCTTGGCAGTGGGGAGAAAAAGTCATAGAATTACCTGACTGGGGCACATTTTCTGAGACCGCCACACTCAGCCCGCTCTTGAATAAAGTTGAAATAATGGAAAAAAGGAAATCTCTATCATTGTCTTTCACTTCTGCCATCAACATTCATGGCAGGCTCTTCACACAGGGGCAAGGTTTTGCTGGAAGATGCAAGCCCACGCCAGCAGCGCTGGGCCTTCCGTTTTACTCAGCTCTGTCACCCTCATTGGTCACTGTGATCTAGTCTTATCCCCCAGGGAGCAATGAGTGCGCAACTAGATCCCATGAGCCCCTCCCGGGCTCAGCAGCTGACTTGCAAAGGATGGAAAGTGGATGTTGGAAGGCGACCACAGAGCATAAGGATCCTCAGCAGGGGCACAGGCTCAGGGAGTGGGAGGTGAGGGGGACAGAGAAGATGCACTGGGTATTTGGGCACCCCTAACTCTGGGCAAAATACTCCTGCCACATGCTGCCTTCCGGTGGAGGCACACACTAAAAGTAGATCGTCTAAATGCAGATTGGGAGTGGGTTGAAGAGAAAGGGAAGACATGGTTGGAAGCAGCCAGAAATTTTGGAATCTTCTTACTGAGCTGCAGGAAAGCATCCCTCACTGGTGACTGGAGACAGCAAAGTTTTTATGTGAGTTCCAGGCTCAGAGCTCAGGGCTTCCTGCTTGACGTTCCCCGGGAGTGGGGTGGCAGGCAGGCCTGGCCTTGGCGAGCCAAATCCAAGTGTAAGGGCCGCAGAGACCTCGCCGTGGACTGGCTGCGTTGCCACCACACTGCACTTGTACGTCTTTGCTATTGGCGTCATGGTTTCCATTTCTTTTTTTAACCAATGGGAATGATAACTGCCGCACATGCCTTTGGCATCTTCTCTTCTCCAAGCTGACATATGAAACAAGTCAGTGTAACATGTTCTAAAAATATTCCTGTAACAGTCAGAAATGCATCTGTGCAGCGTGCTCTCCTCCAGAGTGCTCTGCCTTGGCAGCAAGCACTTACCTTTACGGGTCTTCGCTCTTCATGTACCAGACCCATCTGCAGCCGTGTTGGTTTGCTTTTACTCGTGTTCTCTGTGACACTGGCTCTCAGTTATAGGAACATGGAACATTTGCAACTGTTTATTCATTCAACCAAACGAGCTGTGTTGGACACTATTGCCACTAGGTACTGGCCATGAAAGATAAAAAATGTTGGTCACTCCCTTAAGGAACTTACAATATAGCAGCGAGACAGGCAAATAAACAAATAATCGACACATCTTGTATGGACACCATCATGCTCAGGAGGAGCTTGAAGGAGGGTTGTAAGGATCTGGGAAGAATTGGGGGGGAGAGTGCATTTTGCAGTATATCTAGGAGTTCGTGAGGAAGACTACAAGGAAGAAAAGTGTTCCTTCCAGGACAGAAAGACTGTGCAGAGGCAGCAGTGATCTGAAGAAGCACGGTGGGGGAGGGAGCTGTGAGCAACTCAGTGTGCCCAGGGGCAGGGCTCACGCATGAAGAGTGACTCGGGACAGAGGCACAATGAACGCATTGAGGTCTTTATAGCCCATATTAGGAGCTTTTGCTTGACTGTGGCATTAGCTGGGATAGCAAGCCATTGCAAAATGTTAACAAAGGAAGGGGCACCATAATTCATGCTTTATAAAGATGACTCTGATATAAGTGAGAATAATGATTTGTAGAGGGTCGAGCCAGAAGCAAGGAAACCAGATAGATTCAATTGCTGATCCTCCTGGTGAGCTCTGCAAGAGCCCAAACTCCAGCAGTATGGCGGTTTGGAGGAAAGGTTAGATGGAAGAGATATTTAAAGAGAAAGGACAGGATGTAGTTGCTGGGTGGGAGGGTGTGTGTGTGTGTGTGTGTGTGTGTGTGTGTGTGTGTGTGATGGGTATGACAGAGAAGAGGTCTCTCAGGATTCTGGCTGGAATATCTGAGTAGATGATGATACCATTAAGCATATGAGTGAAAGAGCAGGTTTGGGAAAGCTAATGAGTTGAGTTTAGTTAGAGGTGGACTTTCAGGTGGAAATTTAAAGTGGACAGTGGTATGTGTGAGTCTGGGGCCAGGAAGAAGGGCCTGGGCTCAGGGTGTCAATTTGGGGGTGTGTCTTGAATGCGCAGGTGGCAGGGAGGGTCATGGAGGGTGATGATCACAGGAGAGAGTGGAGAAAACACAGGGACAGTGGGGTGAAGTGCTGGCCATATGCTCGCCATGCGACACTGGGAAAGTCATTTAACCACATTGAGCTTTGCTTTTCTCACATGTTAAATGGGGGCAAGTATTAACTATTAATTCAACAAATATTTTTTGAGTTCCTACTATGTGCTTGGACCTGGGAATACAAATGTGAAGAAAACAGACATGGTGTGTGTGCTGAGCTAACCTTCAGCCCTTTCTTTCATAGGGGATGCAGACATTAAATGAACAGTTGCCTGAATAATTGTTAGGGTAAATGCAGAGAAGAATTGCATGAGATAATGAATTTAAGACACCTGGCCCAAAGCTGTAACACAGAGCAGGTCCTCTATGATACCAGCAGGAGTAAAAATACGTGGTTTTCACGGAATGATGCGAACAGACTCCAGTTTCCAATGAGCTGAGAAACAAGTGAGAGGTGAGAAATTGGCGATAATGAATGAAGATTACTATTTCAAAAGTTTGTCAAGAGAAGTCATGATTTAGGCTATGTACAGAGAAAACTAGTGGTTGAAGAAAGGTTTGGGGTTTTCAACATGGAAGACACAACCATCTCAACATGCTGAGGGGAAGGACCTGGTAGAAAGGATGAAGTTACAGGAAATAGGGACAGAGGTCCATCAGGAGGTAGGGAGAGGGAAGGAAACAAGTCTTTGCTGAACTAGCAAGAGAAGCATGGAAAGAGGATTAAATGAGATAATACATTACAAAATGCTTGGCCAAGTGGTGGCACATGGTGGATACTTCAGACACTGTACTGGGCATGGCTGTGAGCGTACATACCCATGTGTGCTTACACAGAGAATGTACATGTACTTGTGTAGATGTCTGTCGCCCCCATGCACATGGTTAAAAATTTTAATGGTGGGGATTGAAGGAGGGAAGTTGAAGTTCACGCCTGGTGGTTCTCTTTGTAGAGAAGGAGGTAAGGCGCCTGCTGAGAGATGGGGCAGAACTGTGGGTCATGAGGAAATCCATAATGGTTTAAACTGGCCACTATAGGAATCAAAGAAGGAAGAAAGTTGACGTAGAAAGGGATCGCTGAATGATGCTGAGGGTCCCCTAAAGATTGGAGGTCATGTGTTATAGACAGAGCCGGGGGCATTTCCTCCAGCAAGCCCCGTTTACCTCTGCCCTGGCTCATGTCAGCCTTTGGGGTTGGCTCTGTGGCTGTGGCATGACCACAAACAGTGAGAGAGTGAAGGGTGCTAGCGGGACAGGGAGTGAGGTGCTGGGACCACAGGGTTGGGCCGAATAGGAAAGTTGGAGCCTGGAAGAACCCAGATGATGGGTGACCCCAGGTGGCTCCGTAAGATCAAAGGCTGAGTGTAGTGGGTATTGACAGTACAGAGGGGCTGGAAGAACAGAAAATGGTCATTAGATAACTGTGTACTGGAATCACAATCTTCAGAAGAAAAACAGACTTAGCTTGTGACTTAGATAAGGAATTGATGAAGAAGAATGGAGGTGATGGTCAGAGGAAGTCAAGAACATGGAGGCTGGTGCTCCACAACACTAATGAACTGAAACTTCTTCTTCCAAGGGCACCGTGGTCTTTCATTGCCAAGTTAAATGTCCCCTTCTCCATTCTCCAAATCTTTGACTGCTCTTAGCATTCTTCGCTGCTGACCACTGCCTTCCTTGTGCTCCATCCATGGTGGGCGGCTATGCCTCCCCCTCATTCTCCTCCCCCCCCCCCAATCCCTCTCCTGGCTCCCCCTCTCAGCTCCCAGCTTGCTGGTGAACACGTTCCCTTAAGACTCCCCTGGGCTGTCTCCACCTCCACCATCAGAGTCACTCCCTAGCAGGGTGCTCGTGACATTGCGGGCCTGAAATAGGGACGCGGTGGCGGGTAAAGGGAATAGATGTGGAAGGTATTTCAGAGCTTCGGACGAAAGTCAACAGCACTGGGCAACTGGAAGGAACATGTATGAAGGAGATGGAAATGGGATAAAGGAAGGTTGAAATGTTGAGGCTTCCTGCGAGGGAGATACTAACAGAAAGAGAGGACGTGGGGGTGAGGGAGAAGTGAGACGGCACCCCTGCAGGGAGCATACTGAGTTTAGGGGCCCAGCTGCCCATTCAGGTGAGATGTGCAAATCACAAAGGAAATTAAAAATGGTGCTTTATAGAAAGAGACAGAGAAACAAGTACTAGAAATGATATTTGAGAGTTCATCACAGCAAGCTGTGTGGATGACTCACTAAGGAGAGGAAGATCATGCTGACTGGGAGCAAGCAGGAAGGGAGGAGGGCCATGTCAAGAACCTCGGGCACGTGTGTGTCTAAGGGCGTGAGGAAGAGGCTCTCGGAAATAGACGTTCGCCATGAAGTGAGCAGGAGAAGGCAAGACAGTGAAAGGGAAAGAGAGAGCAGTGTCTTGAGGTCTATGCAAGAGTCTGGAGGAAGGAAAGACTAGAATGTTCATGGCTCAGTGGAAGGAGAAACTAGGGAAGAAAGAGATTACAAGCCAAGAACTGCCTGTTGGATTAAGCAGAGAACAGGGAATACGTGGCAGAGAGGGAAATGTTGAGGTAGAGAATCATGGCGGTCCGGTGGTCTTCAGTAAGAGAGCAGGTGGAAGGCATAGAGTAGATGCCCGGGGAGTGGGAAGGGGTGTCGGTCAGATGTGGAGGTGACGGTCTGGGAAAGAGTAGGACCACCCTATGCCCTTGTTTGTCTGGGACTCTCATGATTTGTGCCCAGTGTTTCCGCATAATTACTTTAATTGTCCCCCTTTTCACTTGTAATCGGTCCAGGTTAGAAGATATATTGCAAGGTCACCCCAGAGAGAAGCAGGGGAGACTTAAAGACAAAAAAGGTCACCCGATGAAGGAAAACCCACCTGCATATTCTGCTTAAAAACCTGAAGCCCTTGAATTTGAGCTCTGGGGTCCTGGCAAGCCATCGGGCCAGAGCAGCTAAAGCACCGAACCATGGCTAACACGTGATAGCTGAGCAGATGCCCACAACCAAACGGAAAATGTTCCAAGTTTTAGTTTCACATCAAACAAACCAAATAAATGACAGTGTTGTGTTCATGTTGGTTCTGTTTGGAGCAGTTGCCAGTGATCCTTCCATCCTCTTTGTCCCCCGCTTTGTGGGTACGCAATATTCGTGCCAGTCAGACATGTGGTACCATTGCTTTGTTTGGAAGTCTGCTTTAAAAAATAAATAAATAACAAAAACCAAAAAAAACCCCAAAACACAGTCATTGTACACCTGAAAGTAATATGACATTGTGTGTTAGCTAACTGGAATTTAAATAAAAACTTAAAAAAAATAAAAATAAAAACCACTGTCTAGCTCTTCAGCTCTTAATCTTTTAGGGCTCCAGCTCCTTGACGCTTCTGAAAATTACTGCATTCCCCAAAGCTCTTTTATTTATCTCGGCTGTATGAATCAATACTTATGGTAATAAAGCTTAGATTAAAAAATTAAATATTTATTTATTAACTCATTTAAAAGTAGCAGTGATAAGTCTTTATGCGTTATCATAAGGAATCTGTTGTACGAGAAATCATTAAATTTTCCCCCCAAAAATGAGAAGAGCAGCATTGTTTTACATTTTTGCAAATCTCTTTAAGATCTGCCTTAATGAAAGACAGCTGGATTCTCATAGCTGCTTCTGCATTCATTTGTTGTAATATATTGTTCTTGTTGAAGTTGATGAAGAGAATCCAGCTTCACACAAATATGTAGAGAAGTATTTTTAATAGACTTCTGGGATATTTGTGGGTATTCTTTGACATTATATCAAAACTTGACAAGCGGCAGCTTCTTAAAGTTATTTGCAATGTGGAATGTGGAATCATATCAAATTAGTTTCTTGCCCCCTTCCTATTGCATTAAAATCCATTGGTTTGGCACTTGGAATGCATCATTTACTCATGCATGATTTTGTAAATATCTTTTGGGCATTTAGAAGATATTGGTTCACTGAGTTGTGCAGACCTTCCAAATATTGACACATTTTATTATATGATACTTTAAAATTATTTATGATGATATCACCAAGATTTCGTCAGAGGAGTCTTTAGTATTGGAAAGCTGTTAAACTTACCTTGATGGATACAGGTTTTCTAAAATGCTAATTTTCACTTGAAAGCTTGAATTTTATCATTGGCCGCAAATACTGCCAAGTATTTTTCGTAAAATAACAGCCTCACTTCATT
This sequence comes from Halichoerus grypus, assembly GCF_964656455.1. Taxonomy (NCBI): domain Eukaryota; kingdom Metazoa; phylum Chordata; class Mammalia; order Carnivora; family Phocidae; genus Halichoerus; species Halichoerus grypus. The sequence goes on along the minus strand of NC_135722.1, from coordinate 101,907,908 downwards.
TCTTTTGAAGATTTATTTATTTATTTATTTTAGAGAGGGGGAGGGGCAGAAGAAGAGGGAGAGAGAGCATCAGACTCCCCACTGAGCACAGAGCCGACACAGGGCTCGATCCCAGGACCCTGAGATCATGACTCCAGCCGAAATCAAAAGTAGGACACTCAACCGACTGAGCCACCCAGGTGCCCCTCACTTCATTTATTTTTGAGAAAAGTCTTCCAAATACCCAAGTCCAAATAATCTTAGTTTGTCTGTCAATAGTAATCTCAAGTAAAAATGATGATCCATGAAAAATGGGGTAGTTGAGCTTACAACTGGGCTGTGCAAATGTTTTTCCTCAAGCAGCCATCACACATCAGTATCCAGCAGAGACGCGTTATACCTTCTTGCCATTTTGTACACAGAATATTAAGATGTGTAGTCCTGCTTCATTCCCCTCTATGGCAAGGCAATCCATGTGTATTCTATATTATCTAGGTTGATTTTTAAAATGATCTCTTTAAGTTATGGTTCTACTGGCCAAATTATGGAGTCCTCCAGGGGCCCCAAGTCAGGCTTCTGATTCCTTCTCAGTACTTAGTGCCTAGATGTGTTAGGTGGACAGAACATGGCTGCTGAGTGGACATAGGATGAATGAAAGTCATGAGAGCTTCTCCTGTTCCTTGAAGGTATATTTCTGCTGAGTTGAATTAATAGGACAAGCACCATCATCCAAACAGTCAATGTCTTATTGGCTTTATTTATCTAAAAGAGCAAGTTTGTGTTTGTAATATGTTTCTTCAATAATAAATAGCAACATGCCATTTCTAACAATAGTTATCTCTGGAGACCTATGCCGCCAACTGAAAACTAAAACTCACCATCTCTTTTAATGTGAGGTGGGATTTTTTAGATAGAGCATCGGTCTCTATTGAATAAAGTGATTTCTTTAATTTTTCGAAATTATATATAGAAGCCTGTGGGAGCTCCAAAAGATTAAGGCTCTCATGTAATCAATGGCTTCATGCAGCTTATCTGTAAAATGTAACAGAGTAACTTTTAAAAAACTTGCTTTAGTGTATTTTCTCAAATTTGTGGTCAGGAATATTGCAGTTTATAGATAAAAATTATATATAATCTATGTTTCATATACTTAAATTTGGTATATTTCTTAAATTAAATGTTTATATAATAGTTAACTTCTTAGATGTGTAAGTCATCAATTAGAAATAAAATAATGCTTAATGATTGGGAGATATCCAGTTGCAGAAACATAGTGTCTGTTTTCAACTCCCCCATCCAGCGCCATACCCCTGAGCATCTGTCCTACATCTGGGTGAAATGTACTTGACGCTGTGAAGAAAACAGAACAGTCTGCAGTGTGACTTTTACAGTTAATAATTTAACTGTTCTTTCAGACTTTTTCTGTATATGTAAACATGTCTATTACGTAGAGTTATTTTTACTAAATGCATTTAAAAGAGAAAATCCAGTTGACGCTTTTAGTAATCTGATTTTTAAAATATTTTAAGTGCCCGCTAACCGTCGTCAGTTGTGACTCATTACTGCGTGGGGCTTCCTCCTTCCTCTGTGCCTGACGCATGCCCCACCTGTCGCAGCTAAGACCATGCAGACAGAGCCATGAGTGGCCGATGCCTGGAGACAGTGTGGTCAGCGAGAAGGCTCTGGTTTGCAGCTGATGTTATTTCTGTCAGCCCCTGAGGTCACACCTGGGGGCAGCCTCTGCTGAGTTCCCTCAGGCAGCCTTTGAACAGCCAGCTTAGCCTTGGACAGTCCCTTACCACATTGGAGTTGACAGCATGAATGTGGTCGTGGAGCTAAATTGTGTTTCAGAGAATGAGATCTCACCTCCTCTTTAGTTCTGTAGCACCCCAGGTCACCAGCTGCCCAGTTTCCATGGGACTGTACCAGTTGCAAGACATGAAGTCTGAGGGCCCCTTGTACGTGGCTCCGTCTTCCCGGCGCTGGTGCAGTATCCCAAATCTTGCACAGTGACAGTGAACTTGGAACTGTAGGGTGTTGCAGGAATTATGGAAGAATCAGATACAACCAGTGTTAGGGATCTCCAAGGAAGAGAAAACGCCAGACGTTTCTTCCCCTGAGCTGGTTTTATTTTCTGCCAATAACAACCAACGCAAAGCCTCAACCCCACTTGGCATTCGGAATTTTTTTGTTGGAAACCGCCTGTGTAATTATGCCAGTGGTTGCCCTAGGTGTTCGTCATGAGCGCTTACAATGATTGCTTCTGCAGTTGCACATGGTTGTACCGGCTCCAAACAAAGAGGGTCACGGAGGGTTCTGCTTATATAGTGCGGTTTCTGGAAGGAATGCACTCCGGGTTGTACCATGAAGCACACTGGACTCTGCTGACCCAGGGAATTTTTACAAGGTTAAGTCAACCATAAATTCTGTCTGGGCATTGTCTGCTTCCCACACTGTTCTTCTAAGGGCTTTTTTGAGTCTGGATTAAACTATACGTTCTTAGCCATTGAGAATACCCCACTCCCGTGTCTTACGGCCGTATCTGTTATCAGCTCCATTGCTGGGACACACAGGCAGAGTCCGGCAGACAAGACAGGGAGGGACAGGATTGGTGAATTACACTTGATCTTGGTCTACACAGTCTGTGTTAGAAAATAGAAATCTACTATTTCTAGAAGGCAAAGAATCAAAAGAGGGCAAGGAATCAAAATAGCCCCAAATAGATAATTACTTTCATCTTATAAAATGAAGGTTACATACACTCTAGGGGCTTTCTTTGTCAGTTTTTAAAATCTTAATTCAAAACATTTTATTTCTTGCTTTGGAATGTTTTATTTTTCCCCTTATCCCCATATGGCATTTTAAAGTTGGGGAACATCATGCCATAGAGTCAGAATCCCTCGTTTTTCTTGCTGTTCTGCTAAACCCCATGCTGGGGTGGGTTCCCACTGCCAAGTGTGTGGTTGCAGAGTTATCAAAAATATCTGGGCTTCCTTATCTTGACTCTGTTATCGTCTTTGGACAGCTCATTTCTGAGACTGAGCAATCTTGTGATCAGTTTAAAGCTCTTAAAAAAGGATTTAGTGCATTTACCAATAGGTAAACATGCATAAAATCTATCTACCTAATGAATGCGGTGAGTAGGTTAGACTAGTAAAGAAGGTCACCACGCTTCCCTGTTCAGCATGAGGATGTAGCAAAAGAAATGCTTAATGGTTTGGCTTCCCCTGGCCCCCTTGCCCATCCTCCAGCAGAAACTGGAGTATCTTGATGTTAGGCAGCTCGTGGCAGGACCGACAGGGAAGGGGCTGGAGAGGCCAGCCTGTGGCTGGGCTCCATACAGGAGACCAGGCTTCTGCAGTCTCCTGTGCCAGGGAGCAGCTGGTCATATTGTCCTTCCCCTGAACTGATCCTTCCCTGCAACCTTGGCTTGGATAGCTTCCTGCAAACGACGTGTCATCTGCACAAATGCCAGGTAAACTGCTGTTGGAGATATTTTCAGAAATCAAGGGTGTTATGCTAGGAAGTCAGGATCCCCTAAGTCAAGCAAACAAACAAGCAAGCAGTTGTGGTTTTATTTCGGTGCGATCCATGATTTTGAGTCGTCGTTCCTCGGGGAGGAGGAGTAGCCTGAGATGGTTGTAGTGTGTTAGGAGGCAATTGCTAAAGGAAATGGGTCCAGATTCCTCCTGTAATTTAGCCTTTGCAAACAGAGCTAAAAATATCAAAACACAGTATTACAGCAACCGCTTTGTCTACTTGGTTTCCAGTCATTTGAAGCACACCCTTTGTTTTGTCATTTATTTGTTAAAACACAAAATCCCGGCCCGGGCTGGATTGCCCCGTCCTGCCGACAGGAGCAGAGGTGCGTGTATAAGCAGCGGCCGTCTCTGGCGCTCACACGGAAGCAGGGAGACTAAGGCGCTCTCCGCTAACCGTGGACCTTTTTCCCGCTGCCCCGTCCTGGCCCGGTAGCTCCTACAGAGTCTGAAAATGGAAGAATCCATTTTTTTCTTTTCTAAATTACAGAGAAAGCGAGCCCATGACATCACTCTTCCTTAAACAAATAACACTGGGGGAAAAAATGGTTTTTAATGGCTTTCAAAATCAAGATGAATGGCCGTGTAGAGGTAGCCATAATGTGATGTGGAAAGAAAAAAAATGAATCTGTCCAAATGTTTGTCTCCACCAGAAATGTTATTGGATTCGGCCCTGTTTGTTCTCCCTTTGTTGCCCCAGGCACAGGACATCTCCCCTGCTGGCAGCCCACAAGGCCAGGGCAACGGTGAAACTGTCTTATTAAGGATTCAACACGCCCCCCCAGTGGTCCCGGGGACACACAGTCCACATGTAGATTTGAGATGGGCGTTGGGCTCATTGCCGGGGCTCCCTGGGAGAGACGCTCGTAACCCGGCTGCATGTGAAAACCCCCTGGAACACGAGCCATCCCTCAGGCCCTCCCCGTCCCCGCACACTCGGATTCTGCCGGCCAGGGGCCGGACCCAGGCGTCCATACCTTCCCGCCCCTGTGGGGTTTAATATGCAGCCGGGGCGGAGCACCCCAGCTTGGGGAGAACTTGCCTCCAGCGTCCTCTGCAGCCTCACATCTCTGCCCACATTCCCCGGCTGGAGAGAAGTCTTCCTGCCTCCCAGAAGGAAAGCCAAAGGGATTCTTGGGGGATCGGAGTCAGGGATGTAATTTTCTTAGTCTATGGCAAATCTTTATCTTTCTGTAAAGTAAATACCGCAAAAAGGCTGGAACACTCTGAAAAAAAAAAAAAAATCACTCAGGCGGCTGTTTTTGTGTCGCTCCTGGCTCCGCAGCCTGTCAGCCGTGCAGACTTACTGCTTTTGTCTCCACGAGGACCTTTTTCTGACCCCCAGGAAAATAGGATGTTGCGGTTTTGACCTCTGTGGGTTTCTCTGTTGAACTGGTCCTCAGAGCCAGAGGTGCAGGTCTGAGGTTCTGCTCTTGGCATCTGTCAGGAGCACTGTGGGAGGTAACTTGTCAGAGACAAGACGCCTCTCATTGGAGAGGTGGTATTCTGAAGGGAAGGTTGTGTCCAGTCCCGGCCCGGAGAGGCCAGTCGGGAGCGTGCCCCTTGCTTGCCAGGTAGGAAGGCTATATTTTTTTAAGATTTTATTTATTTATTTGACAGAGAGAGACACAGCGAGAGAGGGAACACAAGAAGGGGGAGCAGGAGAGGGAGAAGCAGGCTCCCCAGAGGGAGAGCAAGGGGCCCCATGCCGGGCTCGATCCCAGGACCCCGGGATCATGACCTGAGCCGAAGGCAGACGCTTAACCAACTGAGCCACCCAGGCGCCCTGAAGAAAGGCCATATTTTGAGCATTCTGCCTGTTGTGGACCACAGGCGAGATGAGAAGTAAAAAAATCTAGAGTTAAGGGAAAGTTTTGCTCATATCCGGCTAAGATTTAAGGAAGAAAATGTCAGGGTTCAATTGCCCTAAAGTCATAAGTTTTGTTAATATGCCAGGCACCGTGCCAGTTGCTGAGGATACAGAGCTGTGCAAACGTTTGCTGACCTTGGCATCTTAGAGTCTATGGCAGTAAGGGAAAAAAGTGTGAGAGTTATTCCCAAAGGGAAGCGCGGGGTGCTATGGGAAGAAACACCCGTAGCACCCTCTCACTGGTATGTGGCCGTGTGGCTGCTGGGTAGGGTCACAGAGCACCCCACTGCCCCCTGGGGCCTGCGTGGATCTGACCGTGGCCTCAGTAGACCTCAGTGTCCGGGTACGCAGAGTGAATGTGGTCTCTCCCAAGGCTGAATGCAGCACTACTCACTCCTCGTGTGGAGATACCATTGCATTAGACCGGATGCCTCTGGTGTGTTGGATTTGCAGTCGGCGCTTGGCACCTACACTTGAACTGATGGTGGAAAAGGGGACCCATGGCTTATTCATTGACAGCCAGGGCCAAGCGTGTCCGTCTGAGGGGCGGACAACAGCTAAAAAAAGGCAACTGTGAAATAACCCCTGCCATTGTCAGCCCACCTTAGCACAACTAGGGACCTTCCTTCCCTAAGATAAGAGGGTCAGATTGACAGAGCGTTATATGGAAATAATCGCATAAACACAGACTCATCAGTGGGAAAGCATAAGACATTTCAGAGGTCTTGTGAGTTTGGACACAGAAGGTTTATGTAGGAAAACCAAGTCAGAAAGAGGAAATACAGGCAGGTTGGGAAAGGTCTGGGGATTTACAAGGCTTCTATTGCTTTGTTTTATTTTTATTTATTTGTTTGTTTACTTATTTATTTCCTGAAGGCCATGCAGGATAACAGGTAGTCGTTGGATAGAAGCCCAGCATGGTTTCTCAGGGAGATTAGTGGCATGGGCGTGTGTCGCAGAGTGAGATGAGAAGACGCCAGAGGCAGGAAGGCCAGCTGGACAGCGATGCAAAGTGTCCCCACCTGGGATTATTAGGGCTTGACATAGGACACTCACTTCCTCACAATGACAGTACCCTTTCATTTATCCATGGCCAGCAAATAAACACAAACGGTAGTCCTTTCTTTACCGTTGCTCTTAAAACTCCTAACATTGTTCTTTTAGCTGCCAATAACCTGATTATGTATCTCCTCTAAGTATAAACAGAGAAGTGAGTTTTAAATTTTACCATCATGGGGTGGGGGGACATAATACAAAAGAGGAGAAAAGCCTGAGTCAGGAGCCTGAAGAATATAAATTGAATTAGATATTTATTAAATTAGAATGATAAACAGTAATTGATGCTTTTACCTTGTTTAAAAGAGAAAAAGAAGAAAATTAAGCAGAACCACCTCTGTCCTCTTAGAGGGGTTTGGGTAGGGCCAGTAGCCCTCAGAAGCACTAGTTCAGAAAATTGACTTCTAAGGGTCCTTCTAGAGCCAAGATCAGAATCTCACATGTGGTCTCTGGGCTCTGAATAGATTCATTTACTCTGTTTTGATTGAGCCACAGGCTCCCTACCTGTCTTACAACAGTGGAGACCGGGAAGCACTGCGAATCACCACTTTCAGACCTGGAGCAGTTAATTTTCGAAACGGCTTTTTAGAGAATGAAGTTTGAACCTCTGAGTCATCTGGTCAGAGCTGGGATCGGTGTAGCCTTCGTCTTTCACCCTTGACCGGACTGTTGTCTGTGTGGAGTATCTTCCCACATCTTTAGGAGCTCATCATCCACCACTCAATGAGTAACAGGTAGCCTCTGGTTTTGCCCCACTTGAGAGATGCCCCAGCTGCCTGAATTCCTCCCTGGTCGCTCACGCAACTCTAGCGTGGAGAAGACCACCATTAGCTCTCCTGGCTTCTTGCCTGCTCCTCTGTTCCCGTTGCTCCTAGGTAGCCAAAGTGACTGATGCATTTCCACGCCTTTTCATATTCCCTGCCTACTCCCTGGGCGAGGTGATAATGATCAGAAAAATAGCAAAAAGGCAGCAGCAGGAGGAAGGAGTCAGAACACAGGGCCTGGATCACAGCCATGGTCCTGGGCTTTCATTTCAGCACCTTGCAGCTTGGTTGCTAGGGCAAGTTATGGGGAAGGAATTTGCAGATGTAGGACCCCGAGAAGCCATACAAAAACACAGTAATAAAATAAGAGCCTACCAGTGGGTACTGCATATCTCTACATCAAGGAGTCAGCTGAAGAGCTGCTGTCCAATTGTAAATCCAGTGGAATGGCTGTATGACCCTGGGTGGGTCACTTTAACTTAACTTCCATTCACCCATAAAGCAGGTGCACTGATAGAGGTTGTTATTATACCCCTGCTTTACCAAAGGAAAGTAACAAAAACTGACTCTGTTAGATCATGCAGGAGCCTTTCAGATCCTCAGATTCATGACCCATAACTTCTCATAGAAGGAAATCTGGAGCTCCACCTCTGGCAAATCATGACACAAAAAAGTCACTTCTATCTTACTTACTGTATATGAATTTCACAGTACATATCTCCACAAAGGCAAAAAATAAATGCAAACATATAATCATTTATAGTACTTTTAAGTAAGACACAAATTCAGCTGGATTAGATCAGATTTCAGGTTTCAGAATGGCTTCTTATGGGATTCACTCACTCATTAGTCATTCTGTCAACACAAATTTGATTTCCGACTCTTTGGAATTTGACACACCGGTTCTGACTTGCCCTTAAGGAGGGCTGCAGCATGGGTAACTGTGCTGAGGAATATATAGGACACGCTTCGTGCACAGTGTTGATCCTCCTGAAATCAGAGGAGTTGTCAAGGAACACAGACCTATCCGCGGAAAGACGCCAGGACACTGAGCTCTCCCTGTTCGTCACTGGCCTCAGATTTGCCTCGCTTCTGGAAAAGACTTATCTTTCTAAGTTTCCTCACTTCCATTCTTGGACAAAATACCGTGTTTCTAAGTGGTTTATGAGCAGCGTTATGGAGGCCCACAGTCTGGGGCGCCATGAGGGGAACCACCTTCCACAGTGTGCTCCCCCAAGTCCCCTTGATCTGGGGTTGACTTTGGTCAGACAGGGGCAGGCTCCTTCCCCACAGACCTCCTCGTGAGGGTGGGCGCCAGGTTACCATGGCAGCTACCGCCCACTATCTCACAGTGGTAAACGATTTTTTTTTTAATCTTTTCACCAAAACCTTCCTCAACATTCAGCTGTTAGTTAAAAGCCTCCATTCCAGACTTTGCCACTGGAGCCCAGCCCCTGGGGGTGTGGGAGTCAAGCTAGTGGGTTGCAGCAGCTGGCGGGCAGCTCCTTCCAGGGAGGCTGGGTCCCTCTCCAGCCTGGAGACTGTGTTCCCTGCATTCATACCACGTGGCGAGCAGCCTCTGCCCAAGGTTCACACGACTCAAACTCAGAATGTGAGTGGGACTCAGTTCTCGGCACTCGGCCAGGTTTATAGGCAGACTTTCCTAGAACTGATTACTGTGACCAGTCGGCTGTAGTTTCATAATCTAGAGTGATAGCTGGGGTGTGTGTGTGTGTGTGTGTGTGTGTTTGTTTTTATCCAACAGCTTGGGTTTTTCTTCACTCTTAGAAAAGTTGAACCAGATCTTTAGGCACCCGTTATATAACTTCTTTAGAAATGGTATAGATAAGTTAGATTGTAGTGGGACCATGAAGCCAGAATTTCACAGAACCCATTTTTCCGTATCTAAAAGGAAATGGAATTAAATTCGGAACTGTGTTTAAAATTGAATTGGACAAGTAAGGCTTCTTCCAGGTTGGGCTGGATACACACGTTAATTCAAATTCACCTGGAGGACTCTCTTTGGAACACGTCGCTTTGTGCGGAGGTGCTGAGCGCACGGTGCATCGGTCTGCATTCTCAGAGCCCAGATCTTTGTGGTCTGGCTTCTATTTGTATTTGGTCTCTTGTTCTTTTGCCCCGTTCACTTCTGTTGCTTTTGTAAACACAGGTTTGGAATTCCAGCTCACAACTGTTATTCTGAGATAGACCCTGGACGATCCCACCCGGTCACGGCAGCCTCCCCACCAGCGGCCACCACGACTCGCTCATCTCTGGGTTCAGTGCAGGCCCACATAATACGTCTTATGAAAAAAGGAGGGATGGCGTGCATTCTCTAAGATCGGTTTACACCCTAGGTCACTTAAGCATGTGTAATTGTAGTTAGTTGCAGTGTTGATATCCATTACCTAGTAATTAATGTACTTTCCCCTACTTCTGTTTGAGATGTGTTATTAACTTCTCAGATCTGTCCTGCTGCTCCTGGTTTAGTCTGTACACAGTGGGAAGAAATCCTGTTTCTTACCCAAAATTACAGAGCAATTTGATCCAGTTTCTTTTGTTGAAATGCTGAGTTAATTATATTTAACCACCGATGATAGTAAAGTTGCACGAACAGCATTTTTTAATCAGTGGGAAATGTTTAGCTGTGTGAGGTGGGGAGCTGGGAATCCAGATGCGGGGGAGGCCAGGGAACCAATTCCACATGAAAATGTTAACCATGTGATTAAGCATAAGCTTTTTAATGGAGTTATTACGGGATACTAAAGAGGCCTTTATTGCATGAACTTGGAAGCAGAATGTAAATGGGCTTGTGTGCCTATTAAAGAGGAGAGCAGAGATTACCGCCCCCCCCCCTTTTTTTTGTCTTTTGCTCATCTGCAGATTGCTTTGCAGAAATAACAACTGGCTTGGGAAGCCCAGGACAAGACTGACCTAGTTGATACCAACCATATACCAAAACAGAAACTGGGGACAATTGTTTATGTGGTTTAATGGCCAGCTAGACGAACCTGTTTACCCATGCTATGACGCCAGCAAATCATTTCAACTTGCCTTTATTGGTCGAACAATTAGGCTTGAACTCTCCCCGGTGTCCAATCAGTAGTGCAGATTGGCTCCACATTAATAAGAGAGAGAGAAAAGCTGTTAGTATGGAAAAAGCTGGAACTTGCCTTCTCCTGCTCCCAAGGCAGCTCCTCAGAAATATATTGTTTTGAGTTTTACCTCACAGAGGAGAACAGATGATACGTATTTTCACTTGTCGTTAGTTCCTTGATTTTTCCTTAGCCTCTTTCTTTTTCTTTTTTTTTATGTTATGTCAGTCACCATACAATACATCATTAGTTTTTGATGTAGTGATCCACGATTCATTGTTTTCGTTAGGCTCTTGAGTATTAGTGAGATGACTGTCATCTCTATGAAGACATTGGTTTTGGTCATTTTACGGTGCTGTTTCAGAGTAGGCTGGGAAATACCTCTCTCACAACCTTGTGTCATTAGTGTGTTTGATTGACTGTTTTTTCCAAGAGGTGTGAAATAAGAACCTTTGTCTGAGAGCCTTTCTCTGATTTCCAAGTGTCTTCATTCCTTTACCTTTTTTGTAGATCAAAAGCTATTTTCTTCTAGAACATTTTTTATATTTTTGTGGTGTGTTTCAAAGCATTTGACCATTTGCCATCTCATTGGGAACCCATAGCAGCCCGAAACTAGGGAGGGCATTATTTGCTAGCATTGTCCTTTCTGGAAGAGGAGACTGCGGTCAAAAAGATGTGCTCAGTGCTTCATGGCCAACTGCAGGGGGAGAGGGCACCAGACCTCACACCGGTTCCACAGCCCCCAAATCCCTTCCTTTTCCCAGTGAGGCTCATAGCAGTTTGCTCTTGGGTTTGTTTGTTTGTTTTAATTTTTTATTGTTATGTTATCACCGTACATTACATCATTAGTTTTTGATGTAGTGTTCCATGATGCATTGTTTGTGCATAACACCCAGTGCTCCATGCAGAACGTGCCCTCCTTAATACCCATCACCAGGCTAACCCATCCCCCCACTCCCCTCCCCTCTAGAACCCTCAGTTTGTTTTTCAGAGTCCATAGTCTCTCATGGTTCGTCTCCCCTTCTGATTCCCCCCCTTCATTCTTCCCCTCCTGCTATCTTCTTCTTTTTTTCTTTTTCTTAACATATATTGCATTATTTGTTTCAGAGGTACAGATCTGTGATTCAACAGTCTTACACAATTCACAGCGCTCACCATAGCACATACCCTCCCCAATGTCTGTCACCCAGCCACCCCATCCCTCCCACCCCACCCCCCACTCCAGCAACCCTCAGTTTGTTTCCTGAGATTAAGAATTCCTCATATCAGTGAGGTCATATGATACATGTATTTCTCTGTTTGACTTATTTCGCTCAGCATAACACCCTCCAGTTCCATCCACGTTGTTGCAAATGGCAAGATCTCATTCCTTTTGATGGCTGCATAGTATTCCATTGTGTGTGTATATTGGGTTTGTTTTTGAAACAACTTCTCCCTGCTATTAAAATTCTACCCACTCTCAAAACAGGATTGCTGTCCTTTGGCTATGCGCATCCTCTGTTTTTCTCTGACAGCAGTGTGTATTATATGTGTAACAATGAGTGAGCAAAAATAAAACCACAGGAAAATTGGTGGGGAGACAGGACAGATGATGGCCTTCTTACTTCACACCTAGGACACTTCTAGCCCCCCAGATTATAATGCATGTTTGTTGCACCGAGATATTTCTGCAAATGTTGTTGAACCAGATGTCTAACACCTATTTAACCTTAAAGGGTAAAATCAAAGAGGTGCACTGCCCAGATGTTAAGAGGGTATAAATATGCAACCTTATGTTCTTACTATTTGAAAAAATATCCAAGGACCGAAGTAACGTAAAGAATCATTTTGAGGAATTAATCTTGCTGGGTAGGAGTGGGGCAGTGCAGGAAGGATAAGGTGATTTTTGTTCTTGTTGTTTGTTTTATTTTGCTTTGTCTTACCTTTTCATCTTTTGGCTGCATCTTTGGGTTTGGGGTTTTTTGTGTGTGTGTGTTTTTTTTTTAATGTCTCCCGGTCTATTTGCTTATAAAAAAGAGGGACTAAGAAAACTAAGGGCAAAAAGAAGGCATTTTTCTTTCATATACATTAAATAGACTTTGAAAGTCATCAATCAGAGCGCCCTTGGGTGGAAAAAATCAGTAAGCTTGTCTTCCAACACTGCTAAAAGCTAATTGCATTAAAACAATTATTTATGCTGTAAGTAAGGGCCAGGTAATCTGAGCTAATGTTGGTGTTGTATTGTGTTTGTGCTTAGAAAATCTGCATAGTATAATTAAAAGTAAAATACAGTGACTTGATTTTGAGATGCCTTGCTTTCAGGGTTCAAGAGAGAAGCAGGAGGAGGACAGGGGAGGTGATTGAATGGATGCTGGTTGCCCCACGTGCCATAAGATGGATGCTTGCTTTATTCATGTCATCTCATGTAATCCTCACTACAAACCTGTCAGGTTGATGTTGTATTCTCCATTTTACAGAGGAGGAAACAGATGTTCAGAGAGGTTAAACAGTGTATCCCAAAGCACACAGCTCTTAAGTGGCAGAGTCAGAATTGGAGCCCAGGTCTCTCTAGCTGCAAAGACTATGTTTGGTGGTGCACCTCAACCCCTCCCCACTGCTCCCACCACCACCACCACCACAGTTTCCCCAAGGAGAGTTCTGGAAGGCATGTGGCTTGAAATGCATCATAGATAGGGCTAACTCCTTGCCCTCCCAGAGCTGATAGTGAGTTGGAGTTAACGATCACTTACTGTCCAATTAGATAACCATATCCTTCATACATGTTACAAATTGGATTGTGTCCTTCCATAATTCATTTGTTGGGAGTTCTAATCCCCACTACCTCCGAATGTGACCTTTCTTGGAAATAGGGTCATTGTAGATGTAATTAGCTAAGATGAGATCATACTGGAGTAGGGCGGCTCCCTGACCAAGCATGATAGCTGTCCTTACACGAAGGGGAGATGCGGAGACAGACATGTGCACAGGGAGGATGCCAGCGAAGACCAGAGTTGTGTCGCCGCGAGCCAAGGAAGTACCAGATGCCAGCAGAGAGGCCTGGAACAGACCTTTCCCTGGCATCTGCAGAGGGAGCATGGCCGTGCTGGCACCTTGATCTTGGCCTTGTGGCCTCCAGAACTATGAGACAAGGGATTTGTGTTGTTTAAGCCATTCCTTTTGTGGTACTTTGTCCGGGTAGCATTAGCAAACTCACATAGTACATCTCAACCATTACTTCTGTTTTGTCCTTAGTCCCATCCCCATCAGTCCAGACTGGGCTGTCGGAACTTCTCCTGAGCTGCCTTCCCAGCCTGATGGTAGATTCTAGGAGCCGCCATCAGTGCCATCTCGGCTGGTGTACTGCATAAAGCTCATCCCCTCTGCACCCCCAATAAGGGTCCTCACCTGCACTGCCCCCAACACCCTCGTCCTCGCTGTGTTCTCGAATTATTATTTTCTGTGCCACAGTGGATGCTGTAAGTACTCCTTGGCGGGGGATGTCAGGATATTATAGCTTGACGATTGATCTCGGTATGCTCTTTTGTCTGGGTCTTTTATTTTGCCTTATATTGTTTATTCACAGATTTTAGAAGATTGCACATTTTGTTTAATTATGTTGGAGACAGACTGGCATTTTAGCTGTTACAGTCTGTAGGAGAGGGGTTGATAGCAAAAATTATGTGCAGTTTAAATTGTGTTTGGTGGAGGAAGTGGAAATGAATAAAGCTGTTTTACCATGAAAAGTAGGTATTTTGCCTTGGATCTTGGAATGGCTTTTTTTTTTTTTCTTCCCTTCTTAGCTGGAAATGTTCTAAGTGCTGCATTGTCTATTTTGTTTGCCTTTTACAAGTCTGACTGTTATAAAAAGGAAATTTGTATCTGTATTTGCAAATTTGAGGCTGGCAGCTGTGTTTTGAAGACTTAATCTGGGATCGAACTCAGATGCAAATGATGTCGAGTAGTTTGCTCATGATGGTATCAAGTTTTACTTTTTAAAAATACTGCTGTGGCAGCTCCAGCCTCCGTGGAGAGGCTATTGACTTCTAGATTTTTAAGTAATAGGCAATTCTAAAATGATGTTAGCTTGGGAAAGCAGGGGCTTCTGGTCGCAGCCTCCCTCCACCGCTCCCGCGTAACCACCACCAGCAAGGACTGAGTCCTTTCCCCACTCCTAGTACATTAGCCATGTTTTTGATTAGTTGGGGGGAGAGAAAATCCCTCACAAAACCACAAAGCTTTTTGTCGCCTGTGTCTGTCAAAATGTGGCTGATTTAATTTAAATGAAATTTTAATTAGAAAAATCCTGCCAAGATCCAGCCCTGATTTGAATATTTATAACTATGTTAAGAATCTCCATAAACCTGAGGTCTAATTTGAATTGCTTCTCTGGACCTCGGCCCTCACAGTACAATAAGAAGGGATTGCATGATAGTGCAAATTGCCCACATGGTGGCTGGAAGGGGGAGCTGCTACGTGCATGGCCTCCACTGTTCTAATAGGAGGGGTTTGTCCTGACACTAATGCGTCAGGCTTGTGAGCACTTAGTTACAGGGGTGGAAAATGCATGACCGACGTTAGCACACGACCTGAAACATACACATTTGAGGGGCAGCATGATCTGCCAGAAAAGCTAAGGGGAAAGGAAATCACCATCGAGGTGCATTCTTTCCTACTTTGAGGCTTGTGTTTTGGGGTTTAACCTTCAAGAGTCTCAGCCCCTCTAGCATGGGAGAAGACAGGGTGTGCAGGGCCACTGGCAGGAACCCCTCAGCCCCGGGGGCAGCGCTGCGGCAGTGCTCTTGGCAGTGGGCTTCTGGGGGTGAGGAGTAGAGGGGGTGCTCTCTTAAGATGCACAGGGGTCAGCCTCTGGCTAGCTCACCACCAAATGCCACTTTGCCTGAGTATCACTTAGCCCCAGTGAATGTGCCCAATGTTAAAAAATTTCTGTGGCTTGTTACCTTTGTCAGTATGTGTGTAATGTAAATGCTCTGTGCTCCATACAGCAGAATAATGCCTTTAACTAGACAATGGGGTTCTTATTATGGTCTACTTTGATCTAGGATACCAGTAGTTGAAAATCATATATATCTCCCCTTCTGAAGATGTCCTGACAATCCTATCCATTTAACATAGCGGGAACAACTGAGAAGATCCTAGCAGGGGTTTAGTTTCCCTGCAGTGGGTCTCCAAGCTCACGACCCCCCAGTACTCCTGGACTGATTACTATGTTTCCCACTTACTGAGATCTCTCTCTCATAGCTCAGACTCCATTTCCCCCATCAAACACCAGCTATTTCTAAGCAACCTCGGTTTCCTTTAGTAATATTTATGCAAAGGAGCATAGGTGGGGCAGGAATGGGCTTTGCATCTGAAGATAAATTTGTAGGGCTTTAGTGAAAATAGAAGAAAAAAAAAACACATCTGCAGTAGTGATTTCTTCTACTAAATGTTGTCAACAGCTAGGGCTGTGACTCCCGGAATGGAGGTCTCATGTCATCCTGCCCATTGGCCCCCGGCTCATGCTGCAGCCTGTGGTCCTCCTGAGCCCAGAGGCATGGAATAGTCCTTACCCGGCTCTTCTGACCACCCTTGGCTGGCACAGATTTTCAATATCTTGCAGTTTGGGGAATGTGAAGTAGTTCACATTCAGCTTCATATTTTTTTTGCTTGCATGTGGCATTAGAGAAGCCAGGTCCCACTCCTGTTTCCACTGAGGTAAAGAAATAGAACTAAAGGAATGGCAGTGAGGGGAAGGGAGCAACATGGGACGTGAATTCGGGAGGGGGTCCCGCCTCTGAAGCACAAGCACTAGGCTCACATCTGCGCTCACTCCAGACCCACCACCAACTGTGTCTCCTTCCTCGGGGAATAGAATCTCTGCATCTGCTGGAGAAGATGGAGAGAGAGAGAGAGAGAGTTGTGTGTGTGTGTGTGTGTGTGTGTGTGTGTGTGTGTGTTTGCTCATCAGTTGGGAGCCCAAAGTCTTCCTCCTCGCAACCCCTCTGAAACAAAAGTCTCGAGAGGTGCCTTGGCAGCTGAGGTTGTGGGGTGATGTCATGCTCTTGTGGGAGATCTGTATTTCTCAGATTGACTGAAGCCCTTGAATACTAACTCTGATGTGCTGTGTTAACCATCTGGAGACATTTTACAGTTGTTGTCAAAGGTTGCCTGAGGTCTCTAATGCAACACGACGAGTTGTTGGAAGCTTATAGAGTTTACCAGTTTCACTGGGTTGTGAATGGCAGCACCACAATAACCCTGGGTCCGGGAGATGGAGGCTGTGTGTGCTGTTTGAAGGAGGGTGGCAAGGCGGGGAATGTGAGGGGTGTGTTTGTAACAATTTGGAAAGCACTGGAAATGTGTATATCCACCCTAGTTGGGAAACTTTGTCCCGCTGGTCACGTGTATGTCATTCATGGATTCACCTTGTAGAAAGTGAGATATAGGAGTTCTGCAATTAAGCCCCATTCCTCAAGAAGAGATGTACATTTCAATACACCACATGTGTAACTGGGTTTTAGACCTAGGCCAGCCTGAGGTCCTAGGGAAAGGCCTAAATACCCCCCAGGGTCCAGGGTTGGGGGCTTGCTAGTGAGGCATTTATGACACTAGATGGGATGAACCCTTGAGCTTTGCTCTCTGTCCTCATGTGAGAAATAATAGAATATCTTTGTTTTTATGTTTTTCATACCATTCACCATGGTGAAAAAAAAATCATACTCCTTACATATCTGTACATATACTTATGTCCCTGCATTTAAAACCCAACACATTTATGCATGCACATAAATATGCATATATGAAAACACAAGAGGGGAAGAATAAGGAAACTGACGATGCTGTTTAAGGGAGCTGAAGGCAATGCAGAAGTCGGTGAGTGGGTAGAAGACATGGTGGGGGGTAAAGCAAGAGCACGATGAGAACATGGGTGGTTGGTCAACCTCCCACCAGATGCTGATGTTTTTGATAAAATACAACACATCTTAGTAGAAGAGGATCTGATCATCAGGGACTCCCATGGCAAGAATGCAGAGCTGGGAACCAGAGATCACGGTGAATTCACTCAAGTGCCTTCATCAACTGTGTGCAGTCCCAGCCCTGTGCCAGGAATGGGGCTGCAGCTGGTGCTAGAAGGCAGAGAACAGAGACAGGACTGGCCCGTGAGAGGTTTAGGTCTAGGGAGAGTGCTTGGTAGCCTTTTAATAGCAAAGGTGTATTGTGAAGATTCCTAACATTACTCTAAGTTGGCTTCTGCTTTGATTATGCTGGAGAGTTAATACGAGGAAGTGGCTGAAGGTCAGAAAGAATGGTAGATATCCTACAGCTCATCGAAGCTATTTCATCCACAATGGACTGAATTGTTCAACTTTACAGGAGAGTAGGTGAAGCCCTATTTGACCACTGTCCAGTTCTCTGACATCTTAAAAAAACATCTGGTATATTCTGAGGTCACATCCCTACCCCACCCCCGAGAACACCCACTGGTCTGGGAAAGATAAACACACAACCCTTCACGGTTTTCAAGGGAGGTGTTATGGGCTTTTGCAAAGATGAATTTTCTTTCTGAGTTACACTGTAAGATATGAGACATCTGTAAATCGCCCCACTGTTTGTTTTTTATATGTTTAATTTATGTGGTTTTTCTCTGTGGTCATTGGGATGGGGCCAGATTTAACTCAACAGATTCCTGAAGGCAAATACAACAAATGCCTTTCAAATGTTTCTATTGTACCATTAAAAAAATACACCATTTATTTTCCAGCCTGTTGAGGAAAGCTTGTCCATCAACCCCTTATGAGGGTTGTTTTCCTTGATGAAAAACTGGCACACAGCAGGGCATGAAAACACTGTGCTGGATTCACCAGGAATGGTAAACTTGCCTTTGGGAGGTTGGAATTTATGGCCCTGTTTCCCCTTCTCCAAACTTCTCGATGGACTTTCTTATCTGACAGTGTGGTAGGGGGTCATTGGCAAGATCACAAATGTTATCTCAGGCTTCTCCTGGGGTGTTTTCCTGGCTGGTGGAGATTCACGGATTGCATCGTTAAACGCCTCCAGTTGGAATGTTCATGGCGCAGGTGTGTATCACACTCACGATGGAGTAGGCCCGGGTGTGAGTCGCTGCCCACGTGGGTAGTGGTGGTGGTGGCTGGAAGGCCTCTGTCTTGCCTGGAACTACCCTACATGGCCTGGAATTGTACCAGGAAGTAAGACAGGATTAAAAAAAGCCACAGTTAAAAGTCCTCTGGGAGAAGGAGCCTCCCATTTTCCCTAGTTTGTCATGGAACACAAGCCTGAGGAGAGCAGGTGGAGTGCAAGTCAGGGCGATGGGGAATGAAGGAGCTGGTGTCAGGAGGTAGACCCAGGCTGGCTGGGGGAAATGCTGGTCCACCGTGGCCAGGCTCAGCTTAAGGAGCGAAGGGCAAACTGCCCTGCCTACCTCTCCACTTCTGATTTTTCTCTTTTATTTCTGTCTCTCTTGCTTGTTAACTGTCATATTCTATCTCCCATGGGTCCTCCCCTGCTGCCCTCAAAAGGGATGCCTACAGCAGCAGTGACAGCGAATCCACTGGGGGGGGGGGGCTGCTATTTTAGAAAAGTGATTATATAAATAGAGAGTTGAGCTCTGAAAAGAAGTTCCTTAAAGACTGTGTGGGATTTAAAATCCAAGAAACAAGCATGAGCTAGACGGTACAGATGAAATAAATGCAAACACAGTCCTTGCCTTATGAATGCCCTTCTTTCTTGTTCGTCCTGTGCTCTCTGTGCCTCCACCTTAGAAGAGAAAAAGGAACGAGGAGAACCTATGAGCAGAGGAGAGACAGGGAGACAGAAAAAAGGAGCCAGATGCAGAGGAAAGCAGAAGAGGAGTAAAATAACTAGGACGGGGCCACCCTCAGGTCACACCACACATGTAGTGAATCAGTGTGTTGACTGAACTAGGGTGAGGGACTTACCTCCAGCACCGGGCCTCGCTTCTTGCCCTTAGACAGGATGTGGAGCTCTGATGTATATTTCGTTATCAGGACCATGAATCCCGGGCAATGAGTCCCCTGCCTGGACATCCCTGCCGGTCCTGCCTCATTCCCATGCAGTTCTGATGAAGCCACCATCATTCTGGGAGCCAAATAGCAAACTTTTTAACGTACCTGCTTTTCTGCAAGTTCCTGACAAATGGCCTGGCTTTTGGCAGATGGAGGATAACCAAAGCAAGCCTGCCTACTGGAATCAGGAGGGAGAGTTCCGTAAAAAAGAGAGAAGGCTTGTTCCTTTGTAAGTAAGAGGCAGATAGCTCTCTGCTTGGCCTCAGGACAGAACATGTTTGCTGGGTTTCTGAAGAGTGAAGAAGCTGGGGGAAGAGCCTAGAGTGTGATAAGCACATGGAAGATACCGGTGAGATCTCAGTATGCTGGGATGGCTGATGCCCCAAGAGCTGAGGTGCCCCAGCCGGCTGCTCGTGCTGGGCTGGAAGAAGCAGCTCTCGGTGACCTACTCTTGTAGCCCAGGATCAGGGTTTGAATGTCAGGCAAGCCAGCAGTGTGCTGAAGCTGTCCTGCTGGCTTTCGAGAGCCGATCATACGCATCTCTTCCAAACTCACCTTCGGAAACGTTGCAGTGGTAGCTTGAAATTTCATAGTGGGAGTATTTACACCACAGGAATCAGCAGCTGCTGCAGATTAGGGCTCTCCTGCCACCAAGAGCCATCTGATAAATATCTACCAGCCTGCCACTGGGCAGGTGGCAAGGGCGGTCATATATTTTTTTAATGACATATAATTACCCATTTTTAATGGTTTGAAAGCCTGGTCTTGTTTTCTATGAGAGCATATGTTTATGTGTGTAGCCCCCTCCACCTGATTCCTAAGAATTCAGCAGCCTTTAGCTAGGAGGTAAAATGAGAACACATTTCCATTTTCAAGGTTTGTTTAAGAATTTTGCAACAAGTTGAAGGGGATCACGTCTGCTCAGCTAAGCAATTTGGTGTCTGTTGATAGCCAAACAGCCTGGAAAATTATCTTTTCCTCAGCTCACCCACTGTGCAAGGGAATGATGCTGACAAGCCGGCTGCTTCCAAAGGCCTATTGTGTGGTGCTCGGCGGCACGGTGGTGAGGGAGAGGCAGACCTATGATTTAGCCATCTTTTGCTCTGTCTGCTTTGCTCAATAAGAACACTACCAGACAGTCTTTGTGTGGCTTTTCTGTCAACACTGGGGTCATTTCTTCTCTTCCATCCCTCGGGGGATGTGGAGTAGAGACAATCACCAGTAAGATTCTGGAATGAGCTTCCAACAAACCACATGGAAATTTCTAGAAACATGAGGATGTCTGAAACCTCCCAAGCATGACATGCTGAGATTTCCTTTACTTTCAAATTGTGTCTCTTAAAATACGGAGGCACATGGCCTTTGTGACAGTGTGTCCTTAAGCAGCATCTTGGAAAACAGGAGAAAGTAGGTAGGGAGGAATCCAACTGGAAGAATGTTCACATTCAATCCCTATGATCTTATAACTGAAAAAACCGGGGACCTAGAGGTTATGTGACTTCCCAGAGGTCAGTGCGCAGGACAGGACCCCAAATTTCCGGACAGCACGGAGCAGCAGTATCTGTGATCACAGCCGGGCTCTGCCCTCCCTTCCTGTTTGCGGACCACTGGCTGTGGCCGGGGCTGTACTGAACATTTTGCATGCTCCTCACCTCATCTGACCTGCACCGAACATCTGCTGGGCACAGGCATGGCCGAGTGCTTGGAGGATGGAGAGAATAAGAAGCAGCAGCTTACAGTCTCATCCTGCAGATAAGAGCTATCCCAACAAAAAGGGTGTATTAAGCACTTTGGGGTTGAAAGGCAGGAGAAAGCATATTTGGTTGAGACACTTGGCCATCCCCAAGACTCCTTTGTTGGGAAACATTAGCTAATGGAAGAAAATAAATCTTTAGAGGTAAATGCTGTAGGGTAGAGTTTTTCTTAGCATGAGACTTGGTACCAAAAGAATTACAAGGCATTCTCTGGAATGATCTTTCAAAGAGCCTAATGTCTGGGCACCTAGCTTTGGGCAGAGGATGTTTAAGGAAAACACGGATCTTTGGGACATGTGGGCATGTTGTGTGAATGCACATTCCAAGGGACAGACTTTCTGTAGCACTTTAAGTTTGCTTTCTCCTGTCTACCCCTTCTCTCTTCTACGTCACTGGAAGCATCATGGTGAAAGAGAATGCACGTGGGAGCAGAACAGCCCTGAGTTCCCAGCTCCCAGCTCCCCATCTATCAGCTGTGTGATGTTGGGCCAGTCAGCCTGTCTCGGCCTCAGCGTCCTCATCTGTACACTGGGTAACAGTAGGCTCCCGCAGAGGTTCAGTCCCTCGGTCGGGGAGTATGCAGGCTCAGTACTGGTATGTAAAGCGTCTGGCCCAAAGTTGAGCACTTGGATGCTGATGTGAGTGTTGTGTCTGGAATGGGGGCCTCATTCATGTTGCAGTTTCTCTTTACTACTCGGTATAGTTTCAAACATGGATAAAAATGTCCATGGTCTGGAATAGCCCTGCAGATTCCTCTGCCGGCACTTCTTTGCCATTTTCCCAGTCTCACGAATGCTGTAGAGACGAGTTCCTACCGTCCAGGCTGAGAGAATAAGCTTGGAGGGATTTGCGAGATGCGCTGTGAGTGTGTGCGGAGTTGGAGAGCCCCAGGCAGCGTCTTGGGCATGTCAGCCTCACAGCCCTGAGCTGCCCGCTCACCCACTGCCTAAGTCTGAGCGACATCCCACACAGGCTCTGTTTGGTGGGATTGAGACTGGCTGGCATTGGCAAGCATGGGTTCTGAGGCCCGAGTACCTGCCTTGACTGTGAATAGGCCTATAGTGATGTGGCAGAATTTCCTTAGGAAAGGGCTTACCATGTGATTCTAATCGGAGGGCCTTCCCTCTCCTTGCCAGAAACAGGACTGGGCCAGGCGCCTGGGTGGCTCAGTTGGTTAAGCGACTGCCTTCGGCTCAGGTCATGATCCTGGAGTCCCGGGATCGAGTCCCACATTGGGCTCCCTGCTCAGCAGGGAGTCTGCTTCTCCCTCTGACCCTCCTCCCTCTCATGCTCTCTGTCTCTCATTCTCTCTCTCGCAAATAAATTAAAAAAAAAAATCTTAAAAAAAAAAAAAAAAAAAAAAGAAACAGGACTGGGCCTCAGAAGCAGGTCCTGGCAGCACTTGGCCGGTCCAGCCCCTCTGATTCTTTCCCTTGGTTACCGTGACAGGTGGCCACCTGAGATCAGATGAGGGAGTCCACTCCATTTTTGACAAACTAGCCTCCAGAGCTTAAAAATTCCTTGAATGAGACCACTTAGCCACTTTCACTTCAAAAAGTATTCCCCGAAATGGGCCCCAGAGGTATATCCGGAACACACATGTCGAAGTGGCTTGCGACTGCATAAAGCCAAGAAGAAGAAGAAACAAAGATAAATGGAGCCAGCAGTTTCTTTCTAGCTCCCTGGTTTCCTTATAGCCCTGTTGTAATGATGTTATTTGGCAAAACACAGCTTACTGTCCTCGGAGTTATTCATATCTCTTCTCTTAAGTCCATAGGGATTGCTTAACACTTGAAGAAACATCAAGCTTTCTGACTGCACCCCAAGGGGAGTGAAAGCCTTGAGAGAAGAATAGTCTGTCTTGTTCTGTCTTTCTCTAACTCACTCTCCTACCAGATAGCAGTACGTCCAGGGACAAATGCAGATGCCTCGGAGAAGCACAGCAGGCTCCGCTTCCTGAGCTCCCCATGCCCGCCAGGCGAGAGGAGCAGGAAGGGGATCACCCGTTGGGCTGGCTCTGACACCGCTTTTCTGGGCTCTCCCACAGTTAATGAACAGCTATCAGGCACTTGCTTTTTTTCTGCCTTGGATTATGATAATCAGCAATGGTGATTATCATTTGTAGAGTGCTTAGTATATAGTAGGCGTTCTGCGTGCCGTTCCCTTGTTCCTCACCACCACTCTGCGGTGCAGACAGCACTGACGTCTCTGATGGGAGAAGGGCCTGTGAGTGTCGGCAATGGGGGCAGCAGCCTCAGGAGCTTGGACAGGGGGCGGAGTCCCCACCCACTGGGTGGCAGCATTGTGTGCTGGGTCATCTGTCTGATTTGGACCAGGACGTCAGCCAGTAGCTGAATCTAGGGACCCGGGCCCCAGCATGGGAGAGGGCTGGCAAGAGGTCAGCACCTTCCAGGCACGGCAGGACCCCAGGCTAACTGTAGCAACAATTTACACCTCCTGCCCAGGGGCTCTGGGACTTCGGATGAGCTGCCAGGGTCCATGAGGATTGGCTCGGAACTAAGTGGGGTTTTGCCTGCAGGTTGAAGCCGCCCCACCCCACCTGGCAGGACTGGGACAAGCCAGCCTTGGCAGGAAGATGGGAAGATCGGGAACCCTTTTGATGAATTGCCAAGTTGACACCAGTCATGTGACTATAAAGGTAGAATGGACCTCAAAAATCAGTCCAGCCCCTTCCTTTCTGAATGACTAAAGTGGGCCCTGGCCAGGGGAAAGGACTTGCCTCAGACCCTGTGGGTGTATCCTTGGGGCAAGGCCTGAACAAGAGCCTGGTTTTCTGGTTCCTTTTCATCTCTTTTTCCCACTTGGCCACCCTCTGCCTCTGCTTTTATCCTAATTTTTATTGCCGGGGCACCAGTGCCACCGCGCAGATGAGGCGATTAGCACCAGAATCCGGGTCTCCTGCCATGTGGGTGCAGGATCCTCTTTCTCCGGCACCTCACGACCTCACTCTTAGGAACTGACCCATGCATTTCCATTGAAAACAATTTTAAAATACATTTTTTTAACCATGTAGCTTACCAGGAGATGAAACATACATGAAAGGAAGGTTGCTGTCAGGCGGTGAAGAGCATTTATTGGAACCTGCTGGGTAGAAAGCCAAGTAGGAGATGCTTTGAAATTACAGAAGCTACCTGACCTCGCTCTTGGTGGCTTATGTCTAGCCGCTTGGTGTGATTCTCTTCTTCCCTCTTTTCCTCCGATTTATTACTCAAGTCATCCCTTAAATAATGTTATCAATTTCTAAATTTAAGACCAAGACACAGCTACAAATTATTTAGCCAGCCAGAAGTTGCGTGTTTGCACTGATGTACATCAGCCATATGAAAAACAGGTGAGGTCCCCATACGGTGTACAGCACATTCTTCGGGGTCCTGTGGATCCGAGTCCTCAGGACAGCGACCTGTGCTCACACAGCTGTCTAGGTAACTTCCATTTATCTTGATAGTTTTAAATAGAGGAGACAAAAGAATTTATAGGAAAATGTATTTCTATACTTTCTTCTCTATTTCCTACCTGTACGCAATTTGTAGGGAGTGTATAAGACATAGAGATCCACACTGAATGGTCAGAAAGATCTATAACTTAGATGGAAAGGCACCTGTGGGTATGTAGTGGTTATGAGTTTCTACACTCAGGGAAGAACTAATGAATCACCAAATGGCTTTTTCCTTTACAGCGAGGCCTGTGTTGTGGGGAGGGGGAAAAAAGTCAATGAGCAAGCATAGAGATATTAAGAATAAATAATGTTTACATATGAGAGGAACATTTGTCCTTGGGACTCTGTGGCCTTCAAAGCAAGGTGAATTCAGCTACGAATTATTTGAAACAATTGGAAGTTTTCTTTTATCAGCTTCAGCAGGGGATCGAGAGTCCTGCTTAATGCCGAAGTTTGAAATGTGTCAGTAAAACAGAATAAAGGTAAGAGGCAGGTAGTTCCTTGTACCACCGACCAGAAAACCTTCTGGGCTAAAGGACTCACATTTAGTGCTCGGTGTCCTTTCTAACTGCCATTGTGAAGATACTAGATAGAGCAGTAATTCATCTTATTTTATGATTTATGGCTAATTCACGATTTCCGAAGCCTTTTTATTTCAGAGCCGTGAAGTCTCATTTGAGGAGGGGAGTGCGTCGTGCCTCCTGCTTGTGATTGCCTTTCCTTCCTGTTACGGTTAATGAGGACCTGGGCCAAGGGTCCAGAATAGATTTCTTACACCACAAGCACTTAGTAACCAGCACATTTATCTGTGGGAGCTTTAAATGAGGCTTACACAGGGATCATGGCAGGCTGACCCACTGAACAAAGCAGGAGAAAGATTGCTGAACTGACCAGCTGACACTTGCCAAGACTTTCCGTTTGCAGCACATGAGTTCCCCTGGGTGGGACGGGCCAGGGAGGCTGGAAGGTGTGCTGGGGGCAGTGGTACCTAGTTGTAACTTCCTGTGCATTCGTGTCTTACCCATTGGTTGATTCAGGGCATATCTGCTTTTAACAAAACACGGTGTGTTCATGTGTTTGGGTTAGATTTTGCTGATGCGCTCATGTCACAGACCTGAACACCAGTACGTGAAGTAGGAGTTTCTGCGGAGCTGGGCTCCATCATTTCATGCCACGAGGGGCAAAGTACCAGGGCAACATAAGAACGATGGTAAAAATAAAAACCTTGGGGCAAGGGCTGGAAGCGTTTCAATGAGTTTGATACTGTTTGCAGTGCATCCATTACCCCGGCTAGGCCAGGGATCCCCGACTTGGCTGCATATTGGAACCACTGGAGGAGCATTTCAAAATTAGAGTCCCAGGACCCCCATTGCAGAGGTACTGAATCAGAGTCTCCAAGGGTGCAGCAAGGAAATCTGCTTTCATAAGCTCTCCAGATACTTCTTACCCAGGTTGACCTGTGGTTCCAGGGCTTGGACCCCTGCATCCCACGCACAGTCCCACCATTGCGCTAGAGTGAACCTCAGAAAGCAAGAGTCAAAACAGGATCTTCTGGTTAATTCAGGACAAAACTTTAAGAGCAGACTACGTGCAGAGCACTGTGCTGAGCATCGGGGATGCACAGGCTCGTCTTTACAGAGGTCAGTCGCTGAACAGGTGTTAATACATTACCCTGTGACACTGAGATGCTGTGGTGGAGGTGCAGGTAATCGCCGTGGAGGCACGGAGCAGGGACTGGCCTTCATACCTCTTCAGCCCCGATTCCCTTCCTGTTACGGCCATGGAGGCCATAAAGGCCGCAGGTGATCCTTGACAGTGAAGACCAGGAAATAGCCCCCAGATCAGTCCTTCCATGGTCCTGGTTGATTTTCCATGGAAGAAAGAATCCGGAAGTGTCACTTTTTTGGAGACTACACTCCATTCAGTCAAGTCTGGGCCAACTTTGCCCCTAGATAGTCGAGGTCTCATGGAAGGTCCCAGCAATAGCCTCAGTCTATGGCACCCAACAGGAAGGAAGAGGCTGTTCACACATAGCTTGGGTGTGAAGCTGATGTCACAGTTGGTGGTTTCTGGAAGGCTGTGAGAAGCCACAGAATTAGCATATAGGGAGCTTTCATACTGCACGAATGTGCCATCCACTTAGTACCTTCTCCTTACCCTGATGCACTTTCCTTCTAGACTGCAATTTTGGTCTCAGGGCCATTCTCTTTTGTGACATTACAGAAGAATCTTGGTCCAAGAGGAGGGCCACCCTAAGACTGGAGCTCATTTTTGGTCATTTAATAGCCTTGCTCCAAGGGGTCGGGGGAAAAGGACAGCTCAGAGAGGTCAAGAAGTCTTTGATGTGGTAGTTTGTGTTTGGGGTGTTTTTGTTTTGTTTTCTTTTGTTTTGTTTTGTTTTTCAGCTTTATAACCTACTGAGAAGTTTCAGAGGAAACCTTGAGTTTTATCATCACCTCTCCTTACCTAGGAAGCAGGCACATAACTCACAGTCCAGTGATGTTTGAGATGGCCATTGTTCAGACTGGGGGGGTCTTAGGGTGCATGTGCGTTGGAAATATCTAGGTAGGTGATCCAAAAGGTGTCATCTTGCCTGAATGGACTCCATGAGAAATGCTCCGTGAAATGCAAATCTAGGTGCAGACCCCTCAATGGAAAAGTGGAAAAGAGAGTCATTGCTTATGCCCTCGGAGAGCAGGATGAAATTTGGAGGCAGATCCGCTGCCCCCAAGGGAGTTAAGGAGCCCTCCTGGGATCATGCACTCTTTCCTCTCTAGGCATTTACTCAACCAATTGCAGCCTGTTAGTAGACTTGGTTGTCAGGCTGTCACTGTTTAATAGCTTTCTATAAGATACTGCCATCTTTAAAGGCCACTAGTGAGGCTGACAGCTATGACTTGTTTATAGAAATAAAGGCAGCTTGCCTTGTTACAAAATAAGGTCTAATGCTTGGCCAGGGGGTATATATTCATATGTGTCAGTGCTTTTTCCTCTTGTGCGAAGTTTGTTGCTATTTTTGTTGGGAGGGAGTAGGACTATGTCTGTCTGTCTTATGGAAGTATGTAGAAGGCTGACCCTGAGATTGTAGTGAGTGGGGCGGAGAGGGAGGTGACCAAAGGAGAATAAGAGCAGGGACTCCCTTAGACAAAAGACAGGCCTGTAGGGGAGATCCCAGCCTGAGTAACGCGAGTGGCCCATCCTGTCACAATCCATGCTTCAAAGAGTCCTGCTGAGGGGCGCCTGGGTGGCTCAGTCGTTAAGTGTCTGCCTTCGGCTCAGGTCATAATCCCAGGGTCCTGGGATGGAGTCCCACATTGGGCTCCCTGCTCGGTGGGAAGCCTGCTTCTCCCTCTCGCACTCCCCCTGCTTGTGTTCCCTCTCTTGCTGTGTCTCTCTCTGTCAAATAAATAAATAAAATCTTCAAAGAGTCCTGCTGAGTTACCCCTAGGACAGCATAGTCAGCCTGCTAGCAGACAGATGCGTGACTCATGACTGACCTGTGGCCCCAGCTGGCTGCATTGGGATGGCCATGCAGTGTGGTTTGGGGGGTGGGGTTTCTTATGGGGATAGAAGAGACCTGAAATTTAACATGAAACAACCTTATCCCATGGGACCTCCACTCACTTAAAGATAACCAGGTCACCTGTAGTCTTAGGGCTTCTGGGTTTTGTAGCTATCAGTGCAGTTTGGAATAGAAGCTAGTTACTGCTCTTCCACGTTTAGCTACTGTTGGGGCTGATTCTATTTTTAAAGAAGGAAAATTCACTGACCAGTGACCTCAGTTCTTAGGCACTGTGACCCTACACCATTTTGAAAGTTCAGAAGTTAGTTCCTGGAGGAGAATTCACTGTCCAGGGAGACAGGGTGAAGGAGTGTGTGTGTGTGTTTCCTCCCCCGTGTCCCGCCCAAGTCCCTTATGTAGACTGGGTGCTGGAAGTGTCAGCAGCATCACTGTGGCCCCCGTGAACTCCCATTGCCAGGAAAGGGGGTCTGGTCTCCTGGAGTTCAGAGGAGGTTTTCCAGACACCTCCCCTAAAAGAGAATGTGTCTCTTGGCAGGTGTTCCTTCTTTTTGACATGAGGATCCGGGTGTAAGAAAGTTTAATTACTTGGTTTTAAAGTTGCTCATAACTAGAGTTTGTCACCTTGACGAAGAAGTTAAGAAGCATTGCCTCCATGAAATCCTTCCTAAAAGAAGATTCTGCCACCAACAGATGAGTTTGGTTGTGTTTGTTTTTCATGAGTGAGCCTTGTATCTGCCCCTGACCTTTGAATTGGCTCCTTGGGATCCCACTCATTTTGGTCCTTGAACATCAAAATCCATGATGACATGGGTGCCATGAGGGGGACCTCTTTAATGTTTCTGTCTTTGATTTCAAAGACTGGGATTCAAAGGTTCTCCTGCCTATTGGATAAAGCAAAGTGAGAGTGTCAAGGACAGTTGGGTTTGGATTGGGGGAGGGAAGGAGCCTAAGTGAATAATGAAAAAACTTCATAGTGGTTGCTTAAATAAAAACTCGCTACAAAAACAAAACCCAAACAAAAAAACTATAAAGGCTGTCATAAGAATCTCATTCCATATTTAACTTTATGACTTCTTAGCAGTTCTTTAGGGTTGCAGCAGTATTCTGGGAGGGGGGGAAAGGAGAATGATTAGCACATGGAGGAGATCCCAGCTATCGAGAAGAGTGTAACATTACGCATTGGGTTGTTTTTTTCCCAGTCTCCCCAGCCCTCCTAACAAACTCTACCCAAATCTTTGATTCATTATAACTTGAAAAGACTGATAGCAACCTAGAGTACAACCAGAGGCCCTTCCTGTTATTAGGCATACAAATCATAAGGCAGAAGTACCAAGAATGAAGGAAGGAAGGCCGATAAGCAGCCTGGGGCTGGAGGAACGCTTCTGGGGCTCTTCTGGGTCCCTGAAATCACGCTGTGCAGAGACAAGAAGGAGGTGTAAGTGTAGCCAAAGGACTTTTAACTGAGACTCAGAAAATAATGTTATGGGTAATTCTGTGGATGGATGGAACATAAGGTTGGCAGTTAGAATACCCCAGTCTCAGAATGGAGATGTACTTCAGATGTGCCGGGACCACCACATGGCCACAATCTCCTGCAGCCCCTACTCCTCTCCCCTCTCCACCCCTCTCCCCGGGCTGTTCTCAGCTCTCAGTTCCTGATAAGCCATAGAGCTAGAAAGGGCGTTTCAGCTCTTACCCTATATAGTGGTGCCAGTGAGCACTTTCTCATTTGTTCCTAACTCAGGAAAACAATATGATTATTTTCCAGATTCATGGATATACTACTTGTAAAATTATTATTACTTAAATGGCTCAGTTTTCCTCTGCTCTCTCCCTTTTAAAATATTGTGTAATGCGGTTCTGTGTGTCATCTAAGAGGTCAGGCACCATCTGGTTGGGGGTGATGGTGGCTGAGGGAGTGGGGAATGGGTTCTCCACCCAGTAGGAACGATTGTGGCCTCTCATAGGAATCTCTTTACTATGGATGCTCTACAGATGGCCTCTTAAGGGGAATGATTCTCTGAGAGAGTGCCAGATGACCAGATCCATGAATAATCGATTTCAGATGCACACCCTACAGAGGAGCAAAGACTCAGTCACGATTTGTGTATCACCAAAGAACAATTTTAATATTAACATTTTAGTAAGGGATGATATGGCTTATCCAGAATCCAAATTGCGGGATCGGGAGTAACCTATAGATGGGAAGATCCAACTCACAGCCTCTGGCCTGATCCTGTTGGTGGCCACCACCAATGCTGAGCACGTAGTGACAACAGAGGAGAGCTACAGGTGGGCATGAAGGCCGGGCCCATGGGGGAGGGGGTGGGAGGGCAGAGAGAATTCAGTCTGGAGATGAAGGTAGGGCTAGAATAGGGAGGCTGGTGTGGCTGGTGGGCCCAGAATTCAAGGAACCTCTTTCCAGCCCCCCTTCAGAATCACTGTATCCCAGGGTCTGAGTGGAGTATATCTAGAGTCGATAGTATTTTTCTCTACTTATGTGCTTAGCTCATCCAGCACAAAATCAGCTCCTTTTCCATGAAAGTTGACTTTAATTGAGACTAAGTAATACATACTTAAGATCAAGGATCATGGAGCCAAATCTGCATGGGTTCAGCTCTTGGTTTTACCTCTTACTGGCTTTGTGACCTTGGGCCAGTGACTTACCCTCTCAGTTTCTCAGCTTCTTTGTTTGTCCCATAGGATAATAAAATTACCTATCTCGTAAGATTGTTATGAGGCTTACACGAATTCAATAAAGTGCTTAGTAGGGTGACTGACACATAATAATTACTATATATTTATATATATCCTTGAGAGTATGAATTTTTCACATGACCGAAACCAAATTTAACAACTCTTTGCATTGGTTGTTTGAGAGATTATAAGCCTTTGTATCTTCAATAGCCCAGATGTGCTTAAAGCTACGAACACATAAGGACATTTTTGAAAGACACGGGCAGGATTTGAAATTCTCAGGATGAAGTTGCACGCTAGCATTCTCTAAATTTCTATTTTCTGGGTGTAAAGAATACAACATCTGCAAACAACAGCTGGACAAATATTAGAACATATAATTCCAACTTCTTGCCATGTTGGCAAAAGTATTGGGCGGGAGAGGAACAATTCTCCTTTTATCCAAGTACCTTTTTACAGCTGGAAGAAAAGAAGTTAGGTGAGTCATTTTGTGAAGGCAGCATTTCGGGAGAGCAGACCTAAGGAAACATTGTCGGGGCATCCTGGACACAATCAGATCGCGTGCAGCAATTTATTAAGAAGGCCTGGGTTCTTGAGGCAGATTGATAGGTTTTATGTTGTTCATCTGGAGAACCTTAGCTGAGTTCCAAAAACCTATTTGCGTCCTTGCCCAGCACTTCAGTAAGTCAGCTTCATGCAAAGTGCTGGCCTGAAAAAAGGCCAACAATAGGAAGGGCAGCCAGAAAAGGAAGCGGGGAAGCTGAGCTTCTGTGAAAAAGTGACCGCGGTGTTGGAAGTAAGCGGGGTTTTAATTGGCTTGGGATAGAACTGGCAGAGCACCTGCCATTTGTCCGGCTTCCTTAACTGCGCTTTAATAGAGCAATTCTCTTACTTGATGACACCTGCTCTTTTGGGACAGAGGTGAGCCTAGGGCAAAGCGGGTAAAATCGCTACTGAGGACACACAGAGGAAATAAGACGCAAAAGCAAGAAGGGCCTTGGGGCGGGAGGCAGCACGTGGGGCCAACACCGCAGGTCCGCGGCAGGGACCCTGGGCGGCCACCACCAGAGTGTCCCATGTGTAAAAGGAAGGGGTTGCAGATGATGCATCCGGTCCTCTCTGGCTCTACTCTCCTTTGTTACTAACAGCTTTACGGTTCTGGCCATGAATCCAATGTAGCGGAAGACTGAGAAGTCACAGTGTAACTAGACCTGCGTTTGCCACCCCTTGGCACACACGCCTGCCTTCAGCTGCGTGCTCCCCAATGCCAGGGGCCGTGGCACATTCCCGCCTCCACCCCTTATGGACTGGGTGAGACCAGGCTAATGCCCACTAGGAAAGGATTTCACTCCTCATCTGGAATCTGGCCCTTTTGAGACTCTACAAGTATACTTTTGACTTTTTGCTGTTTTGGAGAAAAAAAACGTATATAGTAAATTCTTCAATGCATCTCCTTCCTTTATGACCTTCTTCTAAAATAAGCAAACAAAAAATAAACAAGCATCTTTTTATCAGAGCCAGGCAGGCTTCTCCCCTGTGTCTGATCTGTGGGTGTGGTGTGGAAATTGCTTGGGTCCATCTTGGCCTGCTTAGTATCCCACTGAGTCATTTCTTCCCACTACCCATTAAAGAATGCTCCAGAGAGCTCCCAATAAGAACCGTGGGCTTTCTTGGGGATGGGGATTGGAGGTGGGAGTGAGGGCCTGGGCACCAGCATGAATCTGTTACTTCTGAGCAGATTAAACCAACATGTCCATCTTCTTGCCCTCTAACCAGGAGCATAGGACACCGTGATGTGACTTTAGTCAAGGCTTCTAGCTGCTAGGTGGTTTGTGGGGACAACAGTGATGGCTTAAAACCGCTGACTTCTTTCTTTCTATAAAAGTAAACCATTTGATCAGACCTAACAAAAATGCTAATTTGACCCAGGGAACTGGGGAGGCCAAGAGAACTGAAACCGTTAAATGCCTTGGCTCTGTGTTCTGACATGAAGCCAGTCCCATGAAACAGAGACGGCACCCAATTAGTCCTGGTTCCCAGGAGCTCATATGATGTATGATGCTAAGAAATAGAGCCTCCTGCTTCTGGCAAGTGATTTTGCTGTTTGGCTACCAGAATTCCGTAGGGTAGAATGTCCCGGGTAATGGGATATCAGATTAATCACGGAGGCTTCGGTTGTGCAGGGATGCTCAGGATTTTTTATTCCTTATCGTAAGTTCTATGATAGTATCATATGACATGGAAAACTGAAGAATTCTACAGCCATATTCACCTTCTCCACACCTCCCCCCATCACTTTGGAAGAGCCATGGGACTTGAGGATGCTAAAGAGAATTTTCACCGGGACTATTTATTGCATGGGTTTTGTAAGGAAACATTACCCAGTTTTGGAGGTCTTATTAAAATGAAAGACTTTGGAAACCTGTCTGTTATATGCACCCCACATCTCCTTCAAGTGAACTTGGTTTGACATT
Organism: Halichoerus grypus; assembly: GCF_964656455.1. NCBI lineage: Eukaryota > Metazoa > Chordata > Mammalia > Carnivora > Phocidae > Halichoerus > Halichoerus grypus. The sequence continues at coordinate 101,874,677 of NC_135722.1, read as the reverse complement.
GTCTGCATACGTCTGCAATGTATGCGTATGGCTTTATCTCGACCCAGGGAGCTTTGGTTTCTCCATTCTAATGGAGAATGAATTCTAATGGAGAATGAACCTTCCACCACCTCATCTTTCCTTCCCCTTCCAGTCTTGAATTCTGCTCTGACCCATCTGCTGTGTGCTGGCGTTCTCAACCAGGAAAGACCACAGCTTTCTGAAGGGCTTCCTTCACTCGCTAGGCTGGCTGGCATTCTGGGGGACGCCGGGGCTCCAGCTCCTGTGGGTGCTTCCCACAGAGGGCTTCCCAAGGGTTTGGTTATAAACTTAGTTGGCCTGGGAACCCTATCTAGAAGACTTCTGATGTTTAGGTTTAGATGGGAATTAGAATTCTCAGCACTTCCGTAGATGAGGCCCCAACTGAGCAGCCGTAAGCATGGCTTCTAGATGGTTTCAGTTTCTACTATGAGCCAGCTTTAAGCAATGAGGATGCTTCCAGTGGCAGTTAGAACATGGTCTGCCTTTGTGATGACATTATAAAGACCCTGAAGCCAAAATCTCTGAGAACACGTATTTTACAGTTCCTTTAAAATGACATTTAACTTTTGGGTTAATATTTGAAAGTGAAACAGCCTACCTCCTTTTCTTCCTCTGCCCAGCTGCTATCAGCAGTACCTCAAGCCAGAGTTACAGGACTCACGTGTCAAGTACGGGCGAGACTCCTTCGTCATTACTAATTGTTTATTTGTTTTCTCTCCCCAAATGAGATGAATTTACCTGTGTCTAGCTGCCTCCTGCCACAGTAGCAATCTGATTAGTTGCATTATTCTACACACACACACGTTTATCTAGGCTCACAGCGGACGCACCATATATACACATAGATGCGAACACACACACGTATGCTGTAATAGGTGTCTGTGTGTACAAGTAGTCTGTAAGAGGCCCCTGTTATCTTATTCTCACTACAAGCATTATGGGGAATTTTGTTTGTTTGCAGGGTGTGTGTGTGTGAGTTCAAAATGCTCTCATATATGTACCACCATTTAAAAAACCAAAGCCTAAGCTGGTGTTTGGTACTTTTCATACATTACTTTTCTAAATCATCTCAACATGCCTACGAGATAAATAGGATTGTTGTGTTCATTTACAAATGTGGCAAACTGGCTCAGAGATTCTCGAGTTACTTGGTGTCCGAGCCGGGGTTTGGGCCCAGGCCTCTCTGACTCCAGACCCTGACTTCTTAACTATGGCTCTCTCCTGACATTTAATTATCATGACAGTCCAGCCACACAGAGGCGGTCTTACCATCATCTCCATTTTACAGATGAGAAAACAGGCCAAGGTGAAGTGGTTTGTCTGGAGCACCTGCCTTACTGTTTTTTGCCTTTGATTGAATTCCGTCATCTTGTATACCAATAAAGTTGTGACTGGCAAGTAGAATTTCCTAAATTAGTGTAGAGAGTGGAATTGGGCCACCTGACCAATTGGATCGTTCGTGAAGGTTACTTTATCTTAAACCATAAAGAGAAACATTGCTTCCCTCAAAAACCGTGATCAAAATAATTTCTTTGGGAAGGGTTGTAAATAAAGATTTATGAAGAATAATAATACACAGCAAGCATAAAATGGTTATTATGTGCCAGACGCTATTCTAAGTGCTTCACATATATGAATTCATTTTGTCTTTCCAACAGCCCTATGAAGAGGGTTCTGTTTGTCCCCATTTTACAGATAAGAAAACAGAGGCACCGAGAGGTTAAAATACATGGCAAGATCACACAGTAAGTGGCACAGCTGAGATTCACACTCAACAGTCTGGTCCAGAGCCCTGGGCCTCAGCCATTCTCCAGTACTGCCATCTTGGTTTTGGCTTTACTTTCATTGAGTTTGGCTGGTTTAGTAGTGAAGTTACCCTCAAGTACTTTGCTAATAAGGAGAGCAAACTGCCAGAAGCAAGTGGGGGCCCCTCAGTTGTTACACTCTTGGTCCAGATGTCTGGATTTCCAATAGGTATGGTCACATGAAAGAGATTTAGTATTAGTTATAGTTGAAAAATAAAAAACGACTCTCCATGGAAGTGGTTAAGTATGGTGATATTCAAGGTTCATTTCTAGAACCATAGCTAACAAAATAAATTCGTAAGTGACACTTTGATGCCTTTTTCAAAAATTCTTAGCTGTTGGGCGCCTGGGTGGCTCAGTTGGTTAAGCGACTGCCTTCGGCTCAGGTCATGATCCTGGAGTCCCAGGATCAAGTCCCGCATCGGGCTACCTGCTCAGCAGGGAGTCTGCTTCTCCCTCTCCCGCTCCCCCCTCTTGTGCTCTTTCTCTCTCTCACTCTCTCTCAAATAAATAAATTAAAAATCTTAAAAAAAAAAAAAAAATTCTTAGCTGTTATTACATAGGTTCTAGAAAATTCCCTTACCTGGTGCATAGTTACTGATCACATTAATCCTCTGTTGTTCACTCTTCTCTTAAATTGGTGACGGGGGCATCTTCTTACCTTGGCTCTGGCCTGCTGCATACCTGCCGTCCGTCTTCCTCAGCGATCAGCATCTTTATCACCATTTAACAAGAAAATATTTTCAATTAGCCACGGGAAAGACCTGGGTTTACACTCTGCTGTCAGCCCCTACCTTGTTAAGCACATTAGAATCTGAAAAGAAAACCAGTAAAAATCAAACTACAGCAAGAAGTTGCTGACTCAAGTGAAATCTGTGGTCTCCTTCTTGAAATCAGAATAATTTTTCTCTGTTGCTTTGCTTTGGTAAGATTTCCACCTCTCCTGATAAGTGCCTTAGCATGTTTTATGAACTGAAATTCGAATTCACTTTCCTTTAGCAACTAAAGGAAATTCTCTTGCTTCTACTAGAAAGTTGAGAGTCCCCAAACTTCTCTCTACATCTGAAGCTGTTTGCCAAACAAGTTTGCCTCTTTTTGGACATAGCATCGGTTTTTAAAAAACATTTAAACAGGAAACACATTTGAAAATGTACAAATCTCCCACAAGTTTATTTTACTTTTAAAATCAGATGAGGACGGGGGCAGGGGGATCATTCTGTTCTTAAGAGAACCCTTTTCCTGTCTGCTCACAAGGGATCAAAGAGTATAGGAGAAATATCTGGAGCTTTCGACTCTATCCAGCCTGGGTTGGAGTCTGGACTCCACCATTTCTACTACTTATGGCCCCGAGCCTCCACCTCCCCATCTGTGAACAATGCTATGATCATCTGTGGGCGAGGAGGCCAGTTAGAATCAACCAGGGTAGAAAGGAAGGCAGCAACTTGACTGTAAGATGTTTGTACACTCTGCTCTTTCTAGCCCATGATTTGGCAAGAGAGCAAATGCTAAATACTAGGTCATAATGAGCCTATGAGACGGCCAACCAAAGGTTAGTGGTAGTTTGGGGGTATAGAGGGAATAGCTGGAGTCTTAGAATCAGATGACTTTGAATCTTAACTGCTCACTAGCTGAGTCGCCCTTGGCTAGTTACTTTGCTTCTCTGAGCATTAATATTCTCTTGTATAGGATGGAGACAATAAGGTAGGCCTTCTTATGTCTCCAAACTGTTGTGAGCATCAGACAAAGGAACAGAGTATGTTTTGTAAACCGGAACGTGTGATCTAGCTGTAGGGGGCCATGGGGGATGATGGCCCTTCAGATCCAAACACCCATGCATGTAAGCGTCTATCTCTGGACGCATCTAGGATGGAGTAGGATAACGCATGGCCTTCTTGCAGAGCATTTGTGCAAAGCAAGAGTTGAGATACTTTTTCTGGGATAAGGGTTTTCCTAGGTTTCTTTAAAGGTATGAGTTATGCCTGGTTAGGAAATTTCACTTATATGTGCAACTGGAGAAAGGCAAAAGTTGAGGTAGGAATTTTTATTGCAAACAGTGAAAGGTCTAATAAAGTAGGAGGATGGGGCACCACGAAGCAGAGGGACGGAGTTTGGAGAGTAGAGCAGGATTTCCACGTGCCATTATTAAACCTAATAATTCAAGGTTCAGCATTTGGGGAAGAATAATCAGCCATTGTGCTGCAGTCGAAGACATCCGAGTGTTGACTTTCAGAGAGTCTGGGGTTCCTCTGGCCCAGCTTTGACTCTGGTGCTTTGAAGGAGGAGTCATACTATCTTTTCCATGTGTGCCGGGAGTCTAAGTGGATGTGTCTTCTTTAAAAAACTTCTGTGATGATGAATGTGTGCGTGGGACCTGCTTAAGCTGGGAATTCCTTTGAAATTCTTGTTTCTGATTGCTCTCCATGGCCCAGAGAAGGATACTGGCCACATTTGGGTATGAAACTCTTGAGCCTAGCCGTGTTCTCTGGCCCCCGGAGAGTCATGTTCTGTTTGAAAAGAGCTGAAAAGATGAAGGCTGTTTTTTCGCTTGGGGTAAGAATATCCTTCTCAAAGCAGTAAGGGCTCTGTGAGAATAACAGGATCCATATGTTGAAGCTGGCAGCTGATGTTCAGCATATGGGCCAGTGAACCTTTCAGGCAGAAATATGCCTCTAATTCTCTAAAGAATGCCCCAGTAAACTCCAGAAAGGACCATTACGTAGGTGACGGATGCCATAGGCACAGCTCCTGGGCTTTCATGGGCCCATCGTTCCGTGGAATGCGAGCCATGGACAGAATGGAAAGGTCTTGGTTGGCCTTACGATGGATGGCGCTGGCCTGCGGCCCTCTCCATCAGGCCCCGTGCCCCCGAAATACTAAAGGCCTTATCAGCTCTGTTCTGTTAGGGGATGGTGCATCTGAGGGTCGTTCCTCACATTCTCCAGACCGTTCGTCAAACCGGATGAATGGAAGCTTTTTGTCCCCTACCCACAGAGGCAGCACTGTGGAAAGAACACTTCCCTGGGAGCTGGGGGGCCTGGGCTCTACGGCCACCACCACCCTGGCCCTAAATAGAGGTGACCTTAGCGAAGTCACTTTATCTCTCTTTCTCACCCGGAAAATAAGCAGGTGCAACATGGTGCTGGTTGAGACTCCTCTGGCTCCCTCAGTTTGGAGCTGAGCGCACCTACTCTGGCCAGAGGAAAGCGGTAGAAACACCACAGCTAGAGACAGCTACACGGGGTCAGGTGCCCTCGCAGCTCCGGGTGCCGCGTAGCATTTCGTTGCTCTCTGTGAGAGTTCAGTCCTGGGCCGGGGATGAGTCATCGGCAGTAAACCCAGTGAGGGAGTGGCTGGCTGCCCCCAGATTACTACGGTATTTCTTCCAAACCAGCATTTGGACGTCTGAGTGCGCCCCTCCTGTTCTCATGGTGGAGCACTCAGCATCCTCCCCGGGCCTGAACTCTGTGCCTGATTCCTCACTCTGCGCCCTCCCTCCTTCCTCTCGCAGTTCCTTTCTCCACCAGGCCACCCACCTCTCCCCTGCCTCTGCTGCTTCTCCGGGGTCTGCTTTGTCTGTTGTAGGTGGCAAGCAAGGCCGCGCCCCCAGTAGCCCGGTGCTCCCCACGCTCGCCCTGCCAGCCCCGTGCAGGTCCTCTGATCCCTCTGCTCTGCCGAGCGCACCGCGGTCCCTTCATCACGGGAGCACAGACTGAGACGGCAGCGGCTCTGCCTGCAAGTCCGTCTCCATGGCAACCAGCAGGCCCTCGGTTCTGCGGTGCAGAGAAAATGGCCGTGCGAAGGAAGGGCTCGCTGAGTCTCTATTACCCGGCCTCTTGAGTCCCGGCCCCTCCTCCATATCCATATCCGCTTGAAGAAGCTACATGCGTTGAACCAAATGTCCATTAGCTTTTAGCTTTCCGATTTACTTTACCTAAGAGGAGGGGAGGCAAAGGAAGTTGAATCCAAATGGATAAAAGCATTTTTTTCCCTGCCCTAACCCTATATTTTCATGAGGAACAGTTATCTGCTCCGAGCAGATATACGAGGGACCGAAGGAATACGGCAATCTGTGGGGTCCAGTGCAATATATTTTGCCTTATCAGTGGAGAGGAATGACAGAGCATGGGGATCGTCAAATAGAAATTCAGCACAAGTAGCCAGGAGATACAGGGAATTCCTCAGGGCACAGGCTACCGCCTGCCAGGAGGGTACCTGACTAGTTGGAGTGATGATGCTGCACGCTGTCTCCCCTTATGGAAAGAGGGGTGGGGTCCCCTAGTCACGAGGCAAGGTGAGCATCTGGCATCCCCTGCTTCCAGATCCATCTGGATCATCACAGTGAATCCCCCACAGTCATGAAGCATGGAGACATGGGAAACTAGAGGGTCCCTCGTCACACAGCCATGGGGACGCTTTAGGCTGATTTCCAGAAGTAACTGATCTGTTATTTCTGTGAATCCCAGAGGTGCTGCTGTCTGGAGCAGGACCATGGCCTTCTCAAGAGGTCAGAAACATGTAGAGTGGGGGGGGTCACCCCAAATCTTCCAGGGGACCCCACGCTGTCTGATAGGGGATAGCCGTTCCACAGGGAAGGATCCGGACCGTGTCCATTCCTGGCTTCGGCATGGGAACCATGGATTCTTTGGCGGTGACAGGCTCTCAACCCAGACCACATCCTCCCTTCACTCTTTCCTAACGTGAGCAGGGAGACCCCATTTTTTTTTTTAATTTTTTTATTGTTATGTTAATCCCCATACATTACATCATTAGTTTTAGATATAGTGTTCCATGATTCATTGTTTGTGCATAACACCCAGTGCTCCATGCAGAACGTGCCCTCCTCAATACCCATCACCAGGCTAACCCATCCTCCCAACCCCCTCCCCTCTAGAACCCTCAGTTTGTTTTTCAGAGTCCATTGTCTCTCATGGTTCTTCTCCCCCTCCGATTTCCCCCCCTTCATTCTTCCCCTCCTGCTACATTCTTCTTCTTCTTTTTTTCTTTCTTAACATATATTGCATTATTTGTTTCAGAGGTACAGATCTGAGATTCAACAGTCTTGCACAATTCACAGCGCTTACCAGAACACATACCCTCCCCAGTGTCCATCACCCAGTCACCCCATCCCTCCCACCCCACCCCCCACTCCAGCTACCCTCAGTTTGTTTCCTGAGATTAAGAATTCCTCATATCAGTGAAGGGAGACCCCATTTTTGAATGGAAGCTCTGGGTTCCCTTCTCAAAAATCCTAATGTGTGTTTCAACCGGACGTTGTCTTTTCCAGTTTCTCTGCAGGTGGATATCGTCCCCAGCCAAGGAGAAATCAGCGTCGGAGAATCCAAGTTCTTCTTATGCCAAGGCAAGTGCCCCGTGCCTCACTGCATTTAAGGAAAGGCCGTCAGCAGAGCAGTAGCCAGTTGGCCCGGGTGCTTGGGGCCGGAGGGCCAGCGAAGCTCTTAGGCCTCTTGCTTCCCCTCACAAAGGGCTTCCCCAGCACAGTGAGATGTGTCATCTGAGCTTCTGCGTGGTGATGGAGGAGGTCTAGGGATTTCCTGAGGAAAGTTAGCACAATTCCCAAAATAGCGAATCACCTGGGTCCCCTGCTCTGTACCCAGCCGGAGTTCTGTGCGTGACGCGGGAGAACAGTGCTGCCTCAGAAACCATGCTTCAGGGGGTCGGCGCAAGGCTTACTTCTTAGAATCTCCCAGGACACAGAAATCCAGGAAGGTCTGAAACTTGCCCGAAAGGAAACTGAGCACCGCTGTCTCTTGTGCCGTGAAAATGTGGGTCCCGGGTTTTCCAGGTCTGTTGTGAATACCGATATTCTGTCCCATTGCCCCCCACCAGAGCTCTGGGGTTTGTCAGACCTGGTGCCCTTGTTTTTTGTTTAGAAAATTTGCCCCATTTCCACAGCTCAGATAACATCAGGAAACGTCCCGTGGAGGAGAAGCTTCCGATTAGGCTTTGGATTCTCCAAATGTGACAGGACTGGGATTCAGATCATGGAAGAACCAGGGAAGTTGAGCTGAGCTAGGTGTAAACCATGACATTTAGCAAGCAGCTTTTGGCAGGGAGGGGCCTTTAAATGCAGTCATGATTTGCGTTGGGTGAGGTGCCTTGTGGCCACCGGATGTGTTCACTCCAGCTTTGCCTTCATTACAGCAATTTAAACGATCTGGAGACACAGCCGTGGAGCCCACAGCACATCTTGCAAATAGCGATATTTATTGAAAACATGATGGGCCCTGAAAGGAGGTCGGCTTCATTTCCATACTAAGCATCTGTGCAGGGCTGGGTGGTGTGGCCCGGGGAGGGGCACCGTGCAGAGAGGCAGGGCGCCGCCGCGGCCGCCGGAGCCGAGAGCCCTTGTTCCCGCAAAGTGTCTGAGACCGCTCAGCAGCGGCATCTGCCCCTCCTCGGTGCCCCGGGGAGAGGACGCATGGGTGATTCTGGCTATCTTCTTTGCAGGATTGAAGGAGATGAATTTGTCTATCTGAGACGGGGTGCTGAAATGACAGTCGAGCCAGTTTGGGCCGGCAGACGCTAGAATAAAATTGGTTGGAATCCACACTCCTAGACTAGCTGGTGTCTCCTCCTCCTCTCTGGAGACCACAGTCTGAGCCCTCAAGAACAGGCTGACTAGTTGGCTCAGACGCGCCAGGCCCTTGAGCTCAGATCCTACACATGAATCCCCTCTGCCCCCTCTTCTGTGAGGCTGGAGCTCCTCTCTTAGAGCCTGGCACACAGTAGGTCCTCAGCAAATACCTCTCCTCGTCCCTCACTAAGGATAGGCATACTCACGAGGGGTCGTCGAGTTCTTTCCCGTCACTGTGAGTGGTGTTTTGTGCATCACGATGAAGCACAGAAGCCAGGGGAAGGCGGTGTCACGTCCTCTGCATGAATGCTCTCCCTCCCCGGTCATCGGGCCCGATGACCTCTTGTTCGGTAGCTGCTGCTGAGTACCCACAGTCACCCTGGAGGGGACTCTGTCTTTTCAACTCCCACGGTTTGAAAATTATCTCTTCCTCTTCAGTGGCGGGAGATGCCAAAGATAAAGACATCTCCTGGTTCTCCCCCAATGGAGAGAAGCTCACCCCAAACCAGCAGCGGATCTCCGTGGTGTGGAACGACGACTCTTCCTCTACGCTCACCATCTACAATGCCAACATTGATGACGCCGGCATTTACAAGTGTGTGGTCACTGATGAGAGCGGCAGTGAGTCAGAGGCCACAGTCAACGTGAAGATCTTCCGTAAGCGCCTCCTCCATCTTCTTCCCTACTCCCGGTCCTCTCCTTTGGCTAGGAAAACGCGTGGGTAGCAGGCAGAGTGGGATGGCAGCCGAGGGCTCCCTGAGGCCTTCCTCCTTCCCACTCCCTGAGTCTTTTCTGAACTGAGCTAAGAGCTCCAGTATGTTCTTAAATGATCCTGGGCCAACTCAGAACTCACAGCCCTGGGTCACGTGGGTCCCAGCTGCCTCCCTCTGGCCTCCATTCTCTAAATTCAAATCACACAGTTCCCAGAGGGCTGCTAAGGGTGCCCCTTTCCTCCTCCAGGTACTGGCTGGCTATCGTACAATTCACATGTCCCCTTTTATTTCACTCTCCCCTGCTGCTAATGGAGTCCAAAGGCTCGGTGGGGTGTGGGGGATTATTATCTGAACACTCTGGGCCACTCAGAGCAGGGAGTTCCCATTGTCAGTGAAATCCAGGCTAGAGGTGGCATCTCATTACCTTGTTATCATGCATCTGTCTCATTGGCCAGTGTAATGGTGGGTGACAGCTAATGGAACAGTATTGATTGCCAGAGTATTTAATCCCATTAAGCCTGCCTTTCTTCTGTTGTGTTCTTCAAAATGTTCTCTGCTCTAGGAAAGCTGGGCTTGGGGTGTCACACAGAGTGGGAGACTGATGACCAATCATTGTAGACTAGGTGTTGTACCAGTTCATTGCACCTTGCTTTGTGCTTCATTGGCACCATCCCACATGGCAAGGGACACTTGGTAAAGAGACTCCTTTACCTCCATAGATCCTTTTCCACACAAAGTATGATAAATTTAGCACTCAGTGAATAGACATTGACTGTCAAACATTGACGCCACATTCCCCTACTTAAACCAGCTGCTTTGCCGGGCATCTTGGCCAAGGATGGGGTGGGACCCTCTCTTGGGCCACTGAAGATATGGGTTGAGAGCTGCCCACAGCTTGAATCCAAGCAGTATGGCTCTCGCAAAAGGGGGTCTGTGTGGGGCAACCAGCTGTTTTCCCTCATTCTTCTCTTGCTCATTTTCCAGAGAAGCTCATGTTCAAGAATGCACCAACCCCGCAAGAGTTCAGGGAGGGGGAAGATGCTGTGATCGTGTGTGATGTGGTCAGCTCCCTACCCCCCACCATCATCTGGAAGCACAAAGGCCGAGATGTCATCCTGACGAAAGATGGTGAGGCCCGAATTCCCTGGCGGCTGCCCTAACCCCCAAGCCACAGGGTCCCTTAGGGTTTCCACCTCAGCTACCCCCCGAGGCATTTCAACCCAGCCTCAGATCCCAGTGTCCCACAGCCCTGTGCGTGTTCCAGGTCCTGAATGCGTGAATGCCCGGAGCTTGTACATTCAGGCACTTGACCTTGTCTCCAAAGAAAAAGATAAATTTCCAGTAGACTTTTGCTCTTGGCTCTCTGTCAGCGCCAGGGCCACATGTCTTGATTTCGGTGTAAAGCCACCTCCCCCCAGCCCCAGAAGATTGCCGCTAGGGAAGAGGAAGGGCCCTGCAACCTCCCTGCAGATACCAGAATTCTCTGACTGACCCTTGGATGAACCCACCTCTTGTCTCTTCTAGTCCGATTCATAGTCCTGTCCAACAACTACCTGCAGATCCGGGACATCAAGAAAACAGATGAGGGCACTTATCGCTGCGAGGGCAGGATCCTGGCACGGGGGGAGATCAACTTCAAGGACATTCAGGTCATTGTGAACGGTGAGGAGATCCGTTCTTCATGCTCTCTCCATTAGTACCGCCTGGTTCCCCCAAATCCTCCGGAACTTCCTCTTTGGTCTGTTAAATAAATCCCATCCTGACACAAGCATCTATCTCAAGTGAATCCCCCCTCCCAGTAGAGCCTCTGGCTTGTTTTCTTTTTTCTTAATACACTTGCCTTTTGGGTCTCCCTCAACTCGGAGGACTTTTGGTGCAATTCTTGAATGTCCTTCATTGTCTTACAGCGCTAGAAACTTTTCGCCATGCTTTCTAATACTTATTCATCCTTCCTTGTCCTTGAGGTTACCATAATTTTGAGATTAGTCCCTTGGTTCAATGTTCAAAGAAAATATTATAATCAATTCAGTCCTCAGAATAGTCAGAATCAGGGCCACGGGCTTATTAATCTTAATCTGCAATGTGTCACATAAACACACCCGTGGAATCGATCTGACATTTACAAGATGTTTACAGGAAATTATAATGTCAGTACTAAGAAAATAAGTAAATCGTGGTTGAACTGTTTTGGCTATTGATATATATTTTTTGCCAAATTCTCCCCCTCTCATTCCTTTGGTAAAAACTGTTTGTGCACAGGGCTGTTTTTGACAGTCCCAGAGAAATGTCACTCAGTTAGCTGGTGCATTTTGAATTGGTATTAACCATCTAACCACCGAGAACAGGCATTTTCAACTTTTCCCAGAATCAAGAACCCCCTTTTGGATGTCAAGTTCTACTTACCATGGTAGTTATAAGATTAATATGCATTAATTGAAAAAATACATCATGATAAATAGCTACTATAAGCTGAATCCTATTTTGAAAGGAATAAGACCTATTAATGTAGCTTTTAAAGCTATGTTATTAAAAAACAATATTATGTATTACATATAATGATACTTTGTATTGTTGAAAAACACTGATGCGTGTTTGTGGGTGACTTACTTATTCAGTTTGGAGTAATTATTTAGGACACATTGGAATTTAGATCCCTTATACTAACTTTGCAGCTGCCTAGAACTCTTTACCTCGTGGCCGTGACCCTCTGAGCTGAGGTCCCCTGGAGGTGCCTCCTCTCCAGGCTACTGGGCTCCTCTAGGCTTTCACAGCCTCCCTGACAGCTCTTCTTTCCTTCAGTGCCGCCCACTGTCCAGGCCAGGCAGAGCATCGTGAATGCCACCGCCAACCTCGGCCAGTCCGTCACCCTGGTGTGCGATGCCAAAGGCTTCCCAGAGCCCACCATGAGCTGGACAAAGTAAGAAACTGGCTCGTGCCTTTTATCATGGACTCGTGGAGAAGGGAGCACGGAGCCTGCTCTGTGTTGGCATGTCCGTGGCATGGGTATGGGCTGCTTGGGAAGATCAGCTCTGGGTGCAGCCTTTCTGTAGATTCCTACAGAAGGAATCTGTGGATTTTGTAGATTCTGTGGATTCCTTTCTATAAGCTTCTCTCGCCTTGTGTATTGGACCCCTTCCAATGGGGCAGAACCAGAGGGCGTAGCCTTGGAGGCCCTCTTTGGAATGTTTGTAGGTAGTTTATAGCCCTTGGAGAGAAACAGAGGTTTGGGTAGAGGAAGCAAAGGTGTGTATGTGGAAGTACAATTTGGGGTGTTGACTTTCTGTGAAGACCGAGTCTTTTCCATGGGCTCAGTCTGCATTCTGTGGAAATGGGTTAAAAATGAACATCTTACTTCTGTGGTCAAAATCACGGCACTTGGCATTTCTGCACCATGTAGGGATGGGGAACAGATAGAGAACGAGGAAGACGAGAAGTACGTCTTCAGCGATGACAGTTCTGAGCTGACCATCAGGAAGGTGGATAAGAACGACGAGGCCGAGTACGTGTGCATTGCCGAGAATAAGGCTGGAGAGCAGGATGCGTCCATCCACCTCAAAGTCTTTGGTAAGGACGGTGGGGTTCAAAGTCATTGTTCTGCCACAGTTCCTCTTACCCCGCACACTCCATGCACCAGCAGGACCCCGTCCTCTCTGCCTTGGAATCTGTTCCAGGTGCAACCACGTCTGCCATCTGCACCCCTATGCCCGAGTCCACGCTGTCCGTCCCTCCTCTCCTGGTCAGTGACACAGTCTCCACCCCGTGGTCCCCTTCTGCCCCTCCTCACAGTAGCCAGAATGACCTCAAGCACCAGTCTTCTGTTTAAAATCCTCCCATGGCTTCCTGTTGCAACCAGAATAAAATCCAGACCGCCTGCCCTGGCCTGTGAGACCTAACCTGAGCTAGCCCCTGCCTTCCTTTCCAGCCTCGTCTTTCCTCCACTTTGCTCCACACTGAAAACTCTCCAACCCCTCAGGCCCCCCTTCTGTGGCTCAGTCCACACTGAGCTTGTTCCTTGTCTTCAGGACATTGCACTTGATACTTCTCCTGCTTGGAATGTCATTCCCCCACATCTGCTCTGAGCCACCTTCTGCACCATTCAGACCTCAACTCATCCTGCCTTCTCGATGAGTCCTTCCTGCACTACCCTGGCTAATGCACTACTACCACCCACCCACCTCCACTGAGCACTTCCATTGATCTGACTGTATCTTCTTCACCACACTTGTCCTGCCTGAACTGGCCTCATTTCCATATTTGCTCTGGGGATTGTGGTCTCCGACCTCCACGAAGCGTGTAAACACCAAGATAGCGGAGTGCTGGTTGTTCTGTCTCTCTCCTGCTTTATCTCTGCCACTCCCAACAGTGCCGGACTTGGGAAGGCCCATGGTAAACAGTAGTGACCAACCGGCTGACTGCCTGTGTCCCCCTTGCTTCTTTCCATGGCCCGTGTGAAACGGTGCCACCAAAGTCATGAGAAGAGCCCCTAATCTCTAGTCACTCCATCTCGACAAACTCGGTTAACTTCCATTCATTTGGAACTGAAATGCATTTTGACCTGACCTTGGAAAGAGAATTTGTGGCAGAGAAATGCTTAACCTATTGGCTTTCAACACTTCCTGCTCATGTTTTTTTTAAAATGACGTTGGACGCCTGGGTGGTTCAATCAGTTAAGCATCCAACTCTTGATTTTGGCTCAGGTCATGATCTCAGGGTCGCGAGATCGTGACCCTCATCAGGCTCCGAGTTGAGCATGGAGCCTGCTTGGGATTCTCTCTCTCTTTCTCCCTCTGCCCCTTCCCACCTCTCTCTCTCTCTCTCTCTCTCTTTCTCTTTAAAAAAAAAAGACAGGGAAGCTGGTCCACTGTAGATGGTGCAGCTAGGCACCAAGGGGCAGCTCTGGTTCACATGGTTCCAGGTCACTACAGTGTGTGCCTGGGAAACCTGCTTGGGACCTGCTCGTGGGGCCTGATCGTAGAACTTTGGAAGATCAAGTGCTTGTGTGCAGTTGGACCTGCTAATCATAGATGAATCTTATTTCTCTATTAATGACAGCTGGGTTTAGAAACAGGTTATTAGTTCAGTTCATATCAACGGGACATACTGCAGAGTGAAAGCTAATGGCCTTGGGAAATATTCTTGACAGTTTTTTCTCTAATTCTCTTCCCCAGATTTGAATCACTCAGATTTCAACTCCTTCCATATTGTAAAGATAGGTGCATTGTTAACATATTCCTTCATTTAACAGATAGTGATTAAGCACCAGCGTTGCTGGACCGAAGGGCATCTGAGATATGAGTATGATGTGGTCCTTTAACTCTAAGAAGCATGAGGAGGGAGATGAGCATAGAAGCATATAAATTATAACAGAGAGCGTCAGCCAGCAATATTTGAGTGTCTTCTGTGGGCCCAGCCATTGTCAAAGTGATGAGGATGAAAAACATGAGCTCTGTCCTCATCCGTGGGCTCACGGGCTAACATGGGTGACCAAGGCTGAAATTTTTAGTGATGACCCATTGTAAGGACTTCATAATGGTAATGGGCACAGTGTTTTAGAGGAAAAAAAGACCTGTGGTCATGCGGGACAGAAGTCAGAGAGGTCTTCACAAACGGTGTGCTGTTTCCCAAGCAGGACTTCCCAGGTGCAGAAGGGTGGGCGCAGGCGAGGCCCCCAGGCCACCCAGGCGCAGGCGCAGAGGCGGGAAGACTGCGTGTTACGCTGACTGTGAGCTCCTTGCAGACAGGGGCCGTGTACCCCCAGCTACGAGGACAGTGTCTGGCAGATCGTAGATGCTAGAGTCTGCCTAAGTGAAAGCAGAGCCATTTGTTTTATGTTAATGAAGCACAGTGCAGATGGCAAGGAGAGGAGTCTAGAAATGTGTAACCATCACTTGTCTTGGGAAATTCTTATATATTATCCCCATAAAGTAATAATAATACCCGACACAAAGCGAGCGCTTAGAATGTGTCAAGCACCATGTGAAGTACTGTGTGTAACTGACTTTTAATCCGCAGCACAACACTGTGAGGTAGAGTTCATTCTTTCCCCTTTTTCGCAAAAGAGGAAACTGAGCCCAGAGAATTGGGTGACCTACCCAAGGAGCCAGGGTTCAAACTCAAACAGTTGGCTTGGAAGTCCCTTTCCATGAGCTAGCAAAGGGGAGTTACTACTCCATGAAGCTCCGCTGGACAAGACTACGTCTGAATTACAGATGGGATGGCTGGGAACACCGAAGTTAGCGTGCCCTCCCTTGGCCACCATGGATCACACGGTTTCTCAGTAGAGATACACTCAGTTCTCACTTGGCTGGTCAGGAACAGATCTTGGATTCTTTTCCAGGCCTCTCCGGTGCGGGTGGCTGCCCCAGGAAGGAGGCGTGGGTAGGGAGTCAGGAGCCACGTGGGGCCAGGAGAGAGTGAAGAGCTGGATCAGGTCTAGGCGAGGAGCTAACAAGGCAGGGAATGAATGTAGGATGCAGGAACTGTGGCAAGACAGGCTTTGTCTTTCCACCCGCCTCCCTCACCAGGCCTGCCCTCCTACACCCCCCTCACACACACACAGGGTTTCTTCCCCAAGACCGCAGCTGGGAGAATATAGATGCTAGTCCAGGAGAGCAAATAGAGGAGAGGTGGCCAGACTCCTGCAGGGACAGGCAAGTAAACCACAGACTCCTAGGGACTCTGTCTAATCCAGCCCCCATCCAGAGCACGAGTCCCCCTCTGTGATCCCCGGGGGAGAGTTCACATAGCCTCCTTGGAGTAACCTGGTCCCTTTTGTACACACTGCTTTTCCTCTCCATTTCACATTCTTAACCTCCTCTCCCTCCTCCTCTGGCCTCCCTTGGTTTAGGAGATTGGTAGGAAGGCCAGGACATGGGGTGGGGAGGGGCTAGCGAGGTAGTGCTCCCTCTTTCTCTTACTCTCTGTCCCTCCCGTTCCCCATGGCTTGCCTTGCGGACCGGGTTCCCCAGTGGCAGCAGTGAGGCAGAGAGCACAGAAACCAATAGCTCGGTTGGTAGAACAGGGCTCAGAACTCCTGTGATTCAAGATGGGAAGGCAGTTAGTAGGTACAGGGCACATCTAAATTAGAGACTGCCGTAATTGTACCTTACCGACATCACTTTTCCCTAAGAAAGGGTCACGTTCTAGCATGCATTGCCCTAGTTATCAGCCAGAAGCTCTTTTTACTAAGTACTTACATCCTACCTTTCTTTAAATTTGGCAGTGAATTTCCATTGCTTTTCTCCCCCATGGGCCCTTCTGAAAAAGTATTTTTGTCTCCGCGTATTCCTATTATGCTCACACAAATGCTCTTGAGGTCTCGTGCTGCTGTGGGCTAAGGCAAGTTCACCAGTGGGCTTGCTTATCTGACCCCTTAGGACCAAAGCAGCCTTTGTGAATTACAGCACAGTGTAAAGCCTGAAGGGAGGTGCACCTGGTCATGTCCAGCCTCTCAGCACAGAGGAGCAGGGCCCCAGAGCCCTCCGAGAGCTGGGGAGGCAGGAGCCTGGGTTGGGGTGGGAATAGACGAGACCACCTCTCAGTGGCAGGGTGCAGAGTCATGGGCATGCCAGAAGAGGAGAGCCGTTGTGCTGGGAACACTCCCAAGGACATCTGTGCTCACAGGAGGGTCCGTGGGGAGAAGTGCAATGGAACGATCTGAGGCAGTAAGTCCCATAGCAGCAGGTGGAAAATAGAACAGGGATCCAAAGTCAAGGGCCCACAGCAGACATTAATTAAGATGGTGTAAGTACCATCTGAAGACAAAACCTGGAGATGTTCCTGTAGATGCTGGTGTGCAGAGGAAAGTGACCTTGCAGCTGTCCCTGTTTGCCTGAGGATGCCCATTGTCCCCGGGTAATTAGTTAGAGCATTCCTTTTCACTCTCAAGAGTGTCCTGATTTGGACAATAAATTATATTGATATCCTAACCCCAAGGCAATATCCTGAGCCTTCAATGAGTTCTGACAATAGCTTTGCTGCTTCTGTAATGCAGAGAGGTTAGGTCATTAGTGAGAAGCTTGCCTGCCTTCCAACAGCCCTCTGTAGACCATACAAAATTAGCTGTTGTTAATAGTGTTTTTAGTAAGAATATAGTTTGCTTTTTTCTAAAGACTTGTGCAGTGCACCCTTTGTAACCCTCTGGGAAATGGAGCCACCAAACCAGATATGAATAGACATTAACTATCCCTTGTTTGTCTTCTATTAACCTTTTGATGCTGGGACAAAGTGCTAGGGGTCATGACAAGGCCAGCGAACACTGTCTAGGTCACCATATCCATCTAGGTTTCAAGAGGCCAAAAATTCAGGCTTTCTGTAACTGCCTCCAGATCTCAAAACAACTGTTCAGTTCAGTGAATTCAGTTGTTTGGCTGAATTTTATTTTATTTTTTTACACTTTTTTAAAGATTTTATTTATTTGAGAGAGAGAGAGAGAACACGAGCAGGGTGAGGGGCAGAGGGAGAAGCAGGCTGCCCACCGAGCAGGGAGCCCGATGCGGGGCTGGATCCCAGGACCCTGGGATCATGACCTGAAGGCAGACGCTTAACCGACCGAGCCACCCAGGCGCCCCTTTTTTACACTTTTCAATCTGTGATTTTAACAGTGTAGAAATTCAACTTTTATTTTGTCTTTCTCAAACCTCCTGTCCAGCTGCACTTAACAGTTAGTCCATTCAGTATGAGTTGTGACCACCTTGAAAGTCTTACTTATCAAGATCGACACAGAACCTTCCTGTGGGAAAACCTCACTCAAGTGAACTCCATCAGTTCCAATTTGTGATCATTTGGCCCCATTGGATTGAGACATGCCTGGGTGCTTGCCATCAAAAAAGAATTTGCCAAGCAAGCGTTTAGTACAGATTAACTGTAGTAGAATACTTGGCCTATATGGATAATTTTATATAGAAGCAGGTATTTGCTACAGAAAACACACAGCCTTTAAAGCACTTGCCATTAAAGCAGAATCGGGGGCGTCAACTTGTAGGAAGTATATAGACAGTCGTTTATTAACCTGCTCAGGAGCAGCGTATGAATTTGCACTTCTTTCAGAAATTTGATTTATTTATTTTTTGTTTGTTTATCTAGCCTCATCTTTTTCCCCATTAGTGAAATAAGTTACATTTGTGCAGCGTTCTTTTCTCTTCTATGGAAAGTTTTGCAATTTCAGAGTGTAATTGTTTTAAATCAGGAAAAGTCAATTTTCTCTAATTTTTTAACATTTAACTCCAATTCCAAATGCTTGTGTTTTCTGGCATTACCCAAAACATTTGGAAAATGAACCCATCTCCTCTCCTTCCTATCCCAGCCCACTCCGCAGCCCGCAACCCGTCTCTTGCCCCATTTCCCTGCTTGGGTCAATACTAACACAGCTCTCCCAGTCAGTGAGAAGCTCAGTCACTTGCACTCCTTCTCATTCCCTTCTGATTCTTGCCATGGCTCCTTCGCCCTCTGTTCACTTGGCACTTCCTGTGAAGCCTTCGTGAGCACCTCTCTCAGAGCTGCCCTTCCCTGTCTGCCCCCCATCCCCCCCTCTCCCAGGACCACCCAGTTCGGGACTCTGTTCCACCACATCTGGGGCACTGTCACAGTTGTCAAAATTGGTTTTCCCACCTCAAGGTTTTCTCCGTTCTCAATCTTGAGTTTTTCGCGGATTAACCTTCTTGAAGTACAAATGATCATTTCATTCCTCTGATCAAACACCACTAGTGGGCTTCCATCGGCGCCCGGAGATCATTCAAAGCAAGCACTGTAACCAGGCAGCCATGACTCGGCGCCTGGGCCCAGCACCACCTCCCCCTGCCGTGATGCACAAACACGGGCCCCCATCACACTGCCCTCCTCACGTGTCCTTGCTTCTTTGCTCGCAGTCAAGCAGTAGTCTACACTGAAAATGACTCTCTCCCAAAGTTCCATGTACTGAAGATGTCATGGCCCAGCCCGAAAGCTTCCTCCTCATGAAGGCTCCAACCAGACGAGTGCTCTTCCTCTGCCCCATGCCTTCTCCACCCTCTGCCCTGGACGCTCGTTCTCTAGGGGATCGTGTTGTTAATGGTCTCACATTGATGTTGTTACATGCCTATTCAGTTCTGTAGCTCCTGCAACACCTAGAATAGGGTCTTATACTCAGTAAGTACATAACCTGTGTTGAGTGGGTGCATGGTATAATTTAAACCCAGAAAGCTAAACCAATCAGATAAACTCATGAACATGTCTTGTCTTTTCAGCGAAACCCAAAATCACTTATGTAGAGAACCAGACCGCCATGGAACTAGAAGAACAAGTCACTCTGACCTGCGAAGCCTCAGGAGACCCCATTCCCACTATCACCTGGAGGACTTCTACCCGGAACATCAGCAGCGAAGAAAAGGTATGATGTCACCAAGAGTTTCCAGGCCATGGGATGCAGGCTCAAAGCAGGTCATGTCTGCCCGGGGCCCCATTCTCTTCGGGGAGCTAGAAGATGGGATGCAGGCCCCGAAGGCCATGCCAGGTCCCACGGCCTCCATCCTCCAGACTGCCTGGCTGTCACCTAATCAGTGTGTTTCAGGGCCACAGTTTCCTGCATAGATCTGCAGGAGTGTGAGGTTCCTGGGCATGGTCAAGTTAGACGTTCTGGGGAGGAAGCGGGTAGTGCTTTTCAAACCCAGGATTACGGAGCTATGAGGAGCAAGGAGAAGCCAAGAGCCTGGTGGTCCAGCTATCATCATATCAAGAGTACCGAAGGGAATGTGTCCCGGAAATAGCAGGGATCAGAATGAGCCCTATTAATTCTTCTCCTCGTGTTTTGTACACTCATGCTGTACATGCACTGTATGCACAAAAGCTTGGTTGCCTTTGTGTCTGCCTGTATTTTCGGTCACATTTGGATATCATTTTGTTCTGAAGGCAAAAATAATTAGCAGTTTCCACATGACGATGATTACACTGGGTTCTCCAATACATTCTATGCTCTCAGCTTAAGCTCTCAGTGGCCCATGGTAGCAACCTTCCTGGCAATTTGAAATGACTGGGAAGATTTAGCTTTAAAGCATGTAGATTTATAAGCTACCGGGAAGCTGTCATTATTATTGACAGTATATACGGATTGAGGTAACCCCACATCAGGCAGCCCTTTGCTACTGAGTGGGCCAAAAGCAGGAGGAAGAAGCAGCTTGGTTTTAAAGCAATTTAAACCCTTTTATGGCACTTCTCCAATCTCATCTCATATACCCTGTAGTAATGGGCTTCATATTAGTTGGCCAAAGCTTTGTCACCTATTTAGGAGTAATGGCCTTAACTTTAAAGAGCGTTTATAATGGATTGCTTATTGACCACAATGTCAAAAATGATAGATCTTCACTCTTCTGCCTGCCTAAAGGAAATCCCCCAGAGGGTAAACTTAAATAAAGTCAAAAAGAGACAGGGTGACACAGCAGAGCTATATTTGGGATTTGCATTTGAGGATCTGATTTCTGCCCCACGAATAAAAAACAAAACTAAATCAAAAGGAACAGAAATTGCTGTTCCAAAAAGCCCATTATTTTTTGCAAGTTTTACCTCCACAGTTGAATTTGACTTAACAAAAAATCAAGGAACTGCTAAGTATTTTTGAAACTCACATATGCTGTTCGATATTGTGAAAACCAACTGGATTAAGAAATGTGGTGTTTACTTGGATAGTTTCTTTATCAACATTGGAATTAAACCCCAAGCTCAGATTTCAGCTCCCATCGTGTATGTTACGTGGATTGAATGTACATTTCAGGGCTTAAACCGCAAGGCTGCTGCTCAGCCAATTTTTCTACATCAGGCTTGTGATTTGTCCAGAATGACCCAGTGTATATCGTTGACCTACAGTGAAGGACAGAAATTATATCTATCCCAGATGAATGATGTTTTTAAATTCAATGTCTTTTCTAGGAATAGCTCCACAGCTAAGCTAGACCAGAAGGGTTATTAAGATTTGTGCCTACCCTAAGTTCTTTTATAGGTGGGCACTTCTGGCCTGTATCTGTGAATTCATTTTTACAGAATGAGAACAAATAACCAGGCGCTAATCCACACTCATACTTACTAAATATTGAGACAAAACGTATCCAGCAGAGACCATCTAAGACCAAGTAGGTGTTGTATAATTCAATGATCAGTGTAGGTCATTTATCTCAATCTGAGATAATTATCTAAGCCCAGCCACATAGGTTGTATTTGGTTTCTTTTACTACGGACTGCCTTCGAGTTTACTCAAAGTGACACTACTGGAACATGCGTGAATCCATTGTTAGAACAAGTCCTCCAAACCAGCCAGTGACATGACACCATATTAACATATTTGCCTAAATGAAACCCTACATAGAAAAGTTGCCATTTCTATTAGTTATATATTAACATCAGAGAGGCTTGATATCCATCTTATACCGTGGAGAGCTCATAATTAAGAGAACAGAGGGCCTATCCATGCCGGCCAGACTCCGGGTAATCAATTTCACTTTGATCTGGCAGCCCCTCGTGTTCTCCACCATCTGAAGGTGCATTATATATAATCAGGGATCAAGATGATTAGAGGCACCGTATCGTAGGAGTAAAAGAAAACAATTTTCTTTTTAAAATCAGGATGATACACGAAGCAGATAAAAACGACGATTGTTTCTACCTGTTAAGCTCTGGAAGGCTCCTGAGAATTAGACTGCACAAAATACTGGGATCCTAGAAGCCAGGAAGGAAGGTCCCATTTGAGGTTGTCCAGTCTCACCTGGCACTCACTTTGCAGCTTATCTGCCAGAAAGGCTCGTGGTCCCTCCCTGAAGGGTGATGGTGTCTGTCCTCTGCAGGCATCTGGCCAACACTGGGGATCAGGAAGGTCTGCTTCCTTGCCCCTCCCACTGTTCAGTCTTCCCACCTCTGCCCCTCAGTCCTCTGGGCGAGAGCTCTTGGATTTTCCACTAGTCTCCAGTCTTCATGGGTCAGTTCAACCGCTGGTGCTTCCTGGTGGTCCCGTCCTAGAGAGCTTCAGTCCACTGGCGCTCCCCTAAAGTTCTGTGGAGACAGTGTAGCTAGTGCAGATTTCCATGCAGTGAACTGCTCCCTTGTTCTGGACACCATCAGGCAGCTAAAGTATTAGCCCTGCAGCAATTTCCTCATTCTCTTGCCTCATATTGAGCTTGTGGTCAACTAAAATGCTCAGCTCTTTTTTATGTGAACTGCACTGAAGCCGCATATCCCCTTATCCTGTTCTTATGCAATTGATTGCTTCACCAAAAATGCAGAATTTTATATTTATTTCTGCTAAAAACTGTGTTTTGTTTGTTGCAACCAGACGTTTCTCAGTGGGGTCACTATGGCAATTTGGGAAGGCTCTGCCTTCCTGGGATGGTCCCGTGCATTGCAAGATTTTTAGCACCACCAGTCCCCTTCCCTCTAAATGCCAGCAGCCACCTCTAATCACTTTGATGACCAAAAATGCCACATACACAAACTCTTTCTGGCTTGAGAAACATTTCAGTCCATCTTTCTAACCAGGCAAGTCTGGCTTTCCTCACAGCTGTCCTTAGAGGTCTGTAGGTCTAGGGCATTTCAAGCCACATGGACCCCCCCTGTTTTGTTTATGTGTTTTTAAAGTAATGAGGTCTAACAGTGAGTGGTGACCCCACTTCACAAAGCCCAAAGGCAGAAAGTTCAGTAGCCTTCCCCAGGCAGCTGTGATCCAGCGTCTGTATTAGCTGTTGCCTCCAACCTCGCATGAACACTTACATGAAACATCTTTGTCCAGGCCTCTGATAAAAATGTGGACTGGGACAAGGTCAAGTGCAGAGCCCTTAGAATGCTCTCACAGCTTCCCCCTGGGTCACTGGCGTGGAAGGTAGAGCACCTAATGCCACGGTGCTCCTCATGATTTTGATGACTTTTGCGGAAGGTTCAATGATTTCTTTAATAAAGTTGGTTACAGAATAAGCTAATTAAAGCAGCTTGGTCTTTTGCTTCATTGCTTACTTAAGTCTAGCGTTTGTCTGGTATTACCCTTCTTAAGAGAAGAGAGAAAAGGCTTTCAACCATAGGCACAGAGTTAGTAACTTTCTAATGGATCCTAATGTTCCTCTTCATTAAAAAAAGAAGGGGGGGCGGGAATCAAGCAAAAGCCAGTTCACTGAGCCTCATTGTCACACCCTATCTGATCGTGTCTTTAGGTGTAGTCCAGCTGCTCCTTCGAGATTGATTACCGTCAGTCTGCTGAGCTTCAGCTAGTTGAGTCGGGTTTGCTCAACAACTGATAACAGCTAAGCTAAATTTGGGTCATAAAGACCGTAGGGTAGATCATCTGTCTGAAAGTTAATCCATTCATTAGTCTCTATTATGTTGACCAAAAAGAAAACAAACCATATTTGAACATTATAGTGGGTCAGTTTGATCAATGTGTCTGGAGGTCATTGTGATAATGCAGATGCAAAGAAAGTTTGCACATCCACATCATTTTGTTGCTCATCCTACCTAGACTCATTTTAAATATTGCCAGGTATGTGAGTGAGCGGGGCTAACTTCCAGGTGCCATTTACATACTGAGCAAGACCTTTGGAGGATGATTTGCACAATCTGTTGCTAGCACAACACATTCTGTGTGCTTATTTGAACCTCTTATTTGAACATGCCTTTGAAATGACTGGTACAGAAATTCATATGAAACTTTAATATTTGAGGAAAAGAAGAGGGGCAAAGAATTGAGATCAGAAGAGATAGATAGGAAAAAAAATGGAATTTCATGAGCCTTGAGTCTTTAGCTGATAGAGTATCCCACAAATCCCACAAGTAAGAGAGACCTTTGAAATTCTGGATTCGCTGGAAACTGGATCTTTCTGTCAGCAGGAAGAATTCCTCTTTCGTACAACCTAGGTGCCCACATATAAATACTGGAAAAGGTGCCTCGTTGAGCAGTTAGAGTCTGGCATATTCTGCGTGTGGGCAAAGGTAGAGCAGGTAATACTTTAGGATAACAGTAGGGATGCTTCACTCTAGTTTATTTACGTATTCCTACAGACTTGTATGTGAGATGATAAAATGTGAATAAACCTGGAACTTAAAATTTCTGGAGCATGACTAATCCTATCCTAATGTGTTTTCTGTATGTTCATATCAGATTGTCTTAAAGTGAGCCACACCATCACCAAATTATCAGGGCCGAGGCATATTCCACCAGGTACACAGGCAGGAGGTCAGGCTAGTGGAAGCATCTTGTTACTAGCAACTACTTATTCTAAAAGCCACAAAACCGTAGTGATCTGGGAGAGACACAAGAAGAATCAGATTTGAAAAACAAACAACTCCATATGATACAGCCCTTAAAAAACGATCTTGATTCATGCAGCCCTGGCATGTGACAGACAAGCTTCTCGGTGATGTGGACTTGGCAACCACATTTGACATGTTGGCCCACTGTCACTTTGGTCTCTGCATGTTCGTTCCTCTGTTCTCACTTTTTTCTTCATTCCGACATCACGTGACATAATCCAACATCTCCCTCCTCGTTTCTCACAAAAGCTCTTTGCATTTAGTGGACTCTTACTAAATGTTTGCGGACTCATTTGCATTTCCTGGATTGCATTGCTGTGTCTCTGGCATCTGTTCTTTCCTTTCTCCATCTGAACATCAGGGACAACCAGGCACTCATGCCATCTAATAAAAAGAACAATGCAGGTATGATGTTTTTGAATCCCGGTATGAAAACAGAAAAACCATAAGCATTGTAGATTCCCAAGTGCCGGATAAGTAAAATATCTAGATGTGGGCAGGAAAATAACCAAGCCTCTATGCTTCTGAGTTGACTCAGTCCTTTGTGAAGGCCGTGTTGGATGACGGTGATGCACGCTCGAGCCTGCTTGCTGTCTGGGCATTCCTCTTAAAGAACTGACTGGAGCCTGCAGCAGCAGAGATTGCTGGCCTGAAAGTTTCCTGACCCACAACTTTAAGGACTTCATGCTTACCATTCTCTGCTCCTTTCTTAGTTCCTTTTTTTTTTTTAAGATATAAACTTGATTTTTAATAGGATGCATGCCACGAATTAGAAAAATGCATGAGCACCAAATGGCATTAGTAGTTTTGCGATAAGCTGTCTGATAGAATCCAAAGGAGGAAACCTACCCTCTAAGTATCTCTAGATTATGGGGTTCGTATTAGTCGCGTCATGAGATACAACGAGAAATGCTCAAGACGTTTTAGAACAGGAGCAGTCGAACACGTCTGCTGGTGTCCATGTGTATTCCTACCAAAGGTTAGGAAAGCCTTCTCCTTTGAATGATACATCTTAATGTGTGGAAGGGGGGAAAAAGCGGAACATAAGCTAACTCCTAAATTAAATTGGGTAATAAACACACCATTGAAAGTGGGCCTTGGACAAAGTTCTGAGTTAAAAAGCAGCTGCATGTGCACGGAATGCAGTGTGATACATCAATTCTCTGAAGCAACATGTTGTAAAATTTTACTGCTTTCTTGTTGTGTTTTATATCTTGTTCTCTCCAGGCTTCGTGGACTCGACCAGAGAAGCAAGAGGTATAGCTTACCTGACCACTAGCCAGTCTTTAGTTTTTGAAAGCATTCTAGCTTAACTCACCATTCCAGTTCAATAACCAGACATGCTAAACTAATTAGTCAATAGAGTTAGATTAAAGAATAGGTCGATAGTGGTAGACGTTACTTAGAAATAGTGGCGTTTTAGGATGAGCAAGCAAGCTGTGTTGGGAGTGGATGAACAAATCCTTATTACTTCTTAAAATTGGATCTTATTCTCTTGCTGGTGCTGGTAAAATCACATCCAGGTAATTATACTTACAGAAATAAATCGCTCCAATTCCCAGGCCAGGCTTTTTGAAATGACGAGATTTTTTTTTTTTTTTTTTTTTTTTTTTTTGATTCTCACCTGGTTGATGTGGCTTTGGGTCATAAAGTCATGGAGTTAGTGGTCTAAAAACCCACTCAACCCTTTCCAGCTCAACTCATCTTGTTGCTCGCTTATTTTATAATGATTGGTCTTGGTAAATGATCACATCACATCCCATTTCATGTCAAAGCAATGCAGACGACATCTCTCCTTGGTTTGCCCAAATTGCTAAACACACATATGTCACTTTGATAGAGCATGAAATTTATGAGATTAGCACGATTTGGCATAAGCAGGTTTATGTTTTTTAGAAGTCAGTAGCATTTAGCCTTTGAGCTTTCTCTGACTGCTTGCTTCAGCTTGGGTAATGTGGGACTTTGTTTGAAAACTGAAGCTAAATATTAATCTTAAGATTTTAATGTTACACACCCAAGACCCTAATTACAATCATGCCTATTGTTTTTTTCACTGATTTGTGTGATTAAGTGACAGATAGTGAAATAAAAACCAGTATGCTTTAGAGGAGGTTCAAGGATCAAACCCATAAATATTTTTTTTTTAAAAACTAGCTTTTGTCTCTTCTCCAGAGGAAATTTTGATATTGTAGTAGTATAAATGTAGACTATGTCAATCCTATACACTGTATTTTAATCAGGTAACCCTATCCTCTTAGTCTTCCAGAAATGATAATTATTCAGAACACATAACTCCTGTGTTCAGGTCGTGGCTATAAATATTTAATGCTGTTTAATATTGAGGAGTTGACTGCCTGTCCCCGGGCACGGATCCTAGTTTCTGCACATGAACACACTGTCGTGATCAAACCTAGTGTCTGATAAGCTCACTTTGTACCCTACCTTCTTCCTTGTCATGGGGACCGTAATCAAGTGCGCATCCTGCTGAAATGCCTCCCTCCTACGGCACAGAAGTTGCTTAGTGCTGTCCCAGGCTGGGTGTTCTATTGCCCCAAAGTCACGGACCCATCCGGGACTGGGGAAGGGAGAGAAGCGTTCATTGTCAGCCACTTCTGAGCAACTACAGATCTCATTCTATTTGGCCTTCCGCTTCTCCCCTTGTCATTCTGATTTAAACCTGGCTGGAGGGGGAGGGGAGATTTATCAGGGAGCATTAAGGGAGGTTAAGAGAATTACTATTATAAGAGGAAGTAATAGGTTTACTCCCAGGAAAGCAGACAACTCACTTCCGGTTTCCAGAAGTATCCTTATCTTGAGTATCTCACTCTGGATATAATTGACTTTCAAGTGAGTGCCGCCCCTGGGGCTCAGAAGTTCCATTCCTTCCTGTTTGTCTCATTCAGAGATGAAAACCATTAAGTCCAGATGAGCTCCGAAGAAGGCTTGGGCTATGGCCAGTTTCCTTCTGTAAGCTCAGAAAATTCACACTTTTACCTGGAAGAAGGGATGCAAAAAATGTTGATGAGAAGAATAATTGTAATTGCACTGCATGCTATTTTTGCAAAACAGGGTCTTCTTGTCCCAGCTCTCCTTCCATTCTTGCCCAGAGATCATCTGCTTCCTCTGCAGGCCTGAACTATCAGCATGACCCCTGTCTGGATGGCTTGTAGGTGGCACTCCCTGACTTTGCCTGGTGCCAGAGTAAAACGTGTCAGAGGGAGACAGTCTAATTGCACGGGAGACTCTGTGCTTCCCCTTGGAGGGAGAACTGGGCATCTGACAAATTCCCATCATCAATCCTGTCGTGAGCCACTGCAAAATGAGAATTCTCTGTAGAGGACTGTCTCCTGGTCTGTTGACACAATTAAATGAGAAAATTTTCCACATAGAGAAATTAAGACCACGTAGAAGGGAAGAAAAGTATGGCTGTCAATGAAACCACTTCCCAAGCTTCTCTTCAACCATTTTCTAGAATATTCTGCGTAGACTGTTCGTGCCCTGCTTTGTTGTTATTTGTTACTGTCCTACTCTTACCTACATGACTCTCTTTGCATCTTTTGCTGTAGTATTGCTTCCATTGTGGAAATGTTCTCTTGACTTCCCAAAGATCTGGTCAGTTTTCCATGTTTGTGGGTGTTGAGCCCAGGACAAGCTCCATCTGTGTGACAAACAATCCTAGTTCAGCCGTCAGCTGGTGTCACTGTGGGCTGAGCCTGTGTTCTCACTGACATAACCAGAAGGGCAGGGGGTGGACTTCGAACCCTTTCTGCCTTTATCCTGTTGTGTTTGGGGCAGACAGGAGTGACAAACAGGTAAGGTCAGCCCTTTAGAGATACTTGCAGGGATGCTCTCGATGCCACTAGTTTAATGGGTTTATTTTTCTATGGCTCATGGAAGTTGCCACTGGGACGTATTGGGACAACCTGGTCAGCCCACAAGAAAAGGGAGTCCGAAGATCCAGGGACCCTTGGATGTCTCAAGGCGTTCTAGTCAAGTGTTCCACACCTGTCTGTTGTCATCTCTCACTAATGTGTGGCATCTCCTCAACCAGTCAGCCTTGCAGACATACAGGTCAGATGGGAGTTGAGAGCCGTGGGCATCGGGCACTCCTCTGAGAGCGGAGTGGCCCTTAGGCAGTGATGATTTTGCTCGGCTCGCTGCCTCCTTGCCAGCAGGGGTGTCCCAGCTTCCAGATCCGAACCTCAATGGGGCTTAAATGCCTGAGATGAATTAATTCCATTAGTGATGGTCAGAGGGACTTTTTGGGACAGGTCTCCACAGAGACCGCCCCACAAGGCCCATGGGACCTTGCTTTTGAGCTGCCCAAGCCGGCTGTGTGTGACATTGCAGTTATGGGTTTCGGGCTTCCAAACCAGCACATCAGAAGAACCTCAATGAAACAGGTGTTCTTTCATTCTTTAAAGACCCGACCCCATGGGACGACAGGTGCTATATGCAGAGCACTCACCTGTCCATCTCCACAGAATATCATATGCTGGAGATAAGAGTGTGGCCCAGCCTGCAAGGAACGAGACTCGTTCTTCAGATTACCAGCTTCCTTGAGGATCTGAACTTGGGCAACATGCCCAGACTTTATCTAGGCCAGCAACCATTTCACTTCAAGTGTCAAGGCAGGAGCCCCGTGGAAATATTCCAGGACCCATTGCCTAGGGACCATAGGTTTATTCCCCTTTTGACCAGTCGCTGGAATTCCAGAGACTCAGGAAGTGAATTATTGTATCAAGGGCTAGAATGCAGAATCTGGTGGTGACTGCCTGGGGCTCTGTGCCACTATCCCTGGAGAGGGGACCCAGGGACCCTCACTTCCAGCTCAACAGCTCCTCATCATCAAGTTGTTGGACTTTCTCTTGAATGAAATTATTTCACTTTTAAGCCTTCAGGAAGGTGAGGCATCTGCAGAAATACAGGTTTCTTGTATAATTTCTTGCACTTGGCACATTCAGATTTCCCATTATGCATGCACGCACCATGGAACTGGCAGATGGGCAGACTCCTGGAAGGAAAGCTTAGGGTGCAGGTTTCCCAGACTCTCATGAGGCAAAGCTGTCACTGCTGGAATATCTGCAGGCCAGGCCTTTTGCTTCCATCTTAGACGTGCCAAACAAAGTCGTCTTGGGGGACCTTGGCTGTCCTTGCCCCAAACCAATCTTGGCATAGGGTCTAGGCTGCTTCACATAAACTGGGTCCCTTTTCCTATTTTGGAGACACTCAAGTTCCCGTGGTGCTCTCCAGAGCCTCCCACGCTAGTTGGGACCTTAAGTAAGACACATGGGCACAGCTTGGGGAGAGGATGTGAGACTGGTCCCAGACAAGAGATGGCCCGGTCTCCCACCCCCAGCCCTGCCGCGGGCTCTCACGCTCTCTCTTCCCTCCCGGCAGACTCTGGACGGGCACATGGTGGTGCGTAGCCACGCCCGAGTGTCGTCCCTGACCCTGAAGAGCATCCAGTACACAGACGCCGGAGAATACATCTGCACTGCCAGCAATACCATCGGCCAGGACTCCCAGGCCATGTACCTGGAAGTGCAATGTGAGCAGCAGCCGTGGAAGAACGAGGGGAGGGGGACCGGGCAGGGTCAGGTTGAAAGGGGACAAGAGCAGCCAGGACCCGAGCCGCATCCCCGTAGCTCTGCTCACGCTCCATGTGGCAGTGGCCCGAGGCCGCTCCAGAGCTTTGTCCCCAGGTCATGCGCTCACACTGGCCCAGGCTTCTTACAGGCTCACAAACCCTTCCATCTTCCTGTGCAGCTCCCAGGACTGCGGAACCGGCCTGACCTTTCCTAGGCCCTGGCCCTGGCTCTGCTTAGGGCACGCCCGCCCTCCCAGGGCTAGGAGACGGGGTGTGCGGGGCTCCTCCGTGGTGCTGGTCTTCCTGATAGGCATTGCTGTTCCTTGCAGATGCCCCCAAGCTGCAGGGCCCCGTGGCTGTGTACACTTGGGAGGGGAACCAGGTGAACATCACGTGCGAGGTATTTGCCTACCCCAGTGCTACCATATCGTGGTTTCGAGATGGTCAGCTGCTGCCAAGCTCCAACTACAGCAATATCAAGATCTACAACACCCCCTCCGCCAGCTATCTAGAGGTAGGTCGTGGTGGAGGCAGGGGAGGGGGGAGGAGGCACAGTCGGACTCTGGATAGGCTCCTATATGCAGCTAAAATCTTCTCTCTTGCTTCTCTGGCATCCTGACCAGCGGAACCGTCGGCTACAGAAGAAACTGAGCCTCAGCCCTGCCCCTTCTCTCTCCCTGGGGCCAGGTCGCAGCCCAGGAGGCCGAGCGTGCCTCTCTCACTGGCCCCTTGGCAATTCTCTTTGGCTTAAGGCTGGGCTGGAGCTAATGGTTCATGCTTTCCTGGTTCTTTCCTTTACAAATTCGTCCAATAAATAAAGATATGAGTCGGTGGCCATTCCATGAGACACTTAGAACCCACGAGTTCCTTCTTTCCAAAGGTGACCCCAGACTCTGAAAACGATTTCGGAAATTACAACTGTACTGCAGTGAACCGCATTGGACAGGAGTCTTTGGAGTTCATCCTTGTCCAAGCAGGTGAGCACCCCTTATGGCTGCCCTACCCTGACCCTTCCTGTCCTATTCCGTGCCATTTGGTGACATCAGGAAAGTGAAAGGAGAGAGGGC
The DNA here is from genome assembly GCF_964656455.1 of Halichoerus grypus. Classification (NCBI taxonomy): domain Eukaryota; kingdom Metazoa; phylum Chordata; class Mammalia; order Carnivora; family Phocidae; genus Halichoerus; species Halichoerus grypus. The sequence continues at coordinate 101,843,631 of NC_135722.1, read as the reverse complement.
CAGGGTAGCCAAAGACAGAGGGTCAGGAAGCAGGGAGCCTACGGAGGTTCGAGGGTGTGGGTACGGGGCATGTTGGGAGAGAATCATAAGGTGAGGTGGGCTGGAGGACAGGATATAGGTGACAAGATTCCCAAGAATAAGCAGAAATGAGAGACATGCTTTGTGGCTGAGCGGTATGTCCTGGACCTAACCGGGCTCACCTGGGTCTCCGTATGTGCCCTCCCCACAGACACCCCATCTTCACCATCCATCGACCAGGTGGAGCCGTACTCTAGCACAGCCCAGGTGCAGTTTGATGAACCAGAGGCCACCGGTGGGGTGCCCATCCTCAAATACAAGGCTGAGTGGAGAGCAGTGGGCGAGGAAGCGTGGCATTTCAAGTGGTATGATGCCAAAGAAGGTAAGTGGGGGAGAGTCAGCGTTTCCTTTAGAAGGATGGGTTGCTTGGTGTTGGGCAGACGCTCCGCCCAGGTCCTGGCACCCTGAGAGCCCGTTGGGTGCTGTGGCACCGCACTCTCACCTGCTGAGGGGGCCACGGGCCGACACCTGCCATCCGCTCATCTTCCTGTGCGGCAGCACCGTGCCTGTCCCTCTAGAATGAGGGCAGGTCGCATCTCCTCTAGAATTACTGGCCTTCTGTCCCCTGGTACCCCAGAACCTGCTTCTCGGGACCATGCTAAGATGGATGAGGCCATCTCAACCACGTTCCAAGCAGAAGCCCTGCTTAGGTGCTGAGCCCAACCAGAGGAGTCCCATCCAGCCCTGCCCTGCACCTGTGGGTGCCCTGGGCTCTGGGTTCTCTGCCATCACCCCCTCAGTCCTGCTTGGCGTACTCAGGGACTGTCATGTAATTACGGTATTAACCAAATAACAAATTGCCCGAGAGAAAAGTCTGCTCTTAAATCCATCCTGTGATATAGTTCTAAACTAAAAGTTTAGAAGATAACCCTTGGATGCCTGCAGTTTGAAGATTCTGAGCCCGGACCATTTTGGCCTGAGGATTGAGTATATAACCCTGTCTGACTCCCCATTTGGGGTTTAATCAGGATACATCAGTGAAGCATGCTTTGTTTCTGTAGGAAGTTTTAATCCCGGGCCTGTGTGTAACGGGCAGCCACCTCCCGACCCGGGTTACTGAGAATTTGTTTCACCAGAAAGCTTCCATCACTCTTTCAGCTTTTGGGGGTGGGGGCAGGTGGCCTGGGAGGAATTTCTGTGCCGTCAGGATTGGAGCCAGGAGAAGACAATCTCTTTACCTCCCTAACTTCCCTCTGAAACCTCACACCAACTTACGGCGAGTTGATCCCATGTCACAATCTGTCCAACTGGCTTTTTTTTTTCTTTTTGTCATTGCTACAGCTGGATTTCCTCCCCCTTTTTTTTTATATTTTTTTAAATTTAAGTATAATTAACTTTCTAGTTCTATTTTTGTTGTAGCAAAATATGTAGAATATGAAATTTCCCATTTTAGCCATTTTTAAGTATACAGTTGAACAGCATTAAGTACATTCACATTATTGTGCATCCATCAACACCATCCATCTCCAGAACTTTCTCGGGATCCGAAACTCAGCGCCCGTTAAACACTAACTCCCCATGCCACCTCCCACTAGCCCCGGCAACCACCATTCTACTTCCTGTCTCTGGGCAGTTGACTATCTCGACTGCTTCGGAAGAGTGGAATCGTACAGTCATTGTCATTTTGTGTCTGGCTTATTGCACTTGGCTGATGTCCTCAGGGTTCATCGACATTGTAGCCCCTGTCAGAGCTTCGTTCCTTGTTAAGGCTGACTGATTCTCCATTGTATCAGCACCCCATCCTGGGTATCCACCCACCCGCTGATGGACAGGTGGGTCGTTTGCCCCTTTAGCTGTTGTGAGCAATACTCCAGTGAACCTGGGTGCAGAGGAATCTGTTCCAGTTTGTGTTTTCCATGCTTTTGTGTATATAGCCAGACGTGGAACTGCTGGATCACATGGTAACGCTAGATTTAAGTTTTTGAGGACCCGCCGTGTTGCCTTCCACAGCGACTACGCCATTTTACCAATAGGCTTTCCGTCCTCGGTGATCCTTCTTGTCTTCTCACAACAGCCAACATGGAGGGCATCGTCACCATCGTGGGCCTGAAGCCCGAAACTACGTACGCCGTGCGACTGGCGGCCCTCAACGGCAAGGGTCTGGGTGAGATCAGCACGGCCTCTGAGTTCAAGACGCAGCCAGTCCGTAAGTACACCCCACACCCACCCTCTTCTCCTGGGGGGGACCCCGAGCTGCCCCGTCCTTTGTTCAGATGACAGCTTTTTGTCTTTCAGATTGCTCTGCTCAGGGAGGGCACACCTCCCAGCCCCTTGGCCCTCCGTGATGGCTGATACCCAGCCCTTATACAGTCTTTCCCAAAGAGCTTGGTGACACTGTCGCAGTAGCTGGCCCTGCTTGTTAGCATGGCAGCCAGGGGGAGGAAAACACTGGCGCCTCGTGAAGGGGAGCTGGACAGGGACAACGGCAGCAGTGTGTCGTGGAGGGATTTGGCAGATTTTGCTTTTTGACGCAGGTCACAAAGGCCCTAAAGCACCCCGTGACTTGAAGGAAGAGGGAAAAGACAATGATGGTTCGTGTAATTAGTCGTGGGATTTTTGAGGCAGCAGAGATATTACGTTATAGAAGAGAGGAGACTGCTATGGGATGTCCGCACAGCAGCAAGACCCCAACAGTGCAAAAGGGGAAGGAGGGCTGAGGCCTCCACCTCCTGTTCCCCCTCCCTCCCACCACGAGCACACCTCAGGGTCTCCCTCCCTTGTGGCTGCTTTCGAGAGAGGCGCTTCTTCCTGATGCACTTGGGATGGCATCTGCTTTCCTCCATCATGCCCTCTTTCCTTACAGCAGGCCCGCCATGCTTTCCCTCCCATCCCACCAATAGCTCTGGGCCAGCCCTGCTCCAGGGACACCCTCCACAGACCCAGACCACTGCCCTGGGAGGGCCCTGCGCCCACCCAGCTGGAGCAGGTGCAGTAGACGCAGACACCTTGAGCAGCCACAGGGCTCCCTGGGTCCTCTCTGATTCCTGGGCTTAGCAAGCACGCAGGGCCATCCCTCACTTCCTTCTCTTCGAAACCAGAGGCCTGCAAAGCAACCCCCTACCTCTTCCAGAAACAGAAGGCCCACCTCATCTTCCTTCTACAAGAATTGCTTCTTTCTGGATTTGAAATAACTTGATAATTTGAATTTCCAGCTCCATGTGCTTTGCAGAGCCTATTCATTTCTTTTACATCTTTTTTTTTTCCCTTGGGTCTGTCTCTTGTCTTTTCTTTTCGTCTGTGTTCCATCCATGGGAAATGCAGACAGCTCTCTTCCACGTAAGTGCCTCTTCATACCTCATTATCTGTTTCGATAGTGTTAACATCCGCTAGTCCTAGTTCTTAATTTAGTTCCAGTCCCTTTTTTGTCCCCTAGGCTGAAGTAGATGATACTGTCCGGGCCCTAACCACACTGACCTTAGTCTAGTTGTGCTCTTGTTAATGTCTGTAGGTTTTTACTCCAAGAGGCTAACACGCGTCCTGTTCTAGAGCATGCAACTTTTGTGTCCTTTGAAGCTGTGTTTATTTATTAATTTCTGTGTGTGACGATTACCCCATGGCAATGCCGATGCCCACCCAGCCAAGCACGGTGGGAGTCTGCAGGGGGTCTCCGAGTAACACGCGACGGCACCAGCTCACCTTCTGCCCGGATGCCAGGAAATGACCACAGCCTCACCAGGGATTCAGAATCCCTTCCCGGGAAAAAGCAGCTGAAGGGATTTTCACATTTGCTTTTAGGAGATAAAAGAATTGAGCTCATAGCCCCTTCCCTTTTCTGTCTATGGTGGCTGGAGGGCTCTGGGAGGCCTAAGCAGCAGCTGCAATTGTAAAGAATAGCATGAGGTTTGGTTCTGAGTCACAGGTACATCCTGCAGGCTGCTGCTGGGCAGTTAAATCCCCACTTCCGGTCAGTTCTGTTCTTCAGCACTAGGTTCTTGCAAAGTGCAAGTCCATGTTTGGGAAAGAATGACCGGCCCCTGAGTAACTTCACCGTCAAGCATAAGAGAGGGGAGATTCTCCATGGGAAGGACATGTAAGCTATAGATAGCGAATATAAAGAGCAAGGGTCACAGGAACCTGGCCCGCTGCTCCGGGGGGGCCCAAACGGGTCTGACCTGGCCTGCAAGATGCCCCCAAGCATCACTCCTGCCAAGCCCTGCCTCTCGCTTCCTGGGCTGAGCTCAGAATAGTGAAGGGGAGTGTTACCCGGAGAGACTCGGAAGAAAAGGTATTCAGAAAACTGCACACTCTTTTCATAAAAAGCTCCCAGCTCCTGAAAGGCACTCAGGGAAACTTATCTTTTTAAAATTTATTCAGAAATATTGCAGCAACAGCAGAAACTAAGTAGCTCCGTGTAGGCGTTCTGAGATTTTGAGCAAGTGCTAAATCCATGATCTCAGCAGACTTGGTTCCTGAATGAACCGGTTCTGGAAGGAGTCAGGATTGGGGATTGGCGTTGTCAGGTCAAGACTGACAGCTGTCTGCTCTGGGCGGCAGCTCTGCCCCGAGTGAACTCAGAAGGAGCACCTCTGACCCTGAGAACACCTTCCTCCTGGATCCTTAATCTGAGCTTTGGTTTCCATGCTTCTGGATTTTATCAGTAAAGGAATGGTGGTTTAGGTATATGACAGAGAGGAAGGCCAAGATGAGGCTTCCTTTTGAGTTTCTAACCAGGACCTGGGGTCTGAGTACTGAATCAGAGTAACTGGGTCTTCGACTTCAAAGCCCATCTGTGGTTTTCATTCATTGTCAGTTCAGCCCTTACAAAGGTGAGAATTTCTTAAGCAGATGCTATGTTTTAGAACTCAATGTTTAATTTAAAAAAAGAGAGACCTCCAGGACCTTGTTCCCTGCACCAGGATTCCAAGAACCCCTCTGGAAAATGGAGCAGTCAGCTGTCCATTGCTAGTAGGTCATGCTAATGACATGCAAAGTCAGTTTTCTCAATCATCTAATAAAGTTATGGCCTAAAGGATTAAAAAATCAAACTTCTTCTAAATAAGGAAAATTGTGGCAGAGCCTTATCACTGTGTGCCTTTGTCAAGAACTTGAGCGGGTTAAGAGCCAGGGAAATACACAGAACATCATACTCTTACTAAAGTTGGTTATTACGGTCTTTCCTGTACCCTTGTGACCTTCCTAGAGGGGCCGAAGTGAGGGCCTAGCGCAGGGGGGTATCTAGACCCATCCTGAAGAAGGATCCAGTTGGGAGGATGACTCCAGCACCTACCACTGCCATGCCAACACTCACTCACTGCTACTAGGAAGTTAGGGCACGTTTTAGGAAGGACTTCTCTGAGTTCTCACTCCCTGTCCTCAGAAGGCACAAAGGTTGTCTGAAAGCAGGTAAATAAAATCAGCCATCCATTTAGCCGAGCCCAGGTTGGTTTTGGTCTCTGACATTGGCTCGTCTCGCCCACTGACCATGCTTTCCCCCCTGTGATGTTGGGGTACAGATTCACAGCCTGATCCCGTGACACTGGAGTTAGGCCCTAGGGGCACCTAGGGGGAGAAGGTACAGGCTTAATAAGCTGTCATACTGAATAGAGAGTCATTGTTGCCAGACAACCCCCAGCCCCCACCCCTCACCCCCTACCTCCCACCGCGCGCCCCAGTTAGGAGGCAGTAGATGAGAGCCGGTGCATCTTGCATTAGTTTATCACTTGAAGTTCCTTGAGATGGGCCAATAATGGGGTTGCTTTCTTGGTTCCTTAATAGACTTAGCCACATGCAGAGGCATGACCATGTCAAAGCAGGGATGAGCGGGTGAAACTAGCCAAAGCCACAAATATCCCAAAGAGTCCTGCTTCTGAGCTGCCATATCAGAAAGCCTGGGTCACCTGTTTGAAGATTCCTCTGTGTGCAGTTCATAAATGTGTGTGAAGGTAACGAGGAAGCGGTGACTCCAAACAAATAAATAGAACTCCAGCCTGGAAAAATGTCCCTGTTTCGTGTATTTTTAGGCCACATGTCTGCGTGTTGTCATGAAGCTTTTAGGTGGAAAGCTCACAAGCTGTGTTTGCCTTGGGAGGGGCTGCTTCCCTATCAGAGCTGCTGAGGCCCTAAAGACATGAGGTGACAGTTGATTATGCATCCTTTCCTCCATGATTGAGCCACGTACCTTCAGAATTTCATTGCCTGAATGTCACCTCTTCATTTGCTTCTGAACCATGAAGCAAAATAGACAATTTCTTTCAGGGGATAAAGATCATGAAGGAGTGTCTACTTTTCCAAAGAGGCATCTTGAGGTTTTTGTCTTCACATCATGCCCCCTTGATGGCACGTTGCAAGTGTAATATATTATGTTTCTAATGTATCTAAGATAATTCTAATATATTGTGTTTAAAACACATAAAACTCTGTCCTTTTGCCAGAGTAATATGGGCAATGATGCAAACAATTCAAGCCAAAAAAGTACAAGAGAAAGAGGTACACTTTCCCCTGAATTAACCAGACCATCAAGTCATGATGAGCTCACAGTGAGTTCAGTGGGCACTTTGCTCTGATTCCAGTGACACTCTACTCATGTGCTTTAATGAGATGCTTGATGCTTCATCTGGAAGAGAAAAGAAAGACCGAACTATGAGTATGCCAAAGCAATGTTGGAGATACGGTGACGTTCTTCCAGATTTTCATCTCGCTCTCAACGAGACTTTGTTTTGTGATTATTGATGGGACAACCTCTGAATATTTGCCAGTGAAAAACTAAAAATCTATTCAGTGTCCGGAATGTCTCAGATGCACCATTTCTAACAGTCCTCCAAGCAGAAAGTTGGGTTAGTGTTACTTTATTCAGTCCCAGTCTCTTCAGCATTCCCTTCCTCCAAGAGAGCACGAGACTAACACTCAGTGTTATTTGCATTGGTCTCCGCGCTCATGGCAGCCTCCGGAGAATCACCTTCTATAGGGTTTTGAAGGGCAGCCATGGTTATAGTATGATCTAGATGCCCAGCAATCCTGGATCTCACCCAGCAGTAAATGTCAAGTGGGAGAGTCATTTGTGTTTCTTTGGGACATTGAGATTAGAGAGTGAGGCATTCAGGCTTTGCTCTAAGTGTGTGCCCTGAGTGTAGACGTAGGCCTGTCTAGAAGCAATACAGAGATCTATCACATGAAGAGCCAAAGCCTCCTTTTTCCCACGTTCACCTTAACCTGGGGTCCAGGTTCCCTTTTCTCCTGACATCTGATCCTGTGAAGGCAGCTGGTCCTGCTGAATGGGCTCTTTGTTTCAGGCAGGGTTGGAGGTCTCTGTAGCTGCTCCTGGCCCAGTCCCTGACCTGAATGCGGGCCTTGGCAGGCACACGGGCTCCCAGTTTGAAGTCAGAGAGCCCAGCTCTCTGCTGGTCCGCGGGCCGCCTGCCCTCACGCACGGCATCTTCCTCCTCACTGTAACCAGCTTCAGCTTCGTCTGCTGACACCCCCGGGTCGGCTCTTCTATTTTTTCATTCAGTGTCTGTGTGCCTCAATGAGCTTTTTTCCCTTTTTTTTTTTTTTTCACTTTCATTTTTCTTTCCTCAGTGGCTCCTGCTAGCTCTTCCACCCCTGTTCCACTGTCTCCTCCAGATAGTGAGTATCATTTTCTTCATCCATCTCTCTGCAGGTTGCTTTCCACCAGCCACAGTGGGTCTGCGTAATGTTATCTCCTTTCCAGGTGATAATTCAACTCTGTTGGCAGAAAGCAGCGCCGGGTTTTAGAGAAGCAAATGAGAAGAGAGATAGGCGCAGGGCCTCCCAGATTAATGGGAGGCAGCACTCCCCCCAGAGAGTAGGCAAGTGACAGGCATGGCTCTGGACAGAAAACCCTGCAGTCAGGCTTCCCGAGGCTGGCGTGGCCCAGCCCTGTCCCCAGGATTCTTCGTGGGCTGGACCCGAGCTGACATTTGGAGAAACCAAAGGAATTTGCCAAGAAAAATATCTATTCTGCAGGGTCATAAGAAATGGTTTGGGGTGTTGTGTTTTCACCCTTCATTTTAATTGGCACAGTTGGATTCAGACATTGAAATTAGGTAGTGAGGCCTGTAGCTCTTGCTTGCTCCGACGCATACTTGTCTTGTAAATATTTGCGGGAAAATAAACAGTGTCTGCTTGCAGATGTGCCCGGCGGTAGGCGCTTCGGCAAGTTATTTAACCCTTCGCAAGTGAGCCTTGTCTTTCTCTTCCATGAAGGAGGATGAGTAATCGCCCTCTTCCCCCCCACCCAGCCCCCTAAAAAGCTTAGCAAGCTGTGTCTGCCCACCCCGAAGGAGGACCGCTAAGCCTGGCAGTGATGTCTGGTCGGTCTCCGGCCTCTTTATTCCTGACTGAGCCTCTCTCATTTACGGTCTTACTTCACTTGGCTGCCTTGCGCTTCTGTTCCCCTGGGGACTCAGGAGGGAGCGCTGTGCCTGCAACTCTGGGGTTTTGAACCCAGCTCTTGGGGGGCGGGGAGAGCAAAGGGAGACGGCAGCTGCATGAGGCCCGAGGTGTCAGGGCAGCAGGTGCTCAGGGGGCCGGCAGGGTGGCGCCGCCCACTGGGCTCAGGAGCTGCTGGGCTCTGTGCTCTGCGCATAGCCTCCAGAGAGGACCCCAGCCCTGGGCTCAGAAGCCCCCTGTCCTATCGCTCTCTCTGGCTTAGCAACAGGCCCAGCACCCCAGGTGGTACTTTCCAGGCCGTGGCTGTGTCAGCGGGCATTGAGGCTTGGGAACCAGAGACAGCCTTGGGTTCGAATCCCATGTCTGCTCCTTCAGTGCCCAGCTCCGTGGCCTTGAATGAGCCCCTCCACCTCCTGAGCCACAGAGTCCTTATCTCTCTGATGAGGGATAGAGTCTACCTCTCTTGTAGGTATCTGTGAAAATGAAAGACTAAGTATGAAAAACACAAAACACAGTGCCCAGCACGTAGTAGCCGGAATTTGTGGTAAGAATAAATGAGGGTTATGTCATTTCTTGCAGAATGAGAGTAACTTGTCAGCAAAATCTCTGATAATTTCCTTAAAATATCCATATTTCTGTTGATAAATCAGGGGAAAAGGCGGTGAGAGAATATCCCCTTCACCAACTCTTTCTTTTCTTTATATCTATATATATCTGTATCCATATAGATATATCTACGTACGCACACGGACACACTCCTGTGTAAATACGTTCATGTATTTACTTACGAATATATTTTATATCTCCATTCTCTCCTTCACCTTCCTGTGCCCTGTCTGCCCTTCATGTTTCCATAGCAACCTGGCCTCTTCCTGCCCTCACAACCACAGACCCGGCTAGTGAGTACAGAGTTATGGCGGCTCTTGGCCAGATTGCTGCTTGTTGCAGAGCTGGCTTCTGGGTCACGGTGCTGCCCATCGTTGTCCCTTGTGTTAGAAGTAACAGTTGTGAATGCATGGAGGCTCTTCTCCTGGTGTGGTTTCCTAAGCATGCTGTCTGCGTGGCCAAGAGAACAGACCCAGCACCACCAAAAGGGCTGGGATGATTATTTGAAGAATACTCTGCATGAAGAGAGTTTTCCAAATTTCCCTTCGTGTGAAAAAAACAGAATAGGATTAGAGGAACACTAAGGAAACAAAGGAACAGCATCTCCTCCGAGCTTTGTTGTCCCTCCCCTCTGAAGCGTGCGCACGCATACACACACACACACACACACAAGTAGCCAAGACTGAGAACAGGGGAAGGAAGAGAGAGAATGCTGCTTGGGGAGAGGTGGAGGGTGCAGCAGAGAGGGAAGCCGCCGCTCGTTTCTGACAGCTTGCCCTGCTTTGTGGGGCCTCGCAGCAGGGCCCAGGGGGCATGAAGAGTACACAGAGCACCCCCGGAAAGGAGAGGCCTCCTCGCAGTCCTCCTCCTCAGCGCTAGGAAAATGGCGGCCCCAGAAAGCGTAGCCGGGCCTGCTCAAGTCTGTGTGCTGAGAGTCCAGATCAGAGTGCTGGAATCCATCTGCAGAGGGTAGAGTCGGGACCAGACTTGTGGAAAGCATTACACTTCATCACAACAGTGACCTGTTCCAAGCTAGCCTTTATAACGCTCTAATGAGGGGAGCTTGTGGGTTAGGCCTGAAGTCCCAAGTCAACTAGGAGCCCCCGGGCACAGGCACGTGTGTGTGTGTTTACAGTGGTGTCCACAGCCTTGGGGGGGGTGAGGTTTTATAATATTTCTGAGTGCACAGAAAACAATGACCTATGTCCACAGAGCAGTGGTCGGTGGGAGAAGGTAGAAAGCAGGTGTGTGGAATCCAGCTCCTACTCCCCTCCCTGGGCCGAGGTTTCTGATACATAATTGAACAGAGAAGAAAAGAGTTTCCTGGTTCTGCGTGCTGCATGAAATGGTTCTTTTTTCTACCGCAGAACATAGCTGAGGGTCTGCTTTCTTGGGGTTCTCTGCGTGTGTGTGTGCTGCAGTGAATTTTAATTCCTGATGCTTTTGAGGTTTCATTTTGTCAGCAGAGCAGAGCGGGTGACAATGAACTGTGCTCGCATGGGTTTCACTCAGAGGATGGGTTTGTGGTTTTGGTTTTTTGTGTTTGGTTTTTTTTTGGGTTTTTTTGTTTGTTTGGTTTGGTTTGGTTTTGCATTTGGGAAAGGAATGCAATTAACCCATTTTTCTTCGAACAGCCATGCTCCTGTGCCTTCCAGCTTGGGGCGGTGTGTGTGCGAGGCATAGTCGGAGAAGGCTACGTAATGCATTTGCACAGCTCGGGTCATATTAACATGTCTCATGGTAGACTGGTCTTCCCTGGAATCTAGAATCCAGAGTTTTCCTCAAGGAAGAATTGGGTGTTCCTTCCTGACATATGTTTAATTTTTAAATATCAGACATTTCTGTCCACGGATAAGATGCCCAGTAGTGACATCAAAAGAGAAGAAAGTTTGTCTTTTTTTTTTTGCACCCATTTGACTACTGACCCAAATTATAGGTCCCAGTGGATCCTGGGATATAAGGAAAGACGGTCACAATTGGGCAGCAGCCTGTATTTAGCATGAGCATAATCGTATACAATAAGGCAAAAGGTAGTGTGTGTGAGTGCGGTGGAACAGCAGAGTAGCTAGAAGTGCAGAAAAATCCATCAATCATCAGCCGGTCAATAGGACTGAAAACGAATAACGTCTCCTGTTTTTGCTAGTGTGTGTGTGTGTGTGTTGATCCATTTTTAATCATGAATTCATGAATGAATGAAGGTGCCCTAGATAAGATCAAAAGAGAAACCGATCAGTTGTGTATCATCCCTGCAGGGCACATTGGTTGGAACATGTCCGAGCCTGTGCGGTGTGGGACATAGGACGGACAGGTTCTATCAGCTCGCAGGGGCAAGGGATGTGTAGCTGGGCTAAAGCATTTCTCCTGCATTATTTTTAAACAGTGGTGTGCTTTGGGCAGAAAGGTACTTCCACCTCCTCTCTTTGCCCTTCTTCTCTTAGTTTCAACCAGCAATAGCCTGGACTTCCCCTGGTCCGTGCAAGTTAAGGCGGGAAACCCAAAATGCCTTTTGACAGGCAAGTTATTCAGTAACAGACTAGACCGCAAAGACAACATAGGACAAAAAGGAATGTAGATTAAGCCAAATAAGAAAACTCTTTGCCTTTAATTGTCAAGGTCAAATCCATATCTTATCAGTACAGCCACAAGTTTAGAGAGGTAGGTATCCACAAATGTCCAAGCACTTGTTCAATGTCAGCGTCTTAGCTCAGGGGCCAGGGGTTCAGTTTCGTTCTTCAGTGTTGACTGAGCCATTGTCTCGACCACCAGAAGGAAACCTGTTCCCTTCTGCACTGGCCTCCGCCTTTGTAGGTTGTCTCAATTTTGGTATCTCACTGGGGGCTCCGGGATAATGTGGGTAGATGGACAGGGAAGTGAGAAAGGACCGCCAGGACTGCCTTCTCTGGTCTGCATCCTGCAAACCTTACTCAGCCCGTTCCCCGTCTCCTCATGCACCACAGGTAACAGGAAATGGCTTTTCTCAATGTAATGTAATATTTTGTTCCTACAGGGCACACAGTCTTAGGACTTTTCCTGCATGATCCATGTTCTCTCTCATTGCCCTTGTTTCCCGAGGATGCCGAGACATTTTTGGAATCTGTGAATAATAACTTGCTTTTTTTCTTTTCCTTCAACAGTCTCCTGGATTGACTTTGACATCCGGGTCCTGACAGAAACACCTCCCTATATTTCCAAACAAGTGTACATGCTCCTTGATGTATTAATATGCAGTGTTGCAGCTGTATCTAATGCTTATTGGTGTCGTTAACCAAATGCTCTTTATGATTTATTATCCTTCTATTTCCGGGCAGTTTGACTGTCCTCCCAATGTTTCCTATATATGCTGCTAATTTAATTTGATTTCTCCTTTTATTTAGTCTGTGATTTTGTTGTTGATTTTTTCTCCCTGCCCATTGTTTACATCAGTTTTTAATTTTTTTGTATTTTCCATGTGACCTCCTCCACTTTCCTTTCAACCAATCATGTGCGTGCGTATCATGTGACTTTGTCATGTGGCTTGCATGGTGCTGATGATGTCGTCCACGCTGGTGAACAGAAGGTAAAACTCTTTGTTCTGATTAGGGAAATAAACCTGGGACCACAGCCTGGCACCTAGGGCCCACTCATTCTTCCTGTCTCAGATTTCCCAAGTGAAGCCATTTGAGAGATTTCCTGTTGTTCTCAGTTCACCTCTAGAATTCATCATTCTTTGCAGCCTTGACGTGACGATTTGGTACCATGAGGGCCTTTGGTTCCACATTTCGCTTCGAGAAACGCGGCCCCGCAAACTGCCGTCTGTAGTAAACCCACATTTGTCACGGCGCAGTTTGCAAACTTGAATTTTTACCAGATAGTTCGTAAAAATTATTTCCCAGAAAACAGTTTTGCAAATTACCTTTGCGACATTGTTGTTTAACTTTATCCAGTAGTCCTGAAAACCACAGTTGCTCTAAAATGAGTCATGTCTGTGAAAATGTGAAATGTATCTGTTTGCAACACTGAAACGCTACGGAGAGAAATATATCAATTGCTGTGGTTCTATTTGCTCAAAACCAATGAGAGTGCTTCATAAAATTCATGCAAATTGAGGACTTACTGAAACAAGAGATTTAAGAATTTGGAATTAAAGCAGTTTGGATTGTTGACATGTCACTGTTTAAGAGTGACCCTCCCCCTGGGCAGGAGCGGGGAGGCAGGAAATCAAAGCAGAAGTTAGCAGTTACCATGACTGGAGATCCCTTTGTAATCAAGAAGCACATGATTGACCCTTACAGCAAAGGAAATAAAATTATAGCCTAATTAAGCGCAGAGTGGTGACAAAATAATTAGTTAATATTGTGACTGTCACAACCTTGGCAAAACATTTCTCGCTTACCATAAAGAGAAAAGGAAGCTCTGCTCACAGCTTCCCCACTGTAAAATCAAACACCTATTCAAAACCTGCCCTGGGAGTCATCTGCATTCTGTTCTCTTCTAACTGAAGACTGTTACGTCAGATCACAACCTGAGACACAGACCGGCTGCATTGATCACAAAAGCCAGACTAACACGAATAACCACCCAGTGTGCCCGTGCATGCGAGGGGTCCCCGTTTGGCCTCACTTCTCTGAGGAACTGACTGGGCGACATCCACATGGACAAAACCATCCACAGCTGTCTCGCATGCATGTTCTCTGTTCCTGGTCTGTCCTTTTGTTTCGTGCCCCCACACGTGTGAGCCCTGTGGATGCTACCCTCTCGCTTCGCCCTGCACACTGACCACCTCCAAGGACGTCAGCTTTCTTGGCGTGGCCACTGTGCTCCTATTGAGTCCTATTTACAGCCAGAGTCCTGGACGAGGTCTGGGGTCAGAGCCGTCTGCCATTTCCAAAAAGATGTTTGGTGTTTACACTGTATGAAAAGAAGTCGGGGTGTGCCCAAAGCAGGGGAGTATCAGATGTGCTAAGAACTTTGTTCTGCCTTTAAAAGGCAACCTAATCTGTGCATCTTAGGGCAGACAATTTTGGGAGCCTAAGGTTTTCTAAACTCCCAAGTCTCACCCAAAATACTGTGGTTTCATTATTCCCCCAAGGGGGGACCGCGTTCTTTTGAGGTGATGGCTCCGAGGCTAATGTACTAGGGAAAAACCTGGATCTTCCCCCCCTGAGATCTGAAGTTTGAGCAGATGTGGAGTTGAAACCCGTTAGTTTCTTTCTTAAAAACAATTTTGGTCATTTCTGTGTCTTGCTGTAATTCAGGAATGAAGCAAAGCACCCCACGAACAAGGTTGAAACTGATCCATACCTCTGAAGAGTGATCTCTTCCAGACATTTTAAGCAAAGCAAGAAATGTTTGAAGATGTTTCCTGCAGTTGCCCTAGAAACACACCTTAGCAATGGCCTTGGGTATTGGTAAAAATGTGGCCAGTGCTAAAAAAAAAAAAAAATCACTGAAGCGCCTGTGGAATTCGAAAGCATGATTACCCCCTCACCAAACCACATTTCCCTTCTGTGACAGACGCTCTTTGGCCCTTTGCAAAGGGACGAGCAGAGGACTCCTTATTCAAATGAACAGCAAGCAGCAGGAAATGGCCTTTAGTAATAAAATTTAAGGGAATGGAGCGGTCAGAGCCAATAAAATTTATGGGGGAGAGAAGTAAAGCTTAGTTAAGAACATGATTGCCTCCTTTCTCTGGACATGAGTACGGCTTTAAGGTGAGTGGGGCCTAACTGAGGAAGGTTTAGACGAGCAGGGACTCTCTCCCAGCAGTGGGCTTGCTGAGCCGAGCTAAGATGCTCCCATGCCGAAGTCTATTTTTAATATCCTGGCACCGGGTCACGGCCCGGCTTCTTCCTCCAGTGACTCCATCAGCCGTGAGGACTCTGTGTAAATGGGCCCCCTCACCCTGCCCGTCCCAGCATGTGTGCGATGAGAAGCCCCCCGCGCCCCTGTCAGTGTGCAGCATGTCTGAGCACGGACCCCCCGCCCCCCACCCATTCATAATGATCCTTTTCTTTAGTTACTGACACTGCCCCTCCTACTAGGACATGCTGATTCTGAGGAACTAAACTCCTTAACACCCACTCTTCCTTCTTAGATTGAAAACATCACTAACCACCCCTTCCACTCCCTCCTTTATTTTTTTACAGCTGTGTGTCTGGATTGCCACGGGTCTCTGGCAGGTCGACACAGACTTGTCGCCAGGGGTTCTGCTCTAATTGCCTTTATTCCAAAGGATTCCCTGCACTGGTGGTAGAGAGCTAGCGTGAAGGGTCTGCAGAGAGAGGCAGTGACGCGTATCGGCCTGAATCCTGGGTGCAGAGGCCGGGGGCTCTCGAAGGGTACAGTTCCCTAGGGCTTAGCGGTGTGAGGGCCGAGCCCTCTCAGGAGCCTCGTACTTCTTTATGAGCAATCTCACGTCCGTGAAGTAGTATTGAAGATGTGCACAAACCCCCTTGCAGCCTCGGAGACAGGAGCCAAGTGAATTGTTGGAGGTTGTTTCGGTCCTAACTTCCTCAGCCTGGATCAGCCCCATAACCACAAGCCACACCTTCGTGGTCATATTTTCTTTTTAGGATGATGAAACAAAGATAATTGATCAGTTAAGCTGTTGGTGTTTTCATGACACCCACGAGAAGGGACTTGGTATCTCTGTGGTTCAGTCTGTCAAAGTTCATTTGTTGCTGTTTCATTCATGCCCCATGCTGCCATCGGCCTCCCCACCCGCCCCCCAGCTCACACACTCACATTCGTAATCCCCGAGGAACCCGATTCAAAAGGGACATGTAGGCCAGATGCCCCCATGGCCGTGGCCTCAGAGCGAAACGTCCGTTCTGTAAGAGCCATGTCCACCCGTCGTGTCCCCCAGCGTTCCCTGGAGCCCATGACCAGGATAGCAAAGAGTCAGGTCAGGCTAGCACAAGCAAATTCTTAACAACGAAGAGGAAAGAGCTCAGGAGAAAAGGAACACTCGACTCCCAAGGCCTGCTTTGGGGGACCAAGGCTTAGGACAAATTGAAACCCATCCAGGCAGTGTCGGCCACTCGCTGGGACTGTCAGAAAGCCCCCTCAGCACCCCTAGAATAGCCAGGTAGGCCATCAGAGGGGGCATCACAGGGAGTTGGGGGGTCCAAGGTACATTGGATTCATCTGTTCAGCAAAGAGCTTGTCCTTCTCAGAAAGGACAATTAGCAGGCTAATAACTGCACATCCTGATTCCCTTAGGTAATTTGCCCATCCGCTAAGGACCAAACTTCTAACCTCTTGTAATTTCCAACGCTCCTGAGTTGGAAAGATCTAATGGGCTTCATATTTGAACAGCCAAATCATACATTTTGGGCTCTTCTAAACAAGTAACAAAAAGGCATGTGTACCTTTCAAGTTCTTTCCAAATGGCTCGCAAGAAGTAATCCAGGGAAGGGAACAGCAGTTAGGATACACAAAGTAACAGTATCTGTGATGCCAGACGATCCCATTTGGTAGAAAAAGGGAGAGAGTCTAATGCAAGCCCTACATCCATTACTGGTTTGTACTCAGATGCCCAAAACTCTGTGCAGACCCCTGTGGGCGGGGACAGCAAAGTGGATGAGGAAGGAGTGTGGGTCAGGCCTCCCTCAGCGCTTGAGTCAGAAGATAGGATAATTTTGGTAATTGGGCATTTTTGAGTTAAGTAGAATATTGTTTTCCTTCTAAAATTTACAAATGCTGTCCAAACGCCCTGGGCTTGCTATAATTTTCATTGTGGAATTCAGATATCCAGCAGTAAGCTTTCTGACCCCAGGGCTTGTGCTGACGAAGGAAAGGACATGAAGCCAACTCCAATTTTAGGGCACAATAGCACAAAAATTACAAAGAACCTACAACCCTCAAGGCCAGAAATACACATTTCAATAACGATTTCTAAGGGGAATTTATAGGACCTGTCTGTAACATTTCTGACTGTATGCGGTCTCTGTGGTACCTTCTTATTTTCTTACACACATGATATACATTCTTCTAGCAAATACCAGAGCTGCCTAATATTTTATATTTGTTATCGGCAAGGTTTATTTTTAAGGTGATGTTGGGTTTTTTTTAGTCTTTACATAAAATATCTGGGGGGGCGGAATTTGACTCATGGCTGAAGCTGAATTCAGAAGGTGTAATTAACCCCAGGGGTATTCTTGGAGCAACCTGCCGATTGCTGCTGAATTTCAAACCAACATTTACAAATAATTACAATATTGGTTTTGCTGAAATTACCCATAATGATTTCAATCAGAGCAGCCATTTCAGAACAGAGTGCACATTGGGACCCTCTAAATAATTTCCTCTCCTAATGTGTTCAGTAAAGCAGTGAGCCTCCCGAATGCCAAGGCCCCCTTTCTCCAGCATCGGCCCCTCCCTGGTCAGGCGTGGCTGGAGCGCCTGCTTGCCGAGAGCTCAAGAAGCAGTTTCTTTAGCCTGTTCGTAATCGTTAGAAAAACTGACAAACGGTGAACATTTGAAGATGGCTAAGACAATTCATTAAACAAATATTGCTCTTTCTACACCTTTATGTGACTACAGCAAGTTCCATCCTTACAAAATGGGTCAGAATCCCTCTGATGCTGGTTGATGAGAATCTTCCTGAAGAAACACTGTCACAGGAAGGGTTACGTTTCTGTACGAGGGCCCCGCCATTTTTTTTAAAAGAATTGTTCATAACTAGGCTTTTTTTTTTCATTTGGCAAACAAAACCTTGTCTTGTTTACCTTTGAGACGCCAATGCCTAAGTGACTACCTGGTACCTAGAGGGTAGATACTCGGTAAACGTTTGTTGAGTAAATTATAGTTAAAGCCCTTGAAGTGATACACCTAAATATTACATGATATGCTCTAAATTCTACGAGAAAGTAGAATTCTGACATACATGTCAGAATAACGTGGTCATCACTCTGATAAGATGTAAGCAACAGATAGCGTTCCAGCTTTGGTCAGTGTTAGAACTGTGTTCTAACCGTGGTATGGTTTTCAGTGATTTCTCTATGATTCCGATTCTATTCCGATTCTATTCTATTCTATCTGAACGGACAACCCTGTGCCCTAGAGATGTGGAATTACTGATCTTGGGGTACATTGCCCTGAAATTAGCAGGACATCCTTATTTTGCATCAGTCTTTCACAGTGTTGTGAAAATAGCCAAGGTGTTCTTGGATAGTTTGTCCTAATGCAGTGACTGTCATTGGGTCACCACGCTGGCAGAACGACAGGGGACCCTGGAGAACACTTAGCCCAGGGCCCCTATTCTGCATCTGTGGATAGTGAGGCAGAGGCCTGTCTAAGCATTCAGTTTTACAGGGACCCCCACAAACATGAAAGCGAGCACCTCTTCTAAGTAGATATTCCCCCCAAAGCAAAGGCCTTGGGGGAAGGACTAGGTCATTGCCCGGTGAGTGTGTTGGAAGGGCCACCGATCCCGCCTCCTCCCCTCCTTCTTAAGGCAGATAGACTGTCACAGGGTCAGTGTCGCAGTTTTGAACACGGAAGTCATCATTGGTGCCCATCCCCATTCAGTCTCAGGCCACCAACCATCCCAGTGTGCCTGGGACTAAGGGTTTTCTGGAATGCAGGACTTGCAGCGCTAACACCTGGAAAGGCCCAGGCCAGCCAGGATGAGCTGGTCACCCTGCTTCAGAGATGAGGATTGGAAAGTTCTACTGTGCCTCGTGATCCCATTTGTTCAGCACTGCTGACTCTGCACAGACCTGCTCGGTTCTCACATGGCCTCCACTTGGTTTGAGTTTCTTCGTAGCACAGGATGTTTATAACGATAGAAGACATTACTAAACTTCTGTCTAAGACTGAGAACAGTCCAAAAGAATTTGAAAAGTGTGCCCGCCTTGACATCATGACATCATCTAAACCAAATTCCTAAATGTTCTCCACTGAGGAGTTGAGCCCAGTGGCTAGAGAGCGGCACGAAAACAGGACAAGTCTTTGCCTAAAACCTGTTCTTGTCTTTTTTAATTCTTGTTTTTCTTTTTCCTTAATCACTGATTGGGGAAAACAAACCACAAGCGCAACTTTTTCTAAATACTTCTCTCTCAGACATTAAGATGATGCATCCTCCCAGTTGCAGCTTCCATGCGTCCCCTTCACCGTGGCTTCTCAACCTTAAATGTGCACACGGATCACCTTGGGATCTTGTTAAAATGGAATCTGCATTTCTAACAAGCTCCAGGTGGTGTGTGTGCTGCAGGTCCAGGCCGAGTAGCAAGGGCTGTCCATTAGCTTTCCGTCTCTGGTTCCCTCTTGTCTCAAAGAGAGGAGCGGGACGAGCAGCCGTTGAGAGGTGCCCAGAGGAGCTGAATGAAGAGGGTGGGCTGGATGGCTTTGCCAGCAGCCTTGTCACAAATGGTCAACGGTACGCTTCGGGATGATGAGGTCCGAAGCCTAGTGACAAACCTTTCTGGGTTTTCGGTCACATGTCTGTGATTCTGTCCTCCAGCAAACAAGCCAGGACAACCCACCGAGGGGGTAACTGTTGTATAGGCTCTCCCATGTTTCTGTCCGAGGCCATGAACTAGACATACAGATATGTCCTCGGAGGAAGTGCAGGATCCCCAAGTGCATTAAATCTTCATTTCAACTTCTCTCAAACATTCTCTCACCTCATTGCTTCCAGTATCCACTAATGACATAGTTTCTCTTGAAGTAACTCAGCATCTTCCTCACGGAAGAACCATCCCAGCCCTGGTAGTTTGTCCCGTACAAGACCGTCTTCCTTCTCTCCCTTGGATTCACAAGCCGAGCATATACTGCAAATAGAGACATCGACTTTTCTCTGTTGAGAAACCCTGAAGACGTTTTTTTTTTCTCTCTTCTCGCAAACAAAAAGACTTTAATGATTGTCAGTTTAAACAAGTTGCCCAGGATTATCACTCAGGTGGTTGAGCCATAAATGCAGGATGCTTGCGGGAGACTTGGCCCTGGCATCTTGTGCTTTATTTAAGCACAACTGGAAAGTTGTCACGTTTTTAAATGAATCTAAGTAACGGAATTTAATTCATGGAAAGCGGGTCACAAGAATGCAGTGTCATTCCACCCCTACTAGGCATGTGGGTCCCCCAGACCCCCAGGATGAATCATATATCCAGGGAAGAAACTGGCTGTTTTGAAGAATTATTTTATGGGTGTAAGTTTTCTCCTTAAACACTTACACACATTTTCCCATATTTCAGGCTGTTCCTCAAAATGTATCAGGCTCATCAAAGTTAAATCTGCAGTTGTAAGAGCAGGCAAAAAGGAAATGCAAGCACTAGTGAGAGACATTAAAAAAAAAATAAAATCCTGTTTCTAAAATGGTAAAAGGACTGTGCTATTAGGGAGGGTTTCCCAGAACATTCCCAAAAAGCACTTCGTTTGGGGCTAAGTCTGACGCATCTAACTGGAACCCGAAGTTTTATATTTATTGCTTTTTAACCATTTGAATTTCTGAGAAAGCAAGAAAAAAGCCCAGCCCCGCCCCATCACTACATCCCATGCTGATGGATTAGATTTTCCTTTTGTGGGCAAAAATGTCACATGAATTAACTGGCTGTTTCAGGGGAACCCAGCGCACCTAAGCTCGAAGGGCAGATGGGAGAGGACGGAAACTCTATTAAGGTGAACCTGATCAAGCAGGATGACGGCGGCTCCCCCATCAGGCACTACCTGGTCAAGTACCGAGCGGTGAGTGGCTCCGGGGCTCCCGCCCCGTCCTCACCCCCACTTCTGCCACCCTGACACCCACCTTGTTCGGGCAACAGTGTGCAAAGCCCAGGCGGGGCAGAGTCGTTCTGGGTCTTGCAGATGGCTCGGGGGCCCTGGTCAGAGTTTTCAACCCCCAGCTTGACCTACAGCCATCAGGCCGTGTCCACACCGGGACCATTTTGAAACCTCTAAAATGATTCTGGTGGCGGCAAACTCCTATCGTGATCGATTGCTCTACTTTTTGAACGTTTCTACAAAGTGGTTTTGCCAATCCCTGGTACTTTTTGCAGATAATATACTGATATCTCATAATCAGTACGTTTGATCAAGTGTGTATTATGGGCCAGGCACTGCGATCGTGTACTTTGTTTCCCCATGAGAATCCTGTGAAGTTGGCCTTAGGCTTATCGGCCCCTCGCAGAGGAAGTAACGTACTCGGTCAATAATGCATGGTCCCTCACAGCTGGGTGGGCAGAGTTTGAACCCAGGTCTGTCTGAAGACACTGGGCTCTTCGCCCCTGCCTTAGGCTGCCTTACCATCCCAAACCATGGTCGTTCCCACCTGCCCCTCGGACCCTCCCTGAGCTGGTCTAATCCTGCTCACAGTGAGCTTGGCCCTGAACCCTTTCTTCGCGGCTTGCTCACCACCTAAGATTTCTGTCATCTGCTTTTCATCTCCAGGCCCCAAGATGAGAATCACTCTCACTTTCTTTGGTTTTAGAATGACACTTGGCCACTGCCAACCACAATCAATTGCTGAGAGATCCAGAGGCAGTGTCTGAGCACTGGGAATAGCCTCTTGCTCAGGTTTCTTACCGTAGGAAATAATGAACCAGAGAGCAGTTTTCTTTCCTCAAATAGAAAGGATTTTTCAAGGAAGTTGACTTACTCCTTCTCTTTTGATCAGCCCCTACTGAAGTGGTGTGTGAACCCTTGCCTGGTTAGGCTTAATGGAGAGTGACTACAGCACAGACCCTCCCAGGCACACTCCCCAGTGGGTGGGCAGACCTGTCATTCCACTCAGCCCTTCCCCAATTAATTGCGAAGCCAGACACAAGGCTGACGTTGGAGGAGGTGCCTCTGTGGACTTCCCTGAGGCCCAACCTAGAGGCACCACTGATGAGAGGTCCCTGTGGCTTCCTCACTGTGGAACAGGATACCAGGATTGAGCGATGGCCCAGCACAGCCCACAGGAAGTGGACAGCGTGGTCGGGTGGGCCGTCTCTGGCCCTCGTTAGGCTGATGTGGCCCAGACAGACGTGGGATCCAGGTTCAGCTCTACCACTTACCAGCGTGTGACCTGAATAGGTCACCCAGTCTTCCAAAAACCTCCATTTCTCCATCAGTAAAGTGGGAATAAAATAGCTTCTCGAGTTATGGTGAAGATCAGTTATAATATAAGCAAAGAACCTTAAAAGTGCCTGACACATGGGACCCCCCCTCCCCCGCCCCATAACTACCATAATCACTGCTAAGAGCATGGAGGACATTAGGAGAAGGAAGGGAAAAATGAAGGTGGGGGACATCAGAGGGGGAGACGAACCATGAGAGACGATGGACTCTGAGAAACAAACTGAGGGTTCTAGAGGGGAGGGGGGTGGGGGGATGGGTTGGCCTGGTGATGGGTATTAAAGAGGGCACGTTCTGCATGGAGCACTGGGTGTTATACGCAAACAATGAATCATGGAACACTACATCAAAAACTATGATGTAATGTATGGTGATTAACATAACATAATAAAATAAAATAAAATAAAGATGCCAGCCGGGGCTGGAGACACCTCCCAGATGAGGCCGCCTGAGATGTCAGTTTTCCAGAAGAGCCACAGTGGCTATGCCAGGCAGGTCTGCCTTAAAAAGACAATGGGGACAGAACACTGAGATCTGTTGGGTTTCAACAGCCTTACGTGTCTTCTCTTCTACTTCAAACACTCAGTGTTGGCTAAATACTATTACTATATGTTATTAGTATTTTTGTGTAACGTAGTATTTGCTTTATATTCCGGTTGCCTCTTTTATAGAGTTTGCCAAGGCAAGGAGCCTTTCAGAGAAAGAGAAGACATAGACAGCTGAATTTCTTTGTTTTGAATTGTTTTAGATTAAAACCGGGCTACCGGTGACATAGGGCCGGCCAAGCGAACTTGCAGCCTGACAAAACCCTTCACGGGCTGTTTGTAGGGATGCACTGAGAAAATTGTGGAAAGCCGCTAGTACGGGGCTGGGCGCATAGTAGGTGTTCAACAAATAGTAGTTTTTATTGTTAATAAAACAAATCTATGCAGTGTTCCCGTGTCAGGGAGGTGAGTCCCACAGCTAAGTGTGAGCAACATCCTGAAATAGGACAAGAAGCGTATTCGTTGTAAGGCTCTTCCGGGGCATCCATGTGCCCAAGCATTCCAGAATGTGCTTGGGTCCCTGGGCGCCCTGACGGCGATGGGACAGGACATTGGACCGTTGGCCCTCTGCTACCTGCCACCGTGCTTGCAAAATGCGAGGTTGACCTCCTGACCTGCACCATCCTTAGGGGTTTTCAGGCTGGTAAAGAATGAACACCCTGTCCTATCATCGGTTTTTATTTGTATTATTTTGCACCAATAGTAGTGACTCCCTGAAGCTCTTCCCCTTAGCCGGTCTCACCAGCGTTTTCATCTAAACTCTCCCGGTGTCTTGTGTCCTTCCTGCCGGTTTCTCCCAGAAGCTCTCCTCCGAGTGGAAACCAGAGATCCGGCTCCCGTCTGGCAGTGACCACGTCATGCTCAAGTCCCTGGACTGGAATGCTGAGTATGAGGTCTACGTGGTGGCTGAGAACCAGCAGGGCAAGTCCAAGGCGGCTCATTTTGTGTTCAGGACCTCGGCCCAGCCCACGGCCATCCCAGGTATGACCGCCTCTGCTTTCTGTGAGTTTCCCGCTTCGAATTAATGCACAGTGCTGCACCTCCTAATGTGCCTGAACAGCCCCTGACAACTTGCTTGCTTCCAGCCATCCTCATGATTGGTTGCCCATGCAAAGCTTAGTTTTGCTTTGTACCTACCTGTGCAGTGGGTTGAGATGTACTGGACCCCCAGGAAGGCTTGGCCAAGCATCCTGGGGCAACGGTCCTGTGTCATTCAGCCCTGAAGGACTGATGCTAAGCCAGTCCGTGGGAGCCCTCAGATGGGAAAAACCCAGCTCCAGCCAAGCCTTGGCGGCTGGTTGAGTAAGGATCTTTTGTTGAGACCTTATCTACCCTCTGCCATTTCATACAAGGACCACCTAGTTGTTCTGATGCGCTTTCTATTTGATGCTTGCTTACTGCACAATCATGGTCCAGATCTCTTCTCTGTGGGGACCCCAAGAGAAGGAAGAGACGGTGCCCGGTTAGTTAAAAATCCTATCTTCCAAGGGCCTCTCCACTGCAACAAAGATTAAATTGAATCGCTTGAAACAGGGCGAGTGGAGAAAGGGGACGCTGACAAACCCCATCCATGAAAGGCAGTCCAGTCTGCTGGAGACCGCGTCGGGAGCGCTTCTCCTAGGAGACGCAGACCTGTCTCTAGGGATCCAGGACCAACTCAAGTGTGGGAACAAAGGGAGAGTTCTGCTTGCTGGCCCAGCCCCCTTGCTGCTGATGGTTAGTCTCCTCATTGACCAAACTTTCAGAGCAGAAAGCGATCTTCAATACCGCTCTGTGCTTTTCCAGATCAGCCGAGTGCCAGCCACAGGCAGGAGAGGGGGACATACACCATATAGCTGCAGCCTGTTGAAAGGGGGCCCCGTAAACTCTGTGCTGTGTTCAAGCATGGTAGGAAGATGTCCCAGTCTCCCAGCTGCCTTGGTGTGGCCCCGTCATGCCTGTCCTGTCTCTGATGCTTGCCTGGGCGCTCTGCTCAGTTATCACAATAGCGCCTCCCAGCAGCAGGGAGACCAGAAAGGGTATGGCTGCCTAGGAGACGGGCCTGTGTGTGCGCGAGTCGGTTAGGGAAACAACAAAGTGAGACCGGTGTGTGGTTCCCGATGGTTGAGTGTGCATGAATGTGTGTGTCTGACAGACATGTGGGGGCCTCCAGGGAGCTGGCAGGTGGGTCTTAAACCACAGAGGAGACACGGCCATTGGTCCTACCCTCTGCATTGTCAGGGAGGCCCCTTAGTGCACATGGGCAGCAGTGAAGGCAAGGCCCCTGGGCGTGGCTGCAAGTGTTCTCACTACTGCTTAGCACCATGTCCAGAGGTAGCCCCCCCATCCGTGCCCCTTCTCTGTGTTCTTTGGCCCATTTTTCACTGAAATCGACAGTCTGGAGTGTGTCTGGTTCTGCTCAGCCTTTATGGGACATGTAGGAGGTGGGGGAGTGACAGGCTTGAGTCACCCCTTTCCAGCGAGAGAGAGTTCCGACGGCACCTGTTGCCTGGCCTGAGCAACACAGGCAGGTCGCTTGGACACACTGCAGTCACGTGCTGAGTGCTGCCCCCAGCATCAGCCGGTGGGGTTGGAGCAGTTGGGGACCCTGTGAGTCAGATCTAGAAATAGGAGACCTTGTCCTCCAGGGTCCTGCCCGGCAGAGATGTCAGAGTCCTTCTCATTAAGCCCGCAGGTGCCCAGGGAAGCCGGAGAGGGTTGAAGGGACGGCTCACCTCACCCACAAGGGCTCGGTGGCTCTACCACATGCATTTTAGGAGGAGGTGGCTCTGAGCTTGGTTGGACTCTCCTGGCCATGGTGTTGGGACCTGTGTACAAAACCTGCGAATTTCAAGATGTGCGTTCATGGTGGGATTCTGTGGTCAGCAGGGTGGCAGGAGGTGAGGGGCGCAGACTAGTTTGTCTTGAACAGCGTGTGGGGGGGATTGTGGCGCCCGAGGAGGAGGAGTCCGACCTGTCACTGAGATGCTCACGGTGCATCTCACCCGCTACGCGTAGAAAGCTCTGGAGGCTAGGAGGCTGTGGATAGGCTCGTTGACTGTTCCTAAGAGGCCTGACCTTAGTCAGAGGTAACACTCTCCTAATCACACTCTTGTATTTCACTGCAGAGGCTCTGTTCTCTCCCCTGAATTTCATTTGCTCGCTGACCCCTAACCCCCGAGTCCACCCTGCTCTGCTGCTTCTGGCCTTGCTGAGCTTCGGAACTGGCCTTACGGGAGTAATACCGTACTGAACTCTTCTCTAACCTTTGTCAGTTTAATTTACTAAGTTGAATTAACCTTTGATTCTTGTGTTTTCTATATTTGACCTAATTTTTTTTCTTTTTATCTATTTTTTTTTTCTCTGTTTCTGTCTCTACCTTCTCTTTCCTTCTCCCCCCTCCCCTTCCTGTGTCTGTCGTCACACATCTCACCTTGGACGTCCGTCACTGGGACATCCCCACTGCCACATTTGTTTTTAAACAACCACATTCCCTCTGGGCGCCCATTGCTTGGACCTGCAGCAACCTTGGGAGGCTGCTCTGCGTCCTACACCTTTGTCTCATTGCTTCTCTCTGCAGTGACTCTGCTTTTGCTCTGTTAGGAACTTGAACACACACACACACAAAATTAAGTTTGCTTAATGCCCAGTTCCTCTGAGAATGATCAGTGCCCCCTTTGGAAGAACCTGTCAGGACCACCACGGCCATGCCACCAAGCACTCTGTGTGGAAGAGGAAGGTTTGGTGACTGGAAAAAGCGGGACCTCCAGACATTTTACCATTCACGGGTCCGCTTGTGCCGCTTCACGAGGATGTTTGCCCCTTTCTAATGGCAGTATGAAAATATTTGGGAGCACTTTTCTTTAAACACTGTTTTTTTTTTTAAAGCATTATGCTAGGTTTACAGAGGAGTTTCTGCACATCTGCTACCTGTTGCATTTTGTTGTTGTTCTTCCCTGAAAATGATGTAGCAGAGGAAAATGTCTAAGTACCTCCTGAAGCTTGCATCAGATTGTTCAAATCACCATGTGCTCCCCACCCGGTTCTAACCCCATGCTCCTCCTCTGCCCTTCAAAAAGTAGCTGGCTTCGCTTGCATTGACGTGCCCGTGGTAAGAGAGCCAGACCACTGGGATGCACCCGAGCATTTTGCTAACACGATGGGCAGAGTCAGTCACCCCGTTACCCATACAGTGGAAGAAATTGGACTTGTTAGGCATTATCTGGGGCTGCTCAGATGTTTTGGGAGGCGCTTTGGTCCTGGTATTACAACGAGCAGCCCCAACAGGGCCAGCCTGTGATGCACCCAGTACCCGTCAGCTTTATAAGATGGGTGTCCCCCCCATCGGAGTGATTTGGGCTGCCCAGCAGCGAGCCGCAGATCAGCACAGAGCCTCGTGTCTTGGGGGTTGTGGTCTGACAGTCTTGCATACACGTCAGTCCCCAAGTTGGAGGTATCCACCTCGAGCCAGGCACGGGTCACGCACTCCCCACCCCCCCACCCCCCCCCCCGCACACTCTCACCAGAGCAGAAGGATGGGGACAGGTCACTCCTGGACTGCCCAGCCCAGGGCGTCCACACACAGCAACTCAGTCAGCCTGTCCTACTTCCCAAATGCCCCAAGCCCCCATAGTGGTCGGTGGCTTTAGTGACATTTAAAAAATTCTGGTGACCACCAGCTAGTCCTCTCTGCTGTTCGGGGGCACACCCCTCCGCGTGGCCAGGAGAGAGGCTCGCTAAAGTCTCGCACGGAGACTCGGCTGGATCCTGCTCAGTACCATCTGTGCGCACTTGGGGATGGACCTTCTACTGAATAAAACCTCCCTCCCTCCATTGTGGTCACATCATTCTACATATCTCATCTCTGAACATCCCACAGAAGTTTGATTTGTTCTTTTTGTTTATTTTTTAGTTTTGTTTGTTCTTGGTTGTTTTTGTTTTTTTTTTTAATTAATGTTTGAAGACTAGTCTTTCCCTTTGGGAATCCCAGTGATCCCGTCTGCGGGGCAGAGCTGCCCGTGTCGGTGGGCCCGTGTCCCCCAGCGCTCACCATTTAGAGGCTCATGTGCAGACACTGGAGGCCGCACTTTGCCCAGCAGCTCAGGCAGGTAGCGCCTCTCACCCCAGCCCTGTCTGCCCCCCAGCCCCACCTCAGACCTCTTCCCCTGGGGTCCCTACCCTGCCTTCACACCAGCATGAGACAAGCAGGCGTGGTTCTTAGGCACAAGGCGGAGCATCGAGGAGAGACACGCGGTGCCTCCGGGCCTGGCATAAGAATCCCAGGTCAGTTAGCAAGAGCTCTGGGGAGGGTGAGGGAAGGAGGGATCTGTCCTCAAGCGAGTGACTCGTCACTGTCTTCCTGGCTCCTGGCGTGCTCTTGATAGCATCTTGGGCAGAAGTCCTGTGTTCACCCAAAAGGGCCCATCGCGGAGGTCTGCCCCAGCCTGGTCCCATTCCCACCCACAGGGGAGGGCCAGTGTCAGTGTTTCCGAAGGGACTCTGGAGATCTAGCCCAAAGTGTAGGGAGGCCTGACACGACCCGTCTCCCCACCCCCAGCACACCCCAGGCGAGGCAGGGCCTCAGCCAAAGCTACTTTGGGGTCAATGCCAGCAGGCCCTGGTTTGTAACAGGATGCCTTTCGAGAGACAGTGTTAGGGCACACTCACTCCCCCCAGACACCGTTCTCAGTGACGGCTGTGGCCCCGGCCCCACCAGTGGTCCCCAAGGTAGCAGCCCTTCGAGACCCCCGCGGGAGGAAGCACTTGCCCCCTCGCTCAGCTGCCCCCGCCGCTGCGCCCCGTCCAGCGCTGCCACGCTCCACATGCCGCGGGGTTCCTCTGCTCACTTCCGAAATACTGATACGGCAGGTTTGGATCACGTTTGTTACTAATAAGAATGCTAACACTGTTGTGTAGATAATCAGCGAGGCCTTGATGAAGTTTACACCTTTGCGTTATTAAAGGAAATAACAGTCCACGTGAACTCACCAGCGTGTTTTGATTTTATTGAATAGTTGTGTGTCCTACAAAATGTCAAAAGCCCTTTCCTTCCATCTCACGTGTACCTGAACAACTCTGATTACTCCAAATTGCACCCCAAATTTGTAGCCTGCTGCTTGGAGTTCTAGCAAAGGAAAGAAATGCTTTCCTTTCCTGATGAGGAGCTATGCACTTTGCTTAGCTGCCCTGAGAACTCTTGTGGGTCATTGCCTCCTTGGACGCTCCTGGTCCCCAGCAGGCAGGGGGAGGGGACAGTCCCTTTGCAGACCCAGGAGGTGGTCACTTTGGGGTCAGAGGCGCACTGCGGGCCACCAGATGTACAACGCTGTAGCTAGGGCTCCTGATTTCCCTGCTCCCATTAGAACCCCATAACAGAGGCTGCGCAGAGTGGCCTTGTGATAGATAGAATGTGAGAGAAGGCTCTTGTTGGCAAATCCTATTCTGTTTATAATCACACTTAGTAGGACACTTCCTGGAAGCCCGTGAGACCAGCTGTCTGTTTAACAGCGGCTTCTGGGAAGGAGCAAGCAGACAGGTATGGGGTTATGAGTGAACCAGAGCCCCAGCTTGGTGGAAGGGGTCGCTCTGCTGCACGAAGAGCTGGTGACACAGTGACTCAGGCCCGTCTAGTGTCTGTAAAATGAGAAACCTGGATTCTCATTTTGAGGCATTTAAGAAAGGTGTATGTAGGTCTCCATCTTGGGGCAGCCGGGTCCCTGTTCAGGGTCAACCCTTCCCATGCCGGGAACCACAGAAGATGGACAGCCCCACGTTCGCAGCATCACCGTTGGGACGGCTCTGACCCTGGAGGTTATGGAGGCACCGCTCCCAAGAAACTCTCTTTGCATGTGGGTGTGTGGCTGGGACAGGGACCAGGCCAGTGGCAAGGTCAGGCAAAGACAGACCCCTGGAAGGGTATGTTTCCCTTTTATAAACTGTTACCTGAGGTACGGGGGACACCCTTTGTCCTTCTGGCTTTCCTGGGCTACAGCCCTGTATCATCCCCGAGAGCTAGTGGGTGTTGGCTTGACTTCAATATACTTTCCTCCATTTCCTGGTGCTTCCCTTATTTTCAGTTTTTTTGTTTTGGTTTGGTTTTTGGTGTTTTTTTTGTAGAAGCTATGCACAGTCTAGCTTGAGGAGTGCCTTACTCCCTCTGGAAGTCGACACTCTTAGTGGTGAACTGGGTGGCCCTTTCTCCTTCGGGGGCAGTCTGCGCTCTCTCCATCCGTTCGGTATGCTAGGTCAAGGCCACGCGGTGAGACCGCACACCCCCTCCTCGGGCGGCGAGTCATAGAGCAGCTGTTACTCGTTGTAGGGCAGGCTCGAGGGAACCTGGAAACGGCACTCCCCCAACTCCACTGTGTATGAGGATCACCCGGGCTGTTCCTCCAAATCCTGATCCCTGAGCCTCACCCCCAGAGATTCTGATTCCGTAGAATTGGGGAGCCCCAGAGTCTAAGTTTACGGCACCCCAGGAATGGTGCTCCAGGTGGACAGACATTACGCTGAAAGGTGTTTATTTTCCACATAAAAATAAAATCACAAGAATCAGTGAATAAAAACAGGGCCTACTGAGTGTTGTAGGCTTCCAAGAAAAAGTACCTTGCACAGAGTGCTGCTGGACGGTGACGTGGGACAGTGGGCTCTTGTGGTTGAGGGGGGCGTGGAGACGCCGTCACCCCAGGCCCTGCCCCACACGGGGACCTCTTCCAGAGCATTACGGAACCACTGCCAAGGGGTCGTCCGGCCTCTGCTCGACTGCCTCCAGCCGCAGGGGGCTTGCCTGCCAAAGCAGCTCACCCTCTGTTAGTTCTTTCTCGAGGGGAGCGGAAATCTACCCCGGATCCTATAGTTTCCATCCAGTTTCCATCCAGCAGTGATACCGAACAAGACTACTTCTTCCATTTCACAGCCCACCTGTAAATCTCTGGAGGTGGCCTTCTCATCTCCAGACTCAACACCCACTCATTTTTTTTTTGTGACAAATATTCTTTGAACATTTCCTATCAGTCAGGTTGTCCTAGATGCTGGGGAGACATAAGACAGAGTACCTGGTAGAACCTTCCAGAAGGGACAGCCAAATAAAAAGCATGTAAATGAACAGAAAATGTCAGCTAGAGGTAAAAAGAGAAGAAAGCAGGTAATGTGGTAGATAGTGGGCAGAGGTGCCTCACTAGGTAAGAGATCGGGGGATGGAGGGAGAGGGCTCTATGACAAAGTGACCTTTGAGCCGAGGCCTGTGGGATGGCAAAGAGCCACCCAGGAAGTTATGGGGCTGGAGTGTTGCAGGCAAGGGTCAGCAAGGGCCTGAGGCAGGAATGGGCTGGGTGTGTTCAGCAGGGGCGTGAAGGCTCTGGCCCGAGCACAGGGGTGGGGGGTGGAGGGCCGGTGCCATGAGTCGCAACAATCAGAAGAGCGGGACTGTCTACAGCCCGTGTAGGGCCTTCAGGCCAAGAGGAAGAGCCTGAATTTTATCTCCGCTAGAAGGGAAGACCACTTCCCTTTCTGTCTCACGTCACAGGGGTCTTTGTACCCTCCTGGCCCTTCCCCTGTGCGTGCGCGTGGTGCTGGCCTTCAGACCAAGGCAGCCCTCTGGCTGGGGCTGATGAGCCCAGAGCATAAGCTGGACCACCGCCGCCTCACACACGCGGAGCCACTTGGCGGTGGTTTGTCATCCTCTTTAGAGAGAGCGTTTGTCCCCTAAAACCGTATTTATGTGTATACTCAGAAGGTATAGTTTGTACCACCGAGCCCGGAGACACAAACACTGTCCCCTCACGCAGATACTTCTGGCTCCTTCTTGGGGAAGCAGGCACTCAGCCCCCGTGGGGCACTGACGTCAGCAGGGGCTTCGGCCAGGGTCTCGGGCTCGAGAGAAAGCCCAAGGCTGCTCTCCCCTCCCTGCTTGGGAAGCAGCTCTGGGACTCTGAAGATCAGGAAGGCTTGCATGCCTCTGTGCTTATCGGGGTGGAATGTGGAAGGACCTGCGAGAGAAGAATGGATGCTTTATTCTGCTTCCGTGAGCTGCTAGGGAAAAGACCCGCTCTGGCGGACCTCGGGGGCCGGCCGGCCGTTTCCTGCCGCCGAAGTCCGGAGATGGCGTGGCCAGAGCTGGGTCCTCTGGGTTCAGATGAAGCCTTTGGTCCATCTTGATGCCTTCCTGGGCGTAGCCTAGGTTTTCAGTGTGGGTTGGATGGGACCAGCCAGCGAGCCCAAGGAGAAAAGGCTGGGAAGCAAGACCAAGGTCCCAAAGAAGCCACAGATATTCAAGAATTTGAGAATCTTCTCCAACTAAGGCCCATCTGTGCCACGGGTACTACGAATTAAGCTGTGAGCAAGCAGTCATCTCTGGCGTGCTGGGCTGGTGGTTCGTACCCTGAATTAAACTTTGAAACAAAGACCAGTGGGGTAGGATCACTGCTGAAGAAGCCCCATGGGGCCTGAGCAGGAAGCCCTGGGCAGACAGACGAGTGCCCCCAGGAACACAGACTGCGTGGAAAAAGAAGAACATGGCCCGTGTGTAGCACCTGTCACCTTGGACTGCACGTTCCTCTGTTACGTGGTGTGATACATGGCTGGCAGCCCAGCGGGCCTGGCCTGGTGCACAGCAAAGGCCCAGTGAGACCACATAGTGTTGGCCACGGTGACTGCCTCTAGTGGGCGGACCGGGGTGATCCCAGCGGGTCCCGCCGGCACAGGAAGCCTCAGACAAGGTCCAGGGGTGGGGTGGGGCTGCCAGTCTGGTACTCCACCCTTCCAGAAGAAAAATGAAGCAGACGTGCTCATGTTTCAGTCTGAGGTCATGGTCTCCACACTGACTTGTGGGCAGAGCCCTGCTGGGTCCTGGCTTCCCAGAGCATAACCACGTGTCTCACCAGTCAGGGGGCCACCTCAGCCAACTCACAGCTATCACAAGGGGGCCTAGGGAGCTGAGCCTGGGGCCCTTCTGTGAGACCATCAATCCCCCGGGGCCCAGGGGGTTTGTAGATGGACAGCAGGGGAGAAGGACACAGAGGCCGAGTCATTCAGAGTGAGCCCAGCCAGAACAGGAGTGCTGGGTACTGCTGGGTACTGCTCGGATGCGAGAATGTGGGTCTGTCTGTCGTGGGCACGGAGGGTATTTGCCCTGAGTGTGAGTGTGCCTGTCCGTGTGGACCTGCATCTCTGGGTGAGTCTGCTGGGTTTCCTGAAGTCTGGTCCAAGTGTGCCTGAGCTCCCAGATGGTGAGTATACCCAAATTTTTCACCTTGCCTACCGGGGCTGGGCAGACCTCCATGTCTCCAGAGTAAATGGGCTTCATTCAGCTCCCTGGGTGCAATGACGGATAAACCATGTCTGTCGTCCAGTGTTGGGATCCTCTGGAGCTGGTCCTAAAGAGGAGAGGAAGTGGGGTAGCATTCTGGGCATACCATTGTGCCTGATGTCAGCACAAGCCCACAGGAAGCCCTGGGAACCCCCTGCTGCCCAGTTGGGACCCTGCCCCTGACCACTCCCAGGAGCCACAGTCCAGCCCGAAACCAGTGACCATCTCCTGCCTGCCTGCTGCCGGGCTCACGGGGAGATCAGCTAAGGATGGGTCGGGGGGAGGCTCAGACACTGAGCACCAGGATGGAGACACAGCTCCCAGTCCCCACCTGCATCCTGACTTGTGGGTGCCTCATGCCCTTGTCCGCTGGTCTGTGAGGTACGGCTGCCATCCGCCCCTCAAAGATACAAAGAGACTCTGCCGTCTCAACACCGGGGTATAGAGAGGCCCCACGGAAGGTGACCCTCTTGACACAAATGCCATGACTGTGTCCTGTAGGCTCTCCCCCGCCCCAGGGGCTGTCGCTCGCACAGGGCGCAGGAGTCTGCAGGGCGGTGTAGTAACCGCCGGCCATCTCTCTCCCTCCTTCCCACTCAAGCCAACGGCAGCCCTACATCAGGCCTGAGCACCGGGGCCATCGTGGGCATCCTCATTGTCATCTTCGTCCTGCTCCTGGTGGTGGTGGACATCACCTGCTACTTCCTGAACAAGTGTGGCCTGCTCATGTGCATCGCCGTCAACCTGTGCGGGAAGGCCGGGCCCGGAGCCAAGGGCAAGGACATGGAGGAGGGCAAAGCCGCCTTCTCGTGAGTACAGACCCACTTGCCACTGCTGGGGTCTGGGCTCTGCCCCGGGCTGGGGGCGGCGGGGGGCCAGCAACGGTGCCATCTCATTGGAGAAGTGTTTCTCAGAGCACAGCCTTTGGGGGTACGTGTTTGCAAAGCCAGCGCTTGGGCCCAACCTCACATCTAACATATTAGAATTTCAGAGAAGTTTGAAAATCCTGCATAAATGAGAATGAGGGGAATTTTCAGAGCTGAACCGGAGGGAACCTGCCATAGCATTTGAGAGACCTACTTGCCTTGCTGTCATTCATTCATGTATTCATTCATTCATTCATTCATTCACTCATACATCTCCCAGGAAATATTTATTGAGCAGCTACTATGGAGCAAAGCACTACTCCCGGCCTGACATTATACCCACGCACAGAACAGGTAAAACTCCCTGCCCTTTCGGAGCTGAAGCTCCAGGTGCTGTCCCCTCCAGCATCTCTGGAGAAACAGATCCTGAGCCAGTTAGCAGGAGCCTTCACAGACTCAAGGCAAGAAGGGACAGAGCGAGGGGTGAGCTGTTAGCCCCACCATGTGTCGGGCTCTGGACGTAAATACGGATTACCTGAGCACTTCTCTGTGCCAGGCACTGTGCCGAGCACGTCACACTCATTATCTCAGGTAACGTGAAACAGCTCAGCAAGGCAGAGACTTATTTACCCCATTTTACAGATGAGGAGATGGAAGCAAGGGTGAGCAAGTCAGGTGCTCAGGGTCACATAGCACGAGTGGGAACTGGGGCTCAGGCACTTGGGCCTGGCTTGAGCTGCACCCCCCACCCCTGCCAACTTTGGGCCGGGCCCACGTGCCGCGAGCTGTAGCTGGCTTCTCCAGGAGCCCCCTCTGTGCCCCAGGAGCCCCCTCTCTGCCCCAGCAGCCCGGGATTGAACCAGCCGCTCTCTCCACAGGAAAGATGAGTCCAAGGAGCCCATCGTGGAGGTGCGGACTGAGGAGGAGCGGACCCCAAACCACGATGGAGGGAAACACACGGAGCCCAATGAGACCACACCGCTGACAGAGCCCGAGTACGTGGGCGGGGAGGGGCCGTACCTCGTCAGCAGAGCCCCACACCCACCTCGTCACCCTACCCACACCTCCCATGCCTCCCACCCACCACTCCCAGCCAAACAAGCAGGCGAGATTCTGGAGCCCTTGGCCAGAAGTGCCTGACCCCCCTCTCTCCCTAGAGAGAAGGCATTCTGGGTTCTGTTAAGGGCCTGTTGGTGCTCGGAAAGGGCTCCTGGGGTGAGTGGGACCTCTAGACCCCATTCCCGAGTCACACACACATCCTGGAAACAGCCAAAGGGAGCAAAACTTCACTGAGAGAGGCTGAGCTTTGAGAGACTCCGCGGGTTCTGCTCAGGATTTTCAAGAGCTCTAGGGCTTTCTGCGTTCTTCCCAGAAGGGTGAGAGAAGGTGAGGGGCTGTGAAGCTCCCCCACCCTCCTGTTCTCAAAGGCCTGGGGGACCCTCCGTCAGGAACCAGGCCCAGCTGAGCCTGTGACGACTGCTGGCTGTCCTGAGTGCTCTGGGTTTGAAGGGCGTGCAGTTGAATGGCAGCACGAAATCTCGGGCTGGAGAGCCCACGTGGCTCCTCGGGGCCGTTTGGAGCACTCCTTGCCTTCCTCCTGACTTTCCCCATCACTGCCCGTGGAGTCTGTTCCTCGGGGGGCCTAGGCCACCAGCAGCGGCGGACGCCGGACTGAAGCCTGCCCCTCCTGAGCTGGGGTGCAGGCGGGGCTCGAGAAGGCCCCGACAGGGCTGTAGGGAAAGGCAGCCTAGCGCAGAGAGCTGGAGGGGCGTCGGCGGGGAGGAAGGGCCCGCAGGTCCCTTTAGACTGCCGCCTGCTCTGTGTCTCCTGTCTCCTCTTCTGCCCGCCTGGGCCTGTGCTTCCTCCCGCCGTCCTCGTCTCTGTGGGCCTCTGTCTGTGCCTCTGCGTCCCTGCCCGCCCTGCCCGCGCCCCCCTCCTCCGCTGCAGCCCTTCCCCTGCTTCTCCGTCTCGTCTGAGCTTCATTGTCTGTTCTCTTCTACTTCCTGTCCTCCCCGCAGGCTGCCTGCCGACACCACAGCCACTGTCGAGGACATGCTGCCTTCTGTCACCACCGTCACCGCTAACTCTGACACTGTCACCGAAACCTTTGCCACTGCTCAGAACAGCCCCACCAGTGAGACCACCACCCTGACCTCCAGTATTGCCCCCCCGGCCACGGCCACACCCGACTCAAACTCTGTGCCCGCCGGCCAGGCCACCCCTTCCAAGGGGCCCGGCGTCGCCACCTCCTCCCCACCCCCCGCTTCAGCCCCCAAGGTCGCCCCTCTCGTTGACCTGAGTGACACCCCGAGCTCAGCCCCCGCTGCCAGCAATCTGTCTTCTAGTGTCCTGGCTAACCAGGGGGCTGTGCTCAGCCCGAGCGCCCCCACCAGCATGGGGGAGGCCTCCAAGGCCCCTCCGGCCAGCAAGCCGGCCCCCGCGCCAGGCCCCGCCACGGCAGCAGCGGCCGCCCCTGCCTCGGAAGCCCCCCAGGCCAAGCAGGAGGCTCCCAGCACCAAAGGCCCGGACCCCGAGCCCACCCAGCCCGGCGCCGCGAAGAGCCCGACCGAGGCAGCCACGGGCCTCACTAGCCCGAAGAGCGAGGCTGCCTCCGTCAGCACCACAAACCCTGCCCAGGGCGAGGACTTTAAAATGGACGAAGGGAACTTCAAGACCCCAGATATTGACCTTGCAAAGGATGTTTTTGCAGCCCTGGGCTCTCCTGCTCCCGCCGCTGGGGCCAGTGGCCAAGCCCCTGAGCTTGCTCCTTCCACTGCAGACAGCTCTGTTCCGCCCGCGCCAGCAAAGACCGAGTACGGCCTCTCTCTGTCTGCCGTGGTCGGGTTGTGTCCCGTGGTGGTGTGCGTTAGTGCTGTGCTGTGTCCTGTTTGTGAGGCGTGTCTTCAGCCTGATCCCGGCTTCTCTGCGGGAACTGTCAAGCGAGGGGCTGGGATGAGGCGCAGAGAGAGGAGGGGGGCAGGCAGGCAGGGCCCAGGCAGCAGCCGCCTGCTCACTAATTAGGCCATGTTAATTATGTCTTATCCTTATCATCCTAGCAGTGGCTTCTCTTTTCCCTGGGCGGGGGGGAGGACTTGCCGTCGGGCCACTGATGAGCATAGCTTGGGAAACGAGCTAAGGAGACCAAGGTGCCCTTATCGGCCACCCCGGGGCCCACAGACAGAGTGTTAGCCAGGGCCAGGCTGAGTCCACCCCCGAACGGCACTGTTCTGCGGGAAGAAAAGAGGCAGGCCCCAAGGCCCGTGTGGGAAGAGGATGTGGTCCAGAAGGCCCCGTCCCACTCCAGCCCGGATGCCCACAAACCCCCCACGACCACCAGCTACTCTTGCTTCTCCTGGGAATGTCTGGGAAGACTCAGAGCTCACAGGCACCGAATGACTGCTGGGTCTCCAAGTTCAAGGGAAGGTCCTTAAGCTTAAAGATGTCTTAACCGTGATGCCAAAATGCAGCTGGAGCCGGGGTCTGAGGCTACTTGCCCCAGTGTGTCCTTAGACCAGACTTTCACTCCTGGGACTGAATAAGGCAGAGTCAGACCTAGGTTTTTATAGAGGCTCCTGTCCCCCAGATGAGCGGTCGTGCTGCCCTCAGCCGAAATGGGACCCTCCCCGGGAGCCCTGAATCTGAAGAAGTAGGACTCCACTAGTCCTGCCCACTCGGCAGCCCCCCGACTCCCCCCCCACCCCGTCCCCACCTGTAGCGTGACAGCCCTCTCTAGCCTCTCATGCCGTGGAACACTGCCTCAGTAGCAAAGAGCGTTTTCCCACCCTAAACACGGAGCACAGGTGTGCTGGGAGTGAGGACAGGCAAGGGCAAGGCGGTTTGCAGACGGACCCCTGGAGTGGGTACCGGGGAACCCAGCACAGCATCGTCATTTATACCAAGCTGAGCGGGTGCTACTGCAGCGGGTCGGTGTTTGGTCGGGGTGAGGAGACGGCCGCCTCTGCTGCCCCCTCCACTGCCCCAGGGAAGGGCTGGACCCCTGGGCCCCCGGCAGCGGGTGAGGGCCGGAACGGGGAAGGTCTCGTTCCTCTGATTCAGCAGCTCTCCGCTTTGGCTCCGTTTCAGAGTCACTTGGGTGCTTTTAAAAGTCATCGTGCCCTGACCAATTAAATCAGGATTCCTGGGGCGCTGGCCCAGGAATCGGTGATTTTTAGAGCCCCCAGCTGATTCCAGCATGCAGCCAAGGGTGGAGACCATTGCTCTGAGCTGGAGCCCCGGTGGAAGGGGGAGTTATGCGATTGTGGTCTCAGTGCTGTTTTCCCAATTCTCTGCAGGAAGGGCCCAGTAGAAGCAAAGCCGGAGTGCCAGGAGACAGAAACGAAGTCAGCGCCAGCCGAAGTCAAGACGGTCCCCAACGACGCCACACAAACAAAGGAGAACGAGAGCAAAGCATGATGGGTGACAAGAAATGAGCAGATCAAAGTAAAAAGTGACACCACACCTTCACCAGAGCATTCCCAGTATCTCACACACGCACACACGCACACACACGCACACACACACACCTCATTCCTCTAGTGTCTTTTGCCTTTAAAAAAAAAAAACTAAACAGATAAACATGGGATCTCCTTTTTGTAGGTTTATAGAAAGGGTTCCTTCGCTACGCGCACTCACTTGTAAGAAAATGAGACAAAAAGGTTAAACCCACAGCCAAACTAGGACACTCTGTTCCCTGAAACCATTTAAAGAATCAAACAAAAGGACCCCAAATTAAGAATCTAGGAAGCTCAGAAAAAAAAAAAAAATCTAGGTTCAGGAAGACCGCACTTGGTGTTGCCCAATTGGCACAGACCAGTTTCAGAGAAATACTTCCAGGCACTAAGACTAACGAATGAACAAAGTCCAAGTTTATTTTTATACTTTGAGTCGAGTTTGAACTCTGTAAAGCCCCATAAATAAGTTATAATTTCTGTTCACTTTGTATTTGTTAAGTATGCAAAGTGTGCCCCCCTTGCTAGCTGAATTCAATTCCCGCGTAGACTCTTGTTTTGTAGGAAGAATGCCAAATTGCAGCTTCTGGGGGTAGATCTCAGTTTGCAATATTCTGATTTCTTTTTCTCTCCTTTTCTTTCTCATTCTTTTTTTTTTTTTTCCTCCTTTCTGCCAACTTTGTTTTCCAATGTTTACAAGTTGACAAATGTTTGACTTTGGTTGTGTTTAAACGTCCATGTAAAATAGCTGCCTTTTTTTTTTTTTTTGGAGTTACAAATACTGCCTAGAGGCGGGTAGGGTCGTCACAGGCTTGCTTTCGCACAGGACAACTTTACAAAATATGATTGTTTACAGTGGCTCTCCCCACCCCCACCCCACCCTCTTTCTGATTTGAAATTTTTGCCTGTGTGCAACTCAGGTGAAAATCCATCTCGTTCTGGAGTGGTTTTGCTTTTTTTTTTTTTTTTTTTTTTTTTTTTGGTTCTCAGTTCTTTTTGTATTTCCTTGGGGGTTAGACCACTTTCTGATTAGCCACCACCTGCCTGTATCTGTAAAAAAGGATCTGCCCCCGCCCCGCAGGCGCCCACAGCCTTCGTTTTGAAGGACTCCTTAGGCTTTGTTGAATGAAGCAGAGAAGATTGTATAGTTGGGGCTGGTCTTGGTGAACACACATTTTTACCCCAAACATCCCCTTTTTGTAGAAAGCCAAATAAAATATATACATACAATTTCTTTTTGAGCCCAGAATCTAGATTTGAGCGGAAGAGCACTTGTGCTTCAGGGAATTAGTGTCTTTTTTTGGAAATCTGTTGAAGTAAAGTAACATCGGCCTTCTGTTCACTTAGGCAGCATTTATAGAAACAAAAGAGAAAAAAAAAAACAACCTGCTGTCTGGAGTCATAAACACAACTTTCCTGGATTGGAAACCAAGTGGGGGGGGAAATACAGAAACTTTAAGGGGGATGGGAGGGGGGAGAAGGGAAAAGCCAGCCCTTTGTATAGAAATTTTGCTTTTTTTTCTCATTCTACTTTAGAAACTGCAAGCTTGTGCACTGTGGATGCGTGAATATTTTAGTGTGAAACGTGTTTTTGTCATAGTATTGAAATAAAACTTCAACATAGTTTGGTTGTGGAAGGTGTAGCAGCTAGTTCAGAAAAAACATATTCAGGAAACAAACATAACTCTTAAAAGGAATCGAAGCCTTTAAACAAAGAAAATGAAATAAAAGTGATGATGATGATGACGACGACGATAAGGCTAAGGAAACAGAAAGTCAGCCCTCCGGCATGCGTTCCTCTCCCAAGGTACAAAACAGCAAGAGGTTAGGGTGGCGAGACTGCCCCCGAGTCCGTTCCGTGGGCCACACTCCCCCACGTTCTGACGCTTCTGCAGTCTGATCAGTGGCGACACGCTAAGATTATAATTTCAAACTGTGAAAAATAATGGTCTTGTCATTTGCTAAATGTGGGGTTATTTTGCATTTTCTCAGCTCCTGGGGATGGAAATGGAGGATCCAGTGTACCCAGCTCTGACCCCTTTGATTCTTGGGTCTTTGCACAAATGTCTGGTTCAAATGCACAGGCCCTCAGGCACGAGGAACGTGCAGACAGTTCTTTGAGCACACAGCAGAACGGGAGCTCCTGGGTGTCTGAGACAGGGGGACCCGGCAGGCCCATCCCACTGCTGGGCTGTCCGTGGAAGCAGTTGCTCATCTTCTGCTGTTAATGGCGCTGACTACCTAAGCCAAGCCCACGCTATCCCTCATCGAGACTGTGCATCTCACGCCAAGTGGTTGTGGCCAGGCACGACAACTTGGGTTCTGATGGTTCGGAAGAGAAAGAGGTGTAGCCGACCCTCAAGTAACCTGGCCCGGGGCAGCTGACGCCCCCCCACCCACCCAGAACCCTGGCTCTGCCATTAATTGGCACCCAAGACTCTGCCCACCTTTTGGTCTGCCTCTCTCTCATTATACATAGGTTTGTCTCTGCACGCATGAGCTTTCCTTTCTTTAAAAAAAAAAAAAATTTTTTTTAATTAAAAAAAAAGCAAAAACAAAACAAAATAAAACAAAAAAAAACCACCAGAGCAATGCTTTCTCTAAAATCAAAGAGAGAGTCACTTTATTTTCAAGATGTTCTATCTTTTATGTTAAGAGATAAAAGCTTATAGTTTTCCTTTTTTAATTTTTTGAAGGCGGGATCAACTCTACCAGTTTCCAATGTGTATGTGTCTATATGTGTATGTGCCATACATATGTATTCACATAACTAGCGGCAGGGCCACATTCTGCGGGAGGGGGCACTCCCGGGGCCGCGCTTGGGGGCTCTGAGTCCTGGGGGTCCGTGGTGTACGTACTGCAGCTTCTGAAGTGGGACTGTTTTCACACTTTTCTATGGAGCCCTTCCGCGTCCCAGGCTGTCACTCGAGGCTGTCTGTCTGGATGGTGGTTTTCAGACCTCCATGAACATCCCTACCCAGCATTCCGTACTTCGGGGGCCTTCTCTCTTGTTATAAACTTTTTACCGAGTGAAACATCGATACCACCTTTGTTTCCATTCTCACTGGTGTAAATACTGAGTACTAACTGAGAATTTTGACTTTGCATTCTGTCAGAATACTTGTGTTCAATAAAAATTGAAAGAAAAAAGAGCCATTATGGTCAAACTGGGATTTATTTCGACTCGGTGCGAGTCTGCCACGTGAATCATATGTGGAAATGCCAATGGTTTTGTTTTGACCTTGTGAACAAGGTCAGTTAAACCCAGTGTCTTGAGTTCACGTTGCCTGAAGGATGGTTTTCCAATGTTCCCCCCTCAGGTTGATAGAGGAATCCTCATTTTAGAATGGCCAACCATCAGATTCAGAAAGATTTCATTCAAATCCTGGTTCTGCCACTTCCTTGTTCACTCTGGAAGAGTTCCTTAATCTCCCCAAGACTCAGTTTCCTCTTTTGACAAACAGGAGATCCCAAGCTCATAGAGCTGAGGCACTGGCTAATGAGGGAAGCAATGTATATGAAAGCAGAGTATAGGACTGTCTTGCACATAGTAGGTGCTCAACAAATGGGAGGTAATGCTGGTGGCACCCCAGGGGTGTGAAAGCATCACAGCCAATTGGAATAACAATCTAAACTTGAGCTCCAAGGTTTCAACATGGAGGTAGGCGCATGAGGCTTATTCCAGAATAATGATGTCTCTCCTTCTTTCTTTGCCATACTGCTCAGCCCTTGGAGTTGAAGTCTCTGAGCTAGGCAGAGTGAAGAAAACTTCACCCAACTCGGAATTCTCTTGCATGCGCTGCTGTCCAGCTGTGTTGGGAAGAGCCGAGAGTTGAAATTACCTATTAAACTGTGGAATTGGAAGTCCCTGGAGCAGAGCAGGTCCCAGGGCCAGCACTAGGGTGAGGCAGGTGAGTGAGACTGCTAGGGAGCAAGATGTAAGGAGGCCCTGTCTCAGGGCCAGTCCTGCACCTGCACGCGTCTGAGGCACCTCCTCCTTTTGTGTCCTACATGCCCCTCTCCAGCCCCAGCCTGGGGCGGTGCCTCCCTCTGGAGTGGTGTCTGCATCCATTCCCAGGAGTTGGCCCTTCATTGGCCCTAGAGCCTGTTTTAAGGACCCAGAGCCACATGTATCTATGTGATTTCCTGGGCCACCAACGTCCAGCTGCATATGGCAAGGTAAGGAGCCATCAACAAAAACTTAAACATCCTGAAATGATGACCCTCTCTAATGACACATGGGGACTCACTTTCAGAGCCTTCCTCCTTCAGGCTAGCCTCCTCAGAGGTTCGCTCAGTAAGTATTCACAGAGTGCCTCCGAGCTGCTCAGGATACAGCCGTGGACGTTAGTTTATGTGCGGGGTGCAGCAGACAAGAAGCACGTAAGTTCCTAGTCTGTTGCAGTGTCAGCTGGGCTACTAACCAGTATTCCAGTTCTCCCTTCCCTCCTTCCAGGCACGTGATAGGTTTGTACTTCTCTGGTCACATAAAGTAGGCGTGGCTGTGTCAATGGAATATGAGCAGGGCAGTGTGTGTCACTTCTCGGCAGAGCCTTGGTGGCCCTCTTCCCTCGCCACAGCAACCAGCAAAGCTGCAGGTGGTGGAAAGGCCACCACCTGGGCCCAGAGTGAGGGGTGTGCACAGATGGCCCATGATGGACGTGGAGCATGCGAGAGGGATAACCCCAGTGGCGATCTCTGGTGAATGTTTAATAACTGGCCTTCCAAGGGCGGAAGACGAGGGGATGCATATACATACAATGTGTGTGTTTATTATAAACTTTACTGAGACAAAGAATGCAGTTTACAAACGACATACCATACTCTGTATTGAAATTCCATGTATCCCTATGATACAGAATGCTTTGGTACATTTTTGCTGCACTCTTGTCTAGAATCAACCTGTGGTTACAATTAATGAGTGAGTAGAGTTCCAACAAGAACATCGGTTGATACATTCGTGGGTGCCAACAGATCAGATGGAAGTGGAGCACCAGAGATCCGTGTGTTGGACCTTCACTCACTCATGGGTGGTGTGAGTACCCTCTGCTGACTTGGGTGTGAGTTTCCAATACAAGAATATGGCCTCAATGTTTTGTGCTAGCCACAGTGGGATGGCTGCACACAGGGCACACTTGTAAGCTTGATCTACATCATAAATATTTCCGCATCACTCACAAGTCTAGACAAACACCAAAACAAACAGACAAACCAACAACTTATTTGTGGCATTGGCTGCTTTCAGGGGTGTATAAATATTCCCCGCATGGCTGATTTCAGCATGTCCTCGCTGACCAAGGGCTTAGGGAGAGATGCACATCATCATATAGCATATTTCCCCTGTAAGGATAAAAGAGACATAAAGATCCTCAAGCTCAGAGAAAATAGCCATATGGACCAATAATAACAATAAGCTAT
Organism: Halichoerus grypus; assembly: GCF_964656455.1. Classification (NCBI taxonomy): domain Eukaryota; kingdom Metazoa; phylum Chordata; class Mammalia; order Carnivora; family Phocidae; genus Halichoerus; species Halichoerus grypus. The sequence goes on along the minus strand of NC_135722.1, from coordinate 101,799,998 downwards.
CGATATACATCATAACAGTAAAATGTAGTAAAATAATTGAGAAATGATACATTTTGGGTATTTATTGTTTCACTTTAAACACAATTGGGGCACCTGGGTGGCTCAGTCGGTTGAGCGTCTGCCCTCCGCTCGGGTCATGGTCCCGGGGTCCTGGGATCGAGTCCCGCATCGGGCTCCTGGCTCGGCAGGGAGCCTGCTTCTCCCTCTCCCACTCCCCCAGCTTGTGTTCCCTCTCTCACTGTGTCCCTCTCTGTCAAATAAATAATAAAATCTTTAAAAAAATAAACAATTTTGTTGATTGTAGGTTTATGGAATTTAACTTTTAATAACAACTGGCTCATAGATTTCCTGAAAGCATAACATTTCTCTCAAGCCAGTAAAGGCTGGCTCCAGCAGACCGCTGGATAGCCCTTTGTGTTACAAGCTACTTGACCTTAGGATCTGTTACCACAGCATGATTTAGTCTGTCATGGGTAAGCAGAGAGTGGTAAGTGCCACGGATAACAAATCCAGGTAAGGAGGTGGTCAGGGTGCTCCTCTCTGAAAAGGTGACATTTGAGCAGTGACCTGAAAAAAGTAAGGGACTGAACCACGGGAATAGCTGAACAAAGATATCTCAGGTAGCAGGAACAGCAAGTGCAAAGATCCTGAGGTGGGGACTGCTCGGTGTGTTTGAGGAACAGCAAGGAGGCCAGTGTGGCTGGAGCAGAGAACAATGGAAGGGATGGGGCAGAGGCACCCATGAGCTACATCACATACGGTCTGCAGACGACTGCTAGAATTTTGGCTATTTCCTTCAAGTGAGATGGAAAGCCAGGGGGAAATTTGGTGCAGAAGCCTGACATGACTTGATTATTGAAATGATCATTCTGGCTGCTGGGTGGAGAACAGACTACAGCAAGGGCAAGAGAGGAAGTGAGCATACCAATTAAGAGGCCAAAATCTAGATGGGACAAGACGGTGTGCTTGGAGCAAGCTGGTTCCAGCCGAGCGTGGGCAATGGCCATCAAGCCAGCAAGACTGGATAATGGATCGGATGTTGGGGTTTGAGGAAGGCATCAAGAGTGACTTCCAGATTTGGGGCCTAAGCAATTAAAAGGATAGATTACTTTCTAAAAAGAGTGAAGGAGAAGCAGATGGAGGATGGTGCAGAGTTTGTTTCTGGACACTTTAAGCCTGAGATGCCCGTGAACACCCTAGAGGAGATTTGGAACAGGCCAAAGTTCAAGAGGTCCGGTCCATAGACACATACAGGAGCTGTCGGCATGGGGCTCGGTGTTTAAAACTCTGGCACTTGGTGAGATCACCAAGAAAATGAATATGGATTGAGAAGAGGAGAGAAGCAAGCAAGGAACCCAGAAAAGAAATTCACAGGCAGCTCTCTGTCAGGGAGAATCATGGGAAAATCCTGCCATGACACTTGCAACCTCTCTTCAGGGGATCGGGGTGGGAGAGGCAGTACCCATCCTGCTGCCTGGCACATGGGATTACTGTTCAAGAGTCTAGAGGATGGATTTTAACTGGTAGCTACAAAAAGATGACCTAGGACTCTTGCCAGCCTGGTGTTCGCCTGCTCACCGCCACTCCAGTGAGGGCCCCCCATGGCTCGGCAGACACTCCATCTCCGCTTCCTCCCACGGGGTATTCAGAAACACTGCAATGAGGTTGCCCGTGAGGACCGCCTCGTGTGACCAGAGCCCCAGCCTCACCCCTAGTGCTTGGCGCAAACAGGGTAGGATGCCTCTGAGTGATGAGAGTTGCTCCCAACATGGTCATATGAATCTCACACATAAATCTCTACCCCAGCAACTCTGGTCTCACACAGGCCGAGCTCAGGTGGCCACAGCTGGATAATGCAGGAGCTCTCGCTGGCTTTCATCCGGTGAGCTGGTGGCCTCTAATCCATTGGCCTCACTCTGCACACAATGAGTTGGACAGAAGGTGACTTTCATCATGCCAACCCCCTCTTTCCCCGATCTTCCCAAAAAAGATCTTCAGGAGCTCCCAACTACCCTCAGGATCAAATGCAGAGTCCTTAACGAGGTTCACCAAAGCCATCTTGGCCACTGTCCCACTCCTTGCTTATAGTTCCAGCTCAGTCTTGGCACTCCTCCAAGTCAGACTCTGCTCCAGCCCCTGCTGTTCTACTACCCAAAGTCGTCTGTCTGCTCTCCCACGTCCCAGAACTCACACAAACCATATTTCCTTTCCCTGCAGTGCCTGGAATTGTGAAACACTTTTTACCTATTTTTTTAAAGTGAACACGCAGCTTCTGGTGGCTTTAACAGAGTTTCATACATGTAGTTCAGTTGCAGGGTTTACATGTCGCCGGAGAGGGTCGACCTGCTGGGGACCCTCAGCGGCTGCCTGCCCTAGCCCCTGATCGTGGGCCACCACATCCCTCTCCTTCCCCTAGGCTATGACGGTGTCCGGCCAGTGAGTAGCATCTCTGTGATGGAGGCAGGCTGGGACGACTCGGATTAGGGACCCTGAAAGGCAGAAACATGATATCCCATGCCTGCTACTCAAAACCACATTTACCTGATGGACAAGGCTGACCCAGCAAAAGCAGGGAAACTCCTTCCTTGACGTTTTCTCTAAGGGGGCAAATCTACGGGTTGGGAGGCTGAGAAGAGCAGACAAGAGGCAGGAGAAGAGCGCGGTATGATCTGCGAAGGGTCTGCTGGTCCCCAAGTCTAGGGGTCTGGCTTTCCAGGGAACAGTGCTGTGCTGTGTCCTCTTCCTGAGCAGGTAAGCCCAGGCACTTGGCTATGAACTCCAGCTCAGAACAAGATGACCCACAAGGGACTGTCTGTTTAGAGCGCTTCCCACCACGATGGCTGTCAGTAGCCTGTTGGAAAGGTGGTGGCGAGTATGAGGAACAAAAGTGCGAAGATCTCTCAGGGGTATGGGATGAAACTTCCCCAAGGAGCTGCGATTTGGAGCCCAGGACCCCGCCTGCAAGTCCTGTCGTGCTCCTGCTGAGGGAGGAAAGAGAGCAGGTCTGTAGCCGAGGAGGAGAAGGTCACTCCGGGCAGCCACCAGCCCACCCTGCGGCCCAGGCTGGGAAGTTAGCGGCAGCTCTGTGCCTAGGCCACACTTAGCCAAGCCCCTCCATCGCCCCCTTCCGCAGGCCTCCGCGTCTCCGGGGGCACAGTATGGACCGCACGTTCTGGATCCCAGCCCCTGCATCCCGAGGACACAGGTCTGGGGTGCAGGGTTCCACCGTAGGTGGTCCTCAGATAGCACCTGCAGACACGCAGGCTGGCGGGCCCAGGCGGCCCAGCTAAGGGCCAAGGCAGTGCTCCTTCCCCTCCGGGAGGCTCTGCGGGACCACGCAGACAGACAGGAAGAGCTGTAGACGCAGTGGAGTGTCTGCATGTCAGCAAGGCACTTCCCAAGGCTCAGCACACTTCACCACACACACCCAAGCCAGATGAGCATCCCAAATGAGCCCAGCCGTCGGAGGAGATGAGCAGCCCAGATGATGTCCCGCCAGAGGGACCGATGTAAACTGTGCTCTCCGCAAATCCAACTGCTGAAGTACATGCTGACGGGGGTGGGCTCAGAGGACAGCATTTAAGAGAGAGAGAGAGAAAAAAAAAAAAAAAGGAAGAAAGAGAAAGAAAAGAAAGAAAGAAAAAAGGAAGGAAGGAAGGAAGAGAGGGAGGGAGGAAGGGAGGGAGAGAGAAAGAAGAAAGAAAAAGGAAAAAGGCTACAGGTTTTAAATTGGCTATAAACTTGGTATCAGTGTAGACATTCAAAAATACTTGTGACGTTGACATTGATAGTTTTATTTATTTTTAAAACAATTCTATAACATCATGAGAGACACCATTCTAAGTACTTAACAAGTATTTACTCTTTTAGTCCTTGTAATAATTCTATGAAAGAGCTATTAGTATTAACCCTGTTTTACAGATGGAAAAACTGAAGCACAGAGATGTTTCTTAACTTGCCCGAAGTCACACAGCTATTAAGAAACAGAGCCAGAATTTGAACCTAGTCATAAGGGATCCACAGTGGGGAATGTGTGAGCCTGCCCTCTCCTGGGGGGATTAGATTTCCGATCCTGCGTCACACCCACGAGGGCCAGGTGGGCGGCCACCCACAGGCACAGAGAGAGGAGACAGATGCAGCGTATGCCTTGGTGATTTTGTTCAGATTCTTGACACTTTGAGAGCAACGACTCTGAGCACCCACCCAGGTCTAGAGCAAGGACTGCAGAGGAAGCAAATTGTCAGCATGATCATGGCTATCATTCGAATTCATCTTCCAGGGACAGACAGACAGTAAGTATGTCGCAGACGGAGCCAAGGGGCTGGAGCCGGGGCAGCAAGCAGGACACGGGACGCTGAGGAGGGGACGGGGCTCTAAAGAGAGAGGTGAGACTGTCAAAGACGAATTTCACCTGCCATTTGACCAGAGTTTGCCCCCGCCCCCCGCCTGCCCCGCCAGAGGCACATTAAGCTCAACCCCACTCTGAGAACAAAAGATTGTGGCATTTAATGGACTCACTTGTTCAGGATTTATTAACGGTCAATTATTTATAGAGCACCGAATAATGGTCTGGCACTGAGTTGGGTAGTGGGGTACAGATAATGTCCCTACCCTGATGGCACAGTGTCCAGCACATTGGAAAGGTCACGAACCCCAGGGGCACTGTTACATGCAAGCTGGGGGACCACGGGCAAAGTACTGAACCTCTCTGAGCAGCTTTGCCTCATCTATAAAATGAGAATTCCTACCTCTTAGAATTGTTTGAAATTGAAAAGAGCCCTAGTATTGGGCATGTGATTAAAACAGGGTGAGTACTTACATTAGTCAAGGTTCTTTGCTGCAAGCAACCAAAGATTCTGATTCTGATAGATTAAAACCCAAACAGGATTTTGTTAAAAAGATATTGGGTAGTTCACACAATCCTGGGAAGTGTGGAGAGCCAGGCTGTAGACCAGGCTTCCAAAAGCAATGCCTGTCAGAGCACCGCAGAGCTGGTCTGCTGAGCAAGCCCCCGCTGCCCACTCTCCCCCAGCAATGCCACGTCTGGGTCGGGCGCTTGACCTTCCCACCTGTTACCACCTACCCACCCCATCCCCACCTCCAAAAGAAAGCCAGTACTTCTACCACTATCCTTGTCAGACAAAAAATGGGTCCCGGGCAGAACCTCTCTCCTCGGGTTGTTCTCATCTGCAAAGTCTCACACCCGTGAGTCTGGTCGGAGGGGCCTGGGCCTCCCCTGTGCCCTGTGGGCAGCTGCAAAGACCTCTGGGGAGGGCAGTTCTCAGGTGTCAGCGTGAGGGAGGTGGGACTAAGGCTGGAATGTCCTCCAATAGGAGCAAGGATGTCCCACAAGTGCTGGGCGGCCCGAATGTGACAAATGTCCGCTGGAGTCCCGTGCCCAGGCTGTTCCCTAAATACACACCCAGCTTCTTGCCAGTCCTGCAAATTTCTGGTGGAGGTGCCCCAGACTTGTGCAAACCTCCCTGCCTCCACCGTGCAGCCCTGACACACCACTGAGGTCCTCGGTATGCTTCTGTCCACGCGTGACCCACCCCCGTCTTCCAGCGCAAGGGAGCGTCTCAGGCAAAAGGTTTGAGGAGGCGTGCAGACCCTGAGGCTCCTGGGAAAGCTCCAGGGAGCGGTTGGGGACCTGGCAGGGAAGGGCACAAAACGGGCTAAGGCTGCCACCAAGTGGCCATCTTGAGAACCACAGGAGGACCACGCCTTCCCTCCGACCCAGTCGCACAGACCGAAAGCCAGGGACCTCTACCAGAACCTGGGAAATGAGAGCTTCTCCCCCACTCTGCTCCTGAATTGGGTTGTCTAATCTGCTCCGAGCTCCAAAGGAGATAATGATATCTAACATTCGTTTGGTACCCTGCAGTGTACAAAATGCTTTCACGCAGTAATGATAATTACATGACAATATTATTGTTGTAGCAACTATCATTAATCGAGGGCTTACTATGTGCCAGAAACTTCAAAATCTCAACCCTTAATCCTTACAATAAAGCTGTAGTGAACAAATGTATCTGCCCAGCAAGTATTCATTTTCCTTTCTGCTCTCAACGGCACCTCCATCTTTGGGAGGGGAATTCCCCTTCTACTCCCAGGACTTTTATTGAAACTACTGGCAAAAAGCAGCTCTATTCTCACTGAACCCACGAGAAGGGAAGTCTTCAGGTGCCACCCTGGGGGGCAAGACTGTCTAAGATTGAAGCCAACACACGAGAAGCAGGACAAATCTTAGCGGCACTTGAGACTCCTGGATTCAGCTATGCCTGAAAGAGTCTCTGGACTTTTCTATTCCATGAACCAATGTATTTCCCTTTACTTAAGTCTATTTGGGTGGGAGGGTTGGTTTGTTTGTTTTTTACTCAAACTCAAAGGAATTTTATTAATTCTTATTTCATAAAATAAATTAGCATGTGGAAAGCAGGGTGTTCTAAGCCACAGATCCAAAAATAGGAATTGTATAAGTCTAAGGTGGGGAACATTTATTCCACACCAGGCGCCACTCCCCATTGTCCGTGCTGAGGACAGACAAGAGCCATGCTGTCCCGAGATAGCTTGGGAGTGGAGAATGCCACAGTGAATAGATTGGACAACAGCAACTAGCAATGAGCACCACGCATCGAATGAAATGGCCACTTTAGGTTGGGTGGTCAGGGATGGCGATGTGCCTTGTCGATGTGGTTACACCGGGGACAGCATTTCTCAGAACTCCCTTCCTTGGACGGTTCCAACCAGAGTTGGCCAAAAGAAGAGTTCGTGTGATGGTCAAAGGCAGAAGGGATGCCGTGTGCATTACTTTCTCACGGACCTTGTGCAGTCCTGTGCACTGATGGACAAATGCCCAGGGCCTCAGTGAGTTCCGGTACATCTCCTCCCAACTCCACTCAAGGGCAGCTGCCCATTAGCATCCTTCCGATCAGCCACAGCCTCGGGCCGCCCACCACCAGTGGATACACAGACCTAGCAGCCTCCCACGGACAACTCCTTCGCAGCCCCACAAAGGTGGTGGCTCAGGGCGGGAGGGAGTACCAGCAATGGAAAGGGAACAGGTTCAAGACCTGCTTTGGAGCTAGACTTGGTAGGACTTGCTGGTGGGTAAGAGGAAGGGTTTGACACAAAGGGGTTTTTGCCTTAAGCAAGAGGGCGGATGTCTGGGGCCATTTTCTGAGAGAGGAAGAAGCATATTGAGGGTTGGAAACAAGGGTTCTATGTTGGACATTGGGGGTAGACTGGAAAAAAATAGCCATATTTTATTGCATTGAAAAAAAATGGCCGCAAAAAAATAGCCACAGCTCCTCCCGGTCATAATCATAAACTTACATAAAAGCGGTGAGTATAGTACAAAGAACTTTCTTTTTACTGAACCATCTGTTTCTGGCCCGATGTCCCATGATCTGCAAATATTTTACTATTTCATATAATCAAGGACCTTCCCTCCCCTACCTAACCACAATCAAAGTCAAAATCAAGAAATTAACACTGATACAACACTATTATTCAATCTGTGGTCCTTATTCAAATTTCTCCAGTTGTTTCACTAATGATCTTTAAAGCAAAAAGAAAATCATTTTTGTGTGCCCACCATTTACTCCAGGAATCCACATTTCATTTAGCTTCATGATGACCCTTGTCTTTTTCAATCCAGAAGGTCTATCCTTTATTATGCACCATGACGATCTTTTCGAAGGGTACAGGCCATTTCTTTTCTAAGATGTCCCTTGATTTGGGTTTGTTTGAAATTTTCTTACAAGTCAAGTCAGGCAATGCCTCTTTGATTAGGGATATCACAGAGGTGGTAATGGGTTTTTCTCACCACATCCTGTAAGGTGGCACACAATTTCCATTCCCCTGTATCTGAGGATGTCCACTCTGATCACTTAATTAAGGTGATGTCTGCCAAGCCTCTCCACTGTAAAGTTCCTCTTTTCCCCTTTGTAGTTAATAAGCATTTGTCCATTGTTGTAGTAAATATCATTAATTGAGGGCTCTGTATGCAGGGAGGTTTTTAAATTTGTAAATATCCCATGCCTAGCAAACTTTCGATTGAGTTATCCTTTATTTGTAACTGTGTAAACTAATCGTTTTCTATTTCATTCAGTGGGTTGTTACTCTCATTATTTATCTTGATGCTCAAATTGTCCTTTGTCTGGACACTCAGTGAGAACCCATTCAAGCTGGCTTCTGTATCTTTCGCACATGACCCCATGGTTTTTGAGTACCTCGTTGCTTGTTGGCATGAGATGTACCACGACCATCTCGCACCTTGTCCACCTCAGCGGTGCAAGTGGCTGAGAAGGACGTGTGGCATTTAGTCTGTCTCCTGAGGCTCCTCTAGTCAGTGTTTCCTTGATTTCCATGACCTTGACCCTTTTGAAGAATACTGATTGTGTATTCTGGAGAATGTCCCTGAATCTGGGTTGTCTGGCGTTTGCTTGTGGCTAGATCTGGGTTATGGACTGAGAGGAAAGAATGTCACAGAGACGAAGTGCCCTTGCCCTTGTCATCGTATCATATCATGGATGCACGACATCAACATGACTTGTCACTGGTCAGGTTGACCTTGGTCACTTGGATAAGGAGGTGTCTGCCGGTTTCTCAACTGTGAAGTGACTATTTCCCTTTCCATATGCTGTTCTTGAGAAGTTAATCACTGAGTCCAATGAAACACACAGGGGAGAGAAACTGACTTCTCCCTGGAGCTGTAGTATGTAATTATTTGGAATTCTTCTATAATGAAAATTTGTAGGACAGGAATTTTCTACTTTATTTTTGCTATGAGCCCACCAGTAGTCAAGTGAAGCCTCTGGATCTCTTCTCAGAATAGCATTTTACAATTTAATGTATTTATTTAAAAAAAAAAAAACCCATAGGATTACAAAGGAAAACAATGATATTGAAATACAATTATCAAAATATTTTATAAACAAATGTGTGATGTGGTAATAAATGTGTTTGTTTATTAACACATTCAAACACACGTTCTAAGTCGCATGTCTAGTAACTACTGTAATTTCCAAGTGTTGCTGAGTATAAAAAATATCGCAGCTCATGTTAACACTACTATGGTTTGTTGCCTGCATTCATGATGGGATGGAAGGAGTGCTACCTCAGTGACAAGTTTATACAAATAAAGGGTTTTTTTTCCCAAACAAGTTCATAGACTCCCTCAATGCTATCCACACACCCCCTGGGAGAGTCCCTGGACCCCAGGTTAAGAACCTCTGATCTAGAGGGATCTAAGATAGTAGAGATGTTCTCAGAATGCAAAGGAAACAGAAAGTGCCAGCACAGTGGTGAGAAGTAAAATGATGAAAGACATTCAAAACAATCCACGTTTCACAGATTTCCTTATCAGACCATTTATCATCTTTTTTTTCTTCCCAGTGAGCTCTTACTCCCAACGTGGGGCTCAAACTTCTGACCTGAGATCAAGAGTCCTACGCTCTACCCCCTGAGCCAGCCAGATGCCCCTATCATCTTTTAGAGTGAAAAAAAAAAAAAAAGCAACCCTCAGTGCTGGTGAGGATGCTGTGAAATTGGCATTTCTATACACTTCTGGTTACAGGGCTAATGTGTACAAATGTGTGCAACCCCACTGAAAGGCAATTCAAAAATATCCACAGCCATAAAAAGTTCAAACTCTTGATTGAGAAACCCAGTTCTGAAAAGCCACCCTAAGAAATTAATCCTAGATATATAAAAAGCTCTTTTTAGAGAGGCTTGTGGCAGCAATATTTACATCAGCAAAAAAAAAAAAAAAAAAGATTAGCAGCAACTAAAGATCTAAAAGGAGGGCAAGGAGTCAGGTGCAGCACAGTGCATGGAGGCATGGAAGGCAATGCAGGGATTAAATGAGCATTACTCAAACAATGCAGCGGGCCGGCACAGACTTATGAGAAGCAAGAGATGTAGGGACCCCCTCCGAGCCTCAGCTGTCTTGTCTATTAAAAGAGGGATAATAATACCATCTCCTAAGATTGCTATATGGCTTCATAAGATGACATTTAAAGACTCTAGTAAAGAGCCTGGGACATCATGGTGCTCGGAATGGATCATCTATTATCATTACGATGATACCGTGCTCTACAATAAAGTAAAACAAAAAGTCAAATATAAGCACAGTTACGTCATTGCAAAAAAATGCAGAAAAAAGGCAGAGAGGAAATATACATCAAAATGCTAATAGTGATAGTGTCAGGGTAAAGAGGTCAGGCATAATTTTCTGTTTTTCTCTATTTTCTAAGTTTCTAGGGTAGGCTTTTAGTACACTATCTACCCGTTAATACAAAGAGAAGCAAAGGCATGTGCTAGAAATACATATCCCCCTCTTCCCTAACAGTTGAGAAGAAGCCCGTGTTAAGACAGTAAGTGACCCTAAGTCCTACATTTCTCCGTGTGCCCTCTTCTCCCCGAAACCTTGGAGGCAAAGGAAATCCCGCTGTCCAAAGCTGACGTCTCTTTATGTTTTCTCAGGGGCACGACTCACCCCCAGACGAAGCGCCCCGCGTAAACGATGAATAAATGCAAACATTCACTAGAGCCTAGACGGTCGCCATCATTTAATTCGCCACCCAGAGAAGGAAACTCAGCAGTGGGAGCATCAATAGAAGGAGCCTAGCCAAGTCCATGACACATAGGAGCTGCTCAGCAAACATTAAATAAATGCCTGGCCGCTGGGTTAAGTGGTGGGGTCCCTGACTTTCTCGGCCTCCGTGGTTGTCCCAGCAAAGCCAGTCTGCCCACACGGTGGCAGTGCTGCTTCACACTAGGCAGAGCGGGGAGGACCCCGGTTCCCCTGCTGCTAAGTGCCTGACGCCCCTTCCCTTTCCAGGCGGAGGAGTCACCCTGTTTTTGTTGGAGTAGGCGACACGGCCCTCTGGCTGTAGGAGAGATGCCCCCCTCACGTCTGGATGGTGGGACCAGCCTGTGGAGCAGACAGAGCCTCCTGCAGGGAGGTGTGAAGGCACATCCGGGAGGCAGGGCTAGGGCCGGAGGCTCCCAGGAGGGCCGCGGACCCCAGGAGTTGAAGACAGAGCTCCCCCGGGAAGGGTGATCCTCGGGGCAGTGCGGTGAGATGGGGGGAGTGAGCTGGGGGCATCTCAGACCAGGGTTCACATCTTGGCTTGCGTTCTGGCGAGTCCCACCTCCCTGGCTGCGTTTCCTTATCTGTGAAATGGGAGTAAGACCGACCTTGCCAGGCTGCCGAGAGACTAAGTCCGCTGATGCAACGAAAGGATCGAGCGCGACGCCTGGCGCGCAGCCCCTCAGCGAGGCCCGTCACCGTCCCGAGGCTGCCGCCGCTGTTGTTGTTAATAACTGTGGCGTCGTTAATTACACCCAGACACCCCGGGCAAGACTCTCGCCCTCTGTGGACACACAGACGAAATCTGTGACTAGATCTTGAAATCATTTCTTCATCCATATTCAGGTAGGCACTGAAAGAGAAAAGGGTAAGACCAAGGAGCAAAAACGTTAGCTAGTCTTTTCTTTTTAATGAAAGGACATATGTGTGGGGGGAAATATCAAATGTGATTTCTGAATTCCCTTCAAGGAGGGAAGAAACGGTGCCGAATTCCGTCAGCTTCCTCCCCTGCTAAATCCTGAGGCCAAAGCTACCGAAAGAACGGTGGTCCCGGCATCTACATGAGGGGTTCTGTGCAACAGGACACCTTCCCAGTGCGGCTCCTGGCTCCGGGCTGACCTCGTCTGCACCCTCTACTTCCAGCAGGCAAACGCACGATCCCTTTACTCTGCGTGAGGCTGTCCTCGGGGGGAGGGGGAATTTTTTTTTCTTATCTCTCCTGAGCTTATAAAGTATGATTGATGAGAAAAAGCAAAGAGCTAGAATCGTTTACACAAAAGGAAAAGCAGAGAAAAGAGACAACTTATAATAATCTCCAAGTCTCTGATACACTGTATGGTGGAAGGTGGCCAAATGTTCTCCAGTTTTTATGAGGACATAAAGAAAAAGTAAAACTTGTGTACCACATAAGGGACTTAGGGTGGGTGGAAGTAGCCATTGGGAAAGTATGAGTCATGAAGGTTCTCTAGGAGGAATAAATTTGAAATGTGACTCACACACAGTTTAAACATCTCTTCTCCTCTGCATGTTTGGACGTGTATGAAAATGCAGACACTGACGCTTAAAACGTAAGTCACAACGATCACACTCATGCACACTCATGTCCACGGTCCCTAGATTTTGTCACTGTAGCAAATGAACTGCAAGAGTCTGAGTGGCTGTATTAGACATGAAAGGCTGTGTCACGCTGCCTAACAAACAAGTCCAAAATTTTTGTGGATTAAAACAAAAAAGGTCTACTGCTCACTCATGCTACATGTCCGTCGGAGGTAGATAGGCAGCTCTGGTCCATGTCTCCTCACCCAGACTCATGCGGATACGCTGCCACTACCAGGGGGCTGGGGCAGGGGAAGGGTTGGCTATATATTGTGAGTCACACACTGGCTCTTAAAGGCTTCTGCCTCCTTCGCTTCTTCCCACACAGCACTGAACAAGGCAAATCACCTGGTCACAGGGAAGTGAGATCCTACCGTGTGCCTGGGAGAAGGAATACTGGCATCTTTGCAGACAGCCCAGTGACTACCCAGGGCTTACTAAGACCTCTGACATTTTAAAGTGATCAATCTGTCGAGTAGATTTACCCTAAAACATATTTTGTGACTGTAACAATGTTTGTCCTCCAAAATGGACCTCTCTGGGAAGGCTGATGCAGAGAAACTAAATACTCATTCCTTCCCCAATCTGGAATAACTTAGATTGGAGCCTTTCTCCAATCTTCCTCCACACAGAGCAAGAAATTAACTCATTTATTAGGCAAATCTAAATTTAGCTCCAACTAAGTGCTGGGTTGCTGGGAACATTAAGACAAAATAAAACAAAACTCCTACTCCCAAGAGATCCACAGTCCAGTTACCCAGGTGGATCAGAGGGCTGGGGCTTGGAGCAAGGTCTTGGCTCCATAGAGATCCATGTAGGCGCTCGCCCTCTCCTTGACATCTCTCCTGCCCAGGTACTTTGCCCAGCTCTTGCCTGGGCTCCTCCTTGCCTCCCACTCTTCCTATGGCTTCCCTCCTTGAGATCCTGTGCCATACCCATTTCTCTGGCTCATCTCTCACCACTCTTGCCTTAAACTTTTCTGTTTTCTCACCCATGGCACAATGCTTCCTGCCTCTAAATGTTTGCTCGGCCTAGAGCATTGCACACATGCTCAGCTTCCACGTGAACCATGTAAATTCCTATTCCTACGGGGCTTTCATTTCCCTTTCTTCCTCCTTCCTTCTTCCGTAAGCACTAGACCTTCACTGTGCCTATCACCCCGCTCTGTAATAATGTGTTTATGCATCTACCTTCCTCACTGCACTGTGAATTCACTGAGGACAGGGGCTGTGTCCCTGACTTGTGGGTAAAGCAAACACTCCAACAATGCTTGTTGATATTTCTGTGGCAGAGAATTAGGATGGGGTGATCAGTAAAAGACATTCAAACATAAAAATATCCTGTATTAGGGTAGTATTCTGAGTATGTGGGGGGGGGGTGTCAAATGGAAATAGGACTCCAAGGAGAAAAAAAAATAACTCCTAACTATAAAAATAACTTCTAACATAAAGAAAAGATTATTCATGTGCTAATCCATGTGACCCACAGTCCACAAAGAGGCATCACTGCAGAATCTCAGAACCCAGTCCTGCCGAATCCAAATATGCAACTTAACAAGATCCCCAGGTAATTCTTATGCATGGTCCAGGTTCTGAAGCTCTGGTCTAATGCATATAAATCATAGCAGTAGTAATAACAGTTAATAACATTTCCTGATGCTCCATGCATTGTCTAGACACTCCTCCTGTATTAACTCATGTGCCTCTCACAGCAGTCCTGTAAGATCGATACTACTTAACATCCTCATTTTTTTCAGGTGAGGAAACTAAGACATGGAGAGATTAAGTACCTTGACAAGGTCACACAGCTAGTAATAGTAGAAGTAGGGAAGAGAGAAAGCTCTCCAGCACTAGCTCAGTAAATGTGCATGGGAGGTGCTTAACAATATTTTAATAGATGCTAAGAAGTGGAGAGCTGAGATTTGAGCACATGCAGACTGGTTCTAGAGCCCCTGATCATTCAACGCATAATAAATATTTGTCATTTGTCAAGTGCACCCGGGGGGCTTTCCACAGCACCTGGCACACTGTAGACCGCCCACAACTGACACATGAATGTGTGAATGAATGGTGGTGGGCAGGCCCCTCCAGAGTCCAGGACAGGAGTGTGCTGAATAGGAAGTAAGTGATTTGGAATTAAGAATGTCAGGCGCAAAGTGACAAAAGGAGCCTGAGGTTGGAGACTATGCCTGTGTGTGCTCAAGAGCTCTCAGCTTCAGGGGAAAACAGGGTGATACTAATAGCAGTAACCTGTCACTGGTTCTTGTCTCCATCAGTTCCCACAGGCTCCACGGTCACTGTAAAGTAACCCGTGTCTTTCTGAGAATTTCCAGGGTGTGGCTGGCGAAGCCACTCTGCTCTGCCAGACACCTCCACTCTGCTACTTCTCAGGAGCCATCTCAGTCCCTGGGGACAGCTGCTGTGCCTATACTCCTGGGTCCCCCAGGTCCCACTGCCTCCTGCTGCAGCTGACAGCAGGACCCGACTGCAGCTGCCCCTGCTCAGCTGCCAAGAGAACACCGTGGCCCCTTTGTGCTCTCCTCCACTCAGGGCGTTCCCAAGCAGGAGTGATGTGTACCATTCTGGAGATCTCAGTCAAGCAGCCCCCTGCTCTCCAGCTCTAGCCCACAGGACAGAGTCCACAGACTGTACTCAACCAGTGTTGGATCTAGCCAGCCATGCCTGGACCCCTCTCCCTGCCTGGTAAGTTTTAACCCCGGGGGCTCCTCAGCCCCAACCAAGCAGGCTTCTGAAACACACTCACAAAGTTGCCAAGAAGTCCCAAGTGTTTCTGAACATCAGCTTAAGCTCAAGTTGGAACTTTCCCCAAACCTGCTTTTCTCCCCTTTTAACCCAGCACATAACACTGAACCTTTGTTTTAAAAAAACAGACTGGAATCTCTTTAAAACTGTGTGGATGTATTCAAAGTGTGCATGTGTCCACCGTCTCATTCTGCTCCAAATCCTATGATTCCCTGGATAAAAACTACCATGTTCCTACTGACTAAATGCCTGGCACTTTAACCATAAACGTTATGTGCCATTACTTCAGTTTATAAATGAGGAAACTGAAGATCAGAGGGTTACATAACTCTCTGAAGGTCTCACATTTACCAATAAGCAAAACCGGATTCATACCCAAGCCTGTCCCTCCCAAGTACACTGAAGGTTGTCCCCTTTTTGGGCCGCGGATAGTAAGCTAATGGGAGTGATACCCCCTCCTTATTAGAAAGAGGCGAAAACCTGGCGCTGACTCAGGGACCAGCGCGGGTCACTCGGAGCTTCTGCTCCCCACCCTTGGCCAGGGCCCCAGCTCCGCCAAGATCTAGCGGCGGCGCGCCAGCTCCAGAACCTGCGCTTCGGGGCCCCGCCCACTCCCAGCCCTAGCCCCGCCCCGATCCCTGGCCACGCCCCACCGTTGGTCACGCCCCCAGTCGGTCACTGCCCGCCCACAGCCGCCATTTCCTGTCCGGCCGTGGGCGTGTCAGGTCAGTGCGGCGGGGTGGCCCGGGGTGTGCCCTGGGATGTGGGCCTGATCTGGCCGTTAGCGCCGAGGAGAGGACGCTGGTGTGGGCCCCAGCAGATGGGACGGTATCGGCCGCGGGCTGGGTCCTCCGCTTTGGGCACGGGAACCGGTGGACGCTGCGGAGTGGTTGCCGGGCAACGGTGCCGTCGGCCCCGCCCCTCTGCGCCGGGCGGGGCGGGGAGTCCAGGCGAGCTGGTCGCGGGGCTCCGGCTGGCGCGCCGCGGGCCCCGAGCTCGCATGAGTGCGTCTCCTGCCCCGCGGGGGTTCGGCGCGGGCCGCGCATCCTTCTACCCCTGCGCCTGGCCGGGCAAGTGCTGAGCCTTCCTTCTGCCCCGGCAAACTTGGGCAAGTCACCTCGCTTCGCTAGGCCTCAGGTCCGTGGGAGCCTTAATATGTTCGAGCTGGAAGGTACCCTGTCGCTCATTTAGTTAAGCCACACGTCCCGCCCCCGTTTTGTAGATAAGGGTGCCTCGCATTTACCACTCTGCGTGCCTGGTGCTTTCAGTTAACCCCCGGGGAGCCCTCTCGGCCCGTATTACCATTTCCGTAGAATGAGGCGCGGAGAGGATGGTGACTTTAGCTGAGGTCACAGCTTGTAACTGGTAGAGTCTCAGAGTCAAGTAACTCCCACCTCGTTTGTGGCAGGGTTCAAATTTCCAGTTAGAGGTGCTTGCACGAGTGCACTACTACTAAACCTAGCCGTAAGTCAGAATAACCCCCGAGAGAGTTTTAAAACTGTCCTTTCCCGGGCACCCTGGCAGGTTGACCGAGAAGCTTTGGCGCTAAAGCTGAGGAGTGTGTATATTTAACGAGTTTTCGGATGGTTTTTATGGCCTGTGGGTGAACTTCGGGAACCCCTGGGTATACAGTGAGGCTTGTTTACTCACAAACCACCGAGAAGTAATAAACCTGAAGTACCTGGAGAGGAGAAGAGATGCTGGTGCACAGTGCCATCAAGTTCTGATCCCTGCAGTCAGTGTTTAGCTCCTCTTCACTCCTCAGATTAAACAAGTTTGAACAGTTAAATGCAAATTCTCCGGCTCCTGGTGACCAGTCACACAGCCAGATCCGGGCTTCTGGCCGGGCGGGCCTATCGTGATCAAAGTCAAGCGTTCGTGTCCTCCTCCATTCCTGCCAGCCTGTCAGCTTCTGTCCTCCTGGCCTCCTTCACTCCAGGTCCCTGAATCACAGCGGTGGATGTTGGCTTTGGAGGAACATTTTGCAGAGCAGTTCTCCCAGTGAAGGGAGGGCTCACGGCTTCCAGAAGTATCACCACAAATAATGAGTATCTCTTGGCCTTAATAGCAGTCAGAGTGACATAGATCACCCTGCTGTTATTCGTGACATTTATGAACACAAATCCATCTTAAAAATAATCACTTGGCTCTTAGTTTTAGAAGGCTAATGAGCCTGACAAATTCTGCTCAGTGTTTTATTATTATTAATTTTCATCACTTATGCTGCCTCCCCCAGGTATTCTGGTTGACGATGGCTGACGATCACGAGAAAGATTTGCAGAAATTTCTTAAAAATGTGGATGAAATCAGTAAGTACCAGTAAATCATAAACAAATTAAATTCTACGCTTACGAGGTGGAGTGACTGGAGAGAAATGATCACTCTAAGTTAGTTCCTGGGCTGCCTGATAGGTTTATGACTCTAAGAGAAAATGTAATTGAAATTAAACAGAAAGGGTATTGAGAAGCAAGTAATATTAGAGCCTGGGGTGGTATTTTGTGGCTGCTAATTGGTATCGGGGAAGCCGTTAACATTCTGGTTGGAATTGAGGCTGACGGCTCTCCTCCATATTTTATCCCCTTCCATGTAGAATTCACGTCGAAGGAGCCTAGCTGTTCCCTTCGAGATCATTTAGGAACCTCGCTGATCAGCGTGGAATCCCTCTTGTTTTAGGGCAGAGCCATTTCTGATTTTGAGCTGCAGAGGCAAAATCAAATGGCCTTCCCTCAGGGTCTGTCTAATTACATGGACGGTTCATGGTTGTCATAATCCTGTCTCTCCGCCTCTAGGCAGGAAGACCCCTCCTTCCCCAGCTCAGACAGGTGGGATCTCAAAGGATATCCTCTGATCCCACAAATCCCATTCAAGAGATTCCAAAGCAGCTGGTTTCCTATTCAGACTTCAGGGAGCTTGTGTGGTGATGGAAACAAGCAAACCAACAATCAAACCAACCTTACATATCAAATAGAAATATGTTGAAATTGCTCCTTCCAGCAGGCTGTGTGGGTCCAAAGAATTAAAATGGTTTTAAAAATAGTTGGGGTCACTTGATACAAAACACATCCACAATCTGTTCCCTGTGTCCATCCACGCCCCCCCCCCCCCCCCCCCCCCGCCCATCCCTGAATGTTATTCTGCAGACTTCTGGCTTTGGCCAGCCTGCCGCTCACCTTCCTCTGCAGGTGGTCTGGTCCAGGCACATGATTTTTCCTACAGCCTGTTTACTCACCACCCCCACATCCCTGTTGGCCGCCCAGCCTTCTCTGCTGAGCCTCAGACCCTGGCAGCTGTCTATCCATTGTACCCCACAGACATCGCAAACTCCGTGGGTCCAAAAGCCAGTTGATCATTGCTCTACCCCGTCCTCCTCCTCCCCAGTAAAACCTGCTTCTCCCACCTTCCCCTTCATGCTAGTCTCGCCGGGTGGCACCACGGGTTGGAAGTTTTCAAGTCACCCTGGACTCCTGCCAGCTCTCAGCCTACATTCAATCAGCCGTCAAGTTTAGCTCTTTCTCCCGCTCGGTCCTCCCCGCCCCTCCCTTTGTTCTGGTTCTCTGACCCAGACTATTTCAACAACCCCCTGATTGTTGTTCCTGCCTCCAGGCTTACGCTCCCCACAGAGTAATGTATCTAAAATGCAAATCTGACCCAGACACTTCTCTGCTTGGATCCTCTCCGCAGCCACAATAAACTTCAAGCTCTCCTCAGGACTTAAGTCCTCCCCTGACCTTGTCCTTACCTCTCGCCTCTCCCTACCTCACACTCGAGCGAATGGCAGCAGACTGCTTCTAGTTCCCCACACGTCCCCCATGGTTCACGCTCTGCACGTTGCCGTTGTTGTTCCCTCTGCCTCCCCATCTTTCTTTACCTGGCTCACTTTCATCCAGGCTCAAAGTTCCTTTGGGTGCCGTATATACCAGTCCTGGCCCATAGAACTCTCCGTGGTGCTGGAAATGCCCTAGTCTACACTGGCCACTGTGGCCGCCGCTAACTGCACGCAGCCGTGAGCCTTTGAAAGGTGGCTGGTGCTACCCAGGAACTGAGTTTCTAATTGCATTTCATTAATAATTAGTTTAAATTCACGTAGCCACGCGTATAGGTTCTAGGTACTCATTTCCTGGGCTCTGGCTATGTACCTAGTTGTGCTAGGCTCTGGAGACCACAGTAACGATAACCAGGAATTAGCTTTCCTCCTGGTGTCTACAGCCCGGTGCAGAGAGCCGATGCGAAACAAGTAATCTCCAGTGTGACATGTGATACGAAGAGAGATTGGCAAAGTACAAGAGACACTAACTCAGGTTACAAGTTGTGTTAGTCTGATTGGGCTGCTGTAACAACATACCACTAAGCAGCAGCAGTTTCCTTTGATGGTTCTGGAAGTGCAAGATCCGGGCGTGGGCGGGTTTGGTTTCTCCCGAGGCCTTTCCTCTTGGCTTGGAGACCCACTGCCTTCCCACTGTGTCCTCACGTGGTCTTTGCTCTGCGTGTACACGTCCCTGGGGTCTCTTGCTCTCCTTATAAGGACAACAGTCCAGTTGGTTTAGGGTCCCACCCCGATGACTTCATTTAACCTTACTTATGCCTTTAAAGGCTCTCTGCCAGGACAGTCACACTGGGGGGCTAGGGCGTCAGCGTGTGAATGGGGTGGGGACCACACTACAGTCCTTTACAGGAGTTGTTTAAGGCTTCCCTGAAATATGAGATTTAAGCAAAAAATCTGAAGTGTGAGTAGGAGTTGGGCACTGGGGGGAGGGCAAGGGAAGATTCTAAGTGGGGAGAAAGTAGGTAGGAAAGCTGGGAGTTAGAGAACATGGTGCTTTTAAGAACCTGGAAGCATAAAAAGCTCTGTGTGGCTGGAGAGAAGAGATCACAGAGAGAAGGGTCCCATCTGAGTCAAGAAAGGCTGGATCAGGGAAGACCTTGGAAGCCACAATGAGGAATTCATGTCTACCCTGCAAGCAGTTGGAGGGTTGACTCAGCACAGGGACATGATCAGATTTATACCTTAGAAAAGTCGCTCTGACCACGGCATGGATGTCGAGACGAGGACATGGAGGGGATAAGAGAACAGATGCTGGGAGCCCCATCAGGAGGCCGTTCCGGCGCTCCAGGGAAAAGAGACAGGCTGGGTTTAGAGCTGTAGCAGCAGAAATGGGCACGAGTAAATGGACTTGAGATATATTTAGGATTTACTTGGCAAGCTTTAGGGTTTGATGGCTGTGAGGACAGAGGGAGAACGAAGACTCAAGAATGAGTCCTGAAAGTTTGGGGTCGAATGCCCAAACTTGGCAGTGGTTTGACCATCTGCTGAGAGAGGGGCCATTTGGGGGAGGAACAGTCTCAGGGGAAAGAAAATGGGCAGGGCAGGATTGGCGAGCAAGACATCACAGTGAAGATGTTCAGAGGGCAGTTGGCTTTGCAAGTCCGAGCCTAGGAGAGAATAGGGCTGGGGATGTCCGTTTAGGAGGCCCTGGGATATAAATGGGATTTAGAACCATGGGAGAGAACAGGACTACCTGGGGGAATGGTCCAGAAAAAGAACAGACGGCTCAGGCACAACCTTGAGACTCACACAGTCAAGAAGGTAGGTAGGACAGGGAGAGCAGGAACAAGCAAAGGAGACCAAAAGCAATGGCCAGAGAGGTAGGGGGGCGACCACCAGTTTGTCCTGTGTCCTTGAGAGTCTGGTTTTTTGTTTGTCTCCTTTTTTCTTTGTTCATTTTGTTTCTTAAATTCCACATGAGCGAAGTCATACGGTATTTGTCTTTCTCTGACTGGTTTCGCTTAGCATTATATACTCTAGCTCCATCCATGCTTTTGCAAATGGCGAGATCTCATTCTTTTTTATGGCTGAGTGATATTCCATACCAGGCTATTGTAGATAAGGCTGCAAGAAACACAAGGCTGCATATATCTTTTCAAATTAGGGTTTTTGTTTTCTTTGGGGAAATACCCAATAGTAGAATTACTGGATCATATGGTAATTCTAGTTTTAATTTTTTGAAGAGCCTCCAAACTGTTTTCCACAGTGGCTGCACCAGTTTGCATTCCCAGCGACACTGCACGAGGCGCTCCTTTGGTTGGAGGCAGTTTTTTAAAGTCCGTGGGAGAAGGATAGGATGACTTGTTTGGGTGTGATACTGTGATTTATAGTAAGAAATAAATATTTGTTCTTTGTCCCTGTGCCTGGCAAAGAGCTCCCCAAACCCTTGGAACTTCTAAGTGATCAGACAGATAAAGGCATCTTTATATTCATAACAAACCCCTTTCAATCACACCTGAGCTTATGTTAATGAGTGACTTTTGGAACCTGAAGATGGGGGCTGGTTGCCAGGGAACCAACCCTGTGATAAAGTTTCAACCCCCTGGGAACGGGAGAGGGGCCGGAAGTTGAATTGATCGCCAATGGCCAATAATTTTTTTAAATCAGACCTGTGTAATGATGCTTCCCTAAAACCGCAAAAGGACCAGGATCAGAGAGCTTCCAAGTTGGAGGTTTTGGCAGAGGGGTGCGCTCAGAGAGCCTGGAAGCTCCGTGCCCCCTTCCCACACACCATGCCCTATACATCCCTTCCATTTGGCTCTTCCTGAGTTATATCCTCTTATAAGACACTGATGATCTACTAAGTAAAATGTTTCTCTGAGTTCTGTGAGCCACTCTAGCAAATTAATCAAAACAGAGAAGGAGGAGGTTGCAGGACCCTCTGATTTAGCCATGAGGTCAGAGGCGCAGGTGACAACCTGGACTAGCATGTGAAGTGGGGGGTGGGGAGTGGGCAGTCTCGTAGGACTCAGCCCTTAACTTGTGGGATCTGACACTCTCTCAGGTCGATGGTGTCAGAATTGTGTTGAACTGTGGGACACCCAGGGGGTGTCAGAATTGCAGGGTGGTGTGGGGGAAAAACACGCATTAGAATTGGTGTCTGAATCATACGAGGCTAACAGGATTGCCGGGTACCATTGACCAGCCAGTTGAGTTACGACCAGTTCTCCCTGGTGTGCATGTATCTTTATCAGTCCTCCACATCTGTCACAAAGGCCTAGAGAAGTGGGGAGTTGGGTTTGGAGTTGGAGTTTTGTGTGGCAGGTGGGGTGGGAGGGCAAGAGGGTTCAGCACGTAGACAGGACGGATCATGGGATCTAAGCTGAGCAGGCAGTGAAGTGAAGACAGGATAGCTTTAAGGGCTGTTTTGTGACCTCAGGGTGGCCTAAACGTACCTGTTTTCCTCCCACACAAGATTGGAAGCTCTTCAAAAATCAGTATCTCTTTTATTCATCCTTGTTATCTATAGCATTCTGCATAATATCTAACT
This sequence comes from Halichoerus grypus, assembly GCF_964656455.1. Lineage (NCBI taxonomy): Eukaryota > Metazoa > Chordata > Mammalia > Carnivora > Phocidae > Halichoerus > Halichoerus grypus. The sequence goes on along the minus strand of NC_135722.1, from coordinate 101,777,730 downwards.
CATAATAAGCTCTCCATAAATTGTTGCTGGATTAAATAAGTAGCTTGAAACTGTGATTTGAAGGCCACAGTAAAATTCTCCTGCAGCTTTTTCCAGGCAAAACAAATCCTGTTTTTTTTTTTCTCATTGGTTCTAATAGCTTTAACTTTTGCTTTCCATTCAGAACCTTCTTTAAGAATAGGGAAGAGAGGGGTGCCTGGGTGGTTCAGTCGGTTGACCATCTGCCTTCCGCTCAGGTCATGATCTCAAAGTCCCAGGATTGAATCCCACATCAGGCTCCCTGCTCAGCGGGGAGTCTGCTTCTCCCTCTGCCCCTCACCCCACTCTCGTGCTCTTTCTCTCTCACTCTCTTTCTCTCTCAAATAAATAAATAAAATCTTTAAAAAAAAAAAAAAGAATAGGGAAGAGATAATCTAAGGAATGGGAAAAACTCTTTGCAAACCTTGTATCTGATAAAGGGTTAATATCCAAAATATACGAAGAACTCATACAACTCAATACAAAGAAACAAAACAAAACAAAAAACACCAGGTTACCTGATGAAAAAATGGGCGAAGGACCCAAATAGACAGTTCTCCAAAGAAAATAACATGAAAAGCCCACAGTACATGAAAAGATGTTCACCATCATTAGTCATTAGGGAAATGCAAATTAAAACCACACTGAGACCTCACCCTGGCCATCATCAGAAAGACAAGAGACAACAGATGCTGGGGAGGGTGTAGGGAAAAGGGAGCCCTGTGCATGGTGGGGGGGAATGCAAATGGGTGCAGCCACTGTGGAAAACCGTGTGGAGGTTCCTCCAAAAATTAGAAATAGAGCTACCCTACAATCCAGTAATTCCACTTCTGGGAGTATATCCGAAGGAAATGGAAACACTATCTGGAAAAGGATATCTGCACCCCCAGGGTCATAGCAACATTATTTACAGTAGCCGAGACATGAAAACACTTAAGTGTCCATCTATGAATGAACACGTAATGAAGTTGTGGTGCATATAAACAATGGAATATCATTCATTCATAAAAAATGGAGAAATCCTACCATTTGTGACAACATGGATGGACCTCGAAAGCATTGTGCTAAGTGAAATAAGTCAGAGAAGACAAATACTTATATGATCTCATTTATATGTGGAATCTAAAAAAAATTCATAAAGAAATCAGACTTGTGTGGTTACCAGAGGCTGAAGGTGGGGCAGGGGCAATTGGAGGGAGGTGGTCAAAAGGCACAAAGGTCATTATAAGTAAGTACCGGGGATGGGATGCACAACCCAATGACTACAGCTGATGCTGCTGTAGGATAGACAGGAAAGTTGTCAAAAAAGTAAATCCTGAGAGTTCTCATCACAAGGGGAGAACTTTTTCCCTTTTTTTTTTCCTTTTAATCCTATCTATAAGAAAAGATGGATGTTAGCTGAACCTATTGTAATCATTTCACAACACATGTAAATCAGACCATCACGCAGTATGCCTAAAACTTAGACGGTGATGTGTCAGTTACCTCTCAATGAAACTGGAGGGAAAACAAAGAAATGGGGAGATGTTGGTCAAAGCGTATGAACTTCAGTTATAAAACGAGTACGTTCAGGGGATCTAATGTACAACATGGTGACTATAGTCAATACTGTATTTTATACTGGGGCTCCTGGGTGGTGTATTCATTTAAGCGTCCGGCTCTTGGTTTTTGGTCAGGTTGTGATCTCAGGGTCATGAGATCGAGACCTGTGTCAGGCTTCACAGCGCTCAGTCTGCTTAGGATTCTCTCTCTCTCTCCCCCCATAATCGCTCGCTCTCTAAAATAAATAAATCTTTACAAAATATTGTATTTTATACTTGAAAGTTAATAAGAGAATAGATCTTAAATATTCTCACCACATACACAAATATTGTGATTACATGAGGAGATGGATGAGCTAACTAACTTTATTGTGGGATCACTTCACAATAGACATGTGAATCAAATCATCACACTTGTGTGCCTTTAACTTACACAATGTTGTATGTCAATCATATCTCAACAAAGCCAGAGAAACAAAAGTTCTTCTTCATGAATGTTCTACACCTTTCTTTCTAGTAAATGGAGTCTTTCCTTTTGAAAACCTCATTTGAATGATTCACATTTGATTTCTCCTCCAGCCAGCTTAATCCAGGAGATGAATTCTGATGACCCGCTTGTACAACAGAAAGCTATCCTGGAGACAGAAAAGAGACTACTGTTTACAGAGGAAGTCCAAGAGGAGGACGGATGCCGGACCACCCTGAATAAGACCATGATCAGTCCTCCGCAAGCTCCTACGGAGGTTTCTTTTTCTATTACACAGTTCTCTAAGTAGATACAGAGAAGAGGGCTGCCTTGAAGGAGAGGAAGTGGTAGTTTAATCTCAAACTGTTCGGGGAGGCTGAAATAGTCTTTTGTTTTTTAGATTCACTAGATTTATTTTCCAAAAAGAAGTATAAACTCTGATTTTTTTTTCTTTGTCTTTCTGAGTCATCTTTAAACAATGGGTTTATTTTATGAAAATTTGGCCTCCCCAACCCCTGAGTTTGTGACCAATATTTAAGCTGTACTGTAAAGGTAGTATGTTCTGCCTCAGATTTCCAACTCATACAGCCATAGTTGGGGTCCCTTGACCTGCTCACCCCATAACAACTGTACCCATAATCATATCTCCTGATTTAAAGCAAGCCCTGTGAATTTTGGGTCCTTCAGTATTGATGGTTAGAGGAAATGACCCTACTCCCCACTTGTAATGGATCTGCCTTCTTGGTTTGTACACTTATAAATCAGAGAGTGGTTTTTGAAATTTGTTTTTTTTTTTGTTTTCATGATAACCTGTGCCCTGCAGAATGCAGATGAGATAAACCCAGGTAAGGACAGCATCTCTCTTCCTAATGTGTATTATTTATTTAGAATCCATGTTTATTGATTGTAGCTTCCAGACCCTTAGATTATAGCCTCTGGGCTGACAAACCACCCATGAACAGAAACCTACGGATCAGCCAATTCTCTTACTAGTCAGAGGGGACAGCACTCAAAGGCTTTCCTCTATTTTCTCCCGGCCAGTTGTTTGTAAATTGAATTCAGTAATTCTGTATCATCCAGTTTACTCTTAGCTGCTCAAGGGATCTAGGTAGCTTCTCTGTTGCCCAGCTCAGAAGCTCATTATGCTAAACGGAACAAAAAAGTCTGCCTTTAAAGAAAAACTCTTTTAAAAGACATAATTCAAATTTGGAGCACAGACATAGCCATCATGTATAATAATACATCACACAGATTACCATTTAATGTCAAATTAAGAAAATGTCATTTAGTTGCTTCAGAGTGTGTGTGCATGTGCGCGCGCGCGCGCGTGTGTGCGTGTGCGTGCGCGCGTGTGCGTGTGTGCGTGTGTGTGCGCGTGCCTACATATGTATGCATGAGATGTGTGGCTCTAAAGCTCTGAAGAAGCTTTCTTCTGAATTTGAGCTAAAGAACTGATTATAGTATTTGGATTTTTCTCTTAAATACTTGAAATTCCTCTGCTGTCAGAAGCCTTCTTGGCATCTGTGGAGCTGGATGCAAAAGAACGTGCCAGGAGAAGAAAGGAAAACAAAGTCTTAGCAGATGGTAACTGTCAGTCTTCCCTTTTCAAGAGCTGGGATGATTGGTGCTAGAAAGATCGTGAGCGTGCCTGCTGATACCTGAGGACAGCGAGATCCCCAGTGGGGCTTCGTAGCGGGCTCGAGGCAGCGGAACCTGGCCAGGCAGCGGTGTCTGTCCGTGTCCCCGCGGCCGCAGGCCGGAGCAGGACGGGGCGCTGTGTGACCGCCGCCGCCAGGCCGCCTTCTAAAGCGTATGGACGGACTGAGCAGATCAGACTGAGCGTCCTGAGCGATCCTCGGACGGGAGGGAGGGACGGAAGGGGGAGGTGCCGTGGGCTGGCCTGAGGCACAGATGAAAAAGTGAAAACGAAGAACGAAACGAGAAAACAGACGTGAGAAGGGAGAGGAGAGACGAAGGGACAGACACGGGGTTGTGCGCGTGGCGGGGGCGGCGCATGCGCAGGATGCGTCCGGCACTTGCGCGCCCCCCAGCGGTGGGCGTGCTGCAGGTCTGACCGCTTCCAACGTGTGCTAGAAAGTGACTTGTTTGGCCCTCTCTCTGAGACCTTCAGTGTATAGACTTGGTCTTTGTGGCACGCTTGGAGAGGTTCTGAGTTTTGCACCAGAAACATTTGCTTTTTCTGAGAAGCTACTTGGGCGACTTGGGATGGGTTTGGAGGAAAAAAAAGCCCTTAAGGAGGCTGATGGTAAAATGTCTGCAGAGAAGTAAGTGACAGGTCTCCTTTGGACTGATGGAGGCTATGACCTCCAAAGTGGAACTGCAAAGTCAGGGGAATAAAGTGAGAGAATTTTCCAGTGTGTGGGGAGAGCTCACCTGTGACTTCTGTTCTCCCAGCCCTGAAAGCAAAGGGGAATGAAGCCTTTGCCAGAGGGGACTACGAAGCGGCCATCGTGTGCTACAGTGAGGGTCTGGACAAGCTGAAGGACATGAAGGTGCTCTACACCAACCGGGCCCAGGTCAGTGGGCCAACACTGTGTCCGTGGCGTTTTCGTAGGGGACAGCAGCCATGGAACTTGTGAAACCAAAGATGAGACCAGATGGTAGCCGTGGCGTGCCCGTCGGTGTTTAGCAGCCGACTCTGGTGGGGGGTGGGGGAAGCTGATCTCTAGGGGCCATTTGCCACTTTCCATGGTGTCAGTGCTCTCACCGTGGTCCAATTTCAAGCCACCAACTTGCGATGACGGGAGGAGGACTTGGGAAGAGCTACACATAACCAGTCCCTGTGCAGTGTAAGTCAGCTCCCGCATATCACTGAGGGTAAAGCGACTGAGTGAAACAACCTATGAGAACTGATTCTGCCGTCGCTGGGTTTGGCCAGCCCCCTTTGGCTGGTAGCCTGAACTCCTCAGGGTTACTTCTTACTCATCGGATCGGTCCCTGTTGGAGTAAGATTCTGTGACCTGAGTCGGCTGGATAGCTGATGGGCCTAGACCCGATTTCTCAGAAATGTTGAGTTTCTGAACTCCCTTATACCTCCGTTTTATATACAGATGAGCTCTGTTTCGTGGGACACCAGGTAAAAACCATCACGCAGATGTTTATCATCTACTACTTAATGAAGGGACAAGGTTGGTAGTTCTCAGTTGAAACAAAAACATCCCGTGTGGCCTTATCTTTAAAAGCACTTGAGCCTGTGTGTGGCAGAGCTCCCTGTAGCTTAGACCTGACAAAGTGGCCGATCCGTGGGCATGATTATCCGATGGTCAGGAGACATCAGCAGGACCTGTGTGAGCTGCACTTGACACCGTGTCATTGACAGGAGGAACTCTCATCAGCTCCAATTTCTGTAACTCAGGATCAAGAATGTCCTGCTGTGAGAGGTTGAAAGAACGTTGAAAGCAAGAAACAGGACGTTTGGAGGCCAAAAAGTCTGGGGAGTGATGGTGATTTAATGATAAATAAGTCCAAGCACAGTGTAACCTCAATAGTTCAGCGGTTTGGGTAAATCAGACTAGAGTTGAGGCACTACTTAGCCCCATTTCTGGAGGAAAATTGATATAGGGGAGTGAGTTTGATAAATAAAATGGCCAGAGGTTGGCCTAGCGGTGTGCATTTCATCACCCTAACGAGATTATAAACTTTTCCATATACTCCCCCCCCCACCAACGCCTTATTTATAATAGATGTTTAATAAATCCTCTTAAGTTACATAACACCGGAGGAACAATCAGTCCATTTAAGTGAATTAAGTTTCTGTTGACACTTTGAAAGGAATATTCAAATGCAAGCAATTAATATAATAATTATAATTCCTTTTTACTTTTCACCAGATTTGGTCTCCAAAACATTTACCTACTGATGCTTTTTCAGTCTTGTTACTTTGAAGGTATTTGAAAGTAGTAAAATTGAATTGCTTTTAAAATGTTATGTAATTCAGACTTCCATCTAATTCAGATGGTTTGTACCCCGATCCATCTAAATCAGTTACATACTTACTGTAAGCAGCAAGTTTCAGCAGCACTTTGATTAGGTTCTGGAGAATCACATTAAGAATGGGTGTGGATAAAAATAAGCAAATGTAATGAAAAGCTTTGGGGAAGTGATTCTTCCCAGCTTTCCCGAAGAGAAAGCTTATTCAGAGACAAATAAATACAAAGTGTGCTGTTACGAACCACCAAATCACCCTTGACTATTTTTAAAATGCTTCCCCTGTTTGCATGCAGTGTTAGAAAACACTTAATAAGGACCCTGTGAATTGAGTGTTGCTGCTTGCTAGAGAAAAAAACCTACCCTTTCATCGCTCTGTTTTTTTCCTGGAGTTAATGTTATGATCAATAGATTGCTGGTGTAATTTAGATAAATCAGGAGTTTAATTGCCATTTGGAAAAGTAGTTCTTTTTAAAATGTGGAAAAGCAAAAGAGAACAGGGAATTTATAGGGTGTTGAATCCAAGCCTTAAAAAAAAAAAAAAAAACCAAAAGGAAGAAAAGAAAAAGTAAAAGGCTGTGTAGACAAATTGTTGAAGCCGACGTATGCATTTTCAGAGTCTGTATGTCTCCTGAGTTACAATGTGAGGGAATTGTGGCTTCGTTTGTTAGTCTAAAAGGATGCTAGTCTCCTCCTCACATCCTCTGACTTTCAAATGAAACCCCAAACCCTGGGGGGAAAGGATGGGGCTTTATGGAACAGACAGTTCAAAGCGCCATCCTCTTTAATCAGTACAAAACCTGAGTTAATGAAAGCACCACAGGGCAGCTTCCTTTCTTGGAAGGACTTGGACTTGGTTAGCCGGCTTGTGCCTGCTCCCTGCTCGCTTGGGATGGATGCTTAGATCCCCCGTGAGTTACAACACTGACCCCATGATTGGCTTGACCATGTAAATATCTCAGCAGAATTTTGGCTAAGAATGTCACAGTGCCCTGGGACAGTTTTGATCAGGGGCAAACCTACACATGTATTGGCTCTAGTTGGGGTGACTGTGGGGACTCTGGGAAAACCTCTTATCCTCCAGGTGCCTGGTTTTCCTTTTTCACACCGGAGTGATCATTGCTGCTTCCTGGGACCTTTCCAAAAGAAGGGTGCTTAAAGTCTATTTAGTTCAACTTGATAAGGGATGTATTGACCGCCTGTTGTGATCAGTAATTCACTCAGAGGTGGAGTAGCCACTCTGCTTGCTGGTAGACAGCCCTCCGTTACTCTCTGTGCCACGAGTTCTTCAGTGTACATTGAGTGGATCCCAGCATTCTGAATCAATTCTTGATTTTCAAGATTTTCCCCCATTCTAGGGGAATCCCAAAAGAGGCCCCCGGGTCTTTTGGCACCAATGGATCATAGTGATGGTCTGACTCTTAAATGTCAGCCCATCACCTACATCGCTTCCTTCTTGCTGTGCTTACGAGGAAAGAAGCAGAACTTTATCTTTTTTGAGTAAAAGCTTTATTGAGATATAATTGACATAACATGCATTTTGCCCATTTAAAGTAAACAATTCATCGGTTTTTAGTATATTCACAGAGCTGTGCAACCATCGCCATAACCAATTCTAGAACATTTTCATGATCCCAGAAAGAAACCCCATACCCTTTAAGTGGTCCCCCTGCCCCAGTCCTCCCCTCCACCCCTACCCTCAGCCTTAGGCCACCACGAATCGACTTTCTGTCTCCATACGTTTGCCTATCCTGGACATTTCATATAAATGAAGTCATGCAGTATTTTTCCTTTTGTGTCTGGCTTCTTTCTTGTAAATTCTTTCAAGGCTCATCCATGTTATAGGATGTATCAGTGCTTCGTTCTTTTTTATGGCCAAATAATACACCACTGTACGGATGGACCACATTTTATTTATCCATTTATCAGTTGTTGGACATTTGAGCTATTTCTGCTTTTTGGCTATTATGAATAATGCTGCTATGAGCATTTGTACACAAGTTTTTATGTGCACATGTGTATACACCGAGGAGTGGCTGGATCATATGGCAACTCTGTTTAACCCTTTGAAGAACTGCCAGACTGTCCACCAAAGTGGCTGCACCACTGTACTTTCCCACCAGCTGTGTCTGCGAGTTCTGATTTTTCTACACTCTCTCCAGCGTTTACTGTTATCTTTTTTTATTTCGTTTATCATTTGATTTCCTTCTGGAACATGCGCAATGGGGTAGACTCTAGAAGCTGGCTCTTCCTTTATGGATGGGTTTAGTGTGCTAGGTATTTTCTTTTGCCTTTCCAGATCCTTCTCTGCCCTGTCTTCTGGGGACTGACCTCTGTGGACCTGCCCCCTGACTTCCTGGCTTCCTAGATTGCATTTGGGCTCAGCCAGTGAGATCAGAAGGAAGGAAGAAAGTGAGAGTAGGGGTATTTATTCTCCCACCTGCAGCTCTCCTAAAGGCCTCAGCTCCAGCTTGGCAGTGCGTTCACAAGGCTGTCCTCTCCCGTTTGTCAGTGGCTCGTCCTGCCCCTTCGGTCCTCGCAGTGGTACTGGCTGTCCACGGTTGCTAGCCCTGGGGTTCTCTAACATTCCCGTTGGTTACACTGTTAACTGAGGACCGCATGCCGCAGAATTACATATGAATACCGCCCTTTATGTCATTGCAGGCTTATCTAAAACTCGGGGACTACCAGAAGGCAGTCGTGGATTGTGAGTGGGCTCTGAAGGTAAGAAGAGAGAGCCTTTTCCACGTGATGGAGTTGGGCTTGCCAGGCCGGGCACCTGGGTCCTGAAGTGAACACAGGAGAGCGGACAGTGTTTCGTGGTGGGCCAGGCTCTGAGCTCTGCAGTCAGGCCCTGACCTTCCTCATCTATAACGTGGGATCCATAGATTGTTTTAGGGGTCACGGTGATGCGTGTGAAGCACCAAGCTCGTAGTCAGTACTCCAGAGAAGCGGCCTTCCGTGCTGCGTTTTCAGGGTTTATATTGCAAGGGCTCGTCCTTTACTGCTGTGTCACCAGCCACTCTGCTTCCTGTGGCAGGGGCAACGCCTCCTTCTGTTTCTAGAACCAGCCATGGGAACGGGTTTCTGCAGTGGTGCTGTCTTTCCCCATCAGTTTGTGCTTTTCCTCCAGCTCTAGTAATTTGGCATATTCGTGGAGGAATAATCAGAATTCCTGTCGTTCAGCCCGGAGACTACCAGTCAGGGCTCGGGCAGATCTCCTAACGCTGTGCACGGTGTTTCCTCTGAAATCTGCCCAGGGAGATCATTTAAAGTGGGGAGAAGTAAGGGCCGTTGGTGGAAATAGTACAAGAGTTTTTAAAAGAGAAATGTCATGATCGCTTCTTAGAGACATTATTTCGAATAATTAAATATTTAAATAAGTCTTCCTCTCCCTTTCTGTGAAGGCGCTCTGTCACAGGGGCTCTCACTGAAGAGAACCAAGGCAGTGTTTCTCAGACTTCCTCACCGAAGGGCTGCTGACGGAGCGAACGTGAGCCCCTGCAGGGTCTAGAAGTGGAGAGCATGACATTTCTTGTTAGAGATGTGTTTTATCTGAAAAATCCTTGCAAGTTTTGTATTGCACTCCATGGAATTTATCTCTTAATATCACCATGTTATTTTCAATCACGTACGATCAAGTAAAACTGAAGTGCCAGGAGAACCTGCCAGGTTTATCCTATGGCCCAGATCCCCCCAGCACAGCACCCCCACCCCAGCATAACGAACGTGGCCCAGAGTAAGAGCACACTTTGACAGCAGCATATTGGCTACAGCTCCCTTATTTCTTACTGAGAGGGTAAGCAAGGGAAACTGGGGTGAATTAGGAACTCACCTTGCTAATAATGGTTTATAAAACACTAGGAATCCTCCAAAACGGACGTGTGGGGGTGCATGATTTCTTTATCCCTTAGAAGATAACAGAATGTCCACAAAACCTGTCCCATCACATCGTTACAGTCTTAAAGTTACAAGAACTGCTCACAGCTGATGACATCAGGTTCTTCACAGCCCCAGCATAGGTCCCCCAACCTGCTTTGTCGCTTTATGTGGTCATGCTATTTTCCCTACCATTCCGTAAGAGAAGCGAGAGGCAAGGACGTTTCCCAACAATAACAGCACAAGCCGCGGTTTGCTGCGTGCTGGCCGTGAGCCTTACAACTTTCTGTTCTGTTCTCTTCGATACCACTGTTATCCTTATTTTTCTGGCAAGGAAACCAAGCCTCGGAGATTAATTAAGTAACCCGTGCAGGATCACATAGCTAACGTTGGTCCAACCTAAGCCAGTACTCTGAATCCTCTCCTCTGTACAGCTTCTCCACCGGAACCTGAACCCCCACAATCCCTGGGTGTGGATCTGGTTCCCTTCTGTGGGGCTTCCAGGAGTATCTGTTCTGATCTGAAAAGGGCCCAAGAAGTAGTCACACCGTCTTCATGCTGACTCAGGATGACATGCTGGCCTATTCCCAGATGTTAAATGAAGCACAGTGTAATAATTAGCAGTGAGACCAAAGCAGAGCAGGCCCAACAAAGCTGACATTAAAAAACTCTGACCCTCAGCAGCCAGTCTTGAGGAATGCCCCGCGAGGCTCCCCATTGAAGAAGCTTGGGTAACCACTTGGAGGGATAGGGGAAAATGTATAAGGAGCTCTCAAAACTAACAGTGGTTGGCTCTGTGTCAGAACCACGAATGTAAAAGTTTCACTCTCTTTAAAAGTAACATCAATAATGCATGTCAGTGGTATTCCGTTATTAATAGTCTTAGTACTTTCATGCCAATTTAATATTTTTGACACTTTTGAATGGGTAGAGACAAGCTCATATAATGATAGTTCAAGACTGATGTTCCTTGTCAGGGAAGATAAGGCAGCGAAGCTGCTTTCAATTAGGATCAGAGTCTTTCTTTCCTGGCAGAACTCTTTCTGCACGACAAAATCCACCTTTCTCTGAAAACAGGACTCCTTTTAGGGGGATCTGGGGCTCACCTGAGAAGATCCTGGTGAGCACTGACACATGATCAAAGGAGACGGGCTGGGCAGTGAGACATCCATCTGGCCCTCTGTGTCAGCATCCAAGGCGGGCGGAGTCCCAGCGCACAGGGGACTCTGAGGCCCCCCGCTTGTTCTGCCCCCTGGTGTAACCCTGATGCTCTGCCAGCAAAGGGCCAGGGGACATTTGGCTTTCATGGGCCACTGCACTGGCATTTCCTTTCCTTTGGACCATTCCTTTCCTGCCCCCTCGGCCTCATTGTTTGTGGATTCTCCAGAGCTCACTCCCCGGCTCCCTGCCTTTCTTCTCTCTGCTGCTTCTCCCTCGGAGCTCCTGTCTCCTCTCCTGGGTCCACCACTGGACGGAGGCTAGCCCCTCATTCTGCAGGACTGCTTCACTTCCCTCACTTGTCCCCCTGCCTTTCCCGCCTCTAGCCGGTTCTGCGTACTGCCTCCGGAGCAACTTCCTTGCACCCGTGCTGTTCATTCACCTCCCGCAGCCTGGCGTCCGAGACCTCCTCATGGAACCACTGTCTTGCTTGCCCCGTCCAGGCTGACCCTCCTGTGCCCCGCTCTTGCCCCTTGGCCTGGCCAGAAGCCCCCTGTCCCCGCCCATCCCCGGACCTTGCTCAGCCCATTCTCCCTCCTTCCTTCTCTCTTCACCTTTCCATATGCTTGGAGACCCAGCTCAAACCCGTAGTCTGCACGCCCTTTGTTGAACCGTGCTGCTTCACAGTGGATTTCCCTCTCCTCGACTGCTATCGCACTTTTCTGAAGGAGAATTGGTATAGTTTGTAGCCTTTGGGGCCTGGAGTCAGATGGCCAGATTTTAGATCCCAGCTCTGCCCCCTCCAGCCCCTAGTTTCCTCATCTGTGCAGTGGGGATAATAATGGCATCGACTTCATGGAGTTGTTCTAAGGCTTATATGAGATAATTCGTACGACCCGCCTGGCAAGGGTAAGGTACTGTTGTCATTACTGTCGTTCACTTAGCAGCGCGTCAGGAAATGACGCTCACGAAGACGCACCTGTAAAGACCTCTCCACATAGGACAGTCATCGCTGCCTCTTCTATCACCGTCTGTCTTTTCCTTCTGTCGCCCCCTTTACTCTGGATTGCTGCTGTTCTGGCCAGCGTCCCACTTCTGGGGAGAAGCAAGCCAGGAATTCACCCAGGACTTTTTAGACCGGCTTGCACTCTAGACCCTCGGAGGGCATCCCCGCACAATGCCTCTCACATAAAAGGGTTCACTTACTTAACTGGATGTTAGAAGTTGTAGTCGGCATCATTGTGTGAAGTCAGTCAGTCTCTCTGGAGTGGTAATAATTAGGGGCAGGCAGGTGCAGGGCCCCCCGTGCAAAGGCTGTGGCCTCACATGAGTTTTGATCCTGCCTTCTGATGGGGGCATCCGTCCTGATCTTCAGTGACAAGAACGTAAGTTCCCGGGGTATATGGTGTGGTTTATTTCAGGGAAGGAACTTGCGAGGCCCACTAAGATGTCACAGTGACCTCAGCTCTTTACCCAGAGTAGATGTTCCTCTCTTCTAATAAACCAATGGTCCTTAAGCTTGGCTGCGTGCTTATGTCTCCTGGGGATCTTACAAAATTATTGATGCCTGGGCCCTACCCCAGGGTATAAGTTTTAATTGGTATGGGGTTCAGCGTGGCCTTCCAGGTTTTGGTAAGCATCCCCGGTGATTCTAATATTTGGGTGAGGTCAAGAGCTCTTCTCAACTAAGGGTTTCTGGTTTGTCTCCTGATTGAGTCTCATTAAATGGAAATGAAAACTGGCAAGTATCATTAATTAATTTGATAGAGAGCTCCTTGCAGGCTTCAATTAGTTTGGCTACAGATGAACAGAAAAGTTTTAATTGTCAACCCTGGTAGCTGTCCTGAGAACACGAGTTCTGCCTTCCCTCTATTAGCTAGGCAGTTAGGGGAGTGGCTAATGACTTCAAACCTTCTGAAACATCTGATCAGTCATTCTCTTTTACGCAGTGTGATGAAAAATGCACAAAAGCATATTTCCACATGGGAAAAGCCCACCTGGCCCTGAAGAACTACAGTGTGGTAAGTTCTGAGAGGAATGGAAGGGAATGTGTGATCACAGAACGATGCTTCAGATCGCCTCAGAGAAGGACCATGTTCCTCCAAAGTTGATTAGGAACTAATCCACCGTTTAGGATTTTCCAAGGTAACTCTTCAGATCTTTGAGTTGGGAAGGATGTTGAGTGTCGTCCAGGACAGCCCCACCTGCTCTGGGAATCCCTTCTGCAGTATCTTCTACCAGTGTTCTCTCGGCCCCAGGAGGAGCATCTCCGGAGAGACGAACACAAAATTCACTTACAGTCTCACCACCCAAAAGTAACCATGCAGATACATTTACACACTAAGATATTATATATTGTTAACAGCAGCTTTGTTGAGAGATATCATTCACATACCAAACAGTTCATCTGTGGAAAGTATGCAGTTCAGTGGGTTTTCCTATATTCACAGAGACGTGCAACCATCATCACACACAGCTTTAGAACATTTTTGTCACCTCCCCAAAAGCCCTATACCCATTGGTAGTACTCTGCTTCCCTCCACCCCCACCTCAACCCGAGGCACCCGCTAATCTACTTCTGTCTCTATGCATTTGTGTATTCTAGACTCTTCCTATAAATAGTATTATACAAGATACAGTCTTTTGTGGTTGGTCTCTTTCACTTAGCATAATGTTTTTAGGGCTCATCCATGTTGTAGCATCTATCAGTACTTCATCCCTTTTATTGCTGAATAATATTCCGTTGTATCGATATTCTGTTTTATTTATCCTTTCCTCAGTTGACGAACATTAGGGCTATTACGAACATCCACGTACAAGTTCTTGTGTGGGCATGTGTGTACAGTCCTCTTGAGTATATACCCAGGAGTGGAACCGCTGCGTCCTATGGTAACTGTATGTTTAACTTTGGAGGAGCTGCCAAAGTGTTTTCCCAAGTGGCTGAACCATTTTACATGCCCACCCACCGTATATGGTTTCAGTTTCTCCACATCCTGGGCAATACTTCTTACCTCTTCTTGATTACAACCATCCTAGTGGGTGTGAAGCATAACTCGTTGTTTTGATTTGCATTTCCTTGATGGCTAATGATGTTGAATCTGTTTTCTTGTGGCTTGTTGGCTGTTTGTATATCTTCTTTGGAGAAATGTCTCCTCAGATCCTTTGCCTATTTTTTTATTAGGTTATTTGCATTTTTATATTAAGTAAACAGTACTTTATATGTTCTGGCTGCAAGTCCCTTATCAGACAAGTGATTTTCAAATATTTTTTTTCACTATCTGTGTTGCCCTTTCACTTCCTTGACTGTGTTCTTTGTAGCACAAAAAATTTTTAATTTTGATGAAGCCTAAATTATTTATTTTTTCTTTGATTGCTTCTACTTTTGGTGTCATATCAAGAAACCATTGCCTAATCCAAGATTTACTTCTGTGTTTTGTTCTGTTTTATGGCTTTAGCTCTTATATTTAGATCTCTGAACCACTTTGAGTTAGTTTTTGCATATGGTGTGAGGAAGGGATGTAATTTCATTCTTTTGTATGTGGATATCCAGTGTTCCCAGCACCGTTTGTTAAAATGACTATTCTGTCTCCCATTGAATAATTTTGGCACCTTTGTCAAAAATCAATTGATCATAAATGCATGGGTTTATTCCTGGATTCTGTTTTATTCCATTGATCTATATGTCTATTCTTATGCCTATACCACATTGTCCTGATTCCTATAGCTTTGTAGTAAATTTTGAAATTGGGAAGTGTGAGTCTTCTAGCTTTGCTCTACCTTTTCAAGATTGTTTTACTTATTCTAGGTCCCTTGAATTACCATACAAATTTTAGGATCAGCTTGTCAATTTCTGCAAAGAAGCCAGATGGAATTTTGATGGGGATTACATTAAATCTGTAGGTCAGTTTGGGGAGTATTGCCATCTTAATAATATTAAGCTTTCAAATCCATGAACATGGAATGTCTTTCCACTTATAAGATACTGTATTTTAAAAAAGAAATTGCCTCATATTATACATTAAAAAAATTATTTTCTTCATTGGATTTTAATTCTAAAAGTAATACAAGCCTATTGTACTAAGGTCAAATAATAGAAAAGTGAAAAAAGAAAATGTTAACCCTCCCCTCGCCACCAAATTCTATTCATTCATTCATTCAGGTAATTAATTCACTCAGTGAATATGTATGCATACTTTCTATGTTTCTGGCAGTACCCTAGACAATAAGAATACAGTAGCAAACAAGACAAAATCCTTGACTTAATGGAAGTTACATTCTTGGAATAGAAGTGGCCGGGAGACAGGAACCACATAAGTAGATGTGTAGTATGTTGGTTAGTGATAAGTGTTATTGAGAAGACGAAATCAGGAAGCAGCAAAGGTGAGATTAGTTTTATAAGGAGTGGTCAGGGAAGGCTTCTCTGCAGGAAGGGGGGGAGTGAAGTGAGCAAGCCATGTGGCTGTATAATGAAGGAGCCGTCCAGTCAGAGGGTCAGCTAGAGAAGAATGATAGGTGATGAGGTCAGGGAGACGATGGCGGTATGGTAAGGGACTGATTCCCTACAGCCTTACAGGCTTTTGGAAGTACTTTGGCTTTTACTTTGAGTGAACTGGGAGCCGTTGGAGGGTTTTGAGTGAAGGAGTGAAATGATGTGACTCATGTTTTAAAGGATCACTGCTGCATTGAGAATATATCTTGACATAGTAGACAAAGAACAGAGAACTAGTTAGAAGGCTATTGCAACAGACTTTCCAAGTGAGGTGTAATGATGACTTGAACCAAGTTGGTGTTGAGGGAGGTGGTGAGAAATGATGGGATTCTGGATATATACTGACAGTGAAGCCAACAGGAATTGCCAATAGACTAGATCTAGGGTTCAAAAGGAGTTGGATACAGGTTCACTGCCCTCATCCTTTTGAGCTGCTCTAAGAACTACCAGAGACCAGGTGGCTTAAACAGCAAACATTTAGTTCTCACAGTTCTGGAGGCTGAAAAGTCCAAGATCAAGACACCAGCAGATCGGTGTGTGGTGAGAACTGCCTCCTGGTTCATAGATAGCCAGAAGGGTTAAGAGAGGTCCCTGGGGTCTCTTTGATAAGGACACAGATCTCATGAGCGCTCCACCCTGATGATCTAATTACCTCCCCAAAGCCCCACCTCCAAGTACATCACATTGGGGGTTAGGTTCCACCATAGGAATTTGGGGGAGGGGGGGACACAAACAGTCTATAGCAGTTACCGTGTTTGATGTGTATACCTCTGTCCCGCACACTGGTCTCTTTTATGTGATGTTTTTTTCTTCCATTCATTTTTTAATCCTAATCTTTTGGATGAGCCTTGAGCTTTCAGGACAGCTGAGAACCATTTTTTTCTGTGCTTTTTTTTCTCAGTGACTGGGCAGAGTTCTTAATACCCCTGAGGACAGAACTGCTCAAAACCCACTAACATGCCCCACAAGCTAGAATCTTTCTTTCTTTCAGAAACTTTCCAGCACTTCCCTCATGAAGAGGCCCTCACTCTCAAGTTTTCTTGCAAGTCATATATGGCCAGTGAATGGACCCCTTATAGGCTCTCTTTGCAGCCCTGTGTATTTACATAGGCACTTCGCTTTTCCTGTTCCCAAAAGTCTCTGTCAACAGTGTCTCCAGCTTCATTTATTTCCCGACTCCTTGTGGGCATATCTGACAAGTAGCCTCCTGTTCTCTCTCAGTGCAAATATCATATCTAAATTTTGCAATCACCTTATGATTATTCCTATACCAGCCAGGCATGATCCACGAGAATTTAGGACTGGATATTTTTCCATCACAGGCTGGATCTGACAACACTATTTTTTAAAAATAAGTTCTGAAATAATGCCTCTTGCCCCACAGAACCAGAGGAGCCTAAACAAAATGTCAAATGCATGCTGCATTCCCCCTGCCTGCCTCCTACGCTGGGATCGGGAGGAGGCTGGGAGGAAATAATGAAGCCCAGCCCCGTGGTGCCTGGTGTCTTTCCTATAATCACCTTCACCCCCTGACCACTCTTCAAGGTCTTGTTTCTTTTTTCCAGGCTAGAGAGTGTTATCAGAAGATCTTAGAAATAAACCCCCAGCTTCAGACCCAGGTGAAAGGTGAGGATGTTCCTGCTGGTGTCCTTCATTTGAATTCCACTTTCGCTTTGTGCTCCGGCACATATCTTCTCTGCACTTGGCCTCTCATACCTTCTCTGCACTTGGCCTCCCATACCTTCTCTGCACTTGGCCTCCCATACCTTCTCTGCACTTGGCCTCCCATACCTTCTCTGCACTTGGCCTCCCATACCTTCTCTGCACTTGGCCTCCCATACCTTCTCTGCACTTGGCCTCTCATACCTTCTCTGCACTTGGCCTCCCATACCTTCTCTGCACTTGGCCTCTCATACCTTCTCTGCACTTGGCCTCAAAGCCACATCAAACCCTCTCTGTTAGCAGGGCTGCCCGCTCCTCTTTCCTCTCTGTTCTCCCACTCAGACCTCTGCCTTCCTCCTTTCTACACCATTGTCCCTTAGAGCCTTCTAGGCAGGGCATAATGTTGTCCTTGAATCCCGAAGATGGTTTAAAATCCTGGGCATAGACTGTACACCCTTCCTAAAATTTTCCCTGCTGAAGCCAAGTTTGAATGATTGTAATGCTTCACGCCTCTCAACCTCACATCCTCAACAAAGGTGACTCTTTGTGTCATGATGTTGACCATTAGGGTTTTGTTTGTTTCTCTTTTCTTTTCCTTCTTGTTTTGTAGATTACCTGAATCAAGTAAATCTCCGGGAGAAAGCAGACCTTCAAGAGAAGGAAGCCCACAGATCGCTGCATTCGGGCAAGAACACAGCTGTGACAGTCAAGAATCTCCTGGAGACGCTTTGCAAGCCCGATCAGACCCCCTTGTTCTATGCAGGGGGGATTGAAATCCTGACTGAAATGATGCAGGATTGTAAGCCCGAGATGCGTATGACCTCGTGAATATGTAGTGTAAAGGGACAGTGTAGAAGTCAGTCCTGAGGAGGCAGAGAACCCCTATGTCCCTTCCTTCCACACATACTGAAGATCTGCTATAATGTCAGGACTGAAGAGGTCACGTAAGAGGTATACCCCCGCCCCGGCTCCACCCTCCGCTCAGAGCACGCGTGCACTCAGCACATGCGCAGTAGACGCCCCAAACACAGTGCGACACAGAACACACATACACACGCCGTACCCCCATGGCACATACACCACATGTATATAACTCACATATGCACACACCACACATGATCACCCCTCACGCGTGCTCCACACATCGTCCACATGCCTGCACACCTTCTGGGTTTCCCTGCATACCCCCTGGATGCCCCCAACACCGTATCCCACCCTGACACAGCTCCCCCCAACCACGGAGGAACGGAAGACAGAATTTTGTAAGATAAACTGCAAGGTTCACCCCAGTTACATGTAACGGCTTCTTAGGACATGTAAGTCGTTCCAGAGCAAATATCAGCTCTCCTGCTGGTGAGACCGTTCTCTTTTTACCGGTTCTTATAAACGTTGATATCAGGGATTCAACCACTCTGTACTCAGTGACAGGATGCTGTGTGTGCAGAGATGGGATCTCTGACCTCCCTCTAGTGTAGGATGGAGGACGCTCAAATATCCCCTTCACTAGTTTCTTGGAGAGTATAGGTTCCTCTCTAGAGCTTAGAAACAGCTTCAAAATAAATATTTAAGAACAGATGGATATGCTAGTTCTTCCCGGAGGTTGAACAGCTCCTGGAGACTCTCTAAAGATGACAGAGTGATGCGTTGTCAGATAACCGACAGGGCCCCCGGGCCCAGCTCCCCTTCTCAGAACAGGATGTCCCTCTCCCTGGGGCTACAAGTGGCCGATGACAGCTGTAGGTTTCAGAACGTAAAGGTATTTGTTTCTGCCCAATCTGTTAATTTGGTGACCTTGACATTCCGTAGTGGGTTTCTCATCATCAGCTGGCTCTGTTATGGCTAGACATCAGCCAGACTCTTCAGGAGTCTGACGTGGTTTTTTATGAATTCATTCCAGGCACAGAACGAACTTTATTCAGAACACACAACGGATTCAGTCTCATCAGCGAGAATAAGGTCCTAAGAAGGTAGGGGTGTTTGTAAAGACAGCCAGCAGTAGAGCAAGGAAGGACAACCAATCCCCTGTGAAAGATCCCTGGTCACACAGACAGCGGCTTCGCTGGCTGGTCCTGTCCCTCAGTCCGCGGTGGTGGCCCTGGCAAGGGGCGGGGCTTTGCGCCTCCGCTAGTTTGAGTTCGGCCACAGTTAACCACAGAGAGAGAAGAGGTCAGCCACGCTTCCCGGGGTCCCTCCAGACACTGCAGAGTCAGAGAAGTGACCCTTTTTTCTGGTTTCCCATCAGTTTGGGCAAGATTGCCATTTGTTCTTTTCCTCTCTTGGAATTTGCTGATCACATCAGGAAATGAGATCTGCTGGATCCTCAGGCTTAGGAGGACACTGACATGGGTTGGGGTCACCAGCACATGTTTGGGTGTGTATGGGGGCCCATGAGCCCTCCGTAGGCTGCTGGCCCACCACATCATCGGTCACCATGTGGCCGTCGCCCGTGGCCCTGGCTCAGCAGCCTCCCTCCATGCAGCCCCACCTCCTCGGCCTGCACCCCTGTCCCGGAGCTCTTGGTTCAGTGCTGACCAGCGCACGGGTCCTGGTGACCTGCGGCTCTGCGTTAAAACATTGCTTGCTTCAACCCGCACTGGAGGAGTCTGGAGGTGGGCTGAAGCCAGCCAAAAAGAAGATCGGGACTACTTTCCAGTTTTAATGTTGCCGTCCTGCATCCATTCTAGGTGCTTTTCCACGGCGGGAAAAGATGCAGTGGAGGAGATGGTGTGCGTGTCTGTCCTCAGGCTGTGGCAAGCAGTGTGCACGGGGAACGGTAAGTGCGGGTCGTCGCCGTTAATCCTCGTCCGTGCTCTGTGGGTACGTGTGCGGGCAGGACTGTCTGCCCCGCGGCCCAGGCCCGAGGGAGGTGATGTCCGGACCTTCCCCCAGAGAGCATCGGGGTCGGAAGCGAGGACTGCGCTGCGGCCACATCTTTACCGCCCTCCCAGCTGCCCCGACGGGGGGAACAGTCATGTCAGCAGGACGAGCCGTCTCATCCCCTGGGCGATGGCAGCGCAGTGGACAGAGCTGTTCCTGTCCTGTCCACCTAAACGTGTCCTTCCTTTTTGCTGACCGCAGTACCCGTTTCAGTGTCGGGAGACTTTCGATGGTCCCTGCTGACATCTTATTTATGACACCGGTCAGTGTAATACCGGGACAGTAGATGCTACACGACGCTTATCGGCTGTTCACACTTATTTACCTTTCTACATATTAGCATTTTCTGGGGTTCACTAAGTTTCTGCACAATCTCTCTTACCCCTTTTGTAAAGTAGTAAATGTAAATAAAAATTGTAAGTATTTCCCTCATTTTAAAAAAGTCATGTTTTCATAGGGAAAGACCCAACCATGGACGGAAAACACCGAAAATGGGGAGAGTGGCATCTGGGTCTCCTTGTCACAGGGCTCTTGTGGGAAGCCGGCCACAGAGCTCGTGGAGGCAATTCGTAAACTATGACAGGCTGAATATGTGATGATATGACTTTTCCCCTCGATTTAGTAGAGTGAGGGAATCATCTTAAGTTGCAGAGGACTAGAGAATGAGGGGGACCCTTTCCTGAAGGGCATCAGGCTCAGACGAATGCGGTTATCAGGGCGCCCCGCAGCCCTGTAGGATTCTGCACTGGCCTGGGGTGGTGATCTCGTACCCCCCACACACACGAGGGGGAGGGAGGCAGGGCTTGGTGACCGAGCTTTTACTCGGGTGAAACAGACATAGCCCTCTCCCTGCAGCCCTGATTTCCTCAGCCTGCGCCGACTTCGGTTTCAGTGAACCTTGGGGTCACGTTTTTCGTTAACATCAGAACAAACATGGTCACACACAGCCTCTGATGCACATGCTCTGTCAGATCCATGAAATCTGGGTATGTCCAACTCAGTGAATACGAAGAAGATTTTCAAAAGGACACAGGGATGCTTATAAAGTTACGGACATGGAACTATGTCCCTGATACGCTGTTGAGTGGGAGAGGGAAGCGGAGACAGGGTAGGGTGGATCATATTTTTAACAGTATTCACAGGAGAGGTGGGGGTGGGGGGGCTGCTTTAAGGAATGAGCTTACCTGGAGAGGCCACGAGAGGAGGGGACCTTCACGGTCAGCTTTGTACTCCTGTGCTATTTGGATTGTTTCCAATGAGCTCCTTTTGCAGCATAAGAATAACGCTCCGTGGCGCCCACATGTGAGCCAGCCCTGCTCTAAGCCCCGGCTCGTATTCACTCCCTGAGCCCTGCTAACAGCTCTGGCACATCAGCCGCCTTCCTCGTTTCACCCACAAGGAAGCTGAGGGGCACGGAGTTCATGGCTCGGCCACGATCGTGCCCCTGGTCACCGGGACCCAGCAGCCTGGTTCTAGAGCTCGTGCTCTGACACTTTATTACCCTGCCTCTCAAACGAGGGGGAGACCTGGATTTCCCAGTGGCATGGTGGGAGAGACGAGTGGTGTAAGTGCTGTCATGTGCACGAGGTGCTCGTCCCCTGTCTTGCAGAGGAAAACCAGCGCCTGCTACTCCAGCACCCCTACGTGGGCCGGCTGCTGCCGTCCTTGCTGGCCGCCAGGGCTCTGATCGTCCGCCAGCAGAGCCTGGCCCTGCTGCTGCAGCTCGCCCAGGCGGACCACGGACGGGGCCTGATCATCAGCCACCTTGACGGGACCCGGTAGGACTCTGCTGGCGGGAGCTTCCCTGGGGCTTCTCAGACTGTCATCTGCCAGGTTAACACTTGCCTGTCCCCTTCCCACACCTCCAGCAGGAGAGGGGCCGTCAGACTTCATTAAGGGTCAAACCAGAAAGGAAGGAGCGCACTCCCTCGGGAGGACCTCCGGGACGAGCTCCTGTCTGAACTTAGTACCCCAGGCACTTTCACTTCTCTGGCCGGTTTCCCTTTCACACATACTGCAGGTGGTATAAATGGCAGCCCTTCAAACCCAGATTGGGAATCCAGCTCTGCACTAGGTAATTCGCTCCTGCCCCTTTAGCCTCCGTCCGGTTCTGCCCTCTTTCTGCCCGCACTTTTCTTCTTTCATTCCTGTTCGAGGTGACACTCTCTGAGTTGGCATGTTCTTCAAGCCTTTCTGGAGCAAGGTAGAGTATAAGTAAATAAACGCATCTGGAACACTCTTGCACATAGGTCTTTCCAAGGTTTACAGCCGTGGAAACAGAATGTGCCTCTCCCCTGAGTAGACTTGATAAAAAATTTACTGAACCCCAGTGATGCCTTCCAGTGCTTTTCAGTTGAAATAGTACTAGTTTCTACATGTGAAATTACCATTTTTTATATCAAAAGAGTTGAGTGTTGGCAATTCCGTGTAGCTCCACCCAGTAGAAGTCGAGCAAGGATCACAGCGGGCTTTATACGTGTTTCATACACAATCTGAAAACAGAAGTTGGCTTCCGATTCTTCTCACTATTACCTCACTTTATCTCCTCTCAGCCTGGGAAGGAGGCAAGATAAGTGTTATGAGCCCATTTCACGGATGGGGCGGGAGAAGCTGCAGCACATCACCAGGGAATCTCACCCCGTTGTCTCCCAGGCCCTGAAGCCTTGCTCCTGCTTCTGTTCCCAGTAAGAGAAGCAGCCAGATCCGGAATCCTGGCAGGTCTTTCCTGGACCGAACGGAGACCTCCGGGGCCCATCCCCCGGAGCGGGGAGGTCCGTCATGCTCAGGACGGGGGCTTGCTGAGCCTCGCTGCGGCCCTCCTGCTCTCAGCCCTGCCGCGGCCCCCGTGGCTCGCAAGTGGGGGCTTGGCATCCCCCCAAAGCTCAGCCCACACAAGCAGATGGATTGTTAGAGTTAAAACCTCAAAAGCCCATTTCACATTTCAGATGACTGCAGTCACTTCCTCGATGCCTTCCTCATGGTTTTTCATTTGGTTTTGGCCTCTCTGAGTAAATGTAGCTGTGGTTGTCCCAAGCTTCCTCCTTGTCCCCCTGCCCCCCAGCTGTCTTTGACTTGCTTGAGTTTTCATTTGAAATTTTCCATTGTTCTGGAGAGTGGCATTTCTGAGCATCTCCCGCAGTCCTGCCTTGTCTCCAGACTGTCAGAGACACCTCTGCTGATTACCTTCGTGCCCACTATTCTCATTAATGTCCATCTCAGATTAAACCAGAAAGAGGTAGCCTGTGTTCTCTGAAATGAAGAGAGATGGCTTGAGTCTGCACACACGTCCCACAACCTCCCAGAGAGACACACATATCACTTTTCTCTTAAAATGCTTTCCCCCCTGTGAGAAGTCAAAGGGGCAAACGAGTACTGACAGGAACCGAGTGAGGGCCAGTGTCACTTTGTGGAAAGTGCTGGATTTTTCAATGCAAGCAGTCATGAGCTCAAATCCTCTGCTTGCCTCCTTCTATGTACGTGGCCCAGGAAAGCTGCTTAACCTTGACAAGCTCCGGTGTCTCATCTGTATCACAGACTCATGATGAAGCCTAACAGAAGTGATACATGCATGCCAGTCACGTGTTTCCTGCTGCGTTTTACAGAATACCTGATCGGGAGAAGCTGGTCTTGTTTATCTCACGTAACAGGAAAGACTACAGATGGCCACAGCCAGTTCAGTGGCTTAAAGATATCAGGGTCAAGTCCTCTGTCCTTCTCTTGATCTCTCCCTCATGGTCTCACGAGGCTGCTGCAGCTCCAAGTATCACATCCCTCATTAAGACAGGTTACCAGCAGCTAGATCTGTCCCTTTTATCAAGAGAAGCTACTGCTTATTTCTGTTTGCTCAGGATTGTGTCACATCCCACCCCGGTAGGAAAAGTGGTTCCAGCTTCTCTAGTAGAGTCAGCAGGAGAGAAGGGGGATAGCAGGGTATCTGTGGGATTAGCCAGCAAACGGCGCCTGCCACAGTAATGAAACAGTTAGGATGTATGTTTCTTCACCTGGAGAGGAAGCCTAGTTGTTCATGTCTCCTAAGACAAAAACCAAGATGATCTTTTTTTTAAAAAAAAAAAGATTTTATTTATTTATTTGACAGAGAGAGAGACACAGCGAGAGAGGGAACACAAGCAGGGGGAGTGGGAGAGGGAGAAGCAGGCTTCCTGCCGAGCAGGGAGCCCGACGCGGGGCTCGATCCCAGGACCCTGGGATCATGACCTGAGCCGAAGGCAGGAACTTAACGACTGAGCCACCCAGGCACCCCGACAAAAACCAAGATGATCTAAGACTGCCACCTCCTCTTCTGTACATTTCAGGTTCATTAGCATTCATCCTCAAGACTGAAGAAAACAGATTTAATTGGTGAAGGAAGAATCTGAACTAACAGCAAAATACATGATTTCTGACAGCAGGAACACTAGAGCACACCTCTGAGGAACTGGGGATTTGCAGCAGCTTGGAGTTACCCAGTACCACAGAAACAGTCCGGTCCTGCCCCACCCAGTGCCCCTGTCCCTTGTGGGGTATCCCAATATGGCCTGTGCGTAATGCCCTCCAAGGGAGATTCCGGCATTGCCCATTATACTTTTCTCCATTTGATTAGGATGGGCGCTGTAACAGCTAATAGACTGGGAGTCTTTTCCCAGCCAATGAAAAGATGCAGATCTCACCTCCCAGGGCAGCTCATCCTGTTCCATCCTGACTGATAGAAAGCTATCTCCTTGCACCAGGCACAAACTGCCTGCCCCATCCCATGCTCCCTACACGGAGGCCTTGGTTCAGTCTATTGAAGGCCTACAGAATGCATCAAATCTCCCACTTTTCGGTGCTCATGGCATCTGAAGACACTGATCTTTTCCAGGTTAAGCATCCTGGTTTCCCTGACCATTCTTCAGATGATTTGACTTTCACATCCCTCCTAGAACAAGCTGCCAAATAAATCCAGTAGTGTAGATGTGGGTGACTGGAGTCCATTCCTAAAATCCCAATGCGATAGTCCCTTTCCTGCCTCTATTGTTAACTGCCCAATGGCATTGGGTCCTGTGGATCACTACCACGTTTCGTGAAACTCCACAGTGTGGCTGTCAGACCACTGCCCCTCTTGGTCCTCCTCCTGCCCCCAGGCGCATCCTTCTTGGCTTCCTTCACAAGCTCCCCTTATGCCATCACCCTTCCAAGTCAGGGATCCTACTCCTGGCCCTCTTTTCATTCATGGCCTTAATTATCGTGTGTAAGTCCTCTGAGTGCTCGGAGCCTTCCCTCTGCCGCTGGACATGTCCATCTCAACGTCACAAGCGTTACTAGCTGAAATCGCCAGTGGTTCTTCCAACCAGACCCTCTCCCTGAACTTCCTGCCTTCATAGGTGGCACTTCTTCCACCCAGTTGCATAAGCCAGAATCCTGTAGGAAGATGGTGTATTGTCACTTCTCCCTCCTCAGCATCTGGACTCCCTTCTTTCTGGCTCTCCTCGGACATCTGTGACCTGCCCTTCTAGCCTTTCGCAAAGGCCTCTCTCTTCCCAGCGGGGTGTCTCCCTCTGCCCCTGCCCCAGCGAATCCCTCCCTCTTTACTGTCTGGCCCATTCCAGTTCTTCCCCAGTCGGATTCCCCGCCTCCGGTACCACCCGCTCCAGTGAACACACGTGGGTCACTGTAGGTCACCAGGAGCCCAGCACTGTGCCCCTGTACTAAGCACAGCACTCAGCACACTGTAGGTGCTTAGGATGGGTTGGCTGGACAGACAGAGGACTCCCAGTGGTGCCAGTCAGTCTGTTAGGGCAGCCGCCCAAAATTGCGTTAGCTCCTTCGGGCAGCTGCGGCAGACCGTTTGCTCAGACTCGGTTTGCAGTTGGCTGAGAGCCCTTACATCTTTTTTGTATGAACCGGGCATAAACCAGGTCTCCCCATTTTATCACTTATATAGAATTTCCAGCTCTAAGTGGAGGACTTTGAATTTAACCCTATTAAATTTCATCTGACATATTCAGCAGCCTGTCAAAATCTTGTTGAATCCTTATTCCATCCCCCACCTCATTAGGGGGCCCTCCCTCCCACTTTAGTCATCAGCAGGTTAGTAAGCATGCCACTTAAATGTCACTTATGTGATTGAACTTGGCTGAGCCAGAGTCACGTGGCAGAGGCACTCGAGATTCCTCCCCAGTTGACATCTGATAGTCAATGAACTTTGGTTAAAACTGTTCAACCCTCTGGGAGTTAACATTTAAGTGGCAGAGCCATTCCCGTAGGAGGTTGTCTCTGTCTTTGGGGTGGGCAGGGATCTGGGCTTCCTAGGAGGACATAGCGAGGCCACCCTTTTGGCTTCTTTGACCCACACGCAGACTCCTTCGTGGTCTCTTTGCAAGGTCTCCTTGTTGGGGATGCTCTCAGCTGGAGGACAGCCCGCTCTGAGGTTGTTATGGATTTTTGCAGATTGTTGGAAGCCTTGGTGTCATTTCTTGATTTCTCAGATAAGGAGGCCAACTCAGCTATGGGACTACTCACAGACTTGGCTCTGGAAGAAAGGTAATTTTTATTTCCAGAAATTGACATTTCTTCTTCAACCTTTGTTAAACTGTCTGATCTTTAAAAATGTGCAGTATGAAGGGAGGCTTGGCCAACTGAGCATCACAAGATTCACTGAGTAGGAGGGCTGATGCCTTCCAAGCAGGGGGCTGGAGTTGGCCACTCCTGTCCCTCTGCGTGCAGGGGGACCCAGTCCTCGATGGGTTTGGAAGCAGCAGCATACTTCACACAGTACCTCTCACAGTAAACAAGCCTACTGTGTAGCGGAGAAGCTTCTTTCCCTTCATCAGTGCCTAATAGGAACTGCCCAGCAAGTGTGTGTTGAATGACTGAGAGACGGCACAGTGGAAGGTAGCCTCCCCTTGGGTTGCCAGTGGCATTGTGGGTAACCCCCTCATCTCCACTTAGCTGCTGGGGAAAACAGCAAGCGTCTTAGATTTTCGTAATTCTTGAGGGTTTTTTAAAGTACATCTTCTGTCTGTTTTTTAAATTTCCTCACAAACTTTAGGGTGTCTTGCTTAGAAATGGCCATATAATGAGACAGAGCTGTTTGTGCTCGTAGGCCGTTGGCATGGGCTGGGAACGGGTAAGAGCCTCCCTCGCAGGTGCAGACGTGTGCCTCTGGGCCTTCCCCACGACCGTGTTCCAGAAACATGCTTGCACTGTGTTTCCTGTTTGCAGGGCACACAGGCTCAGAGCAAGGGGAGGGCAGGGGTGGCGGCAAGTCAGCTTGGCAGAAATCTAGGGCTTCCAGCAGCTTCTGCTTTGAGAAAGCTGCCATCTGAGATCTGTTGTTTAACATCAAAGGCAATTCTCCTGACTTAGAAAAATTAAAGCCGCGTTACATACCCAGTGACATTTGGGGGGGGAGGGGGTGGTTCAGAATAAATCATACGTGCATGCTGCAGATCACATGGGCCCAGAGTTTGTGACAGTCTGGTCCATTGTCCAAGACACTGTGTTTATGTTCTAGTTTATGCAGTGCAGAAATAAATCATGGGAATATTTTCTCAACAGATTCCAAGTCTGGTTCCAGGCCAACCTTCCAGGTGTGCTCCTGGCACTCACAGGTGTTCTGGTGAGCAAGCCCCTCACTTTTATCACCCGTGACAGGTATTCTCAGGCACATGAGCAGAGCCATTTAAACACAGTTTACACTCCGGGGCTCCTGTCGTCTCTCAGGTTGATTAGTCATTTACTCACAGCTGGAATTTACACAATTCTCAGTTATTAAAACAACTGCCGTTGGGACAGGTGGAGATGGCGTATGGATGGGGCCGGTACGGGGGAGACAAAGGTGGATGTGGACTGTGCGTCTTAGGTGAAGGCGGAGAGAGGGGGTCCGTCCCAGTCCGTCCCCTTCTGACCCTAATACCCGTCATAAGGACTGCGGGGCTGCCCTGTTCTTTCAATGGCAGTCAGCCCCACCAGGAGGGCAAGTGGTAATTTGAGCCTATGACACAGGACTTAGCAGGGTGGGGTTCTCCTAGGAGAGCATGCTATGACAGGGACCTGTCCCAAGGGGGCCAGAGAAGTCTCGGGATCTGAGAGCATATCCACACTCCCGTATTCCACACATGTGGAAATGGGAGCTCTGAGAAGGGAGAAGACTTGCCCACATTCTCCCAGCTGCTTGGTGGCATCCCCAGAGTGAAGCCCTAGGTCCCCCTATTCCAGGCTAAAGTGCTTTTGGGTCTCCCCCTCTGTGTGCCTCCATCCTGGTGTCAGTGTGAGCCCGTTGACGCCCCTGGGTGACATTATACTCTCTGGTTCCCAGGCATTTTCGAGAGTGAGGGACGCCCCTAGAGATTGCTCCAGCATTGTTTGCCTGCTCTCTGCAGACTTTTTTTCTCTTGACTCGCTTTTAGAAGAGAGATCCCATGGTAACCAACCCCACAGCTCTCTGCCGGTGCATCGCCCTCATGGGGAACCTCAGCGCTGAGGCCGCCATCCGAAGACAGATGTCTGCTTCTGAAGAGTTCCGGGAGGCCTGTTTGGGCCTCATGGTATTGTAACTTTTCTAGTCAGAATTCGTCTTTTCCCTGCTTTGGGAGCATTGGCTTCTTGTTGATTATCTGGCTTTTCCAAAACTTCTGTTTGAGGCTACTGGCACCAGTGGCTTATCCCTTCTACAATATGGATTTTATGGGTGGCCAGCCTTACAGCGCCCTCCAGGGCAAGCCTCAGCCCCCCTGGAGAGGTTTGAAGGATTTTCTGGTGGAGTTGGCTTGACTGCCCACGTCAGCAGCTCACTCTCCAGTCTAAACACAGGACCAGGCTGAACCAGAGTTACAGGGCACAGCACCGGAGACTCTTGGCCAGTCTCCTACACTAACACCAATCCATGGAACTGGTCTCTGATCTTCCAGCATCCGCTAGGTTCATGACATTGACAGTTTAGGGAGTGTAAGTAATGCTGGGGCCATTGCCAAGGGGATGAGATGGCCATGAAAAGCTGCAGGGCAGAAAGGTCATTGATTACTTTGCTTTGTTTCCAAAGGCCAGATGTGAGGAGGATGTGGACCTGTTCAGGGAGGTCTTGTACACACTCCTGGGACTTGTGATGAACTTGTGTCTTCAGTCCCCCATCGTCTGTGAGGTGCGGTGTTCTTTCCTCCCTGCTAGGAGCCCTGGGACACCCCAAGCCTGTGCCATTGCTAGAACTGCTCTCATTTTCACAAAGAGAATATAGCATAGGGACTCAAACCCTGGCGGCGGGAATGGGGAATGCTGGACAGATGCTCTGTCACTTTGTTCCTCCGAGAAATAGATGAGTCACTCAGGTGTTCATCCAAAAAATGGATATGTTGAGCATGGTGCTAGGTTCTGCATTTACAAAGTCAAAAAAATGTGGTCTCTGATCTCAAGGTATTGCCCTGTAGTTAGGGAGACAGCCGTGGGAAGATGTAAGAGTGATAGAAGAAGGGGTTGTGAGGGAAATATGGACAGAGCATGGCCCTGCTGAAGAGCGAGAGGTCAGTTCTGTTTGCTCAGAAGAAGCTCCATAATGGATTCACATTAATAGGCCATTCAGACCTCCTCCTCTCTCCCTGTCATGGCAGGTTTGGGCCTTGGAGGTGAGCAGGAGGTGCATGTTTCTACTGAACAGCCAAGATGGAGGGATCCTGACAGTAAGTGTCTCCCAGGGAAATCCAGAAACCACTTCCTTTGTTGTTCCTGGGGATTCGGTGACGCCCCCACCCAGTGCCCATCTGTGGACCCCCTAGAGTCCATGGACCCAAGTTAAGAATCCCTTTTCTATATAGTTTGCAACTTACCAACTTATACAATGTAATTTATCTGATTTGTCCTATTCCAAGATATCCTGGTGCAAATTGGACAGGCCACAAGATTTTATTTAGAATCTCTTTTTTTCTGTAGTCAAGAAAGCCAGGCGTGTATTTTGAAGCCCATGATCCTTGAAGTTGTTTATGCATAATGGTTTTAGTCCCCTTAGAGATATATGCTGGGATGGCTTTCTCATTTCTGTTTCTAACATTTGGATAAGAAAGCCAAGAAAGACCTATGGTTAACACAGAGTATCGGGAGAACATCAGTATGATTCATCAGACTATTTGCTGCCATCCTAGGATGTGTTCTTTACTCACATAAGTAATCACCCCAACTTTTCCACCTATTAAGTTAGGGCCCTGGTGCTTAGAGAAACAACTAGGGGACATCCAACAGGTCTGGAAACCAGCCCTTCAAGGAGCACAGACTGGGGACTGGGTCCAGGATCACAATAAAGGTTCTGAGCAGATTTGATGAATCCTGTTTGGGGCTAGTATGCCTATAAATTCCCTGAAGTCAATTCAGACATGAGAGCATGGAGGTTTTTAATGTGAACTCCAGGAATGTGTGGTAGGTCTCCAAGTTCCCCAGAACCCCCTAAAATTGTATAGACAATTTTGAATGTATGTGCATTTTCATGGGAAAGGCATCATGGCTTTCATCAGATCTTCAAAAAAAGATCCATGACCCCAAAAGTGGTGAGCACCACTATTCTCAGGTGCTTGGGTTTTTCTGAACGGTTTAGACCAGAGCGAGGCCTAGGGTAGTTCTGAGCTAACCCTTCAAGTACTCTCCTGGCCAGACCTTCCCAGGGCTCTGCCTCTGCCTGAGTCCGGTGCTGACCTGCTTGTGGAGCACAGCAGCACTTCACCAGCAGACTCTGGTCCTTCGGTAGAGTGCTCTTCCCACTCTCCAGGGCCTCAAAAGAGATCCGTGCTCTTCCACTCTCCAGGGCCTCAAAAGAGATCCGTGCTCTTCCACTCTCCTGGGTCTCAAAAGAGATCTATAGTGTCAACTCCAGCAACATTCTAGCACCTGCAGGGGGCAGCTGAGGGACACAAGACTGATAATACGGTAATACACACATTTATCCCTTCTCCCTAGGGAGAACCTCATTAAAATCAGACTGAAAGCATTAGGGAACAGCAACAACAAAGTTTGAAACACGCATTGACAAAACAAACAGGCAAGAGTCACCAATTGGTTTTTTAATCATTTTAACCCTTTTCTGGAAGATGGAGAATAGCTGCAAAAGGCATAATTCATGAGGCAGGGCCGAAGAAACAGTGCAGTCTACAGATATAGGGGATGCGGGTCTGCCCCGTAGGCCGTGGAGAAGTTGGAGACTCCACAACACTGGGACCACACAGGGCACGAGTGAGAGATGGGGGATCACGCTTTGGCAGCCAGGCAGCTATCCCTCAGGTGGGAAGTTCGAGCTTGCTTTCTCTCATGGAATTGAAAGGCCAGAGAAAAATGTCTTGCTTTCTAGGATTTGGAAGTGCCTCCTTTCCACCTGTCAGTCAACTAACTCCCCATGAACACAGCATGCCCAAATATATTTGTACTGCTTTTTCATAAATGTGCCCAGAAATGGGCAGCTAAGGTCACCAGACATTTCAGGAAAGCCACACACAGAAATAGAAAAACCAAGAGTAACAGAAAAATCAACTCAAAAGAAATAGAAATGATACAGGAAACAGAAGAAAAAATTAATAACTATCATTTGTGTCCTCGGAAGGATTCAAGATAGTGTTCTATCCATAAGTCAGTAACAGCTAGCTATTTAAAAAAGAAAGGGAGGGAGGGAGGGGAGGAGGGAGGGAGGGAAGGAGGAAGGGAGGGAGGAAGGAAGGAAGGAAAAGCTATGAGACCCCAAGGTCAATCCAAGAAGTCTACCACCTGGTAAAGGGCCTGCAGAGCTCTGCGGGGTGTCCAGGACTTTTTTTGCCAGAGCTGAACTGGCCGATTGTGTGTCGAGCTGAAGTGAGCCAGGCCCCCGTGTGCCAAGAGGCTGTGTTTCCAGCCCTTGGAGTGACCTGCCCTGCAGCTATAAAATGAACGCTGCTTCCCGGCTGGTCCCAGGGCCACTCCACATTTGTAAAACCAAGGTGCGGGTTTTGCTCCCCATACTAATGATTGTTTTTGCCTCCCCAAGCTACTTGCTGACTTTTCAAGGTCATCAGCGTTTCTGAAGAGAACGGTTAATCATCTTTCCTTTCCCCTTCACTCAGAGAGCTGCTGGTGTCCTCAGCCGCACTCTTGCTTCCTCCCGGAAGATCGTGGAGGAGGCCCTGAGAGCTGGAGTGGTGAAGAAGATGATTAAGTTCCTGAAGGTAGAGTGAGCCGCTCGGGTACACACGCTTGAATTCCCAGGAGCGTCATAGATCATCCAGGGGACAGAATTAAGGAGGGCTGTGTTCAGTTAGGGGCCACCATCACACCCCTGCCCGACGTTACACTTCTTGACTGAGGATTCCTTCCACCTGTCACCCCAGACGGCACTCTGAACATCATTGTAAGGTTGTTGCACAAATAAGTGAGTTGTTCACGAGAAGCAGCCATAAAACCGACTCACCAGGCAAGCCTCACTTCACAGTGAATGGCTTCTTTCCCTGAAAAAGACGGTCGGAGTGGCTTTCCACAAGGTCCCACGGGCCCATACTTTGCTCACCTTCTGCTCGCTGTGCTTTCCCCGGCTGCCTGGAGAGTGCTGACTGTCCCTTTATGGGATACGGAGGGTGCAGCCTTACCATGGGACACAAGGATGCTCCCGTGGTCTGAGTGAGTCAGTGCGACAGTTGAGTAGACTCACTGAGAGGACCAGGTGAGTAACCAGGCTGCCCTCTGTGGCCCCTGCCCGAGCTGCCCATGCCCAGTGCGCTTCACCCCACCATGTTAGTGGGCTGAGCAGGGCCAGGAAGCGTGCTCCATCGGGGGGCTGCTGCTGGGGCAGGGCAACACTGAGGGGGTGGGATGGTGGGTCAGACTTCAGACTCCATGCGGCTCTCGCACACCGGCTGGAGCCTGCTGATCACATGCACACACATGTGCAGTATGCATGGAAGATGCACATGCGCATCTTAAAGACCCTGCACTGGGTGATTTTGAGGGTTATGATTTGACAGTTACCACCTCTTAAAATGATCTAGATTTGTGATGTTCTCCATGCAGGCCTGACAGCCTGACAGCCTTAGCAAGAGGGTCCCCATTCTCCAATGGTGAAATGACATGGGGTTGGGAGTGGGGTGCTCTTCCCGTCTTTTTGGTAGATCTGCCAGCCGACAGCATCCTTCCCTCCTCAGCCACTCACTCGTAAAGCCTTCTACGGGCAATTACGCAGGTGTGCATGACAGGCCCGTGGCCCTGTCAGAATTCCTACCGGGCTGTGGGCTGTGTTACTGGGGATGCGAATGACACCACCCCAACAGGGACCTGGCCTGCTCCCCGGGAAGTGCGGGCCATTCTCAGGGGAGCAGTGTTTCAGAAGTTCCGGAAGCCACACAAGCATAGCACAGCTGCTCGCTGGTTTCTGGCCCAGAACAATCCTAGGACTGATTTCTTTTTCTGATTTCATTCTGAAACCCAGACGGGGGGCCAGACTGCCTCACGATATGCCATAAAGACACTAGCTGTCTGCACGAATAGCTTTCATGAAGCGCGAGAAGAGGTGATAAGACTGGATAAAAGTAAGTGATCGATTCCTTAAGGGGAGCCTACATCCCAAGGTTCTGCCATCCTGGAAGCTGCAAAGGGAACTGGGATGAGGAGCGGGGAGAGACCGACAGAGTGCTGTTACCTCTCCCTAGACTTCCGCAGTGTTTACCGAGTAAGATCGCTGTGTCGCCCTGTTCTGGAAACGTTTAATTAGCCTTCAGCTGCGCATGCTGGAAACTGCTGTAACATGGCTCAGAGATAACAGGGTCGATGCGGGGAACCAGCCCCCCCCGAAGTAAATGGAAATTGTTTCTGAAGTATTCTGCTTAGGCTGGTCTAACACGGGTTCTCGCCCTTCAAGGGGTATGTGGGGGGACACCTTCAACCTTCAGTGAACTGGGAAGATAGCAGAGTCGGAGCCGGCGTCAGGCTAGTAACTAAAAGTGGCTGCCGGCATCCGTAGCGGGGTTCCCAGCGAGGCAGCCTGCTAATGTTCGCCCTCGCACCTGCTCTGGAATGCGTGGGAAGTGGACTGAGCGGGCCCTTCTTCTGGGTCCTGCTCCTTGCCCTGCGGCTACAGGGAGCCGGCCTGTGGCCCCCCCTTGGGTCACTCTCTCTGGAGTGTAGGGGTAAAGATCGGGGACTTTAGGGAAGACAGACCTGTCCGACACATAGCATTCGTTCACACAACAGCCGTGTCACCCTGGGCACTGCTCTGGGCTCCTGAGACCTCGGAGACACAGGAGGCCTGAGGAGGTTCACAGTGCTCAGCAAATACTTGCTGAGTGACGACCCCCAGAGCTTCTGGGGACGCTCGGTGTCCACGGACACTCCCTGTGCCCCTCGTGTCCGGGGCTAGCCTCCTGTTTGGGATTCGGAGGGACAGAGGCTTGTCCTCTCCCCTCCCCCTAGAGTTCGGCATTCTGATGAAGCTGCTCGGCTCCGAGGATGAGGTGGTGGTGGGCAATGCCGCCCTGTGCCTGGGGACCTGCATGGAGGCGCCCCAGGCTGCGGCCTCCCTGTTGAAGACAGACATCGTGCAGGTGCTGTTGAGGCACGCGGCGGGGGATGCGCAGAAGACGGCCGTGCAGCTGAACGCGGGGATCGCTCTGGGGAAGCTGTGCACGGCCGAGCCCAGGTACGCAACGGCTCCTGGCTGGAGGGGTGGGGGGTGGGGGGGTGGGGGGGTTGGGCTGGGCCCGTGTCGGTCACACTCCTGAAGGCGCTGTGCGGCAGCTGGGCCTCCGTGCCACCCAGCACTCCAGGGGGAGCCCCATGAGCCCTCGTGCTTTGTGCGTGGACAGGTGTTGGGCCCAGTAGCCGCTTCCCTGAGGGCACTGGGGAGCTCCGGGCTCCAGCCAGAGCAGGGAGATGCCCCTCTGACAGGGATCCGTTCCGTGCGCTCACTGCCGCTGCTGTCCCTCCAGCTCCTCACCCCTCTTCCCACACATCCCCCCCTGCTTCACTTTTTCGCCTGGGGCCTGAACATATGGGAGAATGTCCAGGGAGGGTAAGGTTCTTGTGCTGGAGAAAACACCGAAGCGAGGGATAGAATGGCGTGTTCCAGACCACCTGGCAAGCCGGGGCGAGAGATCTGGGCTTTAGCTGTGTACATCGCTTCTTTTTTAGCTTCTGTTCTGCTCTGGCTGGCTTCTGACCTGCTGAAACGCCTGGTCATTCAAGCTCCCAGAAGCCGCCCCCCTGTGTCTGAGGGACGGGGCCCCGGCATAGAAGGGGGTGCCTTCCATGGACAGGGAGCAGCGCTGGCCTGCCTGGCTCCTCCTCGTACAGACTAACCCCTCCGAGTCCTCCTCTGGAGAATGAGGAGGGTTGGCTTGGGTGACATCTGAGGCCCTTTCACGTTCTGTCTGGTTGTCCAAATGGAAGGCCTGGATAACATCTTTCTTCTCCAGAAAGCAAGGCACATTAGCTAGGATGAGCTCAGAGTAGCAGTTTCCTGGGAGTCCCTGAGCGCAGGGTCCCATCGGATCAGCCACTCACAGCATTTACCGTGCTTTGTGGACCTCCCTGAGCACCTTCCCTGCTTTGATCGCTAGGGCTCCCAGGGCAGCTACTCCCTTTCCGCCTTGCCAGCCAGCTTCTCCCTGAGAGGGGGTGGCCCCGGGCCCCATGGCACTGATGTGCTCGCCTTTGTGTTCTGACTCTGGCAGATTTGCTGCTCAGCTGCGGGAGCTGCACGGGCTAGAGATTCTCAACTCGACGATGAAGTATGTCGCTGATTAAGACACATGGTGTCTGTGCACATTTTCACAAACACAGGACTGTGTGCTATGGGGGGTCCCTGTGCTAATAAAGACTTTTCGAATGTCCACTCCAGAGATGAATGTTGTTTTCAGATGCTTGCCTCTGGTTTTCACCAGTAATGGGAGAGTGGGCGTCAGGCTGGCCACTGTGTTGGAAACCGCTCGGCATCCACCACGCTTTCTTCTACTGTCCCTTCCTGCCCTGCAGGGGCTGGACACCAGCAAACGGAAAGCGACATTTCCCAGATTCCCTTGTAAGCAGTGGTTCTAGACAGGAACTAGATTCTGCCAGCTGAATGCCCTTCCTGCCCCTGTGGCTGTTTTCTGCTGGCAAAAGCTAGGAACATCAAGTGTTTCGATAGCAGGATCTGTGTCCGAGTTCCGGCCCAGGGACAGTGTTGGCAGCTTCTTGGGCCTGGCCTGCCGCCGTGCCATGTGCTCAGTGGTGGTAGGTGGTTGAGTGGTCGAGTGGTCGGTAGGTGGTGGCTCCCCTGACAGGGAGTTCTCGACGATCCAGGGAATCATCCCCGGAAGCGCCGCCTGGTGCCCTCGTCCAGCCCATCGAGGGATTTATAAACATCTATTCCACGTGTTAGATGGTTTTCTGCTTGAAGTGTCAAAGCAGGGGCACCTGTCTCCACCCTGACCTCACATAAACATCGACGTATTTATTCCCCAAACCCACCCTGCACTCCCCCCATCCCCCACACACACTGCTCCCTTGCCCCTGGCACCTCTGGACCCCAGGTCCCTAAGTGACAAGTCCAACAAGTGACCCTCTTCTCCCACGGCTCAGCACAGTCACGTGACCATTTTAGGGTGGGTGGCAGGACCCTCATGCGAGAGTGACGCCAAGAGTGTCGGACCAGAGTTCCAAAGACTTCCGGTCCCGCCCCGCTACCCAGCAGCTGCGTGACTCCGGGCAAGTCGCTTAACCTCTCTGAGCTTTGATTGCTCCTTCTGGAAAAACTAGAAGAATACCTGTCCAACCAGTCACCTATATTGCTGTGAGGCCTCCATGAACTTCCCGGCGCTCAGGGAATTATAAAGTGCTACACAAACAGATTACCAGGCCCCATCTTGAGGTCGAAGGGGTTGACGGTGACATCGGTTGGGTTAAATTTGAGGGGCCTGAGCAAGGGTAAAGCCCATGTCCCTTAAGGACACAGAGCTGGACGTTTTCTGGACCGTGTAGGAAAGGAAATTCTCCCCCTCCTCAGAGTTTTTATTCAGTACACCCAAAGAAATGGTTCCTGACAAGTGCGGTAGCCCTCGGCGTGAATTAGGAACTCTGCTCCTGAAACTAAGACAAATAATTGGCACTTTGAGGGGCCGAAAGGAAATCAGTAGCCCTGAGACCCTCGTGCTGGGACCGGTGCACCGTGTGGGGCTGGAGGGAGCTCGCTGGAGCACTTCGCGGTGATACCTAGCACGGTCCCTTGGTGGCCGGCGAGTGACAGGCCGCATCAGAGAGGTCAGGACCTGCCACTCAGGCCCAGTAGGCCAACAGACACACTTCGAGAGGCTACTAAATGGCAAAGGGAGTTGGCTTGATGCTAAACAGAGCACAGAGAAGAAAACGAGAGGCCGCAAAATGTGCTGTTCCCAGAGAGAATTCAGTGGAGCTTCAAAAATGTAAAAGGCTGCCTGTGTACATAACCAGCAGGCTCGGCTCCCCTGATTTGAAGTTCAGGTCCCTCCTCCTCCCATTCTTTGGCTGCATTCCTCCTCCCAGGCTCTTGAAAATGGCTATTATACGTGTAATCTCTTCCCCAAAGAGTGGGGAACATCAAATTATATTATTATCTCTGCTTCCGAGTGCCTGCCGAGAGCAGTAATCTTCCCTGCTTTAGAGGAGGGTCCGGCTGCACCTGAGGAGCTCCCGCCTCTCGGGGTGGAGAGGGATGGTTTACACACTGGCGTTCATCCCCAGCGCCAGCCAGCCCTCCCCGGTCTTGTCACGGCTGACGCACGCTCTCATCTAGGGCTCCCAGGCGGCCTGGAAAATGAACTCGGTGTTGGAGAAGGGGTTCATCTTGTACCAGGAGTGATGCTAGCACCATCCTTCCCACTCTCTGCGCCACAGCTTATTCTGGGAAAGCCACGGGCAAGGGAGTTGGGGTTGTCTATCCTAAAGAGAATGGGACCAGTATGGAACTAATGAGCACCCTGACACCACCACAGAGGTGTCAGGGGACAATGGGAAACAGCCATCCTGGACAGTGTGCTGGCCATGGTTCCAGGGGTCAGCGAGGCAGGACTGAGGTTAAATGTTGGGAGGAAATAAGAGGAAGGGGCAGGACACGGCTTTGTAAGCACTTTCCTGAGGATCTGTTACCAAGAACTTCTTGGCTCGGAGAGCCAGATGACGTTCATCCTATTCTCTAAATGCCTTCAAAATAGGGGCTCTTCAGGGGGCCCTATAAGAGGAGAGAGTCATTGGAGGTGAAGAAAACATTTACAATTCACCTCCTTTCCCCATACGAGAGGCCCTTTGTCCTCATAGGCCAGTGACCTGCAGGCCACAGAGAGAGAGTGAATGATGCCCGTGCACTGAGCATTCACTCTATGACAGCCACTGTAACAGGTGCCTCAAGACCCTGCCCCATAGAAGCCTCACAAAGACCCTGTGATGGGTAAAGAACTAAGATACAAAGACGGTAAGTACGTCCTTCCCAGGATCACAGAGCTGGTAAGTAGGGGAGCCAGAATTTCACTCCCGTAAACGTTCCTCCACTAGGGGGCATGGCTTGGAGGAAAGTCTTCTAGTTTCTCTGAGCCTCAGTTTCCTCTCTATCAAGTGGGGGCCACAGTCCCTACTTGCAGAATTCTTGGATTTGAATATAACATACATGAAGTGCTTGGCATCAGTGACTGGAAAACACAAGGCATTTACTTCATGGTGACTATTATTTCTAGGTTAGAAATTAACCATGAACTCACCATCTGCGTCCTCCCACCCTCACCAAAATCTGCTCATCTCATACGTACCCCCATCTCAGTGAAGGCGAGCAGTTATCCGGCTGTTACGTTTGCCTTTCCCTCTCTCCCGTGCCCGGTGGCAAACACGAGGGTCCCCCGAGACCTGCCCATCTACTACCCAGGCATCAAAGTCTGATGGCCTGGGCCGGTGGGGTTCTGAGCAGCGCTCACTGGTGGTGTGACAGTGCTGATTGCCAGGAACGTGTGACCAGGCCCTGGGTGAGCCCAGGGCGCGGCATGCAGCGAGCTGGGAGCCCTGACACAGCAAGGGCCTCCAAGCCCCCATGCCACACAGATGCTCCCTGTCATTGGGTGTTCGTCCTCAGTTTAGAATCAGGAAAACCCGTTGATTCCAAGGACCGTGCTCATTCATCAAGATACCGGCAGGGGCTGCAGGGCCCCCTCCCTGAGTGCCCTGGAAAAGGAGCGTGAACAAAAGCTGACTGTCACCCCCACCCCTCCCCAGACAACCAGCTCCCGGTGTTCCTGTGGCCGCCTTGCCCTGACTGGGCTTCTGGGATCTGAAACCAGCTGGATGACTTTTTTTTTTTCAAACGAGAAGTCTAATTTGATCTCAGATTCAAAACAGCAACATGAAGAATGGGTTCTCCCAGGGGGAGATTTTGCCTGGAGCCAGGATCGGATTTCTCAGGCAGGGGTAGAAGGGGCCCTTGGATGCTAGCAGCAACAGCAGGGACTGCCCACCTGCTCCCGGCCACCCCAGCCTCGGGTCCGCCCAGTTCTGGGCTGAGGCCGGTCGCCGGTGGGTTGAGAGGCGCTGCTCGGTGTGAGCGTGGCTGCCTGTCACACGGCTATCTCCAACTTCCCGTTCGCGCTTTTTTTTTTTTAAGATTTTTTATTTATTTATTTGACAGAGAGAGACACAGCAAGAGAGGGAACACAAGCAGGGGGAGTGGGAGAGGGACAAGCAGGCTTCCTGCGGCGCAGGGAGCCTGATGCGGGGCTCGATCCCAGGACCCTGGGATCATGACCTGAGTCGAAGGCAGACGCCCAATGACTGAGCCACCCACGCGCCCCCACCCCGTTCTCGCTCTTAATCTTCCGGCGCTGCAGCTGCTCGCGGAGGGCCCTCCCTCCCCTCGAGCCGCAGCTCCGCCCACGCTCACGCACCCGCAGTCCGCTCGCTCTGCCGCAAAGGAGTCTCCACCTAAAAATGGGTTCACATGCAGTGAGGACTTAGGCCAGACCAAAGGCCCACAAAAATAGTGAGAAATACTGAAATGGATAATGAGGACAAAGGTTTCTAGAATGTTCAAGCTGAAAATAACTCAGGGACCATCAAGTCCAACATCTGCTTTATTGGAATCCATCTGATTTCACTAGCTAAATACAATTCACGTGTCTAGCCCACGCCGCATCATTTACAAATAAGGAAACCAAGACTCCCAAAGGCCGAGTTGTCCCCGCTGCGTGAGAACCTCTGAGCCAAGGGTGCAGAGAAGGGCGGGCGCTCACAGGAGCCTCGGGGAAGCAGAAGGCCTGGAAGCTGGAGTGCCCGTTCCGGGTCTGGAAGCCTGGGCTCAGGGCCCAGCTCTACCTGTTCTAACTTCACACCGTGAGTGTGTTGCCGAGACCCTCCATCGCCTTATCCATAGAAGGTGGGGGTAGGTTTGAGGTCAGGATTGAAGGAGATGGTTTCTGGAAGGCTCTCAGCATTGGGCTGGGCACACAGCAAGCCCGTGGGAAACGGTAGCCACGGCTGCTGTCACTGTACTGAGTCGGCTGCTTCCACAGGCACCCCCGGCCTGGCCATCCTTATGTGCTCTTTTCCAGAGTTCTTAAATATGAGGATTCTTGTCAGGGTCAGAGGGGTTGGTATGTGACTCTGCCCAAAAGTGGAGGATAGAGAAATGTTACCCGGGGTGTAGACTGGCCTGCAGAAGTGCCGGTGAGGATGGCCGGTGGGAATCGAGGTGAGGGTGGAGGCAGGCATGGGACAGCCAGGGGATGGAGATGAGCATTCGGTGGGAACTCCGCACTGCATCCTCAGTTTCTGGGGGAAGGGGGTCAGAAAAAGACAGGTGCACTGGAATAGCCTCCTTGCTGAATCCCTTGTCCCCACTCTGTCTTCTGAGCCCCCTGCACAATGTAGTCCAAATAATCCTCTTAAACCCTATTTCAGCCACCTTCACAACTGCCCACAGGATCAAGGGCAAACCCCCCTGCTGGTGAGTGTGTTCGTGTGTGGGGGGGGTGTGTATCGGGGGTGTGCATATAGGTGGGGGATGGTAAGAACATAGCACTTTTTTACTTTTCTGAAGTTTTGCTGATAAAGCACTCCTATTATTTTGCATGAACTACTGTAAGATTTATAAGCACTCCTTGCACTGCATATAAGTAAGAGCTATGATTCATAGGTTTTCAGTATAATTTAAAACACACATACCTATTAATACCCCCAAAGTATTTTTTCCTATAAATAATATTGATAGGGGCGCCTGGGTGGTTCAGTGGGTTAAGCATCTGCCTTCAGCTCAGGTCATGATCCCAGGGTCCTGGGATTGAGCCCCGCATCGGGCTCCCTGCTCGGCAGGGAGCCTCCTTCTCCCTCTGCCTGCAACTCCCCCCGCTTGTGCTCTCTGTCTCTCTCTCTGACAAATAAATAAATAAAATCTTAAAAAAAATAATATTGGTAAAATCACACATGGCCCATTCGGTGTGATCTCGCTGAGCCTTAAAGCCGGCCTGGGTTTAGGGTCATATTCTGGCCCCACCTCAGCTAGCTGATCCTGTGGTTCGCAGTGGGGCTCAGCACCTCACGCAGCCTGAGGCATGCTTGTTGACCGTGGCTCCCCACCATGTACTCTGTTCCCTTGGGCCAGCTCCCCAGTATTTGTCTGCGTACATTCTGCTCATTCCCATTGTCTTGCTTCTGCCCCCTCCTCACTGAAAACACCTTCTCCTTCCCTCTCTTCAAATCCTACCCATCCTCGAAGCCCCGACATCATAAAAATGGCAGGTGCTTTTTATTAAGTACTCACTAGTTTTCAGATCCTGCCGAACAACGTGAGTGCTCGTATGATTCTCCCTTTACTGATGAGAACGCTTAGGGACTAAGCGGCTGGCCCAGGATTGCACGGGGTCCCTCCAGGCACGGAACCGCCCTACTGGGCGCAGCCCACGCCGCCCGCCTTTCTCTCGGTCTTGCGTGGCTGTGCTGCACTTTTAAATACTTCATTCCTGCGGAATTGTTTCCTGTGTCTTCATGTTTTTTGCCTCTACGACTAGAATTTAGATTCTAGTTGGAAGACCCGGAAGATTGCTGTGAGAAGTTTTGTGGACGAAGCCAAAGAGAATGAGGTGTATACAGAAGGGGTTTATTAACCTCACTCTAAGGAGGGCATGCCCTGGAGTCTGTGCTTGGCCCTGTCCTCGGGAGCACGTGGGTGAGTCATCACAGTGACCGTGGCTTCCCTTCGGTCACGGCAAGCCCCTGGGTCCCCCGCTCCTCAGAGAAGAATGTACAGTGACCACAATTGTCCCTCGTGGCATCCCTAGGATGTGGAACACGACAGTCCCCTCTACACTTTCTCTGAGCAAATCTGGACGAAAGGCCTCATTCAAGGTCCCGCCCACATAGTCCTGGGGTTTCCAGCAACACCTTTGGCCTGCGGTCTGTCCCTTCTGTCCCCTCCCACAGGGAAGTAGTTCTAACTCCCTCACAAGGGCTTTCAGGCCTCTGCTCTCACTTCATGCCTATGACGCCCCTTTTAGGCAGCCATTATTTCCCATCTGAGGCCACGAAAGAGAAGCTCAGAGACCCCATGTCTTGTCCAGAATTTCCCAAGGAAATCATGGCTGAAGCAGGCCCCAAATCTGGCCTTTGCCCTGAACCTTGCTGCCCACTGCCCAGCCCTGTCTCTCCTCTCGTTAACTTTCTGGCCGGGCTGCACAGGGAGGTGGCCAGTCCTCGCTCGCTCCCCGAGCGTGAAGGGGAAAGCAAAACCCTAACCCCTTTAAGGTTTTATCTGAAAGCCCCGCTAATCCATCATCGGTCAGTTAGATAACAGCTTAAGTCTCCCCACTGCAAAGGATTACCTTCGCAGCCGATCTGGCGCCACACATTACCGGAGGCGTGGGGCGGTGGGGGGCACAGGCCAGGGCCCCTACTGCTGTCCACCCTCAGACGGTGGGGAGCCCAGAGCCTGGCCTTCCATTAAGCTGCTCCTCGGCCAAGGTCATTTAAATGGCGTCTTGATCCTGAAAAGCTCCTCATTCATTCAATAAATATTTATCAAGCACCTACTATGTGCCAAGCACTGTGCTAGATAGGATAAAATGCCTTTGAGTGAACTAGATAAATCTCCTCAACATTTCTATTATAATTATAGCAGAGCATCATCAGGGTGAAAAAAAAATCAGACACAGCAGAACGCTCCTCCTGGCCCTAATAAGGTCTTGGTCCCTGATCCACGCCCCTGGCATCAGGAATTAGAGAAACATCCGCTGAGGGCAGAGGTTCTCCAAACCCCAGCCCTTGGATTACAGGGATTATCACTCTAAAATCGAGGTATGGGGGGATGCCTGGTGTCCTTCAAGCAAAGGGAAGCGTTTAGAAGTCTGCAGACTTCCCGTTGGTCTGGGATCGGTACTAGAGCAGTTTATAAAGGGAGGGATCGTGTCTGATGAAGCAGACCTTCTCCTACGTGGTCTGTATTTCTAGGTCTCTTTCTACCTGACTCCTGACTCAGCTGTGACTTTTACCCTCAAAGGCAGTTTGGAAATACATCGGGAGAAATTTGGTGTGCCCTGTTGACCCAATCAGCAGAAGGGGATGACCTCCTCCCTCCACCCCGGCCCTGCTCCCTGAGCACCAGTGAATAACGTCTGACAGCTACAGCTAGACCTGTTCTCATCTTTCCTCTGGATGTTTGCTGGGGATACCCTCCTCCCTTAAAGTACTGTCAGTCTTGGGTCCTGCTTGGGCCACACAGCTGAGGCTCTGGATCATTAAAAAAGCAATAAAGGAATATGTGCCTTTCTTCTTCTTCTTCTTTTTTTTTTCAGCTTCTCAGAACTAGTAGAATCATATGAAATTCAGGTCAGGAATTGAAGTAGAAATAGCATTTTTGAAATAAGGACTTTCTAAATAGCTAGGCTATGTGCTGCTATAAGCATAGTTCTTGAGAAAAGAAAATCACTATCTGCAGGGGTGGCTGGGAAATGTCACTGGTTCAGCAGTAAGAAGCTAAGAAAGGTGACCCCCATTGGCTTCTTTCTGAAGGCACTCTGAAATCCGCTCTCTGAAACCAGGCCAGGTTTATGACCTTGGATTCATCAGCTGACCTCTCTGGGTCCCAGCCTCTGACTTGCCATTGCTCTGAAGACTGGGCCATTGGTATTTGCTTGCCCGGTACCCACTCCATCTGTTCTGGTAATGACTCCTCGATTTTTCCTGGGGAACCACTCCCTGCCATGCTTA
Source organism: Halichoerus grypus (assembly GCF_964656455.1). Taxonomy (NCBI): domain Eukaryota; kingdom Metazoa; phylum Chordata; class Mammalia; order Carnivora; family Phocidae; genus Halichoerus; species Halichoerus grypus. Next base: position 101,733,536 of record NC_135722.1, on the reverse strand, counting down.
ACTACATGATTCAGGTGGAGCTTGACTCTAACCCTGGTTCCAGAGAACATGGAATCCAGGACCTGCCAATCACAGCACTGTCCATCCCTTTCATCATCCTAATTGGTCCAGAGGTGGTCATGGGACCTGCGGAGGGCCAATCAGAGCTCAGCCCAGACCTGTGCCAGAGCAAAGGAAAGAAACAAACTCTTCTTTCACCCATCCTGCTCAGGGGAGTAGGAGGTGAGTTTGGAGCTGTGTTGGTGATTTTATCATCCTTGACATGGGCTTCTCAGATAATGGAGTCAACAGAAGAAAGCAGAACCAAGAGTTGAGAGCCCTGACATCATGGTTTGAGCCTGCAAATCCTGCAGTATCCAAGGCTATCACTGACTTCTCAGTTATGTGAGATAGTAAATCCCCCTTTTGCTTCAGCCAGTTTGTCACTGCTACCAAAGGAGCCTTTGTCTGTCCCCTGGTCCCTTTCATCCTGCCTAAGTTCTACTTACCCTGAAAGCATCAGTTTAAAGGCTGAGTGGTCCTGCCCTATTTCCCCTACCTCCTTTCTTTCCACAATTTAACATAGACACATATCATTCTAACATGCTCTGTCATTTGCTCATAAGGACACACTGTTTCCTGCTTGCACTCCACCTCTCTTCCCACCACAATGTCAACTCCACGTTGTTAGTTCCGAACACTGATGTGACCAAGTATCTAGAAAAAGTGCCAAGTATCTTGATAAATATTTATTGAATGAATGAGGAGGGGTGTGTGACAGGTGCTCAAAAAATACTTGTTTGAATGCTAACATTTAGCAGGGGAAGGCATTAGGGGACTTGCACCAGGGCCAGCTTGCGGTGAAGTCTGGTTTTAAACTCCCCCATACTCCCTCCCCCACCTCCTACTGGTGGTAATGGTTTAGGCTAAAATACTACAGTGAAGAGCAGCTTCTGTTGTAAAGTGCCCAGGTATGCCAGGCACCGGGATAAGTGCTGGGCACACACAGACGACAGACACACACAGTTTCTTCTCTCAAGGGGGGTCTGCTCAAGAGAAAGGAGGAGGACACACAAAATCACGTACCATCGGGGCTAGTGCGATGTTTGCAGTACAGAGCTAGGGCTTTTAGTCCAGCAAGGGCCACAGGGGTCAGAGACTCCTCCCTAGAAGGGGTGCTATCTGAGCCGTCTGCTTCCTAAGCTGGGAGGAGGACATGGCGGGGATGGGCATGGGTTGAGCAGGGAGAGGAGACGGGGAGAAATGAAGGACACTCAGACTACACTGAAGGCTGGGGCAGGATAATGTGCGCTGATTCCCTCCTTTCCTTGTCCGGGCTGCCCTGCAGACAGCTCCGTTAGTCCCTTATCTAGTCTCTGCTTCCAGACCACGTTCTCCCTCATGAGGCCAAGTAGTTGGGCATCTTTCACCCTTGTGTTTCGGCCACCTGCTCCCACATCATCATCATTCAGTGTCACCATCTGGAAATATCCATAGGCTGTTGTCTAAACCAGTCTTTGTTTCTATGAAAAGCCAGCGCTGGCACTCCATGCCGCCACCACCACTGGGTGCCTGGAAAGGAGGCGTCCTCCATTCCAAATTGCTCCTGACTGAGTGCTCCCAGGAGCACCCATCACTCCTTTTCTTCTGGGACATCCCTGGATAACTCTTCCAGGAGAGAGAGGATAGCTCAGGGTTGGATGAAAGCCAAAGGGCTCCCCTTTCTTGGCCTGAGATCCCATCTGTGACACCCAACGTGCCGTGTCCATACTCAGATGCAAATTTACCAGCACGTATTTAGTCCACTCTTACTGGTGGAAAAGTCTTTCAACAGTCCTAGGGACACATTGCCTTCTTTCTAGCCAAAAAAAGCAGAGACAAAGATTCATTTCCACTGTGACTAAATTACCTATAAGTTTCTCCAGAAGCAGAAATTGAGTTAATGCAGACCTTTCTACCAGCACAGCTTCCAAAGATATCTTTTAGCCTCAGGCAAAGTCCTGATGATATGATGTTAGTCAAAGCTCTGTCTTCAGTGTGGGCTCACCCACCCTCACACTGGCCTGAGGGGTTGATAGAGGATGGGAGTGTCACAGAGCACCCTCTGCTGATTTCCACTGCAGGGGGTCCCCATTGCTCAAACCTGGCTTCCAGGCCCATGACCCCAACACCACACCTGGATGAGCCTCAAGTCTGAGGGCCCATGTTTGATTTTATCAAAGCTCTTAAGGCCATCTTAATGGTGTTAAGAGCATTTGCCTTGGACAGGGGCAAGACAGATTCAAGTCCTGGGGCATCTAATTACCAACTGCGTGACCATAGGCAAGTTACTTAGCTCCTCTAAGCCTGTAAAAATGGGAATAATAATAGTACTTAGCTCAGGGGATTGATTAAAGGAGATAATATGGGCTAATCACTGTGGATGGAGTGGGCACAAAGTGAAGACTCAGTAAATGCCAAGTCTGATTATTGCTTTGGCCCCTCAAGCCTCACCATCAATTTCTTCTCTTTCATCAGAAAAGCCCTTTTGCTAGAAAAACACTGTATTTATAAAAACAGGCACAAAGTACAATAAATGATCATAAGGAATCTGATAGGAGGACGGCAACAGTGATGGGAATGTCTGAGGGGTTCCTGCCAGGGAAAAGGAGTCCTTGGGCAGTCACAACACTTAATTCCAGAAGTTTAACTGCCTGCAACTCTCAGCAGCCTGGCCGTAGGCTGTGGGCAGACATGGAAACGGTAAGGGACGGAGAAACTCACTGGGACTAGAGAAGCCCGTAAAGAGAGGTAGGAGGAACTGCCACAAGTCAGCCTTTCCATCCACCCACCCACCCACCCATCCAACCATCCATCCATCCACCCACCCATCCTACCATCCATCCATCCACCCACCCATCCTACCATCCATCCATCCACCCACCCATCCTACCATCCATCCATCCACCCACCCATCCTACCATCCATCCATCCACCCACCCATCCTACCATCCATCCATCCACCCACCCATCCAACCATCCATCCATCCACCCACCCATCCTACCATCCACCCACCCACCCACCCATCCAACCATCCATCCATCCACCCACCCATCCTACCATCCATCCATCCACCCACCCATCCTACCATCCATCCAACCATCCATCCATCCACCCACCCATCCATCCACGCATCCATCCCCCCCAGGTCCTGACTATATGCCCAGTGCTAAGGAGACAACAGTGAACAAAATACACCACAATTCCTGTCCAGGAGCTCACGTTCTGCTAGTCTATTTGAGTTGGGGTGGGTTTATTTTTACTTTTAAAAATTGTGTTCTTCTTCTTATGGTGTTATGGGTAGGAATGCAAACTGGTGCAGCCACTCTGGAAAACAGTATGGAGTTTCCTCAAAAAGTTAAAAATAGAGCTACCTTATGACCCAGCAATTGCGCTAATAGATATTTATCCAAAGGATACAAACATAGTGATCTGAAGGGACACATACACCCCAATGTTTATAGCAACACTATCAACAATAGCCAAACTATGGAAAGAGCCTAGATGTCCATCGACAGATGAATGGCTAAAGAAGATGTAGTATATATAGATATATAGATATAGTATTATATATATATGCACATACATATGGTGGAATATTACTCAGCCATCAAAAAGAATGAAATCTTGCCATTTGCAATGACATGGATGGAACTAGAGGGTATTATGTTAAGTGGAATAAGTTAGAGAAAGGCAGTTATCATATGATTTCACTCATATGTGGGATTTAAGAAACAAAACAGATGAACATAGGGGAAGGGAAGGAAAAATAAAACAAGACAAAACCAGAGAGGGAGACAAACCATGAGAGACTCTTAACTCTAGGGAACAAACTGAGGGTTCCTGGTGGGGAAGGGAGTGGGGGGCTGGGGTCACTGGGTGATGAGCATGAAGGAGGGCACGTGATGTGATGAGCACTGGGTGTTACATGCAACAGATGAATCACTTAACTCTACCCCTGAAACTAATAATCACTATATGTTAATTAAATTGATTTTAAATAAAACATTTAAAAACAAAAAACCAAACAATTAAAAAAAATTGTATTCTTCACAACCACCTAAAGCAGATGGGGAACAAACAAACTCTGTTCTTGGTTCCTCTCAGTGTGCCCAAAGTAGTGTGACAGTTCCCCACTCCTAAAAAAAATAAAAGAAAGGAAGAACTTTACTAAACAGTAAGGAATATAGAAGAAAGAAACAAACAGCAAGGAGCATGAAATCAGCCCCCTCTTAGAGAGCCTTTTCTTTTCCTACACCCCTAATGAGCGTCGGGTTTCCCGGTGCGTGCACCGTGCACTGAGAAAGCTGACTCAGTGGTTCGGGCCCTCCCTGCCCCCAGGCTCCTGGCTTAGGCCCACCCTGGGAGGACCCAGAGAGGAGGAGGCTGGCTATCCTCAGATAAACAATACAGCCCTGAGCATTCCCAAGCTTGACATCTGGGGGTGTATTTTCCCCTCTAGGGTTTGCTAAAGGGACTAGCACGTCAGTTCTTCACATCTCCCTTTTCAGCATCTTCTTCTTGGTCCACAAGTCTTCGAGAGAACTGGTCTGCTTCCTCCCGTGATCCTCTCTTGCCACAGACATTTAAACACATAAGAAACACAGACATTTAAAGGGCCTTTTCTCTCCCTCCTTAGTTAGGATTTCTACATGACCACTTGTCGGAGGGGGTCAGGTATTCTCTAGGCTTTCAGTGGTCAATGTTGGATTACTCCCTTTCTCCTGTTACAGGAAGATTTTGCTTCTGAGAATGTAACGTTGCCTGGAACTAAGAACAAGGAGGAGGAGGGGGACGGTGGGGGGAGGAGAAGAAAGAGAGGGGAAGGAGGGGGAGGGGGTTGGGGAAGAAGGAGGGGAGAAAGAAGGAGCAGGAGAATTAGGAGGAGGAAGAGGAGAAGGAAATTAGAGAAGGAGGAAGAGAGCTTTACATGTATTTAAAAAAACGTTTTATTTTGAAACAATTATAGATAAGCAGACAGTAGTGTAACGCATAATGTCAAGATCCCCTATACCCTTCACCCAGTCTCCCCAGTGGTAACACGTTATGTAATTACAGCATAACATCACAACTGGGAAAATGGACAGTGATACCATCTGCCAGCTGGATTCACATTTCCTCAGTTTTACATGCTCACACTAGTGTGGGTGTGTGTTTCGTTCTAGGCAGCTTCATCACGTGTGTAAATTCATGTGACCACCACCACGGGCAAGCTATGGAACAGGTTCATCCCCGGATTCCTCGTGCTGCCCGGGGAGCCATAACCAAACCCCTCCACCCCTGACAATGGCTAATTCGTTCTTGAGCTCTATAAACTTGTCCTGCTAAGAATGCAATATAAGTGGGGCACCTGGGTGGCTCAGTTGGTAAGTGGCTGCCTTCGGCTCAGGTCATGATTTCAGGGTCCTGGGATCGAGCCCCACATTGGACTCCCTGCTCAGCGGGGACTCCGCTTGTCCCTCTGCCTGCCAATCCCGCTGCTTGTGTGCTCTCTCTCTCTCTCTGTCAGATAAATAAATAAAATCTTAATTAAAAAAAAGAATGCAGTAAAAGTGGACTCATACAATATGTGACCTTTGGAGACTGGCTTTGTTCACTCCATAGAATTTCTTGGAGCTTCATCCAAGTTGTTATGTGCATCGATAATTGCATGTTTTGATTGCCGAGTAGTGTTCCATAGTGCACCGTTCGCCTTAAACATAAAAGTCAGTTATTTTACAAACAGCAAAAATGGGTTTATTTGAGAATAGCAGAGAATCACAACTCAAGACATGCAAACTATGGCCAAACTACAGGCAAGTCCAAAAAACAAAGGAGAGAAACATTATTTTATGAAGAAGTTGGGAGGGGTTGTTTTGAATGAAAATCCACTGGAGAAAAGCAAGAGAGGGTGATGAAGATCTCTCATCGGCTAAGTTGCAGGGATGGTCGATTTCTTTTAGAAGATGCAGTGTCCATCTTTTCTCTGGTGGGGCCTGTAATGGATGATTCTTTCCTGTTGATGCTCCTTCTGTTGGGGTCTGTAGTTGGTGATTCTTCCTGTAATTGACGCTGAGTGGTCCACTGCCCCTTCTAGCCTCCCCCCTCCACTTGAGCAATACATATACCACAGCTTACCATTCACCTGCGGAAGGACATCCAGGCTGTTTCCAGGTTCTAGCTATGCAAATGAAGTTGCTATGAATACTCATGTTAAGGTTTTTGTGTGAACACATTTTTGTTTCTCTGGGATAGATGCCCAAGATTGCAATTGCTAGGTTGTAGGCTAATTGTATGTTTAGTTTTATAAGAAAATGCCAAAATGTTTTCTAAAGTAGCTATACCATTTTACATTCCCACTTCCAAAATATGAATGATCCAGTTTCTCTGCATCCTCACCAGCATTTGGTGGCGTCACTTTTTTTTTTTTTTTGGTGATGTCACTTAAAAAATTTTTTTTAGCCAATCTCATAGGTGTGCAGTGATATCTCATTGTGGTTTCAATTGGCATTTCCTTAATGCTCACGTCTTTTCATACACTTATTTCCCACCTTTGTATCCTCTTCAATGAAATGTCTGTTCATGTCTTTCCTCCATTTTTAATTCTATAGCTTGTTATTTTATTACTGTTGAGCTTGGAACGTTCTTTACGTATTCTAGAAAATGACTACTTTGTCAAATGTCTGGTTTGTAAATATTCTCTCCATCCATACCCTGACTTTTCATCCTCTTCACGGCATCTTTCATAGGGAAAGTTTTTAATGTTGAAAAAACGCCAACTGGGGCGCCTGGGTGGCTCAGTCGGCTAAGCATCTGCCTTCGGCTCAGGTCATGATCCCAGGGTCCTGGGATCGGGCCCCGCATTGGGTTCCCTGCTAGGCGGGAGGGAATCCTGCTTCTCCCTCTCCCACTCCCCCTGCTTGTGTTCCCTCTCTCACTTTCTCTCTGTCAAATAAATAAATAAAATCTTTAAAAAAAAATCCAATTTATCCACGTTTCCTTCATGGATGGCGCTTTTGGTGTTCAGCCTAAGAACTTTCTGCCTAGCCCTAGGTCCAGAAGATTTTCATCTTTTTTTTTTTTCTGAAGGTGTTATACTGTTACATTTTATATGTAAGTAAATCCACGATTCATTTTGTATTAATTTTTGGATAATGTGCGAAGTTTGGGTTGGTTCTTTTGTTTTTGTTTGTTTTTTTTATTTTGTTTTGTTTTTGCCTAAAGGTGTGGGTTTAAGTGTATTTTTAAAGGTTAATCCTTACAGCAACCTTTTGAAGTGGGTATTATATTACCATCCTATTTTACAGATGGAGAAACACAGAGATTTGGTAATGTTGACCAAGGCCCAGTGGCTCGTAAGTGGTGGGGGAAAAGCCTGGGTTTGAAGGCAGGTCTCACTGACTCAGAGGCTCTTGCATTTAAGCCCTGCTCCTCCTGCTGCATTCCAACCCTTCCTCTCTGGGACAGCCTTGCTCCCGGGGCAGATGTTCTGGTTCCCTGTACACATTCCTTCATCTTGATCGACCTGGCCCTCGCCTCGGTACACAGGGTAGTGGAGTTTGGAGCCTGCTGGAGCTTGTCCAGCTGTCCCGTGACATGTTTGCAGGGTGGAGAATGGGGACAGACTGGAGAACTTCCCTCTATGCAGAGAGCTTGCCATTCCAGTTTGGGGAAAGGCTCATGTTGGATTTCAGCATCGTCCAGAGTGTTGCAGAACTGCTCTATCTCCTCCCTGGTCTGGGGGTGGCAGGCTGAAAATTTTAGTCTCCCCAGACACACACACACACACCCACACACTTCATATAATAATTCCAAGTCCGGGATATAAAATCAATGTGCAGAAATCCAAGTCCAGAAAATTTCCATCCCCCATCTGCCAAAATAAAATACAGTGATAGAAGTCAACAGGAGGGACTCAGCATCTGGAGGCAAAATTCCTAGGGCTAGAACATACTTCTTGCCCCTTCCGGTGGGTTTGTGTCGTGGTCAGACTGCACCCACCTCATTCGTCCCTTCACAGGTAGGAACAGGCAGCTGAAGGCGAAGTCTTCCTCTCCAGCGGTGTCCTCCCCACCCACTGGCTGCAGACTTGCCAGCCAGGCCGGCCCCAGGAACTTCTGCACTCAGACCCCCAGAAAGAAATCAGTAGCTCCCAGGTCTACTTTGCTCCTTCCCAAATCCTTAAGCCTCAACCCACTTGATGAGGAACCTAGGAGTTCTTTGCTTCTCTGACATTACTCCCAGGGCTTATCCACCCACGGCTAGGCTTTCATCCTGGCCCCCAAGAGTGAGATAAAGGGAGCAGCCCAAGCCAGTCTAATGACTCCGGTTGCTATGAATATGTGCACATATTTATTTTGCCAGATTCTTCAGAAGTCTCAAGAGTGCTTGAACCCACTGCTTGGCCGTTTCAGCAGTTGGTCAGCCGTAACGCACCTGCTCCTACATGTCCCTCGACTTCCACCCCTGAACACAACTCACAGAGGAGTTCTATTTGGGATCCTGGCAGCCTGCCTTGAGCCCTGGGTGTCTCCTCCTACAAGGGTGATGCTTCAGCATTCCTGTGCTGGTCTCTGCAGATGCCAGGAGGCTTCTGGTTTCTTGCTCTCACCAGGCCAGGGGAATTTCCTCAACGGATTCAGGCCATTTGACCCTGGTGCTTCCTCCAGTGGCCTCAGAAGATGGTGTTGAAGGGCAGAAATCTGGGCCTGAGGCAAACAGTCTCAAGGCCAGCGGGCTGTTCACCTTCCAATCTCCATTCTCACCCACCCAGTGGAGCTCCCGACCTCCCTGACAATCATGTCCTCCATCATCCTCCAAGCTGCCCGGTGGAAGAGTCTGAGACTTGTCAGGGGTAAGCAGAGCTGCCCAAGGGACCATCAGTTCTGCCATGCCCTGCCCTGCTCCAGCCAAAGCAAGCCATGGGTCTCCCTGTGACAACGACTTTGGGGTCCATATCCTACTCAGGGTGCAGGTTCCATCCCATCTATACTCTTCCAGGAAGTGCGATTCTATTCCCCTATTTCCCCCTATAGTCTTAAAGGGCCACCCACCTACTCCTCCTGTGCCCAACAATTTTCCATCGGAACCTAACAGACCTGGCTCTGAATCTCAACCACCACTTACTAGCTATGTGGCCGCTGACTACTTACTGTCTTCAAGTATAGTCCCCTCATCTGTAAACAGGAAGATACTGCTCTCATAATGGTTGTTGTGGGTTTAAACAAGATCGTATTTGTAAAGTACGGACAGTAGGCAAAGTCCATAGTGATGCTGGAACAAAGTTAATGCTCAATAGTGGCTGTCAAGGGTCCCTTTGACAGCTGTCCCTGGGCCCACCTTCAGTCCTTACCTTGCTTACCAGAATTCATCCTGGGGTGCACAGAAACTGTTATGGAAAGAATGAGTTCTCCAGCTTCCCCCTGGGGTCTCTACTCACCCATCACACCCCCACGATTCCCTAAGAGTCTCATAGTGGTCATGGTGAGAGGTTCTACAGGTTTGGGCCAGAGGTAAGGCATTTCCTCCCGTGCTAGGTGGGCTCCTTGACCTTGGGGATGGTCACTCTGGGGGTACCCTGTGGACTGCAGCCCACCTGCCCAGCTGCAGGTAAGACGTGACCTACCCGGCCCTGTCTGGTGACAGTTCCTCCAGCAGCACCTGCCCGGGAATGCGCCTGGGGACACCTGCCTATTCAATCCTCTGCAGGTGCATCTTCTCCCCTCCTGCCCCAAGTCTCTGCACTGAGCCCTTGGGCCAGATTCCTCCACGGCCCAGACACTGCTCTGCGCTGATCCCATCTCAAGGATGGGGCCATGGTCACAGTCTTGCTGTTCCCTGAGCCTCATCCCTGGACCCTGGCAACAAGCCACCCCAGTAACTGGGCCAAGGAGTCCACCTCCCTCATGGCCAACCCCAAATCAGGTGCCAGTCCCTCTGAGGGTGGGACGGAGAGCAATGCCAGGAAGGGGAGCTCCCCGCAGACAGGAACCCAACCTCTCACCCCACTGTTCTGCTGACCCCTTCTTGGTGACCTTCAGCACACCAAGACCGGTTGACAAAGAGACAAAACAAAAACCCCAACAATAAAAGGCAACATTAAACCAGTCAGGCCAAAAGATGCAGACCCGAAAATCCCCATTGCAACTTTTTGACTCCATTCTTGCAGTGGAGGTGGAGGGGTGGGCTCCAGGCCCCCACACCCATTGGCAGAGACCCCTAGCACAGTCCTCACCCCTTCAGAAACGCTTGGTACATGTGAGCAAGAATAAATAAATCAACTTCCACTTAGGGCTGGGTGGAAATCAAGGGGGGCCCCCTTCTCCTGCTTCCCGTTCAGGACACCTTCCTCTCTAGGCACCTCCCCTCGCCCGAGGGTGACCGCGGGGGTACAAACGGAAGGCTGAGACTGAGGAAGGGTGCTGAGGTGCAGAGGGGCTCTGGGGGTGGTGCCTCGAGCGGGGGAAGGACCCTCTTCCCAGGCCCGCCAGGGCCCATCGCTGCTGGGGCCCCAGGACTCCCGTTTGGGTGTCTCCTCCCGGCGCGGAAGGGGGGAGTGCCGGCGCCTCCCATCCCCACCTCCGGGGCCACAGCGGCAGAAGGCAGGACGCCGCCCCGCCAGCCTCGAGCCTCGCCTGCAGCCCGGTGCCGGGTGCGGACCGAGTGCGCGGGGCCGGAGGGGCCGGGCGGCCGCCAATCGCATGGCCGCGGGCCTGGAACAGAGGCTGGGCAGCCTCGCCGTCTTCACCCGCGATGACTTCGAGGGCGACTGGCGCCGGGTGGCCAAGGGCGGCTTCGGCCAGGTGTTCGGGTGCCGCACAAGCGCTGGAGGACCGGGTACGCCGTCAAGGGCTCCCCACCCCCACCCCCACCCCCCACCCCCCCCCCCCCCCCCGCCTCCAGTCGGAGGCCGCCAGGTACCTGCCCGCGCTGCCCCGCCGCGTTCAGAGGGGACGGCCTGAGGCCCCGGGGAGCTCCCCAGGGGGCTGGGGGGCCTGACCCAGGCCCAGCCACGGCCGTTTGTCTCCCTATCTGCAACGCAGTTGGGCCACTCTACCCGTCTGTGGAATCCACGGAGGGCAAAGGGGAGCGAGAACTACCCTCCAAAGACACCTTTGTCCCATCTGACCTCCTTCCTCCTGGGGGTCAGGGTGGTGATGAGTGCTCCTGATGGCCCTCTGCCACGCGTGGATCCGCCCCAAGTTCTCAGGGCAGGCAGGGCTGGGCTTGCTGAGAGTCTTTGGCACTTGGCCCAGCGATGCTCCCTGACCTGTGGAGAAGCGCACACTCGCTCTCCCTTCCTGTGGCCGTCGGCGTGGCCCCTGCCCGGCCACTGCAGGCTGGGGGAGGCGGGGGACTGGAGACTGCCCAGCCTCCTGGCCTGAGAGCCTGTCCGGGCCACTTGCCGGCTCTCACATAGGTCCCACTGGCCAGTCAAGCTGGGGATGCTTGGCTCTGTCCCTGCTTTTGTTTCTGGCTCCTCCCCCACCCATCAGGTGCGGTGCGGCCACTCCTGGGCATGCCTCCTTTTTCTCCTGGCTGCCTCTTTCTCACTGTGTGTCCCCATCTCTGCCTTCCCGTTGAGATGGGCTCCAGTCTCCTTCCCACCGGATTTGCTTGGAGTGGCCGCACGCTTACTCCCTGTGCAGCCATGAAGGAGACCCTTAGGATGTGAAGTCTGAGTGTGAGAATTGTGTCCTCTTCTCAAGGTTCATGGCGAGGGGCATCTCCTATTGGCATCTTATGTAGATGTCGTGTTCTCTTTGGTCACCATGCAAGCCCCCAAGACACAGCCTCAGGTCCCACACATTCGAGACAGCCCCTTCTCTAATTGCTGGGCCTTCCACCTGCTTCGTGAATGCGGGCAAAGTGAGACAGCCCACAGCTTGACCCTCTTCCTCCTTCAACACCCTCATGCTAGCTTGGGAGTACAGTTAGGTTTTTCTACAGTTTATCCACATCATTTAGACTTTGAAGTGAAGGACAAAAGAAAACAGATGGCATTGACAATGACTTTCCCTTCCCAAGTTCTGGGAACCCTCTGAGGGAAAGGGGCCGAGGGATTTAATGATGGTTAATGCCTTCTGAGTGTGGAGTAACTACACTAGGAGCTTTATGTGTTTTCACTGGATACTCGTTACACCTCTTCATTCATTTCTTTACTTGACGAATGCCAGGTGTTGGGCGCTGTGCTGGACCCTGAGATATGAGGGTGAGTGTAACAGATATAGCCTTGTTCTCCTGGAGCTTACAGCCTGGGGGGCAGAGCCTCTCATCAGAGGCATCAGAAAGTGCAAAGGGCCTGTGGCAGGAGGGGCATCGTAAGTGAATGAGGTGGGGGAAGGCTGTTGGAGCTGGAGTTGAGAGAGAGGGAGCCGTGGAAAGCCACTGAAGAGTTTGCAGCCAGGTTGGGGGGTGCATGACAAAAAGGAGTTGATCGAATCTGCAGGATGGAAGATGGATTGGTAGGGTAGAGTGGCTTCTGGTCCAGTTAGGGGTTGTCATTGTTCAGGCAAGAGATGATCGCAGTCCAGCCTGGCATGTAGTGATAGGGAGAGAGGAATGGATTATACAGTATTTAGGAAGTAAACATCCCCTTGACTTGGTGCTGGGTTGTCTGTGGGGGGGACGATGAGGAAGAGGAGTGTCAAGGTTAATACGATGGCTGGCTTCCCCAGAGGAACAAAGGCTCACTAGAATGTCTATTCCATGAGAGATGAGTCTGTGCCCGTTCACGGCTGTATCCGGAGCCCGGCACGTAGTTGGTGTCTGTTGAATGATGTTGTTGACAATTAATAAAGGGAACATGAAAGGAGGCACAGGTTGGGAAAAGAAGAAGAGCTCAGTTTTGTACAGGTTGAGTGTAAGGTGCCTTTTAAACAGCCAAAAAGAATTGTTAAATAGATTTCACGTGAAGGTCTGAGCTAACAATATGAAACTTTGTGAGTCATTTATTAGAGTTTGTAATTGCAGCCAGGACATGGATGACATTCATTCATCGTAAGCACTAAGTAAGCAAAACAAAGTCCCTACCTCATGGAGTTTATAGTCTAAGGAAGGAAGGAATCTAGAGGAAGACAGAAAATAAGTTAGTAAATAATATATAAATAAATCATTTTTATCTATAGCACTTAAACCACCTGACATTTTCTTGATGAAAATACCTAAAGAGTGTTGAATAACCTGATCTTCCAAGAAAACAGTTGATCTAGAAATATTAACTTGTCTGCTCTCTGGGTATGGGGGTGGGGAGACAAGGACTGCCAGAGTTGGGGTAAAGCTGCTATTTAATAAAGACTTGAAATCACTAGTCACAATTTGAATAGCGATTTGCAACAAACAAGTAGCAAGCCATATGGCTGTCTTAGAGCAGAGGGAACAGCAAGTGCAAAGGTCCTGAGGTGGGAATGTGCTTGACATGGTGGAGGACCAGCAAGAGGCCCTTATGGCAGGAGCAGAGTTGGGGAGGGTCACAAGCTATGCCCAGGGAAAGATCATGGAGAGCTTTGTAGACCAGTGAGAGAACTTTGGCTTTTACTGTGAATGAGAAGAAAGCCAGTGGAGGGTCTTGAGCAGAGCAATGACATACTCTGACTGACATTTTACGAGTATCACTCTGGCTGCTGGATTGAGAATGGATGGCGGAGGGAAAGAGAGAAGCAGGGAAACCGATTAGGAGGCTTGGGTCAAGATGGCCCTGGATAGAGGTGGTGAGAAGTGGTCAGATTGTTGCTCTATTTTGAGGGTAGAGCTGACAGAATGCACCGAGGGACTGGTCGTGGGAAGGAGAGGAAGAGGAACCAAGGACATCAGATCTTCGAGCACAGGGAGGAGGGAGGCCCCATTCACTGAGAGGAAGGCAGAGGGAGGAGCAGGTGCGGCGGGGGAGAACCCAGAGTTCTGCTTCAGACACGCCATGTCCAGGACCACGACAGGTCTGAGGTTGTAAGAGGTGGTGCCGAGTGAGAAGGCAAGGGCCGGCCCTGGACTGGCTGAGAAACCGAGACCTGAAAACTGTGCATGGGCTGTAGCCCCATGCAGGGGTCTTTGCACACGTTAGCAACCGCTGCTCAGAGAAGCTTCGAGACCAGACACCCGATGACGGGGGCTGGTGGGGGATGAGCTGCAGGCACAGCGCACGGGGGCAAGAAGTCTGGGTGTCCGGGGCAAGCTACTGGCGTTCCCATTTTACAGTGAAGAAACTGAGGCCCAGCGAGTTTACTTGCCCAGGGTCATGCAGAACATAAGTGGTAAAACTGGGATTTGAAATCAGGGCAGATCCCTGGCTTTGCCCCTCCACGACAGGTATCCCAGCTCCTGGGAATTGGAAAGGACAAGAGGAGACAGATAAGAGGTACGGCAGAGGTGGAGGGGAGGTCTCTGGAACAGTGCAGAGGTAGAGGCGAGAGCAGGGGGAGCCGGGAGCCACCCTGTCCGGATGCGAAGGAGATCAGGTGCTTTTTTCCTGGAGGTCAGCAGCCCCTGGCTGACTTCTCGGGCCGCCCTGCGCGCGCATTCCGGCAGCCTCCCACTGCAGTGCCCACGCAGCTTTGCAAATGCTGTGCTTTTAAAAATGTCGTTTCTCCTTAATCCTCATCCCCGCAATCCCCAAACAATCTCAACAATTTGCATATCTACTGTTCTGTGGGCACAGTGAAACGAGCAGGGAGAGAGTCGGCAAATGCTTATTCTGTAAGGCCTTCCCTTAAGTCTTGACTTCTGTTCCCTTCAACAAAGATGTATTGTGCCGTGCGTGGTAATGCGCTGGGTGGGGGGGGTGGGCGGCAAGAGGAATAACTGCAGTCCATCCATAAAACAGAGTACGGTGCAGCCATTGCAGACCTTGCTTCGGGAGAAAAGCATGTGAGGACACCCCGTGCCACTCTTAACTGGAAAAGCAGATCGCAAAGCAGCCCACACCGTGTGATAGGAAGGCAGAGGGGGGCAGGGGAGGAAGGAGCGAAACCGAGAGAGCAAAGGAGAGAGATCCCTTGCACGTGTATATGTAAAAGAACATACTAAAACATGAACAGAGGCCAGCTCTGGAAGATTGGATTGCTGATGGTTTAATTTTCTTCTTTATAGCTCCCCATATTCCCTTGATTTCCTACAAGGATCTGTATTACTTTCATAATCCAAATGGCCCTAGATGAGCCTTTAAAACAGAAGAATGAGGCGTGATGTTGGTCCTCCAGGGGTTTGTGATCTACTGGGGGAGACAAACATATGAGCAAGTGGCAGAACAAATGGGAGGCTTTTCGTGGCCGCCTCTGTAGAATGGACTTGGTCCTGAGCTTGCAAACTCCTTCCCTTCCTGTCCCCGTCGCTGCCGGCCATCCCGGCCCCACTCTCTGCATCTTGCTGGGCCTCCTTCTAGGACTCTCCTTCCTCCTGCACTACCTTGCAAGGGCCCAAGGTTTCTCTGGGTCTCCAGAGCCTGGCACTAAGCCTCGTTTGTTGTTCTGCTAGTTGCTCTTGGAATTAACGGGTCATCTCCTTCCATCCCTCAATGCCCCACATCTCTGCAGCTACGATGTGGATTGCCTCATTGAAGAAGCAGCCAAAATGGAGAAGATCAGGATGAGACTTTATCCACAGCCCCTCTGGATAATGGCAACACCTCCTAAGTACTTACGATGTGCCAGGAGCAGTTCTAGATGCTTTTTGCATATTTGCCCATTTCATGCTCAGAAAAGCACTATGAGCTAAGTGTTCATATTATTTCCAGTTTATAGATGAGGAAGTTGAGGGTCTGAGGAGATCAGTAACATGTCTGAGGTCATGCAGGTCGCATGTGGCAGAGATGGGAGAGGCCCAGGCTCTTAACCACTACACTGTCCCAGAAAAGGTAGGCTGCAGGACTCTGAGGGATCAAGGCAGTTTTCTGGAGACAAGACTATTGCTCCCTTATCCTGGCCTGTGGCTTCCTCCCAGATTTCAGACTTCAGCCTGTCCAAGTGGATGGAACTGTCAACCCGGATGCAGTACATTGACAGGTCAGCTCTGCGGGGCACCCTCAGCTACATCCCCCCTGAGATGTTCTTGGAAAGTAACAAGGCCCCAGGACCCAAGTACGACATGTACAGGTGAGAGGTGGCTGGGCTCCGTGCCACATTCCCAGGGGTGGAGGGGATGCTGCTTATCACCACCCTGCCTGACCCCCCAAGGCCCAAGGGCACGCCAGGACACGGAGGGGGAAGAGTGGAGGGGCACTCTGGCTGGAGAGGCTCTGCCTGGGAGGGTGTGGTCCATGGGGCCTCCCAGGTGGGGTGACGATGGGTATCCGAGAAAGTGACTCAGGGAGCACTTTGTCCTGTCTGTAGCTTCGGCATCGTCATCTGGGAGCTCCTCACTCAGAAGAAACCGTATTCAGGTAGCAGATGGTGGTGGCAGCCTCGGGTGCGGTCCTGGAAGGCCCTGTGAGAGGCTGAGGGCTTGCAGGGACAGGGTAAGTGGCGGCTTTGGGTTGGGGAGCAGCATACGCTTTAAGGATTCCCGTCCCCACCCTCCTTCCTCCCTCCCCTGCTGGAATCTCAGCCTGTAACCTAGCCGTTTATTCACCGTGCATTCATGTGGCCCCTGCTGTGTGCATCCCTGTGGGGCTCCTCGGAGCCGCCCACCACCCTGCCCAGCCCACTGCTCTGGCCCTGCCTCCCAGCATGCACACAGCCTGGACCTCCCCTCACAGGCTTCAACATGGTGACTATCGTCGCCGAGTGGCCCCAGGCATGCGGCCCTCCCCGCAGCCTGTCTCGGATGAGTGGCCAGGCGAGGCCCAGCAGATGGTGAACCTGATGAGGCGCTGTTGGGATCAGGACCCCAAGAAGAGGCCCTGCTTTCCAGGTTCTTGTCAGGCCTGCCCTGCCCAAGGGCCTGGGGAGCTGGGCGGGGCTAGAGCGTGTGGGAGCCTGGGCCGAGGTTCCAGGGGGCAGGGGAGGAGGTGGCTGGGGCCTGGGCCACTCCTGAGCGCTCCATGTGGTGCTGGGGCAGGGTCTGAGTCAGAGTGCTGGAGGAGGGCAGCGGGGGAGGGGGCAGTGAGGACTGAGGCTCCTCTCTGCATCCCCGTGGGAGGCCGAGCCGAAAACCCATGCTGAAGGGTCGGGGCCTGGCTCTCCTGCTTCTGAGTTCTCCGGTTCCGTCCGGGGCCACAGCATCCTCATTTGTAACATGTTCCCAGACCCTGAGATCACGGGCATGGATGGACCCCTTTAGCCACTGTGGAAACGCACACATGTGTAACTGTGAGCACTCAGAGATCACCCATCTAGTCCTGCCCCCTCATTTATGGAAAAGGACTGACCATCAGAGGACCAGGGACCTGCTGAATGTGGGCCCACTGAGCCACGGCCGGCCGGGATCCAGCTTTCCTCCCTCCTGACGCACATGTATGGATATATCTGAGTCCGGGAATGGATTTTGGGGTGTGGGGGACACGGGGAATGTTCGGGTATCTAAAATGGGGAACGGACTGCTGGCCAGCCTGTTGCTTCTCTTTTTGTCTCTCTCCTTCATGGAGCAGACATCACAGTCGAGACAGACATGCTGCTAACCCTGCTCAGAGTCCCGTGGCAGACCCAGACAGTGAGGCTCTGGCCAGGAAGGTGTCCTGCAAGCTGTCTCTGCACCGGCCTCGGGAGGTGAGTGCTGGGGGGGGGTGCCTCCGATAAGTCCCTGGGTGGGGGACTGATGCATGGGCGTGTCCTTCGCAAGGCCCCCCCCCCCCCCCCCCCCCCGGCTGAGGGAGCAGATGGGGACTGAGAGCCAGCCCAGCCCACACTGCTGGCCACACCAGGCAGCCTACTTGGGGACAGCCGTTCCTAATTTGCACAGTGGTGGCTGTGGCTCAGAGCCCCTGGGAGGGACACGCCGTCTCTCTCGAGTGTGGGGGATTAATCGGAGTCCTGCCTGCGGGCATCAGTGTCCTCACCCCCTAACATGGGAACCAGCCGTGGGCTAGCAGGGGGCTCCTGGCTGAACCACAGGGCCAGACACCCTGCCCTCCACGTGGTCCGAGGGGCAGTCAAGGCCCTAGACCACCTCTTTCCAGCAGGGTCTCCCCTGCTCAGGACTTTCCTGCAAACACAGCAGGTGGCATGGGAGGGGCTTCCTAGGACAGGTGCTGGAGAGGGGGAGGAGTGGAGGACGGTACAGACCAGAACTGCCCCGCTGGTCTAATCTGCCCCCTTGTCTTCTGATTCCCTCTGCCCAGGTCAGCGACAAGGTCAGCCAAGAGCCCTTGGCTGAGTCCACAGAGCCACAGCTAGAACCAGGGAATTCACAGGGAGGAGAAAGTGGAATCCAACCACACCCTTTCCCCCTCGCCCCTGCCCCCTCACCCCCCACCCCAACCCTCTGCCCAGCTTGTCCCAAATCAGGAGTTAGTGGGTCCCTTTCCTGACACTGGCCCCAGGTTCCAGAAATGCACATGCCCTCGGGGGTCAGGCTCTGCTTCCCCCTTCAGGCTTGTGTTCTTAGTAGGCCAGACTCCTCCTTTCCTGGCTCAGGGGTGGGGGTGGGCTGGGGGGGTCGTGGAGCGTTGGCTTGCAAGCCTGGCTGCGTTTTGACCTGGGGGATGAAAGCTGCCGTGATGCCTGGGCCACCTAGACGATTAAATCAGAATCTGGGGGGGCGGCGGAGGGGGAGGTGGGGAGGCGGGGAGGGTCGGCCTGGGCAGGGATTTTTGTTATTGCAGTTTGTTTTGGAAATTGTTGCTTTTAGTCAGGATATACTCTGGGTAGAACAGGAGGAAGCCTTAGTGGCCGAAGTTCAGATCATGGAGCCTGTTTTCGGCTGGCATTGACTTCCTTTGTGGCAAGCACTCCCCTGAATGCGCTTGCCTACCTAAGCTGTCCTCGCAACAGTAGATGAAGTGGGCATTGTTTGTGGCCCCTTTATGGATCAGGATCTGGAGGCTCAAGGAGGGCAGGGAATTGGTGAAGGTCCAGCAGTGCGAAGGGTGCAGTCAGGGTTTGCTCCCAGGCCTCTTTCCGCCCCATCCGCACAGGAGTGGCTGCCGGAGTCCTTTCTCTGGGACAAGGGAGGCTGTGCAGAGATCTCTGATAGCAGGAAAGACTGCCCTCCCTCCCAGAGTCTCTGTTCCTGGATGGCACTTCCAGGAGGCAGGGGGCCGGACGAGATGACCTGTGGACAGGTCAGAGGTCCTTTTTCCAACCCCATCTCCCTCCCAGCAGACTCGGGGGACTACTTGAAGGGGGTCCTGCAGCTCTTGAACAGCGAGACCCCAGTCCCGAGCGACAAAGAGCTGCGCATCTATGAGAACCAAGTCACGCCCCTCCACTTCCTGGGGGTGCAGGGCAGCGTGGAGCCGGTGAGGCTGCTGCTGGCCCTCGAGGTCGATGTGGCCTGCCAGACCGCCTGCGGCTACACGCCACCCCTCATCGCCACCCAGGACCAGCAGCCCAACCTCCGCGCCCTGCTCCTGGGGCACGGGGCGGACGCCAACCTGGCAGACGAGGACGGCTGGGCCCCGCTGCACTTCGCAGCCCAGAACGGGGATGACCTCCCCGCCCGCCTGCTCCTGGAGCACGGGGCCCACGTGAATGCCCAGGAGCACGAGGGGTGGACCCTGC
Source organism: Halichoerus grypus (assembly GCF_964656455.1). NCBI lineage: Eukaryota > Metazoa > Chordata > Mammalia > Carnivora > Phocidae > Halichoerus > Halichoerus grypus. The sequence continues at coordinate 101,713,949 of NC_135722.1, read as the reverse complement.
TCCACCTAGCTGCACAGAACAACTTTGAGAATGTGGTATGGCTTCTGGTCTCCCGCCAAGCTGACCCCAACCTGCATGAGGCCGACGGCAAGACCCCTCTGCACGTGGCTGCCTACTTTGGCCACGTCAGCCTGGTCAAGCTGCTGACGGGCCAGGGGGCTGAGTTGGATGCTCAGCAGAGAAACCTGAGGATGCCTCTGCACCTGGTGGTGGAGCGAGGCAAAGTGAGGGCCATCCAACACGTGTTGAAGAGCGGGGTGGCTCCCGATGCCCTTGACCAGAGTGGCTACAGCCCACTGCCCACGGCGGCCGCCAGGGGAAAGTGCCTGATCTGCAAGATGCTGCTCACGTACGGGGCCAGCCTCGAGCTGCCGACCCAGCAGGGCTGGACCGCCTACATCTCGTGGCCTACACGGGCCACTTGGAGGTCATCCACCTGCTGGTGGAGAGCCGTGCAGACTTGGGGGCTCCTGGAGGCATGAAGTGGACGCCCCTGCACCTCACCACCTGCCATGGGGAGGAGGCCGTGGAGTTAGCACTGACCCCAGTGCTGCCGAGCAGTCGGGCTGGACGCCCCTCCACCTGGCCATCCAGAGGGGCGTCTTCCTGGGCGTCGTCAACCTCCTGGAGCACCATGCAGACGTCCATGCCTGCAGCACCATGCAGACGTCCATGCCTGCAGCAGGGTGGGCCGGACGCCCGCCCACCTGGCCGCCCTCAAGGGCAGCATGGCCATCCTCCAAGTGCTGGTCAAAGCTGGTGCCCAGTTGGACATCCAGGAGGGGGTGGGCTGCACACCCCTGCAGCTGGCCCTCCGGAGCCAAAAGCAGAACGTGATCGCCTTCCTAGAGGGCAAGGAGCCCTCCTCGCTGGCCCTGCTGCGGGATGCCGAGCCTGGAGCCCAGATGAAATGTAAGCAACCTGGGGCCTCCTTACCTGGCAGGAAGTGACGCTGGGCTCCTGGCAGGGCCCCTTCCCTGTCCTTGCCCCCTGCCCCTTGGACCTTGAGAGGAAACCGAATGTGGTCCCCCCCTGGAGGGAAGGGGGAAGGGGCACTGAGGTGGTAGCTGGGGGGGGGTGGAATGCTGCATCTTCCTCCTCCTGCACCTCGACTCAAGCCCCCAAAGTGAATTCCTTCTTCCTTCTCAAGACCCCTGCCACCTTCTGCCACTTGCCCCTGAGCCCACGGGGACCCTTGCATCCTGGGAGCCCTCTCTGAAGGCAGAGGGAGCTGCTCCCTCCCAGCTGGTCCCTGTGTGACTTGGCCCTGATCACAAGCAAGGCAGGACTGCCAGGCATGTGCTTTTCAAAAGGGGCAGGAACTAAAAGTTGGGAGGAAATTTCTGCCTGCGGTGGGAAGCCCAGCCAGCCCTGCATTGCCACAGAGACCACACCTTCCTGGTGACCCTGGCTCTGGTGCCTGGGTCTCCCATGTGGTCTGGGGGGCAGGGGGAGGAAGGGGGTGCTCCAGGTGCCCACGAGTGATTCTCCGTCCCTGGCCTCCCCTGCCGCCCCTTCACTGTGTCTAGTTATATGGCCAGGTTTCAAACCCTGAAGTCAATAAAACGGTGAATCTGAGCCTCCCCTTTGGAGATGGGCTGACCTGTGGGGTCAGTGGTGTTCCTGTGGGACGTGGTGTGTGTGTGGGGGGGAGTTTATGCAGCAGGAGAAGGCAGGGGCAGATGTGGGGAGTGAGGGGGCTGGTGATGCTGAGGGATGGATTATCCGGGCTCAGCGTGGAGCTCGCAGGACAAGGACTTCCCTCCCAGCCGCTGTAGCTCAGAGCGCTCTCCCCTGGGGCCACACCCTGGCCACCCATCTGCCGGCCTGGCCCGTCCTATAGGTTGTGGGGCAGGTTGGGGCAGGGCTGGGGCTGCTCACACCAACCAGCTTCTGCTTCCTCCCTGGCTCTGCCAGGAATGGCCGACCTCCGGTCTGTGGGAGGTGGGGGTCCAAGCGGGGGCAGAATGGGTGCCCTAGAGTCCTATCCTGCTCTTCTCCACCTCTGCTCTGCTGGAGCAGCCCCTCCGACTCTTTAACTGTCAGAGAAAAGGAACCTTCTGCCCCAACTACTGGCCAGCTCCCACCCCCAGCCACTTGGCAGGCTCACCTCTGCGTGTGGCCCTGCTGGGCTGGGAGCGGGTCCGGGAGGGGTGAGGCAGAGCCGAGGGAACGTCTTACCCCACCTACATGCTGGCAGTGTTGTGTCTCCCATCCTGTGGTCTCTGGGCTCTCGAGCCCTAGATGCTCTCCCCACCACACCACAGCCTGTGGCCACCACAGAGAGCCCTGGGGCAGCCCTGAGCTGGGCTCTGCCCTAGCACAGTGGCTGTGAGTGAAGCCCACCCATCAGAACCTCCTGGGTGAGGTGTGCGGGGGCGCAAGGGCTTTTTAAACACGGCCCCTACCCTTGACCAGTAATACCAGAATCGCCCAGGTTGAGCTGGAGAGCAGCCAGGGCTGAGAACAACCACCAGGGGGTGTCCCATAGTTTCTCCCTGTGCCCTTCCTTAGCACCCCCAAAATGGAAGTCACTGTCCAGCAGCCCGGGGTGGCCGGCTTTTCCTCTCCTACGGGGATGAGTGGGGACTCCTGAGGACCACCGCAGGCGACACCAGCAGGTTTTCCATCCTCGTACTCCCTGCTAGCCCCCCAGTCCATTCTCCTTGTTCTTACTGAGACTCGCCTCAGCCAAGACTTGTAGTTGAAGATACCCCTGGAAGTTCTGCCTTCCCCAGAATGTGCTAGAGCAGGAATGGGGAAGGGGAGAGGGCTCCGTGCCGTTTCCAGTCTTTGCACACTGGCTCCCAGTCTAGGATTCTTCCGCACGAGCCAGAGAGGGAGTGTGGGGCTACGAGTTCAAAGCCGAGTGAGCTCAGATCAATCCATGGGAACGGCCAGGAGTGAGGCACCGGGGCACAATAGTGTCTGGGGTCTCCTCTTGGAAAGAATTTGAGGAAAGACCTTGCAGAAAGGAGCTAGAAAAGATAAATGATGCTTTTGCACCTGTTGTCCTGTGAAGGGCAAGGATCCCACGGAATGGGGTCAGGGCTGTCCCTGGGAATCATTTCAACTCACCAACCTGATGATCCCAGGGTCCAGGTTGAGATGCCCAGACCCCTGCTTTCTCTACCCCCTTCCTCCAAGAGGTAACAGAGGTAATGGTTTCAGGCCAGCTCTGGCCAACAGCCCTCGCATTGCCTACCAGCACCTTTTTCTCCCTTTCAAGCCGACCCGAGCCAGACACAGCGTCTACCCTGAGTCCCATTACATCACAGCCGCCTTCTAGAGATTTCTGAGGGATGTTCAAAATTGGATTTCAGTGAGGCCCTTGAAATTCCCAAGGAGAAGGTCACCAGTTGAATTTCAAACCCTGTTTCAGGGAGTTTGGAGTGGTCGAAGATAAGAACTCCCTAATTTCCTACTGGGCATCTCTACTTGGAGGTCCTATTTAAAGACCCCCTGAAACTCAAAGTGTCCCAAACTGAACATTCCCTCCCGCTCCGTGAGTCTGTTCATCACCCTCTCTCCCTCATTTTGGTTGAAGGCACTTGAACTCCTCACCCGGTAGTCATTCTAGACCAGTGCTGTCCAACAGGGCGTCCTGGGAGGGTGGAAACCCGCTCTACCTGCAGCTGTTCCATAGGATGCCCCTGGCCCCATGTGTTAGCGCTTGACGTGTGGCCAGTGCAGCCGAGGGACCAAACGTTTGCTTCAATTAGCTGAAGTAGCCGCATGCACCTGGTAGACCACACAGTCTCTAAGCTCTCTGAGCTCCCTGCCCTGTCCCTCATCCCGTCAGTTACCAGGCGCAGTGGGTCCATCAGGAAGGGCTTTTCCGGAAGATGCACGTGTGGAAGGAGGACAAGGACACAGCAGAGAGGGGGCAGTGCCTGGACTAGGTGGAGGGAGCCAGAGGCCGGGGAATGTGGACGAGCAAGCAGGCTGGGGTGCAGGCAGCCCAAGAGCAGATGGGGTGGGGAGACCCTGATGCCTATCCTGGTTCCGGAGCTTGGACCTTGGACTCAATGGAAGGGGCAGTGGAGAGCTACTGTCACTTTCTGAGCAGAGGGGGGATAAAGTCAGAATGAGCTGTGCACCCCAAAGACCCTTCGGCTGTGTGTAGGGTGAGAAAAGGGATACTCTGGTGGGGGAAGACTCTACTCTCACACAGCCGGGAGGACAGTGTTGTTGGGCCCGCTCAGGAAAATCCAGGTGTGCTGTCATAGCTTTGTGCACCAAAGTCCCCTGCCCCTCCCCTGCCCCAAGCGGGACTGCCCCCTCCCTTGGCCTGACCCCCATCCTTCACCTCAGCTGCAGCATCTGGCTCCCACGCCCCTGAGGCACCAGGGAGGCTACCTCCCTCTCTCTGGCCTCTCGCACATCCCCGGGTCTCAGGAAGGAGCCAGGGGCCGAGGTGGGAGGAAGCCGCAAGCATGGACCTGGAGATGCTCTGTGCTCTCTGGCAGCTTCCTGCTCCCCCGGACTCCCCAGAAGCAGAGGCAAGAGCATCTGGCTGGCAGGAGGATGACCAGACTCTGATCTGCAGCTACTAAAGTCCCTCTAAAAACTACTCCGCTCTCTGCACATCCCCCTCCCGACCCATTTGCTTTGCAGCCCAAACGGCTATCAGGCTATTCACAGGCACTCAAGGGACCCACAGGACTGGTCCCAAATGCTTTTCCTTTCTCTCTCTCCCCCCCTTGGTAAAAATCTTCTCACCACACCAGCCTCCTCCAGCTGTGCTCGGGGCTGATCAGGAAACGGGCAGAGTGGAAAATGCAAGATGTAGATTTGGAACCCTGGGTTCAGAGGCCCGCCCGCCATCCAGGCAATCGGCCTCCCCGTGAGAGAGGTTTCCTCTCTAACAGGGGACCCTGTGGACGGATGCTGGGGTCACACGGAGGACAGGATCACGTGGGGTGAGGCATAGGATGGGAGCTAATGACCACAGATGCAGCCTACGTCCTGGGGCCCAGGAGGCCAGTGAGGCGGTGGGACACAAGGCTGGGCCATGCAGTCCCCGGGACAGGGATGGCGTGGGAAGGGATCCCAGATAGGTGGACACACTGCCTCCCCAAGGCAGGCCAGTCCTCAGTGTCCCCGCTTGCAGATGACTGACCACCCCTGTTCTGAGACCCCCGGGGAAGTAGGACAGGCAGTCGCTTCCTTCGGGGGCCTCCTGCCTGGCCACTGAGGCCGTCCTCTGTGCCATCAGCCTTCCCGCCCTCACCAGTTCCTGGCCAAGGCATGCCACGTCATTGTCGTCACCTACGTGGCTGGTGTCCCCACACCCGGCCAGGCTCTGCCGCGGGGAATGTGAGGCTCGTACAGCGGCTGCGTGATTGTTGGATTAACGCCTGTCACCCACCGGGCCGGGAACTCTGCAAGTACAGGGGTCAGGTCCACCCTGTCCCTGTTTCACTCCTAGCACTTTGCTCAGGGCCTGGAGCACAATGGTCGCTCAAGAAATAGCCACTGAGGACCCCAGGGGTGGATGGGTGGGGGAAATGCAGTGTCTCCTGCACCACTCGCCTGCCCGTGCCCAGGACGTGTGCTCAGGACGTGTCCCCAGCCGTGGCCCGCTGGGACTCCTCCAGAAGCCACTAGAGGACGAGTAAGGGCCTGAAGGTTGAAGACTTGCAGTCCAGGGGGACATCTGAGCGGACATATGCGAAGCGCCCAGCTGTGCCTGACGCGGTGCTGGGGGCTGGTGAAGGGCCGGGGCGGCGGGGGCGGGGGGTGGGGGGGTGGGGGGAGACAGCTGTTAGACCCACCTGCTGTAAAGGCAGATCATTTGTCAATTAAAAGTCGTTCTTGGAAGGACGGGCACGAGGCAGAACGCACGGGAAGGCAGGGGAGCGAAACCAGAGCACGGTAGCCACCATCAGGGCCTCGTGGGAGAGAGCAGAGCCTGGGCCGCCGCCTCCCACCGCAGAGTTCCCGGGGCCCCTGAAGAGCTGGGGGGGAGGGGGTGGAGCCGGCCCTCCCCCTGCCCACTCTAGCTGTCACTCTGCTGTCTGGCAGAAAGCCTTGAAGCTTCATGACAGCTGTGGGCAACTTTCCCCTGCCCCGCCTCCCGCCCCTGCCTGCCCTCTTCCTCTCCCCTGCCCTCAGCGCCCTTCCCAAGGCAGCGCCCTTTGCCAGCTGCGCCGGGCCTGCCTCCCCTCCCTCTGCCTGCCTGCCGTCCCTTCCTTCCTTCCTTCCTTCCTTCCTTCCTTCTTTCCTTCCTTCCTTCCTTCCTTCCTTCCTTTCTTCCCTCCCTCCCTCCTTCCTTCCTTCCTTCCTTTCTTTCTTCTCTCCCTTCCCTCCCTCCCTCCTTCCTTCTTCCCTCCTTCCTTCCTTCCCTCCCTCCCTCCTTCCTTTCTTCCTTCCTTTCTTCCTTCCTTCCTTCTTTCCTCCCTCCTTCCATCCTCTCTCTCTCTCCTCTTTGTCATCTCTTCCAATTCCCACAGCTGAGAAACCTGTGTGACCTCATAAGATTTCTAACAATGAGATGAGCTTTTAAGCTTCCGTCGGAGGCAAGATCTTCCATCGGTTGAGTGTGTGGTGTGTGTGTGCGTACCTGTGTGTGCATTGGCCATGGGGTGGGCATCAGCAGCCGAGAAGTCCCTGGGGTTTTCTCGCTCCCCATGAGGGTCTGCCACCTTCCCCAGGTGGTGGTCACTGACTTATACAGACGCCTCCTGAGCTGGACCAGGGGCCTGTCTTGCCCAGCCTGCAGGATCTGGGTGCTCCTGGGGACAGGAGCCTCTCCCAGGGCTCAGCACTACGTGCAGGTTCAGGGAGAAGATCAAAGTCCATAATTAAGTGTTCAGGGCAAGTTAAGTGCTCCAAACTTTGGTGCTAAAAATATTGTATTTAGCATGCAAATTACGCCCTGACAGCTCCCCAGAGCCTGAGCCCGTGGGTGCGAGCACCTTGTTTGTCATCATCGCTGTTATTCTCAAGGTAGTAAGAATATTCCTCCTTCACCGGCTTGATTTATATTTCATTTTTTTAAAGCCAAATTTCTGTTTTCAGGGCAGTGCCAATTTGTGGCCCCAGAAAGCTTGGAGCTATGACGGTGTTGGAGGCCGAGAGAGAAGGGAGGACCCCCTGGGCCATGTCGCTCAGGGCCTCCGTGCCTCCCCAGCCTGCTCCAGAGGAAGGGGGTCCTGCTGTGAGACAGAAGTCAGGGCAAGGGGCAGACCCAGACACAGCGGCACCTGGAAGGCCACCTTTTCTGCTGAGCCTTCTCTGCCCTGGTGGGCCACTCGGGCTCAGGATCCTCAGAGGAGAGGAGGAGGTGGGAAGTGGGGACCACCTGTTTTCCCAACAGAGGGATCAGGGGAGCCCCGGGTGTGCTGAGGGATTCCCACTGGGAACTTTCTCGTCTTCCTTCTTGGTTGGCAGTTGAGGCTCAGGACCACCCGGGAGCAGGGCTGAGAGCATTCTTGTCTACTCAGGAGGCGAGGACCGGGACGAGGGGGAAACACCGGCACACACAACTTCTCCTTGGTCCTCCTTGGAGCAGCTCCTTTCCTCCTTCCCGCCAGTGTCCAGCCTAGTGGCTGTGGTCAGCGTCACCCTTTTCTGGAGGGGGCTGCAGAAGGCCTCCCTGACTCTGATCCCGGCACACACACGGGGGCTTCGGCTACACCTGCCACGGAGGACGAAGGCGGGCAAGGGGCCTCGCATGTGACTCTTATCAGAGTTTTATTAGTTTGGAGCATGTGTAGTGATGTTACAGAGTCTGGGGCCCAGGGGCTCCCCCAAGCTGCAGCTTCCCCTCCTCCCTCAGGGCAGGGCCAGCCCAGGCCAAGGGGTATTCGGCAGCCCCCTCGCCACAGGTTCCTCTAAGGCGGAGACAGTGGAAGGGAAAGGGAAAGGGAGAGAGAAGAGGCAAAAGGGAAAGAAGAGGGGGGTTGTGGCAGAGTGTGGCAGGAGGCAGCCCCCCAAAGAACCTCCAGCACCCCAACCCAGGCCCCAGATGTGGTCACAAGCCCGCCTTCCCTGCCTGCTCCCAGCCTGGCCCAACAGTTGCTACGAGAAAGGATGCGCCGAGTCTGTCAGGAGGCAGCAGAGTGGGCTTGGGGGAGGTTCCTCTCCCCACAGACGTTCCTGGGGCCCTTCAAGACCTGGGTTCCTGCCCTCAGCAGGTACGGAAACCATGTGGGTGCTGGAGCGGGGCTGGGCAGGACCCACTCCTGTGGAAATGGAGGCTCCTGTCGGGCAGGACAGGGAGCGAGTGAAGATTTTTGGCTTGGACTCCTCTGGGGTTCACCCTGTGGTCTGGTATTTACATGGGTCTCCCAGAACTGCAGTTGCCTGGGGCCTTGGCAGGAGCTCTGGCTTCCCGGGCATGGCCTTATGGGGTGTGACCTGTCCATCCCTCCCCACTGCCCGCCCCGGCATCAGCCTGTGAGGACCAAGCCGAACCCAACAGAAAGCACGGTCTCTGAGCCCTGCCTCCGGCCCTGGCGACCCCAGGACCCCAGAGAAAGGTCAGAGAAGGCGGCTGCGTCTTTGGTGCCAAGGAGAAAGGGCCTCGAGGTGGGGGGGGGCTCTCTGAGCTGCCCCTGAGCCAGGGGTCCAGCCTGAGGGCTGGCACGGTGCCTGGCTCCCGAGCACTACCCTGGCAGAGTGAGGGTGTGCGAGCACGAGGGGCATGGAGCCAAGCTAACACTGCAGGGCCTGCCGGGGCAGAGAGAAGGCCTAGACCGCCCGGCCGCCCCCTGTCCACGGCTCCCCGGGCAGGGAGGTGGGAAGCGGGCTGCCGTGCAGGTGGGCCACAGGTCAGCAGTGCAGGATCTTCATGAAGGCCTTGCGGAACTCAATGTTGAAGGTGGTGTAGATGATGGGGTTCACGGCGCTGTTGACATAGCCCAGCCACGTGAAGGCGCTGTACAAGACGGGCGGGATGTTGCAGTCACAGTGTATGTTCAGGATGTGGGTGATGAAGAAGGGCAGCCAGCAGATGATGAACACGCCTGGGGGAGAGGGCAGCGGTCAGGCTGGCCCCTGGGGCCCGGGGGAGGCTGGGCGGGGAAGGCCCCCACTCAGTGGGTGCCTGGATTGGGTGCCGCAGGCCCTGGCCCAGGAGCACTGCAGGAGGAGTCCCGGTCTCAGATTCTAGAGCTGTCACTGACACCGTTTGCAGTGAAGGTCACTTTACTTCCCTCGGCCTTACCTTCCTCATCTGTCAAATGGGTATAATAACAGCTAGCCCACAGGGAAGGATAATGGGCTTGAAAACAGACCATGAGGTTAACATTCGGACGCAAGTCAGTAGAAATGGAAATATTTACTCTACTTTCTGGCCATTTTCGAGAACAAGTCTTCCTCAGCAGCTGGAAGTGGAGCATTTGGTCATTGCAGTGGGAAACGCCCAGTTTGAGCCCGAGGGATAAAAGGGAGAGTTAGATACCCTCTCGCTTAGGCTCCAGCATCCCTGTGGGGTAGACAGGGCACTGAGGGTCCCAGAGGCTCTGTGATGTACACAAGGCCACCCTGCTCATGAGTGACGAAGCCGAGACCTGAACTCCAGTCTAGCGAGGTCCCCCAATGGCTCGGCTCTTGCTATGCCTTCCCCCAGCCCCTGGGGACACCTCTTGCTAATTCCTGCTTTGGGACGCTCTGACCCAGACTGACGTCCTGCACAGCGGCTTTGACTGACCCAGGACCTGCTGCTCCGGTGGGAGCCTCGGCTGGAGGCATCGTGAGCACACCGTGCCCCGCAGGCTCCCTGAGAGTCCCCAGCGCTGCAGCGAGAGCCCACGGACTCCAACCATCCTCTGTCACCCCCAGCCACACGATCAAGGGTCGGTCCCTTAACCTGCTGGGACCCTGTGCACGCGTTCACAAAAGCAGGGTCATAACACCCGTACCCCTCGTGTCACAGGATTGTCTGGAGGTCCAAGGGGAAGGTGAGTGTGGAAGGGTGTCCTGTGCTACCCTGGGTGCGATGGGGACAGCCGAGTACACCAGCCCCTCCTGCTCCCCACCACCCACATCAGTCTAGCCTTGTGTTTTGACTCATCATCTGGTTTTCTAGGAGACTTTTATTCGAGAGCCTTGCCTGGCTGACAGTCTGGGTCAGATCGTCAGGCCACCACCACGACCCTGAGAGGTAATCTCTTGCTGAGGGGACTCCAGAGAGAGAAAGTGACTTGCCTAGGATCTTGAGGTTCTGGGGGTCACTACGGTAGACTGGTCAAGCTCACAGTCTCTGAAGTCAGACTCCCTGAGTTTAAATCATAGGTCTTCCTTGGTCACGTCATATACCCACTCCAAACCTCAGTTTTCCCATCTGTAAAATGAGCATAATTATAGAATCTACTTAATGGGGTACGCCATTGGGTGTGGCCTGCATCTGAGCAAGGGCTGGTCCCATGGCCTGCCAGCCATGGTTAGGAAGGGGATGGCAGGTAATGGGACCCACAATGATGGGTCCTTTCCTCAGTAATGGCTGGACAGAGCTGGGCTGGCCTGACTCACCGAGAACAATGGCGAGCATCTGGGTGGCTTTCTTCTCCTTCTGCTGGGAGAGCTTCCTGCGGCTCATGGTCTTGAGAGAGGTCCGGGTTTTGCCGTTGGGCATGGACTGGATCTCAAAGATCTTGGCAATCTTGGGGTGGTCTTTGGCATGCCCATTCTTCTCTGGTTTGGCGGGGCTGTCGGCAGTGCTGTGGAGGCCATGGTGGGACGGGTCGGGGAGGGTCATCTGGTGGTGGCTGGGTGGTATGGGACTGTACCGGGTCCTCTCGGGGGGGCTGGTGCTGGACAGCATCTCCATCTCCAGTTCCTGGGCTCGGCGGGCAGCGTCCTGCACAGAGGCAGAGAACTCCAGGTAAAGCCAGGCAAGTTCTCAGGCATTTGCCACCCAGCCTCACCTGGTCCCCCCTGACCCTTCCCTATCCTCCTATCCTTCTACAAACACCCCAGGGTCATCAGAGAGGCAATGAGGATAATCACTGGGAGGCAGGAAGGGTTGGCGTATAGGACCCAGGACCCAGAGCAGTCCCTGCCTGCAGAGTCCTCCCCAGCCCCTGTCCCAGAGCAATCCTTGTGGAGCCTCAATAACCCCACAACCATTTGTGGGAGCTTACTGCCCCAACACTTCTCTCTTATTGACTGAGCAGCACGCACTGAGTACCAGCCAAGTGCCAGGTGCCCTAGCTGGCTGCAGGGAATAGGGTCCTGGTTGATGCTCAGTGCCTGCCTCCGGGAGCTCATGTTCTAAGTGCACAGAGGGCAGCCCTGTTCCTCCTGCCAGGCTGGCCCAAGGCACCTGCAGCAGCACTCACACGGGGGCCCCACGTGTTCCGCGTAGATGGATGCGGGGGCCAAAGGGCTAACCTCTGGGCCCCCCATCTTTCCTGCTGGGCTGACCTGGAGGCCCTGCTGGGGGTCCACTCATCTTCCAGCTTCTTCCCTGCCTTGGGGCCTCAGTCTGAACTTCTGAAGTGTCGCCTCGCCCTGCACCTGGGTGGTTTATCAGTGCTGCTGTCCCAGCCCCAGTCCTGAGTCCCTGTTGGGCACCCACCTCATAAAATGACTTCCTGGCGTCCTGCCCTTGCCCTGCAGGTGAACGGTGGGGGGCCCTGCTTCCGGAGGACACCTGACCTGGACTTCGTGTGTGGCCCTGTGTGGGCTCCCTGGCCCCGCTGGGGATGGGACACCTGCTGCTTGGACCCTGGTGCCACCATGGTCACTGGGCAGAGCCTGGGGTCTGCTCTGCTTCTGCATCTCTGGGCTCCACGTACAGGCTGCACTTCTCCACCAGCCCCGAGGCTGCTCTGCGCCGTCCCCCTCCACCACCCGCCCCCCAGGCCCACCTCCAGCCCCAGAACCTGCCCGCAGGAAGGCCGCACAAGCAAGTGGGAAGAACAGCAGAGGCGTGTGGGCATGTCGGAGTCACACAGGCTTGGGCTCAGACATGCGCTCTCTCACTAACTAAATGCTTGGCCTTGGGTGAGTTACCTCCCCTCTGTGAGCCTCTGGTTCCTCCTCTGTCAAATTAAAATCAATAAGCCTAATAAGACCTACCTCTCAGGGTCGCTGTGAGGATTTGATGAGATACTAGGAAGACGGTGGGTGTTCAGTGAATGGTAATAGCGTCTTATTTTTACTGCGTTATGGCCAAGTCCTCTCTCCCAACCACCTGCTTGTGCTGAGGGCGCCTATCTGTGCCTGCAAGAGCCGAGCCGTCTCGCCGCACGCCTGCCCGCGAGGTGAGCGTGGTGAGTCTGGCCTCCGCGGAAGCAACGTGGGGGAGCCTGGGAGGTGCTCCTCCCTCTGACCGGCTGCTGAGGTCTCTGAGAATCATGGCAGGTGGGTTTCCCTCGGGGCGGAAAGACCTGGCTCTGGGTCCCTGACCTGAGCACTTACCGCTCTCCGCCTGTTCACTGGGAAACTCCCATTGGACTTCATGATAACGGTGCAGAGTTTCATGTCCTCGGGGTGAGTGCAGTTGCCCTGTGGAGGGAGCCAGTACACTGGTCATGATGGGCAGGGGCTGCGAACAGACACCCAGTGTGGGGTAGTCAGGCTGGGCACAGGGGCTCCCAGAAGGGCAGAGTAGGAGGGCCTGAGAAGGCAAGAGTGAAGGATGGTACTGCAAGGAGAAATGGCGGGCAGGACGAGGGACAAACAGGCCCCGATTTTATGGGCACATGCTAGGCTTAACTCGTATCTCTCTCACACTGAATCCTTAAGACCACGCTGAGAGGTTGGCATTAGGATACCCATTTAACAGATGAGAAAACTGAGGCTCAGAGAAGTTAAGCAACTTGCCCAAGGTCATTCAGCAAAAAGGAGGGCATGCCAGGCCTTGAACCTGATATGTCTAACCCTCAAACTCTGGCTCCTTCCGTGCTCCCACACTGTCTTCCTCAGGGAGGGCTGAGCAGAGGGGGGAATTCACAAGACATAAGGAGTGGGGAGGGAATGAAAGAAAGGTGGAGGGGAGGAGGTGGAATGAAGGAAAGAGCCAGGGAGGGAGGAGGTGTGCACGGAGGGGAGGAGAGGGAGCGTGGAAGGTACAGGAGAGGGAGGGAAGCACAGAGCAATGACAGGGAGGGAGGGGCCACAGCGAGGAAAGGACAAGTGATGGGAAAAGAAGGAGAGGAGCCGAGGAAGAAGGTGCATTCAGACAGAGATCTCCAAGCAAAGACTTCTCCTCCCAGGCGGCTCTGCCCGGCCTCCGGCTCCTGGAAACCCCATCGCTCCACTGAGGTCCCAGCCTTCAGACTCGGCCCTGCCCAGGTGCTGGGAGCCCCTCCAACTCCGCGTCCCCCGCCTCCAGCTGAGCACGGGCCAGCCCCCTAGGAAACGGTGGGGGGGGCACTGGAGGGGAGGGGGGATCTGGGGACCTTGAGCGGGGCCTTCAGGTTGGCCCTGAAAGCCCGGCTGCTCCGCTTCGTGTTGACCCGCTTGCGGCGCCTGCGGAGGACGATGTAGATCTTGATGTAGACCAGCAGGGTGACGATGAAGGGCACGTAGAAGGAGACGATGGAGGAGTACACCACGAAGGCAGGGTTGGCGATTATGCACTCGTTCTGGTCTGGGGGAAGGAGAGCCGGAGGACCCGCGTCAGCGGCCCAGGGGCCTTTCTCTCCCCGCGGGACTGAGCGCAGCAATGGGACAGGGAGTATGCCTGGGTGTCTGAGGTCGCCTGGAAATGCTAGACGGACACCAACATGCGGTGTAGACCAGAGATTGGAAAACACAACCTCGAGCAAAACGCTAAGCTGCTTCCAAGCTTTTCCATTAATATTCCCTCCTCATTTCTTTATTAGTTTTGCCATCCATGAATACCCAAGGGGAGCCCGAGTGTTTGGAAAAAAAAAACAGAAGGGAATTCTTTTAAAAGAGTAAACCCTTCTTTTAGCCCTTCCTGTCTACTTGGGGGAAGTCGGCCACCTTTCAGTTTTAGGAACAGGGTAACTTGGTCCTGTTTGCTGAACTCACCTGGGCTCCAATGTGCTTCCAAGTTCCCTTCCTGGTCTAGCCGATGTCTGTCCTCTATCTCAGGGCCTTTCCAGAAGGGCTGAGCCTATCAAGCCCTATTCCCGCTTCTTGGAATTCTCACAAGAGTTAGATTGCCAGGCTTCACTGTGTCCTGCCCCGTAACGGTCTGCAGAAGTACACCTGCATCCCTGGGCCTCCCCAGCGAGAGAAAGTGCTAGGCCCACGCCGGCAGGCCCAACACTTCGTCTACCTCAGATGCATGGCTCAGGCACGCTGCCCTAGCTCCTCCTCGTTCCTACCTTCCCTGCTCCAGGTGACTCAGGTCGGTGCTGGGCTTGGCCAGCCCTTGGGCTGCAGCCTCCTTACACAGATAACATCTCGGGGGAGGGGGCGGGGGAAGGGGCCCAGTAATCACCCCTGACGTGTGCACACACACACATACACGCATACACATGCGGTTTGTGCGGCTGTCTGGCTTGCTTCAATTTAATAAACAAAGTTGAAAATGGCCAGACATCCTCTTGACTCACTACCCCCACTCCTCCCCCAACCACATCGTGCCCCGAGCTATCATTCCTCTCTGGCCCATCCACGTACAATTCAGAGACCCAGCCTGGCCTCAGTCCCTGGGTCTGCGCCAGGGGCTCAGCTCCCTCAGGGTCCTGCGCCGGGGGCCACTGGGGCCCCAGGCAGACCGAGGCAGGCCTCACCTGTGTTGTTGAGTCCGAAGAGCAGCGGGCAAGAGATGGTGAAGGACAGGACCCAGACGACGGCGATCATGACGGTGACGCGGCGCTTGGAGCTGTAGCGGGTGTTGTAGAGCATGGGCATGGCCACGGCTGTGTACCTGCGAGGCCGTGGGGCGGGGTCCCTGAGTCTGGGGTGCAGGCCCAGGGACCCCTCATTCCACAGCAGGTACACACCAGAGACACCCTGAGCCCTGGGGAATGATGGTTGTCACCTCCACGAAGCCTGCCTGTCTACTTTAAGTCACTCCTCCAGCGTTGGTGAGGCCCAATCAAGAGCTTCGGGGCTGACTGGCTACCATTTTCTCCTGGGCCTTATTATCTATTACTCCAGTCTCCCTGCTTGGATTTTGGGTGTTTGAGGGGCCAGGGTCTGGGTCTTTGTACCTTTGAAACTGCACCTGTGCTGGGCTCTCAGAAGGTGGAAGTGTCTGCTGATGGACTGGGAGCCAGGCCCCTCAGAGCAAGAGTGAAGCCCCACTTGTCAGAAAAGAAGCACAGTAGTAATCGTTTACAATCACTCGTACTCCTCTACCCAGCGCTTCTCACAGAGCAGCTCATCTCATCTTGGAGAACCCCTTGAGGGGAGCAGGGACAGGGCCTCTGGGAGCCCAGTGGCCTGCATGTGCAAATCAGTGAAAGGCTCCAAGGGTATAGCTTGGCAAGGTGAGCACAGCCTGGGCCCCCTCGGCCGCGTGCCTGTGCCGGACATGAAATGCACAGCCAGACGCCGCAGCCCCGCCTGGACGGGTGTCATCATCCTTGATTTCTGGACAAAGCAGGGTTGTGAGGACTTGCACACTCTGCCCAAGGTCACGTACGTGGGAAATGATAGACCTAGGGCTGCAGTCAGAACTGAGAGCCTTGGGCGCCTGGGTGGCTCAGTTGGTTAAGCGACTGCCTTCAGCTCAGGTCATGATCCTGGAGTCCCGGGATCGAGTCCCACATCAGGCTCCCTGCTCGGCGGAAAGTCTGCTTCTCCCTCTGACCCTCCCCCCTCATGCTCTCTCTCTCTCAAATAAATAAATAAAATCTTAAAAACAAACAAACAAAAAAGAACTGAGAGCCTTCTCCTCTTTACCAGTCGCTGTCTGGGTATCCTGGGAGCATCGCCATCTGTAGGATGGCGGCCTGTATCCCCCAGCCAGACACACGTGCACCTGCACATGTGTGCACATCTGCATACGGATGTGCACACTCACACGCGGGCATGCATGCACAAACACATGGACCCGCAGGCACACGGCCAGCCGTACAGCTTCATAGACAGAGCCTGCCCCTGCGGGAGAGCTGGGGAAGCCCGACATGTGACCGGCCTGGGTCCCCTCTCCCGCCCTGGCTGGGCTCACCTGTCGATGCTGATGGCACACAGGTTCAGGATGCTTGCCGTGCACATCATGACGTCCAGAGTGACAAAGATGTCACAGTGAATCCTGCTGAATTTCCACTCGCCCACCACCTGGGGACAAAGCACAGAACGGGTGGGCAGCAGAGGGGGAGATGAGCTTAGGCCCCAGAGCTTGGCTCTCCTGGGACAGACTGGGCCGCAGGCTCAGAGGGCAGCTGCGGGGGTCTTGTGAGTCTCCGGCTGGGGTCTGGGGGGAGAAGCGGGGCAGCAAGGGGGAATCTGAGGCCCTTGCCCTTGGTCCCCTCTCCTCCTAGACACATAAGGCCCCTTTGAGCCAAGAACGGGGCTAGACGAAAGATGAGCAACTTTCTACCGAGTGCCTCAACTTTGAGCCTTCATCTGTAAAACAGATGATCTGCGATCAGCTTGCAATCCCATTCCACCAATGGGGACACTGAACCTCAGAAATGGGCAGTGACTTGCCCAAGGCCGGTGAGGATGATGGCTTCGGGAGAGAGAGAACGGTGCTGCTCTTTGTCAGACCTGGAGAATGAAGAATGGAAAACCAGGGCTCGAGCTGTGGGAACGCCAGGCGGGGGCAAGGAGGGGCGCTATACCCACATATCCTTGTATGATGGGAATGAGGAGGCCCACTCCTGGCAAGAGCATCCCGCATCCCTCTCCCCCTCACACACACTCGTACCCCCTTACACACACACACACACACACTCCCATACCTCCTGTTTACACACACAGGCACTCACACTCACACAGCAGGCTGGCCCGGGCAACTTTGGAAGTTTGGAGCACTCTGGCCCTGAGCAGAATCAGGTCATGGAGATTCATCCTGGGCCTCTACCAACAGGAGAAAAAGGAGCTGGAAAGCCACCCCCGGGGCCTGGGGCAGGGCAGTACCCACTTTGCCCGCACAGCTCGGCCGCAGGGCTGATGACGACGCGCTCATTCTCCACGCTGCCCTTTCTTTTCTGCTCCCAGGCATGAAACCAAATGTTGGCACTTAAGCTCGGTGACAGGAGCGGTGGCCGCTGTTGTCAGACTTCATGAAGACAAAGCAGCTTGTCCCAGAAGATAGGGAGACACCTTCTCTGGGCTCACATGGCCCACACCAGGGCACACCCCCCCACATGGCAGTACAGGGCTCCCCAAGATGGCAGGTCTGGATGGGGATGGGGAACTTCTGAGTGTAAATAGAATAGACCTTTAGGGCACTGCTGGGAGGGCCCCAGGCCCACCTGGTCCACCCTCTGCCTTGAAGCCCCCCTAGACTAGTACTTCAGAGCTGCTTCTATGTCCCTGGGGATCTAGGTCTGAGACCCCAGGGCCCTCTTCTCTCCTTCCCTCTTTCCCATAGACACTTACGAGCAATTTACTACATGCCAGGCTCTGTCCTAGACTCTGGGGTACAGTGGTGAACAATATTGGCATAGTCCCTGCCTTTAGGGAGCTCTGCCGCTTTGCCGACTGTTTTCTCGGCCTGGAGTGCAAGCGCTTTGCTCTGCCCCCTGGATAATTCTTCCGGAAGCATCACTGCTTCCTGCAAGACTTCCTGTCCCCACATGCCCCCCATCAGGTTCCACACCCCCTGTGGGGACTGTTCCGTTGTCACCACCATCAGACCGCACGACAACGGTCCTATCGGGTCTTCACTGACGGCGGGCAAGCCCCGAAGATGCCGTAGGACATGGCCGGGCTCAGTACCTGCCGAATGAGTGAATAAAGGTGGCCTTGGCCTGTCCCCTTCTCAATCTCATCTGCCCACCTGGAAAATGCACACGGTAAACCGTCACCTCACAGGGCGGTGAGGCCAAAATGCAGACAAGTGACCCTGGCTCTCCTTCCTTAACATCCATTTTGAACGTTCCAGCCCATTTGGGCTGTGCTAAAGGAACCCAGGGGAGTGTTGATCCTGAGCACCAGGTGGAGGAGGCACAGGGACCCCCCCCCCAGGCGGGGAGACAGGGAGAGGGACCACTCTGGACCAGCCTCCCCTCCCCACTTCAGCTCCTTCTCCTAGATGTCTCCTCTGCTCAAGCCTACAAAATTTCATGTTTTCCTTTAAAAACGGAAGAACCTTCCCTCCCAGCCAGGGACTTGCCTCCGTAGTAAAGGTAAGCCCCTCGCTTGCCCAGGCAGGAAGGTACCTGCCCAGCGATCTGAGGGACCTTAGCCTTGGCTATTCCCTGAAAGGCTGGTCCGTTCCCAGACCCCAGAGTCCTTGGCAGAGAAAGGGGCGGGATCCAGGACCCAAGCCCTCAGATCCTCCCACGTCCGCCTGTCAGCTCTGGAAAGTGTCCACCGGGAGGGGCCTCCACCCTTAGGGACTCCTCCATTAGTCGTTCCTCCCTTGCTGTGCAACCTGTCAAGACAGGCAACTTCTTAAAGCTTCTGTTTCCTCTTCTGTAAACTGAGAATAGTATCAACTCCAGGATTAGCATGGGTGTGGAGTCTATGTCTGCAAAACGCTTGGCGCAGCGCCTGGACCACAGCGGGGGCTGCCTGCTCTCTATTCGGACGAGCCCTCGGGGACATTCCTGAGCAAAGGGCCTGCGGCACAGCCCACAGACACCCCTGCCTGGAGGTCCCAGACACAAACTGGGGGAGAGGGGAGGGATAAGGAGCACACAGAGCAGCCGCCCCTGCTTTTGAAGGGGGAAGAGAGAACAGGAAGCTTCCGGCCTAGAAGCATGAACATCCCCCTTCCTTGAGGCTCCTCCTCAATGGACTCCCATTTCCAGCATGATCTAATGAGCCAACCTGGGGCCAGAGTTCCAGCTGGGACCCACCAGCTGCATGATTTCTCTGACCACCTGGCTCACCACCTGTGAAAGGGTGTTTGTGTTGCAGTGACCTCGCAGGGCTGCCCTGAGGGCCACATGGGGAAATGCCGCGTACAGAGGACGGGACACGAGGCGTGGCCCTTAGTAAGCACTCTCCAACCTGGAATTGGGATTGTCAAGGAACAAGCAGCCCATTTTGTCAGGAGAAAAACTGAGCCCAGAGTGGAGGAAGAGGCCAGACCCGCGGAGAAGGCCCCAGGCAACTTGTTGGTGGGAACCAGGGACGAGCCACGCCTACAAGGCCGGGGTGCAGACCTACCTCCAGGTAGACGACCCACGGCATGACGAGCGTGGCCACCAGGAGGTCGGCCACTGCGAGGCTGACGATCAGGTAGTTGGTGGTGGTCTGCAGCGCCTTCTCGCGGGACACGGCCATGCACACCAGCACGTTGCCGAAGACGATGACAAAGATGAGCAGGGTGAGCAGCATGGCGTAGTAGTTGTAGTGGGGCTTGCCGGGCTTGCCTTCGGACCCATTGAAGGGCCGGCTCCAGTTCCGGCTCTCCAGATCATCATCGTACCAGGACAGGTTCAGTGGATCCATCGGGGCAGTGGGGCCACTGGGTGGCCAGGCTCTGGCCAGGAAAAATAGACACAGGGAGTGAGCAGGAGGACCTCCCCAAGCATGCTGCCTCCCACAGAAAGCTCTGGAGCTAAAGCCAACCACCCTGGCAGTTTGTAGCACTCTTCAGCCTTGGGATTTTCCGTTCTGTATCTAACAATTTTCTTAAAATGTTGGAGCCCATGCCACTCTTCTGCCGGCAAGTTCTTGCAGATGGCAAAACAAATGAGCAAGTATGATTTTTTTAAAGATAATAAAATAAATGAGCTTGAAAAGAGCCAATCGTTCATTCATTTATTTATTCAACAAACACTGAGTAAGCACATCCCATGCACCACACACTTGAGACAATGTAGCGAGGAGTTCCAGCTTCTACAGGCAGGGACAGGAATATGCATTCATTCATTCTTGAGTCTATAAATATGTAGTGAGCACTGTTGTATGTAGTGCTAAAAACATGGGCAGGAACAAAATACACATGGTTCTCCAGCACAACAGCCCATGAATCAAGCAGTTTAATCTCTAAGCAGTGGGCACTAGGAAATGGAATGCAGGAGAGACACATAACCTAGTTTAAGGATGGAAAGACTTTCCAGAGAAAGTGACGTTCGACCGACACTCAAAGGTGCATAGGAATTAGCCACGGGAAGAGCTGGGAGCCCAGGGAAAGGTCTCGACACAAGAAGCAGCATAAGTCAATGACAGAGCGAGAGAGCAGGTGCCCAGTGGAAGGCTAGAGGAGATTCATTCGGGATAGCTGAAGCCCAGAGGGACTCGGCATGAGCTGAACAGGGGAGGCTGCCACAGCAAGATCCTAGACGGCTTTACAAGTGATGCCAGATTTGACTCTGAGGGCAGTGGGAACCACATGATCGGATATGGCTCCCAGAGAGAAGGTTCTAACCGCTGTATAGAGGATGGAAGGGTGTGGCCAAGCAGGTGGCAAGACAGCGGCTGGGAGGCTGTAGGAACCCAAGGAAGAGACGATGAGCTTCTGCAAGAGAACCCTGAGGACTTCCTGAAGGATGTGTCATGTGAGATGCAGTAAAAGGAGGAATTAGCCAGGCAACAGAGTTTGGGAGACCTTGCAGCTATTGAGAGTACAACACAGCACCAGACAACAAACAATTCTGTTTGGCTAAAAATGTAGGGCCTGGGGGTTTGGGAATGAAACTGGAGGGCCATTCATGGGCCAGATTGGGTCTCGTAAGCTTGGGAGCCCCTGAGAGGTTGGGTGCAGAGGAAGGACCACTGGGCTAGTGTTTTAGAAAAGTGGCTGCTGCAGTGTAGGGGGACCTTGGAGGGAGCCAGGCTGTGGCAGTAATTCAGGGAAGAGAGGGTGGTTGTCTGAACGAAGGTGGCAGCAATGAGAACGGGGAGGTGTTCAGAATCAGTAGCTAACTTGTAAGTCAATTTCATGGAATTTGCTCATTGCGTAGATGTGGGATGGGAGAGGGGCCGGGGCACACGGCGGGGAGAAGGTGTAGAGGAAGACTGCGTTTCTGCCTTGGGCTCTGGAAGGCAGGAGGTGCTGCGCACTGAGAACAGGAAGCAGAGAGCCTGAGCGGCAGACTTGAGCTGCATCGGGCATTGACGGGCTTGACAGCCTGTGTTTTGATTGTAATTGGAACATTATGCACATATAATATAGCTGGCTTTTCTGCTAACAAAAGTGTTCCTAGTTTACAGGCTGGAATGCAGCTTATCAGTATTTCAAGGCATTCCACACAAAGCACCATGATTTCTGGGGGCTTTGCTACCCAAAGGGATTGGAAATCCACTAGTTTATGCCATGTGGGACGAACGTGGTACCATGTCCAAATCAGGGAGGGGAGCGCACCAGCCACAACAGGTCAGAGGGGACTCTGGAGAAGGGTCTGCCCACCTTCCACCCCCATCCTCGTCTGACACACCTGCTCTGCCGGCTCTCAGCAGGAGCGTGGATGATGTCCTACCCAGCACCACCAGTCTGGAGTCTCTGGGGAGGGCCAAACACCTAACTCCATGTGCAGTGGCGTGAAATGACCCCCATGCAACAAATCTTCCAGCTCTAAGGTGGTGAAGCTCGGCGTCACAGCGATGCTGCCCTCTGCGAACGCACCCAGCAGGAGAGCTACACGCACGTATGGATCACGCAACAGGGGCTGTTCCTGGTCCTTCATGTTCTCAGTCAGCATCTTTTGAGCCTGGAGCCATAAAGCCATGTGCCAAGCACTGTCAGGGGCCTGGAGACACGGAGGCTCCCGAGCGTTCTCTCTGCCTCCCCCCGCACTTCCTCTCCACGGGGCCAGTGGCCTCTGATGGAGACTCTGCGGCTCCCTGTCTGGCCCACCCCACCCCTTCTCGACACCCAACCAGCCTCACAATCCCGAGCCTGCCTATGACGTCGCTTCATACACCTGCAGAGGATTTGATAGTTTGCTTCGAACATACATATCGGATAATATATATATTATCTCATTTATCCTCAAAACCACCTCAGAGGCTTGTAAATATTATCGCAACTCTACGAATGAGAAAAATCTTTGGAAAACATCCCTTCGCCTCCCCCTGCTTGCCTAGCCCCTACCTGTCCTTCAAAGCCTTGCACAGAAGACTCCTTCCCTGGAACCCAATCTCAAGTGCTCTAGGCTGGACCACCTCCCTCCCTCCTTGGGGGGGTCCCACAGCATTGTTCCTGAGTTCTGTTCTGGAACACACCCCCTCTGTGTATCTGTTCCCGCCACCCCCCCACTGGATTGTAAGCATCTTAAGGTTACACCACATCTTGCTCATGCCTCATCTTCTTCATGGAATGAACAAATAAAAGAGCATACTCTCTTGTTCTCTGGGATCTGCAGATAGTAAGTTGTTTGCTGAACTGAGTCAGAGGCTCTGTGAGTCCAACTGGGAAGAAAAGCCCTCTGCCTGGAAATGTAGCTATAAAGATAGGCCACCAGATGAACAAGAGGCAAAAGAGAAAGACAGCCCAAGAGAACCACGGGTGTTGCATGTTGGATCCCCAAAAATAAGACTGAGGAGGAAGTTAGCGTGCAGGGAATTTACTGGGGACTGTTCTCAGGATGGAGGCTTGCAGAGAAGGGCAGGAAGCAGGACTGGGCCGAGGACAAGCTGGGCTGCTTTGCAGTCCCATCAAAGGCCTCAGGTGGCCTCCTCAGGGAACCTACAGAGGTGTCCCCTCTCATAATGTCACAGGGCGTGGGCTGGCCCAGGGAAAAGGTGTGACCTTGAGAGAGGCATCTCTCTTCAAGTGGGCACCTGCCAAGAGGGTAGGCGCATCTCAAACTGTCAGCTGTCGGCAGGCCCAGTAGTTGGGGAGGGAGTGTGTTGGTCCTGCAGGGGTCTGGTGACCACTCCGCCACTGGGCCGCTACAGTGGGTGCTCAGAAATCAGAGAGGGTATGCACAGGGGCACGGCTGGGGTGCTCATGGAGGGCTTCCCGGAGGGGGAAGAGCTTCAACCAGGACTTAAAATCATGGGTACAAGTAAGATAGCAAATGTGAGCATTGCTGGTCAGGGCAGGTTAGGGGGTGAGCACTCATCCCTCTGCGTGCTGGCTTCTCTGCAGGACAAGAGTGAGTCCCTTCACCCAAGGCTGGAAAGGCCTCATGCATTTAATTTTCTAATTCAGTATTTATTCTAGGTAGTTCTAGATAGTTTTTTTTTTTTTCTGATACAAATGTAATAGATTAACGTTACAGAAAGAATGGGAAAACCTAAATGCCTGTAGACCCTATTAATATCTTGGTGTAGGATTTTCTCCCAACCCCCAGAGCTAGCCCCAGTCCCTACTGTGTCCTCAGCACCCTTCCTACCTGGGGCCGACATCACTCACAAGCGGGGGCCGTCTGGCTAACTCCCACGCAACACCAAGCAGAACGGGAATTTAGACATCAGCAAATCTTGCCCCACCAAGGAGGTACTCTAGCATGAGAGATACTAGTGTAAGATAGGGTGAGGACCAAACAACCCGGGTTCCAATCCCAACTCCACCTTTACTAGCTCCGGTGTCTGGGCCAGACTACTTGGCTTCCCTGAGCCTCGGTCTTCCCACCTGCAAAATGGGGATAGCAATTACTGTCGCGAGGATAAAGTAAAATGATGCACGTGTGGCCGTCCCAGGTAAACTCTCAAGGATTGTGAACTTTACAAATCAAACCAAGCAAAAGAATTAAAAGAAACAAGCACTCAGACCATGAGCCTGAGGCTCCTGGAGGTGAAGTGACTGGACTGTCCAAATGCAGTCCATTGGGGTCCCGCTGTTATACCATGCTACCTCCTACGGCTCGTCCTTGGAAAGTGGGGGTCTAGGTGAGGGGAGAAGGGGTCCAAGACGCAGCAGACAACCCCTGGGAGGGAGTAAAGGAGAATAAAGGCAAAGTCTATGCCTGAGCCATGTAATACCAATTGCCATATTTCCTAGGCTCTAAAATAGAGGTGAATGTAAGATGCACCATTGTTTAATGCACCAGTAGGAAAGAAAAAAAATGCTATCAAATTGCAATACAGCTCTAAGATGGGGTCCACTGTAAAATGCATTCTGATTTCAGAGACATTAAAATGTGTGTATGTGGAGGTGGGGGAGGTGTGCATCTTAGAATGGTTAAAATACCGTGTCCTCCTGGCCACTTCTCTTTTGGCGCTTTCTCGGGACACCTGAGAAAACCCATCAGTCCCCACTCGGCCCCTGCCCCAGCTCCAGCCCCATCCCTTCTTTTCCTTCTGCCCAGGGCTCCAGGGGATGTCCCAGAAGAAGGCACAAAGGAAGGGCCAGGCTGTGGTCTTTCTCACCACAGGGGCTCCTGAAGGGCCCCTCAGATGCCTGCCCTTGTCCTACCCCTTGAGCCTCTCTGTCCCTGTCAGAGCTTCTGCTCGTTTGGGGGAGGAGGGAGCTCCAGGTATTCTGGGCTGGTCCTGGCCCCAAAGAAGCCAGGTGAGGTCAGGGCCCACTCTGCGCCTCCTGGAGCTAGCAAAAGCCAAGCTCGATAGCAGTCGACACCTTAGATTTGCCAGGATGATCCAAATTTCTTGTTCCTTTTTAAAAAGGAGATGGCTACATGTATGACCCAAGGCGAATTATTCCTATAGGAAATTTCAGATAAATAAATCTCATATTATTTTAAAACTTTCTGTCATCAGAACAAGAATCTTGATTTGGGGTTATGAAAATATGGTCACCTTGCTCACCAACCTCCAGACGCCACCTCCATTCTCTTCCAGGTGGCTACCGTCTCACGTGTAAAAGCTCCAAATCAGTCCCCATCAAGGAGCATTTAGCGAGTGCCAAATACATACATGGTCACTGCCATTGCTTAGCTACTTAGTCCTGTCTCCTGGAACAGGGATGAACGATCTAACCCTATTGGTAAGGATTGAAATGTGTGCCTCTCAATGTGTGCATTGGGGAAGTCATAACCCCCAAGGTGATGGTATTCGGAGCTGAGGTCTAGATGACAGGAAGACAGGGTCCTCGGGACGAGATGAGCACCCTTAGAGGAAGAGACACCCGAGTCTCCCCCTCCTCGTGCCGTGCGAACACACAGTGAGAAGGCAGCCATCTACAAGCCTGGAAGAGAGCTCTCATCGGAACCCAACCATGCTGGCCCCTTGATCTCGGACTGCCAGCCTCCAGGATTGTGAGGAAATTAATTTCTGGGGTTGAAGCCCCCCCATCTAGGGTACTTTGTTAAGGCAGCCGGAACTGACAGAGACACCAGGAGGAGGAGCGGCTGCCAGTCCCCCAAAGTATCACCCTCCTTTTCCCTATGCAGGGAAGCGGGGCATTGCTGCTCCCCACGCCACCCTCCCCAGCAGACTGCTGGCAGAGGAGGTCCCGCTGTGCTCTGGGGCCTCCTAGGCTTTTTCTTTCCAGCTGCTCTGGTGCATGGGAAAGAGGAGGGAGCCAGGAGCTTGGGGAGCTCCGGGGCGTGGGGTCCCCACAAGCCTCAAGCCATCTAAGCGCCAGAGATCCCCTGACCCTCATCTGTCTCCAGTACTCAGCTCAGAAGGGCAACCACCGACTGAAAGACCTTCCAGAATCATCCACTCTGGTGGTCTGTCCCCCTTGCATCGAGTTCTCCTGAACATCCAGCCTAGCTCCGGTCTGCTCTGATGGTTGCCGTCCTCAGAGCCCATACCGCAGAGCGTCCCAACGCGGTGTCTGGGGTGAATGAGGTGTGCGGGCTTGTCAGTGCGAGTGGATGGTGGAGCGGGCTTTTCCAGCCTCCAGGCCTCCGCCACTTATCCTCTGGGCTTTCCGCATGCGACCATTTCCTGTTTGTGCCCTCATTTGAAAAGGAGCTAGCTGTCTAGTTGAGGAAGGCAGTGAGAGCCCAGACAGGTAGCTGGGGCCGAGCTGGCCCACGGAGGCCGCCCTGGCCGACTCACACAGTCGGCCTGCGCTGGGGCAGGGGAGGGGAGGAGGGGAAGGTGGAGGCTGTTGAGAGGAGGCAGGCAACTCTCCCTCCTCCCCCCGCAGCTGCAGACACAAACAGCCTCTCACAAGTATGTTGGAAGAAAAAAAAACTCCTTTAAAATTCCACAGTTTGAGGCTGACACCCCAAACTTGGAGGCTGCAGTTGCCCTTGGTCCCCAGCCTGGTGGGGTGGGGCCAGAAGGGTCAATCCGTTAGGACAGCCTGGGACCCTGGAGGAAAGCTGGCTGATGGGGGGGGCGGGGTGAGGGGGACCGAGGGAAGGCTTCTGTCCTCTCTCTAGTATGATTCCATCCACCTGCAAAACTTGGGGGCGCAGGGCCCAGAGGTGGGGCGGGAGGAAGCCTGGGCGCAGTATAAACTCCAGCAGCCTGCTTCCCGCGGTGCTGCCTCCCCGGAAAGTTTGGCAGTTGAAGGAATCAAATTGTCTAATTAAAATGTAACAATCTCTTATCAGGCTCTATGGCTGGTGAGACAGTGCTGTCTTAAACACATCATTTTCCCTCTTCTCTGAAACTTGAAGCATTTCAATGGAAAAGGAGGGGTGGGGAGGAGGGTACTTGGCATTTGCATCTCAAAAGCAGCTTGTGGGAAGCGGGGGAACTGGAGGGGAGTGGGGAGGGAGTGGGTAAGGGGCTCTCCCCAAGACCCAGGGATTCAAGCCGCCCTGGCTCCTCTCACGGGGTCCAGACTCGGGGGTGGGCACCTCCCCTGTGCCTCCCGCGGCCCCAGGAAGAGTGGGATCTGGAAGGAAGAGGGAGAGGATGGAGCCCCCAGTCCTTCCTACAACAAAGGGAAACCAGAAGTCTTTAACTAATGCCCTTGCTTACTGGGCCCAGGAGGTCAGTGTGGGCAGGGGAGCAGGGGAACTGGGGCCTCGGATTCCCAGAGCCGTCAGCCAGGCAAGGAGGGCCTTCCCGGCTCAGACTTTGGGAAGGCCAGTGTGGTGGATGATGGCCAGGCAAGGGGAAGGAGGGATGGATGCTGCCACCTCCGGGCTCACCCTCTCCTCGCCCCTGAATCTTCCCTGGCCTCCCAGGCCCAGAGAAGAAGGGGGAGCCGGGCGGTGAGGCCCTGGGTCTGGCTCAGGGGCCAGCAGTCATTCTTAAGGGAAGAAACACTGATTGCTTTTGCCCAGGAGTGGGGGAGGGCCCAGGTACGTCCTGTACTTACAGGTTCTAGGGCTTGGCCATGGGGTGGGGTACCTATTGCCTCCTGGACTCCGCCATTGCTCCTGCTTGTCTCCACCCAGAGCCTCAGGGCAGCTGTGGGGGATCAGGTGTGGACTATTTAAAGAGACCTAGGCTAGTGGGGAAACCAGCCCTCCAGAGGCCTGGGAGGGAGGGTAGGCCACACACCGACACCGCCCACTTTGTGCCCTCTCCAGATCTGGCAAACCTCCTAAGTCCAACCCGGAATCCTGCAGGGACAGCGAGGGAGCAAAGCACGGGGCCAAGCAGCCAGGCCGCTGCAGGGTCTAGCTCTGTTATCCGTGGGGAGAATGATGCAGGTTTCCTTAGAAAGTGTAAAACCGCCTGGATGACTCTCTTCCATTCTTGCTCACTGGCCGTGTCTGGTACCACCCAGCAGGAGCCAGGAGAGGGGGTGCGGTCCTAAGAACCATCGGTGGCCCCCCCTGCGGCGGTATCCCAGGCACCCGCTCTGAGCCTGGAGCTAAACCTGGCCAGGCAGCCCCTTGCCTCCTACCTCACAGCTGAGAGAAGCTGCCCTCGGGTGCTCGCTCAACTTGCGTCCTTCCTTCCGCAAAGCTACCAGCTAGGTACCACCTGCTCCCTGCTCCCGGGTTCCCAGGTCCCAACTCCTAACCGGGCCCAGCCCTTCCAGGTAGGTTCAAGATCCCATTGTCCCGGCTGACCTCGTCCTCCTTGTCACGCTCCAGGACAAGCCCTTCTCCAGGGAAGCCTCCCTGAGGCTCCAGCCCAGAGCCATCCTCTGCCGTACTAGGCTCACGGCACCTGGGCTCCTTGGGGGCCCTCATCACAGGTGTAATTAAGTCACGTGTCTAATGATTTGTTTAGTGTCTGTTCTGACCAACCGGGGAGCTACACCGGTGTAAGGAGGACACTTAGCTTGTTTTTTTTCTTTTTGGTCTTCTCGCTTTCCAGCATGGTGGTGGCCACGGTAAGTAAATGTCTGGGAGGCATCCATGGGAGCCGGTGCCCCACTCAAGTGGGGAGGAGCCAGGCCCAGGGTCTTTTTCTGCCCTGGTTGTTGTTTCTCCCCTGGAATCTTCTCAAGGGGTATCAGTCGCCTCCCCCGAGATCTCTCTCTGGCCCTCTGGGTCTGGGTCATGGGGTTGGATACCCAGCTGGTTGGGGTCCATTCAGGCAATTTTCCAGTGGGCACATGGGGTTACAAGCCATTGAAAGAGAGAACACATGTGTGTGAAGGTGAGTGAGTGTAGGTGTGTGGGGAGGTGGGGAGACAAAGTGAATTCTGTGGGAAGGGATGCAGAGAGCCGGTGGGGATGGCTTCTGGGCTCCCAGAAGGCCTGGGGGGCCCAGGGGTTCGCAGTGTCTAGATGAGCACCCCACGGCGGGAGTGATGTCCCAGCAGGCCAGCACGGCTGGAGCCATTTCCCATGCAGCACCAGCCAGCGGCCATAAAGCATCCACGGGGAGCCCCCAGAGTGTCGCTGGGACAGGGTGGGTCCCAGGGAGAGGCTGAAGCACGCACGGCTCTCCTGTTGTGAAGGCGGCCCCTGCGTGGGAATTTCTCCAGGAGCAGAAAGAGACCAGAGTGGAGCTTGACTGGGAGCTCCAGAAGGAGACCAGAGTGGAGCTCCCCACCCCTCATGCTGTCATCCTGGACACCCTCTGTGTTTCTCCCTCTTCCCAAGATGGCCAGGTACCCGGGGTCTGTCCAGGGGTCCTTGGGAGTGTGGAGTGCCCCGAGAGACTGGGACAGAGGAGGGCTGCGGGGCCTTGAGGCCTCTCCCAGGTTGGCTCAGGGCTGGGCCCGGACCCCCCGGCATCACCCCCGAGGTCTACGGTAGGGTGAGGCAGGGTCTGGAGACCCAGGGAAAGCAAGAAGGGCGTCTGCCTGACAGCCCCGACACTGTGCATTTTGAAGGTTCCGTAAAAATGTCTCCTCACAAACTGTCAAAGTGTCACAAATTAATTAACTGTTAGCTGGGAGTGACTCAGTGTGGGGAGGGGGTGGGGAGAGAAGGCTCCGGGAATGCTAAGCGGGGTGGTGGCGGTACTGTTCTCTGCGTGTGTGAGCTGCCTTTTGATTAAAAATCCTCGCAGCTCAACACCGTGCAAGGGAAGGGGCAGATCACTGGGGCAGCTCACGTGCCGAGCAGAAAATTGGCAGGTGGGAAGCAGGGTGGAGGGCGTGGGGCCTGGGGCCCCCTCCCCGAGGAAGGGAACACGGTGGGGAGAAGGAAGCCTCTAGAAATTGTTCAGATCTAAATTCAGAAAGGAGCCCACAGGCTGACACTGTTTTTCCCCCCTTTCTTTCTCTTTCCCTCCCTTTGCAATCACGCCCCCCCCCCCAGGATGACAAGAATTGGGAAGTTGACCTGGGTTTGCCCTGAGGGCCAGGGCACGGAGCCCAGGAGGCAGGTCCACTTAGCCAGACTCACCAGCAGGAGCCAGGAGAGGAGGGAGGGTGGGTCTCAGACCAGCCTCCTTGACCTTTACTTTAATTTCAGGAGAGAATTGAGAAAACATGCTCTTGAAAGCCAAGAGGGAGACAAATCCTGAACCTTATTGCTCTGGAAGGAGGAAAAACAGTCCTTGCTATTTGGCAGAAAATTGCTTCGCTTTATGAAAAGACACCCCTGTTCATGAAAACAAAGAGCGGGTGAGTCCAAATAGCAGCCGGCATCCACCAACCTGCTGCTGGGAACCCTGGGGTCCCATGACACCCCCAATCCTTCCACTCCAGCAGGCTGGTACTGGGGACTGTGGGGACATTTCTTTTCCAGGAAGGAGAAAGGAGCCCTTCCCTAAATGCGGGGTGGGGGAGCGGGGGCAGCAAGATCTAACTTTATGACTCCTGCCCAGATATCTATCTGTACCGCAAAGACCAACTGAAGGTAAAACTTCACTGCTGGGATGCAATCAGCAAGATCCAGATTGTGGAAAAATATAATAAAAGAAACTTGAAAGCCGAATCAGCCGATTATAATGTGGGGAACTTACTTGAATCCTGATTCAAAGAAACCAACTTTTTAAAGATCCCTGACATTTCACGAGACCATTGAAAATCTGAAGAGTGGATTTCGACGCTATTAAGGATTCCCTGGGAACGATTTTTAGGCGTGGCAGCAGTGTTCCAGTTCATTTTTGTAGCATCCTGATGGCGCGGGATACACAGTGAAATATTTACAGATGAAACTAGATGATGTCTGGGATCTCTTTGAAACGAGTGTAAGGGGGCTATGGATGACTCCAGATCGGCCATCTGCTGGTCGTGGTGGAAGCTGGGTGATATGCCAGCCTTGGGTCCTCCCTTTCCCAGAGGATGGTGGCTCAGCTGGCAGGACAAGAGGTAGTGAGGGACAAATGGAACAGCTACCAAGCTCCTACTCCATGCTCGTCACCGTGTGAAGCGCTGTGCCTAGATCATTTCCCTTCGTCCGCACCACAGCCCTATGAGATGAGACATGATTTCCGCATCTCGGATGAAGAAAGAGGAACGGGGGATGGGGGGGATCTGGCCCGAGTTCACCCAAGCGGGTTAGGGACACAGATCCATCTTCCCGCAGAACCTGCAGACACGGTTCCTTCAAGGGCATGTCTAGGCTCTCACCCCAGCAAGCTGTTAGGTCTCTGACTGGTGTCTGCAGGGCCCCAGAGGAAGGGCTCACAGCCTTATAAAGAGGGAAGTGGCAGTCCGGGCCGCACGCAACCTTCCTCAGAGTCCCGAGTGCCCTCAGACTACCGATGTTTTCCAGAAAATGACACTTGGGGAGTCTCTAGGGCATCAGGCTGCTCAGCCCAAGTGAGCTCCGAGGAGGACGGGACGTGCTGGATCCCAGGTAAGAGCAGCAGAGATTGTGGCTAAGAATGGGGGTCTGCCCAGGGGCTGCCTCTGGGCTCACCCCTTCAGGCCAGTCCAGGACAGGCTGGGGTCACGGACAGAGCCCCTGACTTCCTCTGCCACACGACGGAAGCAGGTAGGAAGGGCAGCCACAGCGATGGGCAGACAGTCCTGATAGCCTGCTCTGTGCCCACCAGCACTGCACACCGTTCCCCCATCCCATCCCTGTCTCCAGCATTTGAGGCTTCTCCAAGCAGCAATGACCAGAATATGAAGAGGAATAGCTTCCTTCCATCCCAGGAATTGAAGAAGAGGAGTCAATGCAGCCTGTTAGTTTTTTATTTTTAATCGGACAGACAGACAGATCTGGCTTTCAATCTCACCCCCAACGCTTGTTAGCAGTATGGCCTTGACAATGCAATTACTCTGGGCCTTGGTCTTCTCATCTGTAAAATGGAGACATAACTCCCTCCTCACTGGAGTGGCTGGGAAATTAGCTTAGAAAATGGATATGAAGGGACCAGTAAGGGGTACATGCCCAACAAATGGCAGCTAATATAATGAAAATGGATGCTGTGGCCACCAAAGAGGTGGGGCTAAGCTCTGTGACGGGGTCCAGGCAACACACCGGGGGCTGTGATGAGTGTTGCTGGGGGAGAGAGACCCCAATTTCTCTGTGGCCCCTAACCCTCTGAACAATCCAGAGAGAATACAGCTATACCACATGAAGTTCCCACCAACCAGCCCTGAGATGTTGTGGGTGCCTGGCAGGCGACTTTGGGTAAAGTCTTCTCAGCCTGTGCCATGTGGATTTACCGCAACCTCGACCCTTCCCTCTGAATCTTTGAGAAAGAGAAGCCCGACTTGGCCTGTGGCCTTCCTGGTCAACTCTAAGGCTGCCCCAGCTACAAGATGCCTCTGTTCCTGAAGGTGGGGGTGGGCCAGGCACGCAGTGAGACCTGGCAGACTCTCTGAGGTATCAAGCAACCATCAACCCTGGATCATCTCGTCTAACCATGCAGATGTCTGACCTGCAGAAGGATAATCTAGTTCCCTCTGCTGAGCCACTTCTCTGATCCTCAATTTAATAATTAACAATAATTTAATAACAAGAACAGACGTCCCTAATTTCAGCGAGAGGTAGAAGAACCAAATAAAATGTTATGTTTCAAAGTGTCTTGCAAACTCTAATGTCCCATAAAAATGATAGTTAGTTAGGATCACCTCCATGGAGACCTTTCTCTGGCCATCTGGAAATTGATCATACCTACATTCTCATTAAAAAGCCTTGGTGCTTGCTACTATCCGATTGCTGTTTGCATGTGTTCTTTGGTACCTACCTTGCTCTGTGTCTGCCCCATCCCTCTGATGTGTCCGTGAGGTCTGACAGGCAGAAGGTGTTTTAATCCCGTGTACATCCTTAGCACCTCTTGGGAACGCTACCAGCTTAACTGGTGTTAATGAGCATCTGTGGTGAGGGTGGGCACGGATACAGCCGTGCTGCCGTGAACATCTCCAAATAGGGTGAGACCACTTTCCTTGTGGGGTTATTTTGAAGGTTAAATGAGGTACATCAAGCCCTTAGCATCGTCTCTGGCTCAGAGCCAGAGACGATGCTATTGTTCCTATTCTCTTGATAGCTGACCTGGGAAAATGTAGAGAATTGAATTTCACACCTGGAAGAAACCTTCAATCTAATCTCTTCACTTTACAGAATAAAAAACTAAGATGCAGAAACGTGAAAGGACCCACCCAAGTTCCCAGAGCCAGTTGCTTTCATTACCAAGATGGTGGTCAAGGTCTCTAGATGGGCCCCTCCCCTAGCTTTACAGGGCTCTCCAGGCTCTCCGCCTGGCTGGTGGACCCGATCCCAAGGAGGGCAGGTATCAGCTTCCCCCGTGGTCACTATCATGTCATCAGCAGCCGCATCTTCAAAGACATGAAGTCAGCTCAAGGAGGGCGTTCTGGGGGCCCCATGGGTATCTCTCCTGAGTCCCCCGTGACGTCATCCAACTTGTTGGATCTGTCCCACCCCTATCCTCCGCAGAGATGTACACGTGCGATCGGTCCTTACAAGGGCTGCCTGCCAAGCCTGACACATGCATTCCTCGGGACATCGGTGAGGCCATGCACACCGCGGGTTATGAGCTCGTGGATGGTCGCCACGTGCAGGGAGCAGCCCAGCACCTGCTAGGTTTCTTTATGGGCTGCTGCTTCCTGAAACAATGTTTGTGGGAGGTGTCCTGTCCCCTTCTTCTCCTGGAACCTGGGGAAAGGACTGAGCCCCCATATGTGTGGCTCCACAGCCTGATGGGGGCAGTGAGGGCGACAAGAGCAGCCAGGACTGCTCGGCTCCGCCCCAAGACGGCAGGATTGCTGCTTGGCCAGAGGAGGATGGCTGGGCCCAGGGACCCGCTCACCCCAGGCCTTCTCTGGATAACTCGGACCCAGAGACCCACCTGTGGGTGGGGGGAGGGGAGGGGAGGGGAGGAAAGGAGAGAACCACCGGAGAAGGTGGCTGTTGGGAGTGTCACTAAGGAAACGCCTCTGGCTGGAGCTGCCCCCCTGCCTGCCAATCCTGAGAATTTCGGAGGCAGAACATAAACTCTTCAGTCTTAGCCTAGGACTCCTGGGACACAGATGAGCTAAGTTTTCAGAGCCCGTCGTGGCAAACAACATAATGTCACTAATCAAACTTCCTGTGCGCCCACCCAATTTGATCCATCAGCCTTTTGATGCACTAAGTGAAGATGAATTAGGAGTAACGAGGCTGTGACAGCTCCCTGAGGCACAGGCTGACGGGGAGCTGTGATGACTGAGGCAGGAGGGCGGGGGAGCTCCTCGGAGGATCAGCTCCAGCTGCCGGTTCCTGCAAATAACCCGCCGATGCCAAGGCACCTCGGCTCCCCCTCCCCCAGTCCCGCGCTCTCTCACACACAGTCACCATCCGAGAAGTGTAAGCCGGTGTGTGTCTGAGAAACAGACTTGGCTACCTTCCTACAACGAGTGACACGCCAGAAGCCCCAAGCCAGTAGCAACGTGGGGCGGGTCAGAACACGGAATCGACGCATCTGGTCGCATGGGGGACACGGAGGCTGACAAGGGCAGGCTGGTAAAATCCCTGCTGGCAAGGCGGCCTGCCACTGAAGTCCCCACCAGCCCGGCCACAGAGACGCAGCACTACTGAGCCAATTCCTTTTCTACCAGAAGGTGCAAACTGGCCGCCTATGGGCCACAGGGAGCTTGCAGACTCGTTCCGTTGGGCTCACATAGAGAACATTGTTGGAAAATCGCAGTTTATGGTCGATATTTAAAATTTGGAGATTTTATATTAAAATAGACCTCTAGCTTCTCTTATAAAAAGAATCACAAGATTTTGGAAATACTGGCTTAGCATTCTTGCAAGGCAATAGCAGGCTGGGGTCAAGTAGAGGCAGCCGCCTTTACACGGGCACACACTGAGTGAAGAAGGCAGAGGCCCTGCCCAAGCAGAGGAGGGTCCAGCTTATGGAGAAGGGACTGTGTCTGTACTCCAAGAATGGAAGAAAAGGAAGAAGGAGCTACACCTCCACCCTGGGCTTCCCACCCGCTATGTTCTCCCTAGATGCCCCAGCACGCAAGGGGCAAAGCTCCAAGCCTTTGGCAGAGGCCCCTTCCTCCTGTTGCTATGTCCAGCCTCAGCTGGCTGGGACACAGTGTCCTCAAGTTTGCCACAGTCCTCACTAATCCTTATAGCCCTGTGCTCAGCTGGTTTCTCTCAATTTATATTTACTGCCAGGCCCCAGAATATATTTAAGTTTGAGTCCCCTGTTCTATAAGAGTATCCAGCGTAGTAGATCTGCTAATATATTGCTGAACTACAAAGGCTGTGTCTGAACGATGCTCTAGTATCTTCTTACTTGATGCTCACCATCAAGGCTGGTGGTGGCAGGAAGGTGGGCACTTGGAGGTTGGGGAGTCTTCTGGAAACACAGGTAACTTTTGAGCAAAGCAGAGTTTTTTTCTAACCCTCCCCAGCCGTGCCTGGAGACCTCAGTCCTCTCTCTGGAGGCCCCTGTCCTACGGTTTCTGAAGCACAGCCTCCCTTGGGGGCCTTTCTGTCAGCTGATGTTCAAAGAGACACAGGAAAAACAAATATCTCTCCCCAAAGGTTGCCTTCGCTCTAGCCTTTCTGATTGATCCTCTAATTATATTTGTGGCCCAGGAAGTCCTAATCTCTTCAACAACCGGAGTGTTCACCACAGGTTGAAACAAAACATCCCATCTTCCTGGCATGAGATAAATCGAGGTCTGCAATTTTTTGCATGTACCAGCCTGAGAGGCAGAGCCGCTGGGGACCTGGGACAGGTGGCCTGCTGGTCTTGGCTGCCTTTCTTACTCGGCAAGATGTCAGACTCCCTGCGGGAACACCAGCTCCCCACCCTCCTTCCTTATCTATTATTCTAACAAATATTCCAGGGTTGACTTGATGGAGGGGAGGCTCAAGGATCCTGTCCCCTCCAGAATGGATGGTGGTGACAATAAACAGGTGGACCCCGCCGCCTCTGGTCCCTTCAGCTTCCATTTCAGAAAACAGCATCTTGAGCCCTTTGAGAGGATGATACTCAGTGGTCTCTGCCTCTTCCAAATCCCTTTCTCACTTAGCATCTCTGGGGCCACCTCCTCCAAGAAGTCTTCCATGATCTCCTCCTAACTTGTTTATTCCCCTTCAGTCTCAGGGCACGCAATCTGCTCTTCGTCTTGGTGTTTCTGGTATGTCTGTCTCTTCCCCTGCTCTGTGCTCTTTCATGGCAAAGGTCTGCGTCTTACTCCTCGTTTCCTCCTCCAGCCGCTAATACTTGCCAGGCTGTTGTGTGGGAGCTTAACAAATAACAACTAGGGGGAGATGAAAGATCAGGACTTGAAAAGCTCTCCGGTGTCCTCCACTCTGCTGGCATGAAGCATGAACCATCACTCTCCAGCCCTCTTCTCAGGGCCGTCGCTGATGGCCACAGCACGCGGCACGCTCTCTCCAGGGAGCCGGGCTCCAGCACCTCTCCCGGCACCTGCAGAGCCTTGTGCCCACCAGGGAGTTAGATCTGCTGCCGGACCGGCTCCTGCTAGCTGTTCTTCTAATTGCCATTCATCTCGTCCACCGTTTCATAAACAACGAGATATGAATACAAAATCAATGGGGGCGCCTGGGTGGCTCATTTGATTGGGTGGCTGCCTTCGGCTCAGGTCATGATCCTGACGTCCTAGGATCGAGCCCCATGTCCTGCTCCCTGCTCAGCGGGGAGTCTGCTCCCTCTCCTGCTCCCCCTGCTTGTGCGCTCTCACTCTCTCCCCCCCCAAACAAATAAATAAAATCTTTAAAAAAAAAAAACAAAATCAAAATAGTGATTGCATAATGACTGAGTGGAATGCATTGGGGAAATTTTTTGATAAAGAAAAATCACTAGAAAAAAAAATCCTGCTTAGTTCTATGTAAATTAGATCTCTAAAAATTCTGAAAATCTGTAAGCTTATGAAACAAGTTTTCATCTCTGCTCTGCTTTATAAAGTAAAAGTGAAAAAACTGGAGGTCGTGGATAAAACGTTATGGCAAGACTTCTGCAAATAACTGGGGCCAGACTCCCATCGGTGGACTCTATTCAAAGAAAAGACCCAAGATACACACAAAAAGTTCAGTAAATGGATGCACACGAATGTTCTAAGGAAATTAAATGCCGGAAGTATTATTTTTAAAATGAATCCTCTCTTTAATGAGTTAGTTCAACTGGTCACTCAACCATGCTGGACAGAGAGACTCCGCTATACGGTCTGGCCAGTATGTTAGCTTTGTGTGTCTCTTTTTAGTCTCCCTACACGGCCCCTGAGAAAATGATACGCCTTGGACTTCCATAACCTGCATGGCTGCCCTTCGAACTCCACGGGCCATCTGTAAACGGGGGCTGATGGGGATTGCTCTGTCATTCAGCACGCTCGCCGAGCCCCTTGCAGATACGGTGCCGATCGGGAACTGGGCATATGGCATTGAACGACGGGCACCCCCTCGTTCTCGGGCAGTCTACCAGCTGAGGCTCAGATGTGAGCACAGGCTGGACGGTGAGTCAGAAAGAGGACACATTGTGCGGAGTGGAGGTGACATAGCTAATGTGACCCACTAAACACGTGAGCTGCCTGCCACCTTTGTAGCTGAATGGGATCCTTCACCCCACTGGGCAGAATTCTGGGCAGAGGCAAAGGCTCTGGCCGTCTAGAGAAACATAAGGAAGTGGAGACGTTTGAAAGCAAGGCTGTCCTACCCTGTGTTGCCCCCTCCACCACACATGTGGAAAACAGATGCCACGCACTCTACAAAGACCAGGAGTCTTCCAAAGTCCCCAGGTCGTGCGAGACAAGGAAAGACTAAGGAAGTGTCCCAGATTGGAGGAGACTAAGGACGCAGGACAACTAAACGCAACACAGGATCCTAGATCCTGGACCAAAGAAGGACATTCGCAGAAGAACTGGCAAAACGCAACTCAATCCTGTTAATTTGTTAATAGTACCGAAGCAACGCTACTTTCTAAGTTTTGATAGTTGTACTCTGGTTAGCTAAGAAGTTAGCACCGGGGGAAGCTAGGGGAAAGGCAGACAGGACTCTCTGAACTACCTCGGCACATCATCTGTAAGTCTAAAATTATCTCCAGTGCACACAGACATCCGGAGTGGTCCGGTGGGAGGCACCTCCCGTGTGCAAGTGTCTAAGAGCAGGGGCGGGGCCTCGGCTTCCGTCTGCAGGCGAGGATGCTGGAACTCCTCCTCCCAGGCGAAGAGGAGGCTCCCCTGGCCACTCATCCAGGTATGGAGCACAGGCAGAGCATCAAGTACGTGTGAAGCTTCTGGACAAAGGGGTGGGAGGTGCAGAAGGAAAGGCAGATTAATATCTGCCCAGTGATTAGTGTTTAGTACTGGTCATTTTAGTCACCCACCATGTCCCGGGCATAGTGCCACTCCTTATGTGGGTGTCCTCCTTAATTCTCACAGCATCTCCATTTCTCTAAGAGCTAGAGAGGGGCCCAGCTCGTAGGTGGCAGAAGCAGGACTCCAGCCAAGCGCCGCCAGTCCCCCAGAGCCAGTGTTGGGTAAAGAGGTGCTGGAAGAGCCGGCCAGGGAAGCCCTTGCAGCCATGGCTCTGGTGCATTTCCAGAGGCCCGAGCCTGTGGGTTCCAGGGAGCCGCCCACTGTCCGGGGCCAGCAAGTCTTCCTCTCTGTGTGATCTCCTCACCTCCTCCTGCGGCTGCCTGGCAGTGCGTGGGGGTCTGCATCAGTCCTGCTGGGACACGTGGACTCAGCTTCCTGCACAGGCAGCAAGTGCAGGGTCTGGGGTTCCACCTGCCCATCACCCACTCTCCCCTAAGGGTCCTTGCTGACGGATCTGACTGCAGTCCCCAGAGCTGCTCCCTGAGCCCGCCGTCCACGGATCCCACCCCTATGACCCAGATACCCTCACCATCCAGGTTGTTCTCACAGTCATTTCTGCAGAGAAGACCAGTCCCTACACCCCTGGCATGGAAGGTCGGACACAGGGCGTCTGCGGGTGTTAGCGGAAACTGCTCTTATTTACAGCCCCAACAATAATCAAAACAGTAATAGTAATAGTAACTACTGCTTACTGACCGTTCGCTGCATACTGGGAACTGTTGTACACTTCACATAGCTTGTTGCTAATTCTGAACACAACCTTAAAAGGTAAGGATTACAAAGTGAGCTTTCCCTGCAGATGGAGCATGTGAGGCTGGGGGCAGTTCCTGTCTTAGTGGGGCTATGGGCACGGGGACCACGAAGCCTGGGTGCGTCCCCTCGCAGAGCCACTCCTTCTTCCCACGGGGCTGCGAGGCCCCCACACGCACGACACCCTTCGACTTTTTACCCGCACCACTGCCAAGCCCCACGACAGCACAGTGGCCCCATTGTACAATGCAGGTCGAAGCAAGGAGTTGTGCAAACAGGAAGAACCTGTCGCGCCTATCATGCTAACGTGTGCAGACATCGTGCTGCTTGTCCTCGAATAAAGGGCCGCCTGTTCCCACCTGTAGTTCTGCTGAAATCTCCAAGACCACACAGCTAGTCGATGGCAGATCTGGGGTGTAAACCCCTCTCTGGTTTTCCACAGCCCTCGCCCCTCCTGCCATCTCCAAGGCAGGCGCCCCTGGCCTCCCCCGCTGGTAATGCCCCATCAGTCTGGAAGGAGCCCTGCCGGGAGGTAGAGTTACACAAGTACCGTTTAGGAACCTGGGGTCTGGGGCAATGACCATGACTCTGCCACCCGAGGTCAGGCATTTTCTCTGTTTCCAAAGTGGAAGGAGTTCGCAGGGAACCACGCACACGTCCCCATCCGCTGCCCTGCCTGCTCCGTGCGGATGGGCTGGTGTCACAGAAGCCCTAACCGGCCACCTCTGCTCTCCACTGTACCTGTGACTGGAGCGGGGCTGGGTCTGGCCCAAGAAACCAAGGCTCAAAGTCTGAGCAAATACAGCTCTGCGCAAGGAGCCCTCGGGCACATGCAAAGGGAGCCTGCAGCATTTCGCAGCCCCTGGAGGTCCAAACCCGTCCCAGTCCTGCTCCAACCTCCAAAGATAGCAGCCGCCACAAAC
Source organism: Halichoerus grypus (assembly GCF_964656455.1). Lineage (NCBI taxonomy): Eukaryota > Metazoa > Chordata > Mammalia > Carnivora > Phocidae > Halichoerus > Halichoerus grypus. The sequence goes on along the minus strand of NC_135722.1, from coordinate 101,674,415 downwards.
CCGGGGCCTGGGCCGAGGCGTGAGCTGAGAGGGTGGGAGACCCACTGCCTCGCTCGGCCGCGTTCTGCTCCCCACTGTCCCCACCGCTGCCGCATGGCAGCCACCCAGGCTCCGGGATGCTGTTTTTTAAAACCATAAAATCCCCTCCCACCCCTGCGCCTTTCCGGGGCCTGCGCCCTCAAGTTGCCTATGGCATTCACGATTCCTGGCACATCCCTGTTGCACAGAATGCCTGGCGTGGGGGGAGGGACGTGGCTGTGAGAACAAGAGAAAGAAAACTTTACCATGTCTCCATGCTTCTGTTTCACCCTCAGAAAAAAGGCCGAGAAACGACGGCACGCCTTGTCCCAGAGCTCAGAGCACGCGTACCCAGGCTGCCGGCAACGTCGCCCTCGCCTGGCTTCCGAGCAAGGGCACGCGGGCTCCGTGGGCAACGGGGACACAGGCGGAGCTCCGGGGTTCAGTGTGACCCACGACAAGATGCACAGACGCAGGGACGTGCAGGGAAAGAGCTCTGCCCCACATTCACGGCTGGGTGACCTCCAACAGGGGGTCTAATGAGTAAGTGTGGTTGCACTAAGGGACCCCCAAGGCTTTGCCCGCACCCCCCCCCCCCGCATCAATGATGCAATCTCCAGCCCTGCCGGTGCTGAGGGGTCAGTGGTGGAAGGAGGGTGCTCGTACCGCTCCGAGAATCCTGCCCAGTCAGGCTGGGGACAACTGTCTGCTACCGCCACTGCATGTTAAAGCAGATGGCTATGGTCATGACGAAGGTAAGACCCCACAAAGGGATCCTGAGGGGTCTCTGGAGGTGGGGCCTAGCAACAGAGTACATACTCAGAGGACCTTCAGGATGGGAAGTCATTGTCACTCTGTGAGACGGAGCCAGGAGGCACGGTTGGTGGGTGAGTCACCAGGGATAACGAGCTTGGAGACAGGAAGACTGAGACGCCTTCTGACACCCTTTCCAAGCCCTGATGAGGCCAGCTGCGCACCCAGCCCCCGAGGGAAGCCCAGAGCCATGCGGAAGGGGTCTAGCTTCAACCTGGGGCAGCCCAGCCTGGGGAGGCAGCTGGCTCGTGATTGAGTTTCCAGCCCCCACCCCAACCCTGAAGAGCTGAGGCTGGAAACCGTGCCCCACGCTCCAGGGGAACTCCCTGGCTATTCTTGGAAACACAGGGACTCCTGGCACCCCCTCAGAGCTGCTCCCCACTCTAATAAGCCCAGGAGTCCCTGCCACAACATTTTCCCCTCGGAAGGAGCTGGTGTCTCTGTAATTGCAACATGATGCTCTCTCAGCAGCAACATTAATCACGCCTTGAGTCCCAGCCCCAGCCAAGAGAGAAGGAACTGGGTGCTGGCAGAACCAGAGGGGGCTGGTGTTGCCAACTGTCCTCACCCAAGGGCAAAGGCAAAGCCGCCTGCCCCATGTCTTCCTCCAGTCCTGCTTCCCAGAGAGGCCCGGGCTCGGACTTCATTCGGGTTCTCCTGACATGAGGAAGGTTGACCAGAGGCTGAGGAGCTCTCCCAGGCCATGCAGAGGAGGTGTGCCGAGCTCGGCCTGGGCCATGAGACAGCCCCACAGGCCTGGAACCCAGGCTTCTCTCCTCCCACCCTCCTCTCTGCCCCTTCCTGACTGGCAGTCTGCACCTGCCTTCCAAGCCCACCTCCCAAAGCCACAGCCCTAGGCTCCTGTCGTGGCCTTGCCCAGAACTCTCTTCAATGACTTCCCTGAAGGATAAAGTCTAGACCCTTTGCCCCTTCCCTTTGACCTTCCTAAATGACCCCCGCTCCTCTATTGTGGAGAGGCTATACTCCAGCTAGAGCTGATCTGTCCTGCAGCTTTCCTCCACCTTTTCACTCTGCCTCATCCTCTCTAGTTCCTCATCTTTTTTTTTTTTTTTTTAAAGATTTTATTTATTTATTTAAGACAGAGAGAATGAGAGAGAGAGAGCACATGAGAGGGGGGAAGGTCAGAGGGTGAAGCAGGCTCCCTGCCGAGCAGGGAGCCCGATGCGGGACTCGATCCAGGGACTCCAGGATCATGACCTGAGCCGAAGGCAGTCGCTTAACCAACTGAGCCACCCAGGCGCCCTCTAGTCCCTCATCTTTGAATGTCACCATTTCCCCCACCTGCCCTCATTCCCAGCTATCCAAATCCTACTGACCCTTCATGGGGCAAAGCCTACCTCCTAGAAGAAGCCCTCCCTGATGGCAGGAGCTCGTGGGACCTCTTCCTTCAGCACTCCCACAGAGCTGGACAAGATGATGTCCATAGCTAGTGTTCATTATAGGAGCGTCGGAGATCCCCAGGGAAGGTGGGCAGGTGAGACAGGAAGTGTTCCACACTCACTGGGTGTGTGCACCTGGGCTATGCAAACGAGCTGTGAACTGCAGGTGTCCCTCCAAGAGGCCCAGGGCACAGTGGGCCAAAGGCAGGTATAGAAAAGCATCATGTTTCTCCCGCTGAGCGCACGCCTATAGTAAGTGCTCAGCGAAACTGGCCAAATGAATGAATCTGCCCTGGCAGAGTGACACTGTGACAGGGAGCTGTTCTCACCCAGATGGTGTCTGCAGGGGGGACGTCCCGGGAGGCTAGGTTGAGATCGGAAGCTGGAGCAGTAGCTGAAGAAAAAGAACGAGCCATAACGTCTGGCAAGTGAATATACTCAGACAAGCCAGATGGGTCTTCCAAAACCTGAAGCCGGAGAGGCTAGGGGAGAAGTGAAAAGTCGCCCCACAGTCGGAGCCCGGTGGCTGAGAGCCCAGGGAGGAATCTGGGTTCCATGTTATCGAGCAGAGGCACATCCCAGTGCAGGGACAACCAGCTGTGGCCCGAGCTACCTCCCAGACTAGCACCTGTCCCCTTGGTTGCACTTTTCACACTCCACGGTTAATGAATGGTTCGCACTTTCACGTGTGAGTCTATGCCCCACCCCTGGCCCCTGGGGGCACCCTCAATTAATGCAGTGCTTGTGGGTGATGGCCTGGGCGGGGCTGGTAAACTGGGGAGAACGTGTCCCACTTAAAGGAGGCCCCTCGCTCTATTGTGGTCATAAGAGAATGTCCCAGAACTTCCAGTGTTTCAAAACAAGACTAAAATCTGAACTTTTATTTGAAGTCCCCTTATTTTAAAATGTGGGCAACTAATGCATCACTGTTTAAACCAAAGCACCCCGATGGTTCAGACCCAGCTTGCATCCTACCCTCACATCATCTAAGACACCAAACCTAAACAAACGGCCACCGTTTAAAGACATGTTGCGGTTTTCAAAGGTCCCACTGACCAAGCGGGGCGGGGGGGGTTATTACACTCTGTTATTTAAGAGTTGAAAAACCAGGCCCAGAGAGGCTTGTTAATTTTCCCAAGGTCAATCAGCCAGTTAGCAGCTGAGGCAGGATCAGAACTCACATCTCAACACGTTCTCACGGCTCTTTCCCCACACCCCACCTCCAGGCCCTAATGGACAGCAGAGTCAAAGCGGCAGTCAGAACGGTGGGCTGCACAGAGACCTTGGCATCAGCTAGCTGGTCACGGTGTCCCTAGAAGTGAAATAGACAAGCAGCAACTAGATTGCTCCCTGAGCTGTGCGAACGGCAGAGTTGTTCTAGGGAGGGGAATAGAAGTCGAATTTGAATCACCAGAACGGAGATTCATAACCCCACCATCAGTTCCAAAACGTGAGCCAATTTATAGACCCAGACGCCTTGGAGGAAGGGGAAGCTGGGTCCCCTTGAGGAAGAACCTTGCTACACTGCCAAAATTTTATACTGTTCATCTTTCTCCCAGCCTTCCCCAAAAGGATCGGCAGCCTTTTACCAGGATGACTCTGCACGGGAGAATGGGAAATAATCAGACTTTTCAGGGATTAGCGGACACCGGCCCTGACCTGACATGATTCCATCACCCTAGCCCCCAACAGGGCTGGCAGGGACCTGTGGATGTCACATGGTCAATGGGGTTTTGAGCTCACGTCCTTCTCACAATGGGCCCAATGGGTCCCTGGACCCCTCCTGTGGTTAATTCCCCAGCTCTGGAATGCATAATTGGACCGGGCATCCTCAGCAAATGGCAAAACCCCCATAGCACAGGACCAGCTGGATTCCTTTGAGCTGCTCAGAAAATATATCCAACCCTGGAAATAAAGCACAAAGCCACCTAAGGCTCATCTGACTCTCTAGGGGAGAGTACTTTACTGTTTACTACCCATAAGGGACCCAGCCCTGTGAGAGACACTACAGAGAAAAAATTGATAATATACAACGACTTCCACCCGGTAGGGAAGATAATCCCAAACTTTCTGACTTCATTGCCCTGTAAGACATTCATAAGCTTAGTCTCAAGTTCGGCCATCTTATTCTAGCTGCTTTCTTCCTTCCACTGATATCTGTTTCTCACATCCTCTTTTGAACCTAACTGTGTCATCTCTCTGGTTGCCTCACTAATGACTTAAATAATATCTTTGACACATAATGGTTTGAAAAAGATGTTTTTGACCTTTCGAAAATTATTACTTTCACAGTGTACCCGACTCAAAAAATAAACCCTCCCAGGGAAAGTCAGCCGTGGGGGGACGGGTCAAGAGGCCGAGCGCACCCCGCTGGCTCCTGGCTTCTCCCTGCAGCCAGCTCGCTGCCGGACCAGCCCGCCTACACGCTTTCCCTCTAATGCTGAGAGTCACCGCTCAGGCTTGGCTGCCGCGGCTGCACCATGGCCCTCGGTGTGCCGGGCGGCTGACTCCAGACTCTGTGTGGGAGACCGGCACTTTCCAGTCATGGGAAGCTTGACAACCTCTCCGGGACTCAGACCGTGGGAATCGCCAATGCCCCCTGGGCAGCCTAGGGGCCAGCGGATCCTTTAGGTAAATAACTTGACAAATCAACAGAGGTGGCGGCAGCTGCCAAGCACCTCTCCTGGGGTCTCCGTAAGATGAGGTGAGCTTGTCCAAAGGGTGCAGGGGGCAGGGCCACTGGTGTGAGTGTGAGTGAGTGTGTGTGTGTGTGTGTGTGTGTTGGAGGATGGGGTAGAAGGTGTGACATGTGCTGATCCAGGTCAACCCTGGCTCCCCAGGGTTCAACTCAAGCCACACTTCTTCTGGAAGGCTCCCCTGACCACTGCCCTTCTCTGAACAAGCCTTTGTTGTGTGTAGTACTTCACCCCTTACTGGATGATGCTACTTACTGTGTTAGGAATTAGGAGGCCTGGGTCTTAATTCTGGCGCTGGGTCTGTGACTTTGGGCATCACTTGACTTCTCATTCTCTCTCTAAAGCCAGTTTTCTCACCTATAAAGTGTGAATAACAACTGCTTTCTCTACTTCATGGAACCGTAAGGATCAAGTCGTAGGTTCGCGTCCTGGCTCTGCACGTAGAATATCAACAAGAAAAGATATTGGGGTGGCGCCTGGGTGGCTCAGTCGTTAAGCGTCTGCCTTCGGCTCAGGTCATGATCCCGGAGTCCTGGGATCGAGCCCCGCATCGGGCTCCCTGCTCTGCGGGAAGCCTGCTTCTCCCTCTCCCACTCCCCCTGCTTGTGTTCTCTCTCTCGCTGTGTATCTCTCTCTGTCAAATAAATAAACAAAATCTTTAAAAAAAAAAAAAAAGATTTAAAAAAAAAAAAAGAAAAGATATTGGGAAATCTACTTAATTGCTCTTGCTCATTCTACTCCTATTTGAAAGGGGGATGATGTTAATAACAGCACTTACCCACTGGGTTGTTGCAAAGATTAAATGAGATACTGTGGTGAGTGATTATTTTGATGCCTGGCATAATAGAAGCACTCAATAAAGGCTAGCTTTTAACTGAAAATGCCTTAGGCTGTAGGATTCTTATCAAATGAGGAGTTTTATAATTACGATCGACTATTATATTATTTTCTGAATATTTCAGATGTGTTACTTTTGCCTCCACAGGTAGATTTCAAGCTCATGACATCATTTCACAAATATTTACTGAATACCTTCCAAGGCTCGAAATGTGGACACCAAAATAGGTAGGACATAGTCATCATCCTCCCGGAGATCAGAGCTCAGTGGGAGAGACAGGTACAGAGCTGCTTAAAATGTCACCCTATAGAGCTAACAGCACAGGAGAGGGTCACTTAACCAAGCTGAAGCCTCGAAAGGCAAGCCTCTAGGTCACATGCTTTAAAAAAATCCCTTCCCTGTTCTTCTAGGCCTTTATACTCTGGTCCCAAGTCAGGGTTTTGTGTAGAATAGAAGCTCCATATATATTTGTTGAATTAACATGGAGAATTGAGTAACCCTTCCTTATTACCTAGGTCACCCAGAGTCGCTTTGGTGGGGCGAGGAGAGGAAGGGGAGCAACATTACGCAGAAGTTGACACTTCCCCAACACTGGGCAGGGCGTCTACACATGGGCCAGTGATCTGCTGGAACCCATCGTGTAGACGTCTATTCCTGACTCTGCATTCAACGTCAGCTTGGCAGCTAGAAAACAGCCTCAGTTGCAGTATTTATATAATGAAATTGGCAAATGCTACCAAACAGAGCATTATTTTTTCCTTGGAGACCTGGTTGTTAACATATTTACCAGCACACAACCGTATGGATTTCTCACAATACTCTATTTTACTGATGAAGAAATGAGGGTTCAGAAAGGTTAAGCAATTTGTTCCAAGTCACACCTAGACGCTAGACTTGGGATTTGAATGTGTCTCACTCCAAAGCCCTGGCATTTCCCTCTGTTACTTATGGCTGCCCCCTCTCCCCTCAGACCCTAGTGGGCTTGATCAGGAGCGGGTCAGCCCATCCTCTGTACCTCATCCTGGCTGGAATGGAGAGCAGAAAAGCGTCACTGTCTACTCAATGTCCTTGAAAAAAAAATCAGGACTCCTTGGACCCAGGCCAAGTTCTATAGGAACCCCACAATATCTGCCCTGTTTATTAGCTGCTTGGGGCCCCCTTGTTCAGCAACACCAAGAATGAATGAACCTATGGAAAGAGGCTCAACGTCACTAGTCATTAGAAATGCGGATCAAGGGCGCCTGGGTGGCTCAGTCGGTTAAGCGTCTGCCTTCAGCTCAGGTCATGATCCCGGGGTCCTGGGATTGAGCCCCACATCGGGCTCCCTGCTCAGCGGGGAGCCTGCTTCTCCCTCTCACTCTGCCCTCCCCCCACCGCTTGTGCTCTCTCTCTGTCTCTCTGTGTCAAATAAATAAATAAAATCTTAAAAAAAAAGAATTACAAATCAAAACCACAATGAGATATCACCTCACACCATAAGGACAGCCACTATTTTAAAAACAGAAAGTAACAAGTGTTGACAAGGACTTGGAGCAATTGGAACCCTGTGCACTACTGTTGGGAATGTGAAAGGATGGACCCACCGTGGAAAAATATGGAGGTTCCTCAAAAACTTAAGAATAGAACCACCATATGATCCAGCAGTCCAACTTCTGGGTCTATATCCAAAAGAATGAAAAGCAGATCTTGGAGGTATTTGCACACTCATGTTCATAGCAACATTACTCACAATAGCCAAGAGGTGGAAGCCCCTCAGGTGTCCATCACATGGGTGAATGGATTTTTTAATATGTGACCTATTCACACAGTGGAATATAATTTAGTTTAAAAAAAAAAAAAAGGCAGGAAATTCTGACACCTGCTACAACATGGATGAACCCTGAGGACACTATGTGAAATGAAATAAGCCAGTCCCCAAAAGAAAAGCACTGTGTGATTCACTCATATGAGGTGTATCAAGTGGTCAGACTCACAGAAACAGGAAGTGGGACGGTGGTGGCCAGGGCTGGGGGTTGGGGGGCAGGTGGGGAAGCGGAAAATTAGGGTTTAATCAGTATACAGTTTCGGTGTTGCAAAAGGAGAAATTTCTGGAATGTGTCACACAACACTGTGAATATACTTCACACTACTGAACTGTACACTTAAAAAATGGTTAAGATGGGGGGGTGCCTGGGTGGCTCAGTTGGTTGAGCGACCGACTCTTGATCTCAGCTCAGGTCTTAATCTCAGGGTTGTGAGTTCAGGCCCCACATCGGGCTCCATGCTGGTCATGGAGCCTACTTAAAAAAAAAAAAGGTTAACCACAATGAGATACCACCTCACACCAGTCAGAACGACTAAAATTAATGTCAGGAAATGATAGATGTTGGCGAGGATGCGGAGAAAGGGGAACCCTCCTACACTGCTGGTGGGAATGCAAGCTGGTGCAGCCACTCTGGAAAACAGTATGGAGGTTCCTCAAAAAGTTGAAAATAGAGCTACCCTATGACCCAGCAATTGCACTACTGGGTATTTACCCCAAAGATACAAATGCAGTGATCCGAAGGGGCAACTGCACCCCAGTGTTTATAGCAGTAATGTACACAATAGCCAAACTATGGAAAGAGCCCAGATGTCCATCGATAAGATGAATGGATAAAGAAGATGTGGTATATATACACAATGGAATATTATGCAGCCATCAAAAAATGAAATCTTGCCATTTGCAACAACGTGGATGGAACTAGAGGGTATAATGCTAAACAAAATAAATCAGAGAAAGATAATTATCATATGATCTCACTGATATGTGGAATTTAAGAAACAAAACAGAGGATCATAGGGAAAGAGAGGAAAAAAATAAAACAAGATGAAACCAGAGAGGCAGACAAACCATAAGAGACTCTTAATCCTAGGAAACAAACTGAGGGTCACTGGAAGGGAGGGGGGTGGGGGGCTGGGATAACTGGGTGATGGGCATTAAGGGGGGCACATGATGTAATGAGCACTGGGTGTTATATAAAACCGATGAATCACTGACCTCTACCTCTGAAATCAATAATACATTCATTATATGTTAATCAATTGAATTTAAATTTTAGAAAAAGGAAAAAAATGGTTAAGATGATAAATTCTTTGTTATGTGTTTCTTACCATGATCAAAAAAGAAAAGGAAATTAATGCTCGCTCCACATAGAATTCACCACCCCCTCCTCAAAAAAAGAATGGACAAAACACGGGGCTCACTGTGGGCCTTCACGGGCATCACCTGAGAGGCAACGGCCGCCGTAGGAGCCGCTGGGCCGGGAGGCTGACCTCCTGTGATCCAACCAGCTCTGGAGGGGACCGTCATCCAAGATCCCCCCGTGAGGAAACTGAGACTGTCAGTAACTTGCACCCGTCTCCAGAACTAAGTAGAATAAGGGTAACTAGTTTTATAAAAATTCTAAAAATGAACGCACTCATTTTATCTAACAACAATCTGGCCTACTGTGTGCAAAGCATGCCCTGTGGGGTGATCTAAAGCTAACACGCTCCTTCCCCGGAAGCTTGTATGTGAGTGCGAGCGCAAACAGTACCAGGGAGCTGTGGGGAAGGCCAGAGGGAGCTGCTTTTGCGTCCTCACCATGCCACCTGCTTGGACCAGTCGCCCCACCTCTGCGGGGCCCGGCGGCACCGTCAGCAAGTGGAGAAGGGGATCTCTTCCCTCGGGGGGTCTGGCTGATGGAAGGACCTGCGCCTAACACAGGGGTTGCTTTATTTCATGAACATTCGTTCGATCATAAAAGGCTACCAGGCAACAGAAAGAAGGGGCGTTCTCGCCAATAAAAACAACAACCTTGTTCTCCTGTGTAAGGCTTCTCGGTGGACGGGGTGTTTCCGTATGTTTCTAGGCAGGAAACGTGAGGATTAATCTACAGGATTGAAAGTATTTCCACTGCCACTGAGTTGAAGGTGCAACAGAACCAGCTCTCCGCAGGCTCTGACTTCCCCGGCTCCAAGGCCTCATGCCCCTCCTCCAGGCTCACTAACTGGGTCCCCGAGGCCGCTCTGGAATCCCCCACCATCACCGCCACCCCCAGCACCAGGACCACAGCAACAGGGGGACTTCCCTGGGACAAAAGCTCCATTTGCATCGTAATGACCAGGGAGGGGAGGGATGCTTGGAGTGTTGACTATGAATGAAACCACTTGCCCTGTAAGACTTGCATTTGTCTGCTTTCTGCAGCTTCTGCCAGCACCCCGCAGCCTCTGAGCTCTGTCTGCACCCTGAGAGCCAGGCCTCGCAAACACCTAATTTGGAAATTACCTGCTGGCCCAGTGGCTGCTGGTTTGAGGCTGCTCCTGGTGCCTCTGAAGCGAGCAGTTCCAAGCGGCTGATGGGCTGTGTCACCTTGGTCCCGCTCATGAGAGCCAGGGCCAATTCCTGGCCCAGTCCTGGCAGCTGAACCCAACCTCGTGTTCCGGGGCTGCTCACTGGGCTGGGGCATGCGGGCCAGGACCAGCCCCGGCAGGGGAGGGGCACCGAAGCCCTAAGCCCCCCTGGGCCCGGGAGTGGCAGCAGGGCCTGATAGTGAGGAACTCGAGACTGTCTGAAAGGGATTAAAAGGGCAGAACACGATTCTCATAGCCTCCCTGGGGGACTCCCAGCTAGCTGGATACAGCCCAGACCTGCAATTAGAAAAACAACGGCCCCGGAGCCCCAGCTCAGCTGGTTAAATGATGTTTAACCCAAGTATTTAGCAATTTTTTATGCATAAACACACATATCCCTGTAAAACACACACGTAGCGTTATTTTTTTTAAATATAAAATGATTTTCCAGCCCTTGGATTTTGATACGTGCTTCTCTCACCGACTCCCTCATTCCACGTCTTGCTGTCCTTCCTGCTTCTGTGACCTCTGGCCATGTGGGTGACACTGAAGGCCAGGTGTGGACCTACAGCTATCACCAGGGAAAAAAATGAGAAAAAGGTTGTGTTTACTGCTCCTTGATGTTTGCTAATATAGAAACACGGCCCTTTATGGTTTTTGCTGGAGAGGCCGAAGGGATCACCCTTGCGCTGGCATGCACATTTACTGCGTCCTCCAAATGTGTCAGCCAAAATTCATGCACTAACTTATTTGAAAGGACATGTATCAAGTGTGATCCGGAAAAAAAAAAACAAAACACTGGTCCATCACAACCTATGCTTGTGTATACCACCACAAATAAGCACTGCTTATTCATGTGTGTGTGTCTGTGTGTATATCCACGTGCGTATGAGTTAGCATTTGCTGAAGGCCCATTATCGTGCATAGCACTGTAGACAATATATATAGTCTCCGATTTTCCCAAGTTCCAAATTTTGGGCATATACATTCATACATTCACTCTTCATTTATATTCCCCCTACAGATGTTTAGGGTCTCTTGTGTACTTAAACCCTAAGGACAGGAAGATGCCCTAATTGACCTCACAAGCTGTAAAATGGGAACAAGCTGGGGATTGGGGAATGGGGTGGGGTGGGAGGAGAAAAAGAGGAAGTCATTATAACCTACAGCGGCATGCACTGTGTTAAAAGCAAGACAATAGGCCCCAGTAGGGTCACTGATGCTAAGCCCTGTGTCATGAAACCTAGACTCAGTTGCAGTTTTGGCTTCTCCCAGAAATGGAATCTTAAACCACTCAATCAGGGATCACCTCCTTAGCCCTAGTGAGGTATCTGCCGATAGACCCTTGCCATCCCCTACAGGAAAGTGACCCTGCCACGACCAATCCCCTCTTCGATAGTAAAACTTGCTTGTCCCACTCCCTTCTGCCTATGAAAGTCTTTCATTTTGTATGACTCCTTGGAGCCCCTTTCTATCTGCTCGATGGGATGCTGCCCCATGCATGAATCACTGAATAAAGTCAGTAAGATATTTGAAATGTACTCAGTTGAGGGGCACCTGGGTGGCTCCGTCAGTTAAGCGACTGACTCTTGATTTCACCTCAGGTCATAATCTCAGGGTCATGAGATCGAGCCCCGCATCGGGCTCCACACTCAGCGTGGAGTCTGCTGGACATTCTCTCTCTCCATCTGTCTCTGTCCCTCCTCCCACTTGCGCACATGCTCTCTCTCTCATTCAGTACATAAATAAAATCTTTAAAAAATTAAAAAGCACATAAAATGTACTCAGTTGAATTTTGTCTCATTAACACCTGTGATGGGAGTGAAGGCAGTGAACCTGGCCTGTGGGAGAGCTTCACGGTGCTGAGCAGCAGTCAAGAGCTAGTTGTACCAGACACACCTGGGCTCAAACACCAGCTCCCGTTCTTACCACCTCTGTGGCCTTGCGTACGTTTTCCTAACATCTCTGATCCTCGGTTTTCTCATCTGTAAAATGGGAATAATAATTCCTACCTTTTATGTCTGTCATGAGCATTAAAGATGATACGTATGAGCCACTAGGTGTTGTCAGTATTTTAAAATGGTAAATATTATACACTTGAGTGAATCAAATACCACCGTAGGCAAAAGCGTCTGATTGTAAAATGAACACGTGAATAGTAGATATGTTTGAAGGCAATGTTTGTGGCCATCAAAAGCAGTTCTGGGTGAAGGAGGTAGAATTAGAGAAGCGGTTGGTGGCCACTGTCTGTCCACACTGGAAGGGGCCGCATCCAACCCAACCCCATATTACAGGAATGGGAACCAGAGGGTGGGAGAGGTTACATACCCCTAGGCCACCCACTGGCTTGACCCAACTGTGGCCTGGCTCCTGTGAGTCCTTCTTTCCACGAGACCTCGTCTTGGGGTCTGTCTTGGACCTGCCTTGCCCAGTTTGAGCAGGAATTCTGCAGAGTCAGAGAAAATCCCCTGCCCCTCATGCCTGATCCCCTGGCCTGCCCTCAACAAGAATCCTACTAAGTTGGTTTAGCAAGAACCCCTGCACCCTTGATGTCTCCTCTTATAATTTGCCATCCACTGACCCCTCATAGTGCTCATTGGTTACTTCCTTACTATTCTAACAAATGGCAGAATAATGTTTTTCTTTAACAAGGGGATGGAACTGAGACTAGAACTCAAGACTCCTGACTCTCTAGGCCCCTGTAAAGGCCTGTGTGGGTCTCGTTTACTGAGAAAAAAAGAAAACCCAGCAAATTGGCAGACGGCCAACTCTCTAAGAAACTGGGCAGCGGGCTCCGAGGAGCAGTGCCATGCTCTGACAGACATACACTGGACTCTGGCTCAGCCTTTTCTTTCTTGGCTTTTGGTGTCCATTCCATTTGGTTTTCCTGGGTCTCTGTGTCTGGTGGGGACTGAAACTCAGAGACCCTGCTTCGAGGCAGCTCAAATTAACCATCTTCATTCAGGATTATTGTGATAGACTATCCCAATCGGGAGAGAGAGCCACTCAACTCTGAGTGTGCAAAGACAGACCGTTATTCCAGCTCATTGGAAGCAGCTGGTGCTGTTGGCTGAGGACCCCTCCACACCCAGCTGGCACTGGGGCCTCCCCGCCCCCCCACAAAGCCGAGTCAGCTGCCCTAGGCAAACACCTGAGCAGGAGGAGAGAGGTCCTCTGTCCGGTGAAAGGGTTTCCCTGGGCCACAGAGCACCTGGGCTCTGCTCCAGGCTGGACTGTCTGTGGTTTCCACCTAAGAAGATCCCCAGCCTCCAGTAGTCCCTGAGGACAGCGATTCTGGGGACAGAGTTTCTGGCTCCTTTTCCAGACCAAAGCACGTCTAGGGGCCCTAGCCCCAGCCCCTCCTTGCTGCCAGCCTTGGTGGGGGCATTCTCCCCGGCCTTTTGGAGCCCTGCTGCTCAGAAGAGGCACGTGATATTGCTGGCTCCATGTGCCCCTGCCCGTCCCCTTGTCCCCTCTCCCTTACCAGGACCATGGCCTCCTGGGGCGACAACATTACCATGGAGACAGACTGGGGCCATGTCACAGAGGGCAGATGGAAGGCAGAGACGCTGGAAGGACGTGACATGGCCGGGTGCCCAAGGAGCTGGTGTAGGCCCCAAACCAAACCCCACATTAAGTCTCTAAGTCCCAAAGCTGGGCTGAGAGCAGATCCTTGGAAATCCTCCATACTTCCTTCCCTGACCCCCACCCCAGCCTGTCACAGTGAGGGGATTCACTTTTCTCTCAGGGCTTATATAGTTCCTGAGCATCTAGAGCGAACCAGATCATTACCGACCAATATCCAGATTAGAAAGCCCAGAAGGGCAGGCTACGGGGGTCCAGTCCCACTGGGAGAAGCAGCAGCAGTTCCAAATGTTCACACTGGCTTCTAAGGATGCCAGGAAGGTGCATTCATCGCAAGAAGGTAAATCTGCAAGGCCTCAGTTTCCATATTTGCAGACATGTAATCCTTAACGAAGGGCCCAGAAAGCTCCCAGGCACCATCATCATCTCCACGTTTGTAAGGACTGGCCAGCTGGGCAAACCTAATGATGGGGTTCCCTGGGAGGCTCTGGCTTGTAATGCAGAGCAGGTCTCCACCAGCCTCTGTCTGGGAGATCCCAGCTCTCCATCTCTGCAGGGAGCTCCCACAGCTCCCTTCCTCCACCCCCAGCAAAGCTGAACTCAGGGGCTTCCACCCCCACTACATCAGGGAGCTTCTGGGGACACACTCTGTGCAGGATCAAACCCTGGCCAGATGCAGGGGTTGCTGATTTTATTCCCACTCGCTGGTGGAGATCAGGGACTCCCATGGCAGATGGGGGTATAATGAGAGAAGGACATTATTTTGTGGGAGGTATACTCAGAGAGTGAAAAGACTTGGATTTTGGTCCTGCTCTGCTGCCAAGAAACCTTGAAGAATTCGCTTGGCCTTCTAGATCCTCATTACTCTCACTTGTGAAATGAGAGCATTAGCACATAGGAGGTGTTTAGTAAATGCAGGACAAATGTCGAGTGAACAACTCAAATCCCTGAGTTCCTTACGACTATACAAGGCACTTGGCATTTGCACCCAGCCACCACCCTCTTGGTCCTGAGCCCAGGGCTGCAGGGGCCTCCCCTTTCTGGAACTCTGAAGGGACCCCCTTCTTCCCTTCTCTTCCTCCAAACTTCCCGTACCTCCCCCCTTAATACCCACTGTGCCAGGAGGCAGGTGAATCCCAGTTAATCCCAAAGTTTCCGCCGTACTAATTGCTTTCTTTCTTGTCCTTACTTGCCTTCTAACCCGGGAGACGAGGCTTCAGTTAGGTAAGCAGGCAGCTGTCCCAACAACGGGTAACTGGAAGGGAAATGGGGCACCTGGGTGGCTCAGTCGGTTAAGCTCTGCCTTCCGCTCAGGTCATGGTCCCAGGGTCCTAGGATCAAGCCCAGCATTGGGCTCCCTGCTCGGCGGGGAGTCTGCTTCTCCCTCTCCCCCTGCTTGTGTTCTCTCTCGTGCACTCTCTCTCTCAAATAAATAAAATCTTAAAAAAAAAAAAAAAAAAGGAAGAGGCAAAGAATGTCTCCATGGACCAGGAACAAGCAAGTGAGGAAGCTCCCTACAGTGGGCTGAACAGTGTCCCCCCAAATTCATGTCCACCCAGCACCTCAGATTCTGGCCTTATTTGGAAACAGGGTCTTAGCAAAGGTAACTAGTTAAGCATATCAATGGGATTCTATCAGATTGGGGGGCCCTAAATCCAATAGCTGGTATCCTTATGAGAAGAGGCGAGGACACAGTGACATGGAGAGACACGGATGATGTGAAGACAGAGGTGGAGACTGGAGCCAGGGGGCACCAGGAGCCATGAGAAGCTGGAAGAGGCCAGGGAGAGCCTGGAGCCTGCAGAGGGAACATGGCCCTGCGGGCACCTTGATTTCAGACTTACAGCCTCCAGAACTATGAGAGAATAACTTTCTGTTGTTTGAGACGCCCCGTTTGTAGTATTTTGTTACTGAGGAAATACATTCCCCAGGCCCCCTGAGCCCTACAGTGTTCAAGGCACGTGGCTGTGAACACTGCAGAGGTCTGCCCCGCTTCTGCCTCCCTCTAGAGACCTTTTCCCCGCCCAGGGCCCAGGGAGCCCACGCAGGCTTGCAGCCAGCCTACACTGTGCGCTTTTCTTATCGCATTTGGGAGCCAAGCAAAAGTGCTTACAAAGAAAGGCAGTGGACATTGGTTTCTCCAAACTGCCTGCCTCATTTTTCTCCAGTTCCTTCAGGATGTGATGTTTCAGTTTTTGAGCAAATATCAGCCTGCTCTGCAAGAGGACAGTATTCATTCGTTCATTCCTGCATATATCCACACATGCAACAATGATCTATTGACAGTTTACAACCTGCCAAGCATGTGCTCAGTACAGAGCATGGGAACCACCCCTTCTCCTGCCCCTCCTGGCTGTTCAGTGACCAAGGGGTCATCAGTCCACCTTATTCTGTTGTTATAAATGACAATAGCATCGTGTTCTAAGGGCTTTTGCGTGTCATTTGATACACTGAGCTCCCACCTGCCTACAGTCTGCTTCTCAGAAAGAAGGACGTTAATGGCTTTGTAGCTCCATCACTCAAAGCTGTGAGCCCCTCACAATATATAAGCACCAACTCGGTCCTGCTTTACATTTCACTTACCTGTTTTTCTCGGGGGATAGAGGAGAGCTGAGTACTAAGGATCACCAAATCAGCCTTTTGGAACCCAGAAATGGGAAGAAAAGACAAAGGGTGAAATTGAGGGAACTTTCGATGAGGCTACCAGAGGCCCAGCAGTTGGGCATGGTGCGGGGCACTGGCTCGGTGTGGTGGGACACTGGCAAGGTCATTGCCAGGCCCTCGGTCTGGGTGTGGTCTGCTGCGAAACAGCCACGAGACTCTGGATGCAGCTCTGGACGCACTGCTTACCTCTCTGCACACAGATTTCTCATCCACGCATCAAGTGTTAGTCTGGGTCCCTAAGGTTCTTTACAGCCTTGACATGCTGGGATCTCTCCAGTCTATGTCAATTGCTGGAGAAACTTTCTTCTCTCTCTCTCTCTTTTTTTTTTTTTAAAGATTTTATTTATTTATTTGAGAGAGAGAGAGAGTGAGAGAAAGCACAAGAGGCGGAAGGGTCAGAGAGAGAAGCAGACTCCCCTCCAAGCAGGGAGCCCTATACGGGACTCGATCCTGGGACTCCGGGATCATGACCTGAGCCAAAGGCAGACGCTTAACCAACTGAGCTGGAGAAACTTTCTAGCCTGACTTATAACACAGGGAATTTCCAGGATGAGCAGAAGACAATGTGTCCTCCTGTGTTATTACTGTGTAGTGGGGAGCAAGGGATTCCCCTGATCACAGTCCCACCATGCGCAGTGCAATGGGCTGGTGCCCAAACCTGGAGAGGTAAGGACTTCATTCCCCCACCCTCAAGGAATTTACCATCGAGTGGGGAAACAGAGTAGTCAACAAGCAATTATAAACATTACAATATGGCGTGATAAATCTTACACTTCATGTTATGGAAATATAGAGGAGGGGTCCCTAGCCCAGGCTGGTGGGACCTTGGAGGGGGCAAACCAGGGAAGGCTCCCTGGAAGAGGTGATGTCTGTGCTCAGTTTTAAAGGCTGACGACTAGAAGTTAGCCTCTAAGGCCAAGGGCTGGAGCAGTCAGGCCGAGAAAACATCCTCAAAGGTTGGATACGGTACAGTGAGCACAGAGGACCCACAAATGTCAACAGATCCATTTGCTTTTCTCTTCCTTGTAACTGCCCCCTCTTCCATTTATCACCCACAGCTTTACACCCACTCACCACCCTCTGTTCTCCTTTCTTCTCCTCCTTCTCTTCCATTCTCTATAGAAGAGGAGAGGAATGTCATCTAGTGAGTTCGGAGCTAGTGAGGGAGCCAAAGGGAACACTAGTGTGGGGAGACTGGAAAGATGGGTCCCGTGTCCGCCCCCACTGACGGCACCGCCCATGCAGGCTTCCCTGTCTCCTGAGCCTTCCTCTGCCCTCCCGTGAAGACCCTGTTCCATCACGGTACGTGCCCTCCATCTGTCCCTGTCAGGGCCATCCAGAGATTCCTGGCCACTTCCCAACTTCACAACGACTCTGGCACCTAGCTCCCTGGCCTGCACTCCAGCCCCAGTCCTGCCATTGACTTGGGTGGAACCCGCGTCGGGAACCTTGGCCTCTCAGCTCCTCGATGCCCTCATCTCCAAGGACACCCTCCCCTTTGGTCACCTGTTCCCATGGTTGCACCCTGGACCTAGTCATCACCAAGACTGCTCCGCTCCTCTTATAATCAGAAACCGAGTTACCCCTCTCTGTGATCACAACTGCCTCTGTGTTCCAGTTCATGCACTCAGTTCTTCCAAGTGTACCAGGTCTCTGACCTCATCAACACCAACGGGTCGCTGCTTCCAGTCCCTCGTGCCCCACCCCCCAAAATCCACAGTGCTCTCTACCGGGCTCAGATTTCTGGCCCAATATTCAGACACTTTATACCAATATCCTTAATTGCCTTGTTCATGGTCCTTAAATCATCCTTGGCTTCTCCCTTCCCCTCATCCTCCATAGCCCATCAATCACCAAGTTCTGTTGAATTTTAAATAACTTTGCAACTCACTCCTGTCTTTCTGGCTCCACTGCCCCTCCTCGGTCCAGGCCTCCAGGATCACTATCCTGGACAACCAAAAATGCTGCTAGCTGCCCTCTTTCAGTCTTGCTTCTGTAGCACCAGCTCTCCCACAGGGCAGCTCTGTGATTTTTTTTTTTAATGCAGATGAAATCAATTGAGTTATTCTCCAGCTTAAAACCAAACCTTTCATAATGGCTTCTTCTTGCCCTCAGGATAGAGTTTTCACAAGGCTTCGGAGCTCACAGTCTGGCCTCACCCTGTACTGCCCCCAGCTCAAACTCCAGTCGTCAGCCCTTAGATTTTTTTGGATTCCTTGACTACTGTGTGCTCTGAACTGAAGCTGGTGACAATAGGGTGTGGCACAAGGGGACCTGGGGCTCTGCCATTCTCTCTTGCTGTAGGACATTGGGTTCTTCCCAAAATAACACTCTAGGAGTCAGGTCCCACCTTGTCTGGTTTCCTCTTCTTGCAATGATGTCCTTCTTCCCTCCAGAAGAGAGATGAAATTTGGAGCAGACTGGGAAGGATCCCGTGGACATTTCAATGCCTCCTACTAATTATAATGAGAACAATGAAGTGAATATTTATGGAGAGCTTACCATGTGTCAGGTACCAGGCTAAGCACTTTATATGCGTGATTTATTTACTTCCCACCAACCCTATGAAGTAAGTGCCATGGTCACCCCTATTTCATGGAAGAAAAACCTGAATCTCAAAGGGTTCCAGTAACCTGATTGAGGTCACATAGCTGGTTACTGGCAGAACACAGCTCTGAGCCTCGATCAGTCTGGCTTCCTACTTCATCCTCTGAATCACTTTGTTATACTGAATAGCTAGATGGGCAAGGGGTGGGTATCTCATTTTTCAAGAAGTGATTTTGGGAAAGGTTGGTTCAAATTGTCACTGCTTTCGAAGGGTGTCAGGTAAATTATGCTTATCCTGTCCCTTTTAAGTTAAGGATCAGCCCTATTCCCCAAACCCTAAATCCCAGCTTCAAAGCAAACCATCCAGAGCTCCAAACACAGACCCCAAAGACTATTGCACCCTGCTTGTCTTCAGTTCCCCAGGCAGACCTGGACCAACGCATCTGTAAGTGTTTCCTTGACAGCCCACCTAGCACCTTCTTCTCTCTGTGAGTGTCTGATCAAAGTAGGTTCCAATACGCAATAACCCCTGACTTCCAGGCCCTGCAACAACTGTGAACAATTTCCAGGCAAAATGTAATGTACTCCTGGCTGCAGGTAATCAGAGAATGCTGGTTGAGGGTGAAAGAGAGAAGGTAGGAAGCATGTTGCTGACCTCTGACCCTGCCAGACACTCTTGCTGGGCTTCAAGTCACTTAGGCAATTTCCAGGTGGTACACAGGTCTTCCCTATTTACTGTAGGAGGAGATTACATAAGAACATGAATATCAGGAGGCAGGGAGTCCTGAGAGCCATCTTGGAGGTTGGTCGCTACAGAATGTAACTAAGGAAGGATCCAGAATATATGGAGGGCAGCATCAATCTATGGAAAGCAGTCCTCACCTCCTACCACCTCCCTCCAGCTCACCGGAGGAGACTGGCCAAAAGGCAGACTTTGTGCCATTGATCATCCAGAGCAATCCAGGCCTTTGGTTATATACGCTCTCCAAGGAAAGATATGTATGGAAATATCTTTGTTTCTTTGGGGGGCCTGACATCCTCTGCTTGGGACCCCAGATGCTAGTTTCTGCTTGTCAATACAATTCTCTTGTTGATCCTGCCATAAATGAAGATAAGAGCATATCAGACTCCAAGAAAGGAATGACTGGAAACCTGTATATCCCACTCCCCTTTCATCCATTCTGCCCATCCCTCTACCCCCCACCTCCTCTTCTGAGGAAGATGACCAAGGAATGGAATATCTGCCATACCCTTGGAAATCTTCTAACTTCCCTAAACAGTAAACCTTCTGAATTGGCCGGAAATACATGCATCAGTTAGGAAAGAGTCCTGTCCAGTGAAGGATTCAAAGAAAAGGAAAAAAAGCCAAAGGAAGGGAGTAGCTTTCAGGATTGGAGAGTCCTAGGACCAGATGCTATAATGTTACATCTCTTTCTCAGGCAGGACCATCCTTCATCCAAAATATGGGTGGCACTTGCCTCTGTTGTTAATGACCCCCAAAGATGGACAGCATGTATTTGTAGCAGCTTTGAGGATCTTAACGTGAGGTTCTTTGGTCTTCTCAACCAGGGTAGAAGAAAGGAAAGTCTCCTTGTCCTTATGAACTGCTATTTTCTCCTTATTTTTGATTTTCAATAAAAAGTGGCCTATGCCAGAAGGCACCATACCGTGTTTCAATGCCAATCAAGAAGGCTCCAACTGAACAAATTGATGGGTGCCAGAGGAGTGGGGGGTAGAGGGATGGGCAGAATGGATGAAGGGGAGTAGGAGATACAGGCTTCCAGTAATGGAATGAATAAGTCATGGGGATAAAGGGTACAGTATAAGGATTATGGTCAATGATATTGTAATAGAGTTGCATGATGACAAGAGGGTGGCTACGTTTGTGGTGAGCACCACATAACATATGGACAAGCGACTCAAGCTCCTCTTGCTGAAGATGAGCAGGAGCTTCTGGCTGGGGAGTTCCAAAGATTATGGCGCAGATAAGTGGAGAGCATAAGAAAGAAATGTAGGCTTGAATTCTGTGAAAGCTTTAAAAATGTGCTTAATTTCAGAGATGTAAAATCAGGTGCTGAGTGAATGCAAAAGGAAAGCAGCTACAAATGCTCCCCCTCAAGTTCCTTAATAATAACAATAACAATTATTACAGTTAAGATTTATGGAGTGCTTATTTTTGCCAGGGACTCTAAAATGTCTTGTATCTATT
The DNA here is from genome assembly GCF_964656455.1 of Halichoerus grypus. Lineage (NCBI taxonomy): Eukaryota > Metazoa > Chordata > Mammalia > Carnivora > Phocidae > Halichoerus > Halichoerus grypus. The sequence goes on along the minus strand of NC_135722.1, from coordinate 101,653,292 downwards.
CCCACAAGTAACCACTGCAACCCAACGATCTCGGTATTCACATCCCCACTTACAGATGAGAACCCCAGGCGACAGAGGTCAGCCAACTTGCCTACGGTAACACAGCTAGTAAGTATCGCAGTTGGAATTCAGATCCTAGCAGGCTCGCTCCTGAGCCCTCAGGCTTAACTATGTTGTGTTTTAAGGGCTTAAGGAAGGGACCAAATGCTGGTAATTGGCATTCATAAAATTCATGGTGAGGTTCACCGACAGAGGCGAGACGTCTTCTAGCTTATTGGGAGGTGAGCCCCGTTATCTGGTCATTTTAGTAGAGCCTTAAGTGCTGTTGAATCTTAGGAATTCCAAGATAGCAGGCAGCAGATAAAAGTTTGTTTGTTTTGTACCCGAAGAAACGGATGCGCAGGTTAAGTGCCCTGCCCAGGGACCGAGACCTTTACTGCCTCTGTCCAGCAGAAAAGCACCGAGCAGCTAGTCCTTACGACAGCACTCATGAGTTACTCCCGCATCCGTGCAAGATCCCAGGCCATCCCCCTCCTCCCTGCTCGCCCCAAAATCAAGAAGCTTAGTCCTGGAGATGTGACAAGTTTTCATCCCATGGCGGTGAGAAAGCAACACCAAAGACCACCAGGTAGGCAGAAGTCTGAGTTGCCTCCTTTGCAACAGATCAGTTCACCACGAAGAGATGGGGAAGCCAGCCCTTCCGTGAGTCCACACCTTCTCCTGCCCTCCCTTGATGGAGCGAGAAGACTCAGGTGACTCTGCCTCCTTCTGCTCCTGCCCCCTCTCCTCTGTTCCCCTTGCTTGCTGAGGTTCATTCCCAGTGCACTGTACCCGAAGGAGTACGACCCAGGCACAGAACAACTTCTTTTTTTTAAGATTTTATTTATTTATTTGATATATAGAGAGAGCACAAGCAGGGGGCGCTGCAAGCAGAGGGAGAGGGAGAAGCAGGCTCCCTGCCGAGCAGGGAGCTCGACGCGGGGCTCGATCCCAAGACCCCAGGATCATAACCCAAGCTGAAGGCAGATGCCCAACCAACTGAGCCACCCAGGCACCCCACAGAACAACTTCTTAGATGGTCCTCAACTTTAAGAATCCCAAGAAGTTATTCCACTCATTCTTCTCCCTCTGCCATTTCCTCCTTTTCTGGTCTCATGTGTAAAGCTCGCTGTCACTTCAGTTTATCAAAGAAAGTGCCTTGTTAGCCCTATTCTCCTCCCTTTCTTATTCTTCTATTACATAGGTCAGAGAGGGCGATTGCTTTAGCATCGGACAGTCTGGCTTTGAGTCTCCACCCTGCATACTGGCCCTGTGACCTTGTGCAGGTCACTTACCTCTCCAAACCCACACTTCCTCCTCTGGGAAAAGAGGGATAACAACAGTGTCCATTTCATTGCATTGTTGCAAGATTGAAAGTCGATGATATAAAAAACACACGTCAAGCGCTTAGCACAGTACCCTGCACACAGCAAGTGCACAATAAATGTTAGCTGTTAGGATGATTAGGCCAGCAGTGGAGGGACTGGTGAGCGGGACCACTTGTCGAAAGCAGCCCTTCTAAGGAAGCTTGAGAGTAAGCCACTTCCCAGACCAAGGGTTCCCGGGAATTGCTAGTGATGTTGCTGCCTGGGGTAACAGGAAGGAGAGAAGGCAATTATACAGCGTGTAACGAAAATAATTTCATTTCTAATGCCTTTCCCCTGCTGAGCCACTTAGAATCCAAACAATGACAACAAGGCGGGGGTGGAAATGAGCAGGGCAGGCACGTTCTGAAGGAGCCCAGTGACGGATGGATGGGCTCCAGGACTCACTTTGGCTCACAGACGTCTGCAGGGGAGTGTCCTCGGGGCCGTGGCACCTGTCCTCGGGGCCATGGCTCGCTCTGTGCCGAGCCGAAGCACCCTGGAATGCCCGGCTGCCCAAACTGGGGATGGGCCTATTGATGGGCCCCTGGGGGCTGAGTCTGCTTGACTTCACTTCTCATCCTCTGTCTGGGAGCAGGCTGACATCACTCAGAGTGCTCCAGGGAGAGCCAAGTGTCCTCCCTCCTTCCCCTACCCATCACTGTAGACAGCCAAGAATTCCCCTGTCTCCTCTTGGAAACCGTGAATATCCCTGCAGGTGCCATCAGATTATAGCAAATTGCCCAAACTGCACCAAGCTGATGTCTTATACATATGTGTTTAACATCCGCCTTTTCCGGGGGCCCCCAAAGAGATGACTTCTTCTCAGCTCCAATCTCCATGCACTGCCCCCCACACTCTCAGATGCCCCCCCATGGCCTCCAGGTCCCTGAGTCTGGGGCACTGCTGCAACACAGCCTCTTCCACCCAGGGGAAGGGGGGTCCCCGGGCCCCAGTGCTGTCATCTCTGGCTCCCTCTGTACACTGGAGCCAGTGGGAGGCTCTGCTCCTCCACAGAGAAGCGTTCCCATGTCTCCTAGGGAGAGAGGAGGCTGCCCCCCCCCAGGGGACATCCCAGCTGCCAAGGGTGTTGATTTAACCCATTTACCAGGTTGAAGTGAAAAGCACAAGAAGAGGGGAAATGTACAGTCCAGAGGGCAAGTTTCTCTCTTTTCTCTGGACCCAAACTAGAACAAACCAAGTGGCTGAATCTTGTAGTTTTACTCCTCCACCCACATGGACTGACACTATAATCAAGCTATTTTCCACACCTATGCATTTAAGTAATACGATTCTATTGTTTAAAAAAATAAGAAATCAATCTTCAATTACAATGGTGATAGGGACAGTTGAGAGGCAGGGGAGTATTAATGTTAGATTCTAACATTATTAGAGTAATTTAAAAGGTTGGAGAGAATATCAGCCGACCACCCAGAACTGGTAAATAAGCAACTTGCACACCCTGGGTGGCTCCATTTAGTATCCTGGAGAGCTGGAGAGCTTATGCATAATCCCAAAGCCAAATCTTGGAGGCATCTCAGGGCCATAAGAGGCCCTACTGGGGGCGAGGGAGGGGAAATATGGTGCTGGGTTCAACTGAGAGAGGCCAAAGACAGTTAAAGGTACCTATCGAGGAGCTGACCAAGCTGTGCCCTTTAGGTTGCCTGTGGCTTCCAAGCATTTCCTAGATGCAGGATGCTCTCCTGCTAAGCAGATCTCCTAGCAGGATGGAGAAGCTTTGGTTGCCAAGACTAGTCCCAGTGGCTTGGGACTAGAAAGCTTACGCCATGCCTTTTGGGGAGCACTTTGGTAACAAGAGAGAGAGCACCATATTTCTGGACTAAGAGAAAAGCTGCCCTGTTTAGGGGTGAGGAGCATCCAGAATGACCTCTGGAGCCCAAATAATCTAAGGATTTAATGTCTTGGTAATGATGTCCCGGGGGAAATGGGACTGACTAGGCAGCCATGCTAAGTTCTTCTCAAGACCTCAAATCTTAGGTTACTTGTGATCCATGATACACAACCTGACTCTGGGAGATTTGGTTTGGGGCTCTGACATTATAAAACCTCAATGTTGATTCTCCTCTCCTTTCCGAGTGGCTGAAACACCTTCACTGCTGGAGAATCATAGGTATTGAGCCACAAGGGAGGGAGAAATGGGGGTTGGCAGATCAGAAAACATGAGTCACTGGAAGGGACAGGGTTGGCTCGAGGAAGTCTCATTATCCTCCCCCACCACCACCACCACCAAACTCCTCACAAACTCTGTGCTATTTTCACAGGCATGCTTCTTCCTCAACACCAAAATACAACTTCCATTTGTAGGGACGATGAAGACAGCTCTCTCCAGGCCAAGTCCACACGTCTTTCCCCTTGCACATGTTTACCCAGAGAACAGTGACCTCAGACCAGTCTGGTTTCAGCACGTTGATCTCAGGTGAATACGAGGCCACGTTTTTTATGAGACCCTGAGCTCCCTTTGTTTCCCCTGGTAGGAACAGAGGGTTTCTCTCAAGTTCAAATTCTCCTACATCACTGCATGTTCTAGATAGAGAGAATCCAACCTTGTGGGTAAAGGTAGAAAACTGACTAGCCCACAAGCATTGTTACTGGCCTTAGTCACCCCTACAAGCTTGCTAGCGTATGGAACACAAGAACCAAATCAATACAGTCAATATATCACCGCCAGCAGAGCACGAATAGCTACCAGCCTTGGGGAACATGACGTGCTACTAAGCTGAACTAATCACTCCTTGGCATTTCAAGAGCAGTTGGGTTAGCAGACCACAGCACATACATAATGAAAGACAATAATTCCCCCAGAAGGGGAGGGTAAGAGGTTGGCCCCCAGAGGAGGGCAGTTACTATTTACACAGGTCAACCTAAAGCCATATTGGTGATTCTTAGCAGCCAAAAATCTGTTTTAGAAATAAGAAAACACCAGGAGGATATTGGGGGAGAGGAGATAGGGCTGCATACTTTATTTCCGCAAAGGGATTGAATCCGGGGGTCGACCCTCCATCAACAGTCCCACATCTGAAAAACTTAACATGATAAACAGCAAGAGGCAAAAGAGTTGATTATAAAGACCTGAATCACGCTCCTTCTAGTCAAAGAAGTATGAACTTTTATGAGAGATGATTTCTTAACCTGCGTACATATGAATCACCCAGAAATATTGTTAAAACATACATTCCTGGGTCTCAGCTTGAGATTCTCGTTCAGCAGTCCTTCAGGGAAGAACAAAAAAATATCCATTTTTAACCAGCTTCCCAGGTGATTCAGAGGCAGGGAGTTCATTAAAACAGAAAACAGTGGTTAAAGAAATGCTGCCCTGGACCTATATAAGAAATCAGAATCTCCCATTTCCCTAGCACCTTTCATCCCCAGGCTGTGCAGAGAAGGTAGAAGGAACTCAGAATGTTTTTCAAGAGACCAAGGCTGGGGTTACCATGGCCCTCCCTCAGATCTAGGTCTAACCCTCTCTGATGTCTTCCCTGTCAGATGTCCAATTTCAGAGACAGCATCAAATCCCCTCCCCCACCCCCCGGTCCCTATTGGATATGCCAGGAATCTTGAACACGAAGCAAAGAAGTCAAAGGCAGGGACCCAGCAAACCAGCCCACTAGTTCTCTTGCAACTGGTCACATTCACCAAGGCCTCCCTCTGCCCTCCCTCATCAAACAGCAGCAACAGGGGGAAACATGAGAAGAATGAATTCCCTTTCAAGTGGTCCTAATGCTGCAGGATGAATCAGGGATAGGCTGAATATTTGCATCCCAAGGGAAGAATCACTGATCACCTAGCTCCTGGGAAGGAGCCAGGATTAGCCTGAAAGGTTAACATCCTAGTCAAAATCCAGAAATGATAGGATCTGCAGAAGGAACTGGAGAGGGATCCTCAAAGTGCCTTGCACCTCCCCAACCTCAGGAGCCCCCAGCACAAAAAGTAGTGGGGTGCCAGGTGGGGCAGGGTTACTTGCTCAGATAGCTTCCCTGTGGCTGAGAACAAGGGCCTGTCCCTACGGAGATGCAGTGCTGTGACTTGTGTCCATGGCGAAGCCTGTTGTGTAGACGCACACGCACTCTCTTACCTCTGTTCTTCAAGAGGAACCACACACAGGCCGCCTATGCAGACGATGGGGACGCGCTCCGTCTGGCTCTTAGGGCTGTCTCTTGTCTCCGCACACGACCCTATCGAGGTTCTTGGTCCACTCCAGAGTCGAACAGTCACCCTCTGCTACTGCCCCAACCGTCACCCCATTCCCAGGTCGAGATGGGTCCGAAACCCCAGCCTCCCTCCTCTACAGGATCTCAAACGGAGAGATGGCGGAGGAGAACGTAAATTCAGAACCAAGGACAGCGGCACATCAGGGAATGGGAGACTAGAGGCAGAATCGGCCTCTCCCGCATCCTTGGCTTCTGAAACTGGAAAGTCTCAGGTCGCGCAAATGCAGACTTGCCAAGAACAACCCTTTCTCCCTCCGAGGCGATCGGAGACTCTGGACGCGCGCCCTGGGGTCCCGGACTTGGGTGCCGGGCAGAAAGTGCCCTCCGGAGATCGTCGGGAACCGGTCGCCCTGCGAAGCCTCGGCTCGGCAGGGCTGGCTCTCGGCGCTCCGCGGGGAGGCTGCCCCGGCACCGCCCGTCCATGCCCGGAGCGAGGAATCCGGCCCCGGCAGCGCGAGGGATGCCGAGAGGGAGGGAGAGGGGATGACAGCGCTGTGTTCCTGTCGCCCCAGGGCAAGTGGCCCGACGGAGAGTCCGTGGAGAGCCTGACCGCAAGCGGGTCAGTCCCAGGCAGACGGCACCAGAGTGGCCGGATAAACTTCTGGTCCCAGTCGCGCCGCCCTCCGAGCTCCCTCCTCCTCTCCCTGCGACCTGCCTGGGTCCCGGCCGCCTGTCGCTCCATCCTGCGCGCGCTTACCTTCAAGCCATAGGGCGCCCGGGGGCAGAGACGGCGCCGGCTGCTCGAGGCTTCCGGCTCCCGCCGCATCCACGCGCGGCCGCCCCTCTGGCAGCCGTCCGGGCCGCCGCTCTCCTCAGCGGGTCCCTGACTCCCGGCCCCGCCGCGCGGTTCAGAGCCCCGGCGGGCAGGCGCTTGGCCGGCTCCGGCCCGCGGGGAGCAGTGGACCGGCCGCGGCGGGGCGGGGCGGGGCCGGGCGCGGGGCGGGCGTGCAGCGCAGGGACAAGGCGCGGAGGCGGCGCGGTGCGCGCGGGAGGCGGCCGGTTCCGGCACTGAGGCTGGACAGCTTCGCCGCGCCGGAGCAGCCCGGCGCGGGAGCGAGGGGGCGGGGCCGCTTGGCCACGGGGCGCCCCGGGGCCCCGCCCCTGGGACAGGCCCCGCCCCGCCACACTGTGCGCGCGGGGTGGGGCGGGGGGTGCGGGCTCCGTGCGCCTGGGTCTGCGGGGAGCAGCGGGCGGGCAGGGGATGGAGTGAGCCCCGGCTTTGATGCAGATGGGAGCCTAGGCGGGAACGGAGCGGTCGACTGCCCATTGCGCTCGCCCCATACCCCCAGAGTGAGACCCTGCATATTCAGGGCTGCGGGTGACCAAGCATCCTCATCATCTGACAGACAAGTCAGAGGATAATGGTTGGGGGAGGCGCCGCCCATCCAGGGAGCCGTGTAAGGAGGAGCGGTCAGGGTCCGGTCAGGGTCCGTTTACAGACCTCTGGTCTTGGAACCCCTGGGGTCAGTTCTGTTGCTTGACTCTTTCAGGGGAAAGACTGCTTGGAGTTGACCTGAAGTGGAAATTCAAAAGGGGACCACCGGGGTTCCAGCTCTCCCTTGACTACAAAGGGAGGTGGAGTCTTCAGCAATCAGTTTTTGACTGTCCTCCAGTTTGCCAAGCTCTGTCTCAGATTCCAGGTTCACAGAGAGGAATAAAACCAGGTCCGTGCTCTCATGCAGTGGAGACCTCCAGGAAACATAGCACAGCACCACAGCACCCGTGGTTTAACCAGGTGCCAGGGGGCACAAGCAAGGGAGACCTCATGGGGACTGGCATTGAAGAAGCAATACCCATTCCCAGGGGGGAGAAGGCAGCCGCATTCCAGGCAGAGGGAACAGCATGGATAGAGAATGGACTGTGCATAGCAGGGAGTCAGTCCATCCCCGCTGGAGGCAAGCCACTCTGAGCCACCAAGATTAAGTTTATATTTCTTCCAGTGACCCACACAATCACAGAAGGGCCCGAGCATTCCTCTAACCCCCCACCCTCATCGCTCTAGAAGGGCGAACTGAGGCCCAGTGAATTGGAATGCCCTTCCAGATTCCACAGAGATCCAGAGCTGGGCCAGTCTCCCATCTGCGAGGTGCACACCAGCATTTTTCCCAAATACAGCCATCTCTGGAGGCAACTGGGGAAGGGGAGAAGCTGTAAGTGGGCACCTAGTGCCTCTTCCCCTGCTCCCTGCCTTTGGCACTATCTTGTGGATCTGGCCTGGCTCCCATCCATGCAGGCTTGATAGGGAGAAATTCTAGCAATCGGGAATCCCAACATTTTGCTCTGTTTGCTTTTAAAGCAATGAAACATTGCAGATATCCTTGAAATCTCAGTGTTTCCCCTCGGCTACTCCTAGGCCATTATTTTCCAGGTTTAATCCACTTAAGGAAGGATGTAGTGCCTTCTAGCTCAGCACCTCTCTATCCATCCAGGGACAGCCACCCAGTAGACAGCCACCCCTCTCCTGACTAGTCAGAGGACCTGGATTGGTGTCCTGCCTCTGTCACATAGCAGTCGTGTGACCTTGGCTAACAAGTAGCTTACTATCTCTGAGTCTCACTTTCTCCATCTTTACGTTGGGGCTAAGAAGACCATTCTCTTTGGACAGCGTTGCAGATGATAGATGAGGAAGTGTTAGACAAACTGTAATCTGGGCACACTCTGGCTGGTCTGGGGTGGTGGTGGGGGGGATAGCCTTGCTCCCTCAGGAGGCAGAAGGGGAGCCACATGACCTCCACAGGGTGCACCAACCCAAGGGCACCGTAGCTCCCCTGCTCCTGCTTTTACCCCAGTCTTGCATGGCTGAGTGGATTTCACGCTGGCTGTGAGTGAGACGGATGGATCTTTTAGTTTTCAATTAGCAAACGCCTCGCTCTTTAAACAAGCGGCACAGCAAACAGATGCGCTGAGTGATTGATGACAGAGAGCATCTGCGGCCAAGCAGCAGGCGGCTTCCAGTAGGCTCCCGCTTCCCAGGCTGCCAGGGCCCTCTGGAGGTCATTCGCCGCCTCCCCTGCCTCCAGGCAGAACTGTAACCAGTCCAAGTAGGCCAGGCAGGGGCAGGGTGGCCCTTTTCTGTATAGCTTTCCTGGAAAAGGGGACACGCAAGCCTTTTTGACGTTCTCATATATATGTTCCCGAACCTCGGTCAGGAAGTTCTTCCTGATGTGCTACCTAAATGCTTTATTTGTACCTTTTTATTGCTGAAAGTGCTAAGCCAGTGGTTACTAATGGGTGTTAGGGGTAGAAGATGGGGTGAGACGGGGTGGTTTTGCTGGTCCACGGTAATGAGGAAACAAAGGACCGAGCCAACAGAGAATGAGGAAGATCTAGAACTTTCCCCTGTGTTCTAAGAGCTACCTCCGAGGTAGAGAATGAGGCCTGGCTGGAGCTTGGAAGGAGAGTCCCTTGCTGGCCTCTGTCAAACTCTGATGTGCCCACAGACTGGCACAGCAGCCCCCCTTCTGAGAAGTTTTCCACAGAAAGCAAGGGAAATGTCATCATGGGGGAGGGGGGAGTCAGAAGCAGAACAGAACTGGAGTCACATGGGACTTTGTTCATGTCCAAACTCCTGTATCTTGGGAAAGCTCTGAATATCTCTGAGCCTCAGTTTGCTCAGCTGTAAAATGGGGATAGAGATCCATATTGCAGTGTTAGCATGAAGATTAAGCAGAAATGACAACCAATACATCCTGGTGCTCGATCCATGTTGCCCATTTTCCCCTCTTACAGAAAACTTGAGCTAGAGAAGTACTGAAAGAAATGCAGACACTCTCTATGTGGTGTTCCAATTCTAGATTTCCTAACCTAGTTCGCAGATGAAAACTGAACCCCTGTTTTCTTTCTTTCTTTTTTTTTTTTCAAACTCTGGTAATTTCTTCTTCTCTCCTTCTCCCCTCTTTTGTCATTTAATTTTTAACCCATTTGCACATAACTCTGAGAACAATAAGGAGGCAGTCCTTCTGGGTCAGAGGAGGTATTGGGCAAAAAGAAAATAAACACACCCTTTTTATACTGTATTATTTCTCTCCAAGTGCCGAAAGTGTCAGAGAGGGGCAGGAGTGTTGGTCACCCATGCTGCTGAGAGAGCTACAGTCCCGCATCTGAGTGACCCAGTGAGGGAGGTTAGGGTGCCTGAGGAAGGGGTGGGGAGGAGACGATCCTCTGAAAAGGACAGAGGTTCAGGGTACTGTCTCTGACCAAGGCAGGAGAGCAGAGGGAGTTACCTGAGAGTGTTGACCTCTGCCTATGTATTCACCCTTAGAGGATGATGTCCCCACTCGAAGACTATACTGGGTTTGTCCACATCCATGTGAAATGGACATTTGTAGATATTCTTCGCATCCTCCTATTTTGGAACAGTAAAGAATACAGGTGTGGCTCACTTTAAGAAAGTCTATAATTCTTCAGAATTACAAAACAGATAAATTAAAGTGTAAATACCCATATTATAAACTTATTTAATTGCCTGACAGGAAGAGGTCATAAAAACAGACACATATTTGCACACCCATATTCATAGTAGCATTATTCACAGGAGTCAAAAGGTAGAAGCAACCCAAGTGTCCATTGAACGGTGAGTGGATAACCAAAGGTGACCTGTACGTACCATGGAATAACCTGGCTGCAAAGTGCAGGTTTTCAGCACTTGGAGAGAAATCATAAAGTATCAAAACGGTATGTTTATTTCTTTTTGCCCCACACCTCCTCTGGCCCAGAAGGACTGCCACCTGATCATTCTCAGACACATGGCAAAAGGAGTAAGCACAATCCTGTCAGTGCAACAAGATGCATGAAACCTGAGGACATAATGCTAAGTAAAATGGTCTGGTCACAAAAGGACAAATACTGTATGATTCCACTTATGTAAGGTACCTAAAGAAGTCAGAGTGGACTGGAGGTTGCCAGGGGCTGGAGGGAAAGGTGAATAGGGAGTTTGTATTTAAAAGGTACAGAATTATGGGGTGCCTGGGTGGCTCAGATGGTTAAGCATCTGCCTTCGGCTCAGATCATGAGTCGGGCTCCCTGCTCAGCGGGGAGCCTGCTTCTCCCTCTCCCTCTGCCTGCAGCTCCCCTTGCTTGTGCTCTCTCTCTCTCTGTCAAATAAAAAAAAAAAAGGTACTGAGTTTCAGATTGGGGAGATGAAAAAGTTCTGTGGGTGGATGGTGGTGGACGGGTGCACAACAGCGTGAATGTACGTCATGCCACGGAACTACATGCTTAATAATGGTTAAGATGGTAAGTCACATGGTGTGTATTTTACTGCAATAAAAAATATAGAAACCTTGTGTTTCAGTGGTTACTGCAGCTGCTCTATGTGTGGAAGCAAACAAAACATCTCGGAAATGACCAGGTAGATAGGTGGGAAAGTGATTGAACTTAGAAAACAATCCATCTACGTAGAACTTCTGAAGTTGTATTTGGGGAAACACAATTGGTACAGCCTTGGATTCCATCTGCCTTTTCTGTAGCTATTAAAGCGCTTTCTCATCAGTGGTCTCATTTACCTCCTAGTAGCTTTGTGATGTCAAGAAGACCACTAATTTCAGAGAGCCCTGAGAAGGTTCTTAAGCTCCCCACCTTCCAGAAGACGGGAGCAGACGATAGAATTCGGTTGATACTTTTCCACTAGTTTGCAAATGCAAGGACCATTCCACTGCTCAGGTTTTGAATGGAGTGGTGCAGCTCAGGGAAAGCTCTCAATAGTGAAGAAAAGCTCAATCCAGGTTTTCTGCATTGAGGGTGAGCCAATCAGGAGCCGAGGTATTTTTGGTCTCTAAGCCAACCAGGCAGCATTTGGGATTCTCATCTTCACAAGCTGCTCCCCTGCATGTGTTTGCTGTGGCTGAGGACCGAACCCGGCTGCTCATGCCCTCCCAGCCTCTGAGACAGTCAGGGTATCGGGCAGGGAGAACACAGACGGAAGAAACAAATAATTCGGGCTGTTTAAGCAGAAAAGGAATTCAGCAAAAATATGGTAATAGCTCACAGAATCACAGGGGAGATTAAAGAACCAGGCTTGTAAAACAGACAGGAACAAAAGAGTTAGATGCTATTAGGTCTTCAGCTGAAATCGAGCCCACGCCGCAGTCCACTGAGAGCTCAGTTATCGCAGGTAAAACACAGCGCACCAGATGGCCGGGCCACGGGGGCTGGCAGCACACACTGGCATCCCCCTAGCGCTCTGTTACGCTGCTTCTGGAAACTGAAAGTTGTGGCTACCAGTGCAGCCTCTAGAAAAGATGCTCCCCTCTCCCTGCCTCTCTGAGTCACAGGCTCTTGAGTCTAAATCTGGGGCATCTGCCTGTCATCAAGCCAACCAAGAACCACACGGTGCGGGATCCTCTAGCTTAGCAAAGGACAAAGGCTTGTGGAACCAAGCAGCAATCATCCCTACATCCCAGATCCAAAGGAAGAAAGAAACCAGAGTCCTGTGTCCATCCCACTTTCCAAATGCCACCCAGATCTGTCCACTCTCCACCAACGCTGCCACCACTCCAATCCAGGTCACCATCATCCTCTCAGGCAGATTATGACCAAAGCCTTCTCCTGGCTTCCCACCTCCAGCCCATTTTCCACATTGCACAAAGGTGTTGTTTCTAACACATAGATCTGATCGTGTCGCCCCTGCTTAAACCACCCCCGCCAGTCTTTCTGTTGTCTTTGAGATGAATTCTAATCCTGTTAAAGTGGATTTGAAGTCTGCCATATCTTTCCCTTGCCTCTGTCCCAGCCTTGTCTCTGCTAGCATCTCCCCTGAAGTATATGATCAATGAATGAATACGAGTTTGGGAAAGAGTCACGGAGATGATCTGCTCCAGAGTTTCCTGAATGTCAGTCGTTAAACTGGATGCCACAGAAAGACCTGGGAAACAAAGAGAAAAAAACACAGATTTGATATACTAGGTCAGAATTTAGGGGGCAGGGGTTAGGGGTCTGTATTTCTAAAACACCAACCAGTGGTTCTGAGCACCAGCCAAGTGGGGAAGCACTAATTTAATCCATACCCCTCCTTTTACGTACGTGGGAGCCAAGACCCAGAGAGGTTACACACTAAGGATATAGAAAGCCAGTTTGTTGTTGTAATGAAACAAGACTTGGAGCAAAGTTAACCTGACACATTTAGTGTTATATATATCATTATTGTGCCACATGGTAATTAGGCATAAATAGTGGGTAAGGTATTCAGAGGGAGGACTATTATTACAGTTATAGAAACCAAGTGTTTGGGGTCCACCTGGGAGGAAGAGAAAGGGGCTATTGGGAAAGATGGGGTGCTTCTGTGAGGTCTCATAGAGGGTCCCCAGGTCTGTCACCTGGGATCTAACAGATCTGATGGTAGGTGGGTCTGCCCACAGATTTGGGGAGCCCAGGGGGGTTGCTGAGAAGTGACTCAAGACAAGCCTCTAAAGACTAGAGAAAGACGAAACAGCACCTGGCCCCTTCCTCCAGTGAGAGAAGCATCATGGGAAGAGGGAGGAGAAACAATTATAGACCTGGGGTCCGTCTGCTGCAGGAACACACTGAGGGATGGATTTAAAGAAATGCCTTTTTCAGGCAGAAACATCTTCCTCACACATTGGAATTGCCCGTTGTGTTCTAGATACACACACGTTCCCTGTTTGTGTCCAGGGCCGTGCCCACATCTGAAATGCCCAATCCACAGACCTGCCCTGCCCACTCACTGGTCTTTCCAGGCCCTGTTCAACGACCTGTGCTCTGGTCTGGCTTCTCTCTGTCTCTTTCTCTGCCTCTGTCTCTGTCTCCCTCCTGCTAACTCCTCCCTCACTTGGCCCCTCCAGGCCCCTCAGTGGTAATGGAGTCCCATTATCACTAGTCCTGAGAGGCTCATTATCCTTTCTGGTTTCTCTATACCCCAGGCCCACTTTCCTAACAGTCTTCTTTACTAAACTCTTCTCAAATTACCCCATTTGAGTGTGTTATCCGTCTCCTGCCGAGACTCAGACTGGTAGAGCACCCGAAGTAAAAACCCAGGCTTGAGGGCAGGGAACCCAGTCATAGTCAGGAATGAGAACCAAGGGCAGAGCCCCATGGGACCAAATAACGCTGCAGGTGTCGGAAAGCTCAGTAGAAGAAAAAACAGTTCAAACTAATCCAAGTGGATAGCAGCTTCAAGACAGTCGAAGAATTTGGCTCTATTTTTGACTGTCTACCATCCAATCCTGCTCCCCCGTTGAGAGACTCTCCCATGGGATTACCGGCCATGGGTCTCACCCATAGGCTACAAGAGCGGTCTCTCCTCCTCCCACCCCCCCCCTAGGCAGGACATGAACATGTGACCTAGGTTCAGCCAATTGGATGCTCTCATCTCCACTTTGACCCTGGAGCCCTGACTCTACAGTGAAAGATCTCTAGGAGTCCTTTGTGGGGGGGCTGGTGTGCCCCGCAGTGGCTGTTTGGTTTCCTTAGACAGACAGCTCCTGCTAAAGGACCCCGTATCTCCTTCATCATCACAGTTGCCTTGGTGGCTGCCCATCTTCTAAGTTGAGGTCTTTGTTCTTCGAGAGCCCACCATTCTCCTCTACTCAATTTCCTAACCTGCTTAATAAGCTTGCCAGGATCTGTTTTTGTTGACCACACCAAGGACCCTGACACGTGACTGGCCTAGACCTCCCTAAAAGGTCTCAGACTGGATGCCCTGAGCTGAGGTGAGGTTGGCCTCAAGGGGGGTCTTCAGGTTCCCACACCAGCCCACAATAATCCGCAGCCCAAGGTATTGTACCTTCTGGCTCGTGCCAGGGGACTCCTCCCAGCTTCCTTTCTTTGGCTGCATTAACCTCCCAAGCCAAGTGTGAAATCCAAGGCAGGAGGAACCCTTGGAGTCTACCACTGACTCTTTCCCAATCACCTCACCTCCACCCCTGAGGCATCCCCTCTATGGCTTCTCCAGATCCATGGCTCACCACCAAACTCCCCCAAGATGCTCATCACCCTCAGGACTCTTGGCATCCAGGCCACTCTAACACCCCCCCACACACACTACCTTCCTTTTTGGTGTGGACAGTCCTCCTCTCCCCTCAGATCAACACAGAATAGTTGGTATTTTGCAACTTTAAAAAACTGGAAGAAAACCAAACACAGACCAAATGGAAAATAATGAAAAGGCCAAGCAAGACACATCCTGTTTGTCGAGCACACAGGCTTCAACCCAGGGTTATTGAAGGCTCACCTCGGGTCACCTTGGCCGGTATAGGCTTGGATATGTCTCCAGGGTCGCCCTGGCCCTGGGCTCCCAGTGGCTTCCAGGATTGGCTCCCTTGCCTCTCTTTTCCATGGGGCCTCTCCAAACCTGACCGGGCTGCCCTTCAACACACCCGTCACTCTTGTCACTGGAGACCCTTGCCGCTAGACTCTGAGATTCCTCAGCTATTCCCTGGGATCCAGGCTACTCTGTCATTGTCTTTCTCCACCAGGGAGTTTTCCAAGACTGATAAACCCAGCCTTGCCCCCGATCCAAGTCTAAACGTGCCAGTCAGCATTTGGGAAAGAAGGAAGCAAACACCTCCTGGGGACCCACCCTGAACCACCTGCGTGGTTTGCACATTGGCATTCCACTTCGTCCTCAGGACACTCAGATCTCCCAGATGGCGAAACGGGCTCTGGAAGTGCCAGAAGAGAGAGAACCAGGATCCACAGCGGGTTCCTTCAAACCGCAGGCCCAGAACTTGGTCAAGCATGTCCTCACCAAGCGTCTACACCAGGGATGGCAAAGAGGCTTCACCTCATGTACCAGTTCGGATCGACTCTGTGGCTGCCTGGAGCGCATAGTGAGGAGGATGAAGCCACACCTGAGCTCAGTGGGAGAGAGTATCACAATAAGTTAGAGATGTGGGGAGAACTGGAGAGAGTGACAGGCAGCACAGGTACCACGGAGCTGCTGCCCTTGATCCAAGCCATTTCTGTGGCACGTGTCTTTGTAGCCAGAACCTCGTGGAGGAGCATGCCTCTTCTCGGGGATTCAGGTCTCAGCTCTGCTCCTGACTGGCCCTGTGACCTTAGGCAAGTCACTGCACCTCGTTGAGCCCCAGTTGCGCCGTCAGTAAAATCTAGCTGAGCATGATGCTTACTTACCTCCAAGGTGTCAGGAAGTATGAGTTGGCATAATGTGTGTAACGTGCCTGGTACAGCGCCTTCCACACAGTAAGCACCAGACAAATAGGACTGGTCGTGGAAGTTGCTACTCTTGTTGGCCATCATGCTCTCAAGCAGCAGCGCCCACCCGGGTGCACGCACCAGCTCCCTGTTTCTACGACCTGCCAAGGTAAAAAGTGCCCAGTTTGCTCCAAGTCTTAGAAAACTCCCAGCTGGCCCACACTCTCCTTCAAGTGCCATTGGATCTGTGGCAGTCAGCGCTGGGTCTGTGTTTACCCTGAAGTCCCATTCCTTTCCAGTCCACTGTCAGACATCTCAAATCCTCCCCTGGGGCTCCCCCACCTTGTTGCTGTGATTACATGTCCTGATTGTTTCATTAAGTTCCTTTTTGTAGAGAGGCTGGTAAATGCCTGGTAGAACATGGGAGCTAATTATCATCTTAATTGGAGAGGATGACCTGCTAAATAAAAATGTGTGATTTAATTAATTATCAAGGTGTGCCCTATAAAGGTTAATAAGAAATCAAAACCCATAGCCAAAGGTTTTGAAGTTTCTGGGCAGAGAATTCCCAAGCTTTGGAAGCAATAGGGATCAGCCCCTGTGGCCTAGCAAGCTACAGACCCTTCTCCTCGCTTGCACCAAAGATTAGATCCATTGCCCTTTCTAATAGGGGAGAAGGTGGCTCATGGATCCAGTAGTGGGTTGCTGTTTGTTTGGGGGTTTCTTAACATTTACTCATTTAATTAAGCATTTCTTAAGGGCCTTGTGCTTTTATAATGAGTTAGGGCTGCCCATCCTCCAGGGATATCTATTGTTTTTCCCACAAGCTGAGAGTCCTAGGAACAAATTCTCCTGGCTTTGGATGCCCTCTTTCCAGAAACACGTGGCACCTGCTGTCCCCAGCAGGCCAGCCATGCCTCACATCCACGCTATCTTTGCCTCACACAGGTCTCCCCTGTCCCCTATCTTGGGCTTCCTCTGTGGCAAAGTGATCCCCGTGGTTTGCTGTAGAACCCACGTCGGTAAACAAACTTTCCTGTTCCCTTGGACCTGCCGTCTAAATGGCTTTTTTTTTTTTCCAGCTTGATGGAAATTTGGCTCTTTCCCCAAATGCTGCTTTCCCTGGAGTCTTCTCCATCAAGAATTGCTATTTCGGGGGCGCCTGGGTGGCTCAGTCGGTTAAGTGTCTGCCTTCAGCTCAGGTCATGATCCCAGGGTCCTGGGATTGAGCCCCGCATCAGGCTCCCTGCTCAGCGGGAAGCCTGCTTCTCCCTCTCCCACTCCCCCTGCTTGTGTTCCCTCTCGCTGTGTCTCTCTCTGTCAAATAAATAAATAAAATCTTTAAAAAAAAAAAAAAAGAATTGCTATTTCTTCCACAACCCAGAAATGTCTCTGTCGGGAGGTGGGGATGGCATTCTCCGTGCTCCCTGACACTGCCTGTCCTCCGGGAGCCCGTGTCCCTACCCTGCCATCCCCCTGTCTTCTCCAGGACCCGGCGACGTCCTGCCTCGCAGCCCCCTCGGTCCCCAGTTCTGCGGTGACGCTGGGTACTCTCATCATCTGCCTCCCAGGGCTCGGATGGCTCAGCTGCAATTGGTGTCGGTCACCTCCTCTCAACCTCAGCCCTCACGGTCACGGCCAGGGTCTGGTCAGCAGCTTGCACAGCTCCCCCGCAAGCATCCGCTCGGACTTGGCCTTCTCATCTCTGTATCTGTTCCTCAGCTGCAGTGCCCCTTCCCAGCCTCAGCCCTGTCGGCACACTCACCCTGTCAACCTCCACTCTCCTGTCCCCCTTCTCCGTCTAGCCTGGACTCCACGGTTTCTCATCTGAACTGCTCTATTGCCAGGATTTTATTCTCTTGCCATCCCTGGTCCTCAGGTTACCCACTTATCCCTTATTTCCATACTCTCCGAGGCATGCACAGCTCTCTGTGACGGGCTCACAATTCTTTCTGGCGCCCTCTCTGCCATGGGGCACTGTGGGCGGAGTATTCGTACCCTGCCCATCGATGGTGAGACCGATTGCCGCGCGACTATGGGCAGAAGGGATAATGTGCCTGCTCTGAGCCAAGGCGTTACGAGATCGTGCGTGTTTCCTCCCTCTTCAGCCTCTGTCAGCAGCATGAGAAGGACATGCTTTGGCCAGCTCACGGGCCCGAGGAGGCTGGGAGGCACGTGGAGCAGACCCAAATATGCAGAGCTACAGCATGGTGCAGAGCAAACCCGCAGACACCTGAGTGAGTCAAATAAATGTTTATTCTCACCGCAAGCCACTGAGATTGGGGTTGTTCATTATACACCATGATTGCAGCAATACTGGGCTGAACCAATCCCCTGTATCTTAATCCGCTTCCTTCCTTCCAAACCTTTTCATTGATGTTTAAACATGCTTAAGTCTCTCCCATCTAACAGAACAAACCCTCCAATCCTTGTGTCCTCTTCTAGTGATTGCCCTTCTCAGCTGTACTCTTCTTAAGATTCTCAAAAGAAGTGTCTCTTGTCACTGTCCCTAGGACCCACCTCTTGTTCTTGCTTCTTATTGTGGTCTGGCTTGCTCCCACTACTCCCCTGAATCCACTGTCCCAGGATCACCATTTTTTTTTTTTTTTTAAGATTTTATTTATTTACTTGACAGAGAGAGAGACAGTGAGAGAAGGAACACAAGCAGGGGGAGTGGGAGAGGGAGAAGCAGGCTCCCTGCCCAGCAGGAGCCTGATGCGGGGCTCGATCCCAGGACCCTGAGATCGTGACCTGAGCCGAAGGCAGATGCTTAACAACTGAGCCACCCAGGTGCCCTGTGGATCACCATTTTTTTTACAGCAAATACTGAGTTCTACTCACGCTGTGGATGGACATCAGGGACACAAGCAGGAAAAGGCGGGGGTGGGCTCTGTCAGCCTCATGAAGCTCAGGGTCTCGGGGCAAATGGACAAGAAACCAGACGATGACAGCCAACTGGAGGGTAGGTTCCTGTGCATCATTTTATCGCCCCCGGGCTCCTGGTAGGAATTTGATAAACGTTGGTAATACAAAAGAATTAACTTACAAAATCCGAAAGAATTAACAAGACATTCACAAGTGAAACATGAGAAGCACAAAGGAGAATGTTACTTGCTGAGTTCCCTGGAAGACTGTTATTGATAATTGAGTGTTATCACAAAACTAGCATTCGGGTAATGTCTAATTTAACATCACTTGCATGGTTGGTGCTTCATAACTGCTTGTTAAATACATGTAGTGTTTGGCAATTTAAGGGACTTAAATTATAATATTTTATAATCCTTACAACATCTCATTGGAAAAAAAGCATTGAATTTCTTAAAGGTTAGGTAAATTTCCTGAGATCAGTCAACCGGTAAGTAGTGAAGTCACGATTGGATCTTAGGGCTTCGGGGCGGGGGCCAGGACGGGGGGGGTGGTGCAGAATCCGTGCTCTTTCCAAGAAGCACATAAAGTCTGTCTACATGTGAAGTGTGGCGCAAGGGAGGCCTTCGCACAGGACATCTGAGCTGGGCTGTGACAGGTCGGTAGCATTTGGATAGACCGAAAGCAGTACAGAGAAGAAATTCTTGGGGAATGGACCAGCATGAACACAGGAATGGAAAAGATTTGGCATCTTGCTTTCAAGGGACAGAAAGGAGAGGGTCTGCTTTAGGCGGAGGGGCCCCATAGCTGGGGAAGCATCCTGTCCAAGGGTCAGGTTGAACTCCAAGAGCTGACTCTGAATGGTAACTCTTTGGCTCTAATAATTGAACACGAAGTGGTTGTAGATTACAACCATCTAGGGCAAAAAAAAAAAACATCGTAACTAACATATGGATTGTTATCAAAGGGGAGAAAGGACATCACAAGCTTCTCTGCCCTCAACCGTACAAGGCTCCTTAAGACACTGGTAGATATTCACAATGCTAGATACGTCTGTGTGCACGTCCCAGAGTGAGCTACCTTCGTAGGACCAGCAGAAGATGCCCGTTTCCTAGACAAAGCTGTGTGACTCACTGAAATTCATAAGGCCTTGAATAAACGTTAGTGTAAAGTTATGAGCTTAACTGGTTGCAAATCCTCCAATGGGTATAAAGTTTCAGTTATACAAGATGAGTAATTTCTAGAGATATGCTGTATGATATCTGTCTAAAGCTTACAATTCTGTATTGTGCACTTAAAATTTTATTAAGAGAAAAAACATCTTATTAAGAGGGTAGACCTTCTGTTAAGTATTATTACTACATACACACACAGGGAGAGACCACAAGGAGGCACAAGGAAACTTTTGAAGGTGATGGATATGTCTGTTACCTTGATTGTGATGGATGGTTTCACTGGTGTATGTGTCTGTCCAAACTCATTGAATTATGCACATCAAATGTGGGCAGTGTTTGCTTATGTTGATGATACCTCGATAAAGCTATTGTAAAAAATAAAAAAGAAGTATCTGAAATGAAACTAGAGAATGTAGCTTTACGACACAAAGACCAAGAGGGAGGCGGAGCAAGAACTGGAGACATCGGTGAGAGGCAAGTGCTGCCTGGGGCTGGGAATGGCCTCGTGCATGTGGGTGGACAGTGAATGAGGCTGCAGAGTTAGCTGAAGCCCCTAAGTGTTAAAATTCATACCCCATTTCAGGTGCATTTACTCCAACTTCCCCAACTCAATTTTGAATAATCTCTTCATACCTAACGAGGAGACTAGGACTTTCCCGGCACTAAATGTTTTCAGTGATTTTACATCTTATAACCTTCTTTTACCACGCAAGCAGTTCCTGCACAGAGATCAGCTGCTGTAGGAACTAGAACTGAGCAAAAAGGGAAGAATGAAATTCACCCACAATCTCAGCACCTGTTGATACATGTTTTCCCCAGAATCTTTGGATAATTTTTAAAATAAAAATAAGAGCATACGACCTGTACTATTTATATCCCGATTTTTTTGTTTTCTAGCGGTGCAGCGTTCTGTGCTATTGGAGTTACTGCGAACCTACTGTCTGACATCTGAGCTTCGGATCTCATAACTGTAGCTGATGCTTTGGTGAGTCTATGTATTAGTATTTCCTTAGGGTCCCTCACCTCCCTTTCCAGCCTCCCTGTTCATCAACCCCTCATTCCTGCTTCTCTTTCTGGCCAAACTGAACTTCTCTGGGTTCCTTCAGCACACCATGCTCTCTTTGCCTCTTGTGCTTTCCTACGGCCTAAAACATTCTTCCTCCACCTGCAACCCCACGCCTAGCTAACCCCTAATCATCTTGCAGACATTGCTGCTTTAGATGAGCTTTCCCTGCCGCTTGTCCAGTCGCCGCCACGGACTGGATCAGGTGTCCCTTGTGCGCTGGCCACCACTGCCTGGCTTCACTCTGCTAGAGCAGGAATCAGACCTGTTTCCCTCTCTCCCCCTTTCACCAGCTTGTAATGTCCATAAAGATTGGGATCCAGTCTGTCTTGGTCAATGTACCCGGAATAGTGCCCAGCACATAACTGGTACTCCATAAAAATCCGATGAACAAGAAATAAATATATCCCTAAGAATAAAACAGCTGGATCAAAGGTATGCACTTTTCAAGGTTTATGACATACTGCTAAATTGCTCCCTCCAAAGACCTTCCTAGTTTACCTTTACGCCATAGTGTGTGTGTATGTGTGTGTGCGCACTCATTTCCTCACGCCCTGGATAGCCTTGCCAAAAGTTCTGAGAATAATTTCCCCGCACAAGGCTTTATTTAGGGAGCACTGACTGGAATGATGTGCAGTGGGTTATTGAAAAGTCTCAACTCAGTAGGGTATAAACACGAAAGTTAATTTTTTCCAGTCACTGCTCTCTGCTGTGTTCTGTCGAATCCCTTTTCCCCATCACTGAATGATATTTTGGGCAGAAAGTGAACGTTCCTGTCACTTTCAGTTATTAAAAACTCAGTCGAGTCAGTTTAAGACTCCAAATCCGTATCTGATTCAAAGCTCTTCCTCCCCCTTCCCCCCCAAACCCCAGAGAGACTGAGGCTCTTGGGACCCCGAGGTGGAAGGAGCAAGCATGTGCTCTTCCTACACCTCTGCTCCTCCTCCTCCCTCTTCTGTGTCTAGCTTTCTTGGCTTAGGGGCAGGCGGGGGGATGGTGGAGGGCCAGTGGTGGCCAGAAGGTGTCTTCCATCTCGGCCTGGTTCTGGTCCCATGTGAAGCTAGTGGACCTTTCTGAAGTGGCCGTCTCCATGTGGATGGTAGGTGGTCATTTGGATTAATGCTTAACTCAACCTGGGTCTCCTCTCACACAAGGATCCCCTCAGGGAGGAAGTGCCAAAGTCCCCCTTCAACTGAGACTATGGCCCTCAACCCTTTCGGGATGAAGGCTCTCCTCACTTGTTATGACATTATCTGGGCAGCTCACAGCTCCTGGCCCTCCTCATTCTACACTCCTTTAGGTGTAACCACAGGAAATGCTGTGGACTTCCTCTATATTCTCCAAGAGACGAGGGGAGGTGGGATGGGGGTACCTCAAGTCCTTCCTCTTAAAGGCATCTAGAGCCCTAGGGGCGCCTGGGTGGCTCAGTTGGTTAAGCAACTGCCTTCGGCTCAGGTCATGATCCTGGAGTCCCAGGATCGAGTCCCATATCGGGCTCCCTGCTCAGTGGGGAGTCTGCTTCTCCCTCTGATCCTCCCCTTCTAATGCTCTCTGTCTCCCATTCTCTCTCTCAGATAAATAAATTTAAAAAATCTTTAAAAAAAAAAAAAAGACATCTAGAGCCCCTTCTCCTTCTGCTGGCATGGGCCACCTCCATAGAGTCCTCTTATAAAAATTTCTAGCCCAGAAGTAACCAAGGGTTTCTGTGATAACATATGTCTTCCAATGGGGAGGAAAGGGAATTGCATCTCCCATGGACCCTGTGAGGTTGGTGGTTCTAATGCCACCCCCCCCGCCCCGCCATTGCGCGGTCCTCTCCCTGTATAAGCAAGAGTGCAAGAACAGGGGTCAGAATGGGGGATGGGCTGGAGGTGGCAGGCTGGTTCCTAAACCTGTGGCCGCAAGCCACATTGTCCTATTGCCGGGATGCATTGGTTCTGCTCCTGTTCAGCTGTCTTTGGAATGCAAGTTCCTCAGTGCCTCTCGTCCGCCGCTTTGGTTTGGACCTGAGCCACAATTCTGGGACACGACACAAATCTCCCTCATCTTGTTGCAGGTGTACCGGTCATGGTCCTCAACAGTATTTTTATAATAATTGCAGAACCAGAGTACACATGGCTATTTCTTGTAGCAGCACTAGATAAAAGCTGAAGGCAAAACGAGGCAATTTGGAATTAAGGGGAAAATAGCCACATAAAACAAGAGAGAGAGAGTCCAGAGCCCTGTGATGTGGGAGTGGGGGAGGGCAAAAGGTGGACAATGAGGAGAGTAGGCGCTCTTGTGCCTCCGGGGGCCTTTCGGGTCAGGGGACCTCTCTGTCCAGTCTTGTTCATTGTCAGGGACAATCAGACATCTCATGTGAAGAGGAGAGTTGGAAAGAAAGGGGCCCCAGTGAAACCCTCTCGCCCTGCTTCAGTCCTCCCAATGCAAATGTCACATCCAATTGAGCTGATGCTCTGGCTGAAGCCCCTCCTGCCATAATAATCCACATGGCCACTTCCTGGAGGCTGAGCTATTACCGGCTGATTGGGTAAGTGCAGAGGTGGCCACGGGATGGGAAAGGAGTGGCTAAGGATTGTTTCCAGCCCCTAGCATCCATGAGAGAAGGAAGTGTGGACAGGGTTTCTATGAATCCATCACTGTGAAAAGGGCCCTCTTCCCTCCAAGGTCTCTGGCATGCTTTGTGGAAATGAGCTCCTCAATATTGCAGTTGCAGTCAGAGTGTTGGGAGCCTTGGGATCCATTCATCTTGACTTCAGCATTGATTTCTTGTTCAGTAATTAGCTTACCAGAGCCCCTGATGGCATAATCACTCCATTTACATAATTAAGACATAAGTCTTGAGCCTGGATAGTAGCCAAGACACTAAGGACACTGGACACTAAGGGCAGCAGGTGCCTGACAGCTTGCAGCCCCAGGTCTACACTCTCACCTGCTGACTCCATTTGCCTCCATGACTTCAACGGGCTGAGAACTTCGCCTTAGAAACATTTTTTTTGAAGGCTCATGCCAAGGAGATCAATCCACTGAAACTAGGCTTACAGAGAGAGGCTCTAATGGTTTTAAAATACGCTCACAATTGCTTTGGCACTCGTTCCTCCAAAAGGTGGAGTCTAATTCCCTTTCCCTTCAATGTGGGCCAGAATCAATTGGTGACTTGCTTCTAAAGAATAGACTGTGGCAGATGGTGTGTGATTTCCAAAGCTGGTTCAAAATGCAGTGCTGCTTCCTTCTCTGTCTGTCTCTCTTTGCCTCATCTGGGGAACTCAACTGCCATGTTATGACAATATTCAAACAGCCTATGGAGAGTCCACATCGGGGGAGAAACTGAGGCCTTCTATCAGGCACTGGGACCAACTTGCCAGCCACGTGAGTTCACCATCTTGGAAGTGGATCTTCCACACTCAGACAAGCCTTCAGATGACACAGCCCAGGATGACATGTTGATGACCGTCTCATGAGAAATCCCAAGTCAGGACCACCCAAATAAGCCATTCCCAAATTTCTGACTCACAGAAACTATGAGGATAATAAGTGTTTTTTATTATTTTTAGCCATCAAGTCTTAGGGTAATTTGTTACCCACAATAAATAACTAACACGGAGGGCATTTCTCTCCCCGAGGCTGCCTCTTCAGGAGAGGATCTGATACCAAAACAAACATAGCTAAAAATGTTCGTGCTTTGTGATCCAGCAATTCCTCTTGTAAGAATTCATCTTATAAAAATATATTATGTATTTGCAAAATATTTGTATAAATGTGTTCATTGCAGCATTCCTTGTAACATTGAAAACTGAAAGCAATTAACTTATCCATCAATAGAATTCAATTAAATAAATTATGAAGAAAAGCTGAATAGTTCTACGTAAGAATGAAAAAAAAATTGAATTAGTCTTAAAAAAAGAAAATTTCTACATGTAAAACTTCCCGTCCAGATGGTTTGTCAGTTGGTTTACCAACAATTTATGGAAGAAACACTTGAATTTTTATACAATCATGAGGAATAAAAAAATGGAACACTTCCCAACTCACACATAACCTTGATATCCAAACCTGACAGAAATATTAAAAGAAAGGAATATTGTAAACAAATCTCACTCTTGAATATAAGTGCAAACATTTTCAAAAAATTTTAGAAACCAAATTCAACAATTTACAGAAAGATATATATCATGAATAAGTAGAGTTTAATGCAAAAATACAAGGCTGATTCAACCTTCAAAAAAAATCAACATAATTTACCTTATTAATAGAATAAGAAAAAAACTCATGTGACGATCACAACAGATATGGGAAAAAATCTTCTGATAAAATGCAATACTCATTTATAATTTGAAGGAAGAACCCCTAGACTGAATAGAAATAGAGAGGATATTTACTTTTTACATTATTATTTAAGACCTTCCAAAGTGCTCTACCAGCTTCTTCTCTTTCCTGGCTAAGAAATTTTGAGCTGCTTCCTGGTTTAATCCTACCTCCCTTTTCAAGTCTACGCTCATATATAATTTCCTCCAGAGGATTGGGTGCTCCTGCCCATATCACAGTTTATTTTAATTGATGGATTGACTGACTAATTTTTGTCTCCCTCTCTAGTCAGAAGCTCTGTGAAGTCAGAGTTGTAGTCCCATGCTTACTCCAGTACCTGACTCATCGTAGATGGTCAGTAAATAGTTTCTCAAATGATAACTGAGGATGTAAGTGGGTGTCTGAAGGTAATTGCCTCCAGGCAAGAGAGCTAGATGGGGATCCAGTTAATTCCCCTAGGAGAAGTATTGCCGATCGCTACTTGGTCCTGCTACGTGATGTCATTTCTACAAGGGCGTCCATGGTAAGAAAAGTTATTTTGCTTCAGCAACAGAACTGTCATTTCTTAAAATCAGTGTTTAACAAATCTTGTCATGTAATATGTGGAAAAAAATAAAATAAAAATACATTATTATTTAAGACCCTTATTAACAGGTGCTTGGGGTTTGTTGACTTTTTTGAAAAAAATCTACTTATAAACTTCTATTACAAATGAAAAGTGTTCTTTAAAAACCTTAACCAGATGTAAAACAATGTTAAAACCTTTAAAGATGTATTGCGAAAAACCAGGCTTAAAAGAAAAACGACAAATAAAATACGTATGCTATTACCAAAAAGAGAGGCCTTCAGGTAAAAATAATTAAAACTCCAAGCTGCATAGATATTGCTGGTAGTTCTAGTGAGCCGTCAACAGGGAAAAAGCAAGCACTTAAGGTCTTGGCCGCCAATCTTTTGTTCACTGCTTACTGCTGAAATTTCATATTCGTTTCTTATTTGACTACACTCGATGATGGTAGCCATGGGAGGTGGGCAATGACTCAGCCCACCCCGCTCAGCCACGGAAGGGAGCGGATGGATTCTCAGCAGGCAGATGACCTGCTTTTGTCTCTTTGCCATCCTGTGGCTTAGGGTTTTCTGCAGGGGTTTGGATGCTGCCGTGGCTGCTGCCCTTGGGTCTGCTCTCCTCGGTCTTCCTTACCTTCTTCATGGCTATCCTCTCTGTCTTGGCCAGGGGCCCTGTGGAATGGTGGCCTCTGACGTCAGTGCTGTGTCGCTGGTCTATCCTACCCCTGGCTGTCAGCCCCTCCATCCCCTCTCCCTGCACAGGTGGGCTGGACCACTGTGTTCGGCGCCCGCAGGGTCTCCGCCTGGGGCAGGTGGGAACTGGGCCTGCGGTGGGGCTGGCACTGTGGGCCCCAACCTCGGGAACATTCCCTATCCCTCCTTCTGTCCCTGCTCCCGCTGGTAATTCTAGCAATCCTGCCGTAATCCCGTGCGGGATCCTACCCTGTGAGTGGCTGTTAGAACGGTTAGTGGCTGCGTATAGACCGCCTTGCCCTGGAGCCCACCGGGGCCAGCGAGCTTTGGCTCTGCACGTTCTTCTCCCCAACAGCATCAGATGCCATGCTCCCTCCAGCTCCTGCACGAGGAAGGTACTTCTGGGGCCATTCTGCCTTGTGGCAGCCCCGTGGACCAGTACATCTTCCTCGCTGTCATTCCCGCTGATGAAACCATACCCGTTTCTTACGCTGAGCTCTTTTACTGTCCCCAAACCTTGCTGTGATGCCTTTCCTGGCCCTAGGAGGTGAACCCCTCTCCCCCCTGCTGCTCCAGGGTCAGATCTCCAGGGTCTCCCTCCTGCTGGGGGTTGCAGTCCTGGTCCCTGGGGCTGAGCCTTCTCCCCCGGTGAGGGCAGCTAGTCAGGCAGAGGTAAGACGGCTCAGGGCTCTCTGAGAGGATGCTTCCCTAAAGTGATACAGTATATCTATAAAATAATGAATAAAACAAGCAACAGACTTGATTTAATACCTCCATATACAGAAAACATATATTATTTTTCCATCAGCGGAACATTTGCAAAAATTCTTCATGTATTTGGGACAAAGCAAAGCTTGATAAATTACAAACTCTAAAGGAAATGGATGATTTTTCTAGTCAAATAATAACCTCCAAAATTGGCCCAAAGAGAGAAAAGAAATCTGAACAGACAATAACTGTATAAGAAATTGGAAAGACAACTAAAGATGTAACATTAGAAACAATTCTAGGTTCAGATGTGTTTATAGGCAAGTTTTATCTAACCTTTTAGACATTGATCAATTTTATGTTATTTTAAATATTCCAGACCATTGAAACAATGGAAAGTTTCTAACTTATTTTAAGACTAATAAACCTATTTGAACTTAATAGCAAAATATGACATTAAAATATTAACTAATTTCACTTATGAAAAAAGATATAAATGTTATAAATGCAATAATAGCAACTAAAACCTCTCAATGGTATGAAAAGACTCAGTACATCACAACCAAGTAGGGACTATTCCAGAAATATTAATATAGGTTTGACATCAAGAAATCTATTAATATATAGCTTCAACTAATCAGAAGAGAAAAAACAAGATGTTATAACAACAGATTCTGAGAAAACATTTGATAAGTATTCACATCTATTCCTAATTAAAATGCTAAGTAAAATAGGAATAAAGAAATTCATTAAAGGTAAATGAATATTTTCCTAAAAGCAATGGCAACTTAGCAGTTATCTTTTTGGAGCTGGGCTAGGAGGGGATAGGCTAGCTAGAGGAGCAAACAAAACTGGTCACGTTGTAGTTCTTAAGTAGGTGATGGGTTCAGAGGTATTCATTGTATTATTATGCTTTATTATTTACAAATATGTCACACATTTTATGTATTATCTTCTACACTATAAGAATAAAACGATAGTGAACTTCACATTAAACAGTGAAATTCTAAGCTATTTCCATTAAACTCAGGAACAAGGCAGGGCTATCATCAAGATTATTAAATATTATTTGGGAGAATTAGCTAATGCCCCCCAAATTAAATAACCCACATAAAAACTAGAAGAGACACAACTTATTTGAAATTGCAGTGCTTTTATGGCCAAAAGGCCCAAGGAACTCAATTTTTAAAAAATAAAAAACTTCTATAATTGATAACTTGGTATGAAGACTAGATACAAGACAAATACAAAAAAATCCATTTCTTTTCTTTGTACTCAACAAAATCAGTGAGAAATGGAAATAAAAGTCCCATTCCCAAAAGGGACAAAAAATGTAAAATATTGGGGAACAAGATTTATAAGAGCACAGAACCTTTAAAAGAAAATACTAAAAACACAATAGTCATATAGGGACACAGAAAAAAGCGGGAAGGTGGGAAGATAATAAAACAAATCCAGTAAAATGTTAATGAGAGGAAGACTCCAGGTGCAAAGTGCACGGATGTTCACTGTAAAATCCTTTCAACTCGGTCATATGGTTGAAATTTTTTACATGTGAGGAGGAAAAAGAGCACATTACAAAAATGTTCTCTTAGAACTAAGAACAGTCAATTCCCTTACAAATAGTAGTACGGTTCCTAGAAGTCCCATGACGTGGTAATCCCACAGAGAAGATCAAAGAGCATCAGACACAGTGATCGCCACAGTCCCGGTGGCACGTGGACCACACGCATGCACACACATGCACACACGTACATAAACACACGCACGTGCATGCACGCACATACACACATGCATGCACACATGCACGCATACATACACACGTGCACAGGCATGCACGCACACACACACACGCACACACATACACACTTGCACACACGCACAGACATGCACATGCACATACATGTGCGTACACACATGCACGTGCATGCACACGCGCACACACCCCCCACATCCCTATACATTGGCTTGGAAGTTCTACCTTGCAGACTCTCTCTTATAAGAATAAAAACACCAGCATCTAAGTTTATATTTGCTTGTTTCACTATTGTTGGTAGTGACAAAAAACCGGGCAGAGGCCTGACTGCCCCTCAGTAGGGGAAAGGCTGACGGGGGCTGTGGGGGGTGGTTTGTCTGTGGAATACTATGCTGCAATTATTGGAATGAGGTAAAGCTATCTTGCTTTCCCCTACTCTTAGCCTCAGCCCTATACTGTGTTTCAGCAAAACCTGTGTTATAAAGAGTATTTTTGCTTTTATAATAAAGACATGTTTTTTTTTAAAAATGAAAGAAGTCATCCCTCTGCTGAGACTCTTACCCTCCAGACACCCTCCTGCACCCCCAGCCATTAGGAGAGGGAGGGTGGGCACACAGGCCAGGCCGAGACCGTTTCCCCCGAGGTCCGGTGGTCGAATCAAGGGAGCCCCCGACAGCCAGCCCAGGAAGGTAAGCTGAGGGGACGAAATGGGCTCGTCAGCTTCTCCGACCAGCTGACAACACTGGCAATGGACACCGAGCTGGGGTTCAGGTCTGGTGAAGAAACTGGGATTTGTTCATTGAAAATCCAGGTCTCAGGGGAGCAGAGGAACAAGGAACAGTAGGTGGGTAAGCAAGTAGGAAGATTCTAGAACTAGAATAGTTTGAGTCTGGAAATTCTAGCCGTCCCGCTGCCTGGGAGGCTGGGCAGATGCCTTGTCCTATGTTGTCTTTTGTAAAGTCAGAACGATATTTACGTCCTGGGTTTGATGAGAGGAGTCAGGGCAGCGGAGTATATAAAACACCTGCTAACAGATGCTCAGGCGTGACCATGTCCCTATTATCCCTGTGCACCTAGCCGCTCATAGTAGGTGCTCAGCGGTGGAGACCATTGTCCCCATGCCTGCAGTATTCCCCTAGTCTCTTCTGGAGACGGAAGGAGGCAGAAACCTGCTTCTGCCCACCCTGCTGTCTGCTCCACAAGCCCAGAACCTCCTTCTGTCTCCTCTTTTATTCTGCAGGCAGCTGAGGCATGCCGCCCTTAGGCAGCTCAGATGGCAGGAAGCCAAGGGAGGAACACACCATAACAGAGTCCTGGTAATAACTGGTCTTGATCCACTCATGCAAACGGCTCGTGTGTGCACTCTGCCAATGAAGACACCAGGATTTGGGGACCAAGGTCAGGTATGTGGTCCAGGGCTAGGTTCCGACTGTAGTGTGTGTGTGTGTGTGTGTGTGTGTGTGTGAGAGAGAGAGAGAGAGAGAGAGAGAGAGGAAGAGAGGGAGAGAGACAGAAAGAAGGAAAGAAGGCTGGCTTGTTTCAGACAAAAGCAGAGTGAAAAAGAAGGCAAAATCATGATAGTCAAAATGTCATTCATGAAAGTCAGCAAGTGATAAGCCTCGCGTGCACGCAGGTCAGTCCTGGGGGTATTTAGAAGAGCCTGCTCTGCTCTGCGAAGTTGCAAGGCTGCTAAGCAGCGCACCTCTCCCACACAGGCGGAGTCTGGTCAGAGGGCTGAGGCAGCAGGGGACGGACGCACTGGTGGCTCAGAAGTCTGGAGAACCTGAGGCTCAGACAGATATTCTGTGCCTCCCCTGACCTGCAGGACGAACTACTTCTAAGCCTCCCAGACAGAAAGCAAGCCTCCTGCACCTGGAAACCGCTGGACACCCCTCCCCGACTGCTTGCCACACTGTCGCAATTTTACTGCTTTGCTCAACTCTTTCCTTGATTGAAGCAGAACACGGGAAGTCACCCTTCTTGGCATAAAGCCCTCCTCACAGGACGGTGGACGGTCTTTCCTGTCCTCCGTGACAATGTCCCCATCTCAGGGGGTTTGTAACAACTCTGCCCTTAACATGAGCCAGCTTCTGCCTTGCCCCCAGTCCCCCACCACCCTTCAATCCGACTAACACTGCAGATGTGATAGAGGAGGGGACGGACGACTTCTGCTGCGGGATCGGAGTCTGGGGGCTGCCTCCTGCCTCTGGTGCTAGGAGCTCTGACTCTCCTGCCTTCCCCACTGGCCTTGGTCTTGATCCTAACTGGCTTCCTGAACACCCCATTGCTGGCCTGTCCCCCACCTTTCCTTGACAGCCCTGTGTCCCATCCCCTATCGCCTTCAGGTCTGCTGGGTGGTCACCGGACACAATCCTCTTCTCAAAGGTTGGCCAGTCTCTGTCGGCGTAGCCACTTCCCTCCCGTTACTAAGGCTGGAAGCCGAACTCAGTCTGGCTTTAGCTCCCGTGGCGAGATCGTTGCTCAGTGGCTGTGCAATTCAAGGCTGCTGCCCTGGGTTGGCCCTTCCCATTATGTCTATTGCATAACAAGCGCCTTTGTTCCTGGCTGAGTGTCGACATTACTCAAATGTGACAATGCTCCCTTTGTTCTCCTCCCCCCAGTGCATCAGCGTCAGCCGTTCCACACCACACCACCGTGAAAACCAAATCAGCGGGCGCCTGCTGGAAAATTGATGCGTGATGCCTGAGAAGCCTCTCGCTCCGGATGCTAAAGAGATGCCCATTACTGGCACCTTCCCTTGGCTGTCTCAGAATTGCTTGAGGGCCCTGTCGCTTTGTCAGCTGCGCAAGTAATGAGCTGTTAAGCCTCACCTACCTCGGCCAATTGCACGGTCATCTCCGGACTCACTTAAGTGTTTCTAGAGTTAGAGATTCCCGAGCAAGGCAGTAACCTCAAGAGGTCATCAGGCCCTTCTGCAGCCTCTGGGCCGACCAGACCACCTGCCCACTGTCTAAGAAAAAAGCGCATCCATATCCCTTCAACTCTCATAAACCCCCCAGTGGAGGAGGTGTTCCATTCCCATTTTACAGATGAAAACAATGAGGCTTGGTGGGAATACAAGGTTGGTGAGTGGTGGCACCAGCCAGGAACCCAATGGGGGTTTGTTTCACCTCCCAGACTGGCCCTGCAGACTTAGAGAAACACGTTCAAGGTCATCTTCCCATCCCCTGCTTCTCAGCTCCCCCTGACAGAGAGGACTAGGACTTGCAAGGGGAGCCTTTGCCCCAAAGGCAAGCAGAGTCCTAGGTCTTATCTCTGTGGAGCAGCATTCCTTATTCCTCTTCCTCGCAGAGGGAGGGTGGCAGGGGCTGGGGCAGCAAGCAGGCGTGACTGAGTCCAGCTAGCAGCCAATCCCCAAACTTCGGGGAGAGCACGGTCTCTGTAAGCCAGGGCTTTTCTCTTGCTGTCCCAGTGCAGGGGAAGGAGAAGAGAGGTCCAGGTGAAATGCAGGTTCACAGGTCTCCAGGCCAAGGGGCAGCCGTCCGGATAGAGAAGAGGCCAGACTGTGAAGCCTGGAATCACAGGTGGACAATTTCAGAGCTCCCCTGATGAGGTTGCTGGCTGCCCCCCAAGTCTGTATCCCACCTTTGCCTGCCTCTGTCTGTAAGGTGAGGCTCCCTGAGTTCGGGGAGCAGGCCCCCTGTCTGAGCTGGAGGACAGGGGATAACCCCCTCACTTTGATTCCCAGCTCTAGGGGGTGGCTTGTCAACAACAGAAACTTCCTCCGCACAGTTCTGGAGGCCACAGGCCCAAGATCATGGTGTCAGTCTGGTCAGGTTCTGGCGCGAGCTCCCTTCTGGGTTGCAGACGGCCGACTTCTCCCCATGTCCCCACGGGGCAGAGAGGGAGGGGTAGCAAGTTCTCTGTGATTCTTGTAAAGGCACTGATCCCACTCATGAGGGCCCCATCCGTGACCTCATCTCATCTAATCACCTCCCAAAGCCCCACTTCCTACCATCTCATTGGGTAACAGAGTTTCAACAGGTACATTTGGGGAGGACACAGATGCTCAATCCGTCACGGCCTTTTTTGTTTTTTTGTGAGCAACAAGAGCTGCTTTCCAAGCTAAGCTCTCGCTGCATGTGTAGAAGGAAGCTGGTGCTGCTGGCCTTTCCAGACAGACCCTGCTCCCCCCGCCCGCCCAGGGTGGCTCAGCCTGGGGCTAGGAGAAAGCACAAAGCCAGCTCAGCCCGGGCTCCCAGGACTTGAGTAAGGGAAGGCAGAAGTGGTGGCAGGGTGGAGCCCTGGGCAGGACCAGGGAGGGGAGAGAGGACGAAGTCAAGAAAGAGGAAGTGAGGACAGTGGGGGTGGAAGAGAGAAGAGGGAAGAATAATAAAGCAAGGAAGTGGTGGCGAAGGGCAGAGAGGTGACACCAAGTGCTTCTCGCTATGGGGACCCCACTGGTTTCAGGGCCAGATTGTGGGAGATTCTGTTTTCCTGCTGGTGAGCCAGCCTGAGCAGCAGAGAACAGAAGCTGTTCTAATAATGATGGTAATACTAATAAATAAAACAGCTAATGTGGAGGGGAAATAGGGCTGAAAGAGAAGCCATTCCACGGCCCGTTTGACTTCAACTGGTGTCTAGTGGGCCGGATGTTCAGTGCCTTAGGACAAGTGTTTTTGAGCCAGAAAAAAAAAAAAAAAAAAAAAACCTTGGGCATCTCAGGGATTTTGACCCCCTTGTTTTGCAGATAAGGCTCAGAAACTAAGTGATTTTTTTTTTTCAACACTACTCAGCAAGTGAGGAATGGAATCTGACCCAGGGAAGTCTGGACTCCCAGTGTGAGAGGTGGCTTCCCGGGGCTGAGAGTTGGGGTGGGGAGGGGCCTCCAGGGCTGGGCAGCCCTGAGTTCGAGCCCCAGCTCTGCCCTTTGCCCGACGGGAGAGACTGTTCTTTTAGAATCGCCTGTCTGGAAAGGGTTTTGAGAACTGTGGCAATGGAGGAACAGAACCATTTCTCCCTTGAGTGCAGCAGGATTTGGTGGTAGTTTCCCCTCGCGGTGCTGGAGGGACCCTGAGAACAAGGGCCGTATCAGCCCACGAGCCCAAGAAGCTCCGAGAACCTGGCTCTCACTGCGAGGGAAAGTGTTTTATAAAGTGCTGCACCCCACACAACAGGGACTTGACATCCGTGCCCACGTCGTGTGGAGCTGCGACCGTGTTTCCCACCTCACTGCAGGCCCACCATGCTCCTTCCTCCCCGCCGGGGGCCCCACTGCACAGATCTGCGCCATCCCATTAGGCAGCCACTCGCTTTCGTGCCTATTTGCATTTCAGTTCATTCACAGGAAACAAAATGTAAACTTCAGTTCCCTGGCTGCTCGCACCTCGAGTGTAGAACATGTCCATCCTTGCAGAGAGGACCCCTGGGTGCTGATGGCCTCGGGTCCACTTCTGAAGTTTTGTTGTTGTTTGTATGCTTGTCCATTTCTGCTGATTCTTCTAAATCGCTGTAAGCCCAGCTGTTGGCGGTCTGCAGCTCCCCAGACGTGGGGACAGCATCACTCCATGTCCCCAGCTGGCTTCGGAGGGCCCTGCAGGCTGAGGGGAGGCCGCCTGGGCCTGCCCAGCAGGTGCTGGGCTTCCTTCCGGAGCGGCTGACGAGATAAAAGAGGTGATATCCTGGGGCGCCTGGGTGGCTCAGTAGTTAAGCGTCTGCCTTCGGCTCAGGTCATGATCCCAGGGTCCTGGGATCGAGCCCCGCATCGGGCTCCCTGCTCAGCGGGAAGCCTGCTTCTCCCTCTCCCACTCCCCCTGCTTGTGTTCCCTCTCTCGCTGTGTCTCTCTCTGTCAAAATAAATAAATAAAATTAAAAAATAAATAAATAAAAGAGGTGACTTCCCGCCACCTTCCTCAGGCTCACTCCATCTCTTTCTTCTCTGTCATCCCTGACTTTCTCCCCCAGGACCACAGGTTAAATACCTTCAAGTTCTCACAGGCTCCAAGGTCCTGCTGAGTGAAGCTGTGCACCGGGGATTTATGGCTAAATTCCCAATCGGCTCATTCCTCCTCCCGGCCGTTCCTCTTTTCCCCCTTCTTACCATGACCTCCATTTCCGATTGAATGTATGTGCTAACGATAAGGCAGCAGCTGCGGCCACCTGCAAATTGGACCCTGAAAAGTCCAGACTCCTGTTCCCCCACAACTGGTGGCTTCTCCTTGAAAGAGGAGAGGAGGCACGGGAAGGAGGCAAACACCGTCTCCTGCTCCCCCAGCAAGTGCTCTTTATTTTGCCACTCAAGTGAAAGGAGACAAGCCTAGCCCAAGACGATACCCACCAATTTCCTGAACCATAGAGAATGCTCCTGTCTTTGCTGCTTCGGTTTCTTGGTCCCAACTAACACTCTTCCTATTAGCTCAGATGTCTCGTGCACGCATTCACTGATTCATTCACTCGCTCGTTTTTCTGAACCAGAGCTGCACCTAGGAATCACCCGGAGAGTTTTTGCAAAGCATGCCAAGGCAAATGATAGACAGGCATACTGAATCTGAGTTGGTGAAGGTTGGGGATGGAGGGACAGGGAGAGTGGAGGGGGTGTTGGGTCTGGGTTCCTGTGTTTTGCAAAACATTCCTGGGTTATTCTACTGCTCAATCTTGGGTAGGAAGACCCGCATTCATCCATTCCCTCATCATTCCTTCCTTTAGTCATTCAACAAACATTCCTTGAATGCCAAGGACTGTGTTAGGTCATGGGGAGACAATGGAGCTCATACAGAGAAAAGTATTTTGGGTAATTCCAATATTGTGGCTTAGGGTGAAAGAATTCTATGAAAGCATGGGTTTGGGAGGATGGGGGGTTCTCACTTAGCCTTGTTTGGGGTGGGGGGGTCAACAAACCTGCCCTACAGATGATACACTGACAGGGTACATGCTAGCCAGCTAATTATCTCCAGTATCCTTCATCAGGTGGTGATCAGGGCAGAGCAGATGGGTAGGACTGACCCAGGGCAGAATTCAAAGGACACCAGTCTTAGCACTGTCCCAAAGAGGAAAGAAGCCTACCATGGCCCCTCAAGTTGGTCCGACCACAAACTAGAACTTACAATGGCCTTGCCCCATTAACAGCATGAAATCTGATCAGAAGCAAGGTACTCTGTGCTCGTGGAGACACCATGGCTGGGGGCAATGGCCATGGGGAGGCCAGGCGAAGACATTTCTCATCTCTTTCTACTATTTTTACTCTTTTGTCAACATTTTTGTCCATGTTTTTGTCAACATTTCTGAGCATCTCCCATGAGTCAGGCACTCTGTCAGATACTGAGGGCCTGGTCCCAACCTTCAGTGAGCACATGGTCTTGGGCAGGGTACAGACAGTCTCAGTTTCTTTATCCATAATGGAGGGCATAATGGAGGGAAATCTCTGACTTCCGAAAGTCTCTAACATCACTTACTTCTACGATACTCTGATGAAGGGTTAGAATGGAAACACGTTCTTTGCCTCCTAAACTGATTTTTCTTGTGGCTAGTGAATAATGCATATACTTTGGTGGTGTTATAAGGCTGGCCCAACTGTCGTCCACTTCTGGAAATCAAAGTAAATCCCAATCACACGTCTACGACCAGGCGTTGAGCTCTGATGAGGGGTTGTGCATTCTGCGGACTCTGGGGTAAGCATGTGGCGAGACCCCAGCCCATTCCCTTTTACTCCTCAGGGCTCCCTGTCTCCAGTCTGCCCCATCTCAAAAGCAATGCTGTGCAAGAAACTCTATCTACTCGGGCATTGCCCATGCATTTCTACTTAGAGAGTTATTTGTTTGTCTATGTGGTTGTGGTTGTTCCGAGCCCAAAGTCCAGCCAGTGTGCTTTTTGCCTAGCAGCCCTTAGAGATGGCCCCTGTTCAAGAAAGTCTCACCAGGCCAGTGCTCCTTACAGTAGGAAAAGAGCCTTCCAAAGTTGAGGGAGAAGTTTAGAAGGGCTCATATTCTGTTCTGCCTGGACCCAATTCCCTTCTGTTTTGTCCTACACTTTGAAAACTGCAAAAGGAAGGTTATGCTATACATAACGGAGGGCAGGAATTCGGCAATTCAGAAACAACTGGGTTCAAATCCTGACTACTTTATAATTAAGCTGAGCCATATGAAGTTCATGATATTCTTCCATATTATACCTACAGAAGCAGAAATTTTATGTATTTCACCCTACAAATAAACTTAATCTCTTTAGGTCTGAGTTTCTTCATCTGTGAAATGGGGGCAAGGCTACTTACCTAGCAGGATTGTTGCAAAGCTAAAGGAGATGGACAGTAATGTGCCCACACGGTACCCGAACACACTCCTTTCATGTGAAATCTGAAACCCGGCATCTACTAAGTGCCGGGCCACTGGCCCCAAACCTCAGCAGTCATTATGGTAATCGGCTGCTTGACAGCCATCTGGTCACCCTTCCTTGCCCGAATCCCGGCCCCTGCAGGGCCCACGTCACATCCTGGCGTGGTGAAGGACTGGGGTCATACAGACCCAGAGTAGGTCTGAGCTCCACCCTTTTCCATCCATGGGGCTGTAGCAAATCAGGCCTTCTAAGACCCCCACTGTCCCTCTGATGAAAGGGGGGTGGGACCATCCTTTCTCCAAAGCTTGTGTAGAAGATTAAATGATTGCATTTACAAAGTGCCTGGCCAGAGTAGGTTCTAAATAAATGGCCTAAGGTCATAAGGGACACAGGGTGGGGACCCTGAAGGGATCAGGAGAGGGGTCCATGAGTCAGGGAAGTGGGGAGAACTGAAAGCTGGGCTGAACCCTGAAGTTTCCCTACCCACGCTCTGAAACATCACCTTGGAGAAAGGTTTCTGCTCGTTGGGAACCTGAGGGAAGGATCCCCTCCCACTGGAAATTGTCCTGGAAAGTGAGAGAGAGAGAGAGAGAGAGAGAGAGTGAGAAACAATTACCATAGCCATTGGCAAGCAGATGCCGGATGCAGCTAAGACCCAGTACCTTAATTGGGGATTAGAGGCTGAACTTTACCGACGCACTGCCTCCGTGGCCTTGTTAATAGCTGGAAAATTCTCCATGCAGGTGCAGTGACCTTTTGTGATGTGACCCAGAAGCTGGCTGGGCCCCAAGGAGCATGTTGCCCTCAGCCAGACACTGCAGTGACCTCCCCAACTGCCTCTCTCTTGCCCAACACAAGTTTGCTCTACACGCCACCCCCCACCCCCACCCCGCCAGCCCCGCAGCGTCGACCCTGAGGGACAGAGAAGGTAGAGAGACCTACCACGGACATGTGCCTACTCGTCTGGTGCCATCTGATGGGGCCTGGGCAATCCTGGTGTCCCCAGATTTATCTCCTTCCCATGGGCCACTAAACTTCCATCATTAGATTTAATAAAACCACTTTAAAACTCAAAACCTAAAAGTTCTCTTTAAAATGCAGTAATAATGCCCCGTCCGCCAGGTTTCCCATGATCCAGGTGTAAAGTCCCATTATGACATCATCTTGTTTGATTCCCTAATGATCCTGTCGGTGGGGAAGGACAGGAAATGCTTTTCATACGTCCAGAGGCAGAACCGGGGCCCAGAGGCTGGGCAGCCCCGGAATCGAGACCCAGTCCAGGTCTTCTGACACTCAGTTCTTTCCCACCAGCATCATGCACATGAGTTTCAGGTGGACCGGAGCAGCTGAAAGCCTTGGACGCCTGCTGTGTTGGGGGGTGGGGAGCAGGTGCCACTGACCGGGAGGGGCGTGCAGGACACTGTACTTTTTTCTACTTGGCCTTGCTCATGGGCCACAAACCATCATAGTCGAAGGATGTTTAGGACAGAACATGTGGGAGAAGAAAGTAAGCCCAAGAGAATATTCCGAGAACAAGAGTCAGAGCTCAGGACCTACCAGGAAAAGCAGAGAGTCCTCCTCTGAAGCCCTTCAGGGGGGGATGGGGGGGCCCTGCTCCTCACCTGCTGGGCCTAGCCCACCACAGGGGCTGCACAAGGTGACCTCTGTAAGGCCCTGGGCGTCCAGCATG